>NW_023601433.1:47823503-50240904 GCF_014898055.3 Talpa occidentalis
TACTATCAGTGTGCTACGTAAGATCAATACCAGTCATGAGGATTGGGAAAGGGTAATGCATTTCAGCACAGTGTCTTTGTTCTTTCCACTGGGGTGCTCAGCTTACTGGGAGGACCCCAGTTTCTCTCATGCCTCTCCCCTCAGTGAAGAGTATGTGCCTCCATGCTATTCAGCACTCACTGGACCCCCAGCCAAATGGCAGTACCGCAATTTGTATGGTAGCCTTGTACCCCAGGCCCCAGTCTCCAGGTGTTTCTCTTTACCCAACATTTATTTAATAGAGCAGCATTAACTCAGTGTCCCTTCTAATGATGTCCATTCTAGGCACTGATATCTAAGACATGTCCCAATTTTGCCCCAAGTCACAATGACCTCTGGCATTCCCAGTCTGGGTTAGTTTTCAGATTATCATGGTAGTGAAAAAGGAACCTCCTCTAATACAATTTTATCCAGTTCCCCACAATCAATTTCTGAAATGTAAAATTTCTAAAAATGATGTTAATGTGCATTGTGAATTCAAAAGTTGCACTATAATGCAAATTTTTGACATAATTATGTATAGCTATTTTTATTTTTTAAATCTAGTACAAATTTGGGAAGTTTGGAATAAGAATTGAAAAAAAGTGAAGGATAATTTCAAGAAGGTTTTTTATAATTTTAATGTTAAGAAGGCCTTTCCATACATAATATCAAAGCAGAACTCCAAAAAAGAAAATTATATCATTAAAGGTTTTTTTGGTTATAAACAACAGGGAATCTCTTTGGTTAACTGCGTATAGTTGACTGGAATATTTTTTCCAAATATCTGCTATTGCTCCTTGTAGAAGGATTATACTTCTGTAACAGCGGACTTGGCCATGTGATTTGCTTAGATCAATGAACGGTATGCACAAGTGACGGTGTTCCACTTCCGGACAGAAAATTTTGGAGAGATTTAATTTACTAATTTCCCTGCCCCTATATCATGGGAATATGTAATATTAGTTTATTAATAGTGCAATTCTGTCAGTTGGGGTCCTAAGTGGCTTTGAGGAGCAGAACATTATTACCAGCATGTGACTTGAGGTGAGAAATGAATTTTGGTGTCAGGTTCTTTGTGAAAATTAAGTATAATAATGATATTTCAGTGATTTTCTGTGTCTGATACCATGATATAAGATTTCCTTCAAGAAACAGGAGGGAGATAAGGCCTACTCTGCAGAGGAAACTCAACTTCAGACAGAAAACAAGAGTTAACACAAGTTTTGCCTGACATAGCATATCAATGAAAACCTTTAGGGTGTCAGTTCCCAGTGTAGGATTACATTTAACCTTTTATGCATAGATGACTGCCAATTTCTCTATTTGATGTTTATAAAGAAAGATCTATAATCCTACCAATTTTATTTTCAGGTACACCCTTCCTCAGGAAACATTTTTTGCCCAATTTAAAATGAAAGATGCTGTTTTAAAAACTGAAGAGATATTAGTCTTATACTGTTACCTTGTCTTTTAAAGAATGCATATAGGTGCACTATTTGCAGTAATACAGAAAACATTTCTCCATTGACTATCATATATATTTATTTTCTACATCTGCTTTTATGACTGCATGACAGTGACTGTATTCCAGATATTTTCTGGTGTTGTTTGCTTCAGTCATCATCAGTAAATCAGAAATATAAACAAATATGACCCATAGTCTACAATTAGTTATAATATATTCCTTTATATATGTGTATACACTTAGATATAATACCTGAAATGAATAATACAAGGTTCCAGTTGATAGTGTTAAATAAATTACATACCTATTGTGTTCATTAGAGAAGATGAAGAGAAAGCAAAACAGACTAAGTATCATTGCTTTATAATATAAAAAGATAATTCAGATATGATGTATTAATACAGATTGCTGCTCTAAAAAGAGCATAAACTAGATATTAAATCTATATTTAAAAGTCTATTCTTAGAAATTACTGTCCATTATTGGTTCCAGAAGTGTTATAATGTTTAGGAGCAATTAGCTTCAGGCAATAGATGCATTCCTACAAAGTCAGGTGGGAAGTGTTATTGATGAATAAAATTTTATAGCAAATTTTTCATAACATGGGCTATTTAGGATAATATGTCTGGATGTATTTTGGTAATCATATGTGAATTTAAGAAATCTATGTATTTTCATCATTAGAAAAGAACAAAAATAGAGAACTATATGATTTAACTTGCCCATTCCTCCATATTCATTACTGAAGACTATGGCAGAACTTTCTCTGATTTTCAGCTCAAGTCAACTCTTCAACCTGTCCACTTCTTCTTTTTTTAAGATTTATTTATTTATACATACAAGATCTGGGGCACAGGCCAGAGATGTAGGGGGTGAGAGGATTCACCAGAGACAGAGTGGGAAACAGAACAGACAGACTGACTGAAACACACTGCTGAGGGAGCAGCGGGTGAGTCAGGAGAGGTCTGCTTTGCTATGTGCGTTGCTTCCTGGCTGGCCTGGGATCGAACTCGTGCTGCAGAGGCTTCGGATTTCTTCATAGTGCGGTTCTTAACCCATTGCGCCACCAGGGAGGCCCTGTCCACTTATTTTCATCCTCTCTCAAACTAGAAAATGATTTAACAATTTTGCTCACACTCCTACATAATTTTTTCCTCTCCAGCCAATCAGTCCCATTGACACACAAATCAGTGATATTTTTCATCTTAGAAACAAACAAAAAACCTTCTCTAGAAACTGCTCTATGTAGAGCAGAGGCTACCACTCTGCTTCCCCTTTATTTATAAGTAAAAACTGAGTATTCCATGTACATTCCCTCTAATTTCCCTATACTCATTCTCTTCAGTGTCCCCTTCATAAGGCTTTTGCCCATACCACTTCACCAAAACTTCCATTATCAAACTTACTCATGATCTCCATTTTGCTGATTCCAACAGTTAATTCTTGTGTTTTGTTTTTTTTTCCCTTTATCAAGGTAATATTGGTTCACACACCATATATGACATAGAGGAATAGGCTCACACCTCTTTATATGTATGCTACCAACCTACTACCACCATCCAAGTGAGTTCTTTACCCTGGACCATGTGCTCCCTCCTTCTTTTGTTCCCACCCCGAACTCCCTCCTCTTTGTTAGCCTCAATATAGCCATATTTCTATGTTTTTTTTAGTTTAGGTTGGTCTGTTTCAGAGTTTCATCTGTTTGATTTTTTAATATTAATTTTTTATATCATTATTCATTTTTAAACTATTTGCTTCCCCCACCCCCTCAGGTGTAGTCCCTATAGTTTCCTTCCCCAATGCACCTGTGCACCATCACCTCAGTCCCCTGTGCTCCTCCCTCCCTCCCTCTGATCCCTCTCCCTCCTCCTCCCCTGCAGGATGACTCTGATTTATAATTGTCCATTTTTGCTTTCTTGTGTTTTGTACTGTTATTATTTTTTACACTGATGTCTTCTTTGGTTCCCCTATATTCCTGCTATAAGTGAAACATCTGATATTTTTCTTTTTCCTTCTGGCTTATTTCACTGAGCATAATTCCTTCTAGCTCCATCCACATTGCTGCAAATGGCCTGAGTTTATCTTTTTTGATTGCTGAATAATATTCCATTGTGTATATATGCCACATCTTCTTGATCCAGTCATCTGATTTTGAGTATTCGGTTTGTTTCCAGGTTTTACCTATTGTAAATAGTGCTGCAATAAGCATAGGGGTACAGGTGGTCTTTTGAATCAGTGTTTTTGTGTCCTTTGGGTAGATCCCTAGTAGTAGAATTGCTGGGTCGTATGGTAGCTGCATTTTTAGTAGCCTGAGGAAACTCCAGACAGCTTTCCATAGTGGTTGGACCAGTTTGCACTCCCACCAGCAATATAAGAGAGTTCCTTTTTCACCACATCCTCACCAACATTTGCTGTTGCTTGTTTTTTTTGATATGTGCCATTCTTACTGGTAAGGTGGCATCTCAGTGTGGTTTTGATTTTCATTTTCCGATGATAAGGGATGTTGAACAATTGCCTGTTGGCCTTTTGCATTTCCTCTTTGGAGAGATGTCTTTTAAGTTCTTCTGCCCATTTCTTGACATCTATTTGATTTTTTTGTTGTTGCTGTACTCCACCTATGAGTGAAATCATCTGGTATTTATCTTTCTCCTTATTTCACTTACCATAGTACTCTCCAGTTACATCCATGTTGTTGCAAATGACAAGAGATCACCTTTTTTATCGCTCAATAGTATTACATTGTGCATATATACCACATCTTCTTAATCTACTGCTCTGCTGATGAAAATGTAGGTTGTTTTCACAACTTGACTATTATAAATAGTGCTGCAATAAATATATGAGCATATACATCACTTTGAATAGTTGGTACTTTGGAGTAAAATAACTGGGTCATATAATAGATATATTTTTAATATTTTGAGGAATTTCTGTATTATTTTCCATAGATATTCCTACCAACAGTGTACAAAGGTTTTTTTTTTTTTTTTTCACATCCTCACCAAAATTTTTCATGTGTTTTTTTTTTTTTTTTTTAAACACAGACCAGTCTCACTGGAATGAAAGGTTATTTCACAGTGTTTTGACCTGCACCTCCCTGATAATAAGTGATGTTGAACATATTTTCATGTACCTGTTTGCCATCTGTATATCTTCTTTGGTGGAGTTGCTGTTTAGCTCTTCTGCCAATATTTTCATTGCATTCTATGCTTTCTTTTTTTTTGAATTATATGGGATCTTTGTGGAAACTCAGATATTAGCTCCTTGTTAAATATATGATGTACAAATATTTTCTCCAATGTAACTCCCTATATCAAAAAAAACAAAAATCATCTGATCATATCAATAAATGGGGAAAAAGCATTTGACAAGATTCAGCATCCATTTATGATAAAAACTCTTAGTGAAGGGTGGGGGGATAGAGGAGCATACCTCAATATAATAAAGGCCATATATGCCAAACACACTGCTAATATCATACTTAATGGTGAAAAATTGAAGGCTCTTTCTCTAAGATCAAGTATACAGGATGTACACTCTGCACTACTTCTCAACACAGTATTGGAAGTCCTAACTAGAGTGACTGGGCAAGAGAAATATATTAAAAATATGTAAGTAAAACTAACACTACTTGCTGATAGTATACATAGGAAATCCCAAGGACTCCTCTAAAATGTATTAGAACCAATAAGTCAGCATACTAAAGTGTCAAGCTATAAGACTGACATACTCAGTAATGAACTAGAAGAGGAAGCAATCAAGAAAACAATCTCTTTTATAGTAGCATCAAAACAATATTAAATACTTAGGAATAGATATAACAAAGGAGGTGAAGACTTATTTTTAATCATCATTTTACCTGACCTAGAAGCCGTTTTCTATGTTCTCTTACTTGATATATTCTGGGATTTGATATCCAAGTTTCTCACCTTCCTGGTTTTGCTCCTCCTTTACTAGTGAATCCTTCTCAGATCTATTTGTTTGTTTATAGGTAACCTGGGATCATTTAAGGATTCCCAGGCTCAGTCCTCAGAGAATTCTCTTTTCTATCTCTATATATGATTTCTATAATCTCATTCAGTTCTGTAACTTTAAATATCTATTCACTGATCATGCCCAAATTTTACCTTTGGTTGTAATCTCTACCCTGAATTTGAGATTCTATGTTTACCTTTCTATTTGGCACTCTGCTTTGATGTCTTCTATGTGCCTGAAGCCAAACAAGTAAAAACCTGAGTTTTTAATATTTCCCATCAATCCTTTTGTGGAGTCTGTTTTCCCCACAGTCTTAGTATCTCAACCTTTTGGAAATGACTACTTCCATTAATCATCTTTGATTCCTCTGATATTCCAAATCTTTTCTGTATAAAAATCCTACTGTTCTACTTTCACCATTTATCTTGGATCTGAGTAGTTTTCATCACTTCTACTATGATGGCCCAAGCCACCATTATTTCTTTTCTATGTAGGAAGCAATAAACTAACTACTATCCTTTATTCCTGCCCTACGCCCCAGGTGCACGCTACACTACAGCCAAAGTAATCAGCAAATTGCTAATGTCATCTCTAAGCTCAAACTTCAAAATCTTTTCTGTTCACTAATAGTAAACCCAAAGGCTTTAAAAGGCCCATAGGATCAAACATGATCTGTTCATTCTTCCCACCACTATCCTTGCTGCTTCCTCCATTTCAACCACCCTCGTTTATTCCTGCTCCTTTAAGACACTAATCAGATCCCCAGATCATAGCTTTTGCACCTACTTTCCCCTCAGATGTCAAAGTGACTCATTTCCTTGTCTTTACTCATATATCACATCCTCAGCAAGACTTGCTTTGCCCATTCTAGCTAAAATTGCAAACTCTAGCCTTATGTTTGTTTTACCTCTTCCATCCTTTATTTTAAAAATGTCTGTTATCCAACTTGGATTCTCAACAAAGGCATCATTATTCTCATCATTAAATCATTCATTCATTTACATGTTTGTTTGAAACAAATATATACTGTGCACACACTGGGATTCCAAAAATGAATGATATAGTCCCTGCCTTCAAAAACTTTACAGTCCATTGGGGGAAGATAAACAATTAAATAGAGGAACATGATCTTAACCCCCACATATTGTCCTTAGTATCAGATTCTTATCTCACATCAGCTTTTTAAAGCAGTGGTTAATAACTTTGTAAATGAATTGACATATTTTTGACATTTGAATGTTTTTGTGAGGAATTCTCTTATAAATTATAGTAATTCTCTTAAATCTGGATATGTTACAGAACAGAGTGAGGGCAACACAGAATCTCCAAACTTGTCCACTCTAATTAGGTTCTTGCCATCTGCTGCATAAAGACAAAACATATAATACCTTTTATAGAAAGGAACTTTAATACAATTAGTGTGCAGTAAGTAGAAGACAGAGAATAAAGTTTTGAAATCAAGCACTCGAAGTTACCCTTCCCCTCATGGATAAATGCCCATCCAAACAGGGTTGGCCCAAAGCAGGGCCACTGAGGCCCAAAAGCCTGCTACAAGCCTAAAGCACCTTCCGGTGGGGACTCATAATAAAAAAGTAACAGCCTAACAAGTCTGGAAGAAAAAGAGCAAAATAAAAATTGAGATGAAAGCTGCCATTGTTAACTTCCCCATGGGTCTCTCACCCACATCTGTTTCAACCAGCCCAAGACCAAGAAGCAAGTGTAGTTTCTTCACTTCTCTCTGCCCCGTGTGCCTCCTCCAGGTCTCCTGGCTCTCATTCTTCCTTCTTCATTCTCTAGTGTCACTTCAGCTTCTTCTTATTCAGCTCCATCCTTCCTTGGGTGGGACAGGGAACCTGGACCCTCCTATTACAGATAGATCCTCACATACGGTCTTATACAGTTATAGAGGTGAAGAATTTGCCACATCCAAATAATATCTTGATGATTCCTATTATTTATTATATGTTATAATCTAGCAGATGCAGTGGTAAACTTCTTATAGATATTAATGCATATAATATTTACATAAAACTCCTAAATTATGCCACTTTTATAAAGAAAACTGAAGTTCAGGGAGTAATTTGCTCAAGGTCACAAGAATGTAAGTGGTTAAGCTTCTAATCAAATCAAGGTCTGTCTAATTTATTAAGTGCAGACTCTTGACAAATGAACATTCTATACTTGCTATAATGTTTCATAAGTGACAGATTGGGATCTAAAACATTTTCTCTGATTCTCAGTCCAATGTAATTTCCCTGGAAAATTTTTAGTTTCTAAAGGGTTTTCTATAGTTGCTTTGTGTTTTTTTTTTTTTTTTTGTATTTTCACTTTTACATATAAATCCTATGTGAGAACAACTATGCTCCCAGTTTTACTATGAATTCCTTTCTTATCTACTCTTCAATGATTTAGGAATAAGAGAAAATTAAGATGGGCTCACATCTTTATAACAATGTCAATAGACTTTTTTTTTGTTTATGTGCCATTAAATCAATGTTCCACAAGTGAATAAAATATCTTAAACAATTCAATAGTAATGAAGAATGAACAAGAACAATGAAATAGTTCTACCACATTAATGTATATTGCGCAAGACTGTTTGCATATAAACACATACTGTAATTGTAGAACAGTTTGCTAAAGCCAGAGAAAATTATCATGAAAGTTTTTCTTTGTCTAGTATCACTCAAAAAATCGTTGTCTTCTTAATGACAGAACAATCTGTGTGTTTTTGCAATCACAGTAAGTGGTGTAGAAAGCATTGTGAGGACATCAATAGAAGCACAGTATGGTAATGTAAAATTAATGAGTAAGATGGCAATCTCCTTTTTAGGCAAATTGTACTTTGTAATACAGTATACCCTCTCAATTAGTCTGTTCTAGGAATGAAAGAATGGGTATTGTGGTGAAGTGTTTTCAAAGATGTGGCTGTAACTAAGGAAGCTGGCTTAATTGCTAGACCAAGTACAATAACTGTATAAGATTTAAAGAACTATGTGGGGACAGAATATATATGAGCTCCTTAAAATTTATTTGCAGTCTCTCATGATCATCAGTACGATCATTGAAACTTTACTGACTTGTATTTGATAAAATATGGTAAACAAATATATAAGTGGAACCCCAAGTTCTTCTCCTTTCCAAAGCAGTTATATTCAGTGACTAGTAGGACCAGCAAAATGCATAAAGATTTAACCTTTCTTACTATAGTAATTATCACTTTCATCACTGAGGCTAAGATCCAGGTATCAGAAACTAGTGTCAAGATCCAAATTTCATAATCAATAAAGTTGAATTTTAATGAGAAGTAGTTTTAGACTCACTGTTTTAGAGGAGTTGAATTACAGGAATTCAAAGGAGAGCAGGAGGAATCTTGATAAACTTGGTAAACTGTATCAATCGTGTTGAGAGGCATAATCTGAAATACAGAGAAGTGTGATGTGATATTACATTCACATATAGTATGATGTTAAAGAAAACACTGTTCCATAGTGTAATATTTAGTAGCCTGTTGATTCTGTTCTCTAAATTATGGTTTATTTTAATATGCTTGTGGATGAGTAGCAAAGTATGTTGAAAATTGTTGATAAATGTAGTCAACTAACTTTTTTTTTTTAACATTTTTAAATACTAGAACATCATTTGTACTGTTACTGCCCAGAGAAAAGCACTCTTGCCATTCAGATATATAAATAGTCTAGTCATTTCATAAGGTATCTACATTCATGAAAGCGAATGGTTTTCTTTCCTCTTTCACATATGCAATCCTCTGTAATATTAACCTGTATAAGCCACACAACTAAAGGATATCTTTGGGAAGGCTGAGGTTGATTTTTTTTTTAGCACAGTGGAGTTTAGTTAAAGGATGGTCCACTTTGTAGTATGTTTTTTGTTTTTTGTTTTTTAACTCCTTAAAACTATTTCATTCCAGGGCTTAATTATAATGTGAAAACCCAAGTAGGAGGAAGAACTGAGTAATGCAGAAATGTCAGTGGACCTGGTGAGAAAGAGAGGGAGCACTGACTTTTGTTCAAACACTCCCTCATCCTAAGAATTCTTTGGAGGGCCTTGTAAGTGGTGAGGGAAAGGAAAGAACTTGTTAGCATAATTCTTGAGCTCTAATATGTACTTGAGAGACTAATCTTACTTTTCTCTTAATGGATTGTATCTTTTGTTCATCCAAATGTTAAATGCATAGCAAGGGAATGAACATGTATTGATTACAAAGTTAATGTATTCAGGAACAAATACTCATCCAGTGCTTACTCCATATGAATTACTTTTTGGTTGATCTACAGATAAGACACTGTAGCATGGAGGTCTTTGAGTAGAGAAGGGGAGAAGGTAGTGATTGCAAAGACAAGCAGGAAATCGCCATGGTTATTTGAGATCATGCTCCACACACAAATATGGTCCTATTTTCCCATAATTTAGCATGGTGTTGTTACTGGCCAAATTGGGTTGTATTGCTTGCTGCTCAGAAGCCTAGACTCTGAACCACAAGATTATTTCCACAAAGGAAGTTTTTTATTAGTCAAAGGAGCCAAATTGCGAGAACAAGTTTGCATTCTAAAAAACTGTCTCCCAAGTGATTAGTGAAGGAAAATTATATAGGAAAAGGAGGAATGCAAGGACTTGGGGGTATGGGGAAAGTTTCTTCATTCTCAGGTCTGGAGGGCCAGCAGGCAACTTAGAGGCAGTCACAGGATGATCTTCCTGAAATAGTAGCTCTCTTCTGCCCTGTTAGTTTAAAATGGTCTGTGGGTGTTCCTCGGGCACTGATGTTATCAGCATCTTCAGAAGACACTAAAATATCTAGTTAAGCATTAATCACCTTATTACCATGATCCTGAGGAATGTGGTAGAGTGTATTAAACTAAACTGCTGGTTAAAGGTAAAGGCAGAGGTCATGTTATTGTCCCTGGCTCAGGCTCTGTTACAAATTTATGAATATTTTCTCTTATCATGAGCACCATGATTTTATTTTAACTATAAGATTTTAACTGTGTCTCATAATTTAAACAGTCATAAATTAACAGTTGGACCATATGGCTGCTTCTAATTGTTTATATATTTTTTGTTATAATAATTCTTCAGTAATAATATTTTTGTTAACTTCTAAGTCTACTTTTTGAATCATTTTGAGCATAGAAGTTAAATTATTCATTCAAAGGAAATGAACCACACTTTCCAACTTTCTGATACACCTTGAAAGATTTCTTTCCTGAGAGGTTATACCAAGTTATGTCCTTTGCAGCAGTGTTGAGAGTGACTAATGCCCAGCAGCTGGTTCACCTCAGTGTCAAGCACAGCCAGGATTCCTCCTGTAAAGTAGGCATAGCATCCTAGCATCCCTACTAACAGAGCTTTTTCAGCTAACTCACACAAAATGTCTCTCCTCTGGGGTATATGAACATTTGTTCACATTCTCCACAGGAATTCTGGTATTGCTGCAGAGCTGAATAAGGAGAGGTCAGTCTGGTGATTTGATAGGTCAGAGGAGGTATGCGTTAATGATGAATCTATGGCTTCATAAAAAACTGCTAGAGGTTTCTGCAAAAAATAAAACAAACAAAGAAAAGATCCCTTTATTTGGGACTATCACTACTTAATATATTTCAGAACTCCAAGTAATTAAAATGTAGTTCATTTAATGTTACAGAATACTAACAATAATTTAATTTCAGCTAATTGGAAGGTAAATATTAAAACATTCTTGTTATCTATGGTTTATATGTGTTAGTCACACTACGTTTAACAGCCTTTCTTTCATTTGGCAAAATCCTCATTTTTGAAGACCCAACTCTATGCTCCTTTTGAGGTGAAGCAGTTTATAAGATCTTTTCCTTCTCTCACCTCTATCCTTATTTCCCCAGAAAATTTAGGGGTATCTCCTTTGTGCCTTATCTTACACCTGGAACATGCCTCTGTTAAACACCAACCTCATGCTAAATGCTAGTTTTAAACATCTATTTCTCAGCCTAGGGAAAAAGTTCCTTGAAGACTATGTCTTATTTATTTGTTTGCTTGTTTATTTCTAAAACTTATTACAATGCCCCAGCACAGTGCTTTGACAACTTACTGATATCATAGAAGACACAGGAAATGTACGTTCTTGACAAAATTGCTGCTGGAATGGCTTTACCCACAATGTTGTTCTCAAAACTCAAGTAATGTCAATGGTCTCCATGTCATTTAGCTCTTAAGTGTGTAGAAACAGTTTGTCCCTTTGAACATGGCAGCTTTGATGTCAGGTAGATTTTTTACTTGTGGAGCTTAAGTACCATCTAATAAAATTTTTCAAATTGATGTTATTGCGTGGACAAACTTACATGTTTTTATGACAGAAGACTAAACATTTTCTGAGAAGCAGCTATCTCCCTTTATCACTATATTAGAAAAAAAAGTAAATCTTTTGAGAGTGGTATAAATCTTACATGAACATTTGTTAGAGTTGATTTTGGAGGTCTTATTTCATTTATATTTTAGATGATTTTGTGTGCTTGTTTTGCCTAGACATAGGTTGACATTTAAACTTAATGTTCATATAATTTTTTCCAGGGAAGCATGCTAATTACATCAAGAAATGATAGGAATATAAACATATAGCTATTTTAATAATTCTAGGTAATTGTGAATTAATTTCGCTGAGGAAAACCTTGCTTTCACCCACCCTAAATACTGTACTAAAAAAGCTAAAAAAAAAAAAAAAAAAACCTGTGCCCTCCCCATGGAAAATAACTAATATTAGTTATAGCTTGGTTCATGTCTTAGCTTTTTTTTGGTATAGATATCTTCTTTTTTTTTAAGATTTTATTTATTAATTTATACAAGCACTGGGTACAGTCAGAAGTGCAGGAAGGTGAGAGAATTCAATAAAGCAGGGAGCAGAACAGGCAGACCGATGGAGGTACACTGCTGAGGGGAGCAGTGGGCATAGCAGGAGAGGTCTGTGCGCCATTTGGGACCCTCCCCGGTGGCTGGGGATCGAACTAGTACTGCGGAGGCTGCAGGCAGCTTCGCAGCCCAGCACTCAACTGCTGCACCACCGGGGAGGTCCTGTATAGATATATTTTGAAACCAAAATATTTGCCTCACTTAAATAATATTGAGATAATATTGAGAGAACAAAATTTGTAACTGTTTAAGAAGCATATATTATTAGCAAGAGTTGTTGCTAGGTAAGACTTATTCATTAACTTAGCCATGAAGACTTTTCAAATGTCTACTGCATGTGAAATGCTACATTTAATTCTGTGATGTAAACAAAGAAGTATTGTTACAGGACAGAAGGAGGGGCACCCCAAGACTCCCAAAATTGCCTGTTCTAAATAGTTTCGGCCATCCACTACCTCAAGACAAAAACGTGTATAAGGCCTTCAGTGGAAAGGAATTTTGTCATAATTCGTGTGTGATAGAGAGATAGTGTGTAATAAAGAGAAGGGAAAGAATATAGTTAAAATAATTTCCAATTGAACATCCAAAGTTAGCCATCCCCTCCTGGGTAAATGCTCAGTCAAACAGGTTTGGTCCAAAACAGGGCCACTGAGGCCCAAAAGCTTGCCCCAAGTCTAAGTTGCCTTCTGGTGGGGACCCATAGGAAAGGGGCAGAAGAGGTCAGACAAGTCTGGAAGGAAATGAGCAAAACGAAAGTATAAGTCAAGATGAAGGCTGCCATTGTCAGCCTCCCCATAGGCCTCATACCCACATCTCTGTCTCTTTCAAGTGTCTCCTTCCCTGTCCTCCAACCCCCTGGTATAAATCCAAGGCAGAGAAAGAAGTGTTACAGCTTCTTCACATCTCCACTCCAAATTCCCCCTACAGGTTTTCTCCTAGTGTTCCATCTCTCTCCACTTCTCCCAGTCTTTTCTAGCTTCTCTTCCCTGCCAGCTCCACCCTTCCTCAGGATGGGGCAGGGAACGTGGACCCTCTAATTTCTATGGATATCACAATCTTAAGTGTTAGTCAGAACTCCTTCCAGAACTAGTGGAAATTGCAACTCAGATATGGTAGACCTAATACTTTGTGCATGAGATACCATCATAGACTTGATGTTCAAGCTTGGAAGATGAAAAAGGAAAAGACTGTATCTGATTGAAATTGGAAGACACTTAGACAATATATACGCTTTTGACTGAGTTGTTAAGAATACATAGAATCTTGATTACTGGAGGTATCATCAAATCTTCAACATGTTGGAGCACCCAGTGCTGTGAGGTGATCTGAACTCTGCACATGAATTCCTAAGCAAAGGGCTGCTGGGAAAGGGATCAAGCTGAAGGGTCATTTTGTGAGCTTTTAAAAAGTAGTGATGCGCTTAGGTTTGCTCTCTTTTTCCTAAGAGCTGCTGTGGAAGCAGCTGCCTTCCTGTAATAGGGTAGTCCCCAGGAAAAGGGGACTTCCAGGTTCCCAGTCCCACCTAAGGAAGTGTGGAGCTGAGCAGGGAAGAGAAGAAGCTGGAGAGATGACTGGAGGAAGGAAAGAAGGATAGAAAGAGCCAGAAAGAGACCTGGAGTAGGCTCAAGGAAAGAGAGTCATGTGAAGAAGCTACACTTGCTTCTTGGTCTTGACTAGTTCAAACAGACATGGGTTAGAGACCCATAGGGAGGTTAACAAAGGCAACTTTTTTCTTGATTTTGCTCCTTCTGTCCCTTACAAGCTGGGCCCCATCTGTCCCTTTCTGATGAGTCCCCACCAGGAGATGCCTTAGACTTGTGGCAGGGTAGCTCTGCTTTGGGGCAACCTGTTTGGCTGGGCACTTACCCACGAGGAGATGAGGAACTTGGTGCTTCATTTGAAAGCTATTTTATCTGTTTTTTCCCTTCTCTTTATTGTACACTAATTGTATTAAAGTTCTCCATTCATGTTCTTTATGCACTAGAGTATGTTTTGTCTTGATGCAGTGGATGGCAGAACCCATTTAGAGCAGGCAGATTTGGGGTTTTGGGGTACCCTTTATCCCTGCCCTTTAACATTCCCAGTAGGTGAACTTTCTCCATTCTGCCTCCAAGGAGGGAAACCTTGTCTTCAGTAATAGACTGTAGTGGAGAGAAATAGGGGAGTAAGTTCAAAGGTGCAGGGGTGTGTGTGTGTGTGAAAGAATTCAGAAAAGGCAGATTCATTGAATACACTGTGAGGGAGCAGGGGGTATATAGGAAAGGTCAGCAATGGAAAAAGGGTTTGAGGCCCTCTCTTATATTTTTTTCAAGGGCTTTCTTACTTGGGGTGCCAGTTATTTGCTGGGACGGCTGGTCTTGGGCATTGATCTTTGACCTAGAAAGTATCCAGTCCCTGCTTCCACATTCATGCTGTGGTGGTAGTCTTGACTAGGTTCCCATAGCAACCTTATCAATTCCCTTATCTGTGCAAGCCTCCCAAACCTGCCTGTTAGGCTAGGAGTAGGAGCTTAGTTTTTAACCTTATTAAATGGTACCTGGACAAGGATATCTGTTGAACCCTGACAGCTCCAGTATTTGTGATTCTGTGTTGCACCATCGATTGATAACTGGTCCCTGTTACTCTCCTCTACCTTATTGGCTAGAATGACCTTTTTATTGTGTGTGTGTTTTTTTTTTTTTTGTTTTTTTTTTTTGCTACATCAAAGACACTTTTGTTTGCATTTGTGGTTGTGGATGGCCAGACCCAGAACTGGTGAGTTAGGTTTGGACCTGATTCTGTCCCAGTATTGGTTGTCAGACACTTTGCCTGATAACAAATTCACAGAGCTAGAGGGTGGTCAAATTAGAGTGAGTGAAATATGCTAGTCAGGGACCACAAGAGATATTTGATTAGGGAGAGGGTTTGCTGGAGAAGATAAGTTTAAGATATTTTAGAAGGCTTTTAACTACAACGCTAGATTTTAAACTACTGGGAAAGGGGAAGTTATTCACTGATGATTTCTGAGTAAGAAATGAACACAAATCAATATTTCCTGATGATTAATCTGGTGTAGATATTGGGTACAGATATCAAGGGACTAGAAGGTGTTGGGGTATCATTACTAAGGTTAAAATCTAAGTCCCTTTCCATTCCTTGCCCAGCTGGCAGGTTTGGGAGGTCTGAATAGATACAGGGAAGCGATAAGGTTGCTATGGGAATTATATCAATGGATCACCTTGACCATGAATGTAGAAGCAGGACCAGGACATTCAAGTCCCTACAACTCAGATAATAGGTTGTAAAAGAAAGCCTTAAGCCCTTCTTGGCATGAAGATAGCACCTCTCTAAACCCCTGCTCTCTTGCAGGGTATTTCAATAAATCCATCTTTTCCTTATCTCTACTCTGTCCTTGGTGAATTCTTTCACCTCCACACCTCTGGCCTCACCCTCATATCACACTGCCATATTTGGGGGCCCCAACAACAAAATATGTCTTTTTGGTAAAAGACTGATTTAAGAGATGGGCTCTGAAAGATATGTAAACTTCTCTCAGCAAGAGCTTCTCCTAAGCAGACCTAATTTTCTTATCTCTTTTTTTCTGAAGTTAAATTTACATTCCTTTGTTTTCCAGATAAACTCTCTAACTGAACTTTGTTTCTTCCAGCAACCTCCCTGGTCTTAGCTAAACTATTTAGGAAGATCTTTAAAGCCCAGTGGGCATTGCTCAGTCACGAGTTTCCCAAGTATACAAAAAATACACATGTCATTATTAAACTTCTTTTTTGGATTTTTTTTTAATCTCACCAATCTGTCTGATGCTTGTTTGATTGCATTCCACGTGGGTACAGGATGGTTTCCTTTATACCCCAATGCAGTATCCTAAGAAAGAAGCAGCACAGTGAGATAATAAGTGAAAATGAAATACGATGTAAAGTCTATGTGAGGTCCCCAAGTACAATGAAAAGATGCTCTCATTTTTTTCATGTTGTTACAGGGTAACCCCAATATAAAATGGGTTGCCTGACTGTGGGTCCTCACCCGTGTGCTTAAAAGGGACTTATTAATACTCAACTGCAGGCACACACAAAAGGTTAATAAAAGGTGATCCATTGGTATTAGTTACCATAGCAACCTTATCGCTTCCCTTTATCAATTCAAACCTTCTAAACCTGCCTGCTGGGCAAGGAATGGAAAGGGACTTAGATTTTAACCTTAGTAATGATACCCCAACACCTTCCAAGGGAAGGGGAAATGAGGAAATGTACAACTCAGGGAGAAAAGAAGAAGATAAAGTCTTAAATGCATCCTACCTGTTCTGCCAACCTGGAATCCCAATGGCATGCTGAGAGCTGGGGCGAGCCAAGACCCATGTGTCTGGTTTTATACCAACCCTGGCAGCTTAACTCCACCCTCAGGTCCCAGCAACACTCCCTTTGGTGATGATGGGATCTGTCATTTCCAGTGTCTTGATGGCTTTGGTGTGGAGTGGGGGTGGAGTCCACAAAACCTGTATGGAATTAGCTCAAGACATCCTTTTCCCCCTAACAAAGTGAGAAGGGAAAGTGGATGTGCTTAAATGTATCAGAAGTCTTGAGGTAGTGGGGGGTAAGTTGACAAAAAGATATTTCTGAGGGGAATAGAAATGAACTTATCAAAACAGATTGTCTGTAGACCTGGGAGGGGGATGCCATAGACCCAGAGGCAGTGGAGAATCCAATAGCCTGTCCTGAAGACAAACTAGTCAATAGGAAAAGATTGTGGGCTCAGTACACATACACCTCTGTGAAGGGAAGGTGCCATTTTCCTCATCCCCACTTACACATAGCCACCTTGGACTAAAACTCCCAGGACACTTTGACTCTGATATCCTGAGTGGAGGAGATACTGAGCTAAGTGGCCACGTGAATCTATATGACCCAGAAAGTAGGTTGACCTATCTCTCTCGCTTCTGTGGCCCAACTTGCACCCTGGAACTGCTAGTAGGAAGAATGAGGAGCACCCCAGAGCCCCCAAGCCTGTCTGTACTTGTTACAGGGCAGGGAGATGGGCACCCCAGAACCCCCAAACCTGTCTGTTCTAAATAGGTTCTGCCATCTGCCACATCAGACAAAACATGTAAGAGTTTTAATGGAAGGAACTTTAATACAACTAGTGAACAATACAGACAAGATAAAGAAGACAGTTTCTAAATCAAGCACCCTGGGGCCTCTCTGGTGGCACAAGGGGTTAAGACACAGCACTGTGGAGCTACCTGCAGCCACTGCAGTACGAGTTCAATCCCCAGCCAGCCAGAGAGGTGACCCACATGGTGCAGCAGACCTCTCCTGACTCACCCTCTGCTCCCCCGGGCAGTGTGTTTCAGTCGATCTGCCTGTTCTGTTCCCCACTCTGTCTCTGGTGAGTCCTCTCACCCCCCACACCTCTGGCCTGTACCCCAGTTCTTGTATGCATAAATAAATCTTAAAAAAAATAAATCAAGCGCCCAAATTTACCCAAATGGTATTGGCCCAGAGCACAGCCTGAAAGCCTGCCACAAGTCTACAGGTGGGGGCCCATAGAAAAGGATCAGAAACAGCCAGACAAGTATGGGAGGAAAAGAGCAAAATCAAAATCAAGATAAAAGCTGCCATTGTTAACCTCCCCATGGGTATCTCATCCATATTTGTTTCAACCAGACAGCACCACAAGGCAAGTTTCTTCACGTGTCTCTCGGCTCCATGTGCCTCCTCCATTTCTCCTTCTAGGGCTCCATCCTGCTTCCTTCCATTTCCAGTCCCCTCTTCAGCTTCTTCTCCTCCCTGCTCAGCTCCACCCTCCTTTGGGTGGGGTAGGGAACACGGAACCTCCCCTTTTCCTGGGCACTACCCTGTTAATGCTCTAAATGGATTCTGCCATCTGCTGCATCAAGACGAAATATCTTCAGTGCATAAGACCTCCAATAGAAAAGAACTTTAATATGTAACTAGTGTGAAACAGAGAGAAGAGAAAGAATATAGTTAAAATGGTTTCCCCAAGAAACACCCAAAATTACCCATCCCTTTGTAGGTAAATGCCCAGTCAAACATGGTTGGCCTGAAGCAGGCCACTGAGGCCCAAAAGTTGCCACAAGTTTCAGGCACCTTCTGATAGGGAACCACAGGAAAGGGGCAGATGGGGTCAGATAAGTCCAGAAGGAAAGGAGCAAAATCAAAATACAAGGCAAGAAAAAGACTGCCTTTGTCAGCCTCCCCATGGGTTTCTCACCCATGTTTCTTCTAAGTGTCTCCTTCCATGTCCCCCAAGTTCCTGGTGCAAGTCCAAGGCAAAGAAGAAAGTGTGACTTTTTCTTCACATGTCTCTCTGTTCTCTGTGTCTCCTTCAGGTCATCATTTTGTCTCTTCAGCTACTCCTCCCTGCTCAGCTCCACCCTTCCTTGAGTGGGCAGGCAACCTGGAGCTTCCCCTTTCTATGGATCTCACATCATTACGATATTGCTGGGAAGGAGACACTTGTAGAAGATACATGGAGGAAAGGCATGTAGGAAGGCTGTTTCTGATCCTTGGCAGAGGCAGTGGCAGTCATTATTTGATCTCATAGTGGATTATTTGTGTTTTCTTTCTCTCCATCTGTCCAAATTCTCTCAGATCTGCCTAACTCCTTTCTTGCGGTTCCTTGCCAGAAAGTACCTTGTACATGTGGCAACGTCTCAGTGGCCCCACTTTGGGCTGAAACTGTTTATGCATTTGCCCACAAAAGGATGGGCAATTCAGGGGTTTTTTTTGGGAACTATTATTAGTGATATACTTTTTTCTCTCTCTGTGCACACTAATTCTATTACAAATCTTTCACAATGAGTCAGCTTTCTTTGCCTTTGTGTAGTAGTGACTGGACCCTTCTTAAATCATATACCCCTTAATAATTTGGGGCCCCTGGCTCCCTCTCAGTCATGTACCAACAGCCCAAACTTTTCCTTTTCTTTCCTTCCTCATTAACTTCTATTTTTTTTATTCAAGTTCTTTGAGAATTTTTACCAGATTCATCTCAAAGTCATCAGCAATATCAGTTTAAGTTGTTACTGTTTGGACCTGAAAGTTATGAGAATGGACAGTGTGGGAGATAAAACAAATTTGTATAGGAGAATAAAAGTAACTTGGTATATAATTAATTATACATGGAAGGAAAAGGAAAGCAAAGGACAGTGCTAGCCATGTGATTTTCAGTCTGGGACCCAGGAAAATTTCAGAAAGAGGAATGTGGTACAGGAAAGAAGGTGAAAAATATACAGACATTTTGTTAATGGGATCTTAATAAATTAACTCAGTCTGTTATAGGGCAGCCCCGATACAAAACGGGGTGCCTGACTGTGGGTCCTCACCCGCGCGCTTAAAAGGATTTATCAATGCTCTACTGCAGGCACACGCGAAAGGTTAATAAAAGGTTTATTTACAAGGGAAGGGGAAATGAGGAAATGTACAGCTCAGGGAGAAAAATGGGAGACAAAGTTTTAAATGAGTCCTACCCAATCTACCGATCTGGAATCCCAAATGGCACTCTGAGAGCTGGTCGTGAGCCAGGAGCTATGAAGCCAGGAGGCGAGCGACAGTGAGCGAGCCCAAGGCCCATGTGTTTGGTTTTTATACCCAACGTGGCTGCTTAACTCCACCCTCAGGTCCCAGCCACCTTCCCTTTGGTGGTGATGGGATTTGTCTTTCCCAATGTCTTGGTGGCCTTAGTCTGGAGTGGGAGTGGAGCCCACAAAGCCTGTATGGGATTAGCTCAGGACATCATTTCCCCCTAACAAGTCCAATCTCATTTATAGTGTTCAAATCCCCTCTATATCATCTTGCCATGGGAACTTTCAAAGTGAGGACAATCATCTCCAACAACAGGGAAATTTATGTCCCTTCAAACTGTGCATTCTGTCTTTGAAGTTTTGTTCCAGATTTCATGGTGAAATAAGGTTCAGATTATTGGAAATGTAGGATTTCAAGTCAGTAGAACGATAAAGGTTTGGAATCAAGAGATGAGTTGACATTGTGACAAGTAGTTAACAGAAACAGTCTATGGAGTGGGAGTGGAGGGAAGAGGAGGTTACTATGATTGGCCCTGACAAGACAGGGGAGGAGAAATAACAAAGAAGAGATAAAGGGTAGGAAAAATTGTAGACTACTACAATCATGGAGATCATGAAAAGTGAGATCCAAAAGAGGGTAAATAATGTGCCTTTCTGATTGTTACTGACAATTGTTGGATTGTTACTGACCTAACCAGGTAATACTTCTCGTGCTCAGAAAGCCAGACCCTGAATCATGAGATCATTTGCACACAAGAAGTCCTTTATTAACATGTGACTCCACTATGGGAGAATGGCAGTTTCATTTTAAAGAAATCAGCTGCCTGAATGGGGGGTGAAGAGAGATTATACAGGAAAGAATGGAATGCAGGGACCTGTGGGGCATGGGGAGTGTTCCTTCATTTTCAGGTCCAGGAGGGGGTCAGGCAGACTAGGGATAGTTGATCACAATGGATATTGATGCATTTCTGGAATAGTTGATATCTTACAAAGTATTGATTTAAAATGATCCCAGGGTGTTCATCAGGTACTAATTTTGTCAAGGTCCTTGGAGGGAACAGAAATGTTTCTTTAAACATAAGGCAACCCATCATCTTGGCCCTGAGGAATGTAGTACAGAGGCTTCTAAGGCAGGGGTCACATCATTATTCTTAGCTCAGGCCCAATCACATGATGAAGGGAAAGAAAAAGATTAGAAAACTCCTCCCAGATTCTGCTGTATCAGATCAGCAAAGTGTTTTTTGGTTATCTTGTTATAAACCATTTCCTGCAATATCAGGCACAACCATGTTTAAATTTACAGATAAGATCACATTCCAAAAACAAATATAAGTAACTTGTTCTTTTCATATGCCAGATCCAGAACACAATAAAGCACCTTTCTTGTCAAAGATGAACATTTTAAATATTAAAATTAGGGAAACTTGAGGTAGTGTATTATATCCAATAAAGGCAATACTGAGGATTTGAGTGTATTGTGTATGCTTTTACTGGAATACTTTCTCAAATATTTTCATGCAGTTTTAATGGACTCCAGTTTGAAGTGTCCTGAGTTATGAATTTACTTTTGGGACAGATGGTTCAAGTCTGTCATAGACAATCAGCTTAAGGCCTTCAATAATTTCATTTTAATCCATGCTAGATATTTCTCCATAGCAAAGAATCACTACCGTGAAATTTGGCAGCAGTAGTAATCTTGTTCACTGCAGGGTTAGCACTAACAGAAGACAGGATATTACAAATGAGATGTAAAGTGTTTTATTGCTGCTGGCTAGGTAAGCTCTGTGGTACTTGAGGCTATTTCCCACAACCTGTTTCCTACCCTATACCTGATAATCATGGCTAAATCATTTATTTTGTTTCATGTGGATAATAATGTTGAACTACAGGTCTAATTTGACTAGGAAGTATAATTTGAGGGATTCAGAAATGCATCTCACAGGGAAAAACTCATTTCACTGACCTCACTATAAAGCTTTGAAATTCATACATATTCACATTTTTGAGTTAAGTTATTCATTCATGAATATGTTGATCTAATTAGTTAACTTGGCAGACAATACTTGCTTGAATGGGATGTTGGAGAGGGACATTTTGATGGAAAGTAGAGAAAGATCTAGTGTTTGGGATGTTGGGAGGGTATGTTGTGAACACCAAGGTGGAGGGTATTGGGAAACCAGAAGACAGTAAGGACACCAAGCTCAGGGAGAGAAGGTGCATTCCCCTTAAAAGGAGGGTACTGATAGGGGAGTTAAGGGAGCATAATCTGTGTTGATCAATCAAGACATTTATCAATTCACTGGCTTTCCTCTTTCCTTCTAGTGAATATATTTGTCTTTGGTGCTAAGAAGGATGCTAAAAACAGGTGTTATTGAATCTGCAGAAAGGCAAAATTGGGGCAAGATTTAGAAGAAAATGCACACACATTCAAATGATATCTCTATCACTTGCAAGTTACAAAACTTGGGAATGTTGCTAACATTTTCTAAGCTTCTTTCATATTGACAGTTTTTCCTCAGAATATTGTTACAAATGTTAAATGTCATGTAGGAGATAAATACAACCCTCCTATAAAATGTTGACTCTGATTAATGTTCCTTTCATTTCCTCTTGGCCCCAAACCACCTTTCCTTCTAAGAAAAAGGATGATATGAAGAGGTGGAGGAAGACTAGAGCTCCTTGTTTGAGGTGGTTTTCATGGGTGTGTCACCTGAGCAGGTGCCCAGGACCCCATGATAAGAACTTGGGCTGGTTTCATGCACTACAGTCACCATCTGGAAATTCTTTTTTTTTTTTTAAAGATTTATTTATTTATGCATACAAGGGCTGGGGTACAGGCCAGAGATGTGGGCGGGGGGTGGGGTGAGAGGATCCACCAGAGACAGAGTGGGGAACAGAACAGGCAGACTGACTGAAACATGCTGCTGAGGGGAGCAGCAGGCAAGACAGGAGAGGTCTGCTGTGCCATGTGGGTTGCTCCCAGGCTGGCTGAGGATCGAACTTGTGCTGCAGAGGCTGCGGATTGCTTCATAGTGCGGTGCTTAACTCCTTGCGCCGCCAGGGAGGCCCCATCTGGAAATTCTTAATATCTTTTGAAATAGTGTCCTGGTGTTCATTTTGGTTTGGGTCTCACAAATTATATCCTGACCAGAGGATGTTTATTTGGTAGCATAGTCCAATCTATGCAAGTGTGGGTGCTCTTTTCCTCCACTTTCTGAAAAGATGAACCTCTTGGAGGTGAACCCTAGGCCAATTGCCTGCTGTGGTGATAATAAGGGAAGTGAATGAGAATGACTCTTATGAAATCCTTTCTCTGGTGTGAACAAATGGAAAAATAGGAATGAAAGAAAAACGCCTTCTACTAAGGTTTACCAGGTCAGTGAAATAATCTGAAAAGTCCGTATGAATATTTAAGTATATTCCTCTGTTTGTTTGGAGTCTTAAAACATACACATAGGGCCTCCCCGGTGGCGCAGTGTTTGAGCGCTGGGTTGTGAAGCTGCCCGCAGCCTCTGCAGCACCGGTTCGATCCCCGGCTGCTCCCCGGCCACCGGAGGAGGATCCCACATGGTGCGCAGACCTCTCCCGCCTCCCGCTGCTCCCCTCAGCAGTGTACTTCGGTCTTTCTGCCTGCTCTGTTCCCCGCTCTGGCTCTGGTGAATTCTCTCACCCTCCCGTGCTTCTGACTGTACCCAGTGCTTAAATGAATGAATGAATGAATGAATGAATGACTAAATAAATAAATAAACAAACAAACAAACAAAGTGAAGTCTTAAAAAAAAATACAAATATTCTTCAACACAAATGAAATATAGCTGCCAAAGGATTTAGCTATTTTAGAACACACTTGTTTCTCTTACATTTCATTGATATTTAAACACAGTCCTTTGGAGTGAAAATTCCCTTATCGAATTTAATTTATTCATATTCTTAGACTGACTATTGGCATGTTCTTTATAACAGGTTATGCTGAAGCTCTAAATTCTAAGAGGAAGGCACTTTGGAATATTTTTACTGAAGAGATGTGGGTGATTTCAATAAGCTTCACCATTTATTATGCCTAATTTAAGCTCAGCATCCTAAAAAACTTTTTTCTGATATGAATTACATAATACAAATACTAGAAGTCACTGTGCTTTTGATGTGTGTGACTCCTAGGTCCATCCCATGATTTGTGATACAATGTGGAAGCCACGAGAAATGAGAATTGCTCAAGAAAGGGCCAGAATCAAAACTAAGATTTAGAACCATTTAACAGAACTGATAAGGTTCTTCATGACATTGAAAGCAATCATGCTATAAAATATAAGTAGCTGCTTTTGCAGAGTCTCTTTACTTTATGTCTGGAGAAAATTTCAAAGACCTGAAAAGGCATGAAGATAAGTGTGAGCTCGGGAGCCCTCTTAGCTCCACAGTTTTCCCTATAGCTCTGTGACTTTGCTTCCTGTCAGAGACCAAGCAGTTTGCGAGTGGACAAAGAGAGAGAAAAATGGGACTCTTTACTGGTTAGTCACCCCTAACCGAGGTTTATCACCTATAAAATGGAGCTCAGTGTTAGAGGAAAAAAAGGAAGTAGGTGAAAGATTTTATTTTGATTTTCCTTTAGATTTCTCACCAGACTGAGGATTAAAAAGTCAAAATTATCATGAAAAAGCCTAATTAATCACTGGATACTATCACCACAGACCTATTTACCATAGTTCAAAAAAATTCTGAGCATGTTGTCTGAAGTCAAAGCAGTCTGGGAAAGCATCTAAATTTTTAACTAAATGAATTAGTGGACATGAAAGGACATTGCAAAGTATAAAGTGGCATTTAATTGCCTGGTAATATTATTAATTAAACTCAATTAATATTCTATTTGTTACTGGCATCTTTTATGAGAAATATGCAATTGTTCTTAGATATACTACTTAACTGAAGGATAAATGTAGTTTTTATCAGGGAAGGAAAACAAATTAGAAACAACTGAAAACCAGGGAAGCAGAATTACTGTGCAATTCAGAAAAAAAGTGATGGTGGTTAAAAATCCACTCATGCCTAATTTTTAAAAGAGGGAAAATTTTACACTGGAATGCTGACAAGTCAACAGTAGCCTATCAACTGGTTTGAAAAATGGAGAGCAAAGTCAATGTGATGTTGCTAGGTGTGTGCTCAGATTCTCAAAAAACTTCTCATTTCTTATAAGAATGGAATAGTATTTTGGTTTAGCAAATACTAGTGAATTTATTTACTTATTCATTTTAATTAGCATGAGTGTTCTCAGAAGAAGACTAAGTCAGAAAGAGCACAGATGCAGACAACTAGAAAATGATTAGGAAGCCAATATTTGCTTTTTTTTGCTATGTGGGTGAAATAATGGCTACCTAATGCTACTCAGACAAGAAAACGTTTTATATGACCAAGACAATTCCTAATTAGGGCTTAAATCTAAAAGAACCACAGATGACCAATAAAAATTTATAGCAAAAGATAAAATTTCTTTCAGAAGACAAATGAGCGAAGACTCTGACAGCAAAGAAAGTGAAAAAATCTCCTTTGGAAAAAGGACACCGGATGTGCCTTTCTTCAAGGGTCACGTCCCAAAGGAGACTGTCCCTGATAGGTCATCGCTTCACAAACATGCAAGATTGGTTGCTGCCAATTCTCAGGTGTTGACTTCAACCCCAAAATGGAGGGGCTCTGAGGGGTCAGATAAGATACAACCTTGTAGTTTATTAAATGGGTCAGAAGGAAGGAGATGGAATCTGTGGTCTTTGAGATGAAAGCCCCCTGGGTTTCCCTCACAACAGAACCACTTCATCAACTTTCCTAAAGTGGAATCAGACTTAAAACTAGAGGAATGGAAGGAAAACACTTTTGGTGCTTGAGAAAAGGGACGGTTTGATTAATGTACAGCAAGGGAGTGAACCAGTTCTCAGGGAAAAGAATCTTTGATCAATGGTACGAAGAAGCATCTTTCAAACCCACCAGATTCCAGCCACTTTCAAAGGAACAAAAAGGAGCTAATTCAGAGCACAGCTGTTATTATTAAAAACAAAAAAAAAAAATAACAAGGAAAAAAACCTGTGAAATGTCTCAAATGGATTACCTAGAACTGCAGCAAATGAATGTTTCTCATTACAATTTACCTCAAAACTGAAGGGACAATGTCTGGCTCACTGTATTGGATAATTCTAGGTCTTCTAGGAGAGCTAAGGGAGATTTTGCTATTGGTTTTTCTTTTTCCTCTAGAGCAGTGCCTGTGTTTGTGTGCTGGGTGAACATCCTCTAAAAAAACAAACAACAACAGGGCCTCCCTGGTGGTGCAGCGGTTGAGCGCTGGGTTGCGAAGCTGCCCGCAGCCTCTACAGTGCCAGTTTGATCCCTGGCTGCTCCCCGGCCACCCAAGGAGGGTCCCACATGGCACGCAGACCTCTCCTGCCGCCCGCTGCTCCCCTCATCAGTGTACTTCGGTCCCTCTGCCTGCTCTGCTGGCTTGGTGAATTTGCTCACCCTCCCGCGCTTCTGACTGTACCCAGTGCTTGCATAAATAAATAAATAAATAAATAAATAAATAAATCTTTAAAAACAACAACAACAACAAAAACACCACCACCAAATTGACCTATCAAATATTAGGAATGAAGCTGATTTTGATTCTACTGTGTGCAGAACACTCTCACATGGGTTATCTGCTTTAAACAGTATTTCTTTTCTGAGAATTTGTGCTCTACGAAATTAGAGAAAACATGGATGCTTTGTGCTTACATTAACAACTGACGGGCTTTTGAGAGCAAGTAATCATTTCATCTTATGTACTTGTGCAAGTTTGTCCAAATGGATCCTTTTGAACTTAAATGTCAGTTTTCATATTAGTTTTTTTCTTGAAACATATTGACTCTTAATTACTTTCTCTCTGTTTAATAGCCAAGCTTTAATTTAAAGATTTTGGATGTTTGACTTATCTGTTCTAATCCTTCTTATGAAGTATTGCACATACATGCAGAATTTCTTTTAACTATTTATGGCTTCTCTTCAGAAGAAATGAAGGTATTAAATCCAAGAACTGACTTCTTCACTCTGTGAGTCTACATGGGTCATCCATGACAGGATGTTAAAATATTACTGACTGTTGCATTGGCTTACTTTTTCTTTTTTTTATTTCTTGCTACTTATCTGGTTGATCTACTAGTGCAATTTCAAAACTTTTAATGAGCTGCAAAGTTCTTCAGCAAAGCTAAACAATATTGGTAAATCTTGTTCTCTCCTGCCATTCAGAAAAAGGAAATGTTATTGCATTATTACATATTACATAACTGTTGAGTGAAATAAGAGTCATAACTAGTAGAGGTACTGTATTGGATGACTGCCTGTGATGAGAAGTCACTAGCAATGATTCTCTATTGCCATTTGTCCTGCTGGATGTCTGATCTGCAGTATATCTCAGGCTATGACCAAGTCCTCCAAGTCCTTGGGAAGATGTAACTAAGGACTCTTCCAATCACAGTCTGTAGTCAAAGTAAGCTGTAAGCTGTGACTAAAGAGTGCAAGGACAGCATCCTACTTGATTAGCACATCTGTGACCCCACCTGAGGAACAGGCTCCTCAGATTGAGTTAGAAGGGAACCCCTGTGGCTTATTGAGCTGCTCCAGCTTGATGTAGACAGTGTCTGAATTGCAGTGAAACACTGTGCCACAGAAAGGTTCATTTCTGTTGACTTTTACATGCAATTCCTAGTCTGAGCTGGTCAGCATTTCCCCAAGGATTGGTTGGTATCTTCATATGATTTTCTGCTCTGTTTCCTGGGGTGTCACTTGTCAGTATACTGCTGAGAGAGCATAAATCAGTGACAGCTCTCAGTCCTTTATCTCTAGTCAAGGTCTCTGACTGAGCCAAGGGCCTCTGGTTCATAAGCAAATGTATTGATCAGGGCCTGCTGGAGTCTGGTCTTAATGCATATGCTGAAATGGAGTTTGACATTAAATGTAGAGCTAAATAGTCATTTTCTTCTGTGGGATAGAATAAAATCACTCAGGAAGCATTTGGGATTAAAGATCACAATAGCTGAAAAGCTATGGAAGAAAAAAATAAGTTTTTCAGAATTGATTGCAATATTTCTAAAGCTATTTTTTATCTTTTCACAAAATCACACTTTCCATTTGGACTTGTCAGTATTAGCTTTTAGTGAATGTATTTTTACGGTTCTTTTTGATTAATGGAAAGGAGTCATTTTATTTTTCTTCACTGTAATAAAAATCAAGCTGTCTCATGGTGCCCTTCAAAATAGAAATCAAGAGATGATTTGAATAGAATATTAATATTGCTCTTTTAAACTTCTGCTTTTTCACCACTTTAATAGACTAAATTTTAAGCTGATCTTCTCTGTAGAATGCAATCTACATTTTGTGATCACAATCTTTCATACATTCTTTCTATTTACAGATAGCAGAGGGAAACTAGGCTGCTACTCCTTTGTGTTGTGTGTGTGCTTGAATAGGCCAGACAATGTGTGATTAGATGAATTTGGACATCTCAATCATCTTATTGTAGCTATTGTTAGAGTTTAGAATTCATGGGGCACAATTTTTAAATCAAGAATATAGAATGGATTTTTCTCTTTTTAAAAAGATATCTCTTTTCTAGTGATAAGACTTTTTAGAATCAGGCCATGATCTGTAACTTAATGTAGTATACTTTGCTATACATTGATTTAATTTAATCCCATCCAACATCAAATCATAAAAATTTTGCCAATTATGATATTTTCCAGGAGCTCTGAAGCCCCCTCAGAATCTTTAGCAGGCTCTGTTTAGGATTATTTTATTGGCTTTCCTTTAACATCTTTTTTATCTAACATTCTGAAGGTTTTCTGCCACTGTGTTTGCACAACTTATTTCACTAAAACAGTATCTGTCAACCCTTTTTCCATTAATATCCTTCCTTCTGTAAGCCATGTTAAACATATTTTCTTAATTTTATTATTGTCCCATGAAATTTTGATACCTTAGGTATGGCGTATATCTGTTTGACCACAAACCATTATATTAGCTAAATTTTCATTTTTTTCTTTTGCTTACAAAGAACCAGTTTTCATCACCTTGGGTTAATATTACTACCCCCACCCAATCTCCCATAAACACAATTTTGTACTGAGATATACACACAATACTCTATTAACAAATATTATATTTTGTCTCCTTAAGGCACTATGCATATATTAATGCCTTCTAAAATGATTACTGATTGAAATATACTTATTGTATTTAATGTATATTTGCATTAAAAGATGATATCTATTGTATGTTTATCTCCTCCTGGTAATGTTGGCACCATGATTGTTGGATTATTATGGGCTTTGAAGCTATAGGTGGCTTTAAGCTGGACATGAGACAACTGCTCTTGGTCTATAGGTGTATCATCAGAATTTAGCACAATCCTATATGGAAATGAAAATGACTTTACCTAAACCTAGCCTGTGTGAGTTTTCCATAATGGCTTCAAGTTAAGAAAGATTTTCTCCCTTCTAGTCTCCCTCCTAATCTTTACACTTGACCTTCATGTATGATGCAGTTTCCCTTTCTCCACCTCAGTGGTATGATGTTGAATTTTTCTATAATAGGGCAGTATATGATGATCTAGGTGACATCTTCACAGTAAACCTAGTTGTGAAGTTCAATTATTGCTTCTTACACTTCCTTCTTTGTATGGTTTGATGGATCTACTTCAAAGACAATTCAGTTGATGTAATCTAGCCAATGGCCAAAATGAGGAAATGAGACACTCTGTTCTTCAATGGTCATAGATGTATTTTAAGCATCCAGGTTTTGGGATGGGGTTGACAAACTATGGCCTGGGGATCAGATGTGAATGCTTTTTCTATTTATGAATGGTTAAAAAGAGAATACTTCAAAACATGTGAAAATCTTATATAATTCAAATTTCAGTGTCCATCAATAAAATTTTATTGTAACACATCATACTCATTTATTCATGTATTTTCTCTGCCAGCTTTTGTGTTACAACAGCACAGTTACATATTTGTGACAGAGACCATATGGCCTACAAAGTCTAAGTTATGTACTAGTTGGTCCTTTTACAGAAAAAGTTTGTCCCTGTTTTAGATTACTGAGAAGGGACGGACTATATAGTCTTCGGTCTTGTTTTCTGTAACTGAACTTTGCTTACTACTGAGAGGCAATGAATTAAAAGTTATTGTCCCTGTATGTTGCTTTGGGAAAGATGGTCATTTTAACATTATTAATTTTCCAATACATGAGCATGTGATAACTATTCATTTCCTTCTGTCTTCTTACAGCTTTCATGATAAGCTATCTAGGTTATTTCACCTCCTTTGTTAAACTACTCCGAGGTACTTAATTCTTTTTGATGCGATTGTAAATGGGATTGCTTCCTTGATTCTTTCTCTTTCAGATTGTTGTTTGCATATAGGAACAGCAACAGACTTTTGTATATTGATTTTGTAGCCAGCCACTTTAGTTCTGATTTAGTGATTCTAAGAGTTTTCAGTGGTATCTTTAGAGATTTCTATGTATATTAGCAAGTCATCTGCAAATAGCGATAGTTTTCTTTACAAATTTGGATTCCTTTTATTTCTTTTGTTTGTCAAATACTCTAACTAGGACTTCAATTTGTGTCGAATAATAGTGATGAGAGTGTGCCTCCTTGTCTTGCACATGATCTTACAGGAAACATTTTCAGTTTTTCACCACTGATCATAATGTTAGCTGTGGGTTTGTTGATAATTTATATTGAAGTATACTCCATCTATTCCATTTTATTGACAGTTTTCAAAATCCAAAATCAAAATTAAGGAAATAATTCCTTAACTTATTCAAAGAAATAGAGAAGCATTACTGAAATTTATATGGAGCTATAAAGGACGCCAAATAGGCAAAAGAATCCTGAAAAAATGAACAAAACCCTTAGATTTCAAATTTTATTGTACAAAACTATAATAATCAAAATATAGAATAAAAATAGACATACAGTGCCCAGAAATAAACTCATACTTATATAGATAGTTAATATATGAAAAGAAATCTAGAGGGTACAATAGAGAATGGATAGTCTAGTCAATATCTGTGTTGGCAAAATTGAACAGCCACACACAATGAAGCAAGCCCACTATCTCACCTCACACCTAAATTAATTAAAAATAGATCAAAGAATTGGATACAAGACCTGAAACCATAAAGAATTCATAGAAGAATGCAGGAAAAGTACTTGCAAAATCGACTTCAGTGATGTCTTTGGGAACTTGACTCCATTGGCAAGGGAAACAAAATACAAAGTAAACAAAAGGGACTATATCAAATGAAAAAGCTTCTTCACGAGTGGAAGGAGCTATCATTAAAATGAAAAGACACCATACTGAATGGGAGAAGATATTTGCACATCATATATCTGATCAGAGCTAATGTCCAAGATCTACAGAGAACTCATACAACTTAACAAAAATAAACCAATTCAATCAAAAAATGTACATATAAGCTAAAAAGACACTTCTCAAGAGAAGACCTACAGATAGCCAATAGGAACACGAAAAAAAATGTTCATCATCATTAATCATCTGGGAAATGCAAGCCAAAACCACAATTAGATGCCACCTCACTCCAATGAGAATGGCTTATTTTGAAAGATCAGAAACAATAGTTGGTGAGCCTGTGAAAACAAAACACTATGGACAATTCTTAAAATGTTTAAAAATAGATCTATCACGTGATCTAGCATTTTTATCCCATATATATATCTGAAGAATATAAATATACTAAGTCGAAGGGATATACATGCATTCCTAAGTTCAGTACAATAATATTTACAATAGCAAAATTATGGAACAAAACCTATGTGCCCAATAATAGCTGATAAAGAAGATATAGTGGAATACAACTCAGCTATAAAAAAATGAAATGAAATCTTGGCATTTGCAACGATGTGGACAGAACTGGAGAGGATTATGCTAAGCAAAATAAGTCAGAAGAAAACAAATAACAGATGATTTCACTTTGTATGTGGAATACAAAGAAATGAAGCAAGGAACAGACAAGCAAACCAAAACAAACCCTTGAGATCTGACTGCAGAACTGAGGTTACTGAAAGGGTAGGGGAGATGGAGTGGGAATAAAGTAAGGAGGAGGCCAAAGTTAGAGGATTATTTGTGTTTGGGTGGTAGACGTGGTGTGATAACATACACTTGTAGAGGTGTGAGCCTCTACTCTTAAAACATATACAGTGTTGTAATCCAACATTACCTTAATAAACATAATTTTAAGAAATGTTACAGCTCCTGATATGTTCATAGAGTGGGTGTATGCTTTCTGCCTATTAAGGTAGAAACATATTTATAAACACTGTATTGAGCTGCGAGTAATCATATCCCCTCTTATGGAGGTTGAAACACTTAATGGGAGCATGTTATCTGTTTGCCATATAAAGCCATGACCATAAGCACACACATTTGGAGGGGCAAAGTAACAAGCTATTGAACTTCAGGATTAGTTGTTACTGAGCTTCCCTTTAACTATTTGCCATTTGTTCATTCATTTCATCATCTTCCAACATACTCTAATGGACGTGAGGAGAAAACATCAAGAGTTTAAGATGTCTGAAATTTGATAGTGATAGGAGAATCTAGTACTAACTTCATTATCAGCAAACATCTCTATAATTTTACCACAACAATGAGTTTTACACAGTCACAGTATCTGGATATGTATGTACCTGAAAGTGCAAAGTGTTAACTTCACCTACAAGCCTGTTTGGGGTTCATTAGAGTAGGTATATACGCGTCTCCTGAGAATATGAATCAGTGTGGCAACAATTTTTTTTATATAGTAGATTAAAAATGTTTGAAGGAATATTTGTTCCCTAATTACTTTTCAAATGTATAGAGAAGACTGTGCTGACTTCAGCTGTCAATCTGTATTTAGAAATGTCACTAATAATTTGTAGCCTGGAAGTGTCTGGCTTATGGACCTGGTATTAATTGGATCCACTGATTTCTGAAAAACCCCTACCTGTCATCAGTTCAGCAGTGGGTATGATATTGAAGCTCTAATGAACCCAAGATTAACTTTAGATAGACAATCTGTTTTTTTTTTTTTTAATTACTAGGAAAAAAATTTGTATTATTAGGGAGGGAGCTTAATTATTTTATAGTCTCTTGTAAACTTTCATTAGGATCCAACTGTTTTAGTAGGGCTTCAAGATTTATCTTCAATGGCACCATATTCTTGTAGAAAGGTAGACCTGGATGGCATTATGTTAAATGAAGTAAGTCAGACAGAGAAAGACAGACACTGTATGATCTCACTTTTATATGGAATCTTTTTAAAAATTTATTTATTTATGCATACAAGAACTGGGGTACAGGCCAGAGGTGCAGAGTGGGTGAGAGGATTCACCAGAGACAGAGTGGGGAACAGAACAGGCAGAATGACTGAAATACACTGCTGAGGGGAGCAGCGGGCAAGATAGGAGAGGTCTGCTGTGCCATATGGGTTAGCTCCCTGGCTGGCCGGGGATCGAACTCGTGCTGCAGAGCCTTCAGATAGGTTCACAGTGCTGTTCTTAACCCCTTGTGCCACCAGGGAAGCCCTTGTTTGGAATCTTATAAAGAAAATAAAACACAGCCTCCCTGGTGGTGCAAGGTATTAAGACGCCACCTATGAGGCTAGCTTCAGCCACTGCAGTATGAGTTCGATCCCCGGCCAGGGAGATATTCACATGGTGCAGCAGATCTCACCTGCTGCTCCCCTCAACAGTGTATTTCAGTCAATTCACCTGTTCTGTTCCCCACTCTGTCTCTGGTGAAGAATCCTCTCACTTCCCCACCCTGCCTCTGGCCAGTGCCCGAGTTCTTGTATGCATAAATAAATAAATCTTTAATAAAAAAAGCATGAATAAATAAATCTTTAAAAAAATAAAACATAACTTAGAGAAAGAGATCAGACTTGGTGGTTACCAGAGACAGAGTGTGGTGATGAGGAGGGGAGGAATTAAAGGAAGATGGTCCAAAGGTACAAGCTTCAATTTCTAAGATAATTAACTACCATGGATATAATGCACAGCATGATAACTAGAGTTTACAATGCTGTATAATATATATATAGGAAAGTTTATGAGAAAGTAGATCCTACAAGTTCTTATCACTAGGAGAATTTTTTTTCTTATGGTATCTATCTGAGAATATGGATGTTAGCTGAACATACTATGATAAACATTTCACAACATCTGTTGTACACCTTAAACTTAATACAGTAATAATCTATGTCAAATAGTTCTTTCTTTTTTTTTTAGAAGATTTATTTTTTATTTATACAATAGCTGGGGTACAGGCCAGAGGCGTGGGAGGGTGAGAGGATTCACCAGAGACAGAGCAGGGAGCAGAACAGGCAGACAAACTGAGAGCACTGCTGAGGGGAACAGCAGGCGAGACAGGAGAGGTCTGCTGAACCATATAGGAATCTCCCTGGCCGGCCAGGACTCGAACCCGCGTTACAGAGGCTGCAGACAGCTTCACAGCGCTGCGCTCAACCTTCTATTCCACCAGGGAGGCCCTATGTCAAATATTTCTTAATAAAATTGGGGAAAAAAGAAATGTAACACTTCCATCAGGTGGAGCTTGGTCAGAACGGGTAGGGAAAAATGGATTTAAAATCTTCCTAAGTAGGAACTGACTTGTTTCACAAGAGCATTGGAAATCTCCATTGTGAAAGCAGGAGCTAAGGCTCTGGGCTGCTTCCTGCATTGTCTTACTTTGGTGGCTGTTTTCTTTGGTGCTTCAGTTTCAGTGCAGAATTCCCTTGCAAATTTGTTCCCCAAAGGGAACTTTGGGAGTTCCCTTTCTCTAAAAGCAGAGATTGTCCCTTCACAGGGTACTGACCTCTGGGAGAAATAAAATTGCATGGAACAAGCTCCTACCTGAATCATTGTTCTTTGATATCATCAAGGAAGATACTGGTGTCCTTTTCTTAGCATGAAACTCACAGAAACTGTTCATACTGAGCAGATTTGAGCTGCTCTGTCCACAGCCTAGTACCACCTCCAGTTGGAGTCAAGAGCTGTGATCTTTGTCAGATCTGTGTTGGTGAGAAAAATTTTGTTATATTCCTGTATTTGCCTAAATTGATAGAGTGTAAATGCCTGCCTTCCCCAAAACAAATCCTTCACCAATCTGAAAATTCCATATGGACCCAGATTCTTTTATGGAATGTATGTTTATTATCAAGAAGCTGTTCACTTTTATGGCAATGAAGAACTGGAGTGGCAACCGGGAAAACATACTTTTATCTATACCACTTTCCCAAACAAGCTTGCATTTCCCAATCTCCATAAACCAAGGTTCAATTCCTATTGTAGCTGCAATAATATCTCCAATGTTATTCTTGTTCCTGCAGCTCTTGGGTCCTTGCTGCAACTTTCTTCCAGGCACCAAAATAGACAGACAAGAAAAGGCTTGTAAAGTCACATAGCTTGGTCATCAGATCCTGGTGGATATTCCCTCTGGTGTGTCTTTCTGATGCCCTGACTTGCCTGGATTTGAATAATGCCAGCAATAGGGCTTCAGAATCCTTTGGGATTTGACAATGTATTCTCTTGTAGATGTAGGTTTTTTTTTTTTTTACTTTTTGATTTATTCAATCATTCCTGGGAATGCCTGAGTTGGATCTCTGCTGATGGCACCCTCATGCTTCTCCTTTTGTTATAGTCTGATATTCACCCCTCAGTAGGTGTGGGGTATCTTCTGTCTTTGCTTCATAGTCACCCTTTTGCTAAACTCTGTCTGCTTTGGATTCACTTATGGCATAACACTCCTTTACCTTCACTATTTTGCTACTGTATATCTATAAATTCTCTTCATTTTTTTTTCTCTCAGCCTCTTTGCTCTACATGCTATTGATATGTCACTACAAGAGACAAGGAACATGAGGAGAAAGATAGAGTGTGGTCTAGGGCAGTCCCCTGCTAAGGACATAATGAATGAATTGTTGGTTTCAGAGATGATTTGGGGTCAGAAGTTGCCAAATTGGAGAAGAGCTGGAGATGCTGGCTTTCCAAGGTCTGAGAGGGGAGCTGTGAATCTGGAAAGCAAATCTTTGCAATCCTGCCACCTGCCATTTCATTTACTTATCTTTTGGATCAAATTGCTGGCCTGAATTTTAAATTTGAACTTGTTTCCTTTCCTTTCATATCACTGTCTCTTATCTTTATTCTCTACTCTCACAGTGGCTGTAATCATAGACTAAATCATAGACTAAAATATTAGGAGTGGGAGGGGTGGGGGAATTGAGATCACCCCGTTAACTCCCTAAATTAGATACGAAGGAGGCGATGACTTTTTCAAGGTCATCCCGCAAGCTGGTAGAGGAGCTGAAACTAGAAGCCCATCTTCTGAATTTCAGGCCAAAACTGTCTTCTCTAATGGATAGCTGCTTAAATTTGTGGAATTCAGCAAAAGGTAACTTCTGCTGAAGCAGCTGCCTCCAAGTGTGCTCAGAAAGTAATGGTGTGCATCAATTTGCCAGAGAGAAATGGCAAGGGAAAGAACTCACAGCGCTGAGAGAAGAAATGTCAAATAAACCTTCAATTAGCCTTCTTCTTCTGTAGGAAAACTAAAATTAACATAGCATATAACACCAAATTAAGTGATTTGACTTGGAAGTGAGAGTCATTAACATATTCTGGGTTTTTCCCCTTCATAGTTTAAGGTAAGCTTTTCTTATTCTTTTTTTTTTTTTTTAATAATAAAGAGTACAATTTTGAGAAGAGTGTCCTAGGTATTATTTAATCATCCAAAATGTCTTTGCCTATAATCCCTAAGCCAGTTAATAAGTAATTGGTTAATTGTAATTTGAAATTCAGAGTAAAGTATTTTAAGTAGATCCTATGGTAGGCAGAAATGTGTGCGACTAATAAAATGACAGCCCCTCGTTGTAAATCCCTGTGCCTCTGTTACTGTTTATAATTTGCCCTTGAGCTGTCCTATGGCATATTATCCAGTCATTGCTTTTCTCATTGACATGTGCATATGAGAATATACCATTAAATAATGTGGGTATATTCATATATTCCATACATTGTAACTCCTTTCAGCCTAAAATGACCTTTTGTAGAGTGTTAATTACATAATTTACTAATTCTTAACCTTTAAGTTCATTATCCACTAATGGCAGTGAGTCAAAATAAAGTTAAGGAAAGTTATTTATCTTCTATTTTGGTGAAAAATACTTGAAACTAAGAGATCAATCTATCTCTCATTTTATAAAGTATAAAAAGAAATAAGAGAAAGAAACTGAAAATTTCCCCAAAGAGCTGTGTGGCTTCATAGTCTATGTTTGTTCCCTATAATTAAAATGCTACTTCTAAAGGGATTGAATATTGTTGATGCTCTCTGTCTCAGAAACAAGGGAACTCTAAAGCATATTGAATCAAACATACAGAAAAGAAATGTCCTACAATCATAATGGGGTGATAAGGAAGTGCTAGAATAGCATGGTGACTTCACAAGAAAGTTCCTTTTAGAGACTTTGCATGGTTGGATATCAGTAGATAAATTTGTGTCATTTGGACTTTCAAGTGTCTCAATAGCTGTATACCTGTGTAAACTTTGTTTGATTCCCATCATTCTTTGAGCCAAGTGTTTAGTTAGAATTAAATCCTTGTCACTCAGTATAACTTCTTTAAGTCCTCATAGGTATGTAGAAAGTGCTCATCAATCCCCCTTAGGGCACATACATATCCAGCTTCCTAAATACATTGATACTGTGTTTTTTTAATCAGAGAGGTACATAATGAGAAACTTGTACCTTAGCTATGGAAACTAAGAATATTGGAAAATAAACGCAGTCTTTTACAGTTTTTCTAATTCAGGCTTTTGTTCTTTGGGACTTTTCCTGGTTTTGCTCTTCCTATTTTGTCAACTGTGATGTTTCTGATTTTTTTGGGTACATACAGTGGGAGTAGGAAAGACTGCCTTTAAATAGACACCCAACAGTTTAGGAAATAGATTATCAACCTCTCCCAGGTATTTATTATCCCACATCACTCTGTTGTTGTCCTTGTACTCCATTTATACTGCCCCCAATTCACATCTCCAGAGCAAAGCATCAAGATGCTATTTGTCTGTCTTAACATTTTCCCAATTCTGAACTAATCTGATTCCCATCTTAGGTAATTCCATGGACAGGTCATTTGAGGAATGTCTCCTGTCTTATAAAGATAAAACCCTGTACCCTGTGAACAGCTCACATAAGAATCCCAGAGACTCACCTCAGGCACCACTCCCAGGAGAGTTCGAGAGCCAAGTCATGTCTCTGGTTTTGGCACTTTCTCATTATGAGATATATGCAATGCATACCTGGAATTTAGTCTAACAACTTTCATTCTTAGACTGAGAGGAAGAAAAGGCAAAACCTTCCTGGTTTTCATTTTTCTGATCTATTCTTGGCTTCACCTCTCTGTTTTGATAATTTTTATCCACTTTACATTCTCAGAGCTCTCCCTCATGAAAACTTGACTTGAAGTTCCTATGTGGCTTGTCCATGAAGATCCTCAGGACTATTTTGGTCACCTAAAAAGATGGATCTATTTAGAACATAAAATATATTTTAAACAATAGAACCATAAACCTGTGCTTATGGTTTCTAAAGTAATTATTTGGCATTTTAGAACATTTTCTAACAATGAATGGGCCTTGAAGTTTGTCAGATCTACATTAAAAATCCAAGTTTTCCATAAAGATGACTTTAAGCAAGTAATTATCTTTTCTGTACCTCACTTACCTCATCTGTAAAATAAGAAGAATAATAAATAGAACTTACCAGATGGGATTGTGAAAATAAAATGCAAGAATTTACATAAAGCACAAGCACAGTGCTCAATAAATTATTATTATATCATTATCATTAGTATGTTCAGAAATATAAAATATAGTAGTAGACTCTATAGTTCTCTCAAATTTGGCCTGGGACTCTAATTTAGCTTGCCACTAAAGAGAAGAGGATACTGGAATGGCAAATAGAGAAAAGCATAACAAAACAAAAAAATATTAGTATTAAATTATCATTCCCCCCCCAGGTATGAACTATATGCCTTCTGTTCAAAAGATATCATTCATTAGGGGCCTCCCCGGTGTCACAGCAGTTGAGCACTGGGTTGCGGGGCTGTCCGCAGCCTCTGCAGCGACGGTTCGATCCCCGACAACCCGGTGAAGGTCCCACATGGCACGCAGACCTCTCCTGCCGCCCGCTGCTCCCCTCAGCAGTGTACTTCGTCAGTCTGCCTGCTCTGGTCTCCCCTCTGGCTCTCGCGAATTTTCTCACCCTCCCACGCTTCTGACTGTACCCAATGCTTGTATAAATAAATAAATAAATCTTTAAAAAAAAAGATATCATTCATTGGTCTCTTGTGTTCTTACTCTTTGTTGGGCTTATGGTTGTGGTGGCTAGTTCTCAGGATTGTGTTTAAGACTGGCAACCTTTACATCTATCCCCAGATAAAGCTCAGTCTTGCTTGCTGTTTAAAAGCAGTGGATTCTCCAAGCTCAATATTCTTCAATGACACAAACTTGATGAGTTCAGTTTCTATCAAGTTCCACATAGTTTCATACTCATAGAACTTAAGAAATAGAAAGTCAGGAACAGTGTCAGTGCACTGGGAGGAATGTCAGCCCTCCCTCCAATTAGGAGAGAACATAACTCACTATGAGATGATAGCTTGTTCCACTGTTCTAAAAAAGACATCCAGGTGAACTGGGACTTGGTTTGGCAGAGGAGAGAGCCACACATTTATCCCTGGCATAGTCTCCAGGCTCTTAGAAATATCTGTGATAGCCCTGGAGATTCTGGAAGACACTTATACCTTCACTCTGACCCACATGACTTCTAGTATGCTCTTAGAGGGAGGTTACAGGAGGCCACAATGAACTTGTTGTGCTTAGTGCTTATTCAGAGTCATCACAGGGCATATCATATTCATAAACTTTTTGGCACAGGACTTGTGGACCATGGGCTTCCCAGAGGTTGGAAGAATGGCCACTGTTCCCCCTCCTTTTTTTTCATGACCACTGTGCTGTTCTTAGAAAGAAACAGAAAGCAAAGCCATGTATATCACCCTAATGGAGAAAGCACAGCCATAACACACACATGGACTTTTCAACATGAGGCTTTCTAGAGCATGGTTTTCACAGATATTGGAGGCATATCCATAACTACCTCTTCTTTTCATGCACAACCGCTGGCCAGTGTTCACAAAGAACACTGTGAGAACAGGCACCCATTTGGCTGCATTGTAGGGGAAGTTGAAGCTCTTTCAGGCATATAACACATAGACTATTTGGTAGAGGGCTTCAGGACATCAGACTTCAGAAATATGGAGGGTATGCCCATTCCTTTCTCCTCTGGGATCTTTGGACCCATGTATAGAGTGTATAGTGAAATACTACATGTAACCACAGAGAATAGAGCCTTAGAACAAAGGGCTACCTAGTTGCTAGTAGCCAGGGTGGGATGTCAGGAATGATACATTTTTCCCCCCAATGTGCTCCCTTGGGTGTCTTTTGAAGCTTTATTATTATGGCTGATCATTACAGAATTATAGAGGAGAAGATCTAATACAGCAAAGTGAGAAGGCAAAAACAACAACAAAAAAAAACTTGAAACCTTAAGGGAATATGTCACCACAGGAGGGAACAACTCTCTGGAACCTCAATTACACAACCTCAAATATGTGGATGATCTTATATTCTCAGACAAAGTCCAAGATTACCAAGATAAAGACATTTAAAGAAATGGAAGTAAATGCAAAACAAAAAAATATAACTTGATAAATACAATTAATGAACAGAAATTAGAAATTGAAGACAACAAGAAAAGTGGAGTTGCAGGATACAGAAAGAACAATAGAAGAATCCAAAAATACACAGAATGGGGCCCTCCTGGTGGTGCAAGGGGTTAAGCACCACACTGTGAAGCAATCCGCAGCCTCTACAGCATGAGTTCTATTCCCAGCCGGCCAGGGAGCAACACACATGGCACGGCAGACCTCTCCTGTCTAACCCGCTGCTCCCCTCAGCCGTATATATCAGTCAGTCTGCCTGTTCTATCCCCCACTCTGGTGAGTCCTCTCCCTCACTGCATCTCTGGCCTGTACTCCAGCTCTTGTATGCATAAATAAATACATCTTTAAAAGAAATACACAGAATGCTATGGAAATAAGCTAGACTAACTGGAGGACTGAATTAGTGACCTTGAGTATCATAATACACGAAGGACTCCGGTGGAAGAAGAAAGAGAAATATGAAAGAAAAAAAAATGAAGAAACACTCTGAGACCTATCTGAATCCATTAAGAAAAGCAACATAAGGATAATGGGTATGCTAGAAGGGGAAGAGTGAGAGAAAAGAGCATATACTTTATTTAAAGAAAAATCAGAGGAAAGCTTCTCAAACCTAGGGGAAAAAATAAATATACAAATTCATGAAGCTACAAAAACACCTGTTTGTCTAAATTTGATGAGACTTACAATAAGATACATAGTTTTGAAACTACCAAGAATTCAAGACAAAGACAATTGATGGTGACGAGGGGGCAAAAGAAGATAACATACAGGCAAACCCATAAGACTCACATCAGACTTCTCAGAGGAAACACTTGGGGCAAGGAGAGAATGGAATAATGTATTAAAAATATTCAAGAAAAACTGTCAGTCAAGAATACTATATCTTGCAAGATTCTCCTTCAGATATATGGGAGAAATAAAGGTCTTCTCAAGTAAACAGAAGCTGAGGGAGTTTGCCAACACCAGACCTTCCCTACAAGAAATAAAAAAGGGGTTTTCCTACTTAAATTGGAGATAAAACTCCACAAAAAATGATCAGAAAAATGAACAAAGATTTAGGTAGAAGTAGAAAATCAAAAAACAAAATGGCAATACCAAATGCTTATATATCAATAATCACTTTAAATGTAACCAGACTAATTTTATCATTCCAAAGGCATAGAGTGGCCAGTTAGATCAAAAAATGAAGCCCAACTATTTGTCTTCTCTAGGAGACTCAACTGAACTTCAAAGATAAACATAGAATCAAACCAAAATTTTGGAAAACTATCCTACAAGCAAATGGGGAAATGAAGTCCAGAAAAAAGGTGAGAACAGGTCTATTTGTATCAGATAAAATAGACTTTCAGCTAAAAATGGTAACAAGTGACTGAGATGAGCCCTATATTATGAATAAGTGATTAATATATTAGGAAGACACAACACTCCTCAGTGTGTGTTTGTGTGTGTGTGTGTGCATGTACCAATGAAGGAGCATCAAAATACCTAAGGTAACTATTATCAAATCTGAAACTAGACATTGATAACAACACAATAATCTTTGGGGAATTCAATACCCCACTTTCACCAATGGACAGATCAACCAGACAGAAAATAAATAAGGAAGCAATAGCCTTAAATGATGAATTAAACAACATGGGCTCAATAGACATTTATAGGTTACTGTACCCCGAACAAGCTGAATACACATCTTAAAAATTTTTATATAACTTTTACATCATTCTTCATTTTTGTACAATATATGCTTTCTCATCTCAGTTATAGTTCCCGTAAAATTCCCACTTCACCCATGTACCATCTCCCTAGCCCCTTGTGCTCTTCTCACCCCTGTTTTGATCCTATTCCCCCTTCCCCCTGTAGAATGTCTCTGGTTTATAGTTGTCTGTTAATTTTGATATTTACTTTATCATAATTACTCTTTATTTATTTTCCTGATCCCTTATTTGGATCTTCCACTGAATACACATATTCTTAAGAATAGAACATGTACTGCATTACAAAACAAGTATCAATTAATACAAGAAGCTTGATATCATACCAAGTATATCTCTGATCACAATCGTAATAAGATAGGGATCAACCACAAAAGTAAAGCAAGAAAAAACTCTGACATGGGAATTAAACAACACATTTCTGAACAATTATTGGATAAATGAGGAAATCAGAGAAAATAATTCAAAATACCTGAAGCTGAACAAAAACAAACATACAACCGATTGGAACCCATGGAAAGCAGTGAAAGTATAGTAACAAGAAAATGTGTAGCAATCAGGCCCGCATCAAAAGACAAGAATTAGCACAAATAGACAACTTACCTCTCACCTCAAGATATTAGAAAAAAAAGAACAAATGAACCCAAAAGCTAGTAGAAGGGAGGAAATAATAACAATTATAAATAAATGAAATACAGACCATAAATTTGTCCAAAGGATCAATAAACCTAGAAGTTCTTTTGGAACTCATGCAACTCAACAAAAAGAAAATAACCCAATCAAAAAAAAATGTGCAGTAGTGCTAAATAGATACTTCTCCAGAAAAGACATATAGATGGCCAAATGTCACATGAAAAATGTTTCTCATCACTTATTAGGGAAATGCGACCAAAAACTACAGTGGAGCCCATCTCACATCTATGAGAATGACCCACATCAAAAAATAAAAAAGACCAGAAACAACAAGTATTGGCAAGGATGTGGGGAAAAAGATACTTGTACACTGTTGGTGGGAATGTACACTGGCCCAGCTCCTATGGGAAACAGTACGGAGAGAATTATAGGGGCATGCTGATGGTGGGTATGGTGTGAAGATATCAACCTATAATCACCAAATATGCACCATGTTTGCAAATATGCAAATATATGAGGTAAACAAATTTTATCTCAATAAGCATAATTTAAAAAAACCCTCAATATGCTGGAAAAAGAGATAATAATGCCACTTGCTATTGTACTGTACATTTTAAAATCTATTGACTAAGAAGCAGGAGTCTTATGCTTTCTGTGAACATCCATGACTGCATAAGAAGCTAATTTAATAGCTTGAAAGTACTATAAAAATCCCAGACCCAAAACCCCCTTTCACGAAGTTTTAAGATTTTATCAAGAATATGTCCACACCCAATACCAAGACACATGATGTAATCCTCCTTTGAACTTATTTCTGGAAAGATTCTATCAAAGAATGATGTGTTAGTACAGTTGTTCTCAAGTGTTATATACATGTTCTCTCATGCATTCTTGAGGACTTCTGCAGGAACAAGCATTGAACTCTATGGCATCTAACACTCAGATTACACATAATTCTTGAGAGCTTCTTGTTGCCTATAGAACAAACTGCAAACTTCCATCTAAGAGACATAGGTGCCTCTTTATGACCTTCCTACCACTAACACCTTATCCTTTGAAGTTACCATTTCCCCCACTCTATAGAGAACAATTATACTGTTTGGTTTATATTTATTAGTCAAGTATCTGCTGATGGCATGTGATATACTGGACATTGTGTTAGAACTGGGATAATGCAGTAGAAATAGGTCCCTTATTCTGTTCAGTCTAGAATGGACACACCTTTTCTGAATGTTACGCTATTTGTTCTGTCTTCCCTAATAAAGATTTACATATGTTCTCTGTGATTTCACTTCAGATCCATCTGCTCCCAGAAATCTCTGACCTTCAGTTTTAGGTTAACTTTTTTTATGCTTCTCCACCATTGATGGCATATCTCTGCCACAGCAATGCCTATTTTATTTTAGTGAGTTTTTTACATGATTTGCTTTTTTTAGTCTTTAGTTCTACTCAATACTCCACTTTTGATGTTCAATGTTCTTTGCAATTTTAATGTGGACTCTATTCCGTTCTCAAATTTTTTTGTCCTTAGAGTATTGCACAGTATCTGACATATTGTAAATAGTCAATAAATACATTGTATAATCAATGAATGATTAATTCATCAAAAATTATTTTTTGCTGACTTTTGGTTACCCAATATACAGAGCCATAGATTTATACAACTATAGGGCTGAGAGAATTTTACAAGACAATTTCTAACTGTGCCTGTCACAGATTAGACATTTCCTAGTTGAATCATGGGAAGCAATATAAATAGCAGAGACCCAGTGATTGAAGATACACAAAATATGTGAACAGAAACAATAACTGAAATAGTAAGCAATACATCAGTCCAATAGTCTCAGTGTTAGTTAAAGTCTTAGTTAAGATCTTTGTGTAAATATGAATTCTGTTGAAATCTCCTGCATTTTGTTGAGCTCAATAAATGACTAAAAGTTAGGGTGAGAAGAATTGTTCAAGATAAGGATAGAAAAGTTGAAATATATTTGAGTAGAGAGGGAAGTGATAGGAAAATGGTTCTTATTAAGTAAATCGACATAGACTTGAGTCTGGTATATTGAGCTCTCCTGGTCAAAGAATGAGGCAGGCAGGAAGGAAAGGAGTTTGTTTTTTTTAGAGGAAATAAACTTTTAAAGTCCTCTGAGGTATCTATTCTCTTTTCATTATCTCTTGCTTTTTCTTCTCTCCTTGTGTTTCTTCCATGTAAATTACTATTTGTTTTTGGCATCAGTTCAGTTTTCTAAAATGCAGCCACCTGTGAATGCTAGCAAACATATGCTTTTAATCTTCTCATAAGTTGTATTTAGAATCAGTAAGTTCTACCAGAGTAGAATCAGCCCAAGAAACATCCAACAGCTTACAGAATAGGATTAAATTTTGATGAAGGCAATTGTTAAGCTAAAACATGACTTTTCTTTCTGACAGTTCATGACCAGGATAATTTGGTGTTTGAAAAATCTCCTCTGCCTGGTGACTTGGAAACTGGTTCCTACTATCTTCATTTGGGCCTCTAGTAAATCAACTGAAAATTGTTAAAACTGGCCAGAAAGAGAAAACAAAGCACCAGTATTTTTTCCAATTTAAAAATGCTTTTCAAAATGCATTAAATATTGAAATAGGATCATTAAAAATACCTTTTAAGAGAAAAAATGAAGTGCTAACAAAGCTTCTAACATTTATAAATGCAAAATAAAGACTATAAATTTAGATTTTATATCTTCAAACAAATTTACTAAGTACTCTCTGTACTTATATGTTTCTCTGGGCTACACTACTTTATAGGGCTGCTCAGGGTATGTCTACCCATAACCTATTTTATTGTATGCACTTATAGCCTACATTCTTCCACAAACTATCAGTAATGCAAATGAAGGTCAGTTTTCATAGATATTTGCAGTTAATTACATAGAAATTTGACAAAATATTTTATACTATTTTTATTCTGGTAAAATAATTTATCCAGTAAACATGCCTCTTTGCTCATGTACAAGTTTATTTCAAAGAGTTCTTATTTTCCCAATTCTCCTTCCCCTATTATCCAGGCCAACTTGTTTATTTACTAAAGTCTAACAAATTTTGGATAACTGGAGGGTCTGAGCTACCCAACAGAAGCAGGAGTTGCTAAGAACAACTAAGTGTCTCTCAAGCTTAACTTATGTTCAGCAAAAATCACAATTTGTCTCTCAGATTATGAAGTTAATGTGACCAGTAAGAAAAGATCCTAATTATTTTGTTTCTATATTCTCTTCCTCTTTTTATTGATCATTGGTTATCACAAACTTCTAATGTTCCTTAAATATGAAATTTTACAGGATTTGTTATATTCTTAAGCACTTTTACTCCATCTTCTAGCATGTTTTCCTGAAACATGTAATTGAAAATGTAATTTCAAAATTTCTGATGTTAATTACTTGAATTTTAAATATTTAATGCATTTTTATTTCTTAATATTTGAATTTTCATATATCACATAGTAATATATTCAAAGTCTTTAAAGGTTATATATTATTATTATTTTTTTTAAAGATTTATTTATGCATACAAGAGCTGGGGTACAGGCCAGAGTTGTGGGGGAGTGAGAGGATTCACCAGAAACAGAGTGGGGAACAGAACAGGCAGGTTGACTGAAATACACTGCTGAGGGGACCAGTGGGTGAGATAGGAGAGGTCTGTTTCACCATGTGGTTTGCTACCTGGCTGGCCAGGGATCAAATTCATGCTGCAGAAGTTGCGGATTGTTTCATAGTGTGGTGCTTAACCCCTTGCACCACCACAGAGGCCCTAAAGGTTATATATTAAAATCAAAGCAAACCTTTCCCCATTTCCTGCCCTTTTATTTCCCAGTTCTCTTTCTCACAAACTATAATTTCTAATTTCTTAGGCATCCTTTCAGACAAACATACCTTATTATGTATAGTATTTATTCCTACCTCTCAATCTTTATACAAAAGAAGTATATTACACCCCATTTTGTATTTCATTTTCCATACTTAAACACATATCTCAATAAACATTTCAAATCCATATATATAGAAATACTCTCAGTATTTTTATGGGTGCAATTTATCCTATTTCCCTATTGAACATTTAGCCTCTTTCCAATATTTTGCTATTATTCTCAATTCTGCAGTGACTATCTTTGTAAATATCTTTGTGCACACGTGAAACTATCTGTAGGATAAAGTACTATATTCACATTGGTTGGTCAAAGGAATATAAACATATTTCAATTTGAAAAGTATTGCCAAATTGCCCTTCCATGCTGTTTCCCTAATTTCACCCACAATAATCGTGTTCGAAAATAAGGGTTTCTTTTATAAACGTGAAACACCTGTAAAGGGAGGGAAACCTGCCCAATATGTCTTATAATTAGCAATTAAATGTATCTATGAGACATTAAATATAATTAAGAGCCTATAGCAGTTACTGTTGAAATTAGGTAGGGTAATATTCTTTCTCACCTTTTGCAGCTGATTAAATGTGTACTTAATATCCATGCCTTAACTTGCGATCTTGAGAGTGTTTAGTGGATGCACACAGAGCATTTGACAGCTATGCTCACTGACAGGAGAGAGAGTATTCTGTGTGTTATAAACAAAGGTAAATGTCTTAAGTCTGATGCTGTTTGGTTAGACAAGTATTTAAACTGTGATTCAGCACAATATTAAACATGATGAGTTCAGCAGGTGTTTTTCATTGCTGCCTAAAACTGTCTACACTTTTGATGTTGGCTCATAATTGGATCGTTTAGACTCAGCCTGAAGTGATTCTGTCTGCTTTTAACATGTCAATAAAGAATAAATATGGTTTTAACTTCTGATTTTAGAATTGGGAGTCTTAATTTTTTTTTTTTTTAAAGATTTATTTATTTAAGCATACAAGAGCTGGGTTACAGACCAGAGATGCAGGTGGTGAGAGGATCCACTAGAGACAGAGTGGGGAACAGAGAAGGCAGACTGACTGAAATACACTGCTGAGGGGAGCAGCGGGCGAGATAGGAGAGGTCTGCTGTGCCATGTGGTTTGCTCTCTGGCTGGCTGGAGATCAAACTCATGCTGCAGAGGCTGTGGATTGCTTCATAGTGTGGTGCTTAACCCCTTGAGCCACCAGGGAGGCCCTTAGTTTCATTATTAATGGAGTATATATGGTTTATGGTGAATTACTTATATATAATTATTTTTCTTATTTTGGAAATTCTCAGTTTATGCCATGAAGCTCCTATTTTCTCTTTGGTGAGCTACAACCATTCTCTTTGGTGAGCTATAACCATTCTTTTCTGAATGCTGAGGTGAATTCTTTTACTTTACTTTATCAATTTTGATCAATACTTTGACTTCTCTGTACACGAGCCTGCCATCTATATTGAGTCAGTGTTTTCTTGATAGGATGTAATAGTTTGTGACAGAAAAGGCTAATGATGCAAATCATGAATTTTCAATTACATAGAAATAGCAACTTACAGGGAATTCATTATGAAATACATACTCCATTAACAAAAATATTTAACATTCTTATATAAAAAATCAGGAGTTGAATAATTTTAATTTTTTATTACCATGTTAAATGCAGTCATAGTAAGTGAAAATTCCACATTTCTAAGAATCAAATCAATAGCTCTTGCAATAAAGAGTAGAAATAAATATAAAATATCATAGAAAGCCATTATTATAATTCTTTTATACATGTGTACATATACATATATATTCAAACAATCTAAATTACATATGTATATAATATACACATATTTCTATCCTTTATAACCTACTAGTGTTCTTACTATTTACTTTCTCAGTCTTACCTTTTAATAAGTCACTCCTGACTCCTTAAACATTCTTATCAAAATCAAGTTTGGTGTATCCCAAATTGAATTTTCTGTACCCCAAACCAGTTCCTTCTTCAGAGTTCCCTATGTCAGAGAGTAGTGTCACCATGTTCCCTGAGATACATACTGAAAATTTCTTCTGCTTTTATTTTCTTACATTGTCCATTAGTCACCAAATACTGTTGATGTTAACCCCTAAATAGCTATCAAATCTACCACTTTCTGCACCTCAAGTGCACCATTTTAGTATTACCTGTATATAGCCTTCTAAAATAGATCCCATATATACTCTTGTGGCCTTCAGGTGACTTTTCTTTTTTTGTTTTTAAAGATTTATTTATTTATTTATACAAGCACTGGGTACAGTCAGAAGCGCGGGAGGGTGAGAGAATTCACCAGAGCCAGAGCAGGGAGCAGAACAGACAGACTGACGAAATACACTGCTGAGGGGAGCAGTGGGAGAGGCAGGAGAGGTCTGCGCGCCATGTAGGACCCTTCTCCAGAGGCTGGGGATCGAACCAGCACTGCAGAGGCTGCAGGCAGCTTCGCAGCCCAGTGCTCAACTGCTGTGCAACCGGAGAGGCCTTCAAGTGACTTTTCACATAAAGAATATGAGAGAGAATGTTTTATTTCAGGCCAAGATAAATTAGCATTATAACAGATTAACCCTGAAAAACTTAAAGCTAAAAAATTTATGAAACAAAAGTTCCCAAGATATTGATATTAGTTCACAAGACAATAAAAGACAGAAATAATGAAGAGAAAGGGATCAAGGTGAACCAATGAATGACCTATCTTATTATAACGAGAAAGTTTATAGTTTATCATTCAGATGTGAATATCACATGGAGCCTAGTCATCTTTCTGAGTTAAGAATGAGTTGGGAACACAGTAGGAGCTGGGTGGTTAGATTTTTCAGAGAACAGAGTACCAGAGAGAAGAAAGCTGCAAAGAGAGATACCTTTGGAGATCTTTTGGGAGTCCTTTTCATGTATTCAGTTGAGTAGTTATCAGTAAGTGTCTGTGAGGAGAGTATTCATAGCTACAGAAAAACAAGTTAAAAAATACCCAGAACTCAATTAGAAACAAATAATAATGCTCATTCCTGCCAAGAGTGGAGAACCTCATAATTAATGGCCCATTGAATGGAGTACTTAGAAATATTTTTGAACAAGGAAAAAAAAAAAGCACAAACAAAACCAAAATCTAGCAGGAGGGACAAAGTAATGAAATATTAAAACAAAAATAAAGATAAAAGAAAGACAGTTGAAAAGATCAGTGAAACCTAAGGCTTATTCCTTGAAAAAATAAACAAAATAGACAAAACTCTAGCTAGACTCATTAAGAAAACATTGAAAAAACTCAAATAGAATCAGAAACAGAAGAGAAGCAACAACAAACATATCAGAAATAGGTAAGATCATAAGAGATTACTATAAACTTCTTCATGCAACAAATAAGATAATCTGAAAGAAATGGACAGATTCTCAGAAGCATACAACCTGAACAGACCATTTATAAAAGCAAGAAAATTGAAACTGTAATCAAATTTCCCAAAAATCAGAAGCCCAGGACCAGACAGTTTATAGTCCTACCGAACTTTCAAAGATGAGCTATTACCTATCTTTCTCAAACTCTTCCAACTAATTGATTTAATTAACACATTTTAAGAGACCAACATTACTCTGACACCAAAAGCCATAAGGACATAATACAAAAAGAACTATAAACCAATATCCCCTATGTGCAGACATGCAAAAATCCTCAAAAAAAAAATTAGAAAACTAAATTCAAAATTACATTAAAAGTATCATACATCAAGACCAAGTATAATTTCTCCCTGGGAGATATTAATGTAAATTAATGTAATTTGCCATAACAAAAAGAAACACAAAATTCATATGATCAGATCAGTAGAAGTATGGAAGGCATTTGACAAGACTCATTGTCCATTAATGATTAAAAAAAAAGTAAAATGGAGATAGTAGGAATATTCCTCAACATAAGAGATCATATACAACAAATCCATGGCTAACATCATACTCAATGGTAAAAAATGGAATGCTTTTCCTTTAAGTTTAGGTATATATCAAAGATGTCTAATATTGCTAGTACCATGCAATATAGTATGGTAGTTCCTGGCTAGAGTAAGCAGGCAAGTAAAAAGGTGTAAAAAGAATCTAACATGGAAAAGAAGTAAAACTACCACTATTTGCAGATGGCATGATAATATATACAGAAAACCCTACAGACACCACTAAAATCTATTAATCATACAGTAAGTAGCAGGCTAGAAAATCAATATTCACAATTCTGTTGCATTTCTATATGCAAATAATGAACTAAAAAAGAGAAAGAAATAAAGAAAATAATCCCATTTACAGTAGCACAAAAATATTTTAAGTAACTGGGGGTACAGTTAACAAGAGGTGAAAGAGCTGTACAATGAAAAATATAAAGCATTGTTAAAAGAGGTAGAAAACATAGGCTATAGAAAGATATTCACTCATCTTGTACTGGAAGAACTAACATAGTTAAATTGTCTATCTTACCTAAACTGATATGTAGATTGAATGAAATTCTCCAAAAAATAGAGCAAACATTACTGAAATGCATATGAAACTACTAAGACCCAAAATAACCAAAATAATCATGACCAAAAAGAGGAATGGAGCTATTGCACTTCTAGACTTCAAACTGTACTTTAAAGCTATAGAAATCAAAACAATATGGCATTACACTACAGATAGACTTAATGGAATAGAATTGAGAGACCAGAAATAAAACCACCCATATAAATAGTTAATCTATGACAAAGGGGCCTAATAATACACAACAAAAGAAGGAAAATGTTCAGCAAATGAAAAGTAGTTATCATAGAAATGTTTCAATAAAGTATTACAAATTCTCTTGAACAAAAAAAATAGAAAATTTCAGTAAAGAAATAAAAGTGATTAAAGAACTAAATGGAAATGATACAACTAAGCAATGCAATAAAAGAAAGAAAAAGTTAACTTGTGGGTTCAATAGTAGAGTGAATAGGACAGAATATAAAATTGAGAACAAGTTAATGAAATTAATCCAATCAAAACAGTAGGAAAAAATTAGACTGAAAAATTAAATGAATTTCAGAGACTGTTGCATTGGGCAACACCACACTGACAAAGACACGGGAGTCGTGGAGCAGGCTACATAATGTAGGATGCTGCTGAGAGCAAGTTCCTGGCTGTTTTTATTGATAGAATAATTATAGAGCATCAGCTATGTGCGTTAGGAGGACAAGGAGAAAAGGATGGGTAAAACTCAGGAATGTTATCTAGGGCTTGGGGGACACGAGTCTGCTGACCATGTTATCAGCTTGATGACCAATTTTGTAATTGAAACTAGACCCCAGGCCCCCTGTGGCCATGGTCCTAATCTTATCAATAAGGCATTCCATGCCCCCCGGGTGTTCCCGGTCATGCCTCATGATTTATGAGTTGGGAATAAGTTTATGCCTCTATCCTCAGCCCCCCAGGCATTCCCAGTCATAATTCTTGATGCATACCCTTTCCAGATTGATCAAACTTTCTGCTCTTGATTGATATGAAAGTCACCTTCGAAGGTTTGGCTCACATGACTGTGACTGGACAGTTCTGACCTTTGTATAGGAATGCAGAACTGCAGGTAACCATAATGGTGGCTGAACAGGCCGCTTAAGTCTAGCAGACCCACAAGAGACCTGTGTACAAATAATAAAAGATCTAATATTTGCATTAGTAGAGTCTAAAAAAAAAAGAGAGATGGTCCAAATAGTATTCAAGAAAATAATACCAAATATTTTCGCAAAAGATAAATCTACAGATTCAAGAACCTGACCAAGTTCTAAATAGGATAAATGCAAAGAAATCCACATTAGATATAGCCCAATAAAATTTCTGAAAACTAAAGACAAAGAGCTCATATTGAAAATAGGAGAAACAGCATGCTATTTATAGGAACACACCAATTTTAATGATAGTGCATTTCTAATTTTGAAACCTTGGAGGTCAGGAAAAAGCAACACAACATTATGCAAGTGCTGAAAGAAAAGATTTGTCAACCATGGAAACTAACACTGGTGGAACTATGATTCAGTAATGAAGGAAAAATTAACATTCTCAGATCAAGAAAACTAAATGAATTTGTTGCTAGTAGACATACCCTTAATGATTATAGGAAATCCTTTTTTTTTTTTTAAAGATTTATTTATTTATGCATACAAGAGCTGGGGTACAGGCCAGAGATGCGGAGGGTGACAGGATTCGCCAGAGACAGGGTGGGTAACAGAACAGGCGGAGTGACTGAAATACACTGCTGAGGGGAGAAGCAGGCAAGACAGGAGAGATCTGCTTCGCCATGCGGGTTGCTCCCCGGCAGGCCGGGGATCGAACTTGTACTGCAGAGGCTGCGGATTGCTTCATAGTGTGGTGCTTAACCCCTTGTGCCACCAAGGAGGCCCATATAGGAAATTCTTTAAACAGAAAGAAAATCACAAAAGAGAAATTTTGAAGAATTAGTAAGAAATGTGAAAAGAGGAAGTACATGCACATGCAATAAACTGTCCTTTTCATGAGTTTTATAAATAAAACCTGATGATTAAAATAAAAACTGTAGCACCATTTGCTACTTAAGATAATGATATTTAAAAGTGGGAAAGATTAAGGGACCTTAATGGAAGTAAGGTTTCTACTCCAAAGTGGTAAAATGTTGATATGAATCGACAAGTATAAATAAGAATTGTGTGTTATATATGTAGTCTTATATATATTAACATGTACTACAGTTCGTATGTAATAGAATAAATGTGCTGCATAAATATATAACATGTAATAAACATACATCGTTCTCTATAATTTAACATTCAAAGCAAATAATAGAAACCTATACATAAAGCATTCAAAAACACTCTAAAAATTCAACATGGAATTTTAATACTAATGTTAATTTGGGTAAGAATCCAAAAGAGGTCACAAGGGGTTAAGCACAGGGGTTAAGCACAGCAATGTGAAGCTATCCACAGACTCTGCATCAAGAATTCAATCCCCGCCAGCCAGGGCACTACCCCTATGGCACAGCAGCCCTCTCCTATCTCAACTGCTGCTCCCCTCAACCGTGTTTTTAAGTCACTCTGCCTGTTCTGTCCTCCACTCTGTCTCTGGTGAATCTTCTCGCCCACCATACCTCTGGCCTGTACCCCAGTTCTTGTATGCATAAATAAATAATTCTTAAAAAAAAAAAAAAAGAATCCACAAGAATCTTCCATGATATAACTGCTATATGAAAACAATTCAGGCATCATCAGTCAAAACTTTTGACTGGACTATCACATAGTTTAGTGTTTCCCAATCCTTAATTTGCATATTACTCACTTGGTGATCCTGTTGTAATGCAAATTATGATTGATTAGATGTGGAATGGGACCTAAAATACTGCATTCCAAAGAAGGTGCTAATTCCAAGATTGCATTTTGAATAGCAAGGATTTATTTAATCCCTTTCTGTAACAGATGAGGAATAAATGACCATTCTCATGGATTATTTGGGTGACTGCAGAAAACCTAAACTCATTTCAATAGAGGTTTTTTTTTGTTGTTGTTGGTTTTTTTTTTTAAGATTTATTTATTTATTTATGCAAGCACTGGGTACAATCAGAAGCACGGGAGGGTGAGAGAATTCACCAGAGCCAGAGCAGGGAACAGAACAGGCAGACTGACGAAATACACTGCTGAGGGGAGCAGCGGGAGCGGCAGGAGAGGTCTGTTATGCCATATGAGACCCTCACTGGAGGCTGGGGATCTAACCGGCACTGCAGAGACTGCGGGCAACCTCACAGCCCAGCGTTCAACCGCTGCACCACCAGCGGAGGCCCTGCAATAGAGTTTTATTAATAGTTTTTCCTCAAATTCTTATCACAGATATTTCTGTTCTGGCCTTGGTTGCTGTCATTGCTTATGTCATGGCTTTCAATATTCCTTCAATGCTGTGACTGTATTGGAAAATTTCTTTCAATTAATTTCTTCCCTTTTTCCTTTAGCTATCTAAAGTTGTTTACAGGGCCTCCCTGGTGGCGCAGTGGTTGAGCTCTGGGTTGCGAAGCTGCCTGCGGCCTCTGCAGCGCTGGTTCGATCCCCGGCTGCTCCCCGGCCACAGGAGGAGGATCCCACATGGCGCGCAGACCTCTCCTGCCGCCCGCCGCTCCCCTCAGCAGTGTACTTCGGTCCTTCTGCCTGCTCTGCTCCCTGCTCTGGCTCTGGTGAATTCTCTCACCCTCCCGGCTTCTGACTGTACCCAATGCTTGTATGAATGAATGAATGAATGAATGAATGAATGAATAAATAAATAAATCTTTAAAAAAAATAAATTTAGTTACATAAGCAATGTGTTGGATTTGGAGTGCAAATAAACAAACCATATTTGCATTCACAAGAAAATAAAATTTTCCCATGGGATACAGCAATTGAGATGTTTTCTTAAGTGGTCACACAAACCCATTCCTAAATAGACTCTTCAGATGCCTTCTTCCCACATATTCCAGTTCTTATTTAGATCCCTAATTGATCTTTCCATTTAAATAAACATGTCAAACTCAACATGTCCAAAACAAATCCTCATCTTGCACAGCAAATGTCACCAGTATTCATGTAGTTGTTCATATAATAACCTAGAAATGTTTGCTGATTTCTATTTTTCCTTTCCCAAATCCAACGTTTATTTTGGTCTGTCATTTCTACTTTAAAAATATAGGTAGAATCCAGTCACTTACTGTCTGAACTGTTACATCCTATTCTAAATCATAATGCTTTCTCCCTTGGAAAATTGCAGTAACTTCCTAATTGCATTTGTGCTTCCACCCTAACTCTGTCACATGGTAGCCAGAGTGATTCTTATTAAAAAAACAAACAAACAAAAAAACAGAAAATGTTACTTACATCCTTAAAACCATTCAGTAGCTTTTTATTATACTGAGAATAAAATCCAAAACATTACCATAACCTAGAAGGCCTTATGTGATTTGACCTTCACCTGCACTTCTTACTTCAACTTCTTCTCTCCTCCTTGCACATAGTCCTCCAGTCATGCTAGTTTTCTTGCTATCTCTCTAACTAGGTATCTCTCAAAAGACAGAGAGTTTGTCTGTTTTACTCACTGTTGTAATTCCAGTGTCTAGAACAGTGCCTGATACAGAATACTAATAATTCTTAATTTTAAAATACTGAATCCTAAAGAAGGAAGAGAACAAGGGAAAAAGGAATAAGAAATTAATGAGACAAATACAAGGTGAAATGGTAGTTATAAGTCAAACCATTTGGGTGGGACAAATGAAAATGAATGGGAAGATTTACAAATACCTAACACTCCAATTAAGAGGCCAAAACTGTCAGATTAAAACAAAAACAATCACTATATGCAGTTTGTAAGAAAAGCAGTTGAACTATAAAAACAATTAAAAGTTAAGGTAATGAAAAATATATCATGCTAACACTAATCATGAGAAATCTTCTATATTAATATCAGACAAAGCAGTTTTCAGAGCAGGGATATTAACAGTGATAAAGGAGGTCATTTCATAATGATAAAGGGGTCAGTTCATTAAAGAACACAAGCATTGTAAACATTAATGCAACTAATAACAGAACTTCATAATACAGGAAGCAAAAACTATAAAGATAAATAGGCAATATCAAACAGGTTCTATAACAGACCTACACATATGTGGTTCATATATTTTTGACAAATTAAAAAAAAAAAAACCTTCAGTGAAAAAAGGATATTCTTTCCAAATTTTTTTTACTGGAACAATTGGTTAACCATATGTGCAAAAATGAACATTGGGTCACACTTCCCACCATATAAAAAAATTAAATGAATCATGGATCTAAATATAAAACATGGAATCATAAAACTTCTAGGAGAAAACTCTGTGTTGTTTGGCTAAGAAAAGATCTCTTAGGTATAACATCAAAAGTACAATCCAACAAAGAAAAAGAGCAAGAAATTTGATTTCTTCAATTTAAGAACTTTGCTCTTTGAAAGCAATATAAAGAGAATGAAGAGTAGACACTGACAGGGAGAAAATATTTGCAAATCACATGTCATCCAAGGAAATTGTATCTAGAATATATAAAGGAATTTCAAGACTCAGTAATAAGATAACAAACAGTCAAATATAAAATAACAAAATTAGTGTTAGCAAAAGATTTGAATAGACATTTCAACAAAAAACACATATAAATGGCAGGTAAGCACATGGAAAGATGCTGAAGGGAAATAAAAACCATATTTACATATCACTATATGCTGACTAGAAAGTCTAAAATTAGAACAGTGATACCATGATGGCAAAGATGTGGAACAACTAGAATTCTCATACACTGCTGGTTGGAATATACGTGTATACAAGTCCTTTGGAAAGAACCTTTCTATTTCTTAAGAATTCAGAAACATACCCACTTTATGATCCTGTCTATTCCTAGAAATGAAAAATATATATCCAGACAATTATTTAAACAAGAATGTTCATAGCAGCTTTGTTTTTTTGTTTTTAAGATTTATTTATACAGGGCCTCCCCTGGTGGCGCAGCGGTTGAGCGCTGGGCTGCGAAGCTGCCCGCAGCATCTACAGTGCCAGTTCGATCCCCGGCCACCGGCAAGGGTCCTACATGGCGCAGACCTCCCTGCCGTACCCGCTGCTCCCCTCAGCAGTGTATTTCGTCAGTCTGCCTGTTCTGTTCCCCACTCTGGCTCTGGTGAATCCTCTCACCCTCCTGCGCTTCTGACTGTGCCCAGTGCTTGTATAAATAAATAAATAAATAAATCTTAAAAAAAAAAAGATTTATTTATACAAGAACTAGGGTACAGGCCAGATGCGCGGGATGGTGAGAGGATTCACCAGAGACAGAGCAGGGAACACAACAGGTGGACTGACGAAATACACTGCTGCGGGGAGCAGCAGGCAAGACAGGAGGCTGCGGACAGCTTCACAGCGCAGCGCATAGCAGCTTTATTTGTAATAATCCCCATTTGAGAAACAACTGATATCTATCAAATAATACATGGCCAGTATGGACTATAAATACCTGTAAGATCATAGATGAATTTCAAAATAATTATACTGAAAGAAGCCAAACCAAACGGGGAACAAAAAGAATTCATACTATATAATTCCAATTTTATAAAATTCTAAAAAATATGAACTATAGTGAAATAAAGCAGTTGCCTGGGGATTGCAGTGGGGCTGAAGTGGTGGATTGGAAGGGAAGGAAAGATAAAAGGGATTATAAATAACAAGAGGAATTTATCTGGGTGATGGATAAATTATCTTGTTTGTGGTGATGATGGATATATACATCAATCAAAATTTAGCAAATTATACACTTTAATTACATTCAGTTAAGGTATATCAGTCATACTTCAAAGTAAGTTTTTTTAAAAAAAAACTAAAATAGGATTTGACCTATTTGTCTCATATGCTTCCATTTGACCTACAAAATACTAAGATTCTGTTTAAGGCTGTATCTCTTTGACTCAGTGCAATTATACAGTCCTGACAGTATCAGTGGACCAAATTCATGATTTTATAAAATATACAGTCCAAAAGAGCTTAGGGATTCTATAATAAATTTTTTAGATGAGGAGACTATCTGGATGGGATAACTTGTTATGCTTCAAATTTTATAAGAATGTACTAACTCATTAAAATAAAAGTTTTGATTGTCATCCACAAACTTAAGTTACAGTGACATTTTAATAAGTAGGCAGCATGTTGAGTACAAATGATCTCAAATTGAAGGACTGATAGTAAATAAGATTCAAGAAATCCTTTTTTTAAATTGTTGAATATAGTTTCCTCTTAATAAAAATATTTTGGTATATTCCATAACCCATATTGTGTATAACTTATAATTTTAAACAAAGTCTTTATGTATTATTAGCTCTGAAATTTTAATAATCTTCAACTGGTAAAAAGAAGTATACTTTTATACCAATGATGTAAGTAACTTTTAAACTAATTTTGCTTACATTGAAATTTTGTGTACATTTGCAATTTACTACAATTGATCTTAGCCAAAAGGCCGAGAAGCGATTACATTTGCAATTTAGAGACAACACTTTTCTCTCTCGTTAGGAAGAAGTGATTTAAACCTTGTCTTTCATGAGTTGAATAGATGTAAATATTTAAGTTAAATTATATTTTAGAAAAAAATTACAGTAATATTCGTTCTAGTTTAAGATGACTAAGGATGAGGTAATGGTGGCTCAGCAACTTGTTTTAGTTAGGACTGCACTCAAGAGATTTGGTTTGCTTCCCAGCTCCACAGTTGGGCCAAGAAAAGTAATTGCAGTGATTAATAATAATATTTGATTTTCTAGTTCCCAAGCCCACTCCTCAGAGCTGGTATTATCTGGGGGCAGAGAACAAAATTGCAGGAAGGAAATGAGTAGTATTTCCTATCATTTGAATTCTTAAGCATTATACTGTTCCCAAACTGCTGTTCCAAACTCTGCCTGTGGCACCCCGTGAATTTTTACACAGGAGATCCTCAGTATCTTATTTTCCTGGTCACCCTGGAACTGAGGGCAGAATAGAGGTGACATTTTCGTTCCTTAGGGACAAATTTTAATTAATGCCCTCCTTAAGGAGCACCTCTTCAAGTCCTAAGTTCTGCTAAGAAAGCAGTTAGTGGTGATGGTGAGTATAGATTTAAATCAATCAGGGTCTTTACTTTGAAAACCGAAAGTGTGATAAGACAAAAATAACACATCTTTTGCCCTTAAATGGATCTTATATTCTCATCTATGGCATGATTCTGATAGTCATTGTTAGGGGAGTCCTGAGATACCCAGGGCAGGGCTGGATTTCAAGACTCCAGTAGCCTTCAGCTCTGCCACTACCTAGAGGTGTTGCTATGGGAACCATTGCAAAAGATTAAATTTATCAAGAGTACATACAGGATTGTGAGAAATGGGTGGGAAAGGGAATTAATGTTGAAATGATGGCTCTTCTATTTGTGGGATTTATATATTTTTTCTAAATCACAAAAAATCCTTTTTAAACATAGAATTCATTAACAAATAAGGTTTTGCTCGCTGTATATTATAAAAAGAAAAAATGTTGATATTTCACAGTAAAAATTGTAAGGTTATGATTTTTTGGTTGTGCATGCTTGTTTTCTTATTTTTTTATTTTAATTTTATTTTTATATTCCCCATACCATTGCAATCCCCTTATTTTGACCCCAATCCCTCCTTTCCCCGCCTCCCCCCCCCATAGAGTGTCTCTGGTTCATAGTTGTTTGTTGATTTTGATTTTTACTTTCTTATAGTTACTCATTTTCCTGGTCCCTTATTTAAGTTTTCTAGATTCCTGCTATGAGTGAGACCATCCGGTATTTTTCTTTTTCTTTCTGGCTTATTTCGCTGAGCATGATCCCTTCCAGTGCCATCCATGTTGCTGCAAATTGCATGTGTTTATCTTTTTTTGAATGCTGAGTAATATTCCATGGTGTATATGTACCACATCTTCTTGATCCAGTCATCTATTTTTGGGCATTTGGGTTGTTTCCAAAGCTTGTTTTCTGACCACAACATCACTTTAAGAGTAAACTCACCCTTCTCTCCTTGATTGGTAAAATAATCTTAGGAATATGTTGGCAGAAGGGTCTGGAGCAGGCAACTTGGAGTTCCTCACCTTTCCTCTCCTCTTGTCACCCATCATATATATCATTTACTTTGTGTCTAGGATCTGGAAAACAACTTTTTAATCCTTTTGCTCTTTTCAGTGCTCCATAGAAATAAACCACTGGGAGCATTAAAGCTAGAAAGATAAATCTCTTTAAAAAGTTCCTTAAAATAGTATAAATGCTGTGATTTGAATTAAGTATTCACAAAGTTCAGATTCTTCAATGGAAGTTTTTTTTTTTTAGAAGATTTATTTATTTATTTATACAAGCACTGGGTACAGTAAGAGCGTGGGAGGATTAGAGAATTCACCAGAGCCAGAGGGGAGAGCAGAGCAGGCAGACTGATGAAGTACACTGCTGAGGGGAGCAGTGGGCACAGCAGGAGAGGTCTGTGCACCATGTGGGATCCTCACCCAGTGGCTGGGCATCGCAACCCAGCGCTCAACCGCTGCGCCACCGGAGAGAAGTTTTTTTCCAAAGGGATAAAACAGGGAAGGTTTTTTTTTCCAAAGTATTGTTATTGTAAATTTTTCTCAATCTATGTGATGTTCAGTCATTGAATCTCACCTTCAGATGGGGGTCTGCTGGATCAGAAAGCTTCTGAATCATGGAGTCCTGGCAACTCATGCGGAATGAGCCTTTGCAAAGCCAGTTCATAGTTTTGTCCATAACCAGATTGCCCCTTTGCTTTTTTGGAAGAATTTATGTATTTTAAGAAGATTGAAAATTTACAAAGTAGTCTGTTATTTTTTATTTTTAAATCAACTGTTCAGATGAAGTAGGTTTCTAAAGAACTATGGGAAAGTATTTCCCTCTTTTGCAATTATTATGGGTCATGTTTCAAAGCAAATCTTCTTAAGGAACATATTGCACTTCTTTGTTTACTTTGCCTTTTCCCACAGCACTGAAGTGCACCCTTTATTATTGCTGTCACAGTTGGCTGAAGAAGAGCTATCTGTCCAATAAGATGATGCTCTCCCAAGATTTACTTTTTACAACAAACATTGTGTTTGTAAAGATTTATTTTTAAGAATTGTTGTATCTACTACCTAGAGGTAAATCAAAATAAAGTTTTTAAAATTAAGAACTAGATTGTGCTAGTACTTTTTAAAATGTGCTCTCACATTATTTCAAGTCTGTAAGTTCGATTTTTAAAAACAATTAACTGCCAGGAGAAGGAAGAAGGCACAGTGTAGCCTGGAGGAAGCAATGGTACCCATCACTCAAGGTGGGGCCTCTAGAACAGGTTTGAACTCTGCTGCTCTTCTTAGCGAGCAGGATGTCTTCCTTAGCACAATGTTGCTCTTTGGCTATTTAATTTAATTTAATTTAATTAATTAATTTATTTTAAGGATTTATTTGTTTGTTTGTTTGCTTATTTATTTATACAAGAACCAGGGTGCAGGCCAGATGTATGGAGGGTGAGAGGATTCACTAGAAACAGAGCAGGGCAACAGAACAGCAGACTGATGACATACACTGCTGAGGGGAGCAGCGGGCGAGACAGGAGAGGTCTGCCGTGCCATGTGGGACCCTAGCCGGCCGGCTGGGATCAAACTGGCACTGCAGTGGCTGTGGACAGATTTACAGTGCTGCATTCAACTGGCTGTGCCACCAGGGGAGGCCATCTTTGGCTATTTAAAAATGTGATAAATGTAGAGAGGGATATCAAACACTGGGAGATAAAAGGTTAGAGATAGTCTTCTGTATGGGAGACAAGGTGTAGTATCTTTAGAGGGTTTGTGTGGATAAATTATCCCCGCCTCGGGGAGATGAAATGATCACCCACAAAATTTTCTTCTGTTAATCAATAAATAACATTAAAAACAAAAGCAATGCAACCTTGACATGACGTGAAAGGCTACGAGCTGCAACTCGCCTGTTTATCAAAAGCAAGTTGTCCATCATCCTTGGAAGCAACTTAAGAGTAGACTTCAGCTGAATCAAAGCTATTTCATATTTACAGATTCCAGGACTCACTAGCTAAGGGGTGCTCCAAAAAAATGCTGCCAGCTTACCTATCGTTTGGAGAGGTGGCAGGGAAGAAAGTCATGCTGGAGAACTGATATCCCCTTTATTTGCTAGTTAAGAATTTTTGAAGTGTGGCCAATGATAGTATATTTCAAGTCAAGAGTCACCCACTGTTATTTCTTATATCCTTTTCAAAAAGCACTTTTGTCTTTGTAGTACTAGAAACAAGCCCATACTTATTTCAAGAGGATGAGAATTTCATAATTAAGTTAATCTTACTGCCACTCTTTGCTGTAGGGCTCTGACAACAGCATGCTAAATGTATACACCTTGTTTCTTTTATAGATTTGTTCTGGAGTGATCTCACTGTGGAAGGCAAATGCAAAATCATATTTGAATGCATTTAAAAATAGAAGTTTACATTCAACATGCTTCTTATTCATTTGTGGACATTTTCTTCCTAAAGTGCTATCAATTGCCACTTCGTTTGATTCTTTTCAGATGCAGCTTGGCAGTTATGCTGACCACATCAATTTCATATTCTCTTTTGTCTGACTCAAGGATATCAGACACTGTTTCATCTTAATGAGGTCTAGTTCTACTCCTATTACCAGGCTATTTTACTCTGATAAATCACAGTGTCCTGTGGTGTCATTGCACCTTAATAGCAGGCGGGTGAAGAGCGAATGATGCTCCTAAATCCCCATGCTTCTGTCTTAACTGAACTATTGTTCTTATGCTCAATTGCCTGGTCTGAAGAACTTGAGCAAATTCCTATCCTGTGGATTTCCCTGTGTCATGCCTAGACTAGCCCCTCACAGATGCTCTGATTCATGGTGCGAAGCAAGGTCTCCTTAAGAGGATAAAACATATGGTACTCTTGAAAGATTTTCTGCTTCCTGGGAAGGGTCACATACGAAAGCTTTCCTCTTTGGTTTTTAAGGAATGCCATAGCAGGTTTTAAAGACTACTTTCTCTTGAAAAAACTGAGTTAACCAAATGAGTGAAAAAAAAACCCTTACTTTCCTACATAATGCAGCCAAGAAAAAGCCCTAAGATTAACATATATTCACTCAAATTCATTCAATCTAGCTGAACTCCAACTTTGGGGAATACATTCTAAATAATGAGTGGAATCCACAGAGGAATAGGTGAGATTAAGACCAAATCTGGGGGCCTCCCCGGTGGCGCAGTGGTTAAGCGCTGGGTTGCGAAGCTGCCTGAAGCCTCTGCAGGGCCTGTTCGATCCCCAGCTGCTCCCCGGCCACGGGAGGAGGGTCCCACATGGCGCGCAGACCTCTCCTGCCGCCCGCTGCTCCCCTCAGCAGTGTACTTCGGTCCTTCTGCCTGCTCTGCTCCCCGCTCTGGCTCTGGTGAATTCTCTCACCCTCCCGCTCTTCTGACTGTACCCAGTGCTTGTATAAATAAATAAATAAATCTTTAAAAAAAAAAAAAAAAAAAAAAGACCAAATCTGGGATGGGAACAGAGGGGTATTTCAACTAGAGGAAGGAATGTGAGCTTTAAGATAGGAAAATGCAGATTTTATATAGGATGAGGATATTTGAAAAGGTAGGTTGAGAGCTAGAGATGTCCCAACTAATTCTGGCAAGTAAAAGAAATGAAGAATTTTAAAGTTAGAAGTATGCTTTAGGAGTCTAAAACTTAATTCTATCCAAACTTTTCCAATTCTTCCCAAATTTTTGTAAACAACAGATTGAGATATGGAATTGAGACTTCAGAAATAACATTAAGATAACTGCATTTTTAAAAAAAATCCCTAGGTGATATGCAAGACGAGGAGCGTGAAACATTGTTCAATATTTTTCAAGGCTTGTTTACAAGATAATAATACCTAGGGAGGATTGCCTGGAAGATATGCTAAATATATAAAATTTTCTTCATGGATTAAGCTAATTTTTTTGGAATACATAATTCTGTCTCCTGATGGCATGCTTTGAGTTTTCTAGTGTTGAGGCATAGACCTACATTGAGGGATATTTAGAATTTGAGTCTTTTAAAAGTCATTATTATATCACGTAGAACAGTTGCTGAGAACATTATAGAATATTCTCTCGAAGCTGACCCATGTAAAAATTTTCACTCAGTTCTAAGTACCAGAACCAGGACTAATTATATTTCAACTGAGCAATTAATTTTTTCCTAATATCTTCAAAAAGAGTATTTTCTTCTCTGTTGTGATCACTAGAAAATGCAAATTCTAATGTAAAGCAGACAACTAGTGAAGTGTACTTATGCAATGATTTTTTTTCTTTTTCATATGCTTGGCTTGCTTAATAAGAATAATATGTACTCATGTAAGTCCATCAAATCATTTTAGGGGTAGAAAATGACTTAAATAATAAATAAAATGTGAATTACAGAAAACACTTAATCTTTCAAAATATTATAGGATCAGACCTGAACTTTCTTCCTCTTTTTCCCTGAGGCCTACAGATCTGAGTCATAGTACTGTTCACTTACTGGAATTTACTACAGAAAAAACAATATTTCAGAAAATTTCTAGACTCATAGGGAGCCAGATATGTTCCCAGTTCATATTGTCTTTTGGCATTGTCTTATGTGACCAGTTTCCAGATTGTTTAAACCAGTTGTTTAAAAAAAGATCCCCAGAATAAATACAAACCAGGAAAGAAAGGATTTGGCAACTTTAAAACTCAAGAATTCCAAACAAAATAAGGATAGAACATTAAGTTCTTAAATTTTCTGATGCAGGATTTTCAATATTAAGTACTATAAAACTGCACAAATTTGAAAAAAAAAATTCTCTTTTCTCATAGACCTAAAGAAAGAGAGAAAAATAAGAATAGTTCCATACTTTATGTATTTAAACTAATTTTCCTCTTTTAGACAAATTTAGTCAAACTTTTACGTACACAATTTTTCCTGGAAAATATACACATTAATCCCACAGTCAGATACATCTGTAAATAGTTGAAATCAAACAGTTCATGCCACTTACACTGCCAAAGTGACACCCCATTTAAATTTTTTGTAAATGTTTTCCAGATTTGTAAATCCTCTTTGATGTTTTAAATTTAATGAATAAGTGCTAAAATGGTTTTACTGTGAAAGTGAGACTTTTCAACCAATATAAGGTGACTGTCCAACTCAGATCACCTGGGGACACAATTTTTAGATGGCTAAACAGAATATACCTGTCTGGGAGTCATTGACAATTTCAATAAAAGCATTAAGAATATCCTTGCAATTTCCCTTTGAGAGCACCTGATCCCCTCACCACAAAATCAAGTTCAACACCAGATAAACCTGAAGCATTGAACAATATCAGCTCTTTTTCTAGAGTTAAGATGATTTTTAGTTCTCTTGCTAAGTATTCAGAAGTATCCCAGGACTTTTAACAGACTTAGATATAAACCATTGCTTGTGACAAAGGGGGGTAAAAATTGTGGTATAACAGGCAGGGATATCTTGAGTTGTGTCTTAAAGGCTGATAACATGAAGAAATGGGATGACAAATAACAGGGTTTTTCACTAATTCTTAAGAGAGTTAAAAAGATATGTATGTATTTGAACCAAACTTTTCCAAGAAGAGATGATCTATCACAAAAAGCCAACACTTAGCAATGAACCCTCTCCCCTGATTCCTGGGAATATGCACCCCAGTGGAAAGACTGATGCTTTTCAACTGAAAACAAGTCAACATTATTTCTACATGTGACTAACAGAATGTGCTATGTACTGCTTGTTAAAGGAACATGGAGACTGAGTTTTCTATAAGATTCCAGTCTTGAATATTTACCAAGCTGTCTTGTAGAAAAACATCTATCTACAGTACCAGTAACAATGGTACCTGCTGAGAGTTTGCCAGACATATACATTTTTTACCCTACCACAGACCTGCTAGATCAGAATCTTTGTGGCTTGAGGTGTGCTCCACCTCCCTACCATGTGTGATAACAAGCAATCCTGATGGGCATTGAACACTGACTAGAGGTTGCCTTCTGCAACCTGGACTCTTGCACTCCACTGTCCTCAACGTGGAATCATTTCACACGTTGTCTCAGGCCATGCTATTCAGTTGTTTCCTTCTAGCTGGCATATTTTTCCCCTCTTCCCCAACAACACAATGATCCTCTGTTGTTTCTTTTCCCGTACTTTATGCCTTAATTATTCCCTTCCTACTGAGGGGAGAGAAGAGTCTTTGATTATTCCTGCAATCAGAGAGTAGAATCAGTCTCTCCCTTCCAAAGAGAAATTTTCATTTCTCAACTCCAGTGCCATGTGCTTCAATGACTTTTTTCTATTTATTTTGTTCTTAGTCGAAAAAATCCATCTCCTCAGAGGTATACTTATTATCCTCTTCAAAAACTGGATAAATTAAAAAAGCAAATAATCTTTAATATCCAACATGGTTTTGTTAGTAACCTTTTTGACAAACACAAGTCAAAAGAGTAACCCAGTGTCCTCTGGTAGTACAGGTTTCTCTGCAAGTGAGAGCTGACTGAATGTGTTTTCTGTTTTCCAACCAACTGGCTAGTTTTTCATGTCTGTTTTACTGTAGCGGAACTAGTCCTGCTCCTGCCAAAATGTCAGGTGCCTGTACTTAGGTAACTCTAAGTATAAAAATTAGGTAACAAAATGGAAAAGGACATGGAAAACCCAACAATCTTATTGGTAATACTCCCTGAAGTACATGCTGTGCTAGTAGTTGAGTCTTTAAAACCAAGCTGTGGGGGTTACATAGGAATGTGTCCTGATATTTCAAGTGATGTTCCTTTCATTTGGTCACCTCAAATTGTCATGCTTATATAGAACGCTTCCAAATAATTTTTAGAGGATTTTATTTTATTTATTTTTTAAACAGATTTATTTATTCATTTATTTATACAAGCACTGTGTAAAGTCAGAAGCGCGGGAGGGTGAGAGAATTCACCAGAGCCAGAGCGGGGAGCAGAGCAGGCAGAAGGACCGAAGCACACTGCTGAGGGGAGCAGCGGGTGGCAGGAGAGGTCTGCACACGCCATGCGGGACCCTCCTCCGGTGGCTGGGGAGCAGCCGGGGATTGAACTGGTGCTGAAGAGGCTTTGGGCAACCGCTGCGCCACTGGGGAGGCCCAATTTTTAGAGGATTTTAAATAATTCCCAAAAGAAAGTTTGAGTAAGGTCAAAGGGCTAACTGCATTCTCCCTTTCAAATATACAAATTAAAGAATTTATTTCCCAAGAGCTGGCTTTAATTATTAGTCATATGGAACGTTTGGGATCCTAACTGGGGAATCAGGATATTACGTCGTCATTCTATCTGACTGTTTTGAGCTTCAACAGACTGATCCAATTAATTGCTTCTTCCACTTATTGCTGCCTTTTGTGAGCTATTATTCTACCTCTTTTGAACTCCCTTTTCTGCTCGTCACTCAGCCTTCACAGTAACACAGACATTCTTCATTTTTTCTTCCCATTATCTTGAACACTTTTGGTTTGAATATCTTTACAAACTCTTGAAGAAACACTTCAGTTGCATAAGGATGTCACCTGTGCACTAAGTTTCTCGGGAAAACAAAACAACACATACTGTTTATTGCAACCACAGCGTTAACTATCTCTGACCATATTTTGCTCATCTTCTAACTACAAATAAAACCGTCATCTTGGTGGAATCTCAGAATTGCTCAGCAACAGCCTATTTACCTTTCCTTGAAAGTTTTGAAACATGTTCAGCTCTGTTTCTTTTTCACTAAAATGTTCCCATCCAGTCTGGAAAACAAGAAAGTACTTGCTAATAACTCCAACCAATTCCCTTTGTTTTAATACTTTCCCTGTGATCACAAGAGCAGTTGTAGAGTTGGTGCAATCAATGATGTGCAATTTACATTCATCAGCTGAATATGATAAATAGAAAGGTTTATTATTTTAGGGTCATTGTTTCTCTTGGGGTTTTTATAACAAAATACTGCAGACTTAAAAGTAACAGAAATTTATTTGTCACAGTTGTGGAGACTGAGAAGTCTAAGATTAAGATCAACAAACCTGGTGTCTTGTGGGGGCCTACTTTCTGCCTTGAGGATGGCTGCTATTTTGCTATGTCCTGTCATGTTAGAAGAGGCAAGGGAGGCCTCTTTTATAAGGGTACTAATTCACTTACTAGGACTCTGCCCCAATGGCCCACTTTACCTCCCAGAGGTCCAACCTCCCTACTACATTGGTTGTTACATTATAACATATGAATTTTGGAGGAACACATCAGTCTATCTATAGCAGTTACATATTAATATGTAAATTTTGGGAAATTAATAGATTTTGTGTGTTACTCTTTCAGTAAACACATGTTTAATTATTTGGGAAAATAATGTATAAATCCGAGAAGACAAATGAAGGATAATTATAAATGTAACTAATCCCCAGATGCTCCTCCATAGAGAAATGGAGTCCTAAGCTCCACACTTTACCATACTTGTACCAACTTTGACCTTCATCTTCCTTCTCCCTCTCCCTTGACATTGTACTCAAGTATGGCCTCTTGTGCCCTTCAGCCCCACCCTATGTTCCATTCCTGCAGTCCACACACTTTAGGTACTCAGTCATCAATGGCTAAGGCCTTGGGTGAATCTATGTCACTCTTCACTCTCAGATTTTTGCACTTTAACAGAGAAGAATACTTGACTTTCATCTAGAAGTTCCATGAAGGCAAGAAGCTTGGATCAAGATTAGGTGTTACTGAATTTGTGTGTACTGAGTGCCTCCATTGTGAATAATTGCTATACATGTTTCAAGAAAGACTATGGGTAAAGTTAGTATATGTTGTGAATAATTGCTATGCATGTTTCAAGACAGACTATGGGCAAAGTTAGTATAATGTTATTATAATGCTGGTATAATGTTGAGTTGAAGTTAGTGTAATGTTAGTATAATGTTAGTATAGTGTTGTAGTACAATATTAGTATAATGTGGGTCAGAACAAGGATCTTTAGGATATATTTTAGCTCATACTCAAAATGGGTAAGTTGATTCTATGTGTCTCTGAGTGGTTAGCAGCCTTCAGGGTAAACCATACTGGGGAAAGGGAGTCGGTTTTGGGGATCAGGTGAAGCCTTTAGTTTGCAATGGGCAAGATCAGGGATGTCCTGTGGAATTCAACCTGACTTCCTCCTTCATGTGTTTCTGTGTTTTGCTGTTCTATGATTATAGGTATAGAGAAAGATCTAAGCTGAAGTATAAGTGAGGGACCTCAAGGATGGAAATATGTTTTCTTCCATGAAGTTCAACCACAAAGCTGGCCAGTTTTCAAAATCATATTGGCTTACAATTCACAGCTCTATCCTGCTGTGTCAATGTCATAGTTTTCATAGCCCACACAGTAGCAAGACTTTTGGCAAGCTTCAAGGAAGAGTAACAGAAAATAAAGAGCTAAGAGGGTCCTGGATTGGGAAAAGTCCACCACTGTCAATGAGTAGAGAACACCAAGAAGTTTTAAAAGGAAAGACAAGGCTCTAAAGCTACTGAAACATTGGGAGGTAGGCTCTGTAATAGGAGCTGTTCAATGTTTTCTGTATTTTATAACCTGTACCTGATTGGCTGGAGATTGCCATATGATTTGTGTATGATACATTGAATTTCAACACTTCATACTTTCCATTTTTGCTTTTATTAGACACCAAGGACCAATATGAAGATTCAAATGTTTATGTGAATTTTGGAATAATGTATAAAGATTATTACAATTATATAGTTCCTCTTTACACAGATGGCCAAAGACTAAGCCTGCATAAAAGATAAGCTGCTTTTCTTCTGTCTCTTTGTGGTCTAATATTTCTGGACCTAGGAAATATTTGTTATGAACTTGATGTGTAATGAAAAATTTTGTCCTGGTACTTTTATGTATAGTTGAATAAAATGTCTAGCATATTTATGGTTAAAACTTTTTATCATGGCTGACTTTTTATATAAAAGAATACATTGCTGTTGTGTAAACTTTACATCTTAAAGTGATCCATGGCCATGGTTGAAAATTTGTTCAGAAATGTTTTATCCAATAGAAATTCAACAATGATGGAAATGTTCTTTGTTGCTCAGTATGGTGGTCATCAGCCAACACATGGCTACTGAACTCTTAAACTACTGCTAAAGAGACTGAGGTTCTGATTTTACATTTCATGTTATTTTAATTAATTTAAATTCAAGCAGCCACTTGTAGCTACTAGTTATCATAATGGATAGTGCAGGCACTAAATTTCAACAATGGCATATAGTCACATGAAAATACTTCTATGTTATTAGGAAGGGCCCACTCTCCAAAATTGCTACCCCACTCACCAACTCATAATGCCTGAAGTATTTTAAACAGTAATGAAGCTGCATAATAACTGAACATTTGTGTCCCACCCAAATTCATATGTTGAATTCATATGTTGAAATCCTAGGCTACAATATGATTAGATGATTAGGTCATGAGGATGAAGCCTCATAGAGTTCATGCCTTATAAGGAGACAAACAGACTTGAGATCCCTCTTTGCTCTTCTGTGTGAGGACACAGCAAAGAGATGGCTATCTGAAACAAGGAAGAAAGACCGTCACCAAAACCCTACCATGCCAACACCCTCATCTCAGACATCCAGACTGCAGAACTGTGAGATAAACACCTGTTTAAATTACCCCGTTTTTTTGTAATTTGTTATCATAGCCCAACTGACTAAGACAAAATCTTAGTACAAGTATCAGTGGAACTTAAATTCTTGCTAAGTTTGGCTTCCTGGAAGTAAAGAAAGACCTGGCTTCCCATAAGGAGGATTGCAAATAGCTCAAAGGGGCCCAGAGTAAATGTTCCTTGGCCAACCTCCTCCAAGAGTAACAACAAATACAGAGATTCATAGTTTCCTCACTTGATATATTATGTTAAAGGCAAGAGTTGTGTTTTACTTATTTTTTTTAATCCCTTCCAACCAGCACTTAGAAGCCTCTACATGAATATTTGAGAACTAAGTGGAAGGGCATCTGCTGTGCTTTTTCACCTTTGCTAACACTCTTCTCATAACCAGAACAGATCCTGTCTCTGCTCCCTTCTACCTGTGGGAGGAAAATAATTTGGTAGTTCTGGAAGGCAGAATTTTTAGTCCTCCATCTCCTTCTTTGTAGTCTTTAGAAAAGAACAGTGACTGAAAAGTATTTTAAATGCCTTACTTGCCTATTTGTTTGAGAATTACCAAAAAAAAAAAAAAATGGGATGCAAAGTTGAAAGATGCCCAGGCTTTTACTAATGATTTATGAATTCCATTAGCTGGAGTTCATTTTACCTTGTCCTTTTTATCTGGCTTGAGAAAAGGTTGAGGAGGAACTCGGAGATTTCTGGACTCCATTGACAGAGTTGGAACATCTATTTATTTATGTCTCTTTGTTTATAGTTAAAAGCTAAATTTTGCATATAACAGTTTCTCTATTAAACTCCCCTCTTCAACTGTCCCTTTTACCCATTCCTGTGTACCTTCATCCCTTATCATCACTTCTGTAGGAAATTATTTTCTTTGAAAATGAAAATGCATGATTCATTAAATGATTAATCCTGCTTAGCATTGCAGTCAAGGGAACTTTAGTGAAAATCTTTTCAGATGATATATATTCACTACAGAGATTTAGAAAGAACTGACCATTCATGAAAAGAACACTCAGATTAAAAGTTGACATCTTAATATTGCTCTTTATTGCTAGAGTACAGAAAGTTTTATTGACCAAGCTAAAAAGTCTGTTACATGAATGCCATGATATATTCTATGTACATCATATACACTGGTATAATGAGATATTCAAAAACCATTCTCAGGTCTTTCAAGTAAGACTTAACGTAAATGCAAATTGTTAATATGATTTCAGTTGTCTATTTCTTTTCTGCCACTGACAACTTTTGGACATGCACACATGCTTATCTTCTACTCTTTCCAAATCTGTCAAGAAATGAGAGATGGAAAAAATCAAGTGCTTGGAGAAATAACCATTGTCTATGACTTAACTGCTATAACATGCTGTTAGTTTCAGGAGGTAAAATAAAACCAAAACAAAATTATTTGCAACAGTTGATGAACTGAAGAAAGCAGCACTTGAACAAGATTTGAAGGTGACATAGAATCCCACACATAGAATTTGGGCCCTTCACATAAGAGTTGGGAAGAGAAAGCAAACTATTGGGTGTCCTGTGTAATGGGCCACTTCTGACAGTAGGATGCAAGGATTCTTAGATTCAGAAATTCAGCCACTTTAGAAGAATGCCATAGGTTCAATTTATTGAATAGAGCAGTACCCCTGGTACTTTAAAAATTATTATTTGATTTTGTGAGGGGTGCTATAGTTATTAATGTAAGTTATGCTCTAAGATATAATTACATCATGTTATGCCTATTTTATTAAGAAAATTCTAAATGGCAGAAGTGATTTCAATTTAAGTTTCTTAGAGCACCTGCATCCTCAGGTCTTTTATACTTTTCAACACTTATTTATATGTGAATTTCATTGAGTACAATATCTGCTGTAAGTGGGCCTAGTGTATATACATATACGTTCATATTTTTTCTCATTCTCATTTTCATTTATTTATTTAGTGGATGCTTATTAATCAAAACTTATTGAATACCCTTGGCATCTTACTTTTAGCAGATACCCCCTGCCCTCTCCTTTTACCTTCTGTCCTCTGTCCTTAAGGTGGACTTGGGTGCCTGGTGATTCCCTCAAATTAAACATACCTAATCAGGTTCCTCTGTCCCTCCTTGGTGATACAGTCATTCTTGTCACTTGGACTCCGAGCATCATAGCGACCTTGTAGTTGTTACCTTCCTTGCACTTCAGGTCTAACTCTCCTTCAAGTCTTTGACCCATCTTTTGGTTCCCTTATACCATCTGTGTCTGACTTCTAGACCCATTGTGCCCCATGACTCAGACCTTTGCTTTCTTGAGGACAGCTATGCCAGCCTTTTGTTGATAATAATTTCCATCCTGCATGCTTTCTCTTCCCACACTCTTATGTGAAGGGTCCGAATTCTATGTCACCTTCAAATCTTGTTCAAGTGCTGCCTTCTTCATATAGTGTGTTCCTGCTTTCTAGTCAGAAGTGTCCTTTCTTACCTCTGATTTCCTCTGACACATATATCAAATAAACTAAGTTTATTTGAATCAGAACCCTATTATTTGGTGGCGATATAATGATTTTGTGTTGTTTCTCAAAAATAGCATTCCTAGCTTTGCGTATAACACAAATTCACTTTATGTTTGCCTCAAAAGTCCACTGGTAGGCGAATTTTGACAAGGATGTGTCATTTCTTGGTTTCCCCCAATGTGCTACAGAGACAATGCCCACTTTCTTGTGACTAGCCTGTATATTATGGCAATGCATTTTCACCATTACTGTGAAGTAAGTTATGAGGTGACTGTTATCTGGCATGCTACTGGGCAAGCTTCAGCCATGTGCAGAGCACACTTTGGGTCTGGGAGGACAGGTGGGAAGAGAGATCAGAGTCAGCCAAAGGAGACAGACTCACAGGAAACCATGCCTGCAATCCTTCAAGCAGAAATTAAAAGGATAGCTAAGCAAAGGCAGTATAATTCAGGTGCCACAGAAAGGATTTCTTTAGACAGATGGGCTTTGTTGCCAGATTTATGGAAATAAGTTTCATTTTAATGCGATGACTCAGATCTTCACTTTTAGTTCCATCTAGAGCCTTCGAGACAATGTTCAGAAAAAGGAAATGCTCAGCCCTTTAACAAATAATATGTTTGATTTGTGCATGTTTTTGTGTATCAGTTAACAATGAGGAATGAAGTACATCTTGAATGACTCTGCCTCCAGTGCAATGAATGATGCCCAAGTAATCAGGAAAAATGATTGTCCCCTGTAAGTGATTTACATGAAAAATCATACAGAAGGTGTGAGATTACTTACTAATTTATACATATGGATAAATAGGGAAAAAAGACTCTAGACTCTATTGGTACAAATAAAGTGGGTAAGTTTCTTTTATGAATAATAACTTGAATTAATTTAACAAATAAAGGCATAGTATCATGCTTACGGCCACCATGTATTGTTTATGGATTATTTATTTCTAAAAAACTATTTTTTTCATTCTTATCAGTGCTCTTCAAATGAAAGGCTTCAGTAACATCTACAGATATTAAAATTGTGTTTTTCAGCTGTTTGCCAAGTTGAAACATTTTCTTTCTTGGCCTCTTATCATCTCGTGTGCAACTAACTTTGCTGTAGATATTTCTTGCCAATTTTATATTTTGACTCTAAAGAGGACTTTCCTGTAAATATGGGAGATTTTTGCTGAAGAAATTCTGTATTTAATGGTCTACTTTTTTTGAGTATAATAAGACTAAATTTTCATTGGAAAAAAAAAAAGAATAAGAATTTGGGCACTTCAAATCTCATCAACTTCATTTGATCCCAGATATTATCTCGGCTTATCTTGATAGGAAAATGCCAAAGGCTCAAGTGCAGTAAGACCCTGAGAGCATTTTCACTCATCAGGAGGCTGATTAAGCTTATTATTTGCTGTCCAAAAAGCTTCAGGTGTTTATTGACCTAGACTAAACTTGAAAACAGCAAAGGGAAAAAAGGAATGTGTCCCTAATTGAAAGCCCCAAGGAAACTGGGTCAACAAGTAGAGATGTACACTTCTCAGTGCAAGTTGGGGAGTTGAGTTTTCCTGCCAAGAGTGTGTGGCCTGGGAAGGCTCATTTCCCATCATCTCTCGAGACCAGTGATACCCAACACCGCATTTACAGAAGCTCAGCTATGTTTTCACACCTGGTTAAGTGTCCATATTTCCTTGCATCTAAATAAGAAGTTTTATGCGTATATTTTCAATCAAATATTTGAGCTCTCAGGAGAACCAGCCAGCAGTCTGGTTCTAGAGTTGCTCAGCACTGAAACTCAGGTTTATTCAGTACCCACAAAGGATCCTGATGCTTGCCAAGAAAAACAGCACAGCAGCTGCATCTTTGCTAGTGTCATGCAAGCCTTAAAATATTATTTTTAAATCACCACTCATTTAAAATATTATTTTTAAATCACCACTTATATAAAATATTATTTTTAAATCACCACTTATGAAAGGACAGAACCTTTGGCCATACTGGTGCTTTTAATGAGGTATAGTTAGTTATATACCTCTCCTCATGTGACTTTTTGTTCCATTGACTATGGTTTCTCCCAATTTAATAAACCTCCATTTTTAAAATATAAATCAATCACACTTTCCTGCAGGAAAGTTTTGTTGTGTTTACTAGAAAAATATGAATGAAAGAATTGAGAATCACTTCTGTGATAATTTATGCAGTTATTTTTATTCACAACTGGGTATTGATGGTGGAAGTTATAATTAACTCAATTTTGCAATTGGGAAAGAAAAGCTATTTTATTTAAAGAGCTGAGAAAGATCATATCCTAAATGATCTGAGGTTGTTGTAAAATCCCATTGTTCAGTCTTTCTGATACCGTTTTTTTGGGAGAGGAAAGGTTGGAAATGCAACTGAGGGTGGGAGGACATTTTAAGAACATATGTATCTTCCCTTATTCTAAGACATACCAAATAAATCAAAATGTATTTTCTTTATTTTATTCCAGAGGGCAAGTTTTCTTATCATGTCTGTGATTTCAGTCCTTTTCAACTAAAGTAGGGGATGACATGTGGAATTTTAGCAGCCGAGGTAAACAATCTTCTATTAAACCCAAATATTTTGTGGCACTGGTAAATCCCCTCAACTTACTGGGAGGTTTGCTAAGGGCCTGTGGGAATGGAGAGTTAAATCAACCAGGGATTTTAACTTGAGATTTTGCCAGTGTTTCCATCATATTAAATAATTACAGTTGAGGGGTTTTCAACCAACTGCAGCATTTTCACCTAAATTACTCCATTATTTAACCTTACTCACACGCTGTAGGATTCACTGTAACTTTTACTGAGCTTGATCTGGTAGTATTGTCTCTTGGTAGAAAGGAAGCTGCCAGACTCTTTTACATATGTCACCTCTAGTGCTTCACTCCGTTGTTGTGATAGTATTGTACCCATGTTATTTTCTTACATTTTTGCCTCTGCATTTTTTTAACCCTAAAACTAAAAGCTGCTGCAGAAAACAAGAGGTGTCAGTGCAGTCTTTTTAGAGAGCTAACATCTTTGTAGCAAACACATAAGTAAGTAGTTGGAGTAGTACAAATCTAGGCAAACAATCAGAAGCACAGAAATCTCACTTGCAGGCGGAATGCTAATTCTCTCTGCAGGATGGTTATGTAGTAGTTAGTGAGAAAGGTGGAATGAAACAGAATAGAAATTGAAACATTCTTTAGAAATTTGAAATCCTGAAATTGAAACGATCTCAAAAATTAGAAATCCTGTATCCAAGTGTCTATTGGGAAATTTCCCATAATTCATATTCCAGGCACAGAAAGGATTTTGGCTTGTCCTGTTGAACAATTTCAAGTTAAAAAGGGAGGAGTCATCCATATTTTTATCCATTTGGACAATCCAGCACAGATGTTAGGTCTCTATTAGTCTCCACTCAGCCTTGCTGTTGTACTTTTTCTGCAGCCTCGAGTCTTAGACCATCTGGGTTCTCAGCCCTCTGGTTCTGATATACCAATTTTTCCTTCATTGCTTCTTTGTGAAATTGTTGGATACATTCTGAGAAGCATTATTTTTTTGATTCTTATTTCCTCTATTACTACACTCCCATACAAATCGTTTTTGCTGAGGAGCTCAGGACTACATATCACTAATAAAGAACTTAATTTGAAGTTCAATTTTGCCTTGTTGGGTCAGTGATCTGTGAGCCAAATTATCAAGACCTGATGATGACCTGACAAAGAAAAAGTCAATCAGGGCAATTGGAAACAGAGAAGAAAATGTGGAAATACTAAGATGGGTCTGTGAGGGAAGGACTTGCAAAGAGCCAGGAGGTCAATAGGAGGTCAAAACATAGTTATGTGACCTATTAAAAAGTTACTGGAGGAAACTAGAAAGTTTTAGGAAAACCGCTAAAGAGGTGTAATTTAGTTGAGAGGGTAGAGAATTTTCCACTGTTAAACTCTTCACAGTCAGGCTGGTATATACAAAACATACCCGGTTTCTGACTTTAATCAATAATGTGTCCTTACCTTAATGTTTTATATTCATAGTGACTAGAGAACATGAACAACAATTACTATATATTAGTAATATTAGCAAATAATACTATCGTGTATTAATACTAACAACAAAAAAAATGTGTAAGGTTATAGTGGACTGAACACATATGGTGCCCTTATTCCCTCTAAGAGGTTTCAAAACGAATAGTAAATAATTTTTAAAAGGTTTAAGACCAAAAGACAAAGACTGAAAGAGGGCACAAAGGGACTGGAAGTATCAGTAAAGATGGAAAGCAAAGATGGAATTGGAAAGAGACTTATCTAAAATCTCTGTGCCCTCAAAGTGAAATGAAAATGAGGAGTACTTTTATTATTTTATAGAGCTAGGTCAGGCTTAAGAATTGGCAGGAATAGTACTTCAGCAGGCTGGAAATTCTGCTTCTGGAGTAGCTAGAACCTCACCTCTCCTTTTGCTTACATTACTGATTGACTTTTTTTCCCACCTGAGGAGGAAACAATCAGAATTTCTGTAGAAACTGGAGCAAAGATTTCAGATTCTGGCATATCATGGCATCTAACAGCTAATGGCATGGTTTTGCAGTAGCAAAAGTAGGGATATTCAGTGAATATGTCTCTCTGAGAGATGTATTCCCCTACCTTCAGCTCCCTTCCTTTGTGAAGTCCATCACACCTTGGGAGTAATAGGAAATAGGAGGATTTTTCTCTGAAGAAATTGACTGGCTCAGTAAAAAAGACCTGTTACTCTTGATATTTGGGATGGTTCAGTGAAATGGCTGGGCCCTGTTTGACATTCAAATGTAAAGCTCACAAGCCCAAAGAAGTAGCCCCTCAAACTTAACTATGAGTGGCAGCTAAGAATCACTAATTCCTTAGAAGAGGAGAGAGAAGGACAAAACAAACTAAAAAGAAAGATTAAAAAAAAAAAAGAAAGTAATTGCAAATGTCAGCAGAAAAGGAAAATAAAACCAAAGCAAATGTTGCAATATTATCTGGAGATAATAAATATTATCTTAGCTAGATAAGGAAGACATTGCTTTTGTGAAACAACATTAGTATACAGTATTACAGTATGCAATAGGAAGAACTGTTGGAAATTAAGAACAGCAAATTTAAGTGTTTAATAGAAATATAAAAATATAAAGTTGAAAATTTGTTCAGAAAGTTGGAGAAAAGGAAAGATGACTTTTATCACTATAAAAGGAGAAAAGGATAGGAGAATTAGAAGTTCAATCCAGTCAGTAAAATATCTAATCAATAAGAATTCCTCAAAGACAAAGAAAGGAAGGGAGAAAATGATCAAAATCAAGGCTTGTTATTATTTTTTTTAATTTGGGTAATATTTAATTTTCCATTCTATTTTACTAATCCTTTTCAAATATTCTATTGTAAATATACACAAATTTTATATTTTGGTAAAATTTATTAATTTCTTTGAAAATCTGAATCTCTGAGTAACCTGGTCCTCCTATATTCTCAGTCTAGATTTTTTGCATTTATGAGTTCTGGATAGTTTTAACTGTGTGCCCTAGAAACTTCTGTAGATTAATAAAATAAAGAAAACAAAATACACCAGACACACACACACACACACACACACACACACACACACACACGACTGAGTTTACAATTGCACCAGACTTCTTAGTAACAACAACGGAAGCTGGGAAAACAATATAACAATGCCTTTAATTCTAAAGGAATATTTTTCAATATGGAATTCTTTATGCCATCAAATTAGCAAATAAAAGCAAGGATTTTATTTTTTTTAATTTTTTTTATATAAATGATTTATTTAATAATCAAAAAATAAGCTTTTTAAAGTTTCAGAAGATACTACCAAAGTTTATGCTTTTAACTTTAGTTTTCCAAGTTTTTTTTTTCAAAACTTCTTCTCATGCCTGGTCAACGTTAGCATAACAGAAGAACTACAACTAAACACCTGAGGCTTTCAACTCTCTTGGAAAAAAAATTTTCCAAGGTGTTTTCTAAATGGCGCAAGTTTTCAACCCACAATTCATTCCTAGTAAAGTGTCAGTGAAACTAAAATATGTATGAGGCTTATTTCTGAGTTCTAAGGCTGCCTGAACAATGTGAGTAGACAGTTATGGATTACCTGTCTAAACTGATTGACACTAATTTTATTTATTTATTTATTTTTATTTTTATTTTTTATTTATTTATTTATTTATTATTTTTTTAATAATAAATTTTATTTTTATATTCCCCATACAATTGCAGCCCCCTCATTCTGACCCCAATCCCTCCCCTCCCAACCCCGCCCCCCTAAAAGTGTCTCTGGTTCGTAGTTTTTTGTTGATTTTGATTTTCACTTTCTTATAGTTATTCGTTTTCCTGGTCCCTTATTTAAGTTTTCTAGATTCCTGCTATGAGTGAGACCATCCGGTATTTTTCTTTTTCTTTTTGGCTTATTTCGCTGAGCATGATCCCTTCCAGTGCCATCCATGTTGCTGCAAATTGCATGTGTTTATCTTTTTTGAATGCTGAGTAATATTCCATGGTGTATATGTACCACATCTTCTTGATCCAGTCATCTATTTTTGGGCATTTGGGTTGTTTCCAAAGCTTAGCTATTGTAAACAGTGCTGCTATAAACATAGGGGTGCAGGTGTTCTTTGGAATTGATGTTTCTGTGTCCTTTGGGTAAATACCTAGGAGTGGAATTGCTGGATCATATGGAAGCTCTATGTTTAGTAGGTCCAGAAATCTCCACACAGCTCTCCACAGTGGTTGGACCAGTTTGCACTCCCACCAACAGTGCAGAAGAGTTCCTTTTTCTCCACACCCTCACCAACATTTGTTGTTGCTAGTTTTTTTAATATGTGCCATTCTCACTGGTGTAAGATGGTATCTCATGGTAGTTTTGATTTGCATTTCCCTGATGACAAGTGATGTTGAACATTTTTTCATATGCCTGTTGGCCATTTGCATTTCCTCTTCAGAGAAGTTTCTTTTTAGAAAAGCAAGGATTTTAAAAGACATACAAGGCCAAAAAAAAGTGACTTCCCATTCATCTTTTCTATTTAAACTACTGGAGATTGTTCTAGAAAAACAAAAGAATAAATAAAGAGAAAGATGGATCAGGAAACTGCATCTGATATAAAAGAAAGATAAAAGGAGTTCCCAGATTGATGGTGAAGTGAAGTCACAAAACTGTAGCTGTGTGTTGAGTAAAAATAGGACAGATTACAGCAACAGAGAAAGGAGTGCGGGAGAAATGAATCAATAAATATTAGTGTCCTTGATGTATGTGGCCATGTTATAAGACTCCCATCCTTATCTCTGACAAAGAATGATTTAGTGATGGGCATTGAAAACAAATCAAACCAACCAACCAAACTGAAGAATTATGAACTTAAAAATATTATATGAGGGAGGAATACTGTCATAGTTTACTCTGTGGTTTAGTTTAGGAATAATAATTTAATATAAATAATAGTAGTTATGGACGCTTGGTGGGGAACAGAAAGGTATTGTGTGTGCGTGTTTATGTGTGTATTTGTATATTACATTAGAGAGCTTAATCCTCACTTGTTTTAGTAGCATATTGACATATCTGATCTGAATTTAATCAGTATGTGGGAGGAAAAAAGTAATTATCAAAAGGATCATCTAAAAAGCTGAAAGCCATTGTTACTTGGGAACAAAGCTAAAAGGGTAAAAAGAAGTGGGGGGGAAAGCTTACTATTCATGATAAACTCTGTAGCACCATTCTAGTTTTTCAATTAGGTACAAATAGTGATTTAATAAAAGCAGAACTTCTAACACAGCACTATGCAGTAGACATGCTTTTAAATAATTTAGCATGAATTTTTGCTTTTAATACTCACTATTAGGTAGGTACCTTTTTGCCTCACTGGAAGCTGTAAGGTAGATATTCTAAAACTTCAGAAGGAGAAGTTAGGAAACTTCGCAAGATCACACAGTTAGTAGGTGCTTCACATGGAATATGAACTCATGCTGTCAATTCCACAGCATACAAATTTAATCACTAAAATATTCTACTTCTCAGGCCATATTTATGGAATGGTTAGGTAGCTTGAAATTGTACTTTATCATAGTACTTTAGTTGATAAAACTATGATTTCAGTAAATGTAACAACAATGTTTAATCACAAGAGTTAAAGAGCTAAAGAACAGATTGGAATAGGATGTGAAAGGAACAGAAATAAGGTAAGTAAAAAGTATAAATCACTTTAGTTGAATGTTATTAGGTCATGCGGCCAGGAAGCTGGGGTCCCAAACCAGGTCTTACATTTCAAAATGAAGTGCACATTCTACTTCACAGAATCACCCATCTGGAGACTGGGCATGATCATGGGTATGACCTGCCAAGCAAAACACTACAAAGAAGCTTTCTATGACTTTGTCATCCTTACTGCTGGATACAGCTAGGAAAATCAATGTTACTTCTTTGAAATCAGTACCATGTGACTGCCATAGAAATCATTCCATGCTTTTCTGGATAATTTTGAGTAATGATGAATAAAGTCAATGTAAAATGCAAAGCTAGTACTATGTGGATATCGAGTACAGTGTCAGAAATACTACCTTGTTAATAAGCACTTCTCAGCATTTTGGCTTAGACCAAATGTAAAAACACTACCTCGTTATTAACATGAGCAAATACGTTATTTTGGGGGGGTGATCATTAATGAAGTTGAAATTTTTGATGTTAATCAATTCACTTAACTTGATTGTGGAGCTAAAATAAGGGATATTATTCCCTTGATGTTGCAGAAAGTTTGTTTTTCAGGATAAGTTTGGGGGAATGGGTCTTTCCTTTGATTTTCACAGGAAAAGTTAGCAAGGTCACACATCACCAAAGTATTGGAGACTGGGAGATTGCCAACTACCTTCCTTTGTTTGACTTTCCTAGCACCCTTGATTATCTGTTTAGGACCAGCCCTGATTTTTATATTGAATTTTCCAGGGCTAAAGCTTAAGGCATTACTCATATAAACTTTCACTCCTGGGTCCTGAGCATGTCTGGACATGCCCCCTCAATTTAGTGTCTTCTATTCTGCATTCTCAGCAGGATAGAAATTTAAACAGCAAGGATTATGTTGTAGACATCAGATTATAAAACTTTATATACTGTTGGTGCCTTTGACTCTATAAAAATTGGTTTTCATGTCCCACTTGGATTTGGCACCAGACTAGGAAGGGCTGAACTCTTGCCCTGGGGAGCCCTCTTGACTTCTCAACCACAAACTCATGTTCACTGAAATCTTAGAAGAGGTAACAAGTAGTCTGGTTTAGATACCTGCCAATGTTTTCCTCAAGAAAACCTTTAACCACTTTCATAACTCACTTTTAAAACTACCCAGTCCTTGCAAGTCAATGAGACTAAACAGTGTCAGCTGCTGGCTTAGAGTTGTTTCTCTGATGGCTATATTAATATTTCTGTGTTTTCACCTCCTTCCCCGGAAGGCATCAGCTTGCATGAATGGAGCTATTAGTTCCACCCAAGATTTTAGTCTGAGGCAAGCCAGAGACAGATGATGTGGAAGACAGCTGTTTCTGAATCCAGATTCACAAGCCTGAGAGTGTATCAACACCCAAGGAAAGACATATTATTCTCTCTCACTTATTTGTTCAGATTTTGGGTTCAGTTGACGTGTGAGACACTGACAAGCTACCTGCCCATGGATAATAGATACTCTTGCTTCCTTCTCACCCATGTATTTCTCTCCTTTTGTTTTTTTGCTACTTTTTTTCTTTCTCTGTCTTGTGAAGAATAACTCAAAACTGTGATGCTTTTTGAGTTAGAGTTTCTACTTTTTTAGAGAGCTCAGTTATGTGCTTATCTTTTTTGATTTGCATTTTAAATTGCTTTACTTTAAATTTGTATCTTGGCCTCATTCAATAAATTAAGCTATGGTATTAGAATAGTAACTTATTTCATTTTTAAGGGTATATCCCCTTCAGAACAAGAATCTAATGCAGAGACAGTTCTACATATTGCTTAGGATCACTTGTTGTGTTAAAGCTTTCTTTCACCAAAATTAACTTATAGATTTCAGTAATGAACTTTATTAGATATTTATAGCCCCTGAATACTCTTTCCAATATATTGACATAACATTAAGAGAAAATTCTTCTGAGGAGACTGAGACTCCACAATTGACTGTCTTTTGATTTGGGATTCAAATAGTTGCTTTGGATTAGATTCAAAATAGAAAACAAAGTTTTGGGTAAGTCATTCTTTGATAACTTTCCTCTTCCTCTTGGCTCCCTAACTCACCCTGAAGAAATGTATGGGTCTTACCAAAAACAGAAATAACAAAGCAGAGCTAGGAGAAACTGGAGAATGGAGTGACCTGTTGGCCAATGTTTATAGTTAATCTTGAGATACTCCACACTAGGTGAGTCTTTTAATCAAAGTTCTGTTTAAAAACCTGTTGGATGAAGGAGGCCTTTATGTCACTCATAGTACAGTTTATTTTATATGTGGTTACTCATAAAAATAATAACCTGTGTTATCAGGGGTTCATTTTCTTAATAGTGCAAGTGTGTTCCTTAAACAAGGCTTGGAGAGAAATTTGTGGTTTTCAGAGATTCACCTCTTGATCTCTTACCACTACCTGTTTTTATTAAATCTTCCACTGACATCTGTTACTGACTTCCAGTTTCATTAGTCAGCTAGCATGATGCATCTTTGGGGAGAGGTGAGTCTACTACAACATGAAGATCAAATATTCTACCTCTCCTCTCATACACAGCAACTCTTCAATGTTACATCCTCTAGGATACTTGTGACATTACAACTTTGTAATGGAGCCAGCGAGAAGATTTGTAACTTGAGATTATGTTCATTTGATAGAAAAGACTGTATGTTTGTCATCATATGGTGCGTTTAAGGGGCATGGACCTAGCACCATTGTCAGAGGGTGAAGCCTCAAACAAACTACAGTATTTATTTATTTATTATTATTATTATTTTTAAAGATTTATTTATTTATTTATACAAGCACTGGGTACAGTCAGAAGTGTGGGAGGGTGAGAGAATTCACCAGAGCGGGGAACAGAGCAGGCAGACTGACGAAATACACTGCTGAGGGGAGCAGTGGGCAAGGCAGGAGAGGTCTGCGCACCTTGTGGGATCCTCGCTGGTGGCCGGGGATCGACCCAGCACTGCAGAGACTGCGGGCAGCTTCGCAGCTCAGCGCTCAACCGCTGCACCACTAGGGGAGGCCCTACAGTATTTATTTATAAGTGAGGTCATAGGAAAAGGATATCTACGGTGGCTTTAGGTAGAGAAGCAACGGAGCAGGGCAGCTTCGGAGAGATACAGTGGAAAGGATTTAGGGCTACATCACTTTCTCCTCTGGTGAGGTTGTGTACATTACTGTTTATGAATGTGAAAAAGTGGTGTTGATCATAAATAAATTACCCATCATTTCTGTTCCCCAGTGGAGGATCAGGTAGGGTACAGAGGAAAGGGAAAGGCAGAAGGGAAAATAAACAATGCAACAAAGAGTGGGACTGGTTTTTGACTCCCAAAAATTCCAGGAAAGCATGATTTTGGTATTACTCCCCGATACCCTTTCAATTTATTACCACAGCCCTCAGCATCCCCTTCTGTTCCTTTCTGCAACCTCCCGTTCATCCAAATTTTTTGTCCTTGGCATGAAATCCAAACTCCTTAACATTATGCTCAATGTCCTACATGATTTGGCTGCTTCTAATCTCCAGTTTTATCTGCTTAGTAATCCCCATTCCTCTAAGTGCCAGTCCCACACAATTACTTTTCAGCAATCTTCCAAGGTTCTCCCATCACCTCTGTGCTCCTATACATTCTTCATTTTTTTCCCTCTCCCAGAGCCAAGGTTTCAGTCACTGCTTCAATTTCACCTGGGGAAACTTGTGAACATACAGTCATCTCTTAGAGATTCTGATTCAAAATATCGTAAGAGAGATCCTGGAATATGCAATTTCAAAGTCTCCCCTGGAAATTCTGAAGGGCAGTGAGTTTGGAAAACATGAGTAGATATCAATTCTATGAGAATCTTCCCTGCTCTACCATTTCAACTCTAAGTTATTACCCTACAAAATGGACTTCTGTGTCTTTAATTGTATAATAAATGTCTTCTCCACAGAGCTCTATCTGGCATAGAAGTGGTTCACAAAGTATTTGTTGAATTGAAACTGGAGAACTTTTTCTGTTTTCCTCTTTGGCTCTTGCTAAAACAAAGCAAATTTCTTTTTGTTTGATTTTTGTTTATTTTTAGAGAAATGGAACTTAAAATAAATAAGCTTCTAGAAAATTATAAATGTAACAAAAATGAAATTTCTTACAAAGGCTGGTAATTAGTCCTTGGTTGGTGTTTAAGTGTGAATGAACCCAGGCCCACACTTACTTAATATAGTCTTTTTTTAGTAAAGACTTACTTTAGTGCTATCCCTGCTATATATTTTATGTCTTTTATATCATGATGAAGGAGTAATTTTTTTTCCTCAGGAAGTCACATGCTTGTTTCTTTGTCTCCCCCTTTATCTCGCCCCCTCAATCTCTCTCTCTCTCTCTCTCACTGTGTCTCTCTCTATCACACACACACACACACACACACACACACACACACACACACACACACACTCTCTCTCTCTCTCTCTCTCTCTCTCTCTCTCTCTCTCTCTCTCAAAATTTTGCAATAGATTCTGCTTGGACTGAGAAACAAAAGCTCATCATTTGGAGATTCTTACATCTGTAGGATTCCCTAGTCTTCCTTTGTTACCCACTATCTCACATTTTCAGCATACCCTTGCTTCTAGATGTCTCCTGAAGTGAATTCATTTCACAGATGCTAAGAGAAACAATTCCTGACACTGACTCCTGCTTCTTAGCCAGCATTGGAGACACAAAGTTACGCTATTAGCTGTTATTTTTATTGATGCAAATCTGATTAAAACATTAAAGGGATTCATTTATTTTATTTATGCCCTGAAGACTAAAAAAAAAATGCAGTACCATTTTTAAAAAGAGAAGCATCCAATAATTAAATTTACTTTCCCAGAGAGCTGAGGAGCACATGTTCTGTCTCTTCCATGGAGTGGAGGGTGTGGATACTTAGGGGAGTTATACCCAGTACACATTTCATAATCTTAAAAAGTCAAGGGGTTTGAGGAAAGTCCCAAAACATGGGAGGTCTGGATGGAATAAATTCAAACTTATGCAGCTACACTGAAGGGAATTTACCACATATTTTGGCAATTATATATTTTTGAATTTTTTCCTCATATTCTCAAGATGTAAAAGATTGTTATCACCATAATTTAATAATCTTTTTGAAAAATAAAGCACTTTTACTTGGCTCAGACAGTTTTACTGAATAAATTATTACAGTGAAATTGTCAGAGGAATGGTGAGAAGCAAACTGAGTCAGAGAATGATGTCCTGAACAGACTGCATTCCCATCCCCATGCTGATGAGATCTCAGTTACCTTGTGTTACAAGTTCCAGGATGCCATGAACTAGAATTCTTGAGTGTGTGAGCTGTTGGGAAATAGGGGTGGAACTGAACAACCAGGTGGGGCTTTGAAACAGGAGACTCTCTTGCCTTTAGAGCTCCAACTTGCACCCTGGTATAGGCAGATGGCATCTAGCCTGTCCTGATCAATTAATATTCTCTCCCCCCGCCCAACCTGCCAACTTCCCTTTAAATAAACTTTTTTTTAAAATTTCTCTCTGTGAGCCTGCTTTTGGGTCTTATCCTGAATTTTTAAGCATGTAGAAAGGACTCACAAACTAAGACACCAGTTATTTCTGGGGCTTTCCACTAACAATTTTTGTAATGTGCTAAAGAAAAGTGAAGACATATTAAAAAAATGAAGCCAACTTTGGATGAAAAATCATTAACAGTATATGAAAAAGAATTATCATTCTTTTTATTTTATTTAATGTAAAGAGACTCCTTAAAATTCTTTTCAAATGTTCATGTCTGAAGACCCCTCCTAACATCTACCTTCCCTCATCTTCTTCCAAAGGATGGACAGATGTTATTAAAAGACTCCTCAGTTAAATCCAATATGCTCACTCTTAGTGTATAACCAAGGGGTACCCAGGCACACCTAAACTAGCGTGCTCTAAAAGGGTTTGACCATCCGATCTGTCAGGCCAAAAAGGCAGACAGATTCTTAGTGTGAAAGATACTTAACAGTTAGGACCTCTCTGGTGGCGCAAGGGGTTAAGCATTGCTCTATGAAGCAATCCTCAGCCTCTGCAGCACGAGTTCGATCCCTGGTCGGCCAGGGAGCAACCCACATGGCGCGGCAGACTCTGCTGTCTCACCCGTTGCTCCCCTCAGCAGTGTATTTCAGTCGATCTGGCTGTTCTGCTCCCTGCTCTGTCTCTGGTGAATCCTCTCACCCCCCCCGCATCTCTGGCCTGTACCCCAGCTCTTGTATGCATAAATAAATAAATCTTTTTTTAAAAAAAGATGCTTAACAGAATTAATGTACTTAGAGAAGAAAGTATAGTTCCCCAATTAAAATACCCAAATTGCCAATCCTCTCATTGGTAAATGTCCAGTCAAACAGGGTTGTCCTGAAGCAGGGTTACTGAAGCCTGGAGGCATGGAACAAGTCTAAGTCACCTTCTGGAAGGGAACCATAGGAAAGGAGTTCTGAAGGAGATTCCAGAAACTGGAACAAAAGGAGATTCTGCATCAAGATAAAAGCTGTCATGGTCAGCCTCCCCAGGTATCTCTCACCCACGTGGGTCTCTTTCAAGTGTCTCTACATATCTGGCCTGCATGTGTCTCCTTCCCTGTCACAGTCCTGGCAGTACCAGAGTACAAGTTAGTTCCGGGAATGAGAGCTCTTCTTTATTCTTCTCCAGAATCCACCTGCCTTCCCTGTTATATATTTTCACTTGGCTGCTTAACTTCACCTTTAGTTAAGTGGGGATAGAGAAAAGAGTACCTCGGCCTTTTATGGAGAGGCCTCTATAACAACTCCACCCCACTCAGAGACTCAATTTTAGAACCATGCTACAAGACAGAAACTGAGAAAGTACAGCTTCTTGTGACACTCTTAGAAGGAGGATGACAATTTCTCTGATGCACTGTATTATTGCCACCTTCTGAAATTACTCCAGGACCCTTTCCTGGTTTGGACAGATTAATCTTATTTTTTTTTAACCATAGAAATATCTTATGTCTATTTTATTGATAGTATTGTAAATTTCATCAGCATGCCTGTAGTTTGTTAAGATGGGTTATAGACATTATTTGCAAGACATGTTATTTACTAGGATATCAGTGACACATACCCACTGGCGTTTATTTTCATTAAGAAATTTTTTTAAAAAACAATATTTGCTTCCCCCCACCCCCTCAGGTGTAGTCCCCATAGAGTTTCCTTCACCAATGCACCCGTGCACCATCACCTCAGTCCCCTGTGCTCCTCCCTCCCTCCCTCTGATCCCTCTCCCCCCTCCTCCCCTGCAGGATGTTTCTGGTTTATGATTGTCTGTTTTTGCTTTGTTGTGTTTTGTACTGTTGTTATTTTTTCACACTGATGTCTTATTTGGTTCCCCTATATTCCTGTTATAAGTGAAACCATCCGATATTTTTCTTTTTCCTTCTGGACAGATTAATCTTTGAAGGTGAGGACAGTCTCCTTATTTTCATAGATACCTATTAGGAATCAGCTGTTGTTTTTGTGTGCTGTATCCACGATTAAATTCCTTCTATAATATTTATAATGTTATTCTTTTCTGTTCTCTCTCAGTGAACTAGAAATATTTTTATACCTGACATTTTTGGGGAATGAAATAAATTTTCAGTTATACAATTTTTTGAGTTGGAAGGAATATGAGAGATTATCTCCTAAAATTTTACAGCAATTTATATTTGAATATCTTAGTTGCTACTTGTATATTTTCAAAACTTAGGCACCCATTACCTCATGTGAAAGTATATTTTGTTTTTGAAGAGTATGTTATTGCTTGAACCACATGAAGTGAATTTCTCTTGTTCAGATCTTCCAGTGACATGAATCTTAGTGATAGCTAGCATAAGCCTCAAATCAAGTTGTTAGTTTGCTTAGGATTGAAATGCATTCACATTTAATAATCACAGACCTAATGCCCTCTGCTGAATAACATTTTTTGGAAGTTCCACAATTTTCCTGATAATTGTGCAGTCTTCTGCTGACATGACATTCCTCTTGCAGTCAAATCAAGGAAGGGAAACTGTGAGCCTTCTGTATTTCTCAGCCAAGTGGTAGAACTTCAAAGAAAGAACCTCAAAGACCGGCTACATCTAGGAGATAATCCTTGCCACCCTATGGGACAGCCAAGAGAGCATGGCCACAATCCTAATTTCTCATGTTTGCATTTTACTTAATGCCAGGTCAAACTGTTTGTTCTGAGGAAAAGCAAAAATGATAAAAATAACATTTTGACACTGGATATCCATAGTATACCTATCTGATCATGCAAAAAAATACAGTTCTAGTTATTTCGTATAGAGAATAGCTACTTGATAACTGGGTTGTGGTGGTCATTTCTCACATTTTAGCTCTAAATGTTTGTGTAATTGGTAAATGTCTTTTTACTACTAAGACTAATGTTACTTGTCTTTCTGTTAAAATGTTGCACCCACCTATTTCCTAAAAACCTAACTGCCTTAAAAAAATGCTACCGTGGTTCCCTTTTCTTGCTAATGTTTATAATTTTTTTATCATTTAAATAGTAGATATTCTCTTTATTTCCTTTCCTGATACTTAATAAAAATGTCAGAGATTCTATTGCAGTTCCTTCAAAAATCCTTGAGTTTATTTTGGGTTGATAACCTTCTTGATAAAAAGATGTCCCCACAGTGACTCCTTTTCCTGTGTCCTCAGAAACACTGTATGGCCTGAATTCAACACCATGCTAGAAGTACTAGTTTGTACTTAAATTGATCCTCATGTGTACCACATGCATAACCTAGTCACTTGTGTGCTGAATTATCTCTCTCCCACCCCCAAGAGAGGTGTTGAAATCTTAAACTCAGTACCTGTAAATGTGACCTTATTTTGGAAATAGATATTTATAAAGATATATTAAATTGAGACAAAATTATACTGGATTAGGGTGGGGCCTAGTCCAACGGCTGCTGTCTTTATAAACAGAGCAGAGACACACACAGGGGAGAACACTTGTGAAAACAGAGGCAGAGATTACAGTGATACAGCTACATGCCAAGGAACACTAAAGATCTGACAACCACCAGAAAGTAGGAAGAGGCCAGGAAGGATTCTTCCCTAGAGCCTTCAGAAGGGGAAGAGTCCCATTGACACTTTGATTTTGGACTTCTAGTCTCCAAAACTATGAGAGAAAAGTTTGTGTTGTTTTAAGCCACCAAGTTGTGATACTTTGTTATGACAGTCCTAACAAGCTAATGAAAAATTCTAAATGTTCTTTCAGTTTCCTTGGACTAAGTAGGAAGTAACTTGGAACTCCTGTTTTCCTATCTCCTGTTTTTAAGGCATAGTCTGGAAGGAAGTCAAAATAGCCAGATCTTATGGCTTGAGAAATCTCTTTCCTGCAAACCTTAGACCAATTCATTTACTCATTTCTTGATAAAATGACTTAACCCCCGACCAGAGAGGAAAGACAGACTGGTGATTGAATTAATCACTGGTGGGAAACCCTACAGGTCATTGAGAACATTGGGGGGCTGAATGGGTGCTATTGTTACAGATACATGTCTGTGAGGGGGAGGCATCATTTTCCTCACATGAAACTGCATATTACAAGTCCCAGCATGTCGTGAACTATAAATTCTGAGCAAGGAAGCTGCTGGGCACTACAGATGGGGTGACCAGTTGGGCTTATGTAACATGGCAGGTGAATCCACCTCTCTTGCTTTTCCCATTTCGACTTGTACCCAGGGACTTGAAGGAGAAACATGTAGACTTGGAGGAGAAACATGTAGAAACACTTGGAAGAGATACTTGGAAGAGACATGTAAGATGAAGACACATAGGGAAGTTGCCTCTGGTCCTTGGAAGAGATGACAGTAGTCACCTTGACCTCATTGTGCATTATGTGTTATATTTTGAATTTTGATTTTCTCTAGGACCTGCCTAACCATTTCCTTGCCAGAAGGTACCTTAGACTTGTGGCAAGCTTTTGGATATTAGTGCCCCTACTTTGGGTTGAGCCTGTTTGTCTGGGCATTTTCCCATGCCAGACTGCTAACTTTGGGAGTTTTATTTAGAAAATATTATTTAAATCTGTTCTCTCTCTTTATGCACACTGATTCCATTAAAAATTTTCACAGCGGGAGTATGCTTCCTTTGCCTTTGTGTGCACGATGGCCTAATCTCTCTAAGAGCATGCACATTGTAATAGTTTGGGGTCTCTGGGTTCCCCTTGATCACATGCTAACAGTATGCCTAGAGAGGGCATGGAAGTTCCAGACCTCTCCCCACATCTTGCCTTGTACATTTCTTCATTGATTATTCCTGAGTTATGTCCTTTATAATAAACTGGTATCAGTGAGAAAGCATCTACCTAAATTTTGTGAACTACTTTAGCAAATCATCAAAGCTGAAGAAGGGAGGTTGTGGGGTATACCCCAAATTTGTGGACATGTTGGACAGCAGTATGGGAAATTTGGGGAACCAAGATTTGCCTCTGGCATTTGAGTGAGGGTAGTCTTGTGAGACTGAGTTCACAAACCTGACAGTAACTCGAATCATTAGTATTCGAACTCTATAAAATTGTAGCTATCTAGTTGGTGCCTGAAGAGTTGGAAAATAGACTGGTATGGAAAAACAAAAACACCACATTTGGTGGCAGAAGTATTGTCAGTGAAAACAAACCATAATGGGGATCAAGAAGAAAAGAGTGAGATAAAACTGGATGATTTGAAAAGGGAATGTGGCAAGGAGTGAGTCATGAAAAGTTTTAGTGGAAGAGTGTGTCAAACAGACACAATATCTTGTTGTAAAGACCCTGAGAGAGAAATGTGGTTGGTGTGAGGTATCAGGGACAAAGGAAATAATCTTATACCCATTAGGTGAGTATTCAAGCAGCATGAGAAAAGCTGGCAAAGGATAAATCAGTGTAAAAATATGCATGTAAATATGTAAAATTTTCTGGGGATTTCGCCCCTGCTCTGACAGGCAAACTAAAAAGCCATCTTCATAGATTCCAGCTTATATTTAGAGATCTATTTTACCTGAAGGTATAAATCAGTCTTTTCAGATGAAAAAAGCAAAAACAAAAACATTTAACAATTGATGCCTAACCTTAGCATCTTTTCAGAGACTGGATCCAGCATTACCTTCCTTTAGAATCAGCATATCTTTGAATAAGGACAATTAAGAGCCAGAAACCCCTAACAAGAAAAGTTACATTCTTTGGGTCATTGACTCTTTGTTTCTGGCTATATAAACTAAATTCAAACATTTTATCAGAAGAGTTCTCACAGAATAAGATCTGTTTGGGCTGCTTCCCAGGTTGGATCCTTACTTCGATTACTCAATCTTTGTCTAACTGTTCTTGAGAATTCAGTTTTCAATTATCAAACATATGGAGAGTTTACATGTTTATAAATTCTGAAGAATAATGGAGTAGACCAGGGATGTTTATCCTGTGATCAAGGACCTAGAGCATCAGGGGGAGGGAGGAGATTTCACATGACAGACTAGAAGGGGGGGTCACTTCATTCTTATTCTGAGAATAAAGATAAGATTCTTAGATAAAAAGATGTTACTCATTAATTTAAAATGAAATATCCATTGAGTTACATTCTAGGTCATAGGTGGGGGGTTTTGGGGGGCAGTGATTGTGTCTTTGATTAGAAAAAGGGCAGAAACTCAGGATGCGAGGATCTCTTTTTCAGTTAGAGAGAGATGAAGGACTTAGGCAGGACAAAAGCTTCCCCTAATCATCAGGGCCCTCACTGCTCTCAACTCAAAACAATCTGCATTCTTTAAGTAATGATAATAGGCCTCCCAAGGCTAATGGTTTTGGTTGCCCTCTAGTTCCCTATACCAAGCTGACACTTACTGAAGGAGGCCTACTCTAGATACATTGAAAAAAACATATCCAAAACTTTTTGGGAGACTTACCACAGAGGCAGAGTAGAAGGAATAGTGGATGGTTGGTACAAGAACTGGAATGGAATGAACAAGTGGGGTTAAGTTCAAAGAGCTAGACCATAAGGCTCATATCATAAGGGCCTATCATTTGTAGTAAGGAGTTTGAATTTCAAAAGTCTGGAAATGATCCATGTGTATATTTAAGATTCTAAACTGTCAAATACAGAAAGAAATATTTGCATTTTTTTTTAACAGTAGTGTAGTTTTAAGATAAAGAAAAGAGCTACTCAATGTAATTATATACCTTTTAGGTGATTAGAAAACATACCATGCTCTGGACTGCAAATTGTGTCCCTATTCCTGATGTATGTGAGGAAAGCATAAGGAGGGGTCTCTAGGCCCTCCCTGACTACGATACTGGAAAGGAAGAAAATCTGTGATGTTCAAGTGTGGAATCATTAAAAAGCTCTAAACATTCAATATTAATTGCTTATCTGCTCTGTGCCAGGAATGATGCTCACTGCCAAGGATACAACAATGAAATCAGATGTGGTTCCTCCCTTCAGGAATGCACAGTCTGATAAGGGTGTCAGACAGGCCCCATGCAGTGTGAACAGCACACAAGAGACAGAGACAGTGAGTGTACCTAACCAGAAGGAAGGCATCACTTTTCTGACACAGAAATGTCTTCAGAACAACATGACATAATCTAATTCACATTATGGGTTGTCTCAGCAGAGAATGCTTTGACATGAGATGCAAAGCTCAGTTTAGTTACTTAGGTCAGAAAGAGAAACTAGTTATCCAGGGTGTATTCTGGTGTCTTTTGCTGCCCTCATTCTAGAAATAAGCAAAAGATGTCTGTCAATTTTTTCAACTTCAAGGTTTAATCCAAATATGATTTTCTTTTGCTGTGCAAACGACTATACTACTACATAATCATTTTCCAGGTAGAAGGTATAAAAGGTAATCTATTCCCACATTATCATGTAAATCCTATATTTGAATATTTCAGTGTCACGATTGCTATGTATTTTTTTCCCTTTATGTTTCTTTTCTTTCAGGCTTGTGGGAAAGAGTAAGTTTGATACCCTCAATTTTTTTTAAACTTTATGTTACTAAATCAAAAATTTGCAGAAAGCTGCATTTGGAGAATCTATCCTTATTATGTGTGTGCTGATGGAAGGTGAGTTCCTAAGCCAGCAGCTGATGCTGCTGACAGGACAGTCCCAGCAGAGGAGTAGGGAGAATAAACCAAGGTAGTGAGGCACACTCGGAGAGGTCCACTTCCCTGGGTCAGCGTGTGTTCCATATTGACTTATTATGAATTGAGAGATAGTTCAGCCAAGAAAGCTGGGGGATGGGAAATGAATAACTGCCGTTCTCAACAGAAATAATTCCTGAAAGTGGGGTCAGATGAATAGTTAGGTGGAGAAATGGATGACTAAGTGTGTATTTCCCAAAATGGATAGGTTGCACTATGTCTTTATAATGTCTAAAGGGGTAGTTTTCTCTATGAGAGAGTAAGTTCAGGTAGGAAAGGAATAAAGAATAGGAGCTGGTTTCGAAAGCAAAAGACTGAATTTTTATGTGACCTTTTTTTCTTTGTAGGTGAGCAGAGGGCAGATTTGATATCAGAGTTTCGGGCAGCTTTTGCAAAGCACTTTGTTGTTATAAAACCAGCAGGAGTCTGTGCTCTCTCTAGCACGACAGATACTTCCACCAGTGTTGTTCATACAAAGGACATATGTAAGTGTTGGTCTCTGAGACTCTGTTCCAAGATACACTGTATAAACATATGCATTTTCTAGAAGCCCATGAAATTTCTGAGGTTAGTTTATCAGCTATAGTGTGTTGGCTAACCTTGGTGACAGTCTCACTAGTCTAAAAATAATAAGGTTTTATAAAATGCACTTGCCTATTTTTTTTTTTTTTTGAATTGACATGTTATTGGACTCAGTGTGATAGAAAAACCACCAGTTTAAAAAAAGACCTCTCCTGGCTCACCCGCTGCTTCCCTCAGCAATGTATTTCAGTCACTCTGCCTGTTCTGTTCCCCGCTCTGTCTCTGATGAATCCTTTCACCCCCACACCCCCCCACACCCCTCTGGCCTGTACCCCAGTTCTTGTATGCATAAATAAACCTTTAAAAAAATGCTGATCAATGTGGCAGATGGAGAAAAGGAGAAAGAGAGAATGGTGAGCTGTACACTCACTCTGTCTCTAGGAGGGATGTGTGTCACTCCTATTCCCTTTACTGCCAAAGGCAAATCACAGTGTAAAAGAAATAATGAGGAACAACTTCTGTGTGTGTGTGGGGGGGCAGGGCAGGGGGGACTCCTAACAACTCAGTAGAAGATGGAACTTTCTGTACTTTAATCCTCCCACCTTCCATGATACCCTGAGGCTATGATGGGAATTAGTGGCTTGTTTTCAACCACTAATAGGCAGTTAAAAACCTCTGGGGCTTTAGCACTTAACTGACTGGTGCTTAAGCAGTTAAAACTCTGGTGAGGAGGCGTATCCACGGAGAAGCCTCCTGTTCCCCACATGTGGCTATGGTATGGACCACAGTCTCTGCTTAGTGGGTGTTATCTGGGACAGACCAGAAGGAATGTGCTAGCAAATAACTTCTCTCTCTCCCTCTCTTGCTCAGCTCCACCTTTTCTCACCTCCCTATAGAAATAAGTCCTGTTATTGTTGTTTCTCCCCATGTGTCTGCTTCTGTGTCGTGTCATGCAATCATAAACATTTAGGTGAGGACCCACTTACTGGGTCAACATTGGCCCCCCAGATTTTTCTTGTTTCAATATGATCCCCAATTTGGTGCCAGAAAACTGTTGTTACCAGTACAAGGGATCCTTCCTTGCATCAGCCATCATAAGAGCATTGCTGGAAAAATGGCAGAACTTTGCTATACTTATTTAAAGATGTTTGGTTTTACCTCAGTGGAGTTCTTTCTGTGTATTTTGATTTAGATGTGGGTTCAACCTTCAGTTTAGGTAACTTTTCCTCTTATTTCTCATTTCGTTTAAATTTTGGTTATCTGATGACATCTGGTATGTACCAGTTAATTTTTGTCTTATGATAGCCCTATGGGTATACTCATGTGGCTTGTTTCAACCACTAATTAGTACCTTGATTTCTGGAGGCCTCCTTGGGTGTGTGTATGTGTGTGCATCCGCTACCACTTTGTTTTTGGTTTGAGAGATGGTGAGCCTTTGACTCTGATAAAGAGTATGCCTGCACAGAATCTCCCTGACTAGAAGGAGTTCCATTTTTAATTGGAGGAATTTTGTATCTTTATGTTTGAGATTTAGGTTGGATGCATTTTAGCTGACTGGGACAAACTCAGTTGACAATTGTAAGATTTTCTTACTTTTGTATCCGTCTGTAAATTAAATTTCAAAAAGCCAAAAATCCATTTGATGGCATAAAGAAAACAGAAGCAGCCTTACACTCAACCTGATAATAAAGGGAATATGCAGGAAGAGAAAAACTAACACTGGAGAATTTGAACCTACAAGTGCAGAATACGTCTCAAGCCAAGTTCCCCTCCTGGGGAAGCTGCAGAGGTTTCACAGTCCTTGCTGTCTCTCCCCCTCAGTAGAACTGAAAAGTTTCCTCCTTTTCATACCAGACAAGGCATGCAGTTGACCCAAGGAGCTACCCTGGTGTAGGATCGCTTCATCTTCAACAATCTCCAATAGAACAAATGAACAGAGATATCCCATGGGATACTATTTATAAAATACCCCTTTTTTCCACTGGGAAATCCTAATTTGGAGAAATTCAGCCCCTCTGTATCAGATCCTCAAAGGATGACTGACTTGTTTGCTTCTATTTTTACCTACTATTGGCCTACCTGGCTGGACAGAAAATCCATGTTACATGTGCTATTAATGTTGGATGAGAAGAGAATGATATTAAAGAATGCTAATAAAGAGACTCATAGCCTCTACCAAAAGAACTCAAAACCCCCAGAATATGTAGGGGCAGTCTCGATGGTAGATTGTAACTGGAATCTCAATGATGGGCAAACAGAAAGGCCAAAACACTATAAGAGTGCTTATTAGCAGGACTAAGGGAGGGAATGCCTAAGAAATACCAAAGAATTCTGGTAAGGTAGTAGGCAAATTGGGATTCTTCTCAGTTTCCTGAAAGGATTGTTCAACCTTATTGTACTTACACAAGCATGAATCCAGATGCTCCAGAAATTGCTTGGATGATTAACATGATATTTATTGGGCAGAGTATTCTGTTTATAAGGAGGAAATTAACCAAGATAGAAGATACCATAGAGATGAGTTCTTAATTGGTGACATAGACTTTACAGTTCACAATGCCAGAGAGGAAAGGAGAAAAAAAATCTTGCAACAATTTTAATAGAGAAAACTGAACAGGGTTTAGAACATACAGAGAAGGGACATGGAGAGGAAGCACAAGAAGTGAAAAGACATCTCCTTTTCATACCAGACAAGGCACCGAGTATTCCCTCATAGAAGAATCAGTGTACTTACTGCAAAGAATAGAGCCATAGGAAGAACAGGACAGGTGTTTCAGACAGGAAGCAAGAAAAGGGAGAAGGATGAGAAAGTGAAAGGAAAGGAAAGGAAGCTGATGACAGCACAGCATATTCAGTAAGGGTCACAAAGGAAATGCAGGCAAAATAAAATGAATTAAGTAGCAAGATGGGAGGATAGGAGAAAAATGATAGTCCAGGTTGGGGACTCAGATGAGAATAGGGAGACGCAGGTGCTCCACTTTAAAGTTTGCTGTGATAATCCCTTTGGAGTCCCAGGTAACTTGCACTGTGGGAAAATATTGATTTTTTGTAGATGCTGGAACAACCTATTTGGTTACGGATTCTAAATTAATTTAGGACAGGATGAGGACTATACCAGACACTGGGATTATGGAATGGCCACAACAAAAGCCTCCTGACGACTCCTGGATGCCAATTTCGTGACATAAACCTCCAACATAGGATTCTATAAATAGAAGAGTGTCCATTTTCCCCTCCTTGGTTGTTATCTTCTAAGAAAACTTAATGCACAGATTATTTTCTCAACCAAAGATCAGAGGCTGCACCTAGAAATAGCCCCAGAAGATGTCTTGTGATTCTAGATGATACTCACTCAGGTTGCTCCACCATAGAGTGAAGTGTTGCCCCCAGAAACCTATGAAAGAGTAAGTAAAGTGACTTTGGCTGATTGAACTTTGGGATGTGCTAAAAAATACAGACCCTGTAAGAACAGCAGTGGTAGAAGGGAGCACAGCCCCAAGAGAAAGCAATATCATTTAAAAGAGGGGAGTTTGTGGGAATTTATCCAGTATTACAAAAGTAGTTTCATTTCAGTCTCCTTTGGCCCTGCTGCTACCCCTACAATACTGACTGTGCTGGTAAAGAAATGCCACACAAATAAATACCACTTTGTTGAACATTATTGAGATTATATTGGACATAAATGCTTATACCCTGCTAGCTGCCATACTTGGGGATTTTGACTGAATTTCCTTAATGGACTGGAAGGGTGCTTTTTTCTATAGTTGTTTCCCAGAATTAGCTATTTTTTACTTTTGAATGGCAGAACCCTGACTCTAAAAGCACTCTACAATATTGCTATATTGTACCTCTACAAGGGTTTAAGAATTCCCCTACTTTTTTTAAGGAAATATTGGTCAAGGATCTCAGAAAGGTCCAACTAAAAAAGGATATCTTCCTACAATATGTGGGTGATTTATTAATTACCAGTCCTGATTATAAGTCTTGTCTGGGGAATACTGTATTTATTTTGAACCATTTGACTGAACATAGCTACAAATTGTAACCTCAGAAGGCTCAGATATGCAAACAAAAGGATGCATGTTTAGGAATTAAGATTAATAAAGGCAATCAAAGTCTTCTAAGAGAGATAAAACAATTGATTTCACCTCTCAGTGTCTAACAGCAGAAGAAAATGCTGTGGACTTTTAGGAATGACTGGGTTTTGTAGAATTTGGGTTCCTAACTTCGGACTAATTAGCAAAACTTTTCTCTGAAGCCCTCACAGGCCCAGAATCTGAATTTTTGTTTTGGACTCCTGAATGTCAACAAGTCTCCAATGAAATAAAGAAAAGGCTGATCTCAGCATGTCTTTGGACTGTCAGACCCCTGGAAGCCTTTCTATTCCATGTATATGAGAGATAGCAAGTTGTCCTGGGAGTGTTAATCCAATAATTAGAATCATAAATGCAGCCCATCATATATACCTGTCCACATCACTAAGGGGTGGCCTCCCAGTTTGTAGGCTGTAGCTGCCACTTGTGACCTTCTGCAAGAATGGATGAAGTTTACCTTAAATCAGTCCACCATTATCTTTGCCATTCCAGCTTTTGTCATATTAGAACAAATAATGACCACTTACTGCAGTGCATGTGAAAATACCAAGAAGCTCTATTAGATAATCCTAATGTGCAGTTTTGAGTCACACACTCTTTAAATCCAGCTACCTGGTAAAGAGCAGGAAGACTTGAGGATATAATCTTAAACCATAACATGTAGAAACTATTACAAAAGTGTATGTTAACCAACTAGATCTGTCAACTAACCATGGCCAGATCCAGATGGGGAGCTGTTTAAAGATAGGAGCAGTTTTATGGAATAAGACTATGGATATGCAGGAGATGGAGTGGTGATGCTTCAGATACCAATGATACAAGACCCTCCCAGCTGGGATGTCAGCACAATAGTTCAAATGTATAATCTGGACCCAAGCCCTGTAACTCTCTTAAGGTAAGAGGTAGATGAAATATTCCTTCATTGTTTTGCACATTCATGGTGTCATGTAAAGGAAAAGGGCCTGCTTATAGCCAGCAATAAAAGACATTAACACCACTATGATCTTGGCCTCGTTGAAAGCACTTTACTGAGGTGGCAATGTGCTATCCTGGCCACCGAAGGGATGGATAGGAAATTGCAAAATACAACAGAGACACTGACTATACAGCTAAAACTGCTGCTCATTCTGTTCTCTATGTGGCATGCATTACACGCATGGACTATCTCAATTTGTCCCCAAATATACTGATTGGGATGAGCAAAGTGCCTGTGGATAGGAACTCACTAACTTTAACTCAGCTCTACTTGAAGAATGAACTTACATGGAATGATGCCTGTTCCAGAAGCCCCATTCTACTCCGTATTGAAGCATCTACCTAAAGCATCCCACTATGAAAGATGTGCCTTACTAGAGTAGAGTCTGTGTGCCTGTATTTAAAGGGCACCTATTTGTACAGAGTGGTTCAATGGATCACCCAAGGTTGCCATTTATGTGCCAACAATAAACTTAAGACTGACTCACACTCTAAATGTACTGGCTTCAATATCAGGTGATATGCCCTTTTTATCACTGGCAAGTGGATTTTACCCACGTGCCGAGAACCACTGGCAATTTTAAGTATATTTTGGATTTTGTGGATTCCTTCTCAAAATGGGTGGATGCATTCCTTACCAAAACACAAAAACTTTGGAGATTGTTGAGCAATTGCTGAAGGAAATAATTCCTTGCTTTGGAGTTCCCAACTTTATTCAGATTGAAAACAGACCAGCATTTGTTTCAGAAGTCATTCATAAAATAAGTAATGTCTTACAGATAACTTGGCATTGCACTCTACCAGGAGACCACAGTCTATAGGACAAACAGAAAATGAACCACACCCAAAAGTAGATGTTGGTGACCCTATGTCAAGAAAGCTACTTGTGTTGGGATCAGATATCACCTATCTCCCTCTTTTGGATAAGAGTGGCTTCTAGAAGTGAGCTACATTTAAGTTCCTTTCAAATTGTTTGGAATACCATTCAAAACTTCATTTGGAACACTGCCAAGACATACAGTATAGATGGATCAAACAGTATATAAAACATATCCAGGAAATAATAGCTGAAAATCATAGCTCGGCTCACTCTAGGACTTCTATGCCTCCATATGAACCTTTGCATCTTTTCAGACCTGGTGGTCAGGTCCAACTGTTGGGGAAATTGTCTTATGATATTTTGCTAATGACTCAAACCTCTTTGAAAATTGCAGTCATGAAACTCTGGGTTTAACACTCCAGAGTGAAGGAAGCCCTGGAAGTCAGTGACAGAGACCAAACCCTTTGGTCTTGTGAAATTATCAAAGATCTGAGATATTTAATAAAAAGACAAAACCTTAATGTTTTCCCTCTCTGTGCTTCTGTTGCAGGATATACCAGAATTGACTTCCCAATGAATACTGGAAACCCCGAGATGATGAATAAGGCTATGAGCCTTCCTTGGTAATTGCTCTAATTTTTTTTTTTTTTTTTTGTCTTTCAAAAGTCTAAGGTATGTAGGGTGGCTTCTGAAACTATGTGACCACTGCTAACTGCATTCCACAGTTATGGGATATTGATTTTAGCTTTTAATATTTTATCTTTTATAATTTTTTGATATTGTTATTATTATTATTTTTTTGATCATGGGACTACATTTGATTCTTTTTTCTTTTGTCTCCCTGCAGACTGTCTATGTGGGTACATGTGTGTTTCAGGTGAACAAACAGCCGGTCTACTTCAATGTGAGTAAAACTGCCTTTCCATTAGGCAGTGATGAAAATAATCTAGCCTCAGAAAACTAAGGTTTGTCTTCATAAGGAAGCTGAGGGAAAGTTTTGTGACTTTACAAAAAGTAAAAGTACAGTTTCGAAAGATATTCCATGTGGGTTAAATGAAATTAAACTAAAGGAGCTGTTCCCTTATGTTGTTTGTCTGTGTGACTTCCTTTTGGGCCTGTTTGTTCTGGCTTCTGGAGAACAGAAATGGTATGGATGATACCTAAAGACATTTTGAACTCGGGAATATGGCAATTGGTTCAGGTGCTTCCGGGAAACATGGACTGGAATAATCTTTGGTGAATGACAAATACTTTGCATTTAATGGTTTGGGTTGAAACAGTTATTTTTACATTTGAAGTTGAACGATTGAGTGTATTTTTGTCTTTCTTACCTGTGTCATTTGTGTTGGATACATGCTGCACAGAAGAGGCAGCCTGAGGTGAACTGCTAAAGATTTTAAATGTTGGGTAAAGCGGGAGTTGGGAAATTATAGGTTTGGGAGGGTTAATAATTCCAATTATGGAATTGAAATAATAAGTTAAAGTATGGTGGAGGAAAATGATTTCTTTTGGAATTAGATAATATAAGAAGCCTGAGGAGTCTAAATCTGTTAATATCATGCTGGCAGAGCTGGAGCTTTTAGATCTTAAATTGTCACTATTGGGTAATTAAATGGTATTTTCTCTAATACTTTTGATAAAACTTCTAAGGAATTTAAATTTAAAAAAAATCAATAGTACTTTATTTGATTGACCAGAACTGAAGATTGAGAGTTTTCTACATAGGACTGAATGAACTTATTAAGTTTTTGTTTGAAATGTTACTTTTATTTTTTTGAGCCAAGGAAATTCATTTAACTGACCATGAGCTACAGCAACATTCAGTTGCATTTTGTGAGCAGAACTAAATGTGTTGGCATTTTCTCTTTCTTTGATACCATCATAATATAGAAAAATGATAATGAATACTTTTGTTACTCATGGCAATGTCTATCTTTGCATAATTTCAATAAGGGACTCTATTTGTTTCTCCTCAAATAGAGAATTGGAAATACAGCTACATTACCCAGGTCTTGATTGGAATGTCACAGTTAAGACATTCTGAGAGTTGAGATTAAACAGAGCCAAGAGGAAAAGAGCTTGCAACTTTTCCTGTAAGGTTCCAGAAACCTCTCAGGAGGGCATGGATGCTTTATCCCATTGGCAGACATGGTGATCCCAGACACGAAAGCCTTGGGAACCTGTGGAAGAAGTACACAAGTTACAGGTGGAGTCTAGTGATCATTCGTTCTGCATGGTTCCTAAAGACAGGCTTGAATGTTAGCTCAAGCTGAGAACCCTTATGGAAAGCTCTGACAAAGCCAGCAAAAATTCTATTGTACTTGGTTATTCTGTTCTATACATTTATGCAAAAATAGGTTAGAATTAGATTTAACTTACAAAATTTTACTGCACTAAATGTTAGAAAATGAATGCAGAGGGAGAATGACTTTAATAGTAGGCTCTTGTGCCATATTTGAGACATTTTTCTCGTTAAACTTGGACTGCTTGACATTCATTCTGCATGGACAATGCCTCGGACTGATTGCTATTTCCTTTCAATACACTGCAATCCCAGAGAAAAATGTCTTCTGAGGTCACACCCCAAATCCAGACATCTGGCTTTCATCACCATAACAATGGTGACAAAAATTGAAAGTGGGGAAGATATAAGAGGAAGAGAGAGGGGCAACCTCTGAGCCAATGAGTGATGCTCATGGTCGACAGTACAATGAGAAGCTTTCTGTACTGCACCCAGTGGGTGTGATGGGCTAGAAGGGTGGGGCTGATGTTTTTGGCAGTTCAACGCTGCTGGGACCTTGGCTGCTAATGGTTGATGACTGGGCAACTAAACCACTGGTGAGGAGGAGCCTGTGGAGAAGCTACCAGTCAGTGTGCCATGTGCAGCTTCAGATTGGACCCAGTTCTTTGTGGGCACTATTTGGGGTAGGGCATGGCATCTGACCATGTGCCATCAGACAGTTTCCTTCTCTTCTGTTTCGGCTCTCCCTTTTCTCACTCTATGGAAATAAAGTCTGTTATTGGTGTTTCTCCCCTTATGTATGTTTTTGAGTTGAATACTACAGTTGTAAGCATAAGGGTGAGGAAACACTAACTGGGTCAACTCTGGTCCCCTGGGTTTATCCTATTTCAATAGGACCACACCTCACTGCGGTGGCAAGAAATTGCAATCTTACCATGTGCTCAGAACAAAATCCAGAAAGATGAAAGTTAGAAAGCACTCATGATGTCTGCATATATAAATAATGTTTATGGGCAAACTATGGACAGCCAGTTGAGAGAATGGGAAAACTCTGGATAGCTTTTTCTATTTTTTTGTGAGTGTCTATGTGTGCATTTCAAAGTGAAGAGCTAAAGTTGAACATAGAACTGGAGTTGAATATAGGTAAATCTAAGAAAAGATAAAAAGCTATATCCTCCCTATACTTACCTCCACCCCCCAAACTTCTAATGTATTCAAGTGTTTCACTATAGTAGAAATGTTTTTGTTCTAAGAATCCCTGCATGTTGAACTGAAAACAACATGGGGCAGCGTAACTGAGCTAGCAAGGAGAGAGGACTTGAACTGTCTTGTTCAGGAGTCTGGAAGGCAGCTGTCTACTCAGGAAACCAGCAGGATGCAAGGTGGCTAGCAAAGAAATATAGACTTTTCTGGTAGGGAAACAATTCTCACCCTCTGGGTTTCTAATCTTGTGACATGATTTTATCTGGCATAAAAGGGGTTGGGAAAGTGAGTGTATTTTCTTCACTTTTCACCTGGAGGAAAATCTTTAAGAGAGCGTCATCATTTTTGATACATTGCCACAGAACTACTAATCTTTTGCATGATTATTGCCTCACTGAGATTGCGAACTATTCCTGAACTTGGACTGAAACATCAGTCGCTGCCTCCCATGCAGCCAGGAAGAAATTGACAGTTTGCACATCGTAGGTTAGCTTCACATTAATTAAAAGTCCACACTGCACTGTCCACTTCCTTTTCTTATTCACATGGGTTTTTGTGAATCATGCTGTTTACAAATAAGGTTCAATCCAAATGCCACACTTACATTTGAATGTCCATATCCATGCCCATCCTTTTTTTTTTTTTTTAAGATTTATTTATTTATACAAGAACTGGGGTACAGGCCAGATGTGCAGGAGGGTGAGAGGATTCACCAGAGACAGAGCGGGGAACAGAACAGGCAGACTGAAATACACTGCTGAGGGGAGCAATGGGTGAGACAGGAGAGGTCTGCTGCACCATGTGGGTATCTCTGAGGCTGATGGGGATCGAACCAGCTCTGCAGAGGCTGTGGACTGCTTCACAGTGCTGTGCGCCACCATGGAGGCTCCAGGCCCATTCTTAATTGCTGGGTGCAGTGAAGGGAAATTGGTGGGCAGAGATGGAGAGTAAAATGAGGCAAAGAGCTATACAATTAAGTTTTCTGTAACATAGTTCAACAGATATATAAACTTCCCTTTAACTGAAGTTTCTGGAAGCCAAGTGATTAAAATATATTGAAATGAACTTGCTAGTGTTCATAGCCATTTTGTCAAATTTAAATGTTTACCTCCAGATTATCAACATAGCCAGCTTATTTTATGTAATATCTGAAATTTATTAATTGGGTGTATGAACATAAGGAAAAATAAAGAAAAAAATCTAAAATGAAAAAATTCTAAAATTAGAATGATGGACTCTTTTAAATCTGTCATCAAATCTTGCTGTATCTAAAGAATAAGCCTACTCTGTTGTGTTTCATTTTACCCATACAATTCCTTTGTTAAGCATGGAACAGTCTTATGAAGTCTCCTTGCATTGAATCTCAATGATTGCTCATTACAACATGTTTGAATAAGATTAATGCCAATTTCAAATATACCTGAATCAACCCCACATGATCCCCCACTAATTAGAAAAATTGTAAGAGTTACTGGTTATAACCTTAGTTGTTCAGACTAATGAAAACTTCAAGACAATTTTTTATTTTGGTTACATTCACAAATTTGTAGTTTTTTTCCATGGTAGGAGGATGTGATATGCTGGGTCACAGGGACTTGTGTCAATATGTCTTTGGTAATGTGGTGGTGGTAGTAAGTCTTCTCTAGACTCCATAAGGCTAGGCCTGGGTCTTCTAGTGAGCTTGCAACTCTGGGCTATGAGCATCACAAGTGTTTCTTAGTACCCCCGCCACTTTGACGGGAGAGGAGGGTGGACCAGAATTGGATATTTCCCTTCTGTAGATCAGTTAGTCCCTGATAAAACCCAGAAGGTTAGGCTCTGGTAAACTAGTTTCTCCTGAGGGCAGGACTTGTTAAGAGTAGACTTCTCTGCATATTTCAAGGTGATTTTTTTCTTTCTCCCCCTGCTAGAAGCACAAAAGAATTCTTCCTGATGGTGACTCTAAGAACCTAGTAGAACTCCAAGAGGTAAATCTCAGGAACCGTGGGGGTCTCCCTAGAATGAGGCCTCTCTGGAGTACTTAACTCTCCTATCAGTCCTCATGGAGACTCCACCAATTCAAGTCCAGTCAGTGACAATTAGGGTTTTCTCAGCCCAGGTTTGGTTCTGGAGAATGTTGCTGCCTGTGGATTTCTGCTCTAGTATGTAATGATTTTCTGTGTTCACCTGCCATTACCTCCAATTTGAGAGGCAGTGGTTTGTCCTCTGACCTTGCTTCTCTATGAATCTAAGAAGAGTTGTGGATTTTTGTTTGTTCCGCTTTTTGCTTGTTGTTCAGATACAGTGAAGATTTACAAGCTGGACAAGAAAGTGGAAATTTGTAGCCACATTGAAATCCACTTATGTGGTATTTACCCTGAATGGTGAACATATATGAATATATATGTATAAACTGTCACAATTCTTGTTTACTCTGCCATTATATCCCTCCAGAAATAATACTATACTCCTCAGATATAATATTATATCCTCTGGACATAATAGCACTCTGGAGCAAAACAGTTGAGTAAACATCTGTTGACTAACTTGCAGATCAGAAAGGATGGCTTTTCAACAATTGGGAAGAGATTGTAGCGTCAGGAATGGGCCAATGCGCAAGTTTTCTATGATCCCGTGCAGACAGGGTAAAGGAGGAGTCCTAGAGAGTCCTTGGTGGGTTTTGCAGGCTTTTATTGGGATTTACTAGGTATATAGCAGGCAAGGGTGCTGGGGGGGTGTAGGGTAAGGTAAAAGGTATCAGGGTTTTCTGCCCTCCGCCATCAGGATAGATGATGGATCCTTGCGGTCCTGAATGCATGCCTGATGGCGGGCACCTGGAGTAGGGTGTGGGCATAGGTAGATGGGATTCACCTGGACTGAGACTGGGCTTTTAAGGGCGGCATCACGGGGACTCCAGGAGAAGCCGAGAAGAAGCCAAGAACAACAGAAAAGCAGAGAGAAGGCCAGAGAGCCCAGATAGAGTGAGGGTTTGCTGGGGACTGGGAGGACTGCCAACCTCCCGGCCCCCCTGCCTGCTGTGTACCTGGTAAACCCCAATAAAGGACCTGCAAAACCACTGAGGACTCTGATTCCTCCTTTACCCCGTCTGCATGGGATCATAGAAAACCTGCCCTGTGTCCATTCCTGCTCTTACAGGGGGGTGGGAGGCTGGCAGGCCTCCCAGCCCCCAGCAAGTCTTCACTCTATCTGGGCTCTCCAGCCTTCTCTCTCTCTCAGCTTCCCTTCTTCTCTTGGCTTCTGCTGGCGTCTCCACAATGCTGCCCCTAAAAGCCCAGTCTCAGCCCAGGTGAATCCCATCTACCTACGCCCACACCCTACTCCAGGTGCCCGCCATCAGGCATGCATTCAGGACCACAGGATTCCATCATCCATCCTAATGGCAGGAGGGCAGAAAAGCCTGATACTTTTACCTTACCCTACAAGATGGTGGATGCTCTGGGTTAAGCCCACAGAGCAGTTGACATGTGAAATAGACATCCAACGACAGTGAACTCTAGGATAGAAGGACAAACGAGAATGGAGAAAATGAAAGTAAGGAAGTGAAAGAATGTAAAAACACAAGAGACGAGAACACAGCAGAGCACCTGTGCAGCGGCAGGAATACCACAGGGCAGGTTTTCTAGGATCCCATGCAGACCGGGTAAAGAAGTCCTGGAGCCCTCAGTGGCTTTTAGGGTCTTTTATTGGGATTTTACCAGGCATATGGCAGGCTGGGGGCCGGGAGGCTGGCAGTCCTCCCAGCCCCCAGCAAATCTTCACTCTATCTGGGCTCTCTCTGCTTCTCTTGGCTTCGGCTGCTGTTGGCGTCCCCGTGATGCTGCCCTTAAAAGCCCAGTCTCAGCCCAGGTGAATCCCATCTACCTACGCCCACACCCTACTCCAGGTGCCCGCCATCAGGCATGCATTCAGGATCACAGGGTTCCCTCATCTATCCTGATGGCGGGAGGGCAGAAAAGCCTGATATTTTTCCTTACCCTACAGGGTATCACGCCATCAAGCACTGCTTAGCCCAGCTGACACAACCTGAGTTTTAGAGCCTAGACCAAAAGGCTGTGACCCAGACTGGGATACCAGAATATTTTCCACTTGCCCCTCTTTCATTTCTCATTAATTGACTTGCCACAAGTAAGATTGTTAACAGTGTGGTCTTGGAATTAATCAGTTAAATGAGGTCACACTTGTGAATGTAAGGAGTTTGAATAATTACTCAGTGACAGGTGCAGGCTGGGATTTCCTTGGAACATTGGGAGGTCAGATTACCCTGATAGCCCATTCTGCCAAAAGAAAATTTCCTGCTTTGGGTCTGAATAGAAATAGGGCTAATGAATGTATAGTATCACATACTATCAAACAATATGGATAGTTAATTTTTTTTCAAATATGACATTTTTTTTTTAAGATATATTTATTTATTTTATACAAGCACTGGGTATAGTCAGAAGCACGGGAGGGTGAGAGAATTCACCAGAGCCAGAGCGGGGAGCAGAGCAGGCAGAAGGACCGAAGTACACTGCTGAGGGGAGCAGCGGGCGGCAGGAGAGGTCTGAGCGCCATGTGGGACCCTCCTCCGGTGACCGGGGAGCAGCCAGGGATCAAACTGGCGCTGCAGAGACTGACAGGCAGCTTCACAACCCAGCGCTCAACCGCTGCGCCACCAGGGAGGCCCATGACAGTTAAATTTTTAATGTTTTATTTCTATTACTTGAGCTTCTACACAGTGAACAAAGATTTCTTTATTAACACTCCAGCATTTAAAGCACTCTCCTATTCAATTCTCTTTTTCTCTTCCACCCTTACTATTTATTTATACACCTATCTTTTCTTCTCACTACATATTATATTATTTGAGGACAAGAGCCACAGTTCTTTTTAAACAGCTTTAAATTGATTAGAAGTACTAATGAGAATGTGATTTTGATAAACATAAAAAAAATCAAAAAGACAAATCTAAGGAATTAATGATTTTGAAATAAATCTTATTTACATTGACCTAAAGGGAAGAAAAGTCATTTTGAAATGCTTTCTCTTTTGATGAACCTTTGAAAGCCAATTTTTGTTAAATGAGTTTACATCTAAATTTTAGCTCTGTTGACAGTTAACTTGAGTCTTTTATCTATGCTTAATGTCACTAGCTATATCCTGCCATCGATCTAAGGGAAAAATTCCCTTTTGAAATCAATGGGGAGTTCTATGTAAAAATCAATGGCAGGATATGGCCTGTAAGAATAGTGGATACTATTAGCTTCTGGCTGTGAGGACTGGCTGTGAGGACACCATAAATGTTGCTTCAGGGTAACCATTCAAACCATATTCAAAAACAACAATGAAAAAACCTCCCATTCTTTAGAAGGGCAAGAAAATGGCAGGAAGGAAATAGTAAATGTTTGTACAGGATAATCTACATGTTCCCACAATTTAGCAGCAGTCATGTATTGTCTTTTCAAGATTCTTAAAGAAAAATCCATAGAAAAAGACAAATGCTTTAAAAAAAGACTCTACATTCCCTGAATGGAAAATAAGTGCATATTACCATATATAGTAATACAAATCAACCAATTTTAATGGAACCACCTGCTTTATCCTTAATCATACACCAACCTTAGATTCACATTTGCAAGCTCTAGTTGCAAAGGCAAAGCTAGCACATCTGATAGAAAGAATGAATAAAAACTGTAAAGATACTCAGTTTTAATATTAAAGAATTTGTGTTTTCCAGACAGTAAAAATGTCTGAAAAATAAAGTCTGAAATAGTCTGAGAAGAAATGTGGATGATGCAGAGAGAAATTTTTCATTTCTGTTTGGTTACTTTTGTAAAAGTGCCTTCCTGAATTCACATGGACTGGTTCTTTTACTGAGTATAATAACTAGTTCCTGTTCACAAATAGACAGTTAGCATTATGTCATCAACTGAGGATTTGCCTGTATTATGCTCTCATTGTACTTTGGGAAATAAAGAATAAGTGAGCGTGATTGGGCTCTGGTTGCATGTTGTCTTGTCACTGTCAATGATATCCCCAGATATGCTGGGAAGAACAGGACCTGATAGCATTTGACTTTAAGAGACTTTGGGGGATTGTCTGTCATTGTATACTTGGATTCAATACACCAATCCAGACAGATGTCCTCTGCCACCCTCCCCTACTTCATCATGAAAAGTCATCTCTTTTCTCTTTTCACACAATATATAATTGTACTCTCTTGTGTATAGGGAAATTAGAATTTCTTCTTCTCCTTATTTCCTTCTCCTAATTCTTCATTCTTGTGGTAAAATGGCTAAAATTAAGACTCAATATTATGTGTAACTTGCCATCTAGGGAAAACAAGGAAGGTTCCAAAAACCCTAACTCTAAGTTCCCTCCTCATTCTGCTCCTATGGATAAGGCCCTTAACCAAACAAACCTCTTTATCATGGGGCCATTCACAGTTTTTGGCTATCCCTGAGAAGTTAATTTCAGTTCCCTCTAACATGAGGAATTATTCAAACAAGCCAAATACATCCTCTTGCAGAACGAAGGGGTACCTCACCATGTTGATGCTAACCACCCCCACCCCCAATCCTTGCCCCACAGCCTATGGTTATTCACTCTGTGCTCAAGTATAACCTTGTGTGATGCTGTGAGGAGAGTTGTGTCCTCCTCTCTGTGCTTTTCATCTCATCTACCCTGAGTAGGCATCGTGTGATGCCTATGGTCCCCAGATCCCTAGAGTAGGAATTGCTCCCTCACAAATGGAGTGAAGAGAAGACAAATAATTTTCTATAGGGTAGATTCAATTTAGAAGTCATCCTCTATATAGATATTTGAATTAAAATATTGGACATATCATTTTAATTAGCATGTAGTATAAAAATAGCAGAACATAATTATTTTAGAAGAAATACTGAATATTAGCAAAGGAATATGGTTTGATATGCAGGGTCTATAGGGAAAATGGTAGTATTAGAATAAAAAATATGAAATAAAAACAAGGTAAAGTTACAGTTTGAGGTAAAAATATCTCAAAAGAGAGACGTAGGAGTTGTCTTGAAAGATGGAGACAGAGGTTCAAGGATTCTGCTTCAAAGGAAGGAATTGGCACTCGACCAGGAAAATCTCCAGACTTAGGTCAAATAAAGGCAAGTAGCATCTAGAGATAAATGACTTAGTTATTTCAAACCTGAAATTATAATACTGAATACACGAAGCTATGCTAATTTCTCTCAGCTTTTCTCCTCCCCCAAATCATATTTTTTGAGTTAAATTGTCAGTGGTCAGTATGGGACACATGAAAAAGCTGCTCTAGAAGTCAGGGTGAGGTTAGGTAAGACACACGGTAAATACTGGTCTTTTGTATATTATACTTTAAATCAGAAGCTAAGAACCCAAAACTTAGTAGTACTAACAAGAATGAAATTTCCCCATTTTGCTCCATTCTTTCTTCTGAATTCTATCTCATTCATCTATTTTGCAATGACTTAAACGCTGTGTTGCAGATACCACAGTAAGCACTGAAATTCTGAAATTGCAAGGTGGGCTACTATTTTCCTCTAGGGGCTCAACACCTGGCATATAAGATGTGAAAGAAGGAAGAATCAAGGAGAGTCACCTAAGGCTACCTTTTAAAGAAAGTTTCTGGGGAATATTTCCCAGAGAAGTGGGTGATTCAATAAAAATTTTGTGGAATTCTCCTTGTGAAAAGTTTTTTGATAAACAGAACTTAGATAGCTATGAAAGTGTCATATGAGAGTGTTATTTAAGAGATGGCATTAGTAGAACTTGGTGACCAGGGGAACATGTAAATGGAGAAAATGGAGAAGTCTGCCATAATTCAGACAAAAAACTTTGACAAAGCCTCAAGAATATGAAAAACATGGTGTGTCTAAGGAATTATTAGTAGTTGGACATTTCTGGACCTTAGCTTTTGGAAAGGAAGTGGTGAGAAAGAAGATTGAGTCAAATGATAAAATGTCTTGAACATCAACCTGAAAATAGGATGTCTCTGAAATGTGTTAAGGAGAAAAGTCACATGATCTGATTTCCATTGGGCATGTATTCTTTTAGAGATAAAGGACAGTTTTGAGAGGTAGTTAAGAGAAATCTTTGAAGGAGGTGAATTTAACAAAAAATATGAATTTATTTAATGCAGGTTTGTAAAAGCAAGGATTTTGAAGGACCAGGTTCTGGATTGTATAACTGGGATTAGGCATTATTATTAATGTGGCCAGTGTCCTGAGGAGGCAGCGGACAGTGCTAGCCAAGGCTCCATGGAGAAGAGTGCACACTATGACAAACATATTTGCCACATATAATAAGTTCATGGATTTGTGTATGATGGTCTCTCTTTTTGTCATTGAGGGTGTTGAACCAAGTGCTAAGGGTGAGGGGATGGATGGCACCATAGAAGTGTGTGTGTGATTATCACACACACAGTATACAGAAGGGAGTGGACAGGAGATAGATGTTTGTACAACGCAGGTTGTGGATAGATTGGGGAGGGCTGTATTGACTTTCTCAGGAAGGTATCTCCTCACTGTGCCCCAAGGCATCCATCTGGTTCTTCTTTTGTTAGATTGCAATGTTTTCTCATCTTTTTCCCTACTGGATGGTGTGATCCTTGAAGGTGGGCACACTAAATTTTCATTTCTATAGCCTCCCTCCTACCTAGCATTAATTGATCCTTAAAGTTTTGCTGAATGGTTGATTACTTTTATACAGAGCAATTTAGAGAACTAACAGAAGATTAGATAGTTGTGATTATTAAAAAGACAGTTTGGTGATGAAAGTGGGCTTCCAGAGTATAGAAAAGGTTAAATTCAAGTAACTTGGAGACATATCTATTGTCATCCACTCCTTATTTCATGAGGCACTGAACTTGCTTGAGAAGGTGTGAAACAGCCCCATAATCTCAATGTAATCAAGTTAGAGTCAGTTTAGCTCATTACATAATTATTTTCACAATAATTTTCATAATACTCTACACTTAACTATATCAAAGTACAGGGCTATGTTGCATGTTTTAACATCTGTGGGGGAATTACAGATTATGCCCTATCCTTATTTCCAATGAACTACAATCTATCTGGGAAGCAATGAATGCAGCAAGGGAGGCTTCCATTCTGCTCACCAAACTGCATAGCAGTTAATAGATTATTTTCCTGGGTACAGACTGGATTGACTTCCTTCAGGTGTGGTCATAGTCCCAAGAAGGAATCTATGTACCAGAGAATTGAACACCAGGCCACAAAATTTTAGTTTTTTATTCACTAGACAAATAATGCAAATATTAAAATCTGACAATGATCATTACCAAATGAATGTTCTTGGTATTGAAGATAAGAAGCTATGTGAAGAAATAAAAACTAAACTAAACTAAATGGTAGACATGATTATTAAGACAGAATGAGATAGTACAGTGATTATGACCAGAATCTTTGGACCAAGTCAATAGAACTTGGACTCTCTTCCTCATGGTCTTGGTGCTCTGAATTTTAATTTCTCCCATTGTAAGATGAGCAAAACTAACATAGTCATCCTCACAAGTTAGTGGTGGAGACCAAAAAAGGTCAGTTCATGCATGGTGTGTAGTGAGAAGTGTTCAATTAAGTGTTCAATTAATGAATGAGCTTGGAGAGTCTGATGGAATCTCGGTTAGGTAACCATTGTATACATATTCAGAGGGATATTTATAAACACTAGACTGAGAAAATGCATTCTTTGCAAAGTGCTGCTTCTACAGACAGGAATTTAAAGCTTTTACTAGTACAACTTGTAAACCTACCCACCCCCTTATCTTTAAATTTATTATTAATAAAGATGATGACAATGATGATCTAATGATGCTAAGTACTTAGTTCAAACTAGGGGTCATGCCCTCATTAGTGCCCTTATACTTCATGTACTTACAGTACTGGGTTTATAGTAACTGCGCAAGAGATGTAGCTGTCATTGTTGTGGTTGCTACTTATAACTTGGTTATTTACTTTTATGGCTGTATTATATGAATGATGTGAAGAAATGAAACTTTAGTCTTAGTGTAGCATGTAATTTGTTCTCTCATTTCTCATTTAAAGAACAACTGAATTTTTGTTTAGCTCAAATTTGATCAGAGTGGTATGGTAATAATCTCAGTTTTTAAAAATTTTCTTCTGAAATTGTGTTGTTTCCAACATGTAGAATAATGCAAATGGGTTTTACAGATTAATTTTATTATAAAGTGCAATTTTATCTGGATAAAGTGATCATTTTCATGCTGTTACTTTAAGATACGGTTGAGGTCTTATTTTCCTGCCTAACACATCACTTGTTATTTCAGTTTACTACATGAATGAATGGTGTTATGTTTACATAAGCCCATACTCCTCCTCTTTAAACACTGTTTTTTGTAAGGTATCACACTAGAGATTTTTCAGAGCAAATTATAACCTAAGGCTGACTTTATAATGTTGCCATCTCAAACCCTTTGGGGAGTAGGTAGAGCATACATAAATAAATAAATGCATGCTGTCAAACATCCAAATAAAAGTGTGAAATATTTAATTTAAAAATGAGTATTTTATCTACATGGTGCCAAATCACCCAGATTTTTGGCTGCCTTTGAATATGGGTGGGCCTTGAGAGTCAAACTGGCAGAGCCGCAGTTGGTTTAGTATCTTTCCCTTTTATCTGGATTTGGAAAATGATCCAGAGCTGTGTCCTGCAAGCAGAAGTTTTGAACATGGACATAGTAGCACCCTGCTGGTTTTGCTGCCCAGGGATTTTTCTCTATTCCAGTTCTCCTAGTAATTTTTCTCTACAGAAAATGTGCTGTCTTGCCTACAAAGACCATGAGGCACAGAGATTCTTACTTGACACTTTTGACTGGTTTGGTGATAGCCTAAATTACCACCAAGTTTTCTTCCAGAATGGATATAGACAAATGTCACTTGGATTTTAAACTAAAAATTTTAAACATTCAAAGCCAGGTTCAGGATCTCTGATTTCTTAAATAATGGGAACAATTTGGGTAACTCTTATTAAATCCAAAAATTAAAAAAAAAGACTTAAAATGACCTGAATGGTTGTTGGTTATAGAATAATTATTGAATGCTTGCTGGGACTAAATTTTTATAGCATTTTTCCTGTGCAATAATGACCACTCTCTATTTACAATGACGAAACTGAGGCTCAGAGAGGTGGTATAATTTCTCTAAGATCACACAGTTAAAGAATGGTAGTCAAGAGTCTGTGTCAGTTGGATTTCTTTTCTGGTTTTCATTACTGTGTTCTGATAGAATCTTGACACAATTGCAAATGAAATGTAGCCCTACAAGAGAGTAATTTGCGTGTGGGAATTTTCAGTGTTTCTTTTGTATCCACACCCCATTTTGCTAAAAAAAAAATCCCCCCAAACAACAACAAAAAAAATAATATTGCCCCTTCTCCTGTGAGGGCTTCCAGTATGTTACTTGAAGTAATATATCCTATGTACCTTGGAATTACTCCTATCTCTCAACCCCTGGGAAGATTTTGTCAATTTTGGCTTTCTTCAGATTAGGTTATCAAAAATACTTTCTCCTGAATATAAAATTACTTATGGCATTTTGAAATTACATAGAAGTCCTCATCCTAGATAGAATTCCTATAAATCCTTCCTGAACTAAGAGACTTTGTCCCTGCACACTCACAATTCATATTACTTGTGAGACACCTTGGTTTAAAGTATAATATTGATAATATATGATAACATATGATAAAAATTTATTTTCCGTCATATGAGCATTGCATAAAGGAGAATTTTATCTGAACAACTAAAAGTTAGTCAACTAAATTTCAAAGTGTTGAAGAGCGTGAGATCAGTGACTTGGCATCTAGCATCACTACTTGAAAAGCAAAGCATGAGTTCTTTTCATGATGAATCCCTGGGTACAGGAAGGCATCTCTTCCATGCAACTGGAGGGAGGCACCAAAAGGTTGCTTCAGACAGAGTTCCTGCAAAACTCTAGTGGCTATCACTTATCATATGCTTTGCAGTGCTAATGCACACAACTGTATTCAGTAGTCCTACTTGCATGAACATTCACTTAAGTTCAGGTACTCTGAGTATCTGAGCATCCACTTTTTAATGAAGATATTTAGGGTGTTTATTTTCATAAGTGTGAGATAATAGAAAATATATAATATATTGTGGTCTCTGACTTGGGTTCCTGGCACAGAACTCCTAAAATTCTCATAATATCCTAAGTGATAAAAGCACTTAGTGACATCTTTTGATTTAATATTTATTATCAAAAACAATTAATATTGATTGAAAGCTTCTTGCCAAAGGCAGAATGATGTAAAGGTTATACTCATTGGTAAGTTAGCAAAAGGAATACCAGCAGTTCAGTATACCAACATGTAAGAAGGTTAAAGGAGGTGGCTGGGTTCTGAGCTGACACACAGGCTGGTACTGGGGGAGCCAGACTCCACCAGCTGACATCCTGAATGGACTCCAGGCCTCCAAAATTTCAGGCCCCAAACCTTACAACCCTCAGCATACCATGAACTTGACTTCTGAGTGGGGGACTACTGGAAACTAGGGGTAGAGCTGACTGGCCATGTTGGACCTAAAAATACTGAACATGTGTGCTGCTCTCTTTTTCTGGTTTCAGCACATTGGCAGGCAACATGACACAGCTCTTTCAAGAATCTATGAAGCCTCCTTCTTGACCTCATGGCATTGAGGTTGGGTGATGCATATTGAACTTTGGTTCTTTCCTTTTCTCCCAGTCCTCCGAAACTTGCCTGACCTCTTGCTCACATTTCCTGTTGGGAAGTGCCTAAAATCTGCTCCCCTGGCAGCTTTGCTCTTGGCCTTGGCTGCATGCTTTGGACCCTGTCTGTTTGATTGGACATTTGCTCACATCAGGAAGGGTAATTTCAGAGTTTGACTTGTCCATATTTTGAAAATCCTTTTCTCCACTATTCCTCTTCACTCTCTTAATTCCATTTGGATATCTTACTGATTAAAAATCTTTCAGTGCCCTAGAGTTGATTGCTTTGCTTTGTTGTAAATCTTAGAACCCTTGGGATAGGTATCTTGGGTGTTTCCTTTTAATAGTTTGGAGTCCCTGGGAATCCCTTGGTTTTGTCCCATATCAAGAATAAAAATCACTTATCGCCACACATCCTACAGTCTACATTAACTTAGCTTAATATTCCATTGTAGTAACTAGCATAACTTTAGGGGACTTTTTCCCAAGAATATAATTTAATTCTTCATTATAGTGACATTTTATAGGACCTATCCAATCTATAATTGAAAATGTACTTTTCATACAAATCTTGAGTGCTTTACCTAAAATTCCTCTCATCTTTCCTATCAGTCTTGAGCTATTACATTATTATCCATGCTAATCGAGCACCCTCCTTCCACTACCCCTCTCATAAAGATCTACTTTAAACCTTAAGAGATTGAAAACACAGTACTGTAAAGAGTTTTATTTTTTTCCTGAACTCTTCCATCTGTCTAAAAACAGAGCACCCCCAAATGACGCAACTGTTATAATTCCCTTTCCTCACAATTTTGCTATTAGGGAAGATTGACTACTATTATTGGGGATTGAAATCAGTCCTGGGTTTAGAAATCACCTAAGCAACCAATCACAAAGCTATCAGTCTCCCATTATCCTCTTTTTGAAAGTATTATGTTTATTGAAGTAACAATGATTTACAACACTGGATATGTTTTAGGTATATAGTTTTATACTCCTACTAAGGTATGTTCTCACCTAACACCCATCATGCAAGCACCAAAAAGTTTCTACCATAGTCCATTGAATTCCCTCCCCTTTTATTTCTATCCCACCTACTAACCCTCCTCTTCTGGTAGGTCCAATTCTGCTATTAGGATCTCTGAAAAGTATTTGTTTTGGCTTGTTATTGTCTGTTCCATTCCTTTGCTTTTTATATTTCACATCTGATTAAAAACATCCAATATTTATATTCTCTTTCCAATTATTTTGCTTAATATAGTCCCCTTCAGTTCATCAGTGTTGTCAGAAATAGCATTAAGTTCATCTTTTTTATTTTATTTTATTTTATTTATTTTTTAAGATTTATTTATTTATACACAAACCGGGGTACAGGCCAGATGTGCAAGAGGGTGAGAGGATTCGCTAGAGACAGAGTGGGGAACAGAACAGGCAGACTGACCAAATACACTGCTGAGGGGAGCAACGGGCCAGACAGGATTGGTCTGCCCCGCCATGTGGGATTCTCCCTGGCTGTGGGGAATTGAACTGGCGCTGCAGAGGCTGTGGACAGCTTTGCAGCGTGGTGCTCAACCACTGCGCCAACGGGGAGGCCCTCATCTCTTTTTTATAACCGAGTAGTATTCCACTATGGATACATAGCAAACCTTTATCCACTAATCTGTTGTTGAACACTTAGGCTGTTTCCACAAGTTAGTTATGATAAATAGTGCTGTAATGAATATGGGAGTACATATATACCTTAAATTTAGTGTTTTTATATTCTTCAGATAGACATCTAGGAGTGGAATTGCTCTATCATGTGTTAGATCTATTTTTAATAGTTGAAGAAACTTCCATATTGTTTTCCTTAGAACCTGGGCTAGTCTGCATTCCTACCAACAGTGGGTTCCTTTTTCTCCACTCTCTTGGCAACACATGTTGTTTCTGGTCTTATTGAGATAGGCTGTTCTCACAGGTGTGAGGTATCATCTCATTAAGGTTTTAATTTGCATTTCCCTGATGATAAATAACAGCATTTTTTCATGTGCCTGGTTGCTACCTGTATGTCTTCTTTGGAGAAGTGTCTACCTCTTCTGCCCATTTATTTTTATTTGATTATATAAGCCTCTTGTTGGATGTATAATGTAAATATATATTCTCCCTTTCAGTAGTGTGTCTTTTTGTATTAATGATAGTTTCTTTCACTATATAGAAGCTTTTAAATTTTATGTAGTCCAATTTATTTTTCTTTTGTTTCCCTTGCCCTTGTAATTGTAATCCCAAAGACATACTCAAACCAGTATTGTAGAGCCTTTTGTCTATGTTTTCTTCTATGTACTTTGTGGTTTCTGATCTTACTTCTAAGTCTTTAATCCATTTTGAATTAATTTTTTGTTTATGATGTGAGATAGTGGTCTAGTTTCATTCTTTTGGTGTGGCTATCCAATTTTCATAGCACAATTTGCTGCACAGAATTTTTTTCCCATTTTGAGTTCTTGGTCCCTTGTCATAAATTAGCTGTCCATATAAATGTGGGTTTATTTCTAGAATTTTAATCCTACTCCATTGATCTGTTTGTCTATTTTTATTTTAATACCATACTATTTTTGATTACTACTGCTTTGTAGTATAATTTGAAGTCTGGTAGTACAATACTTCTGTGTATTTTTCTAAGAAATGCTTTGGATATTTGGGTCTGTGTGACTTTATCTAAACTTAAACAATTTTGCTCTATTCCCTTGAATAAAGCAATTAGAATTTTGGTAGGGATAGCATTAAGTCTATATACTGCTTTGGGTAAGATTGCCATTTTAACATTGTGGTTTTTTTTTCAATCCATGAGCAGGGAATATCTTTCCATTTCTTTTTTTTTTTTTTTTTTTTTTTTGATTTATTTATTTATTTACACAAGCTCTGAGTACAGTCAGAAGCATGGGAGGGTGAGAGAATTCACCAGAGCCAGATCGGGGAACAGAACAGATAGACTGACAAAGTACACTGCTGAGGGGAGCAGCGAGCAGCAGGAGAGGTCTGCGCAACATGTGGGACCCTCGCCCGGTGGCCGGGTATCAAACCAGCGCTGCAGAGGCTGCGGGCAGCCTCGCAACACAGCACTCAACCGCTGCGCCACCAGGGAGGCCCTCTTTCCATTTCTTTGTGTCTTCTTATTTAAAAAAAATATTTTATAGAGTTCATTGTATAGGTCTTTCACCTCCTTTGTTAAATTTATTTCTAGGTACTTACATCTTTTTAATCTGTTTATAAATGGGTTTGTTTTCTGTCACTTTTAATTCATTGTTTGCATAGAGGAAAATAACAGGAGCTTGTATATTGATTTTTTAGCCTGCCTTTTTGCTGATAATGGTTTTCATTGTGTGTGTAGTCTTTAGCGTTTTCTATGTATATCATCAGGCCATATGAAAATTGTGATAGTTTTATTTCTTTCCCATTTTGGATTCCTAGTATTCCTTTATTTAATTGTGCTATTTAGAACTTCCTGTACAATGTCGAATACCAGTGGTAAGATGGGCATCCTTCTTTTGTGCAAGATTTTAGAGGAAAAACTTTCAATTTTTCCACCCATGGGTATGATGTTAGCTGTGGTTTAGTCATATATAGGCATTTTTACATGGAGGTATATTCCTTTATCCCCATTGTACTGAGCATTCTGATTGTAAATTGATATTAGTTCCTGTCAAATGCATTATCTGCATCTATTTATATGATTTGACATGATCATATGTATTTGTTCTTTCCCTTTGTTGATATGGGAATGACAATTGATTTATATGTGTTAAGCTTTTCCTGCAACCCTGGGTTAAATCCCATGTGGTCACAATGTATGATCTTTTTATGTATTGTTTAATACAGTTTGCTAAACATTTTTAAAGTATTCTTGCATCAGTAATACTGGTCTATACTTTTCTTTTTGGTGATATCCTTGTTTGCCTATGTTATCAGGGTATCATTTTGCAGCTTCATAAATTACATTTAGAAGCATTGCTCTCCTTCAATTTTTTGGAAGATATTGAGAAAAATAGCTATTAGTTCATCTTTGAAGGTTTGGAAGAAGTTATTTGTAAAGCTAGGCTTTTAACTTTTGGACACTTGTGATTTCTGTTTCAATTCCCATCTATTCTCTTAAGTTTCATTTGTCTTTCCTACAAGTTATTTGTTTGCCCTACAAGCTATTTGTTGTATTCCCCCCTCCCACTTCCTCAATCCCACTTAAGATGGTCTATAAGTTCCAAATTTTAGCTGGTTTTTTGAGTTAAAATTTTCTGTGAATTCCCACAATCTTAGTGAATAAAAAGCTATCTTTTCTCTTGTTAATCTATCTTTTAATTTAATTTACTTGTCAGTTTACATTTTACACCCCCAGGATATGGGAAAGCATTTCCCTCCTGACAAACCAAAGTCAGAATTCTCAATAAAAATAAACCTTGTTTTTCCTATTCCAGATGCTATCAAAACTCTTTGGAGTTGGTTTTCCTCCTCCACAGCAATAACATCAGCTTTGTGTAGTTAGCAGTATAATGTTGATATTTGGAGAGTCAGTACTTCATTTTGCATTTCTAAAATAGTACTGTACACCTTTTCATACATAATAGGTAGATTTCCATGCAATTGGCATATTAGTACTCCACCTGAAATCATACCTGAAAAAAATCCTTTAGTCAGGAGAAAAATCTTGAAAATATTTGAATCAGTTTAATTAGAACTCAAATAAAAATTGAGTGCTGTCCTTTGATTTGCAAGGTACTAATGTCCCAGAAGATATTAATTCTGCTATTAAACAATTAGTTGAGGACTGAGTATAGCTTTTTGCTCACAAACTGGGATCACAACATACTGCCTGAATTGGATTCATAAACCACTTGTATCTATAGTGGAGTTCATTAAATAATTTTCCATAGCTCTCTTCATCTGTTCCCTAAATGCTAATCTAGTGGCAGATAAGAGAGGCAACTTGTGCATAATGAAGCCCTGGTCTTGTCCTCTTTCAAAAGGCTCATGAGTGCTCAGAAAAGCTAAAGAGTATGCCTTTAGGAGCAGTTATGGGTCTTGGTGTCCTAGAAACTAGTCACAAGGCAGCACAATTTTTTCTAATATTTCTGCTTTTTATTTTTATTTTTTAATTTTTTAAAAGATTTTATTTATTTATTTATACAAGCACTGGGTACAGTCAGAAGCGCAGGAGGCTGAGAGAATTCGCCAGAGCCAGAGTGGGAGCAGAACAGGCAGACTGACGACACATTGCTGAGGGGAGCAGCGGGCGGTAGGAGAGGTCTGCGCGCCTTGTGGGACCCTCGCCTGCCGGCCGGGGATCAAACCAGCACTGCAGAGGCTGTGGGCAGCTTCGCAGCCCAGTGCTCAACCACTGCGCCACTGGGGAGGCCCCATATTTCTGCTTTTTAAATTGAGATAAAATGATAATCCAGATTCTGCTTTTCCCTGTAATAATAAGACTATTTCAGTGTGCAGACAAGAACCACTGACTGGTGTTTCCATTACAGAAACCGTACAATTAAACTAATTAATACTTTCCGTTATAATGAAAATTTGTCATAGAAGAAAACAGACTGAGTTTTCAGCTCAATAGGCTAGTACAGAAACAATGTAAAGAACACAGCTATTGATAGTTTTAGATTTAGTAGTCACATACAGAGAACAAGTAACATAATTAATCACAAGACTTTAATTAATAAGAAAAATATGAAGAATTAATACTATGCTTTGGAATGACATGATTATAGTATCATTTGGAAAGGTCAAGCCCACTGCAGTAGGTATGTTAAAGTTAATTTACAAAAATGGTTTTAAAATCTTCCAGGTATTTTAAGTGGTGTAAGTTTTATTAACTTTATTCACAGATATAATAAAGGCAATACAAACAATGTTAAGAGCAGCTATGTGGCAAGAAATGATATAATACAGATAAGGAAAATGAAATTATGGTCTTGTAAGATTTGATCTCAGGTACCTTGGAGAATTGGCACTAAGGCTCGTTATCAGGCCTAAGAAACAATGAAATTGCTCTTAAGAGGTTGTACTTCATGGAAACCAAAATGACATCAAGCTTCAATGATTCAATTATAAGGAAGACTGAGTATGATGTTTTATGGGTTATTTTTTCCCTCCAATAGAACACAAGAGAGTTCTGGCTGGGGTCTTAATTGATGTTTTAAAATAATAAAGAGAATTAAAAAAAATTCAAACAGCCTCTTCATATTTGGCCAAAAAGCAATATTGAATGTAAGTATTAGCAGTTGAACAAAGGATGCTTTATGTGGAAAATATCAGAAGGTAGGCTATTAAGAACTGTAATAATACTAAAAGACCTCAAAAAAAGAAAGGGAAAGCATAAGAAATAAATAGGCAGAAAATAACAGAGACCAGAGAGTGCCAAGGTGTTCCTGATATTATAATGCTTCTTTTCTTCTCCCAAGACATTTGAGATTCTAATGAGGGGAACAAGTCCATCCTGCTAGCACTACAGCTGAGTCAAGAATGTGACTTTCAGGCAGAATGGGTAATGACAGGAAATCTGTTGCAAATAAGTCTAATGGACAGTCAATTTGACTCCTGCTGAAATTTCTAAGATCCATTTTGAGGTCTGTTTTTGAGCAGGAAAACCTGAACCTCCTGTATGCAATGTTAACTTTAATGACACCACCCTTACTCCTGTCAAAATCCAAACTCGTTAGTAGACTGAGAGAAGAAAGCAAGTCTTGAAGGCATGTTTCCCTAGCTGTATTGTTAAAGATGTAGGTATTGTATCCTCAATTAAAGACATCTGGACTGATTCAATTTTAGATTGAATTTGACTAAATTGTTTCAGCGTCAGGCAGATACTGTTCCACTGTGTCCTTGGAAACACAGTACCTTCTAAGCTGTTGTTTGACCCTTCTGTTTGTGAATAAAAGGAGGTGTGAGGAGAATCCACTCTGATCAAAAGATACTATTGTTCATGCCATGTATTTGGTACTATGGCATGAACCATTATAGAGATAAGATGCCTGGTTTTGAGAAGTTTATAATGGTATAGAATTAACATGATTTTGCTTATCTGGGGAGTGTTTTGCTGGGCAAATAGCCAGATTATTCATTACAGAAATTCTCCAACAAGACTTATTATCTCTTCAAAGGAAAGTGTCAATTAACAGTTTGTGTTCCAAAATTCTTTGACTCCTTGGTCTTAAAACACTTAACTTACTCTCTTCACAATTATCATATCCTTGCCCAATTATAATCAAGTCCCTGCATTGAAGAACCCACTTTAAAATCAAGCTTCAAATTCTCAGTGAGATACAACCTTTTATTTCCCAGACCTTATGGGAATGCTTCTGAATGCTTCTTATTGTAGTAAGCACATGAATAGTGCTTCTCTGGAGTTGTTTTGGGACTAAGACTTCTGGGAGATATTTGAACAAATATAAAATCTTGTGCCCAAAAGGCAAAAGTAATACCTCTGGAGTCAAACCAACACCTGAAAGTTATTCTACCTAGGCAATTTTCTGTTGCATTAGCCAGAGGTCTACGTGATTATGTAACAGAAAATTGACTCTGAAAAATAACTGTAATTGTACCATCTGACAAGTAAACTACATGAGAGAATAGTAAATTCCTTTTACATGAATACCTTGTAAAGGAATAAAGAGAAGGGACTAGATTCATACAGGCCCCACTTTTATTTTTTTGCTGAAAAGCACTTTTAACAAGTTACTCATTTTAAAAAGGCATCACTGTTCTTTTTGCTTGTATCTTCTTTGCTATCTAGTATAATTACAGAATAAATTAAGTAGGGTACCACAATATGCATTGTTACACTCTAGTGTAAGCTGTAGTTAGTTTTCTAAGAAATTTCTATTATAACACTAAGTTCCACTCCATTGTAACTCTCCAAAATATTATCCTTTGGAGTTAAAATTTTCCTTGCTTTTTTTGTGGTCAAATATATATTTTTTTCTTTTTGAAACATAAGAGAAAGATTGCCTACAGCTGTTTCTGTGTTATTGGTAAATTAAATCAAAAAGGCTATTTCCATTATGAAATATTTTATAATATCTGCAAAACTCAAAAAATAAAACTTATCACAGCAGAAACCCTCATAATTCTTAGTGTTAAGTAAAAGGCAAACTTATTACTTTTTTATTATTGTTTTTTAGGTTAGAAAAAAGTCAGCCCTATCTATTTAAGTTAAAAATCAGATAATTAAGCATATGCAACCACTTAACCTAACTTAAGCCCTCAATAGACTTAGTAGGCTTTTTAACTATAGGGGGTCAGGTTTCTATAAACTGAAATAAGTATATCATATCTAACTCTATGCTTGGTTCTGTGAAAGAAACAATGTTATTGGTTTAGGTCAGAGGACAGAACACCTTAAGTGAAACAATATGAAAAACTACTATCATTGTGAATGGAATGGTAATTATAATCTGTGCAAAAATTCAGATTCCAAATGTCTTAAAATATCAGTATTGGAAAGACATAATTATAATAAGTCTGTGACTGATTTGGACAGCATGACATTAATTTTAGAGCTAGGAGCAATTGTAGAGATAGCTATTTAATTTTGTCATTTTCAAACTATACTTCTAGATGTCCATGAAAGCCTTCTAGTCCCACATGATGGGAAGAGAATGTAGATAGGAGAAACAAAAGCAGACACAGGGTTTTCTGTTATCCATTTCAGTAAAAACAATTATATTTTCAATTTCATAAATTAATATTTAACATTATTGGAAGAAAGGGCTCTGTTGCCAATCAACATAAAGATGACATGTCAAAAACATTTATTTGGTATTACTAATACCCATGGAAACCCCTATCATTTACTTTTGTTTTGGATTACGTTGAAAAATGGAATAATTAGACAAGTGACTGGTCAAGACAAGAATTTCAGATGTGATCATAATTTATGCAAAATGTAATCATATAGATGTTACTTAAGAATTCATTCCAATATTGAAGAAGTCAAGTGGATCATATAGTCCGAAAGGCATAGATTCATTCACTTCATTAATAAGGAATTTCAAATTGGAGTTGGAGGTAAAAGATCGTTGATGGAAGACTTTAGAAAAAAGAAACTTCTGACTACAAAGGAGAGCCTCTCACACATGCAAATCACTGGATCTAGGAAAATCTTCTGTCTTGATCAAAAGCATCATAAAATACCTACTTTATTGCCTTTCTTCATTTTTCAGAGAAAATTCACGTGAATTGAAGTCATTCTGAATAGAGGACCCTCTCCTGTCAGAAAACAAAACAAAGCAAAACAAACAAACAAAAAAAAAACAAAACATATTATCAAATTCATGTATAGAATATCCAGGAACAAGTAGCAATTTATTAAGGTTAGGAAAGTTTTAATTTTCTAAGCACCTGTTTAGAATAAACCATACACTCCAATTGGAAGACTATTATGTCTTATAGTACTTTGCAGCTTTGGAAATGACCATTAACCCTTTATTTACTTATGCGGCATCTAAACACACATTTGTGCTTATGACTACTTGGGAGCTATCATGCTGGTTAAGGGTAACATACTTGATGTCAGATCAGGAATATCCAAGATGGTCAGGGAGAGAAGATAAAAACCCCTCAGGGCAGAACCGGGGCTTCTATGTCTGTGTCACTGGTGTTTAGCATTTAGCACAAAATAAATATTCATCGAATGAATTAATGAATGCATAAGAACATTAAAGACTCAGGTAAAACTATACAGAAGTTGAAGGTTGTGGTAGGCTAGTGGGACAGAATAGAAAACTAAGGAAACATTCAGATAGTCACCAAATATAAGGAATTTAAAAATGAGACAAAGCTCATCTCCCATGGGAAGTCTCTTACAGTATGCTTTTAGAGGAAACACTGTAAAAATCTTCCCTGGTCACAGTCCATCCAGCTCAGAAGAATTAAGGTCTATTGTAATGCAGCAATTCCCTGAGTTGCTAATTCATCCCTTGTTTGGGGCCACTTGAGTAATATAAACTCCCCTCTCTCCCCCAATCTAGTGATGATTTACAAAGTTGTTTTTATCCAAGGATATGATCTAGGTCACATAGAATTTAGTAGACTATATATTTGGAAATATTAATACAGATTAAGAAAACCTTATCAGAAATTTGGCTGTATAGATTTAACCATATGAGTAGATATGATGGGATTAGAGATTGACTAAGAGGACCACTTGATAAATGTATGTGTCCACTACCTTTTTGTCCTGACCAGAGGGATTCGAGAGGCATGGAAGTGGGGCTGGGGATGAAATGAGAGGCTGACTCTTTTTGATGTGCTGCAAAGCGGAACCTTTATTTCCTACTGCACCCTGTTTCTATACCCTCTGCCGCACCTGCGCTTTCTCTGTTCCCTCTTTCTGGATGGTGTGGTGCTTTCCTATTTGCTGACTGCCCTCGTGTACACTTTTCATTGGCGGTTGGATAACGATATGCATTTCAAGCTGTGCAACGCCTGCCGCGGCCCTGTACATCTCCCCCTTCTTTATTTATGTGCGAACCTGTCCTGTCTTAGGTTGAGGCATTCACAGGATCATCCTTACCCATCATCGCAATCACTGTGTCTGCACAGCAGCGCTGTCTTAGTTTGGTATGCCCGTAACGCCCTCTTACCCATCTTTGGCTCACAGGGCATGAAGGGCTATGTTGATCCATACTGGATCCTGTTGTCCCGGGGCCCGTTGCGCTTGCCTTAAGGCCACGCGCAAAACGCAGCAGTGATGGAGGTGCTGAAGAAAAGGATATGCTACCAAAAGCAGGCTGCCTATCACCACGGCAGCAAGGAGGCCAAAACCACTCCAGACGTTTGCAAAGGAAAGGATTTTGGAGAGCCAAGATATGAAGGCTCCAGGCTGTGTCACCACAGCCTTCGTGGAGTTAATGGTGACAATTTGTTTAGTCAACTGTAAGGTATAGTTGAGGAATTTCTTACTCCAGGGGCCACGCAGGGTGGCATTAAGGTTTCGCACTACGGCTGAATAGTTGTGCAAAACCACTGGTGTGCTACAGGAGTACTGGTATGCAGGCATACATGCAATATGAGAAGTTAGCATAAGCATATCAAGCTCTTCTTTGATTAACACTCTCTGCTGGTTTAGATTTAGCATTCCTATGTAGATATGATTATTAAGTGCGTTTTGTGTAGTTAGCGCAGTTGCCACCTCTGAGGACAAAGCGTTGATGGTTTCTGCATTGGCCACCAAGTTAGATAGGGCTATGGCTGCTCCTGCCATGGCTGCTGCAGCCGCGGCAGCCACAGCAACAATTGTTGCTGTGATGCCAAAATCCCTTTGTGTCGGATGATGACTGGGGTGGCCGGGTTGCTGACGTTGACTGGCAACAACAGCATACCGGGGAACCTCATAACTACTACCAATTGTCCTTGTGACGCGTTCCAGCATGATTGAAGTTGACATGGGACAGCCCAACAATTAAGCTCGCCCTCTGAGAGGGTCGAAGATTTAGTGCTAATCAGGTAGTAAGGGGGTTTGACACAAAATCCACTCCCTAGGGGGAGAATTTTGTTACGGGTGTCGTTGACCGTTTCTTCAAAGATAGAGGAGATTGTTTGCTGTGTGTGAGCCATTCAGTGCCTCGGCCTTTTTCCCTGTGAAGAGGAAAGGCTTCCAATTTAGGCAGGAAATGTTGTTACAAAGGTACCACCTGGCCCACACATTTGGTGCATGTTGACCCGGGGCACGGAAAGCCCAAGGATAAGGGGGCTGCAACGTGTTTTGTGGTGGGGGTCTGGGTCCCCAGAAAACCAGTCCTTCCCGAGTCAGGAACTGGCTCCCTCGAGGCATGCAATGATGCCATCACAAATCCCTCCCATCCAGCCAAGTGGTATCTCTATCCGAATCCCAGCAATGCTCTGCTGGGGGAACACTCCAGCCATACACAGTGTGATTCTTAGCTTTGAAGGGGTTGAGGATGCCTGTCAACCTGGACATGTTCCCCTGGGAGTTATTGCCCTCAAAGTTCCCCACCGATACATTAGTCAGCGCTATACAAGTAAAATTGCTCATCATGTTCTCAGTCCAGTTTGTCTGAGGCGGCATGGTCTGAAAGCAGAGGGCTTCTGTGAGATTCCAAAACCCGGTGATATTTGCTGCCGAGCTGTCAAAAGGCACCGAGGGAAGGCCGGTGGACAAATTTGTGGCGTAGACCTGGGGAAACACGCCACTAAGACGGTGAACTGGAAGTAGGAACGGCGGATGATGGGTCACCGCCCAGCGGATCTCCCTTGACACCGTCACGGTCAGGGTCATAAAGAGATGGGACGGTCAGCCGACCTAGGGAAAAGACAAACACTGCCTGGTGTTTGGGTTAACACTGGCGCGGGCGATTGCCAATCCCCTGAGGACGGGTCTTTCCACCTGGCGGTACGTAAGGGAGGTCGGCAATCCGGCGTCCAATGACGATCTGCTGCCGAGCGGGAAGAAGAGTCCAGCGTTAAAAAATTTAGGGTAAATAATGCTAAGGTTAATCTGTCCTTGGGGGATCGGTACTCCCCCTTTTGTTTTTCAAGCATGGACTTTAGGGTGGCGTGCGTGCGCTCCACGATAGATAGCCTGACCCTGGGGATTGTAAGGAATGCCAGTGCGATGTCATATAGCATGCTGACTGCAAAAGGTAGCAAAAGCCTTGCTGGTATAACCAGGGCCATTGTCGGTCTTCAGAGCCCTAGGGCGGCCGAGGGCTACAAAGGTGGCGAGCAAGTGAGATATAACATCCTTGGTCGCCTCGCCAGCATGGAGCGTGGCGAAAATGAACCCGGAGAAGGTGTCAACAGATACACGGATGAAAGCCAAACGGCCGAAAGCAGAAAAGTGCGTTATATCCATCTGCCACAAATCATTAGGCAAGAGCCCACGAGGGTTTGCCCCTCTTGGACTGTGACTACGCCATGGAGGGCCTGTGCCGTGACTTTAATTTCACCTGTATAATCCTGATCTATTAAACCCAAAACGACCTAGAGACCTTTTAAAGCACTGGAAGAGTAACCAATAATTAGGCCTATTATGCCTTCTGGCAAAAGGCCGTATACGCCTGTTGGGAGAAGCTGTACTCCCACGGTTGGCGTCAGTACCGAGTATGTGGTCACAGAGAGCTCGTATCCTCCGCTGCCCTTGGTGGCGCGAGGGAGGTCAAAGAATAGTTTGGCTGGAAGGTCTGTATGTCTGCCATGGTCTGTATTGCCCCGTACAGCTGGGGAGTCCGGGGCTTTTGTTCCCCGCGGCCGTTTCCCTGTTGAAGGAGGCGGCCTTTGCTGTCAAACTTAGAGCGACATTCATTTGCCCAATGGGAACCCTTCCTGCATTTTGGGCAAGGACCGGGCAATAGCTTCCATGATCCCTGGATATTGGGTGGAGGGATCGTAGCCCGTCCCAGGGCAGGGCATTGTGCCTTAAAATAACCTGCCTTCCCACAGGCGAAGCAGGCACGATTTTTGTCATTTTTGGTCTGGGGGAAGGCGGAGCCTCACAGGGCTGATGCAATCACACTGCCCGTGATTGACGCTTCGCTGATGTCCTTGCACAATCATATATAATCCTCAATGTTGGCTCTACTTTTCCAGGGTCTAATTGCATCTTGGTGCCATTTATACGCATTTTCAAATGCTAGCTGTTTAACTAAGGGAATGGATGCCCCTGTGTTACCTAACATATGGCCTGCTGCCGTCATTAGCAGAGCCACGAAATCAGCGAAAGGCTCAGAAGGTCCCTGAACTATGCGTGTCAGGTTTATGTCTGCTCCTCCCCGGTCCCTATAGGCCGCCAGGCTGCTTTGGCCGCTACTGCAACCTGAGCGAACACAGCAGGGTCGTAGTCCTTTTGATGGTCGCTTCCTGCATGTTGTCCCTCCCTAGCTAGCAAGCCTTTGCTGCATACGGGAAAACCCGCCGCCCCGGCATTTTGACGTGCAGTACGTTTGCAGTTTTCAAAAAAGAGCCCCTTCAAGATGAGATAATGTCCAGGGGACATGACCGCTCGACACAAATTTTTCCAATTATCAGGTGTCCGGTTTTTATCAGTGTAAGAATCTAACAGGGATTGAGTGAAAGGACTTTGCAAACCATATTGTGACACACTCTCCTTTAATGTCTTTGTGTCCTTAAAATCAGTGGGTTGATGCACTCGTGTGCGTATACCCTGGACATCCACTTCATGTACAGGGTAATAGTGGGAAGATGGTGTTAATAGGTTCTTGATGGCTCTCAGAAGCTCTGGGATGCCCGCGGCATCCTGCCCCTCACGCCCCATCACCCCCAAGGGCTGCTCCTCAAGAGGCGCACTAGGTGTGGCAAATGGCGGCGGCTGAGAAGGAAGTGGAGCCTAAGATGGCGGCGGCTGCCCAGGCTCTGATTTGGGCGGTGGCCTTGGCTCATCCATATCCAATTCCTTCTCCGAACCCGATTCAGAGGAGGAATCATTGGACGGGAGTGCCTTTCGGGGCCTTCCGGGCCCCCTAGCTACCCGTCTCGCTGCCTCAGGATCTTGTTCTAGCCGTTCTCTGCTGGAATCGCTCTCCGATTCTCTAGCCGAACAAAGGGCGGCTGTAGCCGTGGCTCATGCCGCCCCACTGCCTGCTTGTAAGGCATCTCTAATCAGCCGCCACAAGTGGGAAGGAGTGAAACAAAAATCCTATCAATGAACACTTGCCATGATGTCCACACAAATGTCCACATTTGCATTGAGCACCAATGGTGGATTACAGGCCAGCAGAATATTTTAGATATCTTGGGTCACAAGCTGCTCCATTTACTTTTTGGCCCCCTGGTTCAGATTTGATTCTCCTCTTCTTTGGGCCTTCCATATTTCAACATTTGGGGAAACCGCGTCTTTTCCATACAGGTCTCTGTGTAGCTGGAGATCTCCCCCCACCTTAATCCAACCTTCTAACATCACACAGTCCTGCTTCAGGAACCAGAGACTGGTCTGACTTTCCACTAAGAACCGTGCAGCTCGTCCTTTAACTGGGGTGCCGTAATTGTGCAGTAAGATTTCTAAGGCACACGCCAGCTGCTCCTTGGACACACTATTGCCCATGACTCCCAGTCTCCCCTAACTTACCTGTAACACAGCCGGCTTACCCGGAGACTGGTACCTCAGCAAGACCCTTGCGTCCATGTCCCACGTTGGGCGCCACCTGTCCCGACCAGCGGGATTTGAGAGCCACGGAAGAGGGGCTGGGGATGAAATGAGAGGCGACTGTTTTTGATGTGCTGCAAAGCGGAACCTTTATTTCCTCCTGCACCCTGTTTCTATACCCTCTGCCGCGCCTGCAATTTCCCTGTTCCCTCTTTCTAGACGGTGTGGTGCTTTCCTATTTGCTGACTGCCCTCGTGTACACTTTTCATTGGCAGTTGGATAACGATATGCATTTCAAGCTGTGCAACGCCTGCCATGGCCCCGGACACCTTCTATCATATAATTCTAAAAGTTCATCACTAAGCAGTGTGGTGAAGTGAAATGAGCACTGGATGTGGCATCAAACCCACCTAATTCCAAGTCCCAGATTTGCCTTTATGAACTGTGTGACCTTGAACAAATTCCTTACCTCTCTAGACCTTAATTTAGAATACCTGAGAATAATTTCCATTATGTAGAGTTATTGTGAAGTTTATACAAAAGGGTAAGGTAAAATCTTTGGCCCATAGCAGGCTATTCAACACATTGCTTTTATTATTTCATTGCTTTAAGATATGATAATTTGGTTCACAAAGACCACTTTTAAAGAGCTGAGAAAGGACAATGCCTGAGAAAGAATTAGTCATTAGCAACTAGAAAAAGGATAAACCAGAAGTGGCATCTAGGAACAAAAATGGCATTTCTGTTTGCTGATTCTGTATTTCTGCTACTTTGTAGAAGCCAACCCTTTCTCCAAATTTGTTTCCATTCAGGTAACAAGGAATTGTACAAAATAGTTGAGAAGCTACTGTCTGTGGTTTTCAAACTGTCCTTCTGTTTAGTGTATTTCTGTAAAAATGTGGCCACTAGGCTTACTCAGTCTCCAAAGCTGCATTTCTAGTTTGTGGAAATCCTTTAAATGTGAATGAATCCCTAGACCAGACTGCAATTTCAAAATTTATAAAACCTCATAGAAATTCTTGTCAATCTCTTTAGTTTTTCTATGGGAATTAGAATATATTTTTAAAGTGTTAATAAAGTAAAATAAATTAAAATAAAATTTATATGTTTTCATTGTAGCAGTCACAGGAAAAGGCTGTTTTATTCTTTATTTCTCCAAAATCAAAATCTTATCAAGATTTCCTCTTTCCTAAGATTGGGATATAAACTCTAAAAACCATCTCAGCAGCCATGTAGCTCTTTAAGCCTGTGAGAGTTCTAGGAGCATATTTCCCATTGCCATTATTCTGTAGAAATCATAGGTAATAAGCCTCCTGAAAATGCTGGTCAGAATGCTGCCATAGTTTTCATGTGATGTGGATGCCAAGTCAAATGCCATTTCAGAATCTTCTACTAATAATTAAAAACAGAAGAGTTATGTGCTTATGCTCCCATGCTCTGCATCAGAAAAAGATTCTGTAATGAAATAAACACAAATTTTCATTTATAACTTTGCCCAAAAAATGTTTACACTATTTTGAGAAATGTTTGAAACATTTGAAATAACCGTTGTACTTAAGGAAAATTGAAATCTTATCTGAGTGTTTTTTTTTTTTAAAGATTTATTTATTTATTTATACAAGCACTGGGTACAGTTAGAAGAGTGGGAGGGTGAGAGAATTCACCAGAGCCAGAGCAGGGAGCAGAATAGGCAGACCAACAAAGCACACTGCTGAGGGGAGCAGCAGGCAGCAGGAGAGGTCTGTGCGCCATGTGGGACCCTCGCCGGAGGCCTGGGATCGAACCCGCACTGCAGAGGCTGCGGGCAGCTTCGCAGGCCAGTGCTCAACTGCTGCACCACCAGGGGAGGCCCTTATCTGAGTGTTTTAATGAAATTTATAAAATTCTATTATGCAAAAATGATATAAGGCAATCTTAAAATGAAAATGGATGGAATAGCTACTAGAGAATAGGATTTGAAAAACTATGTAAATAATATTCCAGGTAAGTTATATCATTTCTGAATTTTTGAATTTATAAAGTAAATGACATTTACAAAATTCCATAGGATATTACACATAAAGATAGATAGCCAATCTTTTAAGTGAACTTTAGAAATGTTATAAATTAATACTATTTTAATAGGGCAAATCTCTAGAAAATTTTCAGTTGCTGATTTGATTTTCACCTGTGCACTTTATTATGCATTGTGTACCAATGTGAGGATATGAATACATTTATGAATGTCTTCATTTTAATGGTTTTTGTATCTGTTTACATTTTCATCTGAAAATTGCTTTACCAAGAGTGATTATGATTAATTGAGACTGGGAGAAAAAAATGACCACGTGGTTATCTATATTCTGTTTTATCATTGTATTGTATAAATATTCATTATTTCATTATAGGCATACCAAAAGTAATGATGTTTCATTTTATAGTGTTGTTTTAAACTTTTATTTGTTTAACATCAGATATAAATCCTTTCTGTAAGGCCATTCTTTGAGCAGGTGTTCATTTAAGTGTGTTTCATTGATTTTTAATTTTTTTTTGAATAAAACTAATCTGCTAAAGCAATAAACTCTAAAAATGTTTGACCTCAGCATATTAACTATTTTAATTATAGCTTTCAAATAGGTTTAAAATTTGTTCATTAATATGTAATAAAAATAAAATATTCAGGAAATAAACAAAGTCAAGCTCCAAAATTCCCCACAACAATTGCTACTGGAAATCAAAATCTCTGTAAAACACAAATGAAATATACCTGTGAATAGGTAACGACACATTATTTTCAAGGATTGATGCACTATTTCTTTTTTTTTAAAGATTTATTTATTTATGCATACAAGAGCTGGGGTACAGGCCAGAGATGCAGGGGAGTGACAGGATTCACCAGAGACAGAGTAGGGAGCAGAACAGGCAGACTGACTGAAATACACTGCTGAGGGGAGCAGCGGGCGAGACAGGAGAGGTCTGCTGCACCATGTAGGTTTCTCCCTGGCCAGCCAGGGATTGAATTCATGCTGCAGATGCTGTGGATTGCTTCATAGTGCAGTGCTGAACCCCTTGCACCACCACAGAGGTCCCTGATGCACTATTTCTTTTACCCAACAACAATATCTAACCATAGTCATCTTTAGATAGCTTACTGACATTGATATTTTCCAAAATTTATTTTTAAAAGTCTTCAGGAAGAACTCTTATTTTGGTTTTTGAGTCAAAGTTACATATTCGCTTCACCTAAGTACAGTGTATCTTGACCCATATCACAATGTCTTTACAACATTCACAGTAAAATAAGAGGTTTGTTTATTCCATGTGGACCTTGTGATCCTTTTTCTTTCCTGCATGTGCTTTCAGAGTCTGCCAATCCTTTGACTAATTCATTCGTTAGACTTGCCTACAAATACAAAATTGAGCTCTGATTATTCTAGAAGGTAACTGGGTATTTGCATCTTGACCTGAGAACTAAGCTTGTTTTTTGCAATGGGTGACCCATAGCTCTTTAATTTCAGGTGAGCCATCACCTAGGAATTGGTTGATATGTTTTTGAGAAGATTCAACTGAAGAGTTGATCTTTATCTCAAATTGGTAAAAGAACCAGAGGGTCTATCTCAGCAACATTTGTCACATGAAATTTTCCTGAATTTCTAGAATGGACTTTAAGAGCAAAAAGCAGCTGTTAGTCATTTGGAGCCTGATCCCAGGCCCTGCTTCTCCACTGTAAAGGAGGGTTCTGTGATTGGTATAGAAATGAGAGAATTAGAACCAGGCCTCCTAGAAATCACAATTTTACAAACATTGCAAACATGAATACATCTCATGTTCTGAGAAAGAAATGATGAGAATACACTCTACATGCATTCTAGGAATTTGTAATTCATATGAAAAAAAGTGGAAGGAACTATTGTTGATTTTTAGGAAGGAAGTTTCAGAAATATCTAGGTTGTTGCTACTTATTTTTATTCTCATTGTTTTTAGGCAGGTGTTTGGTTCCTTCTTGCCAGGCAGCCTGGCATTTTGTCTTATTTTTTATTGGGAAACACATTTTAACATCTGCAAGTCATTTGTAACCAAGCAATCAGCATCAGGTTTTCATGTATCTTCTGCCATTCTTTAAGCCATGACAAATACATTGATTTACCATGACAAACTTCCAAAAATTTCTCCCTTTGGCAGTGACTTGCACGTTCTACCAACAAATGTAATCTTGCTGCACTCTGCTTGAGTGGCAGGGGAAAAGTTCCCCATTTTGTTGTCCCATGTAAACCCATCCAAGTTGGAAGCCAAAGAGTTATTGTAACAAGAATAGACACTACCCATTGACCTAATCAGATAATTAGGCCATTAAAGGGTCTTCCCTTTAAGTTTTATAATATTTTCATTTATATTTTCACTGCTCTGTCCCTATATATATATTTTATATTCATCCTAAAATATTCATTCTAATGAATATATTATTATTCATCCTAATAACTAATTAAATTTTTCTCTGATGTGTCTCTAATCAACTTACTGGCTTGAGCCAGAGTATAAACTACTCAAGTCAGGGGCCTCCCTGGTGGTGCAAGGAGTTAAGTCTCAGCACTATGAAGATATCCACAGCCACCACAGCTAGAGTTCGATCCCTGGCCAGGAAACTAACATACAAATGGCGCAGCAAATCTCTCCTGTTTTGCCTGCTGCTCCCCTCAGCAGTGTATTTTAGTCAATCTGCCTGTTCCGTTCCCCACTCTGTGTCTGGTGAATCCTCTCACTCCCCCCCCCACCCCGCGCCACCTCTGGCCTACCCCAGTTCTTGTATGCATAAATAAATAAATATTAAAAAAAAAAACTACTCAGGTCAGGTGAAATGGTAGGGAAAAAATGATGTTTCTTTTAAATGAACCCTTTGGGAAGAACAAATATGTAAACTGTTACTCTCACAATGAAGTTGGGCAATTTTCTGCCATGCACCACTTGTCATACAACCTCTATACAAATGTATCTGGGTTTTCAATGTAGTTATAAAGTTGACATTCACAGATTAGAGAAAGGGAGATGGAAAATAGGTATCAGAGAAGGACAACTTTAAAATATAAATAATTATAGCTGAAGCAAAGCAAGTAAAAAGGCAAGAAAAGGATTCGGAGTCTTGCAAGGGAGTAGACTAAGAAAATTCAAGCCATAGAGAAAGTAAGCCTTTTTATACAGGATCTTAAAAAGATCTAATATTGAAAGGTAAGAAAAACAAAGAGGGAAGAAAGAACAGAGATGAAAGCAGAGATGAAAGATGGTCAACTAACTCAAAGGCTAATGTCTGGAAAAATGAGAAAGATTCATCAAGCTATTAGTGTGAGGAAGGAGGGGACCTGGTGCTGGGGTGGATTACAGCATCCAAGTGGAGATATGAGAATGCTTAGTTCAAGGCTAGAGGTATTAGGAAACTGACAGTACATATGGTATGGATATTTCACAGGCGAAGATGGAAGCCCAGAAGCACAAGTTCTTGTTTACTTCTTATGCATTCAGTGGTATCTCTGGTATGCCCCAAGGACTATTTTTTGCTCAGTAATTTCTTTGGTTGCTTCCAGGAACTTTACACTTAATGTGTTAACTTTCGTTATCCCGCTTCTCAGTTTGACTTTAGATTGAGAAAGGAAAAGCAGGGACAGTAAAATGGGAGTCCATTAAGAGTACAGATAATGAATATTCTTGATATCCCCCATGAAAAAGAACATGTGTAAGCTTACAACTAGTGGTTTTAATGGTTGGAATGTTTGACTGTACTATAATTGAATTTGCTTTGTGTTGAAAATATTGTGATTAATATCTAAACTCAATTTTTCTGGTGATATTAACTGCAAATAAACTCAGACCCATTACTGATATTAACTTTATTAGAGGTCCTTCTTATGTGGTTGTAAGTGTATAATGTCCAAGTGTCCTATACTACACTGGAACTTTTACAAATATTTATGAATAGAAATTGTCATTTACTCAAAGCATAAGATGGCAAAATATATAGTAATGTGCATGTGAAGCTCTAAACCCATGAGTTAAATTATAAATCTTTTCTGTATCAATCCATATCTATAGGTATATAAAACTGAATGGCTTTTTTCCCCTCAGTGGGAGAAAACCATTAGTATTATGAACAATTCTGGCCAATAGTCACAACATTTTTGTTAGTAATGCCAAGTGCCCTTGCCAAATGGAAGGAAGACTGCCTCTCAGATATAAATCTTTCCATATATAGTAAAGCTGCAATAGTTCCTTTGTGTCATGAGAATACAGAAAACAAGGATTCTCATTTCATCAATCTTGACAAGGGACTGATATTGAAGACCTACAAAGAGCTCATACAACTCAATGAAAAACACTGGGCAGAAGAGCTCAACAGGCACTTCTCCAAAGAAGATATATAGATGGCCTACAGGCACATGGAAAAATATTCATAATCACTTGTCATCAGGGAAATGCAAATCAAAACAACAATGAGATACCACTCCACATTGGTAAGAATGGTCCATATTTAAAAAATAAAAACAAACAAAAATAACAAGTGTTGATGATGGTGCGGAGAAAAAGGAACTCTCTTATACCTATTGGTGGGAATATAGACTGGGCCAGTCCCTTTAGAAAGCAGCATGGAGATTCTTCAAAAGAAATAAAATGCATCTGCTATACAACCCCACAATTCCACTCCTAGGTATCTACCTAAAGAACACAAGAACACAAATATGAAAGGAAACATGCTGTAAACATTTTTAATAACAGCACTTTTTATAGTAGCTAAGATATAGAAACAACCTAATGTCCTAAAACAAATGAGTGGATAAAGAAGATATGGTATGAATACAGAGTGAAATATTACTCAGCATCAAAAAAGATAAACTCAGATCATTTGTGGCAACATAGATGGAGCTGGAACCAATTATCCTCAGTGAAACAAGCCAGGCGAAAGATAAATAGGGATGGTGTGACTTATATGTGGAATATAGAGAAACCAAATATAGGGTCAAACAAAAACAAACTTTTAAACCAACCCTCGAAAACTAACCATAGATCTGAGGCATCCAAGATTGGAGGGAAGAGGAATGGAGAGAGGGAAGGAAAAGAATGGGGTGAGAGAGAACATAGTAGACTGTGGTAAAGGACGTGGGAACATGGGAGGTGGGAGAGCTACAGAGGTCACATCTAAGAGGATAAATGCTATATTATCAAATTATTAATAAAAAATATAAACTATGGTACTTAATTTTTAAAGAAAAACAATTATGCTTTTTGTTTTAAGTAAAGATAAATAATAAATTTCTAATTCTCGCCCATTGGTTGTTGACTTGAATAGTCAGGCATGAATTCATTCCTGACAAGATACTAGGAAATGGAGAAGAAAAAAGGGACATAGGAGTAAAAATGTTTATAAAATGTCCTTTCATTTTATTTTTTTTAATTATCAGCACCTGGATCTGAAAGAAATACTGAGGAATGATGTAAACATACCCTTATAGTAAGAGGTAGTGAAAGTATTTGTCAGGGCTGCCCAGGGGCAAGGAAAACTAGATGCATTGAGATAGTTTTCTAACTTCTCCACTTACCAAGTCCTCTCAAATTCATCACGGTCACTGTCCTGTGTGCTCTTACAGCACTTAGTATTACTTTACTTTTTCAATTTTTTTTTTAAAGATTTATTTATTTATCCATATAAGCACTGGGTACAGTCAGAAGCACGGGAGGGTGAGAGAATTCACCAGAGCCAGAGCGGGGAGCAGAACAGGCAGACTGACGAAGTACACTGCTGAGGGGAGCAGCAGGCGGCAGGAGAGGTCTGCACGCCGTGTGGAACCCTCCTCCAGTGGCCGGGGATCGAACTGGCACTGCAGAGGCTGCGGGCAGCTTTGCTACCCAGCACTTAACCGCTGCACCACCGGGGAGACCCACTTTTTCAATTCTTATCAGAAGTAAACAGTTAAATAGGAGAAGGCCTATCTTTCATACAAAACTATAAGCTCACTGAGTAGGAAACAAACTTTGTACAATGCTTCCTGCAGTGCAAAGTATAGGACTATGGACACAATAAATGAAAAACAGCAAAGAAAAAAAAATAATCCCCTGATTCAGTAAGAATGTGGAAAATGGAGATTAAAGTTGAGAACAGGTTTTTAAAAAAAAATTTAAGAAAGAAAATAATAAATGAGCATCTTTTTACCAAGATCTTCTCAGTCAGAACAAGGGGCAGGCAGGTTTTGTGTCATTGGCTCTATTGTTTAATAAAAAATTTGTGTGGTGTTTGTGCTGGGTTCCTGACCCATTGCTTCTAAAACCCTAGTGAGGGCCTCCACGGTGGCGCAGCGGTTGAGCACTGGGTTGTGAAGCTGCCTGCAGCCTCTGCAGGGCCTGTTCAATCCCCGGCTGCTCCCTGGCCACCGGAGGAGGGTCCCACATGGTGCGTAGACCTCTCCTGCCGCCCACTGCTCCCCTCAGCAGTGTACTTCAGTCCTTCTGCCTGCTCTGCTCCCTGCTCTGGCTCTGGTGAATTCTCTCACCCTCCCGCACTTCTGACTGTACCCAGTGCTTGTATAAATAAATAAAATAAAATAAAATAAAAATAAATCTTTAGAAAAATAAATAAATAAAACCCTAGTGAATTCCCGAGTTATAGAAGTGTGTTTGTTATTCCTGACTCCATCACACTTGAGTTTATGTTAATGAGATGATCAGGATGAGGGCTGGGGACCAGGAAGACCAAACCATGTGATTAGATGGTGGGTGATTTCCAGGGAGGCAAAAGGGGCTGGAGATTGAATTCTTGGTCAGGAGTATGTAATGAAACCTCAGTAAGTCCTGTGGACACTGAGTAGGGTTTTCTGGTTGGTAAACACATCAGTGTGCTGAGAGACTGACATGCCAAACTTCCACAGGGTAAACTGCATAGAATCTCTGTGTTGAGACCCTCTCAGATCTTGCCCTGTATAAGTCTTTGTTTGGCTGATCTTGATTTGTATCCTTTATAATGAAAGGATAATTGTAAGTATAGTGTTTCTCTGAGTTGCTCTAGTAAATTTTCAAAACTGAGGGGGATCACAGGGACATGGGAACTCCCTGGGCTTGCAGCCAATTGAAAAAAAATTGCAGGTGGCCTGGAGATACACTGTGGCTGGCATCTGAAGTGAGGACAGACTTGTGCACTGTGTACTTTAACTTGCAGGTCTGTACTAACCCCAGGTGGTTTGTGTCAGAATTGAATTGCATGTAACAGTGTCAGAATAAGCTTTTGTAGAGGGACTTTAAATACAATTTATATTGATATTTTAATTTGATAACAAAGTTTCAATTATGAATAGTGTGCACATGTTTGTATATAAATAGATTTGTGTACATATGAGCAAATATGGATTGCAAGTATTATCCATCAATGAATTTTTAAATAAAGCATAAAATTGTTGCATAATATATCTAATTTCTCAGTACAAATACTGTTGCAAGTTACATTAAAAAATTCTTATCTTTCATGTTTGTTTTCTCAATGAACTGCCAAACAGTCACTTAAATAAAACCTCCAATGGTCTTGCCATTTCATTTGATGAAAATAATGAATTATTGATAGAAATTTTTCAGAGAAGTTCAACATGAAGACTTATTCAACCATGGCTTCCTTTGTCCAAACTGTATTCAGCATACCACATAATAAGTGTGCTATTTGTAAGTTTCCTGCATATTCTACAGGAGAAATCTTCTCAGTAGGGCATGAAGTAGGCACTTCTAAACATGCCTACTCCCCTTGTATGTCAATATGTGAGCATTTAAAAATGATATTCAAAGATTTATAGGAATAGAAAGAACTTGAAAGTTTGAAATTTGTTGCCATATTTTAATGTTAAAATAAAATGTATGGTAAAATCTGGAATTATTCACTGCCCTATTCTTACTTAGCTCTGATTGCTGACCAAGTAAAGTAAACCAGACTGGACTCCTTCAGATTTCTCTCTAAATCATGAGGCAGTGAAAGGCAATCATGGACAGTAAGTGGCTGGGATATTGAGCAGAGATTAGCTCTGATCACTCACTAGTTAGGGAAGGCGTCTTTTCCAGAACACACCCTCTCTGCAGGGAGGTATTTGCTATGAACTTTCCAGAAGGTACTAGATTTAAGGTAATGTGGGTAGTGTCTGTTTTTGTAAGCTGCATTCAGAATCTACTGATGGGCATTTGGAGCCTTGCTTGCTGCTCTGGATATTTTCAGTGGTCTGGTAGAGTAATGAACTGAGCATTCTTGACTACTGTCTATGAAAAATGATGGGTGGTCTTGTAACAGGGAGGCCCCCAGGTAAAAGGAAGCTACCAGGTTACCAGTTTCCCTGCCCCATCCAAGAGTTGAGCAGGGAGGAGAAGAAACCAGAGAGGAGCCTGGAGAAGGAAGGAAGCAGGGTAGAGAGCAAGAAGGAGCCCTGGAGGAGGCACGTGGAACAGAGAGACATGAAGAAGTTGTACTGGTTTCTTAGTCCTGGACTGGTTGAAACAGATGTGGGTGAGAGACCCATGGGGAGGTTAACAATGGTAGCTTTTATCTTTTCTTTATTTTAAGATTTATTTATGTGCACCAGAGCTGGGGTATAGACCAGAGGTGGGAGGTGGGGAGTGGGGAGTGGGGAGAGGATTTATCAGAGACAGAGTGGTGAGCAGGACAGGCAGATCTACTGAAATCCACTGCTGGGAGCAGCGGGTGAGACAGCAGAGGTCTGCTGTGCCATGTGGGTAGCCCCTGGCTGGGTATAGAACTCATGCCTTAGTGGTGGTGATAGCTTAATAGTGGGGAGACTTTAAACCCCGTACCACTAGGGAGATCCATAGCAACTTTCATCTTGATTTTAATTTTGCTCTTTTCCTCCCAGACTTGTTTGATTGTTTCTGACCCTTTTCTACGGGTCCCCACTAAAAGGTGCTTTAGACTTGTGGCAGCTTTCGGGCCTTGCTCTGGGCAAATCCTGTTTGGGTGGACTTTTACCCACAAGGGGATGGGTAACTTTGGGTGCTTGATTTGGGAACTATATTTTTTGTCTTTTCTGTATTGTACACTAATTGTATTAAAGTTCCTTTCCATTAACAGTCTTATATGTTTTGTCTTGATGAGGCAGATGGCAGAACCTATTTAGAGCAGGCAGGTTTTGGGGTTCAAGGGTGCCCCTCTCCTTGCTCTGTATCAGTCTGGAATAGAGAACAATTTCTCTAGTGATATGGGGAGGAGGGAGAGAGAAAGTACTGAGTAGCTACTCTGTGTCAGAAAAAATGATTTAATTTTTTAAAAAGATTTATGCATAAAGAACTTGTGTGTAGGCCAGAGGTACAGGAGGTGAGAGAATTCACCAGAGACAGAGAGGGGAGCAGAACAGGTAGAACTACTGAAATACACTGCTGAGGGGAGCAGCTGGCAAGACAGGAGAGGTCTGCTGAGCCATATGGGTTAGCTTCCTGGTGGGCTGGGGGGTCAAACTCATGCTTTGTGGCTGGTGATAGCTTGATAGTACTGAGACTTTAACCCCCGCACCACCAGGGAGTCCCATTTCATTTAATTCTTAACCAAAGTTTATGAAGTAAATTTCAATTCCTTTGTTCATTTATTTATTATACAAATAGTGAGTACCTAGTCTGTGCTGGAAACTGTATAGTGCTGGAACTAGATGGTCCTTGCCTTCTAAAACCTCATATTCTTTTTTTTTTTTTAAGATTTATTTATTTATGCACATAAGAACTGGGGTACAGGCCAGAGGTGTGGAGGGTGAAAGGACTCACCAGACACAGAGTGGGGAACAGAACAGGCAGACTGACTGAAGTACACTGCTGAGGGGAGCAGCAGGCAAGTCAAGAGAGGTCTGCTGCACCATGTGGGTAGCTCCCTGGGTGGCTGGGGATTGAACTCATGCTTCAGTGGCTGTGAACTGCTTCATAGGTTGTGTCTTAACCCCTTACACCACCAGGGAGACTCCTAAAACCTCATATTCTTGTGCTATTTAATCTTCGTATGACATTAACCAATATCAGTTAAAATGGGGCTTTAGAATATTTCTACAATAAAATTAATATAGCAGATAATAAACAAGATATGTAGGTGATAGGGCAGATGGAAAAAGACAAGTGATCTATTTTCTGTTATACTTTCACATGGAGAAAGGGAATGTGAGACAAAGAACACAAATTTCTCTGATTTATTTTTAATTTTTTTCATTTTACTCCCTTTTTTAAAAATGAAATATATTTGACATAAACATTTCTGATAATATAACTGCTCACAATAGGCCTTGAAGTCACCTCTGTCACCTGATAATACTTGGCTTCTGAGACTTTCCCTTAATCATACTGCAGTGAACTTTATTTCAAGATCAGCTTGTCCATTTCACAGGACTGATCTCCTTCCAAATTTCAGATGGGAAATGTCAGCTCTCCTGTCAACATCCCTAACATTTAAATTCTTGGGATTCCAGAGATACTCTAAGAGAACAGATAGGAATTGACTATGTGTACACAATTACTCTTCCAAATGTCATAGGGAAAAGGCAAAGAGATGTCTTCTCAACCATGTTTAATAGCAAAGTAGGCCAATAAAGAGATGATGTAAATCAGGAATTGTTTCCTTGCTAAAGGGTTTAGTGTACATATATGAAAAAAAATTTATAATATATATAGAAAATTTAAACTGATTGCTTTTCATTTCAGGCATTATGAACTTTGGGGACATTGGGCTTCTTTGTCAAGTGGACATCAAATTTATTAATATGACAGATGCCACATTTGCCCAAGGAGGGGAGTATTTTGGGATGTCCTAAATGTAACCCCCTTGAAAAAAAAAAAAAAAAGACATTTCTGCAGAAGCCTGTCCCTCAGCACAGCCCCAAACGGCTGCCAGGAAAGGAGTATGACTTTCATGTTAAATGATCCTGCCCTTGTTATTATGTCTGAATGTGTGAAAGTGGCTTGTGATTTCAAATAGCTGAGTGCTCCTTAGCTGACTCATAAGAAAGTTTCAAGACTGTTTACTATGTCATGAAGAATCATCCCAAGTGTGGCCAGCAAGCAGGGATGAATGCTTTGATATGATTAGCAGGGTTTACCGTAATTTGTGGAGTACTAAAATTAAGCTTGGGGATAGCCTACAGGGACAGAAGGATTTGTTCTGCTGACCAAGCAGCTGCCCAGGGACACACAGAGAAGCTGAAAACAGGTGAAGCAGAACTTAGGAAAAATGCCATTTCAGGACTGATATGAAAATTGTCCAGGATGACCTTGTGAAGAAATTGAAAGAAGATGGTAGTGATTTTAGTGTGCAGTGTTATGAAAAGGTAGGAGGAGGGCTCTGTTTTCTCAGGATACTGAGACTTGAAGGGACTGCCAAAGAGAAACTATATTTGTCACTGCAAGAATAATCAGTAGTTTGGCATTTGGACTCTTGTGACAGGGATGAAAATGAGATTCTGTGAAAGACATATCAGAGTCAATAGGATAGGCAGGAGTTTGTAACAGGAGGGATGAAACAACCAAATTGAGACAGTTTGCTGAAGAAAGCAAAATTGTCAATAATTGCCTCAAACTGAGAGTATACCTGTGTGGGGAAAGTGGGGTGCTTAGCAGAAAGGAGGGTGAACTCAATCTTCTTCATGTTAACTTAGAGAAACCGGTTAGGTGTCCTGGTGAGAATGATGGAAGACAGTTGTATAGATAACTGCCCACAGGGAGATAATGCCTTAGGGATTTGTGAAGCCATTGGATCCAGCTATGACTCACTTTCTCTTTTAAAATTTAACATGGCTCACTGGGATCTTCTTACTCTGTACTGCTATGACATATGATGAAGACTGCACCATAGGAAAGAATGTTTATAAGAGGTTTGTGTTTGGTGACTCATTTTAGCAGCGCTTTATTAACTAAAACTGGGAGCAGGATCCATGGTTTACCCACGGCCAGCTTGTGTGTGCCTTCTGGATTTCTGATTATCAACAGGTTATGAGTTGGTGCAGTTGCATCAGATTGGATGCTTTTTTTATTTGCGTATTAGAAAACGTCCATCTTTGCACAGTCATTGGTATTGAATCATAATACTGATAATTCTTATATTTGTGCAGTCAATGTACAGAGAAATTTCAAATGCATCATATAATTGTTCACACAATGCTCTACTGAGGTAGGAAGGGGGCAGGCACCTTATCCTTTTATTATCTAGAGGAGTGAAGATGTAGGTTAAGTGAATTGCCCAAGGTTAAATAAGAAGGACAACTTGACTTCTTCTTACCTACCTGAAAAAGTAGAATTTTTCAGCTTTGTAGATCTTTTTTTTTTTTTGTCTGAATAATATACACTGAAACCTTTTATCAGCACCAAACTGCTTAATCTAATCTCAGTGAGCTTCTAACAGGCATTAAATGGGAATACAACCTCTTCCAGGGGCCAGGAAGATCAGTTCTTAGAAGAAAATACATCCTTAATTAGAAACATACCCTGAGGCTGTTAAGGGTGTGGGGAAGACAAAGTCTCTGGGTAATGCTTGGATTAGTTTTCATGCACATGCACACATACACACATTTCCCCCCCAAAACTGTTTGAAAGTTCATGCAGAGCTATAATAGTTGGAGGTCACATGTAGAGTCCAGGATCTCATTTCATGAGCTACCTTAAAGATCATTTCAGAGTCAATTAAAATAAGCTGGCCAATGGATAGTGCATGTCACTGTGAAGCAACAAGAAGAAAATGGGAAAGCCCATCATCAGACAGACATGTGAATGTGGAGTTTGAGAGAGAAAAGATGGCAAAGTGCCAGTACTTTAAAGAACAAATGATGCCTTTTAGGCCTGGGAAGCCTGGGGCAGTGCTAATGGTTTATGCAAAGGTCACTATGCCAGTAATGGTTATTGTCAAAATAGGATTCAATTTAGCAATAACACATTAACAGTGTTATAGTGGTTTTTGAGCATAAACCTTACTATACTTATAGTCAAAGAAAAGATTATTATCCAAAACCTCTTTAGAATATAATATCATATGATTATAAGGAAATATAGTATTTCTATTATTTTAAATTAGTTTTCAGATACTGTTCAGAACTCTCTGTTCAAATAACTTCCTTTCATTTTTGCCAAGTCATATATGAACAATGTGTACTGAAATCTATATTAGGTGATTACCTGCTTGACCCATCTCAGGAAATCTGCTATGGCCAATCAGAGATAAAACTATTGTTTTAAGGTGACAGTAAGCTCATTTGTATAGGAAAGTTGATCCTAGTTTAAAAAGTATCTCTCCTGGGGCCTCCCTGGTGGCGCAAGGAGTTAAGACATAACCTATGAAGCAATCCACAGCCACTGCAGCACAAGTTCGATCCCTCAGCCCACCAGGGAGCAGCCTACATGGTGCAGCAGACCTCTCCTGACTCTCCTACTACTCCCCTTAGCAGTGTATTTCTGTCAATCTGCCTGTTCTGTTCCCCACTCTCTCTAGTGAATTCTCTCACCCTCCACACCTCTGGCCTGTACTCCTGTTCTTGTATGGATAAATAAATAAATCTTAAAAAAAAAAGTATCTCTCCCAAGACACCTGGTATTTTGGGTCTTTATTTGATCTCTGGGGAGATCTTCTGTTGATTACTACAGACATATGCTAGAGGTACAAATCCTGCATATATCAAAATTTAGTTCCCAGAGATAAACTTTAAAACTGCTCATTAGCTTTTGACCTTATTTTTTAATCTTTTCATTGTTTATTTAGACTATTTATGACTGAGCTTCCATTATCTATAAACCCACCATTTAAGAGTGGTTGCTATAAAATGTCCAACTAGTGGAAGTTAGAAATTAGACCTTCCAGAAGTTTTCAACACCTAAATAAAGCATGTAATAACACAAATAAGGCACATTTGAATATATCTTCTAATTTTATACTTCTTTCTCCTTCCCTGCTTGATATATATCCTGTGAAATAACAGGGCTGTGAGACCCCATATTCAACATGTGCTTCTTGAACCCCCAGAGGGTGAGGACACAGAGCCAACTGCCTATGTTTGAGTCTCAGTTGTTTTCATGTTTGCCTTAATGTAAGACTGTGGGCCACTAATTTAGTCTCCCTGTACCTGCATGTTTTTTATCCATGAAGTCAGGATAATATTAACACCTATCTCCTATGCTTGAGAGTTTGGAATGAGCAAGTGTCACAGCACTAGAACTTATGTGGCTAAGTTTGCTGCTATCATTCTCCTCACTTAACTATTACTAGTTTCTCACTTGACTACTGATTTATATTTGTGGAATTGTTTCTGGTAATTTTCTAAAACTCTGGAGTACCTTACTGGCCTACATTTCCCTTTATTTTCCTTGGAAGTATGTGTTGTACAGGGCATAAAGTTTTCTATTGAAATAAAATGTAACTTCAAAGACTACAAACAGCTGCTGATTTGTTCAATATATAGCATTAACGATTCCAATAAATAGCTGGTCAAAGGTCCCCTTCAGGGTAAAATTTTGTGAGGATTTTGCTAATAAACCATACCTAAGTCAGAGCTTGATAATTTGCATAAACACTCTCAGTCCATTACATGTGGGAGACTGATTTAAGAGCTGGAAGAGCCTCCAAGTAAATTTTCTTGAGCAATTTTCACAAGCTACCGTGACTACATCTGTGGCCTTCTGCCTCAGTACAGACCTCACAGAGCTGCAATGACCACATTTCCATCTTCCTTGGTGAAAACCAGCGTATAGAAAATGGACTCTAAAAGCCCAGTTTAAGAAATTTCGATTTGTCAAGGCACAGCATTTGTGTCCAGAGCTTTCCCTGGAAAAGAATGTGAATTGAAGGATTTTGCTCTCTCATCTCAACCCACTAACACCCCTTTCCAGTCACTTCCCCTCCCTTAGTGTCTCAGCCCCTCCTCTCTACCCTAATGGCTTCTTGGGAAATGTCTGGAGTTCTGCATCTGTTTTGATCTCATTTGACTTGTTCTTGTCAGCCCCCTTAGGAGTCTGGACTCAGCTAGGAATAATTTGATAAACTAGATCTAGTTGTCACAGACTCTGGTGTGTGTGTATGTATGATGTGTGTGTGCCTGTGTGTATATGAGTAGAAAAAGCACAATTGCAGAAATTGTGAAATATTTTAATAGTTGAGCCTGTTAGGCTCCCAGGTTTAATTTGCATTGTAGTAAACATCAGCAATGCCTTATTCCAGAAAAGAGAATCACATGGAGGGGCACAGTGTCAGGATCAGTAGAAACTTTAAGGAAGTCGTTTCTACTTTCAAGTCCTGTGATATATCACTGAGTAGCTTGAATATTATGTTGGCTTTGAAAACAACAGTAGAGATCAAATGTTGCATACACAGAATCCAAAGGTCCTGGATTGACATGTTTCATGGCCTATGATTAAAAATTTGTAGATGCTGGGGCCTCCCCTGGTGGCACTGGTGGTTGAGCACTGTGCTGTGAAGCTGTCCACAGCCTCTGCAGTGCTGGTTTGATCCCGGCCGGCCGGTGAGGGTCCCACATGGTGGGGCAGACCTCTCCTGTTTCGCCTGCTGCTCCCCTCAGCAGTGTATTTCATCAGTCTGCCTGTTCTGTTCCCCATTCTGTCTCTGGTGAATACTCTCACCCTCCCGCACCTCTGACTGTACCCCAGTTCTTGTATAAAATAAATAAATAAATCTTAAAAAAAAAAAGAAAAAAAATTTGTAGATGCTTTATTGTTGGAAGAAACCTTGAAGAAAGGGTGGGAGACACATAGTGCCAGAGTTGTGAAGGTTTTCCATCTTGCTTTGTACATTAACATCATTGAAGAATGTGATATTTTCCTGACAGAAACGGTGGCTATGCTGTCCTGCCCAGCATCCAGGCTAGGGTAGGAGTCTTCTTACCAAACCCTCTTGAGTCGAAGGTCCATTTTTTTTAAAGGATTTATTTATTTATTTATACAAGCACTGGGTACAGTCAGAAGTGCTGGAGGGTGTGAGGATTCACCAGAGCCAGAGCAGGGAGCAGAACAGACAGACTGACGAAATACACTGCTGAGGGGAGCAGTGAGCGCGGTAGGAGAGGTCTGTCCTGCTATGTGGGAACCTCGCCAGAGGCCAGGGATTGACCTGGCACCGCAGAGGCTGTGGGCAGATTTGCAGTCCAGCGCTCAACTGCTGTGCCACCAGGGGAGGCCCCCCTTTTTTAAAAGGTTTATTTTTTATTTATATAATAGCTGGGGTACAGGCCAGAGGTGCCAGGGCAGGGGGGTGGTGAGAGGATTCACCAGAGACAGAGTGGGGAGCAGAACAGGCAGACAGACTGAAAGCACTGCTGAGGGGAGCAGTGGGTAAGACAGGAGAGGTCTGCCACGCCATGAGGGAATCTCCCTGGCCGGCCGAGAATTGAACCCGCACTGCAGAGGCTATGGACAGCTTCATAGCGCTGCATTCAACCTGCTGCACTGCCAGGGAGGCCCCCCAAGGATCCATTTTTATGTTGACTCAAAGCCCCATATCAAACTAGATTTCAATTTAATAGACCAGAAACTTTATTGCCTAATGAGCAATGGAGAAGGGAGAACTCATATTCAAAATAGAACAAACACCTTCTTCCCAAGCTTCAGGAAGTCTCCCATTTATCTGGGGGACTGGTAGGTCATGAATTCAGGGTAGAGTCTCAGCAGTTATGTGCAGAAGGGATCCTCAACGAACTGTACCTTTGCACACAGCCTGTCAGGAATAACCATGTGGGCCCAGTTCTATGGCTCCCTCTCACCTATCTTACAGTCCTGAGCAAACACACAGATCAGTGCAAAGATTCTAGCTCATGGTTAGAGTTAGAAGAGGTAATAGAATTCCTTCCAGTTCCTCCATCCCTGGGTATGTATTGTAGACCTAGACCAATTGATTTTAAGTGCTAGTTATGGTACTCACCAACTGAGAGAGTTTGGATTGGTTATTTAACCTCCTTTATTTAAATAATATGTAAAAAGGGACAATAATAACCAGTTCCCAGTATGCTTAAGTTAAATGACATAACATATGTAAATTGCCTGGCCCATTCTTTTCATGCCTATGTTAGTTTCATTTCCCTCTTAGACAATTCCCTCATGGCAGAAACGAGGCTTTGGAAGGTGAAGTGATTTATTCCAGATCAATGCAAAGATATTTCTATACACCAGTTGACAGCATTTTATACCAATTATGGCTGTTTGGCAGAACTAATCCTTAGGAAAGTCAATTTACCACCCATGTTCTTTCCAGAAAGACAGAGAACATGATTCACTCTCTGACACCTTCTTCTCAGGTCTCAGGGTAGATGCGAGCTTGCAGGCCGTCACCTTCTCACAAGTTTTGTCCGATACAAGTATGGTAATTTTGTGAGAATTGTTACTTCGTTGGAAGTTGAGATGACACCACCAAATATATAATTTTTATGTTTCAGCTTTTCTGTACCACATTATTATCCTTAGATAGAAAATAATGTTCAAACAGGTAGGTGCTGTCTTTTTTTAATTATTATTATTCTCATTCTTTTCTTGTGAGAATTCTTCAAACCTCTCAGTCTTAATGTCTCGAAAGCTGCTTTCAAACACTAAGGGACGAAGTTTCACTTGGCCTTCTTGTCCTCCTGTTATTTAAAGGTACTGATTCTAAATGCAAAAATTCCAATTTACTGGTGTAATTATCCAATTTATATGCACAAAGGTGGGCTGCCACTCACAAAAATTAATGCAGCTTGAAATACCGCAGGTGATGCCAGTTCAAGTATAATTCTACTTCACATATTCAGACCTAGCTGGTGACTACACTGGCTAAATTGTTTTAGTTATGCCACAGATCTTAATTTTATGTCAGTACTATGATGGGGTCCTTTTCTGGGTGCCGATGGATTTGAACTTGTAGGCAGCAGAGAGTCTGGTGAGTTCCTAAACAGAGTGATATGATGGATCTGGAATTATTACATGAATCTGTTAGGTTATGCAAAAGGGCTGGTGGATCCTGAGGTGTGAAGCCTCATTAGGTGGCTACTGCCATTGAAGAAATGAAAGTGTGACCTGGAAATGATGGCCAGGAGATCTGGAAGGGAAACACGTCTTGCGGGTGATGAGTAGGTAAAGAATGTTGGCGATGGATTAATACTTGTACTGACTAAGGTAACAGCAAAAGTCTCAAATTGCCTAAGAAAATAATACAGATGATCTTTGAAGGGAGAGGTGGTTTAGAAACTCCTGCTAGGGAATTAAATGGTAAACTTGGTAAGGACATGGACTTTGATGGCAGATACCATCTTTCTTCTGTGAAATATGTTTCTTGTATTTTATACAATATTTACACCTCCCTGCATAGATACTCAGTAAGAATTTTGGTGGATAATTGAGTTACATGAAAACATTTGAAAAATATAATAATCAGCAAAGTGGTGTGGGATGTCAGATTCAGGTTTTTTTTTTTTTAAATATTTATTTATGCATACAAGAACTGGGGCACAGGCCAGAGATGTGGGGGGTGAGAGGATTCACCAGAGACAGAGTGGGGAGCAGACCAGGCAGATGTACCAAGATACACTGCTGAGGGGAGCAATGGCGAGACAGGAGAGGTCTGCTGCACCATGTGGGTCACCTCCCTGGCCGGGGACCGAACTCATGCAGCTGTGGCTGCGGATAGCTTCATAGTGCTGCGTCTTAACTGCTCGAGCCACCACGGAGGCCCCAGATTCAGGGTTTTCTTATTGAAGATTTACACAATTGATAATTTTAACTATTTAAGATGGTCAGTTAATAAAAGATATGAAAAAACATTATTGTTCCCAGGAATGTTTTTCTGTGCTAGACCTTCTGTATTTCTCTGACTTACTTGTCTTAATTAGGTTGCTGGCTCTCCTTGTTCTACTTTTAGGATAATAGCAAGACGAAGCAGAATGTAGTGCCTCTATTCCTAGATTTGTATGTCTGTTTTAGGAGGCATGAGGGAAGCCATGTTACCTGGGAGTCACGTGGACTGAAAATTGTAGTCATACTCATGAAGCCCCATTAAAGCATAACCATTGTGTCCCCTGATGGTCATTGTGCATCTGGACTGTGCCTGATGGTACCCAGTGATGACAGGGGAAAACCTGGCAGCTCATCAAATGACAACCAAGTGGATACCAATAAGCCCTGAAGTTATGCAACACTCAGAGCTGCCCTGAGTTTACATCTAATAAAAGCTGCTTGATACTAGAGTAAGTTCCATCTTTGGACCTGGCAAATGTTTTCAGCCTTTTAAGATGACTTGCGTTCAGAGAGGCAAGAATGTAAAGATTATGGCTTGAAATAACCATGACTTCCTGGATTCCCTATTTGAGTGGCCTGTGAAGAAGAAGCTTCCCCTGTTCTTTTCTCTCCTTTTTCCTTTCACCTCTCTCTTTTTTCTCTTAGTTTACCATGATGTGGGCCTAGTGCCACTCACTTATTCAACAGTCTATCAAAGTTTAACATCAAATGTTTAATGATTTCACTGACAAATTTAAGGAGATAATTGCACTAAAACCCCTCTGAAATCAATAGCATATTTAAAAGTCTAATTTAAAAGCAACATGCTTAACTTTTTGATTCCTTTTGATTTGCCTTGTCTTTTTTAATCAACTTAGGAGATTTTTCAGCTAAAATCTTTTCTGTTTCTTTCCTGACTCTCAGCACACATGGGCAGCCTGGGCACCTTTAAAAGGGCAGCATGATAATTAGAGAAAGTGATATGCAGAAGTTGAGAATGCACTCTTTCTGCGCTGTTGAGACAAAGCTATTTAGCGTGACTGCCAGTGCTAACAGCAGGCTCCTAAACTGGAACTGTTTATCTTCAAGGGTCACATTTGAGGTGTTCTTTCTGTCTTTTCCAGATGGGGAAAGTGAATTCCAAAATCAAGTCCTATACTTTGAAGGTTAGAAAAAAAAATACTTTAGTGTTTACAAATAATTTTTCCTTGTTATTGGATAACTGTATCTATTAATAAAATAAAAATTGTGCAAATATTTCTTTAAAGAATGGCAATAAAAATGACAAGGTGCTTCTTATGAAGGTACCAGTCTATTGCAAATGTCCTGAGTTGCTATAAATGTTGTACTGACTCTAGAATAAATCAATTGTTAAACACAAGCTCATCAGTCCTGGGTTCTGGGAAGAAAGGTTTGAGCTGAGGAATCCCGGTTCCTATAAAAGTCAAGAAAGAAATGAGAAATGAGAGCCAAGTCCTCTTACACCTCAGTCCCTTGCTTCTAGAGATTAACAGGTTGTGATGTCACTGGTGTAACTCGTTCACTGTAGTCTTTTTATGCTCTAATAATGAAAAATATATATATATTATTTTTATTTTATTTTATTTTTTGAAAGATTTATTTATTATTATACACGAGTTGGGATACAGGCCAGAGGTGCACAAGGGTGAGAGGATTCACAGAGACATGTCAGGGAGCAAAACAGGCAAACGGCCGAAATACACTACTGAGGGAGCAGCGGGCGAGACAGGACAGGTCTGCCACACCATATGGGAATCTCCATGGCCAGCCGGGAATTGAACCAGCACTGCAAAGCCTGCAGACAGCTTCACAGCGCTGCGCTTAGCCTGCTGCGCCACCGGGGAGGCCCCTATATATTTTTTAATCTATATCCAGGCTTCACTTTTTTCAGTCACTTTCCCTCACATTTATAGATGGTTTAGCTTACAATTTTGTAACTTTACAATGGTGCAAAAGCAGTATACATTCAATGGAGAACATACTTTGAATTTTGAATATTGATGGTTTCCTGGCTATAGATATACAGGACTAAGTGGCGCTGGGCAGTGGCAGCCACACTGTCACTGAACCACTGACACTCTCTAGGGTGCATTGTTTTTCAATACAGTATTTTATAAATAAATGAGCTGTTTAATACTTTATTACAAAATAGGCTTTTGGTTGGACAAGTTTGTCCAACTTGTTAATGTAAGTGTTCTGAGCATATTGAAGAGAGACTAGACTAAGCAATGCTGCTTAGTAGTTATGAAATGTGTTTGTGATGTTTTTCCACCTCATGATGGATTTATCAAATACAACCTTTCTGTAAACTGGGGAAGATCAGTACTTACCTTAAGCCCAAAATTCCTTCTCGCTACAGAAGATTCTCAGAAGACCAAAGGCTAGTTGGAACTAAGACAATCTGGCCATAGGGTATGTAGAAAGTTGGTCGGGTTAGCAGGATGTAGAAAAAAATACAGAGACACATGTCTCTTTGTTGAGGCAGAATGTGATAATTTTCATAAATTCTACGCAAACACAAAATCATTGCTGTTCAGAAGACAGCAAGTTTATATCTTGTGAGATTTAAAAAGTGACAACAAAAAATTAGGTAGTTACTCAAAGTACTTAAACTCCAGAAGTTAGTTATCAGTGATAGATATTGGACAAAAGAGAAAAATAAATCACATTTTTTTTTGCACAATCCTTTTGTTTTAATTTACCTTTTTTTTTTTTGTTTTAGGCATTGCTGTATCTACACACATGCTTTTATTTTATCATTAGAGATTTTTTGTAGCAAGAAAGGATTACTTATGAACACAAAAATATTTATTTTTCTCATAACTTTCAAAGAAGCCACCTGGGGTTTGGAATTTACTTTTCCTACCAGGACAGTTGGACTGAGAAAATTCCCTTTTTTTCCCCTTTGTAATTGCAAACATAAACACATCTATAATTAGCATTATCTTAACACTAGCCATTTTGGACATATATTTATGTGTCAGTCTAAGGCTAAGTAAGAATCTTAATTTCTCTGTTTTACAGATGAGGAGGCAGAGGCCCAAATAATTTACTTTGTGCTGGGTCCCAAGAAATTCAAATCAAGGCTCTCTGACAGGGAAGTCCAAGCACTTCCTGACCCATCATGATACTCCAGGATGGGCATGCTCTTGGGTCACCTAGCAGTGCCCTTTTAAAGCACCCATGTCTCATCCTTCTCTAGTGACCCCTCTTCACTTGCACCCCCCTAACCAGGTCACAATTGTTCCCTAATCATTGGTTGGTTCTTTATCCTAGCTGTTCCTCCTTTGTTCTATATTAAGTGAATTTGTTTATTTATTTTTTTTTTGGTTGAAGAACTGGGATGTAGGCCAGTGGTGGGGAGGCGAGTGAGAGGATTCACCAGAAACAGAGTGGGGAGTACAACAGGCAGATTTACTGAAATACACTGCTGAGGGGAACAGCTGACAAGACAGGAGAGGTCTGCTGTGCCACATGTGGGTCAGCATCCTGGCAGGGGATCAAATTCAGGCTGCAGCAGTGATAGTGCTGAAACTTAACCCCCAGGCCACTAAGGAAGCCCCTGCTTTTTTTTTTTTTTTTTTAGGATTTATTTTATTTATGTGTACAAGAACTGGGCTACAGGTCAGAGGTGTGGGGGATGAGAGGGTTCACCAGAGACAGAATGGGGAACAGAACAGGCAGATTGACTAAAAAACACTGCTGAGGGGAGCAGCAGGTGAGTCAGGAGAGGTCTGCTATACCATGTGGGTTGCTCCCTGAGGGGCAATTGAACTCGTGCTGCAGAGGCTGCAGACAGCTTCATAGGTTGCATCTTAACCCCTTGAGCCACCAGGGAGGCCCCTTTGTTTTTGTTTTTCTGAAAGCAGATCTTTGATAAAATTTTGGGAAAAGAGATGTTAAAGGAACTAGACGTCTATGATGAGCAGGGCCAGAGGGTGCAATGATGGGGAATGATCCCAGACAATGAGGGAGAAGAACTGAGTCCTCCCCAGCAATGGAGGCCATCCTTGTTTTTGACGAAGTGTGTGATTTTTGTTAGGACTAGTACTGAACTGAACACTGAGATTTTAGGGGTAAAAATAAGACAAAGTAAAAAAAAAAAAATCCAGAGAATATTTAAGTAATCTATTAGGGAACTTTGTTTTTTCCTTCAGAATTTTAAATAACATTTTTTACATTTTTCCCTATATTAGTCTTGATTTTAAAGATTAATTAATTAATTAATTTGCATATGAGACAGGCAGTTTTAAAATATGCATGAATGTGCAAAAAGTGAATAGTAACTAGTAAATGTAAATGTAATTAATGGCCCATGGGTATGTTTGCAAAAATCTGTAGATTTATTTCCCCAAGTTTTGTGTAACATTAAGGCAAGTGCTCATCCATTAAAATCTTTCTCTTGTTGGCTTTGCAGATGCTTTTATGAGGAATACAAATAAGTGAACTTTAGTAAAACATTGAACACTGTGACCCATAGACACTGCTACCTTTAGTATCTGAACTTGGAGGAATAAGATTGTTTTATGTTTGCTGGCTTCCCAAGTAGAGGGATATTTGAAACTGCTAATGTTTGGAAGTTAGCATGAAGAGATTCAAAAATTGAAATCTTGAATTCCATAGATTCAGAAGTATTATTACAAAGGGTCACAAAAAGCTTAGTTTTGTTTGATATGAGGGTTTTGCATCTTTTAAGATAATACAATAAGGAGTTGAATAAATGTCCAGGATATTCTGAGTGATGAAAACAAATCTTCATCTACAAGATTGAAACCTTTTGAAAATGTGTACTTATTTTCTAATTGTAATGTATGTCTTTTTGTAGAAATGGAAAGTACAGAATATAAAATCATTTCAATAATATTATTCATAGTCTTAACACCTTTAAGTATTTTGATTGATGACATGGAACTACACATCTATATACACAAAACAACTACAAAGGTCACATGTTAAACATGCAGTTATATCCCACCTCTTTCCACTTAACATTTTTTATCTTGAGCATTTACCATACAGATTATAATTTTTGAAAACTCAACAATTTATTATTTTATATATATTCCAAAATTAATATTACCAACACTACTTTGTATGCCACTTAGAGTTTCCAATTTTTAGTTATTGTAAGTAACTGCTAACTAACAATCTTTTATTTATTTTTCTTTATGTTTATGTATGTGTTTGCAAGTAGACATGTAGGTAAACAGACCATTTTCTTGGACTAATATGTAATAGAAGAATGACTAGGTCAAAGACTGTGAGCATTTTTGCAATCCAAGTTTGGACCTTAGGTCAGTTGCTCAAAGTCTTATGTGCCAGGAGTTACTGATTTGTAGCCAGTTTCCTTTGGCGAGGGTGAACCATCATAAGTGGCAATTCCAATTTATGATGGGTATCATCCCAGTTGGCAGATACACGCCTCTGTGTGTTTGGCAGCAATGGGCTCCATCCTGAGCTTATTTTACCTCCACCTGCCCAGAGTTCATTATGGACCCTGGAGAAAGGCCCATCCATCCACAATGAGCTCCTAATGGGCAGAGGAAACAATGGTAGACATTGAGATGCTGGCTGGATATGTTAACTTTAGGCAGACGGCTGGGTCTCTCATTCAATTCACCAGCTGCCCCTGGAGAGCCAAGTGAACTGCTCACCCCTCATATGTCCTTCTTATCTGAATGGGGAGAGAAAGATAATGAATGTCTACTGGATGAAGCAATTAATCTTTAGAAAAATAAGAACTAACGTGGGAAGAGCGTCTGTGGAAGATGCTGCATTCTATTTTTGGCAAAATGTGAATATCTATAGATAAATTGCTCTGTCTTCAGCACATCCAGATTTTACCACCTGTGAATTTAATTGAGTCAGTACCAAAGTTCCAATTTAGGTAATATGCTCATTTATAAAGTTGGTGGCTGTGATTTATCTTTACAACAGGGGCAGTTGGTTTTCTTGTGATTCTCAAAGTTAAGAAAAAGATAACTTGAGGCTGCTTTAAAGTTTGAAAAAGGGAAACTACCTGGGGTCATTGGTCATTTTATACATTTATCTGCTCTCCTCTGGGTCATAAGTAAATAGGCCTCTCTGTTTTCAATTATTGTATTATTTTCAGGGCTGGAGGGAGCCCCTGCCCTAGCAGCTGTTGGTTCCTTGGGCTGCCTTCAAACTGAAGCTCTGAAATGGCAGCCGACATGGAACTGGGTATATTGGGTGGTACTCATCTTGTGTGGGAGTCATCCATACTGTCCACACAGCACTGTTTTATCGCAGAACCAATACTTTCTGTGGATTTATTGGGAAATAATAGATTCTGGTTGGATACTCTGTGAAGGATGGTCAGTGTCTCTTATATCTCTCTGTTGTCAAAGTCCAGCACTTGACAGCCTGTAGTGTGATTGTGAATATAGGGCAAAGGGCCTTCAAATAACAAGCATTTCCCATGGCACTCAGATTTGTGCTAGGAAAAAACATCTTGGGTAGAGGCTCCCTTGCCAAATCATTTTGAAACAGGCCACTGATTCTGGTGAGTATGTATATACTAAGACTTAAGCAAAAACATAATTTCTTAAAATATATCCATTCCAGGTAATCTTCCTATAAAATATCATAAAGGTTCCCCTTACCCATAAAGAATACTTTACTCAAGTAATTGTTGCCATGGGCCATGGCCCTTAAGAGATCTTCTTTTGTTTTACTTGTTTATTTCTTTTGCACCTTTTAGTAAATGAATAACCAAATCACACAGGACAGATGAGACTCTTTGTTCTTAAAGAGTCAAATGATAATATCAAGTATTGGTAAGTAAGGAAGGAAATGAGTTCTCTAATATGCTGCAGATGTAAGTTAGTACTTACAGCATTTTCTTTAATAGAAAAAATTGAAAACAGCCTATAAGGGAAGAATTGAATAATTTAGATCCATATAATGTAATAATTTGCAAAGTAGATAACTTTGGACTGACATGGAAAAATAATAAAGATGCGTAGCTTAACAATTGCAGTCAGCAGTGGCCCACATATATGACTGTGGTACCAATAGTCTATATAACATAGCTCAGATGCATAGTGTGCTATATCATCTAGATTAGTGTAATCACACTCCACTCCATGATATTTAAAAAACTACAAAATCACCCAATGGCACATGTTTTCCAGAATGTAGCCTTGTCATTAAGTGGCACATGGCTGTATAAATAGAATGCTACTGCTATGTACCAGCTATAGGTAATGTGGTGCTGGTGGTGTCTGTGTGAGTGAAAAAGGTCTGGAGAGATACAGAGCACATTGACTAATGTGCTGCACACTTTTTGAACAGGAAATTAAATGTAGTAGGGAAGGTTGTAATCTAGAGGAACTTTAGCTTTATTTGTAATGTTTAAATTTGGATAATTAGCGTTTATTTATTTCTTGTATGTCTTATTCATGCATTCCTTTAATATACTTTTGATAATACTTTATTACTTTAGCATTTATTTATTACTTATTTTTTTTTTTTTACAAAGCTAAAAGAAAAGCTCTCCAGAGCAAGGCAGAGAGTAAACGCTCAATCCATGTTGTCACAGATTTGTTGGATGGGTGAGCGGTTCTCCCGCAGGGCGCTATGTCAGTGTGTGTTGTATCTTTGATCACAGAACTTCCTTTTGTCAAGTTGAAATCTTTTCCATTTTAACTTGAGCTTTTATTTTTTTTTTCCATTTTACCCTCCTGTTGGGCATTTTGAAAGTTCAAAGAGTGTGTTCAGAATTTCCTGCCTAATGGTAGCCCCTTGACATACAAACTTCCCTTGCTCCCTTAGCAGGGAAAAAGTTCTCAGCTTCTGGATCTCACTGCTATTGGATCATAGTTGTACTCACTGGTAAACATTTACATTGACTTACACTCAGTCTTAATGTGAGCACTTATAGACAGGGACTATCTGTATCTTATCAATAGAACACATGCGTGGTCCCTGAGGACCACATGAGAGGAAAAAAAAATTAAGATTTTTCTTTTCAAAAATGTTTGACTCTGGGAAAGAGTGTCCATACTGAACCATGAACTGTTAGACTATTCTGTGAACAATTCATTATCTGCAGTTCATTGCATATCAATATATATGTGCAAATTTAGAGATTTAGCAACTCAAGCCAACATACTTATCTACGTGCAGTGGGGGAAAAATGTTCACAGTAGATTATATTAACTGTTGATCCAAGTTCTTTTTAACACATGAAAACAGCTGTCTGACTTTTCTCACAAGTGAGCAGCCTGAAGAATTCTATTACCTAAGTCAAATTCAACACAATTAAAAAAAGTGATGAGCTTTATAATGAGAGACAAATGGAAGATTCCACCTCTGGTTGGTGGTAAGAAGGCAGAGGGGAGAAGAATGAACATATTCAAACCTTCATAGGAAAGGTTTGCCCTGTTTTAAATTCCACTATTCGGCCCACTGGGCACCTCACATCTCACCACTGTATCCACCAATTGAATCTTAGCATCATTTTAAAATGATAGATAGCACAGACAAGTTCTGGAAATTTTCCTTCTTGAGTAATTTCCTAATATTAAAAATGTCTTTCTTAGGTGATTTTAGCTCACACAAATTGATGGAAAACCAAATGCTGAATAGAAAGCAATACCAGGGAAGTAAAGAACAGACATGACTTCTTGTGAATAGAGGATGTACTCATTTGGGCCTTTAACTTCTTTACCATCTGCAGTTCCTTAAGACTCCAGAGAAACATCACCCTCTTAGTGCCCTGGCTTGACATTGTTTCCTATTTCCTTGGTGAGATCCAAGACCACCTGCAACATGGGATGGTCTATTATAAAATCCTCTCTGTGAGGTGTTGATAGGGGGATTGCCAGATGATGCTGGCTCCTTTTCCCCAATGCCATCCTCAATCCCAAGGTAGCATCGAGTAGACAGAAACCTAGCTTTTCACAAGTCAGGACTATCTGAGCTCTGAAGGATCCCTTCTGCACCTGAGTTTGTCAGGGCCCTAGAGTTATAATCAAGTCAAAGTCTTCTCCCTATTAGTGGGAATAGCTCTGTTAATTTTGTGTGTGTTGTAAGAAATATTGGTGGAGCTGTTACTGTTTCCCTATCCACACTGGAGTCAGATATCCTATGGACTGCCTCAGGGTCTCCATCTAGGTTTCCCCACTTCTCCTCTCGTGCTAGCTCATCTTGTCTTTCCCCACTTCGATTGTGTTCCCTATTGAGTAACATTAACATTATGCCTTATTTTAGCATACAGTGATTCTTTACTACAATCTGCCTTGCCACCTATTTCAAGTTGAATTGTGTCCTCCAAAACCAATTCAACTTCTATTCCGGATATCTGTGAATGTAACTTTTTTTGGAAATAGGGTCTGCAGATATCATTCACTGAATTGAGGTTATACTGGAGAGTAGGGTGGACCCCTAATCCAATAGGACTGGTGCCCTTGTAATAAGAGTAAACACAGAGATAGTCAGAGGGAGGAAAGCAATGTGCCTACAGACAGAGAGTGGTGTGCTATAGCTGTAAGATCAGGGACATTTTGAGATTTTCAGGAATTGTTCACACATCAGAAACCATGAGACAAACATGACACAATTTCTTCCTCTGAGCCTCCAAAAGGAACCAGTCCTGCAGACACCTTGATTTTGGACTTCTGATTTTCAGACATGTGAGACAATGAACAGCTACTGTTTTGAGCAATCTTGTTTGTGGAAATGTGTTACAGTAATCTAGGAAACTAGTGTGCAAAACAGGACCTGGCCCATCTTTGTGCCCATCCTGAATTCATCACTATAGAATCTCCACTGTCCTCTACACACACCAGGCCTTTCCTCACTTACCTGTGTCTTACCAGGAGTTATTGTATCTTCAGGGTCTAACACTGGAGATCAAAGAGAATTTATATTTAGTAAAAAAGCCTTCAGATTATTTCACACTATAATGACCTCTGACTAATGAGGCATCTGCTCCCCAGGTGGAGAACTTGAGTTGGTCAGATAAAACATTTACAACATAAATTGAAACTGATAATAAAACAGACAAGTGACGTTTGTCTAACATGTCACTCATGTAGTCTTTTCCCATATAACATAAATGTTTGTGGTCAAAATTGAACTCAGGGATAATCAGGGGGTATAAGCAAATAAAGTTGGGTTCCCTAGAATGGTGTCCTCAAAGGAAATCGGTCTCTCATCAGGTTATCTAAGAGTGAAATTACTAACACGCAGGCCATAGAAAACACAGTAGGTAACTGGTCACCATTCTGCCACTGTGTTCCATGATCAAACATGGCTCCAACCTTGAAAATCTTATTTTTCTAGCTATAATAGAACTGTAAGAAATTTGAATATATTTTCATTTCTGCTTACAGTTTCATTCCTTTGCCCTCTTCAGCTATTCATAGATAGTAACTTTCCCTGACTTTGGTTCAAGGTCCTTGAATTTTGGTTCAAAGACATTCTGGTCTTTCCCTGCCTCATATCTGTAGTGCTAGTGACCCTTACGAGGCATCTGCTGATATATACTGAAAGAAGGAACTAATAGACAGTTGAATAGATTAGTATGTGAGTGAGTGAATGGACATCTTTAAAATCTTAAATCAATATGCTGAAGCTTCTGAATCTGATGTTTGTCACAGGCAATAGACCAGGTAGAGAAGGTGTGTCAGAAGGTGGTACTCCCAAGGCCTGTTCTCCAGGATCTGAACAGGATACCAACTCCCCCCACTAAGAATAGCTAGTACTTCTTTCATTATTGGGTTAGGAAGAAATTCTCTTCAGAAATCATGAAGATTTTTGTCTTCATTAAGTTATGGATTTTTACATTTGCATAGTTCTATTTTTTTTTAACTTTAGGCTATATCCATGATTTTTGCAGAACTAATTGGAAACAAAATTTCTGATATTCAATCCAGTCAGGTTTTTCCCACATGTAGGCTTTGTCAGAGGGATTAGAAATTTTTCCTAGAAATACTAACTGTAAATTTGCTTCAAAATCAGAATGAAACATTGGGTTATAATTCATCCTGGCAGCCCTGGGAAAAATGGGTACACTGCCTTTGCAACCCCCCCCCCAACTTCATGATTGTATCATTGTCTATTTCTGAACTAAGTGGAAACAACTGCCTAGTTGCATGCATGTACACACTCATACATAGAGGCATGTACAACACTGATGCATTTTTTTTCAAAGAAAATTATAAATAACTCCAGGACAGATGCATTTTATCATTTTAACTCATTTCATTGGATTATGATTCTATTTGCACCATTGGCTTAATTCAAAAGTCACCTGGGCACAGAAGAGTGAAACCTCCTTTAGCCCAAGGCACAGACAAGGCTGCACAACTGAGCATCCAAAAGTATTTACTATTGCATTTGTTGTTGATCTTGAAAACAAACAAATGTATTGATGTAAAGCAATCTAAAAATTCAATTCAGGCATACTGACTTTTTCACACTTAGGCATCAGACTGTAGCTGAGAAATGAAAGATTCTACCAATAGTGGATATGTGCCAGCCATGATTATAATTTACATTTGAAGGCTTCTTATCTCAAGTGTCTATCACAGTTTTTAGTATGAAGCAAGTGCTCTGGTTGATATTTTTAATATTGGGAGTGGATGAATGCAAATGCTTGTATTTCATTACAATTTATTTTCTCCTCTATCCCTTTGCTCTATCAGGATGTACACTGAGGGATCTCCCTATGTGAAATCCATCCTCACAACTTCTGGATATCACCAGGTACCTAGCAGAGACACAGGAACCATGCCTCCTAGTTCATATCAGTCCTCTCAAGTATAATAGTTATCTTTATTAGATTAATTATCTCAGCATCCCCAATCATTTCATAATTGCCATACTTTATTTTCAGAGTTGTACATTTCTTAACTATCAATGTCTACTAAAAGCTTATATTTTAAACCCATGACATAGAATGTCAATAGAATTAAATTACTGTTATCTCTTGAAGTAGTCTAATAAGTGGTAACTTTTCTTGTGCTTCTTCCCATCCTGGGACAACATCAACATGGTAAATTTTTGATTTGTCATCTTTTTCTAGTGCAGAAAGAGCTGCCATTCTATAAACTCAGTATTGTTTAACATTGGTATTTCTTCATACATACACCAAAAAATATGGTAGCCAAATAACTTGGCAACTATTATTTAATGCACTAAGCTAACCACAGTTATTATAGATTCTGAGGAAACATGGCACAGTAGATTGAAGCCTCCTTAGTCTGGGCTTTGTTTTTGTGGAAGTGCTTTAATTGTATATCTAATGGCCTAGAATTCACAAGTAACTGGAAAAGCAATACATTGATATTCTTTCTGGGAGTGTATTGGTTGACTGTATTTGTTTTGGCAGCCCTGGGAAAATTGTGTGCACATACATGCACACACACACATAGCTGCAAACATTGATGCTTATTTTCTTCAAGGAAAGTTATTAATAATTCCGGGACAGATAAATATTATCATTTAATTCAGTTCATTGGATTATGATTCTATATTCACCTTTTGCTCCATCCAAAAGTCCTTGGGCACAAAGAAATGATATAATGAGACAATGAAATGTTGGAAAGGCAATGAACACTTGGAATGAGTTGCTTATCTCCCTTTGAAACTGGCGTATTTCTAACCTCAGCATGAACTCGTATGTAACACTTTAATATGTTTTGGAGGAGGGGTCATAACACCATCTTTCAGATTCTAGTGTCTGAAAGATGGATTTCTTATGTTGTGTTCCAACAAATATTGATTGGTATTATCTTGGATACTTTCAGTAATGCTAAGCTATGAAAAACAGGAAGGTTTGTACTGTCAACATTTTCTTAATGGGATATAGTTCAAAAACATTGTCTTTTAACCAAATTTGAACTTTTAAAATAATTTTTTTTTATTAATTTAAAGAGTATCATATTTTTGAAAGATTAAAAACATATCTCCTACTCTTGAACCATATACAATGCATGATTAAATGAACTAAGAAAACATATAACTGTGCCTACAAAATTATTTTTATGTATTTGATATATTAAAAAATAGGGGGATATTTTAAAATTGAGCCTAGTAATGACTTCCTTCTGGAGTCTACTGTTAATGTGTGTTTATCAAATGCTATCCAACTAAGCAGATCATTTTAGTGGGGAAAAAAAGTGGGTCAAAACAATTTCTGGACCTTATGTAGTTAAGATGATTGACTAAGCTACCACTTAGCCAATACATTTTCATGATGTCTTATATTATGAATTAGTTTTGCAGGAAGAGTAGACAAAAGATGAAAAAGACTATCTGACAAGTACCTTTAGTTTTCCTATTTTTAGAATTATTTCACTGCTTTCTCTCTGTTGAGGACAATGTGATTCTTCCAAGCTCAGGAGTCATGAGTTAATTTCCAGCTCTGTGTCTCATCCACAAGATGAGAGAAAAAAATGGATATAATCCTACCTTATAGATATATGGATTCTACTTTTACTTGTATTATGATCAACTAAACTAATGATAAAATTTTCCCAGATATTTAATATTGGCTTATATAAAACTGAAAATTCAAAGGAATATGGAAATATTATTCTGTTCAGTTCTTAAAGTTGTGATATGGGAACCCAGTTTGACTCCATTGGTGATCACTTGATATGATACCTTTAGGTGTCTAGTTGCTTGATGGGCCTGAATCCTTCCTGGAAAACTCTCAGCTAAGAAAAGTCTGCATTTAGGCACATAGAAGAACATTTTCCAAGAACACCATATTATCTGTCGTTCTAGTTACATTTACCCAAGAACCTAGGGGCTCAAGCACCAGTCCTGGGAAGAGGAAGATACAAGAAAGCTACAACAGAAAAGAGTTGTTTCCCTAAGAACTCTGACACAAGGTAGGAGCAGAGACCTTGCCACTTACATTATAGCACAACACCAGTGTGGACGAACTTCTGCATTTGAGCTACTTGTTGGGACACAAAGATAGCTCAGGCTATAGGTCCTTTGCTGAGCAGCACATTGAAGGGGTTGTAGTTAGATGCATGTATATTGGCTATTACAGTATTTGATACTGTCATAGAAGCTTCAAGATGGTATGCTACCTTCAGACACCATCAGAAGGGTAAACCTGCTGGCCTCACTGTGGCACTGGCAACTTTTGTGTTAGCAACCTGTGACACTCAAAAAGTCAGATTAAAGGACAATGGCAAGTAGCCACATAGTACCTGAGAAGGCTTAAGCACCCGAAAAATAACTTAGCTATGTCATCTAGGAGGAAACACAAGGATTTAAGGGGACAGGCCACTCATTCAAAAGCTTAGATTAAGTTTCTCTGACTGTGTATTTCTTGTATTCCAAATTGTTGGCAAGAATTACCTTTTGAAAATTTGAAGAGACACTCTCTTAGTGCAGTGTTGCTGTCAAAGCTGTGTTATCTTATCAACCAGAATGCCAATTAAACTAGGCTTGAAGAAGCATGTTTGTAGCTCTCTATCATGTATGGTCTCTTGGAATTTCAGGCAGCAATCCTCCAGATACAGTACACACAGTGTTTCTGTCATAATGTGAGAATGGGAATCATATGCTCTGTCTTCCTGAGGGGGAGAAAAATAATCTCTAATGTTTTCCAGAAATGACACTGTTTTTCATTATCTGGTGCATTTCATGTCTGTTGTTCAGCTCAGTACTTCGGGTTCATATCACAGTGGTTGTTTCCACAGGCTGCAGTGAGGTACCAGCATTTTTCTCTGCCATGAGTTTGGAAAAGTACATATCCATTTCTCTTGAGAAAAGAAAACAAGACTAAATTCTTCTTCCCTGTCTTTCAAGCTTAGTTTCTATCACCTCATTTACTGGATGACAAGTGTGTTGGTTCAGTCTTGAAAAGACATCCCCAAAAATACAAAATTGACATTGAAATAATGGACATACCTAAGGTGCCATAAGCATTTTCTTTGCCATAATTTACTGTTTAGAAATCAATGTGGTTCTTGAAGGGATTTTTGCAAAATATAATCTCACAGTATGTTTCAAGACAGAAGGAGGCCATATGGTCTATCCAAGCCCATCCACCTGTCTGTCTAATATTTGTATCATGGAATTTTTTTTCTTTCTTGTCTGACTCTTTGAATATACTCATAGTTGCATGTTTCATTGTTGCCTTTTGTGATCCATTTCACACTTTAATTATTCCGCATAAAGACTCTGCATAAAGAAGTTGGGTATTTTTTTTTCCTTCCTAAAGGCTATAGGATAAAAGGCTGACTATGACTAACTTCAATCTTATAATAGCAGGTGGGCAGTTAATTGGGAAATGAAAGCAACCTAACACTAATTTGCTAGAGCGTTCAGATTTCATGAGTAATTACCATGTAAGAGGTAACTTGGCGGTAGGCTCAGTGAAGCTGAACAACAGACAACATCTAAATATGGCAATGGCATTTGTGACATATGTTCTTTCCCCAGAGGTATAGCAAAAGAAAAGGGTTATTCCTACTTGTAAACTTTGAATCAAAAGAGATACGCTATTTTTCAAAGGAAAGTAAAAGCAAATGGGACTGCTGTTTTCAGTGGGGTCAGATATTCTGTCAAAGGTGCTGTTTTCTCATTGTGGAGGCTGGGATATTGCTGTTACTGTGTTTGGTGGAGTCCAGGTACAATTACCTGAGATAGTCTCTTCACAAAGCCAAGAGAAGAACTCTATCCTGCAATTTTGAAGAGTTTGCATTTTATGTTGTCAATAGCCAATGCAAGGCCTATGAGGGTGCCTTTGCACATAATAGGTTCGTAATTAATAGAAGGTTTGATGGAAATTTGGAGAACATCCTGAAGGCAGTGTTCATACCAAAACTATTGAATGGCCTATTGTTCTGTTAGATAGGGTAAGGAGGGCAATACCTTAAGAAAATTAAATAATGCACATGTCCTGAACCCAGAAAAATTTGCCAGGGCTGATAAAGTTTGGGGAGAGACAAGAAACACTCAGAGGGGAGAAGTCAGTCCTCAACCTATAGGCAGGCTGATAAAGCCTGAGGAAAGCAAGAAGCATCGAAGTAGGGAAAGCAGACCCTTATACCAATCTAGGGATTGTTAAAAGTACACCTTGAGAGCACAGTTGAAGGGCAAGTGACTTAGAAATTGCTGTCTGAGATAATAATCTAATGTCAGGACTGCCTGCACAGTATATCCCAGAAAGTGATGGAGTGAGGAGCATCCTGTGCCCATTTAAGCCAGGAACCCCACCCCCCACCTTTCCTTAATGTATTATTCCCTGGACTCTGCCTGCCCAGATCTCTTGCCTGGTGTGCTTTCAATCTGTAGCTAGTAAACTTTGCTTTGCTTTGCCTCAACATGGTATTTAATTCTTTCATATCCATATTCAAGGACAGGAACCTCAAAATCCAGAAACATCTAGGAAGCTTCAAAACAAGGAACAATTCTAGTCCAGAACAGCTCTAAATATGAAAGACAAATATGGTGTCAGCACTGTGGAAACTGCAGGCACCAGTCCAGGCCCTGCAAGACCCTGCTCACCAACTACAATCCCAAGCTACACTTGGTAAGCTCTCCAGCCCCAGCCCCACTCAGCAGCACTATAGGAATCAGTGCAGTCCCTGCCAGACTATGTAAGGTCTTATTTGCCAGCAGAAATCACAGCCATCCTCTAGAGAGCACCCCTAGCCCTGGAGCCACCTGGAAGAGCTGCAGATACCAGTGTGGACCCCAATTGAAGTCACAAAATGCCCTACCTGACAGAAGTCACACCCAGAAACCCTTCGGTGAGCACCCTGGCTTGGCACAACTGCCAACAGCATGGGAACTGGACCAGGTCCCAGTCCAGGCCACATAAGGCCCTATCCACCAGCAGTGACCCACAATACCCTGCGGTGAATGTCCCCAGCCCTGTGTTAGGGCACAAAGCAGAGACCAAACCCACAACAGTGAGGTTCTAAAAGCAATGGGGGAGATGGAATAACACAAGGAAAGCCACAAGACTCCTAAAGGAGAACACTACATCACAGAAAGACAAATCTCCAGCACCCAATCACAAAGACATGGAAGATATATTCCTCCCTTTTGATACAGAATTCAAGCTGGTCTTCATAAAGAAATTCAAAAAACTCAGAAAAGATGCAGGAAAGTGGATTAAGGATATCCAAGAAAATTCAGAAAAACAAATGTCCTTAGAAACAAAAATCAATAAATATCAAAAATGATTATCTACAAAAGAAAATAATTGAGCTTCAGGTTGAAAATCTTTAAAGACACAAGAAAAATATAGAATCTGTAGAAGTAGAATGAACCAAATGGAAGAGTGAATCAATTAACTTGAAGATGCAAATTTATAAAGAGGCAAGATGTAAGAAGAAAAAGAAATGAAGTAAAAAGAAAATGAAGAAATACTTCATCAACTATCCAACCCTATAAGAAGAGGTAATATAAGAATAATGGGTAGCCCAGAAGGGAAGAGACAGAAAGAACAAAGAACATATTTCAAAAAATAATAGCATGCAAATTTCTAACTGGAAAAGAAAATAAATATACGGATCCAGAAAGCTAAAGGAACACTGGGATATCTAATCAAAATGAGAGCAAAAAGATATAGTAGTGAAACTTCTAAGAGTTAAAGTCAAAGAAAAAATATTGAAGTTGGCAAGAGGGGAAGAAGCAGATAATCTACCTAGGAACTCAGATCAGGCTAATCTCAGAAGAAACACTATGGACAGGGAGGGAATGGAATGAACTTCCAACCTTAAATACTCTATCTTGCAAGATTCTGCTTTAGATATGAGGTAGAACTAAAGTCCTTCCCAGAAAAACAAAAGCTGAAAAGACAGTTGCAAAAACTGTACCCCCTTCAAACAAATACTGAAATGAATTCTAGTATTTAACCCACATTGATAAATACATTAAAAATGTCAAAAGAAATAACCACAAAATAAAAGACAAAATGGCAACAACAGACTTTCATATATAATGATGCTGAATGTTAACGGATTAAATTCACCAATTAAAAGACACAAATATCTGTTTTGATTAGGAAACAGAATCCAACCTTCTGTTGTATCCAGGAGACACACCTGAACTCCTAAGATAAACATAGACTCAAGGTAAAGGGTTGGAATACAATCCTACAAGTGAATGGAACCCAAAGGAAGTCAGGGACAGCCATAAAAAATAGATTTCCACTTAAAAAAAGTAAGAAGACACAGGGATAGACACTATATAATGATTATTAGAACAATACATCAGGAGGACATAAATATATGTCCTCAAAAATATATACTCCCAAATAAGGAATATCAAAATATATTATACAACTACCATTAAACCAGAAAAGAAACATCAGGAAAAAACACATTTTTGGTAGGAGACTTCAGTACCCCACTCTTACCAATGAACACAGCAATGAGATAAAAAATGGATGGGAACATAATAACTTTAAATGAAGAATTAGACTACATTGACCTAATTGATATCCGTAGAACTGTGCAAACCCATATATGGATAGTTAATGTACAAAAATAGAGTGGAGAATATACATTGTAACAAGGAAAATCTCTTCAATAAACGGTATTGGCGAAATTGGAATGCCACATGTAAAAGAATAAAAATAGACCATTATCTCATACCATACCAAAAATTTACTAAAATTAAACTAAAAATAATTTAAAAATATGAATACGAACTTTGAATGTAAGACCTGAAACCATAAAATACATAGAAAAAAATATAGGCAAAACACTCCATGACAGAAGTCTCAGAAATGTTTGTGTATCCCTACCAAGAAGAAATGAAAAAGAATTAAGTAATTGGGGCCACATCAAACTAAAAACCTTCTGTATAGTGTAAGCGACCATTACTAAAACAAAGAGGCTGCCTACAGAGTGGGAGAAAATATTTGTATACCATACAGTTGGCAAGAGACTGATATCAAAGATCTACGAAGAGCTCATACTACTCAACAAAAAGAAAGCAAATAACCCAATCAAAAAATGGGCAGAAAAGCTAAATAGACACTTAATCGTAAGAGTGCATACAAATGGTCAATAGGCACATGAAAATTGTTCAACATCACTTACCTTCAGGGAATGCAAATCAAAACCACAATGAGATACCACCTCAAACCAGTGCAAATGATAAAATGTCAAAAAGAACAAATGCTAGTGAATGTATGGAGAAAAATATACCCTTTTACACTCCTGAGGGGAATGTAGATTGATCCAGCCTCTGTGGAAAGCAGTGCAGAGGTTTCTCAAAAGACTAAATATGGATCTTCCTTATAATTCACCAATTCCACTCTTAGGAATCTACCCAAAGAACACAAAAAATAATAAAGTGAAAGGAAACCCGCACTCCTATGTTTGTTTATTGCAGCCAAATTATGAGAACAACCTAAATTCCCAGAAATAGAGGAGTGGGTCAAGATGTGATATACGGGCCCACCCCCAGTGGCGCAGTGGTTGAGCGCTGGGTTGTGAAGCTGCCCGCAGCCTCTGCAGCACCGGTTCGATCCCCAGCCACTGGGTGAGAGTCCCACATGGCGCGCAGACCTCTCCTGCTGCCCGCCGCTCCCCTCAGCAGTATACTTCGTCAGTCTGCCTGTTCTGCTCCCCGCTCTGGCTCTGGTGAATTCTCTCACCCTCCCGCACTTCTGACTGTACCCCAGTGCTTGTATAAATAAATAAATAAATCTTTAAAAAAAAAAAGATGGGACATACGTACACAATGGAAAGTACTCAGTAATCAAAAAACATAAACTTATGCTACTTGTGGCAACATGAATGGAGCTGGAAGGGATTAGGCTAAACTAAATAAACTAAGAGGAGAAAGATTAATATAGGATGCTTTCACTTACATTTGAAATATAGAGAAACCAAATAAAGGGTCAGGCCAAGGCAAACATTAAAACCAACACTTAAAAACTGACCAAAAATCTGAGGCATCTCGAGGGAGTTGGCGGTAAGTGTGGGAACAGGTGTGGTGGGATAGAAAGCACAATGGACTATGATGGAGGACTATGAGGACTTTGTTGGTGTGAATGTTATGGTGGCTACACCTGAGAAGGGAAATCCTATAGTGCCAAAACACTAACAAGGTCAATTAAAAAAAAAAAAAAAGAATAGATTTACTTTTGAGTTCTCCCTTTGTATGGCTCTAATGTCCTAATTTTAATTCGGGGTATTTAAATGGTCTCACTTAAAAATGAAGCAGCATAACTAACTCATGATCCTCAGTAAAGTCAGAGAACAGAAATTTTTTGAAACCTTTGCCAATGCTTTAAGGCTGCTAAGACAGCCTTAAAATTAGCCTGAGGCTCTGGGATTATGGACCAAGCTGGGAGTCCATTAGTTGAATGCATTTTTGGACTGGAAGTCCAACAGCTTTGGGCCCATACCACTTGGAGGCCCAGGGGCATATTTTATGTCCATACACATCTCCCTGATGGCAAGGAGATAAGAGTCAATAACTGTGTCCCGTGAACAACTGTTGTGTTTGGTTTGCAGTACAGTCTTGAATTCTGTCATATGGTGTTAAAGGTTCCTAACCAAGTCATAGCCAAAAGAGTACTCAGCAGCCTGAAGAAAAGGTTTTTTTTAATGAGGCAAAGAGGTGGTTACTAAGACACAGAAAATGTCTGTGGATTGAGGAAATTGCCTTTAATGGGAATATTTAAGACATATGGGAAAGCATTTGTAAGAAAACATAGTTTGAATGCTGGCTCCCTAAGTTCCTAAGAAAAAATTCAGAAAGGGTCTTTTTACCACTTGTGAACTGTGAAATAAACACATCTCCAGGGGTGCGTGTGGGTGTGTGTTCATATTAATATTCCAGGGGTGTGGGCAATATTGACTCCAATGGTTTTTTAAGTATATGCAATTCCTACCCACTCTGACTCATGTAATATTCGTGCGTTGCAAATCCTTAAAGGCTGCCAGGTTCCTTTTGAAAAAGGAATTTTTTTTCCCATTACCTTTCAAAGTCAGCTCTCCTGGGTTTAGCCAAGTGCTGTATTTCAGTGTATTGATATCACTAAAAGATAGGAAGGGGAAGTTTCCTCTCTGTGTAGGGGGTAGAGGCCAGGGGAGTAACTGCAGTCACATTAGAGAGGAAATGTGCCTGATGACTTAGATGGGGCCTTCGTATCCTCACCATTTATCGATAATTTACTAAATGTCTTTACTAAACTGCATCTTTTTCTGCCCCCATTGTTCTAAGTAACTGAAACAAGCCAGTACTGCATTGTCATCTGTGTCAATAATGGTCACAAAATCGCTTTTTCTCCCTTTGCAGCAGACTGCCTGCAAAACATAAAGGCATAGAGTGATGTCTCCAAGCAAATTACCCTCCCAAGCTCATTTAAATAATGTTCCCCCCTCAAATATGCAAAATTCAGATGAGTATTTACAACATACAGGAATAGGTGCCACAGGAAGGAAAAAAAAAAAACAAAAAACAAAACGTCTCCAACCCATCCCAACCCTGTGAGTGTAATCATTATCAAAATGCTCACCAAACAAATTGTTCTGGCTGCTGTTGCCCAGCAACAGTCCCACTATAGTATTCAGCCTGAGCACATGGGAAGTGGAGCCATCTCTTCTGTTCAGAGTGTGTGTAATCATAATAATGGCAGAGATGGACAGCAAGATGTGAGGAGGTTAAATGTCAGGGTCAGAGATACAGGTTGCTGTGACCCTAAAATTAATTCAAGCACTATTTGTGACATTTTTCTGTGTTCTATCACTTGATGTTAGTCTTACAGTCAACCATCTAATCAAACTTGATGGACCATGGGACCTTGGGGTTTCAGTAGTGTCAGGTCAATTTTTACCCGCCAGGGTACTGTCTCCTACGAGGCAGACCATTATCTTGAGTCTCAAATTTGTGAAGCTCTGAGCAGAGAAAGAAGATAAAGTTGCTGGGTGCTCCTGTGATATTCAGTAGGCCCTGCCACAGCTCGCTTTATAATTTCAGCTGGATCAAGTGTAACCAACTAATACAAGGGGAAATCCCTTAGAGAAAATCCATCCTGTGTGAAGGAATTCTTCCTAAGGTACAGGAATAATTTTTTATTCATTGTGTAGATGTATATGAAAAAAAGAGGAAAAGTAAGGAGCCACATAAAATAATTTATCTCTATATGGCACTAATCACTGGACTTAGTAGGGTTATCAAATTATGAATGGGGAAGGGGGAGAGTGGCCATAATGTACTCAGGCCAAACGGGGATGTACCTAAGGCCAAGAGAGTTTCCAAACATCACTAACCTTTCATTATATTTCTAGATATTTTCAGATGGTATAGTAGAGCTAAGCATCAATGACAATTTATAATTGAGATTTTACTTGGGTTATTTAATGTCTGATATAATTATGGAGTTTTATTAAAAATTCACTTATTTGGGGTAGAAAGTATTTCATACATTCCTAATCCGTGACTCACCTGGGCAAAATATCGACAATATACCTGAAAACTACCACATAAAATTCCTCCAAATGCTCTTTGGTTATGAAGTCTCTCCACTCCAAAGTCTTGACTGAGTTGCTATTCCTTGGAATACCTGACCCTCTAACTTACCATTTTCCAGCATATACCTGTCATGTTTTCTAAGTCTTCTCTTGGTGAAAGGGGGATTCATTAAATCAAAGCTGCCACATAGCACAGAAATGGTTTACCAAGAGATTGGGATGTTGAGTTCTAATATCCCAACTAATTTCTCTAGCTCTTTTCTTCAAAAATACTGGAGACAGTGAGATCAGGTGATTTGTAAGACCTCACACATGCAGATCCTGACTTCTGCATAGTACTTTAACTCCACTCACATTTTATATACTTCTTCTTCTAGGCTTTCATGATATTATTCCCTCATGTTTTTATTTATTTCTTTTGCTATTATATGAACCCTTTTTTGAGTGTTTTTCATGTGATGCCATTTTACCCTTGACTATTGTTAGCACACATCCTCAGCAACTCCCTCCTTCAGTTTCCTGAATGAATTCAACCCTTACCACATCTTTATGCCTCCAAACCTATCTCTGCAATCTCCATGTGCAGCCTAGCACCCCTCCCCACCAATTCCAGTCACAGGGTTACAATTCTGTTACAGGGCAGGGAGAGGGGCACCCCAGACCCCACAAACCTGCCTGCTCTATTTAGGTCCTGCCATCCGCCCCATCAACACAAAACATAGGAGACTTTAATGGAAAGGAGCTTTAATGCAATTAGGAAACAATACAGGAAAGGCAAAGAATCTAGTTTCTAAATCAAGCACCCAAAGTTACCCGTCCCCTCGTGGGTAAAAGTCCACCCAAGCAGGATTGGCCCAGAACAGGGCCCCAAAGCTTGCCCCAAGTCTAAAGGATTTTCCAGTGGGGACCCACAAAAAAGGATCAGAAACCACCAGACAACTCTGGAAGGAAAAGAGCAACATCAAAATTAGACAAAAACCACCACTGTCACCTCCCCATGAGTCTCTCACCCACATCTGTGTCACCCAGTCCACGACCAAAAGGCAAGCGCAGTTTCTTCATGTGTCTCGGCTCATGTGCCTCCTCCAGGTCTCCTTCTGGCTCCATCCTGCTTCCTTCCTTCCTCAGTTTGCTCTGCAGGTTCTTCTCTTTCTGCTCAGCTCCACCCTCCTTTTTTCAGGAAACCTGGAACTTCACCCTTTCCTGGGGACCACCCTGTTACAATTCTACCAGTCATCTCTACTGAAGAGTCTTGGTCACCCCATCCCAACATTTCCAAACCTGAATTTATAATCTTTCTCCTCAAAACAGTTGTTCACCAGGCTTTATTCCCACTTCTTGCTGGATTGTGTCATGGTGCTCATTTGCTTAAAATGGGCAGCAGGCAACTATCAGTCTTTACTTTTCCAAGCCTCTCCTAGGAATTATCAAAGCCTTCCCATTTTTTCAATTAAATACGTCTGGACTCTGTCAGCTCTTTTCCAACTCCATTGTCAACACCCAAGAATAAGCCTACTGTGTTCAGTCTCAGTTTTTTTTTTTTAAAAAAGATTTATTTATTTATTTATGCAAGCACTGGGTACAGTCAGAAGCACGGGAGGGCGAGAGAATTCACCAGAGCCAGAGCGGGGAGCAGAGCAGGCAGAAGGACCGAAGTACACTGCTGAGGGGAGCAGCGGGCGGCAGGAGAGGTCTGTGCGCCATGTGGGACCCTCTCTCGGGGGGCTGGGGATGGAACCAGCGCTGCAGAGGCTGCGGGCAGCTTCGCAGCCCAGCACTCAACAGCTGCGCCACCGGGGAGGCCCTCAATCTCAGCTTTGTTTCTTGCCTTGAGGAGAACTTTCTGAATCTAGGTCCTTCCTTTCTACTGCCAGTGTCACTGCCCTAAGATGAAATGTGATCAAACCCTTTCCCTAGGTTTTTCTATACTCTACTATATAAAATCTGAAGTCCTTAGCATGACATATACTCTCTGTGATTAGAGTTATCTTATTTCTCACAATGTGCCCCACATTCCAGGAAGTTGGAATTACTTTTTATTCAAATTCTATCACTTTCACACTTTTTCAGTGTGATTCTAAAACAGGCCCAAGGTGGAGGAGAGGTCACTGTGGGTTCTCACCCCTGCAGTCACAATTCCAAATAACACATAGGCTAAGGGTACAACAACAATGACATTTATTAACAAAGTGGGCATTTGGAAAAAAGGAAAGAGTTTCTAAGGCCACAAAAGTGTGGCTGTCATACCCCAGATAATGTCCACAGTGTCCAGTGGTCTAAAACAAAGGCTGCTCATTGAAGATGCCAGTGTCCCTTTGACAAGAGACTGGAGCTGGTGGCACACCAATAAGTGGTGGGTCAGGATCTAACTCACTGTGGCAGGTGAAGGGTATCAGAGATGGGGTTGCTGAGGTGATACCACAGCAGCCAGCAGCAGAAATCCGAAGGCCAGGCTGGATAGCCCTGGATGCCAGACCAGATAGTGTCAGATATGACAGTACTTGGAAGTGGTGCCTGAGGATCTGAAGTGGAAATCTCGCAGAAGTGGCTGGTCACAGGTCAGCAGTGCTGGTCATATAGGCCAGCAGTACTAATCAGCACAGGACATGGAAATAGTGCCAGAGACACCAGTGCTACAGCTCTTTGCTATTGGCATAAACCAACAAGAGACAGTTCTTTCAGAGACATCAGATGCAAGCCAAAGGGACTCTTTGCACTAGTGTTGGAGGCAGAGCTGGAGGCAGGGCTCTGTGGAGGTTCTGGAAATCTTAAAGTCTGTGGAGGTCTTGAAGGCCCATTCACTCTGTCTACAAAGGGTCTGATCAAAGGGCCTGCAGCTGTCTGCTCAATGAATCAAGCTGGTTGCTGTTCTTGCTTATATCCTCTTCAGGATCCAGACTTTCAAGCCTGGTTGGGTGGTTTTCAATCCTAGCTATTTGATTGATGCTGGTCAAGCACCAATCAGATTGATTTATTTAAAATCCTCAATGGGGGTCTCCCTGGTGGCAAAGGGGTTAAAGACAGTGCTATCAAGCTATCATCAGCCACTGAAGCATGAGTTCTATCCCCCCTGCCAGAGAGCTAACCCACATGGCGCAGCAGACCCTCTCCTGACTTGCCCACTGCTCCCTTCAGCAGTGTATTTCTGTAGATCTGCCTGTTCTATTCTCCTCCCCACTCTCTCTGGTGCATCCTCTCACCTACCTATACCTCTGGCCTAGATCCCAGCTCTTGTATGCATAAATAAATAAATGTTTAAAAAAATTAAATAAAACCCTCAATGGTCTCAAAAACCTTGAATGCCTTTGAATGGTGAATGTTTGAGCTGATGGGTACATTTATGATTACAGTGCCATATTCAAAAGTGAAACCACAGCCTTAGGTACAGACCTGACCTGCAGTGAGCTCAGGGGATCTGAGGCCTGAGGCTTCAGTGAGGTCAGAGGCTCCCTGTACCTGATGTGCTTCTGGTGGTACAGGGGGATGTGGTGGTACAGGGGGCACTACAGCAGAACTGGAATCTGGATCCCAGTGGTTGGAATGCAGACTGCCACTTGGAACCCACCAGGCTGCCTCAGCACACTCTCAGCACACTGTGAGCAGCACTCCTGCAGCTCAGATGGGCTGAGGTAAACCTCACTGCTGGAGCCCTGGAGCTTTCTTCTCTGTTTCCTAGCCTGCAATCACAAACAACGCTAGAGTATGTGGACCCTTATTACTTCCAAGACAAACTAACTTGACAGTGTCTAGTGATCCCCATGGTGTTTGGCCATAGGTAGGCAAAATTGGGTGTTCTCAGTATAAGGAGAAAACTGTAGACTAATGTCCGTCTGGCTGCTCACTCTGTTTTGAACACTCTGCAGAGGTTTACTATATATTTTGCTTCAACATGCAGATAAAAATGCTTAATGTAAGGAACTGCCACAGGTTAATCAATTAATGGTGACTCTAGTGGTTTTTATTTCTTTAAATAAATGGATGAATGAATGAATTTGGCCTTGGGATGCTATTCAGCTCAATGGAGGTGGCAATTGCAAATGGCTTTAATAAATAAAGAGGTATTTTGGCATAGTCCATTGAGAGAAATGAAAACTAATGCCCTTGCCAGGATCATAGAGCAAATTAGATACTCTAATTTCTCCTCATGAATGGAGGAAATATAGGAAATGGAATTTTAATTTGTGCATCTAAACCATTCTGTTGAAGGAGAAGTTCTTTTTGACCTGATAGATTTGAGAAAAAAATTGAATAGAGTATAGATGAAATTGGCATAAAAGTTATGTCCCATGGATGATATTGCTGCTGTTTGATGCCTGCTGTGGCTTGTAGAAAAGTGAGACATGAATCCCTTAGTGATTTCCTTTACATGCATTTTACCAACAAATAAGGTTGAATTAGTGGAACTGTGTGGTGTTCACAAACAGTAGAAGCAAAATCAGTTTGTGTTCCATCCCCCATTGTGAGTTCTGGAAATGATGTTATTTTTAACTATTTCTACAACTCCTGCTTGATAATCAAACTCATACTACATGTTATGTCAACATACTGACATTTTCTATGTGAAGCTTTGGAGGCTTTCAGTGTGAATTAAGAAAAAAGCTATAGAATGGTATGGAGATTTCATTTCCAGAAAGGTAGGGATAAAGTGTAAAGAGCGTGATTGAGATGCAGACTGGGGTGACTTCTTCATGTCAGCTATGTTATCCTCTTCCATGGAACTATATTTGTTGCAACACCCTCAAATATATTCTTTCCTGACAAAACTTCCTCTTCATTTCACATTTGAATGCACATGACTTAGTCTAAGTATGTTCTCAGTACATTGTGCTTTTTGAATTGCAACCTTGATGCAGTTACATCTGAAGGAGAGCAGAATAGAATAGGCCACATCAAAATATGCTACTTGCTTGGTTATTTTGAATTAAAATTACTTAAGAAATATCTGGTGCAAAAAGGACTCTCTGACCCTCTTATGTGTCCTTGAAAAGAGGATATAAATTCCCAATTTGAAAGGTACTACCTCACCCCATAACAGAAAGATATGTCATCCTTATCCCTTAATGGGAAATTAAGGGCCCGGAAGGCTATAAAAAATCTTGTTACTTCACTTATCTACAACCCCAAACCAAAATTATTTTTTCTTGTCAATTATTCTGCATCCAAAATATGTAAAAGCCACCTGCTTTGGTTACTTCTTTGGATCGCGTATCTTTGGGGCTCTCACCCATACAGAATTAAATTTGTTTTTCTTCTGTTAATCTGTTTTGTGTCAATTTAATTATTATTCCAGTTAAATAATCTATAAGAGAAAAAAGGGAGAGTTTTTGTTCCCTACACATCTATGCCTCTGCTCACATAATTCTGGATCTTGGTTTCCCAAAGTAAGCAATATAATATTCTCTGTTTTCATCCCTAGTTCCCCCAAAATGAGTTTGTCTCTCATAGTATATAGATACTTAGTATATATCTGACATTTCATATGCCTCAAAAATCTGATATACATCCAAAGCATATGAAAAGTCACATGGTAAATTAAAAAAAGAATTAGGAAAAAATACCAAAAAGGATATAGGATATTGCTTCTGACCAATGGTGTGATCTTGAATACATAAATAATACGACCTCTTTGAAACTCTCACTTCTCATTAAAATCCATAAGATATCATAAAAATCAAAAGATGTAATCTACAAAATGTATTAAAAGTGACGTGCATAATGTAGGCAGATGGCAATCATAATATTTGTGTAACCGGTGGTTGAAGCCAAAGGCTGTTATACATGGCGCCTCCTGGAGGAGAGTGCTACTGAGGATCGATATTGGTGGGGGTGGAGATTGATAAGAAATATAAGGATGGCAGAAGCAGCCCCTGGGATTCAGCTTTCAGGATTTCAGCATTTTCAGATCTTCAGGGATTCTGGGGTCAGAGATTTCTGCCCTACCATGCTGATCTTCCAGAAGGCTGTTGTGGGCCTCTGAAGGACCTGGAGAGGCTTCTAGCAGCAAACCTTAGAGAAGAAAAGTTTAGAAGGTTTACAAGTAGCCAAGCTACTGAAACTGTTCCTGGTTGTGCTGCTGTTACAGCCTGGAAGGGAAGGCAAAGACCTGGAGCCGGCAGTTGTGCTGAGCTGCATGAATGTAGCCATTTGTTGGGTCATTCGGCTGCTGCAGCTGCTGTTTAAAATGTCGATTGTCTGGTGCTGTGTTGGGACATCTTGGCAGCTCTGGAGAGCATCTCCTGTTGTATCTTCTGCTGTATCATGAGTTGGATCCCAGCCTATAGTCTGACTGCCACGTGCTCAAGGCCCTCAGTGGCAGGAAGATGCCATCTTGGGAGCTTTTGTGTTTAGGACTTTAAAATACTGGACACTACTTCAAGTGAGGTAAATGAACATTTGTTGCCTCAGTATCTCTTTGTTTTCCCTGGTTTGTTAAGTAAATCCCCTTATTGTTGTTCTCTGAACCTGAGTAGTCTTCCAGTTGTGTGTGAGGGTGAAGAATTTGGACAGTGACCAGTAAACTATTTGGGCAGTGTCCTTGGTCAGTTTTAGTGCCCCTTGCTGCCCTGTATCAATAGAAATATAAATCTTATAAAATTTAGTGCCCTTTGCTGCCCTGTATCAATAGAAATCTCATAAAAACTAAACTACTATTAAAGCATAAACCATTTTTTAAAATATTTATATATATATATATATATGTTACATTATTGTTCACTTTTGTACAATGATTTCTCCTTTCAGGTGTAGTCCCATAAAATTCCCACCACCAAGTCACCCATGAATCATCACCATAGTCTCTTGTGCAATTCCTGCCCCTGTTTTAATCCCTCTCTCTCCTCCTCCCCTGCTGAATGTCTCTGATTTACAGTTGCTTGCTAGTTTTGTCATTTTTTTTCCTGATCCCTTATTTGGTTCCCGTATATTCCTTCTATAAGTTAAATCATCTGATACTTTTCTATTTCCTTCTCATTTATTTCTCTGAGCATAATGCTTCCAGATTCATGTATGTTCCTGCAAATGACATGAGTTTATCCTTTTTGATTGCTGAATAGTACTCCATTGCGCGCACGCGCGTGTGTGTGTGTGTGTGTGTGTGTGTGTGTGTATACACACACCACATCTTGATCCAGTCATCTATTTTTAGGGGTTTAGATTGTTTCCGTATCTTAGTTATTGTAAATAGTGCGGCAATAAACATAGGAGTGCAGGTATCCTTTCAAATTAATATTTTTTGTGCCCTTTGGGTAGATTCCTAGGAATGGAATTGCTGGGTCATATAGTAGCTCCACTTTTAGTAATTTGAGGAACTTCCACACAGCTTTTCATACAGTTAAACATAAGCCATTATTAATGATAAACATGATCATCATCTTTACCACTTCTCCATTATACAGATTATTTTAGAGATTATATTCCTTTATGTTCTAGCTTAAATTCAAGTTAAGCCTACACATATTTATTTAATACCTTTAAATATCTTGTTTACCACTATTTCCCAACCCCCCAAATAATTTCCCAATAAAGATAAATGAGTGAATGGATAAATCAATTAATTAATCCATGAAAAAAATAAGCATCGTTTCACTGTATTTTATAATTCTGGAGGAAAAAATTAAGAGCAGTGAAGGAACTGGCTTATTTGCACACACACATGCATGCACGCATATTAGCTTAATCACATGGAGACACAGGATTGAAGGAGGCAAGGATAGGAAAAAGTTATCCACATAATGTTGCTAATTTTTCACATGCATTGAGAACCACTTGAGTAACATTTTTAAGGACTCAATCTTCCTAACATGCTATCCCAACAAAATGAGAACCTTTTGTGGACAGTCTCTGCCTTCTGATTTTTCCTAATTACTTTCAGCTGCTTAGAACCTCATGCTATTAACATACTTGCTTTAGATAAGTGTGTGAATGTAGGTCTGATTAGAGAATCAATTCTTTTAACCTGAATAGTATTCTGAAAGTATTTGGAGTATGTAAAACAAGTTCTTAACCCATTGATATTTTCATACACCCATAGTGATTGGTTCAAATGGATTGTTTTCTGTGAAGATAAACTGCTCTAATCAGTTTCAATGTAATAGTTAACCCCTAGGGCCAGAGCATATGGTTTTCATTGTGCAGCTGTGATGATAAAATACTTTGGACCTTCTGAATATTTGCCCCATTTTTATGTAATTGCTGACTACCCTTTATCTGTATGGAATAATCAAATTTTTCTTTTCATTTTATTTTGTAGGAAACAAAATCTTCCCTCTTGTCCTTAATGTAAACAGTTTGAGAAAAAGCAAAAGGTGAAGAATAAGAGTGCTTTACTTTATGTAGGGTCCACCCTAGTGCCTGAGCGACAGCTGTTCCTCCTCCCCTGACTGTTTTCAAATATTTCGGCAAAAAAGGCATTAAAAAAATAAGATGTTACACATAGAACCCAAACAAATCACTATCTTCAAGGATAATGCATTTGCAAAATGGCTTACATCTCAAAATGAAAACAGATATAGTTAGCAATTAAAACAACCTTTTTTAATTTTAAATGGAAATGCTAGCAGATGTCCCAAGAAACATATGGAGCTAGCCACAGACAAATAAAGAGTGCTTTTCTGTTGTACTTAGAGCAGCGGAAATGTCCACCTCATATTGTTGGGCAGAACAATGAACCAGCATTGCATTGAGCCAAGTCAGGATTTCAGGAAGGAGTTTGCCGATTCCAGTATCTTGCTCTAATGAAAGAGCATTAACAATCTTGACTCAGTAATTTAAATAACTCTTGCTAGGCAGTTCCAGGACACTACCCATCATTATATTTATTTCACAATAGATTGATCCCAGATATCACAGTTTTAAATGTGCTTGCCAGTGAATTTCTGCATTGTTAAATCTTCCCTCTTTGAATCCTAAAGTGAAATAGATTGGCAGAAAAAAAAAAGGGATATGGACACACTGTTAACACGGCACTCCCACTCCAAAGGTCTCCCAACCCTGTGCTAGCTTAATTTATTGTTGTTTCATGTCTGTCAAACAAAGATAGCCCACATATTTTTCTAAAGCATTTTATACATTTTTCTGATTTCCAAAACTAAAACCAATGCTATTTCTGCGTTCCTGAAAATGGCAGTAATATAGTAAATGTTCTCTTGCTCATGTGCCACGTGGAATAATGCTATTATAAGATACAGAGAAGGCAATCACAAATCATCTTTCCTTAAGTGATATTTATCCTTCCCAAATAGTTCACAAGGGGCCATGACAGGAAAAAAATTGCTTTCTATATACATAGTATTGTTTCAAAGGATGAAAAGCCCTGAAACCCTGACTGACATTCAAGTGTGAGGTACTGTGAATATGTGGAAAAATAGGATTTTACACAGTGACAACACCAATAAGAGTTCTGAAAGACATACTAGTAATGAAAGAGTTCCATTTGGAACAGCCCGATTGTGGACTAAAATGGACTCCATGTGGCAGAGTATATTTGTGAATGAAGTGCCTTTCAATGAGGAGAAATCAATTTTAACAGCTCATTTATTGATGGAACCAAGTCTAGTCTCAGCAGTTAGAGTGCTTTCTTGGAACAAGGACTAGAGGATTCATTGGTTTCACCTTAACAGATGAAAGAAAAGCTTCTCATAAAAAATGTTTATTACTCCTCTGATACTGGCGCTTGGATGAGCTAATATTTGATAATTAGTTAACAGGGGATTTGGGAAACTTAGAATGCCTACTAATATTTCATATGCCAGCTGAATTCTGTGGAGTTGAGATTATTCAAATATGCCTAAAAATGGCCAATATGAGCATTTTCTTTTTTTTTAAATGTTATTTATGGGATTTTGTATTTTATTTTTTATTTTTTATTTTACTTATACAAGCACTGGGTACAGTCAGAAGTGCGGGAGGGTGAGAGAATTCACCAGAGGCAGAGAGGAGAGCAGAACAGGCAGACTGACGAAGTACACTGCTGAGGGAAGCAGCAGGCGGCAGGAGAGGTCTGCACGCCATGTGGGACCCTCGCCCGGGGGCCCGGGATTGAACCAACGCTGCAGAGGCTGCGGGCAGCTTTGCAACCCAGTGCTCAACCGCTGCACCACTGGGGAGGCCCAATATGAGCATTATCTTAACTTCTTAATTCCACTGAGTCTCTCTTTTTTTAATTAAATAATTATTTTTAACTGAGGTAACATTGGAGTATCTCTAGCAGATATTACCACCACATCTACCACCAGCTTGCCCATAATCTACCACCACAGACCATTATGCCTCCTTCCCTCCCTGTTCTTTCTTTTCCCCCAGATCTCTCACCTTTGCATCTCAGTTCTGTAATCAGTTATCAAAGGTTAGTTTTTCAGCTTTGTGTTTATCTGACTACTAATTTAGTTACTTTTATATTCCACGTATTAGTGACACCATCTGGTATTTATCTTTCTCCCTCTGACTTATTTTCCTTGGCATTATCTTTCACGCTCCCTCTAAATCCTGCATATGACATCCATTTTTGACTGCTGACTTATTGTTCTCTCATAACACCCTCCAGTTCCATTCATGTTGTTGCAAATGGTAGGATTTCATCCTTTAAAAAAAAATAAAGGTGGTATTACATTTTGTATATATGTCAAATCTTTATTTTTTATTTTTATTTTTTACTATGGAAAACTGTGTGGCGTTTCCTCAAAACACTAAAAATGAATTTACCGTATGACCCAGTGATTCCACTCCTAGAAATCTACCCAAAGAACACAAAAATACTAATTTGAAAGGAAACTTGTACTCCTATGTTTTTTGTAGCACTATTTACTATAGCCAAGATATATAAACAACCTGAATGCTCCCCAAAAGATGAATGAATTAAGAAGATATGGTTTATAAACACAGTGGGCTACTACTCAGCAATCAAAAAACATAAACCACATTTTCTTTATCCACTCATCTGTCATTGAGCGTCAGGTTGTTTCCATAGCTTGGCTGTTGTAAATAGTGCTTAATGAATATAGGTGTATGTATGTCCCTTCAAATGAGTGTTTTTGAATTCTTCAGTTAGATGCCTAGGGATGAAATTGTAATATTATGTGGTAGATGTAATTTTTAAAAAAATATTTTAAGATCTATTTTTAATACTTTGAGAAACCGGCCTATTGTTTTCCATAAGGAGCTGGAAATAAAGCATAAAGCCAGTCTTTATGCCCACAAACAGCATAGACGTTTTTGTTTTTCATCACTATCCCCACTGCATTCATTGTTTCTGTTCTTTTTGATATGGGCCATTCTCAAATATATGAGATGATAACTCATTGTGGTTTTGGTTTGCATTTCCCTGAAAATAAGTGATGATGAACATTTTTCATTTGCCTGTTGACTACCTGTGTATCTTCTTTGTAGTAGTGTCTATTTAGCTATTCTGCCAATTTTTGATTGGATTATTTGTTTTCCTATTGTCAAATGTAACATGTGCAAATATTTTCCCCTTTCAGTAGTGGGTATTTTAATTTTAAATAATCATTTAATAGCATATAGTTTATTCTCCCCATATGTGAGGTTTTTCCCACTTTTTGCACTTGACACTTATTTTGATATCATTATGATCAGAGAAGACGCTTTATATAATTTCAATGTTCATAAATTTATTGACACTAGTTTTGTGAAGTGACATGTGGTCTATTCTCAGGAATATTCTATGTGCATTTTAGAAAATGTGTACTCAGCTATTTTAGGGGGTGCAGTGACCTATACATATCTACTAAGTCTATGGATCTAATTCCTCACTTAAGGCTATTGTTTCCTCTTGATATTCTGTCTGGGTTATTTGTTCATTCATGTAAGTTGGGTGTTGTTATGTTGGTATTAATGTCTGGTTTTAGGTTTCATTAATAACTCCTTATATATTTTGATGCTCCTTCATTTTATACATATATATTAATGAGTGTTACATCTTCCTGGATAATTGATCCCTTATATGTATTAGATAATGTCTATCACTCTCTCTTTTTACCTTTTTTTAAATCTGGAAGACTATAGCTGAGATGGGATGTATTTTGGTAAAATAAAAACTAAGGAATTTATATTTGTAGAATTAGAAGTGCTGGAGTGAATTTATTCTTGTAACTTACTTATTTTTCACTCCTTGAGAGGACCCGGAATACATTATTCATGAACATCTTTAGAAGCACACTGGTGAATAAGTATTATAATCTTTGAAAAACATATTAGTACCTGTTGTCTGTGAACCCCATCATTAAAATACCTCATTTCAATGTAGTTAGAAGGGCCTCAGGGTAACAGAGATTAAGCAACAATAAGTAAAAGCTTGAGTTAAAGTGGGAAAAGTAACTGTGATTAGCTGCAGATCCTTTCTGTAAGTAGAATGGTTTGACCAAGAGGGGTAAAGAATGGTAGTTAACTGATGATGAATCCTGAGAGTGAGGATTCTTTTATGGACTTGCTATATGTTAAAATTCCTATTTATATTATGTATAAAACAAAACTATAAGAATCATGAAGAAAGACCTGAAATGGATCACATGGAGAAACTGAAACACCCTCATCCTATTTCCAGGGCTAGTGCTAGGAACCTGTAAGAAAAGAGAAAGGACAGTGTCTCCCTGGTGGCACAGGTGGTTGAGCGTCGCACTGTGAAGCTGTCCACAGCCTCTGCAGCTAGGGTTTGATCCCGACCGGCCGCCAAGAATCCCACATGGAGAGGCAGACCACGCCTGTCTCACCCGCTGCTGCCCTCAGCAGTGTCTTTCTAAAGTCTGCTTGTTCTGTTCCCCATTCTGTCTCTGGTGAATCCTCTCACCTTCCCATGCATCTGGCCTGTGCCCCGGTTCTTGTATAAAAATAAATAAATCTTTAAAAAAATAAGAGAGAAAGGACAGAATCCTTGAAGACTGTGCAATATGTTAATAGGTAGGGATGAGACATTCTACTAGCTTTCATTTAAGAAGCTTTGGACACTCTTTATTAAGGTAAAGGAAATACACAGCCTTCCAGAGTCTTCAGATGTTGCATTGAGCTAACATTATTTTTTTGTAGTGATTAGATGTCAGGTAGAGCTAACATTAATTCCTGATGATCACACTGAATTTCTTATGAACACTGAAGTTCATAAGCAAAATGAGGAATCATAGGGGTCAGGAAATTGGGCAACAAATATTTATTTTACTGCTACTATGTGAAAAACACTATTCCAAAGACAGAAAATGCCATGGTGAGCAAGACAGCATCCTTAAAAGTCATCCACAGTGGAGGAAAGAGACAATTACTCAATTAAATGAGTTAATTTTAGGAAGTGCTATACACTCTGAAAAGGATAAATGATAGTAAACAGTGATTTGGGAGAAATTGCTGAAGAGCAATATTTGAATTGTATCCATAATTATGAGGAAGAGACAGTCAAGGAACATAGTTTCAAACAAAGGAAACAGATGGTCAAGGAACCTAACATGGAACAAATGTGTCATAGTATTATAGGGGAAAAATAAGACCTGTGTAGATTGTAGTACTTTGATGATGGGAAGAATGGAAAGAGTTGTTGTTATGAGAGTAGTTGGAAACAAGAAGAAACTTATAGCTATAATAAGGAGCTTGAACTTTATTGCATAGTTTATATTTGAAAGCTATTGAATAATTTGAATTAATAATTTGAATAATTTGCTTAATCAAATTCAAATCCATTTGAGAATTTTGGGAAAGAGAGGGACATTTTATTTATGTTTAGGAAAATTACCCTTGATTCTGGAGTGTGGGCTGTAAGAGGACAAGTGGAAATATTGAACACTATGTAAGAGTCTGTTATATCAGTTGCAGAAGTGATGATAGTGATAGAGGTGAGTGTGGTAGCAGAAGTGATTGTGTAATACAATATGGGGTGCATTTTACAGGTAGAACTTATGGGTGGATTGGATATGGAAGTGAGAATGGGATAAAAATTAAAATCAAATTTTATTCTGGCAAACTAGGTTGATGTTGGAAACCAAGCTTGAGAAAGATAAGGTTTGCCTAGCAGGGAACAGAAATGAACTATTCTATTTCATTGATTTAACATGTTATTAACAAGCAAATTGAGATATATGGTAGCTCAGGAGAGAAGTTTAAACCCACACACACACACACACACACACACACACATGCATAGAAATACTAACACATATACTTAAGTGTTCATGTATATAATAGAGAGTCATGGATTGGGCAAGATCACCTAAGGAGAGCATATATACAGAAAAGAAAAGAGAGATGATGAGCATAGTGCTAAACTCTGAAAAATGGGAAGCTCAAAGGAGCATAAAAAGCAATGGATCAGGTGATAAATTGAGTTTGATTCAAGTCTATCTCTTTGTGACTGGTAAAACCTTTAATTATCTCATATATTTTCCCTTGTATACACACATTGAGTTAAAAATAGATGATTTAAACAACAACCAACAGAGCCAACAGAGTCTGTGTATAATGACTTCTTGTTCTATAAAGGGAGGAGCAAGCAAATGTTCCTATATACTCTCCTCTTTGCTAAAATAGTATTACAAAACAAATCCTACATACATTGAAAAATGTATAGGAATGGTGATTTTTATTAGATCCTAATTTCATATCCCAATGTGGCCTGTTGATGCGTCTTGGGGAATAATAATATATTATTATTAGATTAATCAAATAGTGACTCCAATATCAGTTGCTGTATAGATGTGTTTTCTTTACTGAAGCGAATTATTACATCCCTGTCACCTAGTATGCTATATTAAGTTAGAGAATGCCTTTTCTCAGTTTCATTAAACAAAGAAGACCAGAATTCTTTGCTTTCTCCAGGAAGAGATTATAATACACCTTCATAGATTTGCCTCAGAGTTATTAGCTTAACTCTCACTCTGAATTACAAAATGGCCTGGAAACACATGGTTCTTCTCTCCATCCTACACAGTATCATGTGGGCTCTTTAAATTTATGTTTTTGCTATTGGGACCTAGAGAACTTAAAAGTAATGGACCTAGATGCATCAAGAAGACACATGTAAATCAGAAGACCTAAGATGAGTCCCATGAGATATAGAGAACAACCATCTTTGCAACATCATGGAGACTGCTGACTTTCAGGTGTATCTTGAGGTTCATATAACTAAGGGGCTGCTTTGGAATTGTGTATGTGCAAAAAGGCTGTAGTTGTTTATTTAACTGAGATGAAGAAATTAGAAAGTTTTTGTGGAAGAGAAGGTATGTAAGCTAAGACTTAAAACTAAATTGAATTTCAACAGACAAACCTGTCACTTTTGCTGCCAGCTCTGATTTTCTCTTTTTTCCCCAGGGTTCTTACTTGTTTTTCCTCATCAAGCTTCACTCATAGCTGCCTTATCTTTTTCCAGTCAGAAGAAAAGAAACTCAACTCACCAACCTGAATGCACAACCTTCATAATAGTAGTTTTCTACTAAAGAAAAAAAATTAATAATTCATGATTATCTATACATCAATGTCCCAATTCTGTGTAATAGTCAAAATATTCCCTGATATGGCCTCAGTATAACTTTATTTTTTTTAAGATTGATTTATTTATGCACACAAGAACTGGGGTACAGGCCAGAGGTGTGGGAGGTAGTGGTGAAAGGATTCACCAGAGATAGAATGGAGAGCAGAGGAGGCAGACTGACTGAAATACACTGGTGAGGGGAGCAAAGGGCAAGTCAGGAGAGGTCTGCTGTGCCATGTGGGTAGCTCCCTAGCCGGGAATCTTAACTTGTGCTGCAGCAGCTGCAGATACCTTCTTAGGTTGCATCTTAACCCCTTGAGCCACCAGGGAGGCCGTCTGTATAACTATATCCCATGGCATTTTTCTCATCCAGTCACACACCCTGATGTTTCATGCTAATTTTCCTTTGGTGCTGCTGTTCTCTCTGCCTAATAGTCTCTTCCTTTCTCTCTGCAGCCATCGGGGGCCTATATGCAATGAAAGTTTTGAAGCCTTTCCAGCTCATTCCCATTCAAATCTCCGATACTTGATTGACTCTTACAAAATCTTGTTTATATTTCTATCATAGTATTTGCCTCAGTGTTCTTTGCTATTTATATGCCTTTGTTCCCAATAGACTACAGCTTCAGAGGACTGCAACGTATTCCCCTTTGTGCTTTAAACTGGTTTTCTCAAGACTCCAAGCACAGCAGTGATTAGATAGATATTTTTTGAAATGAGAGAGAAAAAGAAAGGAAAATAACTGTAGCATAGCACATTATGGCTATGTGTTTTTCCTTTTTAGTCTTACTTATCTGAAGTGATGATAGGAAACACTGAACATCCATAAACAGGTGTAAAGGTCTCTGCTATTGGTTTAGTCTCTTGACCGAATACTTTCAGAAAAAGAAAAAGAAAGAATGAAACCCACAAAATGTTATTAGGTCTGGGACTGGAGGGAACTTCATTATTTTTAATGTCTCAGTAAAAGATCTTTTTTTTCTCTCTGCATTTACCAGACTAATCCCAATAATGTCTTTTCAACAATTAATTCTAGTTTCAAAAGCATTCTACTCTGCAGTTTGTCCAGAATTAAGTGACCATTAGAAGGCATTAGCTTAGAAATAAGTGCCCTAATTACTTCTGAAAGTTAACAATAAAAGAAGAGGGGGGAGCCCAAATTTCAGAGACATCAGCATCCTTGCTGTTCTGACTGACTCTTTGTATATCTGTCTGTCTTCCTATCACACAAAATATGAGTCAGAAGGCCTTGGGTGCTTTGACACCTACTGATTTAATTTTGTATTAGCCACAATTTAGTTGATTTTGCCCCGTCCCTGGAAATTAAAGCATATGAAAAAACATTGAAGTGAACAGTTTCCTCTAGACCAACTTAGGGAATCATGAAAGGTACATGGTATAGGTGGGCTACAAATGGTGCGTGTCTAATAGTGAAACCATGGTGTTTTACTTCTACACAAAAAGAATATCTAGGAACAGCAATTGTCTATGGTATGTATACTTGTTTTCAGCAGCAATGCCATGTCAACTTGTCTGAGTTCAGGCTACACAACTGTTTGTAGAGAGAATAAGTCAAGGTAATGGAGAGGCAACATTTCGAACACTTTCCTATTTTCAAGGTAGGGGTAGTTTTTGACATTAACCCTGCTCCAAGGCAGAAGATTTGCTGTGTTGGAATTGTGTGGCTGATGGAACAGAATTTTCTCAATGGAATATTTCCATGCATCTTATGAGTAACCTATTTGCACATGTTAGATGGAAGTGTTGGCAGGGCTCATAGCCTTAATGTCTACTTTACAGGCAATTACTTACAGCTTCCACGTCCGCCCATGGAAACACAGGTGTTCTGAAAAAAGGTTTCTTGCACTGTGGGAATGGAAGCTTCTCATATTTACTGCTTTCCTCTTCCCCTCTGCTACAGTATAAGATCCTGGTGTTGCAACCCTTAGGGAAATAGTGTGGAATTATGAATGCTTTAGGGGTGGTGGCTAAGGCAGGGCTCATTTAAACTGCTTTGTAAAGATTTTGAGATTTAGGTACCAAAAAAAAAAAAGAATCGGATTATATATATTTTCCCTTAGTTTTTGCCCTAAGCTATAGCTGCTACCTTTTCTCAGGTAGCTTTTCCATGTCTCTTGGCTGATACAAGGCCTAGAGGCCAACAACTTGAATGAACTTACTGACCGGTCTGTTCTAGCATTTTTATCCTTTCACTGAATGTACAATAGGAGCTTGAAACAGAGAGAACATAGGAGTCTAGCCAAATGGGGCTTCCACAGTGCTACACTCCTGCCCGAGGAACCTGGTTGTGACCTCCCTGGCTTTAGTCCTTCTGTGATACCCACCTCACAGTCTCAATGTGAAGATTAAAGGAAATAATTTTTCTGAAGGACTTGGTGCACTGCTGAGCACATAATTCATAGAAGCAGTTATTATCAGCAATAATGACAACAACAGGAGTTTTGTTATTCAATTATCAGAAGACTTACAGAGGACGGAGATGGCCGAAGGAGGAAATAGAGAGGTGGCATTGCTATCTTCATTTTGCTGTTATATTAGAAGTCTGGACTTTAATCAAATGAAAGCATATTAACTTCAGAGCACCGCTGTCTTCAGCTGCTCAGCACTGTACCTGCTGGTCTAATGAAGTCTTTGATGTGGTTTGCCCAGGTTACATAGGCACACTACCTTTAATCATGGGAAGCCAATGACAGATAGTAACTCACACGACTCTCTTTCATCTCAAACAATTCTTATAGTATGATTTTAGAAATATATATCTAAGCATATTATTTTTGCCTTTATACCAAATTAGATGCAGGTGGAAGGATGCTATTTTGTGGCCTTTGCCATGAGAAGATAAGTTGCCCTGAAAAACGAAATATACATTCTCCTTCAAAATTTATATATTTCTCTGACTTCAGTGGTTTATGAAAGAGTTGGGGCACTAGGAACCCTTAAAGTTTTGGAAACTGTGGGTATCATATTCAGAAAACTGGTTTCCAACTCCTCCAAGAAAGATTGTCAAAAGCAAGGATGTTATAAATTCATCAGACATTAATCATTTAGCCCCACCAGGGAATTTTCTCTTCCTTGCCTTATCTGGCATTTAAAAAAATCATAAGATCTACATTATTCCATTTATTTTATGGTTATAAATAATCAAATACAATTTGAGACTGTGGTTTGTAATGCATTCAGATTGACTTAGAACATGATGGAAAAGAACAAGCTTGGTTTGTACTTGAGGTTTGCTAAGGACTAGAATTCCCCAAGTAGTTCTCTCTCATTATATAGGGCACAGTTATGTTGCAGAGACCTCTCTCCAGAAGCCCCAGGGAAAGCCTTCTCTCATTAGGCATGTCTCAGTGAGTACCAGTGATGAGAACGTGTGATGCATTGCAGATCTGCAGGCTGGGAGAAGAACGACCAGGGTTTCAAACATGAAAATCTTTTGAGTCATCTTGGCTAGAAAGTATATATATATATATATATATATATATATATATATTTTCAAATCTTTCAATACAAGAAAGAAAATAGAGGGTGATAATTCAAAATTGAAGATCGTTGCTATGAATTGGCAGTGACGACGATGTGGACAAGGTCTATTTTTCACAGTTCCGTTCACACTTATTTCAGGTTTGGGGGAAAATGTATTCTTGAAATAAGTCTGAACTCATTCAAAGATTGTGAGCATGAGCTTTTCTTGAAAGATTCTTTTCTTTTAAAATTACAAGCTTCTCTCAGGGTTGGGTCCCCTGCCTTCCTGCTTGAGATTCTCTAACAAACTGGAAGTGGATGCTTATTCTCCCTCACTTTTCCCAAGACCAGCTTCTGAACATTTCCCCACCTGCCCTGTTGGCTGGAGTACCAGGTTCTAATTAAGTGATTACACATTCAGGCTGTCTCCTTTGGTGACAGAGTCATGCTGAGGGATATTTCTGAGTCTGTAACACAGTGGTATTCCCGAGGCTCCATCCCTGTACCTAGGCTGATCTGTGCCAGGCATGCAACCCCACAGTGAGCCTGTGGGCTTGTTCAGATGCTGTTCACAAGGACAATGATCCAAGGACATGGCTATCTTCATTAAGGAGTTAGTAAAGTTTAGGGTGGGACTACACTATAACTCTATCCTGGCTGAGAACACAGCAGGTATAATGGTGGTATAGCAAGCACTAACTATCCTGGTAAAATAAAAACCACCAATATAAAGGGCTTCCCCAGTGGTGCAGTGGTTGAGCACTGGGCTGTGAAGCTGCCCACAGCCTCTGCAGCCCTGGTTCGATCCCCGGCCACCGGGTGAGGGTCCCACATGGTGCGCAGACCTCTCCTGCCACCCGCTGCTCCCCTCAGCAGTGTATTTCGTCAGTCTGTTTTTTCTGCTCCCTGCTCTGGCTCTGGTGAATTCTCTCAACCTCCCACGCTTCTGACTGTACCCAGTGCTTGTGTAAATAAATAAATAAATCTTTAAAAAAGTTTTAAAGAAACCACCAATATAAAACAGTTATTCTGATTCCAATGCTCTTATTCAAGGGGAAAAGAGCATTCTTAGTCACTGGCTCCTTTATTTTGCTACAGCTTTTAAACTAGCTCATTCCATTAGTGACTTATGCTTTGAATATGCACTGGGGAATGGCCTGTCCTAGGAGATGCAGATCCAGTAGAGTCCAGCTCAAGCTGATCACTATCCCCATCTGCAATATTAATTCTTACCTATATAAGGGAGATGACGATCCCTAGTCATCTTCAGAAATTCCTCTTCTCTACTTACTCACATTCCTTCTGAAGTTGGTGCCCTGGGATTCAGTATTGTGAACATAGAGCCCAAAAACCTCATATATGGAGATAAATAAGTAATAGAAATAATGATATTTAAATATTCTTGCTCTTGAGTAAATGCCATTCTACCTCTCTCTCCTGCTACTTATCCCTTGAAATCTGAAATGTTCCTATATGCAACCAAAGACTTACCACTCTACATTCATTCTTTTTTTTGTCTTTTGATTTTGATTGTGAACCACTTGAAGGAATCTCTATGAAAAGATGTTGCCCGGGTCAGGCGTGCTGATGCTCAATGGTGCCTACATTCAAATCTATGAAGTACTAGGAGTGATGGGTTCTAAGCCCTTAAGCTTGTGCCTTTAACCTGTGCCAGCATAGCATTCAGAGCCAACCATGAAGTTTAACTTGGGACAGATATAATTCTATACTGTTAGCCCTGTGCAAACCAAATAGCAGTAACAAATCTCTTTCCATCAAAAAGCTCCTCACTGTCCTGCACATTAATTTATGTAAGTGGACACCTGAAATGGTCTCTAGTTCCCCCAGTTCTAGAATAGTCAAAATGGAACTCCACCTCAGGGCTTAGCTAGGACATCCTATTAATGGCCAATATTATCTAACTGTTTAAAAAGTCTCGATAGCTCTGTGTCTCTCTGGGGATATGTTGCAAATTGAATTTTACCCCCCTAAATTTCAATGTTGAAGTCTTAATCCTTTATGTTACTGTATTTGAAGAATAAGGTCTCTGAGGCACTAATTATGATTAAATGATGTCATAAGGACAGGTTCCTAATCCAATAAAACTAGTGTCCTCCTAAAAAGAGGCAGAGACACCAGAGATCGATCTCTCTCCAAACTCCTCGCCACAAGAAGAAAGCCACTGGAAAACACACGGAGGCAGCTGCCATCAACAAACTAAGGAGAGACATCTCACCAGATACCAAACCTGCTGGCACCTTGACTTCAGACTTCCAGCCTCCATAACTGAGCAAATAAATTACTGTTGTTGAAGTTACGTAGTGTGCACTATTTTGTTATGTAGCCTGAGTTGACTAATACAGGGCCAGGGCTTTGTTGTTTATGTGCGGTAATGGGTGAATGGAAGGCACAGGACAAGGCTCAGCCCTTGTAGCAGGCATGTGGATTTTCCTTGTCCTTATGCAGTCATTTTTCCCTTTCATGCACAGTATTTCATTTGGTTCTCATAATAGCTTTATGACCCTTTGCAGGAGTCAGGGCATTTTATTGTCATTTTACAGCTAATGAAACTGAAATATTAAAAAGGCTATGTAATTCATATAATTTGCCTGACATCACCCTGAGTTTGTATTCTAGGTCTATTGAATCTTAATCCCATATTCTTTTGAGTATGCAAGAGTAACTCTAAGTAGGTTAGGTCAAAAGACTGTGTTGGGCTGGCAAAAAGTTAAGTTCTTTAAGTATTTGTCAGCATTCTTATGATGGTTGGTGTGCTCCAATTCAAATTCAAAGAATAGCTGGAGAGAAGCTATGGAAGAGCCCAGTGGGGTTGTATATGATATGGAGGACAAAATAATAACAGCAGGAAATGGACAACATGATGCTAAAAAACCAAGCTTATGATAGAAGCCAAATGGATAGTAAAACTGAAAACCAGAGAACCGAGCCTTTGGGGTACATTGTGCTCAGGAAATTGTCTACACTGCAGGGCCCTATTATGATTACTTTGGCTTTTTATCCTTTTAAAGTCTCATGGTGGATTCAAAAGTATGTGTTCTTTTCACCCTTACCTGAAAATTCTCAGCCACAATTCCATCCATCTACTACGCCAGCTCCCCCATGTCTCTCCAGCCAATGTAGGGCCACCTATAGCTCTCTCTTTAGTCTCACTAAGTCCTTTGAAAACTGAAACATTTTCCTCCCCACTCATCTCTGACAGCAGTGTAACGCCTCTGCCAGCATTTCATTTTCAAAACAGCTTTGACATAGGTAACCAGAGTTGCATCGAAGAGTTCTCCAAATTCGCTCTGGCTTCTTTAACATCTTGAAAGTAAATCTTCCCAGGTGTCCTTTATTTTCAGGACCTGTTTCCACCCTGTTTATTACAGTGGTTGAAATCAGAAATTTTGAAATCCTAATGCCTGGGTTTAATTCCAGCTCTACCATTTACTGACTTGAATGACTAAGTTAGTATCTCTCCCTGCTCATGAATGTCCCTTAGCTATAAAAGGAAGATAAAAATAGATCCCTTTTTAGGGTTCATCTAGTAATACATAAATCTGTAAAGTGCTTAGAAGAGTGCCTGATACATGGTCAGTGTAATATAAGTGTTAGTTATAAGAGTATCATCGATATTATTTATCCAGTAATTACTGAGTTAAATGCTGTCTAGCATATGCAGAACATTTTCTTATACAACTATATTACTTAGATACACCAGTCAATAACATGCATTGAGATTATTTTCAAATTTACGCTCTTACTCTTGGTCCTTCCAAATGTTAATTTTAGCTACTTCTCAATTGATATAATTAAAAAAATATACTCCTTTTACTTTCTGGCTTATTTCACTGAGCATGATCCTTTCTTGCTCCATCCATGTTGCTGCAAATTGCATGAGTTTGTCTTTTTGATTGCTGAATAATATTCCATTGTGTATTTACCTACTGTAAATAGTGCTGCTACAAACATAGGGGTGCAGGTGCCCTTTTGAATTAATGTTTCTGTTTCCTTTGGGTAAATACCTGGGAGTGGAATTGCTGGATCATATGGAAGCTCTATCTTTAGCAGATTGAGGAATCTCCACACAGCTCTTCATAGTGGTTGGACCAGTTTGCACTCCCACCAGCAGTTCAGGAGAGTTCCTTTTTCTCCACATCCTCGCCAACATTTGTTGCATGCTCAGTGAAATAAGCCAGAAAGAAAAAGAAAAATACCGGATGGTCTCACTCATAGCAGGAATTTAGAAAACCGAAATAAGGGACCAGGAAATCAACAAGCAACTATAAACCAGAGACACACTACGGGGGAGGGGGTTAGGGGAGAAAGGCATAGGATCAAAACAAGGGTGGTGGGAATTGTATGGGGACTATAACCAAGATGAAAATGCATACATTGTGCAAAAATGAAAAATGATGCAAAAAATACATAAAATTTAAAAATTTTTAAAAAATCAAAAATTACTTGGTCATCTTCCCAGGTCAATACACGTGTATCCAACTTTTTGTTTTAATAGCCACACCTTATTCCACAGTATAAATGCACCCCAGTTTATTCAGTATTTTCACTCTTGGTGTACCTGCAGATTATTTTCAGTTGTCATTATAAAAATGCTGCAATAAGGCAATATTAATGAAATAATAAATAATAGCCATAAGCACAAAAAATACTTCTTTTGTATTATTTCTTCCTGAATTATTTCAAAATACAAAGTTAGCATCACTTATTACAACCCCACAACTCTAGTCCTCTTCTGAACTCCTGTTGCACTTCATGTCTATCATACACGAATCATTATCCCTATACAATGATGTTCTCAGGGCCAAGGTCTATATCTTATAATTTTTCCTGTATCCTGTACCATGCTTTGTAATCAGTAAGTATTCAGAAGTTAAATGGTAATAGATTTGTTTTCATCCCATTTGCCCATTACATTTCCACATCTGAAATGTTTTTCTCTCACAATTACCAAGTCAATTCTACTGATATTTAATAAGCTTAATGTACACCTGATGATAATAAAACTTACCTGCAGAGAAATAGATGCATCACTTTTACCTTCTAGGATGACTGTCACTATCACCAAGCTCCTCTCTCTTTCTAAGCTGGTCACTGGTATCCCCATTTCTTAGCTAGAAGACAAACTTCTTGAGAGCCAGAATCTTATATGCTGATATGTCTCTGGTATTCACAATACTGAAGTGGCAGACATCATTGTTTGCCTATCAGCTGTTGTCCTTGCTTCTTTGTCAACACAAACTTGATTTTTCTAGTACTAGTACAAAGAGGTTCAGAAAAAAACCCTGGCCTAGAGGATGTATTTTAAGGTATAATATAAGTCAATCCTAGGTTTTTCTATTCTGTTGCTAGTGATCTGTTTAAGAATAGGAATGTCCTATGCTTTCAGTTAAAAAGAGCAACATGTGGGGCCTCCCCGGTGGCGCAGCGGTTGCGCTGGGTTGCGAAGCTGCCCGCAGCCTCTGCAGCGCCGCTTCGATCCCCGGCTGCTCCCCGGCAACCGGGTGAGGGTCCCACATTGCGTGCAGACCTCTCCTGCCGCCCTCTGTTCCCCTCAGCAGTGTACTTCGGTCCTTCTGCCTGCTCTGCTCCCCACTCTGGCTCGGTGAATTCTCTCACCCTGCCGCGCTTCTGACTATACCCAGTGCTTGTATAAATAAATAAATAAATATTTTAAAAATAAATAAAGAAAGATTTATTAAAAAAAAAAAAAAGAGCAACATGGCTTGTGGATCTGTGGCAATCAAGAGGGAAGCAAACTCAAGACTAATACCCCTATGATGGCAGAAGGAAACAGCCTCTGGGGCCTTGACAACATCATTGAGCTACTACTGATTAACAAACTTGGCACCACCTATACACAGACTTCTATTGTGAGATAAAATATTTCCTGTAGTTATTTAAGCCACTTTTAATTTGATTTTCATTTTTCACAACTGAAAGCAACTTGACCCAGTAGGCATGTCGTAAATATTTGGTAACTTACTGACTGATGAAACTTGCCTTAACTCCTGTCATATTGGTGAACGAAAGCTCTAAACATTGAGTAGGAAAGAGAAGAAATTCCAGTGGGAGTAGGCCTCAACATAATTTAAGGAATCTGGAAAACTGAAGTTTTTAATGTTTTTTAGGCCCTGACTTTGGTGGTGAGGTTGATGGGTGAGGAGATTTTGAACCTTAGAAAATCACATAACGAGAAAATTTCCAATAATGTTATTGTTGTATCTTAGTTGAAATTTAGATTTAAATTGGATAGTACTGAAAATATTGCACTTGCTAAGGTCTCCCTGGAAAGGGAGCTTTCATGCTAGCCAATGCTGCAGCAAGGTGTGGAATCATATACCTGAGTGGCTAAGTGCTGGTATCTAAGACAGGGCTGTTGAGACCCTTACTCAATTCTGGGTTGTCACCAATGGAACTATGTGGCAAATACAGTTAATGGGGATGATATCCACCATCTTCCTTTGTGCCTACTTGCAGCACAGATGAGATATTGTCAATGTTCTTTACCTGAAGTGTAAACAATATGCGTTTTAGAAAACCATAGCACTATCCTGGAAAGAAAGCAGAATCTGGTATAAGGCAGAGTATTTGCTTCAGTCTGTTCTGGGCTAATCAACAGAACTTTTGATGACTGATCAAGCTGAGGCTTTGCTTTTCACTTGGAATAGAGCAGTAATCTCCGATATACTTTATGCTCTAGATTTGCCTCATTCTATTGTAGCTCACACACATTAGTACAAAGAATTGACTATGGTGCTTCTCTGTTTACAATCCCTTGATGACTCCCTATCACCTATGGATATTTGTAAGTTTCTTCACCTGCCAACAGAAGCCTGATTCAATCTGGGCACTACCTTCCTCTCCATTCTCTTCTCTTCTCTCATCCTACTACCCCTTCCCCCACCCTCAATCAAACTTCCTATAATTCTTAGAACATGGCACATTTCTAAAATCTCCATGTCTTACCTTTTCTCTACAGCTTGTCCTCCATGTACATTTTGGTCTTTTTTTTTTTTTTTTTAAAGATTTATTTATTTATTTATACAAGCACTGGGTACAGTCAGAAGTGCGGGAGGGTGAGAGAATTCACCAGAGACAGAGCAGGGAGCAGAACAGGCAGACCGATAAAGCACACTGCTGAGGGGAGCAGTGGGCAGCAGGAGAGGTCTGCATGCCATGTGGACCCTCGCTGGCGGCCGGGGATCGAACAGGTGATGCAGAGGCTGCGGGCAGCTTCGCAACTTAGCACTCAACCACTGTGCCACTGGGGAGGCCCAATTTTGGTCTTTTTGTAAGACACATCTTTGATGCACTCTGGGAAGTCATCCCTGTGGTTCCCTTCATGAAGAATTAAAGTCCTGATTTTATCTGATTTACTTCATTTTCATCTTGGTTCTTGCATCATCTGTGTCCAACCAACACCAGATTTAGCACATACTAAAGTCATATCAGTCACTTTTTCTGTAAATGAAAGTAAATCAAATTGAGAAAGAGTAGGAATGAAACACTCGAAGCAATTTATGATGCAACAAAATTTTTCTTCTAGTCAGGATCCTGGGAACCCAGAAGATGAACCAATACTTACGCACTTTAGAATTTAGAGTCAGACTTGTAGGACAATGAAATTGCTCAATATCCTAAGAAATCTAAGTGCTTGACTGATTGTGATACCAGAACACTTGCTATTCTTTTACCCAGAATTTCATCCAACCCCACTGGGGAAATTACCATCTGCTTCTGATATATATCCCAGCTTCCTCTGGGAATTAAAGTGCAAATTTTAAGTCAATAATTTTAACAATATCTACCTCCCCTGTTAATAAATAAATCTTCTGTTTTCTTTTGGGAGCTGCCTATCTACTTTGGTCAACTATCATTCAATACATTCTCTAGTCCTTTCAAGAACTTTCTCAGGAATGTCATTTGGTTTATCTTGGACAGACAGATGCATATGGATTCCAAAAAGTGGTCTCCAAGGATCCTGTAGATCAAATCCTTTTTTTTTTCCAGTAGATAAACAGAATCTTCTTCTTGTCTGAATTGCTATTGTATGAGGAAAACTGGTTGTCCTTTTGGGGGAAGGGAAAATACTCAATTATTGAAAAATGAAAATGAGATTCATTTGTTTGCATTCCTCTCTTCATAGTAACCAATAATATTCACTCCTGCAATTTTTGTAAGCTAGATAAGTTAAGGTGACTTAGAATAACTACTATAGCTATATAGATTTTCCTAATCTAATGATTTTTAGAAAAGTATACGTTCTCTTTTGTTTGGATATCAGGCTTGAGCTCAGAAAATGTAATTAGAAAGATGACATTTTACATAGAAACATTTACATTAGTGCCTACTATAAGAATCCTACAGCTGATAGAAGAATAGGTGACAGGTAATTACTATTTTTGCTTTAGCTGCATGGGATGGCAGTCTGTGTTTGCCAGAATTATATATATATTCATCTTGGCTGATGTGGATACAATTAAAATGTTCTATGGAAGGCTGAGGAGCCCTGTGTCCTTTGGCATTCTGACATCTTTAGGAAAGCTATACCTACACACTTCAATTTCTTTAAAGTCTTACAAAAGAATATTACCAGTTTCCTTTGGTGAATTTGGTTTCCAGATAGTACGGGGGAAAGAAGAAAGAAATGGGAATGACAAATGATTGTCATGTGCTTCAGCTCCCAAGCATGAAATTGGGGTTCAGGCCAGAAGAGTGAGTTTTCTTTGGGTCCAAGCCAGCGAATTGAAACCCCATGAACCCAGTCTTTGGATATGTCATTATCTAACAAGCCAGAGGAAATGGATGACATGATACCGGGTCACTGAGATGAATTGTGGTCTATACTTTATGTGAATATCAGCCACCAGTTAAAATATCAATTAATATCAGTATCGAATTGTCCCATCATGTGGACAATGGGAATGGAGAAGCAGCTTGCTCAGATCCTGTGCAGTAATAAGGAGTTTAGTCTGGATACCCTGGCGATGAGCATTAATTTTGCTATGTTTTGATTTAGTGTTTGTGTTAATGTATTCTAGTATGTCTGGGAATATGAAAGTAACACCTGGTGTGCTCTGTGCAAATGCTTCTCTGCTTCAGGAGGAAAGCCAAAGGGGACATACAGCTGAACCTGCAGCATCATTATAAATAGGCTCCAGAGAATAAACTCCTCAGATTTCTGAGAATAAAACAAAGTCAGAAAATATGGTTAAATCTTTGAGCCTTTCTTATATGAAATACATACCATTAAGGAAATTTCATTCTCAGAAGTTAGTTCTGGGGTAGTCTTTAAACTAAACCAGGCTTGTTTTGCATGCTCATGCCCTTAAAATACTCAAACACACACACCCACATGTACACACACACAATTACAATTAAAAACAATGAAGCCAGTTTAAAAACAGTGTTCATGTTCAGAGGTTTAATTTTGCTGATATGTCAAACTGTCAAAAAGTATATGTCCCTTCTGGAATTAAGGCTGCCAGAACTGGGCATAACTGTACATTTTGCTAGATAAGTATCCTGAAGGTGAAGCTGTTGACTTCAGATTCCTTGATGCGATTGCTCCAGTCTTCAGTGCTTCTGAGAGCAGCATTCCCTTCCTACTGTGTAATTGAGAGCTGGAAACTCATATGTTTAGCTTCTTATATAAAGAGTTTCTAAGAATGACAGGCAAGGCAGGAAGGCATTTCCTTGTAAGACCTAAAAATATAGTATCCTCATGCTAAAAATGTTGGATAGATTACTTTAAAATTACGATCTTCCTAGATCTGTATCAAATCTAATAAAGGAAGATACATTGACATTTTGGATTTTCTCATATAAAAATATCCAAAATCCATTTAATCCTTTTATTCAATTTTTTTACTTATTTTATTGAAACTCAGCAGTTCAGTTTCATTCAAGCTTATCCCTGCCATCCTTGCTTGAATTTATCACCAATGAGAAGATAACTAAATACATTGAATCATTTCCCTTGCTGTAGTCATCTTACAAACTTGTTGGAACTTCTGCTGGGAATTTCTAAGGCACAATATGAATAAGAGAGAATTTACTGTTTTCTCCCTTAATGTATACAGAGGCAAAATGTTTTTCCCTGTTTGCTACATTCCCAGGACTAGAAGGTCCTGCTATCAATCTCCACGTTTGCCTAGAAGTGAAAGGTGATAAGTAATCCATGAATTCAGTATACATTGAAAATACATTTCTACCTCAACAAGAGTGCTGAGTATTCAACTGGAGTCCTCAGGTGCAGTAGGAAAATGCAGTGGTCTGTGGCGCTCACATTCTGGCTGATTAATACACTGTTAAATGTTCTTTGGAGCACTGCCAGAAGAAATATAAACAGCAAAAGAACTTACTCTATAAGTATCTGTCTTTTTGCCAAATTGTATGAGGAAAATGTGTTTAAGAAAAAAAAAATGATAGGAGGATGTATTTTTATTACATGTATGCTCATCAGATCCCAGCTCTGTAAAATCCATTAAAAACAACATGAAGTATTTAAAATCAACAGCAGTCACCTTGGTTGGTTACTGATTCACAAGATTAAAAACATTCCAAACTGAAAATGAAGGTGCATTAATAAACACAAGTTCCTGAAAGAATTCTTGGTGATTACCTGCTGGTCTGTTCAATGAGGAGGTTTAAAAACTCAAGGAAAAATGTCAGCACTTAAGTAAGGAAAAGGCATCAATACTCAGAGCTGTCCTAGCAGACTGAGAAGGGCAGTTTTGTCTAGTTGTTGTACATATCCCTAGTAATGAACGATGTTTATTTTCAAGTCTCTGGCATACATTGGTCCAGTGGCAGGAAATGTTTTTAAACTAAATATGGATCTTGAGGGCTTTCCCAGTGTTGAGAAATGGATCTTGAGGGCTTTCCCAGTGTTGAGAAAACATTCATTTTTTCCCACCCCTATTGGTTTCATAACTCCTATTTTCTGGGACACAGGAAAGAACTGAGTGCCAACATGACGTTGAGACACCATCCTCATGTCCCAGCCTGAACTTGTTCTGTGCCAGGCTCCATTTTGAGTGTTTACAGATCTGAGCCCCTTAATCTTCCCAATAACCTATTGAGACTAATACTAATAATAGTATTATTATTAGTACTAATACAATGATTAGTGCTAATTACTAGTATTAGTACTATTATTACTACTAATAATAGTAGTCACTATTATTATGGTCCATTGTACAGAGACAGAAACTGAGGCTTTGAGAGGTTTAGTAACTTTGGATGAAGTTTCCATAGTCAGTTCATGATAGAAATCAATTTCCAAAGGCAGAATCAGTATACTGAGAGTCAGGGACAGGTTCCTAACACTGTTTTAAAATATCTAGATCTTATCCTTGAGGATCTCAACTTAAAATGATCTTCTATTATTTGTCCTTCTCCAAAATTAATAACCTTGGAGAAAAATTTCAAACAGGTAGAACCTTCATATAGCTGTGTTTTAAGTGAAATAATATGCTGGCTGCATGAAATCAATATACATATACATAGAAGGAGGAAAATGGAATAAGATAGATTGTGTTTTAAAGAGTACATGCCTGAGTGTACAAGAGTACTTGCTTTTGTATACAAAGCTCATCAGAGTCTAAGGGTCAGCAGATGTCTAAATGTTCTATTGGGAAGGTGACCAGAGGGTATATAAAGGGCATGGAACTGTGAACTCAGGAATGTAAGTGATAAAGACTGACTGTTCATCTCCTATTTTTTTTACCCCAAAGCATCTGCAAAGTAAGGCTGCCTCCCCTTATGAGGACCTCATGACCACAATAGTATTTTGGAGGGAAACACTAGTTCATAAGTCTTCCAAAGGCACATTTGTATCTTGTTTTGGACATATTTAGAATGCTTAAAATTTTAAGTTTTACAAACATGTTAATTGTCTGTAATGCTTGGGGCCATTGCACTTTAGGTGGGCCTGCCCTGAACCCAATGAGATAAGGTCATGGAATTTTCTTGGCACCCTCAGGAGTGGTGTTACAATGGCCTTCATGCTACTCTTATGTTCTAGAAGTCACCTGAGCATTGGAAAATCAGTTTTATGAAGTAGCATCACACTTTCCTTTGTGAATTTTATTTTAGTTTGACTTTCTAAGTAAATAGATTTCCAAGTCTAGCTGAAAGAAGGACAAATTGCCAGTCAAAGGAAAGGTGCTTTATAAGGCAAGGCCCACAGTCTCTGAGGCAGCTATGTGCCTTAGCAGTCCCAATTCTAAACACTCCATAGAATTTCCTTTTGCTGTATTTCTTGTAATTGAGATGGTCCTTGCATATGCCATCTCTTATAATCTCTTTCCCTCATGTATTGGGTCCATTCTGTGTCCTGAAGCTTAGAACCTTGACCTACTTTTAGCAACCACTACAGACTGATACCTCTTTTGGACAGTTCAACTGCCTTTTTGTGGCAGCTTTGTCCTGGATACTGTTTTTTGGATCAGTCTTGATGCCTCCTTCCAAAGCTGTTCTACCCACTGAGCCCAGACTTTGAGATCCTGGCCAGGCAAATGCAATTTTGGAAGGGAAGTTGGAAAAAGGCACACCAAGGTCAGGTTTCTTTCTTTTTTTTTTTTTTTAACATGACTCAGGACACTAGTACTTATCAATAGGAAGAAGGTGCTGGAACTCACTTTGGAATCACTGATAAATACCCAAAGTATTGTCATAAAGCTATATCTTGGTTTTTATAGCCTCTGTCTTTTACTGATTAGCTCACTGGACACCATCTGTTGTTGGATAATTTTTTGATTTTCTCCCATATCTGCATCCACAGTAATAAGTCTCATGCAGCTAGTTGGTTGAGTTTTCCTCCCTGCACCAATCAGCAGTGGTAGAGAACAATAATATCCTGTAATGATGTTCTCCAAACCTCAAACCAATACTAACATTCAACCCAAATGTCAGAACTTTTCTAGAACCACGGATCAGTAAAAATATACTATTATATAAACTGATCACATTTTAAATTTGGTTTCAAATTAATGTGCCAAAATGTATAAAATTGTACCAAAGTATGGGGCCCATTCTGGTAAATTTGCTATAAAAAGGTCAGACCTAGGTATTCTTGCAGGGAATGATGTGGACAACACAGTGAGGGAGCAAATTAATAGTAAATAATCTCCCCTAGTATTAATGGGTGACCATGTTTTTGCATGATGACAAGTCAGACATTTGTAACTGACAAGTCTAGAGAAGTGGTCTAGTGATGGAAGAGAAGTCAGCTTCAGGGAATTCTGAGCTAGGTGCATGCCTCACTACAGAGAATGATATCAGTGCAAAGAGCTGCAGTGATAAGGAGAAACACTATACCCAAAACAGTTGGACAATATCTCATATAACTCTCATACTACCCAAAGAGGTGAACAATATTTACCAGCAACATTTACAGAGGGTGGAACTGAGTGAGGTGAAATGGTGTTTATGGTGGCATGGCTGTGGTTAGCAATATTAGCAATACTAGCAGACTGTTTTCTCTTGCTTCAAAGACCATGCTCTCCCACTGTCTCCTACTTAAGTTGGATATCTCTGCTCAGATGCTGATTTTAACTTTGCATGCAAGGGCATTGGGAATTTTTGCCTGAGTTTAGAAACAAAAGACCATGTGCATTGGGTGGGAAACACTGGACGTAGTGCTTGCTCTATTTTAGGAAGAAGGTGGATGGTTGTTTTGGTTAAATGTTTTAGGTTTTTGACCACTCAGCACCCAACCAACTTTCCTAGTCAGGGGAAGTCCACAGTTGTCTACACTTTGGGGGGAATATGATTCCCTACTTTCCCCTATAGAAAGCAGAAACAAGGCCAAACTTCAACTAAATGTGTAGCCTTGATCCAGAACTGGAAATAAAGCTTATGTCATATGACAAAGGATGGGTAAGAATTGTGATAGAATGAGGGGGAGTAGCAGTGATAGCTTCCATACTCTTTCTGCTGAGAGGTGCTTCTTGTGCTTCCTACTCCTTGTGGGTTTCTCAAGATGCCTGAGTTTCCACTTTCAGTTGGTTCTTTTAACTGACCTCTGCTCCAGGAGGCTCTTCCTTCCAGTGAATTTCCTGCCCAGTTTTTTTTTTTTTTTTTAACTTAAGAGCCAATTTATCTGTTGTTGAACCAAGAGGTTGTCAACTTCTCCATGCTTGGGAATTGCTGTCTGCCAGGTCACCAAAAAGGAAACAGTCCAGAAGAAGCTCTCACTCATAAACTCTGGGGTTTAGGCTCCAGGAGGCCAGTTTAAGTTCAAAGTTCTGGGTTTCAAAATACAATATTCTTTTGTAGACATAGCCTGGCCTTTTAAACTTGATTTTGTCCAAATAGCAAAATTATACCGAAATGGAAAATATTTACTTTTGACATTTCAAGTGACAAAATGAAACTTCAAATTTATAAAAGTCACTCTATATAGAATTTGAATGAAAAAGGAAAGTACAGGTGTCCCGCTTCAGTAACCCAAACCTCCCTAATTTACTTGAATTTCAATATTCTGACATTGCCTTAAGTTCTTTTCTATACTTAGATAACAACTTTTACTTTTTTTGTAAGTTCACATCAGGAAAAAGTGACTTGATAAGTTAATCTTTCTATCAAATTTCAGGTCCCTCCTCATAGTTTGAAAGTAACAGTCATAATTTCCAAAATGTTAATGCTAAACCAGCCATGAAGAGGAGCACATATCCAGGGCTAGAGCAAGCAAACAAAATTAATTAAAACTAAGTATAAAGCTAACAATAGAATACACACACATATCTACACACATATATTTATATATGTAGACATGTACATATATAATAAATATACACGAAGACATACTTTCCCATACTTTTGAGATGAGTTTCATCTATCTATCTATCTATCTATCTATCTATCTATCTATCTATCTATCTATCTATCTATCTATCTATCTATCTATTTATACAAGCACTGGGTACAGTCAGAAGCGCAGGAGGGTGAGAGAATTCACCAGAGCCAGAGCGGGGAGCAGAGCAGGCAGAAGGACCGAAGTACACTGCTGAGGGGAGCAGCGGGCGGCAGGATTGGTCTGTGCACCATGTGGGACCCTCCTCGGGTGGCCGGGGAGCAGCCGGGGATCAAACGGGTGCTGCAGAGGCTGCGGGCAGCTTCGCAACCCAGCACTCAACCGCTGCGCCACCGGGGAGGCCCTGAAATCAGAGTTTTAATGGAACTTGAGTTGGTAGCAAACTGATAGAATTTTTACATTAAACAAATAAAATGTTGATAGAACTCTTACTCCTTAATTTTTTTTAGATATTTGTTTATTTGAAGAACTGGGGTGTAGGACAGTGGTGCGGGAGTTGAGAGGATTCACCAGAAACAGAGTTGGGAGCAGAACAGGCAGATTTACTGAAATACACTGCTAAAAGGAGCAGGGGCAAGAGGGGAGGGGTCTGCTGCGCCCTGTGGGTTAGCTCCCTGTCTGAGATCAAACTCAGGCCCTGGCAGGATATGCTGGATCTTAACCCGTAGGCCACCAGGGAGGCCCTTACTCAAATTTTAAGAAGTAGCTACTCTCTCCTTCCAGAAGACTGAAGTGAAAATGAATAATTTGCTTCCTTGACCGGGTTCTCTGAAATGTCTCCTCTGCTCAGTGGCTTTTTAGAACTGCTTGTGTTTCCTACATAAAAAAAGAAAGGTTGTGATATTTAATGAACTCTCTGGCTCTAAAATTATAAGTCTGCAATTTATGAAAATAGGACTCATGTGAATTCTCCTGCTGTTGTCCATAGTCCTGACTGCTTTCCCGGATAGTGGAGGAGCCGGGCACACTACTGAGTCTTTCCTCACTTCCCTGCTTCTCCCTCCCCCTGCAGCAGCTGCTGGGTCATATGGGAGAGCTAGGGCTCAGGGTGGGGCTTCTGAATGGCAGAGGGTTGTCATCAAGGTATGAGCCAGGGGAACCTGAGTCCACGTATCCGATACCAAAATATGTGAATATTCCCTATATCTACATGGAAAATCACAAAGACTAAAAACTAAAAGAGTATCATCCAGGATATCAACAAGGAACAAATGGCTCATTCAAATTAGAAAATTCCAAAGGTTTATTTATAAAGGGATTCTGTGTGTAGATATGGGGAAGTATAAGTTATATTTCAGTAACATGGGGTTAATAACAGCAATGGAGTTACCAGGGCTAAGGCTGAGGAGAGGGGCAGAGGAAGTGGAGTCTGGAATTACTGAGATGTTTTAGAGAAGACCTCTTAGAGAAGAGCAGTGACATTTGCTTGAGCCACACAAATAGTCAAGGCGATAGCTCAGAAAGAGTGCCATGGGGATTAAAAAACTTGAACCTACTCTCCTTCCTTCTTGTCTTCTGCCGAAGTTCTTCCATGTCTAACCCAATTGGACTCCAAGAGTAGGCAGGTTCATTGATGGAATCTGTATACATCAGTCTTCTGAAGCAGGAAGGCGTGGATATGGAAGATCAAAGAGAAGGCAGCCATCACACAAAGAAAAGAAACACAACCTAGGGGCAAAGTGGTTTCAAACTCTTTGTTAAAGTAGCAACTTAAATCACTAACTACATAAAAAAACAATAATGTATTTAGTTTACCCTTTTGTTATATGGATTTGGTAACCAGTCCCTGAGAACTCAGAAAAAAGATGACTCTATAAGAATAAAATGATAACATCAACATCTAATTAATGAGAGTGAAGATAAAGGAAAAGGACCGCATGACTTTCTGGTCAGCAGAACTAGAGAAATGCCAGTGGGTATTTGTGTATCTATGGAAACATTGTGTTGACCAGTGGTCAGTGTGGGACTCTAGTGACAGAAAAAGGGTTTTTGAAGGCAGGGTTTCAATGGTGCTTGTTTCAGCACAGAAAGGGAGAGTGTTCAGGCCTAAGTAAGGAACCAGTTTCATTCCCTGCTTGGCATCTTGATACAAAGAAAGACACAGCAGGGGTCACCACTTGCTCCCACAAGTCTTCTTTGTCTTGAGTACACCAGCAGCTCTCATTCTGATTTCTTTATTTGTAGTGTGGTTACAAACTGAGAACATTCTGAGGTGACCTCTTTTGTCTGAGACAGTTGTCATGTTTCTCCGACCAATGGGACCATTGGTATTCTAAGGTCCCTGGAGCTTAGTTGCTGTCAGTTGCCCCTCTGAGATGCATCTGTTCTCTCGTGCTGGCCATTCAGATTTCTGAGTCTGCAAAACTGAAGGTCAGAATGTGGACCCTGATATTCCTGAGACCCTTAGGGAGACAAGGTGCTGTTTTGCTGAAGATACTAGGGGCTTTACCCTTTACTTTTAGGAACTTCTATCGGACAGGATTTTGAGGGTGGTTTTTCCACTGTGCTTGTTTCAGAAAATAAGTGAAAAGGGCCAAATCACTCCTGTGAGTCACAATGACCGCAATGACCTCCTGTCATTTTTATGCTTTCATAAATGCTTTCTTATACAATCTTCAAAACAGCCCTGTGAGAATCATGATTGTATTCTCACTATTCAGTGGACACAAAGCAAAGGTCAGAGAAGAGAAATAAACAGAGTTACATAAGCAGTGAGTTGTAGAGGATCATGAAGTCAGCCCTTCTGAGTGAAAATGTGAGGCCACAGGTAACAGTAGCTTTAAAAAGAGTATGTGCTGGGAATTTTTCTAAGTTTTATAAATATTAACTCTTCTAATTCTCAAACAATTCTCTGAATGAGATTATTATTATCATCCCTATTTAGCAATGAAGAAGATACAGCTGGAAAAGTAGCTTGCCCAAGGTCATAGTTATTGGTAAAATGAATTTTCAATTCCAAGCAGTCTGCATCCAGAGATCTTGCTCTTAATCACTTTTGCACAGTGCCTCAGGGCCCACACTGAGGAGGGCAACAGAGGGAGGAACATGGAGTAGTGCAGACAAGTTAATTCAGGCCAAGATAACTGTTAGGGGCTTAATGAGCTCAGATGTTAATTGTAAATCTTAACATCTCTGAATTCAATGCTGCTTGCCTTGTTTTTAAGATTATCTGAGAGTTTAAGTCCTTGTCATACATTCAAACAAACACTACAGGAGGTTCAACTGGTTTAAGTTACTAAAAACAAAACTGGTGTTTTGCTTTACTTGGTTTGGTGATCTTGAAAATCTATTTCCACTGCGGAATGAGGAAGCGCTACTATAGCAAAAAGGTGGTGGGCACAGTAGTTTGATACAAAAGAAACCAGGAAGTCAGGGAAACTTGATAAATGGTGGTTGTTACAACATTTCCCCCCAGTGCAATTTAAGTTTGGTTTGTGAGATGTTCTTGTTGATGAAACTAGCAATGCATTTTAACCACTACCTGGGTTATGACTATGCCAGATGGTGGAATTTCCAGCTTATTTTAAGGTCACAGATTGTATTTTACTTTCTTTTCGATACAATGCCACAGAAGAGCACCATTTTTTCCTCATTTCACTAAGTTATTTTTATATGAGTGATCCTGTAAATTAATTAAATGAAACACAGTAATAATTCATTTCTTTAGTTGCACTACCCACATTTGAAGTGTTCAGTCCCCTTGTGTAAATGGCATTAACAATGACCACACATTGAACATTGCAGATAAAAGACATTTCTGTCATCATAGATTGCATATTGAAAAGCCATACACAGTCTGATCTCAGGAATTAGAGGAGTGGTTGGGGTGTTCCTTGGAAGTGGCCTCTTTCCTTGATTTACAATTAAAATGACAAGGTTTATATAAATCCCAGGGAGCAAGCTAGCTCAGGTAGATTTTGAACGTTTTACTTTGGAATATTTATATCCAAATCCTCTATGTGCTCCTATCTTCTTATTCTCTATAATTACACTTATGCCTGTTAGGAAGTTAGAGCCTTTATCATCCATGTAAACAAGGAAAAGGGGCTTTGGACCACACATGGATCTGATCATGTAGTGATAGTAGTAGTTGTGTAAGAGGAGCTCCTTGGCTTCTTTTTCAGTGATGCAGCAGAGGTGGCCGACCCTGGTGAAGGTTGGGTTTCATGTATGAGTGGGGAGTAGGTTTTGAAACCCATGCCAGTTTTGAAAGTGTGCCAATTAGGTTTTTTTTTTTTTTTAATTTTCTTTTTTTTTTTTTTTTAAAGATTTATTTATTTATACAAGCACTGGGTACAGTCAGAAGCACGGGAGGGTGAGAGAATTCACCAGAGCCAGAGCAGGGAGCAGAGCAGGCAGAAGGACCGAAGTACACTGCTGAGGGGAGCAGCGGGCGGCAGGAGAGGTCTGCGCGCCATGTGGGACCCTCCTCTGGTGGCCGGGGAGCAGCTGGGGATTGAACTGGCGCTGCAGAGGCTGCGGGCAGCTTCGCAACCCAGCGCTCAACCTCTGCACCACCGGGGAGGCCCTGTGCCAATTAGGTTTTAACCTGCAGAGGTGCCAATTGGGTTTTGAAACCTGTGCCAGTTTTGAAAGTGGGCCAATCAGATCTGAACCTGCATCTGCACCAGTTGGGCTTTGAAAATGGTGACAGTTTTGAAAATGCACCAATCAGATTTGAAACCCATGGATCCTGAAAGCCATGAAAGGCAGGCCAGCAGGCAGATTGAGACAGTCTCACCCAAGACTCTCACCAGGAAAGACCTTTGCCTCAAACCTCCAACTCTCACCTGGGACTCTGACCTGGGAGTAAAATAGTGCCAAGGTGGGGGATAGGATACTGTGGATTCTCACCTGTACACTCACAATTGCAAGATACTGCTTAGGCTAGGGGGTGCAGAAGCAATGAGGTTTATGAACAAAGAGGAGATTGGGAAAGGAAAGAACTTCCAAGGCTACCTATCCTACCCCACATAGTGTCTGCAGTGCCCAATAGTCTAAAACAAAGGCCACTCTTGCAAGATGATGCTGTCCCTTTGATGATAGTGTGGAGCTGGTCGTACACTGGTAAATAGTGTACCAGGATACAGCTCATGATGGCAGTTGGGGTTGATCACAGCATCCCACAACATCCCACAGAATCCCACCACAGCATCCCACAACAACAATCTAAAATTTGGGCTGAAAAGCACCAATGCCAGACCAGACAGTGCCAGACACAATAGCACCAGGAGGTGGTTCTGGAGGATCAGAAGCAGTGAACAACTATCAGAGGTGGCTGGTCATGGATCAGCAGTGCCAGTCAATTCTGGACACCAGGAAGCAGAGAAACCAGTGTACAGCTCTGTGAAAGCTGTTGGTGTAAGCGAACAGCAGATGGCTCCTTTAAAGATATTGAGCACAGGCCCACAAAGCTCAATGTCAGAGGCAGAGCTGGAGGCAGGTATAACAGTCAGGTCTCTGTGAAGGTCATGGTGATCTGGAAATATGCAGAGGTGTCAGAGTTTCTTGAAGTCTGCAGAGGTCTGTGGAGGTCTCAATGTCCCTCTGCAAAAGGCCTGATGAATGGGTCGGCCCCCATCTGTTGAATTCATTTCTTCTGAAGCTGTCTGCTAAATGCATCCAAGCTGGCTTCTGCTCTGGTTATATCCTCTTTAGGGTCTCTGCATTTCAAATCTAATTGGACCATTTACAATATCAGCTATTTGGTGCCAGTAAAGCACCAATCAGATCGCTTCATTTTTCAGTCCTCAATAGTCTCTACAATCTTGAATCGCACTAGTGAGAGATCAAACTTGATTAATCCAATGAGAGTTGAAACTGATTCCAATTCCATTTCCAATTTATACCCCTTATTCAAAAATGAAACCTCTGCTAAATGTCAAGATACATCCTATACTAAGGTCAGGGCAGGTTCATCAATGATAGGCTCGGGGTAGCTGCGGCTGCAGCCAGATTCAGTGGGGGCAGGTATAGTGATTCAGGGGGGCGTTCAGCAGAACTGGGAAAAGTGTTCAAGTTGCCGAAGACCACTGTGATGGCCAGGTGCATCACAAGCCTTTCTTCTGCAGCTTGCACTAGGCTGGTGCAAGCCTATCCTCTAGAGTTCCAGGGCTAGCTTGCTCTGGGGTGAGGTAAGGAAACCACTGCTTCCACTCTGCACCACTGGCAGAATCCATTACTGACTCAGAGGCTGCATGTGCCAAGGCAAGTGTGTGGGGGTGTGGAATGAGGGCTGACTGAAGGCAGCATGCTGAGGTGGTAGGATCCCAGAAATGTCACCATGTCCCACAGCTTGCACCAGGGCCGGGCAAGCCTCACCACTGCAGCGCTGGTGCTAGCTTGCTCTGACTGGGGTGAGAAAACCACTGCTGACATAGGCTGGCACTGATCTGGGGTACTGCCTGCAGATGGCATTGCAGAGGTGGTGTCGGGGGCACTGTAATAGGAAGATCTTTGCTTCTGATCCTCCGGTGCTGCTGTCTTACTGCTGTTCCTGCATCCTGCACATACCTGATGACAGACACTGCTGGCCTGGACCCATGCCTCTTAGAACCATTCACTTCTTCCTGATCCTCACTACAGGCACTGTTGCCCATACCTGTGCCACCTCTAGAGCTCTCTCCTGTTGCTGTTGCCTCTGATGCTATCTAGCCTGGTCTCTGCATGACCTGTGATTACCTCCAGCTGCCACCAAGAGCTGGCTCCTGGTCTACTGCTCCAGGTTGTCATTGGAGGCACAATACTCATTCATGAGAAGCTTTCGATTTGGACTAAGGGAAACTGCAGATGCTATCTGGTAAGGACAGATATTTGTGGCCTTGCAAGCTCTTTCCTTGTCCTTATTTACCGCCTTGTAAAACTGTTGATACACTCTGAGTTTGAGTTGTGTCTTGCAATTGTGAGCACACAGGTTAGGACCTACAAATTGTGTGATCCCTCAGGTTGTCACAGTGTTGCTACTACTACTACTACTACTACTACTACTACTACTACTACTACTACTAAAAAGTCTCTTCCCCTAAGTTAAACATCACCTTGGGGGTCTCTTTTTTCAGTACTACTACTACTACTACTTTTTTCATTACTACTACTAGTAGTATATCACCCCAAGGTGATGTTTAACTTAGGGGAAGAAAATGGAGCACACTTGGTCTGCATGACCTTCCATTGTAGGGTGGAACAGGAGGTTCTGGATTTCATTCCTTTTTGGAATCTGTGTTCTGTTTGTAAGAAGCCATATTGTCAGCATCTGTGAAACTCTTTATTTCTATTGAATCAAAATGGGCTCAGTGTAATTCCTATGGAACAATGATTCTCTCAGTTTTGGCCATACATTAGAATCATCTGGAATCTTTTAAAGCCCCACTATTCAGACCGCATCCCTGGCTAATTGAATACAAATCTCAGATTCATGCAAGTACCAGAGTTGTATTAGACTCCCCAGGTGATACTAATAGGAGCTAATTTTTGAGAAATTGTGCTTGCTGTAAAGAATTCCTTTTTATGTACAGCACAGTGACCTAAACATATATTCTACAACACTTTCCCGTGGTTTGATAATGATATAAAAGCCTTTGATTTATACCAAGATTATCTGTCTTGGTAGTAGTGCAGTAAAGCAGAAAGAACTCTGAATCAGGAGCTAGGTAATCAAAGGTTAGTTCAAGCTCTTCACAAAAGAGTTATTGTGTTATTCAAATCTCTTTACCTCTCTGTCTTCTCATTTCCTTACCTGTTATCTGAAGGTATTAGACTTGAGGGGTTCTAACTTCCCTGAAGCTGTACACTATGAGCTAAAATAAACTGTACTAACTGTCCTATTAGAGAGCATGGAGGTGATATAGTTTATGATGTAGCTGTGTACCCACTAAGCATTTGGGGGCAAAAATTCTTTTTCTCCTTTGATGTCCCATGGTGTAGAATACAATGTCTCCTTGAGCATCTTCCTATAACTGGCTAGATCACTACACACTGTACATTTCTTCCCTAGGCTACCGATGAGTCAATTTTTCAGATAGAATGAGCAGTCTTGTTATAGTTATGACAGTTAGAGTCAGTACTGCTCTCAGACAGCCAGCTGCCTTTCTGCCAGCAACGTTTCATATGATTTGAAGAGTTTAAGTGGACATGTGGCACTCAGGACAGTTTGGAAAGAGGGCTGAGGATGCTGCACCTCAGTCAAACTTGACAGTGATGCACTCTGGGATTCCCAATACTCTGCCTTCTCTAATCAGACTGGCTCAAGGAATAGCTACAGCTGAGACTGCTAATTAAAGGCAATAGGACACATGACTGCTTTGGAATGACCTGGGAGATTAGGATTCTCTCCTTTCTAAACTTGGGCATAAAGCATTTCTTTGTGCATTAGCTTTGTATCTTTAAAAGAAGTTGCTTGGGTCATGTGACTCTAAGATCCTTTCCAAATCTAAAATTGTATGAAAATGTTTTCTTTGGAAAGTTACCTTTGTTATTGCTCAATGCCCTCTTCTTTTCAAGGTGTTTGACAATAGATTTTGTGATTATTTCCTCTGCATTTTCCCCCAAACTTCCCATGGAGAGAAGTTAAACGTAAGGTCAGGGTCATTCCTTTTTCCATTTACAGAAAGAAACTAAGTTATTCCATTCCTGCTTTGGTCAAATTGTTTACCCTTCAAAAAAATTTTTAAAATGGTAACTGATCATCTTGAAATTACTCTAGACATGTTCTTAAGTGTTTGTAACTTAAGTTGTCAGGATCTGGAATGGACCATAACTGTTTCTCTTATTTTGTCTTGTTTTCTTTTCTTCTATTACAGGGTTTCCTTCCATGTAGACTGAAATAGAATATAAAGACTTTTTGGTGTCATCTGCCAATATTTTTCCTAGCCCTTTACAGAGATGTTCAAAGTGAGGCCTCTGCCCAATAGTACTGCCTGAGAGCTTGTGAAAAATGCAAACTGTTAGGCAGTCCCAGTTGATGGAATCATCAGCCTTGAGATGATTCTGATGCATACTAAAGTTGAGAAATTGAGAGCTACTACTCTAATAAAAAACATTTTCTTTTAATCTTTTCCCTTTTCTTTTCCCTTTTATAATGCTTTAAAAGACATTGTTTCTCTTTAAATCTTTTGAAAAATGAAGCTATATTTTCTGCATTGAATCTTTTTCATTCTTATCCTAAAAGACCTAATAATTTCTTTTATTCTTTATGAATGTTCTAGTTTTTCCTTGTCTTTCTCACAGACTGTTTATGAATTAAAGGAAATACAACCAGATAGGTGACTGAAGAATATTTTTATAAAATTCTAAAGTCTAGTTACTCCATCTGTGGTCTTGATACACTCTCATTAGCATCATTTGGAGTCTGCAAAACCTATTTCCATTCTAGCTCCACTGAATCAGAATTCCCACTCTAACAAGATCTCCAGGTAGTGAATCTACAAATTAAATTTTGAGATGAACCACTTAAAAAGAATAATTCACACCTTAAGTAGAATTATTGTTTCAGAGGTTGTAATAAAATTACTTGAAAATTTTAACTAAAGAGTTATGTTTTATCTTCAAGGTAATAATATATCTGTGATAATGTGGACTTTCTAATGATGGCACAGAGGAGAGGGTATTCTTTATCCAAAATAAATGGATGATACATATAATAAATAAAAATGATTTTTATTCTTCTACATAGGATTATATAAACTTAAAGAAGTAATCATAGAAAAGAGCATGCAGATATAGGTAAAGGAAATCTAATTAGAAAAAAATTTCCAGGGCTGTAATATAGACTGTCCAGTCAAGGAAATGACATAGATAATTTTGCTGTGAAAAGATCACAAAGAAGTTCTAGAGGCAGATATGGTTCTGTGAAAATACAGTGCAGTACTAATGAGTCACTGCAGTGTATTCTCTGAGTAGATACTAAACATTGTGCACCCTGCATGCCGTTTACTGGAATTATTCTGCATAACCCCCATAGCAGCCCTATAAGGTAGATACTGTTATTGTCCCTAATTTATAGAGGAGGGAATCCAAGGGTTAGAGGTCAAATAACAAAATATAGACTTACAATCCAGAGAGTTTTAATTGCTCTCACTGTTTTAATTAGGATAAGATTGGAGGAAGCAGATAAAACCTCAAGTCTCAATGGCTTAGAAAAATTTACTTGCTTATGCTAAGTTCATAATGCCCTGATAAAGTCTTTTTCAAGCATAGCTTCAATAACCCAATGCTATTCTTGCAGCTTTGCCATATTCCACATTTGGCTTCCAGCATCAACCTGCATCTGCCTCACTCCAGTAGAAAGGAAAAAAAAAACTTGGGGATTTGGGTAAAGGGAATTTTTTTAAAAGGTCAGTCCCAATATTACATACATCACTTGAATGTTAAGGGAAGCTAAGAATTGTGGTCAGTCTCAGAAAGAAGAATCAGGTTTGGTGAACATGTCTCCACCAAACTACCTGCTTGATTTTGTACAAGTAGCTTATCCTTGCTAACCTTTATTCCCCAGCTGCAAAATGGGAATGATGATATCATATTATCATCAAGATGCTATTAAGATTACATTATTCCACTCCTATTATTACTGCAATGCATGGCTAACAGTTTTTATTTTCCTTGCTGACAGTTCCTTGGTTCAGAAGATACAATCTACTCAAGAATTATTGATTTCACTGAGGATAAAAATATGACAGAGACATTGGAATAAAGTGAAAATATCACCAAGGAGTTGAGTGGGACAAAATAATTAAATATTTGGTAAAGTCAGGCATAAAAAATTGATTTTAGGAAGCAGATTCAAAGGCTTCAAAGAAAATATGTTATAGCCTTCTTCCTGGTTACAGATTATAAATGTGAATGTGTCTTATTAGAGAGGGAAGAATCAAAAAGGAAAGCAAATTCTGACAACAAAATCATTCATGATTACATTGAGGGAAAATATAGAGGGATTCAGTGCCCAAAGGAATATTTGCTGCTGTTTGCGGTGGTCTCTGATAAAAGGGTGTATACAAAATATAGGAGCCAGGACACACTCAATTAAATTATCAAAGAGCATCATGTGTCAGGAAAAGCTCAAATTAAAGGCAAAAGAAACAACTTTTCCTTCTGTTCAGAGGGGAGACAGAGAGGGACCAGGCCCCGTGATTGGAGCAGATGGTGTGAAGTTAACAGCTGTCAGAGGGGAACAATGCCCCAGCCTCCCTTGCTTTCAAATTCTCCTTTAAGAACTGGGGAGATTGGAAAGCTAGTTAGGCAAAGGGATCATCTAATCTTTAATGGGTTCAGACCTTTAGGTTTAGGTGAATTGCATCCCAGGGTTTGGGAGAAAATGTAGAATGAGAGTCAAAAGGCTGGAAATAGAAAAGCACCCTAATTTTAAAAAAAGCAGTGAAAGGAAGGTGAAGGCAACTCCAGTTTGGGAAGCTTAGCAGATCCACAATCCTTGAAATATAGAACTTATGGAAGGCTTGCGAGGACTTTGAGAGGTAAAAATGCCCTATGAGCCACATGGTTTCACTCATATAAATCTAAACTTGTTTCTTCTTGAAGAGGTAAATGTGTCACAATCTTAACATAAATTGGTTTCAGTGGGGATTTAACTAAGTGCCACACAGTACATGGCACAGAATATGTACTTAGTTGGTTATTTGTTGAATTAATCTATGAAAAGGATCCTTAGGAAGATGATAAATAAAGATTATAAAATTAGATGGAATTATGCAGTTTGAACAATGGACTTAAGGCTACATGGAGCAAAGTCTTTACCAGCATATTTGTCCTGTCCCCATATAGACCTGGATGTGGCCTTGAATAGAAATGAAAACATAGAAGATCAATATATCAAGTCTAGCAAGAATATACCCAATTTAAAGAGGTAATGGCTTCACAGTTCCCAGAAAAGGTTAACTAGACTGCAGTTTTTATAACAAAGTCCAGAAACCACATCAAAGGAAAATTAGCAAAGTCGGAAGAGCTCAAGCAGGTAATGGTGAAGATGAGAAAATGGAAGTCGGGCCATATAAGACAATGATGGAGAAGACTAAAAGTAGAGGAGTAGACATTCTAGCAACTTCCCATATGTTACAGACTATGTGGCAATAATTGTGCATGACAGAGCTATGATAGACATAGGAACTATTTTAGGGATTGCAATTGTATTTCAGTATACAGATAACTTGTTCATAAAAAGAATGAGAATCATATGGTAGCTCTATTTTTAGTAATTTAAGGGTCCTTCACACATAGTGGTTGGGCAGTTTGCATTCCCACCAACAGTGTAAGAGAGTTCCTTTTTCTTCACATCCTCGCCAGCATTTGTTGTTGCCAATTTTTTTTTTTTTAAATATGGGTTATTCTCACCAGTGTGACATGGTATTTTATTATGGAGCTAGAAGTTATTATGCTCAGTGAAATAAGTCAGGAGAAAAAAATATATTGGATGGCTTAATTTATAGGAAGAATATAGGAAAACCAGAAAAGGGTAAAAAGAAAAAAAGACAAAACTTGCAGGCAAACTATAGATTTTAGGCATAAAGCAGGGGAGGGAGAGGAAGAGGGTCAAAACAGGGACAGGAAGATGATGGGAGATTTATGGGGATTATACCTGAGGGAAGAAATCAAATATGATACAAAAATGAACAACAATGTAAGAAAATAAAAAAGTTTAACCAAGAAAAAAAAAAAAAGAATGAGGAGTCTCTCAAAAGTAGTGATTGCCTTCTGGTCTGAATGGCCACTTTCAGCAATGTTTAATAGATTATTTCAGGTGTAGATGAGAAGTGAAACGAAATAACATTAAAAATCTCTCAAACACCAAACCAAGATGGTCCTAGATTCCCCTGTGTCATTATTGGTTCTCCCATTATTGATGAGGAGCTAAGGTGCTAAGCATGCTATAGTTGGTTACACTAGAAAGCCAGGGCTGCCAACTCACAGTCCTGCCCATTTTGGCTGCTGCACTTGAGGAGCAGACATATGTGTCACTTCCATAATGCATGCTGCCTCCAGGGGAGAGACTTCTCTGACAGCTGGCCAAGGAAGAGCCCTGATGTCAACTGTCAAAGTTTGCATTTTTGAATGAGGGAATGAGATTTCATTGCAGCAATATGAGATCAGATGATGCTTTGAAACCAAACAAACCTCAAATAAGTTCTTTAAATTTATATGATATGAGAGTTCTCCTGGGCAAATCAATATAATTATATTAAGGTTATAGTGACAATTAATGGCACATTGTAAGTGGAGTGGTAAATATCGTAATCTCTGTGTTTGTTTTGAACACCCTGGGGGTTGTCCTACTTTTCTATTCATAGAAAATGAATAAGCACAATAAATAACCTTCCAATTCATTACTACCAGTTATTGCTAGGGTCTCTTTCTCTGGGAATCAAACTCAGAAAATTTGGGAATTGGAGAACTCTGAATGAGTGCTTCTAAAACAAAATGTCAACATAGAATTCATATATTTCTCAAACAGAACCTTAACATTGGGCCTGAAGCTGATGCAAATGAGGTAATGATGTGAGATTCATATTTATACCATGTATCAGTGTCTATCTCAGCATACTATTAAAATTCAGCAGTGAAAAATTTCAATATTGTTGCATTGCCCTCTACATGTGATTAAAACCAGTTAATTTTCTTTCCTTTGCAAATTTTTCTTTTCTAATATCAACCAATATTTGCCTGCAACCAATTTACTATACTCTGAGATTGGAGGGTAGGATTAAATTTTTAGCCATTCTTTCTCCTACATGGTCTGGCAGAGTCAGTCCCTAGGCAGTCCCTACTAAGCTCACAGACACTTAGTAATTTATTTCTTGAATAAATGGACAAATGAATGCATAAGTGACATTTTGTTCAAACAGTTGTAACAAAGAATTCTGATTCCAAAAGAATCAGAGAAACTTAGTGGTTCAATGACCATTGAAATTATTTGGTTCTGTAACTCCTCGCCCCACCATCTCTGCCAAGTACTTTTTATTTTGATATATTCATTACAACTCTTGGCACTTAGTTCCAGTTTCAGATGGCTGTGACCACATGAAGTCTTCTTTATATTAATACAATGTAGCTCCCTAGAGTTTCCACTCAAACTGTTCACGGTCCTATCCTTGGGGCTGTCCATGCTCTACCACTTTACTTGCCTCCATAAACTTAAACACTGTTATGACATCCATGAAACCTCTCTTCTCCAAGTAAATACTCCAGAATATCCATGCATTTCCCCATGAGACACATTTTCACAAGTCCCCTCACTACATCACAGTGCTGCTCCAATTGGTCTTGAAGAGAATTGGCAAGAATGAACTCCCCAAACTTCAGAGTATAGTGTAGGATAATCATGTGCCATCCAGTTCCTTATTTTGGCTATACTAATGCAGCTTCATACCACATGATTTTATAAGGCAACCTCCTTATGCTCTTCATACATATGAAGCATAATCTCAACATACAAACCTTTTATTTTTTGCTGAAACTAAGTCAGGTCTTCCCCATACCACATTGTTCATTTTATTTTTTTGTTAACACAGATGGAAAGTTTTGCATTTATCCCTGTCATTTCTCATCTTGTGAGACTAGTTTGTTATATTAGTCTGTCAAGAACTTATTGAGCTGGTTCCACATCCTATGTTTTTCCAAACCTTGTGTGGGCTGCAGAACAAATAAAACCACCTTCTATATCTTTATCTAAGTCACCAAGTCTACTATCCAGGATATGACAATGGTCTTAGAGTTTCTTTCCCCCTTCAAATCATTTGACTGCAAAGTAGTAAGTTATCTTTTTTTCTTTTTGTGCCTCTGTTATTTTTTTATACTCCAGCTATATATAAATATAATGATCTAAAACAACAATTATTTCATCAATATTCATTAATGATGGCTCAGGAATTCTGACAGGACACAGAAGGGTGGCTTGTCTCTGCTTTGAGATTTCTGGGGCCTCAGCTGAGAAGACGTGAATGGCCATCAGTGACTCCAAAAACTGACAGCATCACTCACTCCTCTGGCACCTATGCTCAGTTGGGGCTATCTCCTGAACAATACTGACATGTGGCATCTTTGCATATCTTGAACTTCTCACAGTTTCTCACAGATGGGTCCAAAAGAAGCATTGGAGAGAGAATGTTCCAAAAGAATGACTAGAAGCTGTGTAGTCTATTCCACCCTAGTCTCAGAAATCACAAAACATTGGTTGAAGTAGTTTTAGGCTTACACAGATTCAGCAGAAGAGGATCTACATGCCTCCTCTCAATGAAAATGTCAAAAGAGTTGGAGTCATTTTTCAGAAAACTACCTCTGAATGGCATCTGACTGACAGTCTTCCAAATCTATTTAGTCTTTAATATGAGAATACATTTTTTGGTAAGTCTTCAGAGAAAGAAAAAATGAGTGCACATAACAGCTATGTACCTGTAATGTTCAACTCATGTGGAGATTTTTGTTTGTTTTTGTGTGTCAGTTTTAGAGGCATATGTAATAATCAGAATATTTAAAAGCATTGAATTTGATGGGTTGAGTGTATTACAGTGGTATGTGATATCCAAGGCCCTAATGAGCCATGCATATGATTTCCATACTCCATTAATGCCTTCTTCATAAGTGATTTGATTCTCGACCCTGAATATCACCACTCATGTAAAGTTGCTGTCAAAGCCAGAAGCTCCAACTAATTGGAGAACTACAGGTGAAAGAAATGTTCTGCTGTCTCCCAGGAGAGTGCTGAGGGCTCATGGCAATGAAGTTAGTGTGGAACAGAGAATCATTCAGGGAGCCCATGTTCTAGGCAAATGCCCAAACAGGCTTATGTCCCCATTCAGTGTCACCATGTGCATGCACACAAAGGATGTATCTTCTACTTTGAAAGATTTTTTTAATAGAAATGTGCATAGAAAGTGACAGAGAAGAAAAGTTTTCAAGTAACAGACTCCCAATAAAACTCCCCTAAGGCGCCTCCCCTGGTGGCATAGGTAGTTGAGCACAGCACTGTGAAGCTGTCCGCAGCTTATGCAATGAGGGTTCAATCCCGGCAGGCCAGCGAGAATCCCACATGGCTCGGCAGACCTCTCCTGACTCGCCCACTGCTCCCCTCAGCAGTGTATTTCAGTCAGTCTGCCTGTTCTGTTCCCCGCTCTATCTCTGGTGAATCCTCTCACCCTCCTGCACATCTGGCCTGTACCCCAGTTCTTGTGTGAATGAATAAATAAATATTTAAAAATAAATAAATGAAACTCCCCAAATTACCATCCTATTGTGGGCAAATGCCCAGACAAACAGGCTGTGTCAAAAACAGTGACTCTGAATCCCAGAAACTTGTCAAAAGTTTAAATTTCCTGGGCCTCCCTGGTGGCGCAGGCAGTTGAGTGCTACACGGTGAAGCTGTCCGCAGCCTCTGCAGCGCAGGTTTGATCCCAGCCAGCCAGCGAGAATCTCAAATGGCACAGCAGACCTCTCCTGTCTCGCCCGCTGCTCCCCTCAGGAGTGTGTTTCGTCAGTCTGCCTGTTCTGTTCCCCACTTTGTCTCTGGTGAATCCTCTCACCCTCCCATGCATCTGGCCTTACCCCAGTTCTTGTATAAATAAATAAATCTTTAAAAAAAAAGTTTAAATTTCCTTTTGGCAAGGAACCACAGAAAAGAGGTTAGGCAGGTCTCAGAGAACTGAGTCAGAGGAGAGACTTAAAATTCAAAATGTACCACATAATAATTCACCCTGAGGTCAGGATAATGGCTGCCATTGTCTCTGCCAAGGACCATGATCAGCTTCCTCACATGCCTCTCACCCACATGTCTCCTCTAAGTCTCTGGGTGCAAGTCAAAGTCAGAAAGCAAGTGAACCTGACCCCACAGGTGTTCAGTTATAAACCAATCATGGGAACCAATCGTTCCCAGCCGAAACAGTACTGAAATAGTACCCAAAAAGTACTAAAAGACATCTCAAACATAACTCAAATAGTATTAAAGGACAGTGCCTAGGTGGGGGACAGTTCACTATCAATGGGTTCTCACTTGCATGCACAATTGCTAGACCACTCAGGCTGAGGATCCAACAACAATATGGCTTATTTAACAAACAGAAGATTGGGGGGAAATAAAGAGGCTATAAGTGGCTGGTTGTCTCATCTCAGATAGTGTCCATAGTGTCCAGAAGTTCAAACAAAATCCATCCGTGGAAGATGAGGTGACACCACAGCAGCCCACAGCAGCTAGGTCAAAATACTGGACCAGAGAGTGATGGACTCAACAGCACCTGGACGTGGTGCTGGAGAACCAAAGTTTGCGGTCAGCTCTTTGAGACAATGGGCCAAGCATGACAGTGCTCATTGTAGGTAATGTCAGCATTAGGGCCAGAGTCAGGTGCAGATGCTGAGTATCTGTGAAGATCTACAGAAATACAGAGGTCTGAAAGTCCATGGATGTCTGCTGATTCCTATAGAGGTGCTTGAGATTTCTCTTCAGAGGCTATCTGCTGAATACTTCTTTGAAGGTGGTCCAATGAATGCTTCCTCTTCAAGGGCCTGCAACAGGATGCATTAAGTTGGCACTTGCTCTGTCTTATATCCAAATTCAGTGTCACCCATTCTATAAAACTAATTGGACTATTTTCAATTCTAAACATCTAATTGAACTGTTTAGCACCAATCAGTTTGCTTTTCATTTGCAATCTTAATAATTAACACATTGAGCTTGAACCTAATTGGTCCACTTAGCTTCAACCTGATTGGTTCATTTAGAATTGTAGAGCAGCTATAAAAGAGGGAAAAGCCCACCCCAGCTTGTACTCAGGTCAGGGTAGGCTCATGGGCGTGTTGGCTCCAGAGGCATGTGGATGGAGCTGGTTTTGCTGGGGTTGGAAGAGGGAAAGTGTAGGGGCCACAGTGCAGGTTTTCTGATCCCATGCAGACCGGGTAAAGGAGGAGAGAGTCCTAGAGACCTCAGTGGCTTTTGCAGGTCTTATTAGGATTACCAGGTACACGGCAGGCAGGGGTGCTGGGGGGCTGGGAGCTGGCAGTCCTCCCAGCCCCCAGCAAGTCTTCACTCTATCTGAGCTCTCCGGCCTTCTCTGCTTCTGCTTCTGCTTCTTTGCTTCTCTCTTGGCTTCTCTTTGGCTTCTACTGGCGTCCCCATGATGCCGCCCTTAAAAACAGTCTCAGCCCAGGTGAATCCCATCTACCTATGCCCACACCCTACTTCATGTGCCCACCATCAGGCATGCATTCAGGACCTCAAGGATCCATCATCTGTCCTGATGGCGGGAGGGCAGAAAAGCCTGACATTTTTCCTTACCCTACAGAAAGTATCCACAGTCTGCCTTACCCTGTGGCCTCTGGGTGCTGTGAAAATCTGATTACACAGTGATCCCCATTTTCAGGAAGTCAGATTCATGACATTCTGGGAGTTGAGATCTCTTCAGTGCAGGGATGGGGTGGAGTCCATAAAAAATTTAGGGGATGGAGTTCATTTAGGGTGTCATCCACAGACTCAGAGCTCACTCCTTCTGCTTACATTTTGTAATCACCCTGAAATGAGCACAGTTCTCTGGATTAATTTTGTGGGATGGAAGGCATCAGGAGCAACACATGACTTGTCTGCTTCACAAGTAGCTCATGCTAAGTCAACCAGAATGTCAAAGCACAGGGAAAAATTATTAAAAATTAAGGGGCAGAGTTCCACATGACACTTATAGGAAACAGCAGCACTGGTAAAATAAATATGATAAAAGATATTTAAAATTACTTAAAACTAATTTTTTGTATCTAAAGATCTTAGCCAGATTTCAATTTTTTTTATCATCACATGCTATTACTATGCAGAAACTTTGTTCTCAAGGTGTACTATGAATACCATAACCAATCACCATAACCAATAGCAGCATCAGTGACAGTGTGACAGTTTTAGAAAAGAAGTTCCAAGAAGCTTTGGGCTCTGTCTATTGGTACAGTGAACAGACAGCATCCTCTTTTACTGACCTCTTTTAGATCAATTGGGGATGATGACAGATTTTGGGGTAGCCAGCTCTCACCGGTCAAACCACAGAAATTTGTTTAATTCCATGGATGTAAAAATCATTGTCATTTTTATCTGAGAGCTTATGTTTTTGTCCTCAGTGCAACCTAGTAGCTTCTAGACAAACATTCCCCTTGGAACATATGCTTGAGGGGGAAGCCGTATGTTCCTTAAGAGTTCTGTGATGAAAACGTAGCTTATAATTCCAACCACTACCTTTAAGGGATTAGAGCTTTCACAGACCATTTTAATTAAAGTTCTCAAGACAGGAGGCAGAAGGCAAGATTGACTGAAATGAATATAACCTGCATAGAGCAGTGGGGGAAAAAAAAACCCATGTAGGGATGTAGAGTTGTACTACACTTTTTTGGGAAACAAATCAATATGTAGTCCACAAACAAAGCACAAGCTGCAGAAAGATAAAGTTAAAAACATCACACCAAGCGGCTTGAGGCTTAGGCTTATTTGAAAAATACATCTTTATTGCCTTACAAATTCCCTTTAACAAGAGATTCATTTTTCCAATGAAGGACAAGCTGATTATTGTCCTGTGGTTTTCAATTAATAAGTTCACAGTTAACAGTTTTTAAGTACACTGAATCATGTAAATTTCCATATCACAGCAGTTAATTTATTTGTTTGTTGTGGTATAGCAGGCACCACATGAATCTGGTTTTGAAATCAATTCCAAGTAAAGCAGATGATTTTTGATGTTTGCAGGGCAGACAATATGCAATGAAGACCCTCAAACCTCTCCCCGTGCTATTGCATCTAGAGTGGGTTTCGTGCTGCCACAGCAAACTGAAAAGGGTAAAGAACCCATATTAATATCCACACTGACAGATCGGGGGATGAGAGTCCTGTTTCTGTGTGACTGCCTGTGATTCACTGCTATCTTTTATTTATGATTACAATTTTTTTCTTTGAGAGCTCTTAATGTATTCACAGACACACAAACACAAGGATCATTAAGTTACAAGCTGGGTTTATTTACCGTTTGCAGGGAGCTCAGATGGTGTGGTGCTACTGAACAGCATTTGAATTTTAAGGTTATATACCAGCATTTCCTCTTTCTGCACCCTGTCCTAGTCCCAAGCACGCACAGAGAATTTTACTCTTAGTTTAGGAAACTGATTCTCCATAGGATGTTTTAGAATTAAAGAGGGACCTATTTAAGACTAGACCTAGAAAAAAGTTTCCACGGAAGTGACAGGAAATGGCCAATGGGAAGAGTATGGAGATAAAGAGAGTGGAGGGTTATACAGAGGGAGAGAAGAGGCAGGAATTATAGAAGGTTCTGATACTATTCATTAAAAAAATTATAATGACGATCTGTTCCTTTGGAATGAATAAATGAATAAACGTTTGAGCATTTCAATCAGTAAAATGCACAGACCTTGAAGAAGAAGTGACACAAAAGCATTGAGAGATAAAATTGAGTAAAATGTCCCCAGTTAATTTGAAAATTTCAATACACTGTCAAAATTCCTGGCAACCAAAAGGAACCTCACAGCCATGCAAATTGCAATTTTCTTTCCCTGTGTGTTTGAGTGGATAGCGTATTTACATATCTGAATCTATATGCTAGCATTTATACTGGCTTTGAATGTGTTGATATTGAACACTTTTGTAACCTATTGTTAACATTTTCTCTCAATGCAATATTAGCTACTATGAGTGTTTTCATCTTAAAGCAGGTTGTTTTCTTCATATTTAGTGTTCCATGAACATGAGGAGAGACCATTTTTGTCTTTCCTCAGAGCTGTCATTTAAAGCAGCCCCCACCTTCCACATGTTTGCCCCATCTGTCTCCCTTCAATTCTGCCTTTGTTATGGCATGGGAAAATTGGGCAAAGTGGAGATGAAAAACATGAAAACCACCATAGATTGAAAAATATTTGAATAATGTCCTTAAAAGTGGTTTAATTTTGGATTCTTGAAAAAATAAATTTCAGATGTAAATAAGCCAGGCAGGAGGAGATCTGGTTTCAAGACAGAGACAAGTTTTTCTAGAAAACTGGACATCTTAATGTCTTTCAACCCTGAGGTTTTGTGATGAAGTAGAATTAGTGTCTGCTAGAAAATTAAACCTGAGTATCAGTTCACCATTCTTTTTGTAGCTCACAAGGATTTTGGACACAAAATTAACCATTGTAATTTCGTATCAGTGGACTCTGTCATGATTTCCAAGCAGAGAATAGACAATCTATATTAGGACTTCATATTTTTTCAATTAAATACACCAGAACCAACATAAATTTAGTCATAGCATTTTTTAGTTACCTCTACTTCAAGTTCTAGCTGTATGGTAAACATAGTACTGAATACTGAATAGAATAATGTGATTCAATAGATCAGTATTATCTAGGAATCCCAGAGGTAAATAGAATGTCTAACATTCATCTAATTTAATGCTCAGATTCATTGACAGTGTGGGTTAGGACTTTCATTCTTTCAGCACAGGTGAAGAGCTGACACATTGGAGAAAATACATAAATGGTTAAAGACTTCAGCATCCCACTCTCACCAATGGGTAGTACATTAAGACAGGATAAAGAAGGGCACACTTGTCCTAAGTAAAGGTCTAGACCACATGGGCCTAACAGATATTTATAGGGCATTGCATTGCATCCTCCCCCGCCCCCCAAAAAAAATCTGAGTATACATTTTTCTCAAGTGCACACAGATCATTCTCCAGAATTGACCACATACTGGGTCACAAGACAAATTCTAACAAGTACATGAATATTTAAACCATTCCAAGATCTTCTCTGACCATAAAATAATCAAACTAGAAATCAACTACAAAAAGAAGGCCAGGAAATCTTTCAATACACGGAGTCTGAGCAATACACTACTACAAGTCCATTGGATTAATGAGGAAATAAAAGAAGAAATTAAAAAGTTACCTTGAGACAAGTGACAATGAGGACACAACCTTCCAGCAAAAGCAGGGCTAATAGGGAAGTATAGAGCAACACTGGTCAACATTAAGAAACAAAGAACCCAAAGAAACTACCTAATCTCTCATCTTGAGGAACTAGAAAAAGAACAACAAAAAAAAAAACCAAAAATTCCAAAAGCAACTAAGGGAGGAAATCATTAAAATTAAAGAAGAACTGCAAAAATTTCATTCAAAGTAGAGGAGAAGGGTCTGTTAGCCACTGACCTTGAAGCTGCCTTTGGCATTTTCTTTTCACTGGAGCAAATAAGAAGTACTGAGCCAGGTTTCTGCAGGACATGCTTAGACTTGCTCCTATATTTTCTCTTTCTTCTTACTAAAATCAGCCTTTTCCCCTGTAGAGAATAGTTTTTGCTCAGTGGTTGGAAATGCATTAGGAAATAAAAACTTCAGTTTTCTCTTCATCTCTTCTCATCTCATCCTTTCTCTTCTCTGCTCTGCTCTGCTCTTCAGCGAAAGACATCACTAGATGAAAACCTAGATCAGTAAAAAAGCAATGGGAGAGGAATTCCTTTAATGGGATCAGTCTTCCCAAAATGAAAAAATGGATTATTATCAATATCCCCAGAGTAGACTTCTTCCAGCCAATGCCACTCTGATATGGGGAACTAAAGGTCAATGGAGACTGAACTGAGGAAGTCGATTACCATTACCTTAACAATTCAGATAATTTCCCTAAAAATTGAGGAGTTTTTACTTGGTCTTAGCCCTTGGGTCTTCCCTAATCAGTAAAGAGACCTTCACCCCCTAAGTAATTTCCCTTTTCCTAATGGTGTTTGGGTGGTATTATTCAACCTTAGGTGTATCTGCAAACAGATCCTCTCTATTTGAGAATCCCACCTTTACTCTTAAACATCAGCTCCTTCTGTCATATAAATTCTCCCCCTTTATTTCCTTGAAACCTTAGGTTCTTAAACACTGGATAAATATCCCTAGCTGTTCCAATTTTCTTTTTTTTTTTTTTGTTTTAATTTAAAGCTATGTGCAATATCTACATATGTTATTAAATTGATTTTCCTTTTATTAACCTATTTGATATTATTTTGATTACTTATTTAGCCAAGAAGAACCCAGAGGTGTGGGAAATTATCCCCTAAATCCTGACACTTTCCTCAAGAAAACTACCTGTCTGAAGTTATTTGGCATTCTAACACATTCTTATGATGAGTCCCACTAGGTGTGCTCAGTAGGCAGGAAAGAGGGGAGAAGCAGAAGGGAGGATATTAGAATGTAGAGGAACAACTTTAGTGCAGAATTCTCTAGGCTAGTAATTAATGGAAATCTCATGATCTGTCCTGGCTAGAGAAGCCTTGGGGCTGGAGCTGTGCTTCAACAGCAAGAACTGTGACTTCCTTAGGAAGGACCTTTAATATTGTTCTCATCCCTTTCCGGGCAAGTAGGATGTGTCCTGCCTTTGGCATCCTCATTCAACTGATGTCAGCACCTCCATTTTCTGTCCAAATTTCATTCCCATCCTATTATCCCAATGAATCACTAAAAGTTAAGAGCATGTGGGGGTGGAGAGAGGGCTGAGCCAGGAGAAAGGAGGCCAGCATTCCGGTTTATGCTCCACAGCTGAGCTTCCATGGGACCTTGGGAGAATTGTTTAGCCCTGAATCCTTCCTGGTCTCTTCTTTGGTAATGGAGACCATAGCAATTAACTCACTTAGCAATCAGAGTCTCTGTGAAAACCAAATGTAATAATACAAACAAAAATATAGGATATTATGTAAACAGGAGGCATTTTCATGAGGTCATTTTACTTAAGCTGTAAGTTTCCTTTTCTCTTGGATAAGACTACTAATATGAACATATTTCAGGGGCTGTGCTTCAACTAATAAACTCATGATTCTCCCCTAATTAAAAGAATAGAAAACGTGTGGAGCAATTGGATTCAAGCAAGTACAGTTGTTTATTTAGTACCTGCTGTTTAGAAAACAATTTGAATATAGACACTGCAGACCTCTTTAATAAAAATCTTATTTGTCTGAGCAATTGAAAACTTTAGGTAGAAAGAATAAGCCTATGGATCAATGTTTGAGTGGGAAAGCATAGTTGAGCAGCTGGATTTCTGAAGGTACATTTGTATTCAGCATCTTTTTCTCATGACCAAATTATAGATACCCAGAGTTCATGCTAAGAAGCATTCAAGCTCAAACTAGACGCAGGAATTGGGGAAACAAGTTTATCATGTGCAGGCCAGCTACCAGTAGGGAAGGTAGAATGAGCCAGGGCCAGAGCCTTCAGACCAGAGCCTGATACCCTGACACAAATAAATATATGATTCAACTAATGTATGTCTAGAGGAATAATTAAATGCTTAAATTTGGCATTAAAAGGAGGAAGAACCAAAATCAATGATAGAAACATCATTTTAATAAGCTAAAAATATAAGTGCAAATTAAAGTAGAAGAATAAAATTATAAGGATAAGAACAAATACTAGTAAAACAAAAAGAGGAAAACATATATCCATAAAATCAAAAGATAGTCCTCTGCAAAAAGGAAAAATGGCACTGAAATTGATGTGACTAACTTGGCTAATCAAGATAAAAGAATTGTCAAAAATTATGATGAATTAATGTCCCACAAATATAATCTACATTGTCATCAGTAAATGAAAATTAAAAGCACAATAAGTCATCACTCCATGCCCGCTAGAAAATCTAAAAGCTAAAACTAGAAGACTGACAACACCAAACAGCAAGGTTGCGGAGTAAGTTGGATGCTCTCAGACTAGTAGTAGAGAGGGATCTAGCCACTTTGTAAAACATTTGACAGTTTCTAACAAAAATGCAAAAATGGATAATATACATAGATAGAGAACCCTAAAAACTCCATAGAAAAACAACTCAAAATAATCAACCAGTTCCATAAAGTAGCAGGATACAAAATCAACACACAAAAGTCAGTAGCCTTCCTATACACAAACAGTCAATTAGAAGAAGAAGAAATAAAAAAAAAATCCCTTTTATAATAGAAACCAAAAAAAATCAAATACTTGGGAATAAACCTAACAAAAAAAGGTGAAAAACCTATACAAAGAAAATTATAAAACGCTGTTAAAAGAAATTGAAGAAGACACAAAGAAATGGAAAGACATCCCCTGCTCATGGATTGGCAGAATCAACATTATTAAAATGGCCATCCTCCCAAAAGCAATATGCAGATTCAATGCCATTCCAATAAAAATCTCAAAGACATTCTTCAAAGAAATAGAACAAATACTGATGAAATTCATATGGAACCACAAAAAACCATGAATAGCCAAAGCCCTACTGATGAAAACAAAGGAGAAATGAGGTATCACACTTCCAAACTTCAAGCTATAGTATAAAGCCATAATAATTAAAACAGTTTGGTATTGGAACAAAAACAGACACACAGACCAATGGAACCAAACAGAGAGCCCAGAAATAAAGCCACACTTATATGAACAACTAATCTTTGACAAAGGAGCAAAGAATATGCAATGGAACATGGACAGTTTGTTGAATAAATGGTGTTGGGAAAACTGGACCTCCACATGCAAAAAAATGAAACTAGACCACTACCTCTCAAGATGCACAAAAATCAACTCAAAATGGATAAAAGAACTGGACATAAGACCGGAAACCATAAAATATATAGAAGAAGAAATTATAGGTAAAACATTACAAGACATACATCTCAAAAACATCTTTAAAGACTCATCACCCAAAGCAGTGATAGTGAAGGCAAAGATATATATCTGGGATTACATCAAACTGAAAAGCTTCCGCACAGCAAAAGAGACATTAACCAAAATAGAGAGACACCCCACTTATTGGGAAAAAATCTTTGCACTCCATCCAACTGATAAGGGACTGATCACAATGATATACAAAGAACTCACACGGCTCAACAAAAACAAAATAAACAATCCAGTCAGAAATGGGCAGAAGAACTCAAAAGACATTTCTCCAAAGAGGAAAAGCAATGGCCAAGAGGCATATGAAAGAATGTTCAACATCCCTTATCATCAGGGAAATGCAAATCAAAACCACACTGAGATACCACCTTCCACCAGTAAGAATGGCACATATCAAAAAAACAAGCAACAACAGATGTTGGCAAGGATGTGGTGAAAAAGGAACTCTCCTGCATTGCTGGTGGGAGTGCAAACTGGTCCAACCACTATGGAAAGCTGTCTGGAGGTTCCTCAGTCTACTAAAAATGAAGCTACCATAGGACCTGGCAATTCCACTCCTAGGGATCTACCCAAAGGACACAAAAATATTGATTCAAAAGAACATCTGTACCCCTATGTTTATTGCAGTGCTATTTACAGTAGGTAAAACCTGGAAACAACCCAAATGCCCAAAAAATAGATGATTGGATCAAGAAGATGTGGTATATATACCACAATGGAATATTATTCAGCAATCAAAAAAGATAAACTCATGTCATTTGCAGCAACATGGATGGAGCTAGAAGCATAAGCTCAGTGAAATAAGCCAGAAGGTAAAAGAAAAATATCGGATGGTTTCACTTATAATAGGAATATAGGGGAACCCAATAAGACATCAGTGTAAAAAAATAACAATAACAGTACAAAACACAACAAAGCAAAATCAGACAATTATAAACCAGAGACATACTGCAGGGGAGGAGGAGGGAGAGGGGTGTGAGGGAATGGAGGGAGGAGCACAAGGGACTGTGGTGATGGTACATGGGTGCCTTGGGGAAGGAGATTCTATGGGGACTCAATCTGAGGGGATGAGGGGGGGAAGAAAATATGGGCTTAAAAATGTGAAAAATGATAAATGTTAAAATAAAAAAACCCCTGCAAATAAATAAATAAATAAATAAATAAATAAATAAATTAGTTGCACTGGGCATTCAGGATGCTCAGGATGAGAAGCCTCACGTCCCCTGGGGCCCACTTCTCTTAAACTCTAAAAAAAAAAAAGCAAATATCTTAACCAAGAACCAAGTAATTATATTGCTAGGTATTTGCCCAAGAGTAATGAAACAAAGTCTTGCACACAAATGCTTATGATATTAATCTTTATTCCAAATAGACAAGAGCTAAACCACTCAAATACTCATCAATTGTGGACAGACAAATTGTGGTAATTTATACAATGGCATTCTACTCATCATTAAAAGGGTGAGAACTACTGATATCAAGCTGAGTACAAGAAGTCTTGGACCTCCCTGGTGGCACAGCGGTTGAGCCCTGGGTTGCGAAGCTGCCCGCAGCCTCCGCAGCACCAGTTCGATCCCCGGCTGCTCCCCGGCCACCGGAGGAGGGTCCCACATGGCGCGCAGACCTCTCCTGCCGCCCGCTGCTCCCCTCAGCAGTGTACTTCGGTCCTTCTGCCTGCTCTGCTCCCCACTCTGGCTCTGGTGAATTCTCTCACCCTTCCGTGCTTCTGACTGTACCCAGTGTTTGTATAAATCAATCAATCAATCAATCTTGTATAAATAAATAAATAATTTTTAAAAAAAGAAGTCTTGCACAAAAAAGCACACTATAGGATTGAATTCACATGAATTACTAGAAAAAGCAGATGAATCGATAATAGCAGAAGGACATTAGTTGTTGCCTGGAGTTGGGAAGAAGGGACATATTAGAACAGATATCAGAGGAAGAATAGGGACCTTTTGGATATTTGAAAACATTCTATATCTTAATTTGGATGTTGACTACATGATGTATACATTTTCGAAACTTGTTGAACTTATTAAGTCCATCTTAATTAAATATATTTTATTGTGTGATTTTATTATAAATCAACCTTAATAATGTTGCTTTGTAGAACACTATCATCATGATGGATATATTTGCTAAGAATTTTATTGACATTCATGCTATTATTCTGTGATTCATGTGGGTCTCTATCAACAATGTCAAAAATTTAGTTAACATCTCATCAGTCACCACCACCTGTGAATCAAAGCACTCCTATTTGCACCAGGTATGCAGAAATCTCTTGATTTCTGGACCTTACTAAAAAGAAAATCTCTTCTGCTTGGATTTATGTAAAACATTATGTATTTAGTACTCTGTGGACATTAAAACTGGTTCCATAGCCTTTAAATAAAACTTGTTGGCTTGAGTACAATAATTAGATCATTTCTCTCAGGTCAAGTGAATCAGGTTTACTAAGTTTCTGTATCTAGTGTTCTGTATACTCTGCAGTCCCGAGAGCTGGAGCCATCATTCCAAACATGTGAAGATACCCCTCTTGTGGGAGACACATTTCTAAACTCACAGCAACCAGAAAATAGTACTTAGGTATGTAAGCTAACAATCCATGTACAAAAAAATTCAAAGGGTTTTAGGTTTTCAGGGAACTGGTATAGCATCCTCAGTTGGGTAGTCAGAAAAATTATTATGAAAAAGATGAAATTTAAGTAATTTTGGAGCCACCTCAATGTGTTTAAACATTCTTCAGGAGACCATTAGCCTTGGGTTATTTCAGGCTCTCGTCTCTGGAACTCACGTAGAAAAGAGGGTCATTTTGTAACAAAGCTGGTGGGCTGGTGGTGTTAGGATATACTTGAGGTAGTTTACTCAAGAAATACGCAAAATGGGCATTCTTCTGAATCAGAGCTGTGATATTTTACTAGAATTCAGAGAGCAATGTTATCTCCTTTGGAGTTTACTTTTGTCATCTTAATTTCCATTTGCTGGCTCTGCAGCTCAGTATGCCTTACGAATATCAAGAGCCTGGGAGTTATAAAGGCAGGCTCTTAGGACATGTACTTTCTTTGCTGGATGTAGTACAAAGAAAACGAGTCATATATACCAGAAAAGATGGCAAGATTTATAAGTGGAACATTACTAATTGGTCTAAAATAATTAATACCAAACAATTTTAAAAGTAAAATTGATAAAATATACTTTACCTATCAATATCTACTTCCTTAGGAGTGTCAAATCTCCTCAGGGCTAATACCTTTTTTCACACTAATCATCATTACATTTGATACTAGTTGTGAAAGGGGGCGCCTGCAGTGTGGACTGTGGGGCAGGGAACCTGGAACCTCCCCTTTCGCTAAGGATTACCCTGTTATAATTGTCCTATATTGAAACAGGTATTTATAGCCAAGCGAATGTATCTTTCATTAACTTATTATGGGCACAAATATACCTCATCTTCACTCAGATGTGGAGTACCTAAGGCAATAGAAAATAGTTACTGTTGTTCTTGGCAAGGTTCATGTTGGACAAAAAGATAATTTCAAATTTCTGAAGAATATAGGTTGCTATCTATCACATACTCCAAATGATCTACTCCAACATTTTTTATATTAATTTTTTTTAATTTTTTACATCATTGTTCATTTTTAAACAATATTTGCTTCCCCCCACCCCCTCAGGTGTAGTCCCCATAGAGTTTCCTTCACCAATGCACCCGTGCACCATCACCTCAGTCCCCTGTGCTCCTCCCTCCCTCCCTCTGATCCCTCTCCCTCCTCTTCCCCTGCAGGATGTCTCTGATTTATAATTTTCCATTTTTTCTTTGTTGTGTTTTGTACTGTTATTATTTTTTTCACTGATATCTTATTTGGTTCCCCTATATTCCTGCTATAAGTAAAACCATCCGATATTTTTCTTTTTCCTTCTGGCTTATTTCACTGAGCATAATTCCTTCTAGCTCCACCCACGTTGCTGCGAATGGCATGAGTTTATCTTTTTTGATTGCTGAATAATATTCCATTGTGTATATATGCTACATCTTCTTGACCCAGTCATCTATTTTTGGGCCTTTGGATTGTTTCCAGGTTTTACCTATTGTAAATAGTGCTGTAATAAACATAGGGGTACAGGTGTTCTTTTGAATCACATTCTTACAAAGCACCCAAATTTAATTAATGTGTTAAGGAGATATTTACAGGGACCAAAATTCACTCTAGTATATCACCCAGAAAAGGATAATACACTGATCCTCTCTTGAGTTCATCAAAATAATTTTTTTTTTTCTGATTGAGTAAAAGGGCCTGAGAGAAAATGTGAAAGGGGTTAACTCTAAACCTGTATCTTTACACCAGCATTATCCATCCATGGACCACATCACCAGGGTTCCAAAAACTTAAATCTCTGATAATTTAATCCAAATTTGGGGAAATTGTTTAGGATCCTTACTCAATGCCAGTGAAGGCAGAGTTTGTTCTTGGCTTTTTCCTTTTCTTGCTGCGCCTCCCCCTTTCTCTACCTCCTCCTAGACCTTACCCTTCTTCGTCTCTGTCTTCTGTGTTACTCATTGTGAATTCCTATTCTCCCAGCATTTTGCTCACTTCTGATTCTAATTTTCTAGCACCACTTTTATTTCTAGGGATTAACAACAGTTATTAGTTTTCCTGGATTACTTCCTTTTAACTTTCTAAAAGCCAGGATTAGGTTCACTTCTGACTCTCCCTACCTTGACTATTTGGAGCATGAATTTTATGCTATTATAGTTCTGGCTCCAAACACCAAACTCAAAATCCATTTAATTTTCTGGTCTCCTTTCAGGTTGGAGAATGAGAGACTAAAACATAACAGAAATACATTTATGTATTTATTTTTCATAGAAAAACTGGGGTGTAGGCCAGGGTTGCAGGGGGTGAGAGGATTCACCAGAGACAGAGTAGGGAGCAGAGCAGGCAGATTGACTGAGATGCATTGCTAAGAGGAGTAGTGAGTGAGATAGGAGAAATCTGCTATACCACGTGGATTGGCTCCCTGGCTGGGAATCAACTCAGGCCGTAGTGGTGATAGCACTGAGACTTAACTCCTAGGCCACCAGGGAGGCCCAAGAGTGATAAATTTAGATAGTTTACAGGGCACTGGAGCGATAAGGCAGAAATATCCATTTAGAAATAGGGACACTAAGCCCTAGAGAAACATGCAAGGCAGACTTAATCTGGTATAGCACATGGTTCAGGGTGTTGATTAGGTGCCTAAACTTTACCACTCAGAAAAGAAAGTATTGATTCTTTGTCTTTCAAATTTCCCTAGTGGTTCAACAAATATGCTTCAGGAGTGAAAATAAAATCAAAAGGACCTCTAACAAATGAGTCTGTAAAAACAAATGCTTTGTGAATGAAAAGCATTTCTTAGATGTAGGGAATTAGGTTTTACCATGATAAACCCTACTCTCTCAATTTCCCCATCTGTGAATTGGGTCTTATAATAACTACAAAACCTGTTTTATGGGGTAACAGATTACCTCATGAAAGAAAAGATACAAATTCGTGCTACGAGTGAGACCATCTGGTATTTTTTCTTTTTCTTTCTGGCTTATTTCGCTGAGCATGATCCCTTCCAGCTCCATCCATGTTGCTACAAATTGCATGTGTTTATCTTTTTTGAATGCTGAGTAATATTCCATGGTGTATAAAAGAATAACTATAGGAAAGAAAATATCAAAATCAACAAATAACTATGAACCAGAGACAGTCTATGGGGGATGAAGGGTGGGGAAAGCAGGGCTTGGGGTCAAAATAAGGGGGTTGTAATTATAAGGGAAATACAAAAATAAAATTTAAATAATAAAAACAAAAAAATAAAATAAAAAAAACTTTTCAAATTCCATTACTATTTTTTTATAGGATAATTTTTTTTTTGCTACTGAGTTGTATGTGTTTTTTTATAATAACATGTTGTAAAATGGAAGCTTGCAAATAAATTCTCCCATTTGAAAAATTATCAATTCACTTTTTTGATTATTTTTTCTGTGCAAAAGTTTGTTAGTTTGATGAGATCCCATTTAATGATGTTTATTTTGTTGGATGTGCTTTTGGTGTCATCTAAAAAACTGTTGCCAAGACTAATGCCACTTTTCTTTTAGTATTTTTATGGTTTCAGTTCTTATGTTTTAGATTTAATCCATTCCAAGTTGATTCTTATGAATGTCGGCAAATAAATGTCTAATTTTATTGTTTTGGGGAAAAAGAATAGATACAAATGTGTTTCATAGTATAGTTGAAAAAGGCCTCAGTTTTTAAGTTAGTAAAATAAGTGTTAACTATAGAATCCCTATTTTTCATATCAGATGCATAGCTATAAATAGAATTGGGGATACTAGAGAGCATGGGGCACCAATGGGATGTGGTGGAGAATTATGGGTTCTTTGGTAGTGAGTGTGGTGTGGTGATGTACATCTGAAGAGGTGTAAACCTCTACCTTTAAGGATATAAACCAACATTACTTCAATAAAAAACCAATATAATAACAGAAACTAGGTACAGATACATTATATTACTTGAAAAGAGGAGAAACAACTATCAAGGAGAAACTTCTATTTCCAACTATGAGAAATCCTACAAGAACCACTGCAGAGGGAACATCAGCTAAGGAAAGAAGCTGACGTAAGTCCCCAGTAAGCACAAGAGAAGGCTGAATATCTGGGAGAAGAAAAGCACTGAACAAGTCCCCTGCCGGGAGGTGGAGGAGAAGCTGGGAATAAAAAGTACCTAAGAAAAAAGAAGAGTGATTAGCTGTGGTATCTCAGGAGGAGGGGGGAGTGGGTTTATCCCTGGACTCTGCTCTCTTCATACACAAGTAACACTAGTGGAAGTGTCTGACTCATAAAAGAAGAGACTAGGAGGTGTTTGGAAAGATACAGAATTTGGCAAGTCTCGACTGGCTTACAATTTCCAGAAAGTACAGGGTTGCACCATATGGAAGATTAAATGCTGAGGTGCCCTGTGCTACAGCTGTCCCAGACACTCCCCCAAAGAATCCGAGAAACATAAGCCAAGCAGTAACACAACATAAGCAGCCAACGGACTAGCAGGGAATCTCAGCTACAGAAATAGATACTGAAGTGAGAACCTCCCAATATTTGATGAGAGTCAGCAATATGAAAGAGAAGCTATGAGGTCAATAAGTGGAAAAATTTACACAGACTACAGAATTAAGAGAACAATTAGAAGAGGATTTAAGAAAAAGAACAACATCAGATTTTCCATTTATAAAATACTAAATAAAAGAAAAATATGGAGCAATTTCTTTTAGAAACAGGAAATGATTATGAATCTATATGGCAAATGTTGGTGGTTTTCTGCATAGTTTATCTGTAATCTATTTTATTTAAACCTGTTGCTAGCTAACAAAATCTCAGCATTACAAGACCAAAACTGCGCCCACTTGAAAATACTTCCCAAAATTGCCTGGCAACTGGGGTTAGCCATGTGACATTGACATGTTATTTAGGTGGTGGAAAGTTATTTGGGTGATGATCCCTGGAAATCTATTGTTTCCCTAATAAAAAAATAGGGACAAATATGACTGGCTTATGCATGATATCCTTTTATTTCCCCTGCTTCATGTCTGGAACATAGATTTAATGAATATAAATGTATGAACCATTTGTGACAAGAACTAAAATCAAGAGTTGCAGACTAGTAGGATAGAAGATTTTTTATGACTTCTCTGAGCAACTGTAGCAACCAAAGACTTCCAATCTTCAGCTTCTTACTAAATGGAAAAAAAAAACCAACTGTTTTTTCAAGTCACATATTCCAGTGTCATTGATCAAATTGCTATTCATGCAGCCAAAGGCAACTTCTTACTTATAGAAACTAGGATTCTATTCCTAACTAAACTATCAAGAGGTAGATTAAAAGAAACATATTTTTCTGAAAAAGTACAAGCTCAGCCATTAATAGACCTCTGAAACTATTATGAAGAGATAAATTTCAGCAGGAAAGGAGGGAAGTGCAGAAGCAATGAACAATGCAGTTGTGTATTACTTGCCTAGTGTTTAAAGTGTAATAATATAAAAAGATATTAAGAACAAGAAAATTTGCTTTATCAAAATTATTCACTAAAACAATAAATTATTCTTCAATTATATATATCATGAAGTTAACATTTATCATTTTGAAATGTGTGATTTCATAGTCATATATTGGTTCAAAATATTCAGAGAAAATTAATTTAGAGAGAGAAAAATAAGTATAATAGAGAGAGATAGAGAGGGCACTAGATCTGTGAAAACACAGATCTTCCCCAACCTCATTCTACTTACTCATCAACGACTTAGCAATATTTGCAAAACTATCATAGGATTCATTCATTCATTCTTGAAAATAAGACTGTATCACAAAATGTGACCTAGCAGCCAGACTGGTGGCTACAGATGCTTATGAGGATGAAAGATAAGGACAAGTGAAAGAGGAGGAGGAAGACAGTTTTAAGATGAGAATGGTACTTATGCATAATGGAATATTACTCAGCAATCAAAAAAGATAAACTCAGCCATGGATGGAGCTGGAAGGGATCATGCTCACTAATATAAGCCAGAAAAAAAGGAAAATACCAGATGTTTTCATATTTTGGAGGAATGTACAGGATCCAAATAAAGGATTAGGGAAAAAAAGTAGTTATAATAAAGTATATATCAAAATAAACAGGCACTATAAACCAGACACTTTCTACAGGGGGGGAGAAGGGAGTAGGATTAAAACAGGGGTGGGAAGAACACAAGGGACTATGGTCATGGTACACGGGTGAATGGATGGTGGGAATTTCGCCGGGACTATAACAGATGAGAAAGCATACATCGTACAAAAATGAAGAATGATGTAAAAAATATATAAAATTAAAAAAAATTTAAATACATAAAAAAATGGGAATTGTTACAAAGGCAGTGAATTTATTGAATGGTTGTTACATGCCAAGTCCTGTGCTCAGGGCTTTATGTGTATCATCTTACCGATCTGTTTGGAGTCCCTCTGCTCTGCAGTTGAGCATTGGGTCATCCATAGGTCAATGAGGGTGGCAGTTGAATTCCACATCTCTGAAAGAGGGTCAAGAAGCGACAGAACTTCAACAACTATTGTTTTGGTGGGGGAAGTTGCACAGCCTGGAGAACCACAGCTGCTGAGGTCATGCATTTGCACCCTGTGCTCTTTGCTTCCCAGTTGCGTTTATGGTGTGTGATAAATGGGTCTCTTTAAAACTCTGCCTCACATAGATCTTTAACATTTAGATTCTGTTTACTTTGGCTTACTGAGGAAAAAGAACAGGGGGAAACACACAATAGGAAAAAAAAGTGTAAAATTGACTTCCAACATCTGGCTAGAGGATTATATCTCTCTTGATTTTTTCCCCCAAAAATGTACCTGCCAAATTCACTTGCTTTCTCATGTAATAACCAAATCAAAAACAAAAAAGTGGTATAAGCATACAGTAAAGGAGGGAACAGGGGTAAGGGGGCAAGAAAACGTTGTTTCCATTTCTTTGCTATCTCTATGGCATGCCATTGACTGTCTGTACCTCCTGGAAGAGCATTTATGACTTTATCAGTTTTTCCCTCTTTCTTCACTGACATTGTTACCACCTTTGGGTGGGAGTGTGGAGAGTCCTCTGTGGCATGTTCTCCTACTTTCACATCACTAGTCATCCATTATATACATTTTAAAAATATATATATTATATCATTGTTCATTTTTGTACAATGTTTGCTTTCTCCTCTCAGATATAGTTCCCATAAAATTCCCACCAATGGTTCCCCCGTGAACTATCACCATAGTCCCCTGTGTTATTCCCTCCCCTGTTTTGATCACACTCCCTCCCTCTCCCCTGCTGAATGTCTCTGATTTATAGTTGTCTTTTAATTACTTTTTATTTATTATATTGTTATTATTTTTCCTGACCCTTTAATTAGTTTCCTATAGTGCTCCTATAAGCAAAAACCATCTGATATATTTCTTTTTCCTTTTGACTTATTTCACTGAGCATAATCCCTTCCAGCTCCATCCACATTGTTGTGAATGGCATGAGTTTACCTTTTTGATTGCTGAATAGTATTCCATTGTGTATCTGTACCACATCTTCGTGATCAGTCATCTGGTTTTGGGCATTTGAGTTGTTTCCATATCTTATCTATCATAAAGAGTGCTGCAATAAACATAGGAATGCAGGTTTCCTTTTGAATTAATGTTTTTGTGTCTGTTGGGTAGATTCCTAGGAGTGAAATTGCTGGGTCATATGGTAGCTCCGTTTTCAGTAGTTTGAGGAACCTCCACACAGCTTTCCATAGTGGCTGGCCCAATTTGCATTCCCACCAGCAATGCAGGAGAGTTCCTTTTTCTCCACATTCTCACCTACAGGCTGTGGATAGATGTTTGTTATATGCATTTTTTAAGTCTGTAGGTTAAGGACTTGACTAACATGTGAGTCATCCAGCGGTTTATTCAGGAGATGTTCCCATAAAGGTGAACAACTGACTAAGCACTTAGTGTAAAATCTAAGTTGAAATTAGTGAATTTCATAGCCTGAAAATTTTTTGTCTAAGTTTTCAAGTTCTCCCTCATATTAACCTAGCCCCTTCTCTGATAACTATTTAAATTGAACTTCCCCCTTGCTCCATTTTCATTTCTCTCTCCAGTTAACTCATTGTTCTCGTTCTTTGCCTTCTTGGTTTTAAACCTGACTTTCTAATTTTCTGTCCAGCCCCAAAGGAATAGCTTTTGGTTTCCTGATTGGGTATTTGAGTTCACACAAAACTCTCCCTCGACTTCCATTTCTTCTTAACTCCTATAAAATTGACATTTTGGGTAGGAAAAACACTGGCCTTTCAGGACATCAAGGATAAAAACATAGTTTTGATGTGCACTGGCTGTATAAGGTTTAAAAAGTCACTTCACCAATAAATCACTTCTCTGATAAATGGTGTTCATCAAGCTGGGTGACATTTAAGAGACCCTCCAGCTATAGCATCCTAAACTAAGTGTGACTTCTCTTTAACTCAAATTAGTCAAGTAGTTTCCACATAAAGAGATTACGCAATTAACATTGTTTTAGAAATGATGTATGATGTGTCTTCAAATCTATTTTGGCTTGGACAAGATGTGTATGAATAGTTATATAAATATATAGATAATTAAGATACTTGGAAAAAACAACACAATTTCTTTATAATTTGGTGTGTTGTTAAAATATGAAAAAATAAGGAGAAATTGTTTCTTCTCTTCAAGTTAAATGGTTGAGACACAAGGGGTCTTGCATAACCTGGCCTATGACATGGGCATTATTTCTGTCCCTGATATCCATTCCACCTTGGATTCTGTTGCAACTTTTTGTTCTCTGGTCTACCCACAGCAGATGTTTTGTTGGTGTTTTATGTTAAAAGCAAAAAGAAAGAATGGGACCTTTGTGAGGCTCAATGGGGACAACAGTGCTGGCCAATTGATGGTCTGCCTGAAAGCCACTTAAGCAAGTGCAAGAGTCCCCATTTGATGGATAGATTCACTGTGTGAGCTGTGCCTCCCACAACTGATGCTGAGACACAGGTCCCTCTGGGGTCACGGGCAATCATTCTGCCCAAGAGAACTTTGCCCTGGTTGAGGGATCACTACCAAACCTGTCTCAGCAAGAAGTCTCACTTATCAGATTTTTATTGGTCTGGCAACTAGTGTTATTTTTTAGGATTTTTTTTTTTTTATAGACAGCATCTTTGTGACAGTGGGTATTGCAATTGTGGCAGTGACATAAATGTAATTGAATAACAGCGGGCTCTTCAGACCTAATGAAGGTAGATATAGTTGAGGTTGCAATGACTAGGGGAGTGGGCCCTGATGACTTGTCAGTGGCCATTAACTATTCCTCCACCTCCTGTATTTCCCTTTTCATTATGTCTTAGGGTTTTGTTTCAGACAAGTTGCCTGTGGCAGTGAGTTGGGAAGATGACTAGGAAGGGACTTCAGCACACATAGGGGCATGTGTGACAAATTATCCTGACAGGTCTGCCACTACAATGTTAGCAGCTCGTTAGAAGAGATAGGTGAAATTCATCTTGGCTTTGCTCAATTTTCTGCTGGCACTGCAGGGCTTTAAAAGGATCCCACCTTCTCTAACCCCTTCCAGCCCCACCACTAATTTCCCCAAATATTTTGTTGTTGAGGCCACACTTGGCAGGACTTTCTAAGGGCTCAGAAAATCTGGCAGTAGATTAGTCTTAAGAGTTTATGCCCAGTTTTAGGAGAAAGAAAGGGAACATGAACCTGGGTTTTATATTTGTACTTGGAGAAATAAAGAAACAAAGAGCTGGGATGATATAATCTCTTAGGCTCTATCCAACTCTCACACTCCATGATTCTGTGAGGAGATTTGGAAGACAGGAAGGGGAGAGGGGAAGGCCTTGGCTCACACTATTTCCTCTGCTAGGAAATCTTGGAGAAGAAAGGACCACAAAAAAATACTCAATTTGATAAAACCCATAATAAAGAGATTCAGTTGAGAAAAAGATTGACCTCCTGATTAGCAAGCAGGTGTCCCTTCCTCTCCACTGCATCACCATAAGAAAGAATAATCAAAAGTGAATATATCAGTTAGGGTTCTCCAGAGAAATAAGACCAATAGGAAATATGTGTGTGTCTGTGTGTATGTGCAAACAGGGATTTACTTTAAGGAATTTACTCATATAATTGTGGGAAATGGCAAGTCTGAAATCACAGGGCAAGTTAACAGGATAGAAACTCAGACAGGAGTTGATACTAAACTCTCCAGGCAGAATTTCTTCTCCAAAGAACCTCAGTTCTTGCTCTTATGTTCTTGAATTTATTGGATGAGGCTCACCTGCATTATTGATTGCAATCTCCTTTACTTTAAGTCAACTAATTGTAGATGTCAATTACATCATTAAATACTTTCACAACAACATCTAGGCTAGCTTTTGATTAGATGTTTAGGTACTGTAACCTAGCCAAATTGGCATATAAAATTAGCCATCATAGTAAGGAAATTAGCCACCATTATATGCCTACTTTGCATAAATAATAGAGAACATGTGTATAGGACTTACCTTGTTTGGAAGACTTCTCAGACATCAAAATAGATAATTCTCATTATTTGCAGATTCTTTATATGAAAATTCACCTACGTGATAAGATGTATTCGTAATCCCAAAGTCAATACTTGTGGTGTACAAGTCGTTTGTGACCAACAATGAAAAATTTGAGTCAACTAATGCCACCTTTCCAGCTGAGGTAGAACAAAGTGATGTTGTGCCTTCTTATTTCATTTCTCAAACTGTAAACAAATGTCCTTTTTATTGTCTATTTAAGGATATATTTTTACTTTCTGTGTTGTGTTTCTTGGTGAGTTTTTTTAAATGGCCCCTAAATATAGTGCTGATGTGTTGTTTAATGCTTCTGAGCACAGGAAATCCACAATGTGCCTTAAGGAGAAGTACACATGTCAAATAAATTTCATTCAGGCAAGAGATATGGTGCTATTGGCAGTGAGTTCAGTAGTAAAGAGTCAACAATATATATTAAATAATATATTAAATTATGTGTCTTTCAACAGAAACACACATAAAATAGGATATATATTGGTCAATTGGCAAAATATTTTGTGAATAGTATCACAGGAAACAAATCCTGTGTTTTTCCTAGGAACCATGGTTCAGCACTTTCTAATTTAGTAAGTTCTTGGCAAATTTACAGAACATAAATAGTACAGATAAATAATCAACTGAATGTTAATGTGTCTAATCCTTGAACAACATTATTATTCCCATTTTAGAGGTGAGATGTATGAGGCACAGAAAAGTTACATGCTAGAGCAAAGATATGAACCTCAGTGGTTTAAATTTCAGGGTTTGTGCTCCAACTACTACATTATATTATGCCACTATAATAGTTCTTCTTTGCTTACTCTTTCATATATCTTTTCCTACTTGCCTGAATTTTATTGTTCTGTGGGTCTTTATGAATTTAGGATCTCTGGTAATGCACTTAAAATGAAAATGTATAGACTAATAGAATATGAAACAAAAATTAACATGGAAGCTTCCTATATTGCATCTTTGGTATTTTCTTAAAGTTCTAAACTTGATGACAAGACTATCCAGAAAAAGACAAGGAAGGGAGACAAACTCGGACTGAGTTAGTGATGTGAAGTCAAAAGCAAGAGAAGACATGTTAAAAATTGTTAGTAGATTCCCCTGAGGCATTTTTAAATTGTATAGCAAATAAATTTGAATGTTTAAACTTTCCCTTTCCCTTTCTTCACATTGTCTAGTGTTCCACATTATTTAGTGAAAACCAGGCAAAAAATAGAAATACGGTGTACTTTAAAGACTTTGATTTTTTCATTCTCTTTTTTTGTTTTATTCTCTAATGCATAGTATAAAGTTTGTGCCTTGAATGATTTTTATATATCTCAGGAAATGGGTTAAAAACAATAATTTTGATGCAATAGTGAAAATATTTTAGACAGAGGGAACTTGTAGACAAGTATACGGAGACAAGGAAGTGTACTACTTGTTTCAGGAAAAGAAGTAATACATTTTGATTAGAACAGGAAGAAATGAGGTTCAAGGCCATCAATCTGAATAATTCCAAAACTATGTCAATCATATGAATAGAATCTTCTAAATTTGTCAAGTGCACAACCTTAGAGACTGGATAGGGAGGCCCTGCATCTGTTTGGTTGAAGGATATTTTCCCCTTTTTATGTTATGTAGGAGAAGATTTGAAGGATAAAATGACACCAGGCTTTCCCATTATTTAAAGGACAAAAGCTTTATACTTTCCTGGATCAGCAAAAATGTCAACTAGAGATAATGTGTGTATAACTAATATGGACTTACTTGAAATATTACTGTTGGTGGGAACATCAAAATGTCTATAGTCTCCATGTGTGATATGAGTGAAGGTCAAGAATCAGGTCAGAAAAATAGCTTTTCTAAATATTTAAGTATTTTCAGAATAAAATTCATAGACTTTTAGAATGTGCTCTGTAAACGCTGACAAATCCCAGCCAACTTTACATATGAGGCAAAATATCTTTTCAAATTCAACTTTGGGACTCAGGTCTCTGGATTTATTATGGTGTCTTCCCACTCCACTAACCTGCTGCTAAAATAAGCAAAATAAAATAAACTTTCCCACTATTTTAGCAGGGATCGAGGTGCTCGGCCAATCTTCTCCTCAACAATTTTTCTTTTCTGTTTTCCATTGCTTCAACTTGATCACAGGTTTGTACTGGAACTGATTCCAAACAGGACAAAATACCATGAGAACCTTTGTTGGGATTGCTGCAATCTAGCCAGAGACAGGAAATACTAGAAACCATGAGAGAGAGCTGTTCTGACGAGAATTCCAGCAGAGTTTGGTTCGTACAATTCAAGCAAGTTCCAAGACAAAAGAAAAATCCTTACATGATCCGCCAATATTTTTAAGATACTCCTCCAAAAAAAATAAAAATTTACATAATAGAGAGTCCCCCACATCTGGAGCCCAATTGCAGCCCAATCTTCTCTGAATGCCCCTCCCTCTGTACCAGAAGAGGGTCCATGATGGGAAGTCAGAGTTCTGTGGACTTTTGTGAAGCTGCTGCTTGTTGTGAGCCTGTGGATAACTCTGTCAGTGAGTGCTGTCCTAGGGCTTTAACATAGAAAATACTGAGTTTCATTTTTTTGTGCTGGATAATATGCCAACATTAATTGATATGATGCTGTCATTCTCTCACCCTGTAAAAGAAAATCACTATAAGTTCATGGCTTAATCTTTGCTCATAGGAAATGTAATAAAAGCTTTAACTCCAAAAAGAAAGAGGGGAGCATTGTTAATCACTCTGTCAGTGCAAAAAGAAAGCTTTTTACTTCACAGTTGTTCACTGACCTAAGACAAATTTGAAGAAGTAGTTCAACTCTCATCTATGCTCCAGAGGCCATATTGTTTTGCAGAGAGTGGAATAAATAAAATATTTCCTGAGAAGTGAACACGTGCAGGAAGGAGCAGAGTGTGAGGATATGTTGCAGTAAGACAGCTAACCAGATGTTAGTGCTGATCTTCCCTCGCTAGAATCTGATTGACATTGGGTTGGATTTCTCCAGCTGTTTGGAAGAGCTGCATGGGAAGTTAACTCTTTCCCAAAACTAAATGGGGCCACCTGCAAATTATCCCCTTCATTGCTATTGGGATTTCCATTGTGTGCATTTCTGGGATCTTGGGCCCCTATTTTTCAGTGTATAACAATGTCATAAAAAGGATTATAGATTTATCAGCAACCAAATCTCTTAAAGAGAGCTCTATAATTTCCACTATGATATATGATTTGGAGTGTTAGCAGGATCCTACTGAATCCATATTTAATATTTAGTTTCAGGATAATTTTAACTGTGGATTAACCATATTGAAGCCAACAAACTAACAAAAGGCATACATACATACACATGTGTATGTTTATGAAAGTGGGTGCATGCTGTGAACAAGTTATAGCAAATGGAAACCATCTATAAAACTGTCCAGTGGCAAATGGAACACTCACTAATTAGAATCATTTCTGGAAACTATTGTTTCAGGAAAGTAGCAATTCCAGGAAGCCTTGTAGATTTTATTTATTTATGTATTTATTTATGTAGATTTTTATCATTGCAGCCTTGACTAAAATTAGCATCATGAAGCAAGGACAACAAAATTGCATATTTTAAGTGCTTCTTGAAACTGAGTATTAGTTATAATAAAACAATAGCTATGCCAGGATTCAATGCCAGCACAATCTGGTAAAAAAAAAAAAAAAAAAAAAAAAAACAAAAAAAAACCCCAGAAATTTGGACCTCCTTATAGATCAGTTAGCTGAAATTTACCTTTGCATTATTGACAAAATAAGGGGTTTGAGAGTAAATGTGAATGCAAATTAAATTGCAGGCCAAGGTTTAAAGACAACAAACTGGTTTCAAACAGACCCTTAAGCATTTCAGAAACAGCTATTTACATATAAGCAATTAATGCCTGAATTACAAATCATTCTTATCTGTTCATTAAAACAAGCTCCCCAAGGACCTCTATTAGACTTTAAAAAAATCCAGATCTATAAATTGTATATGTTAGAAAATAGGAACACATTCCATTGTTCACACTTCACTAATTTAGATTGTCCTTTTTGACAATCTGTGAGAGAAAGGTTTTGCTTGCTTTTGGAGCAAGAACAATTCACAGTGATAACACTGATATTGATCTCTGGTATCTTGGGGATTTAGAAATGACCTCTTCAGAGCACAAGAGCAAATAATACATACTATGTGTGGACAGAAGAGAGAACCATTTACATTATATAATTTCAGGGGGTCCCTCTTGCCCCAAAACATGTCCCCACTTTAGTATCCAGCATTTAACATTTGTGTCACTGGAATCATTTGGATGAAGGCAGATAGGTAAGTTTTCCAATGGACCCCCCCTTTTAATGAATAAAGCTTCTCAGAGGAGAGCAATCCTCAAGCATAGTTGTACTTACTGATACCAGACAGAGCATTAGGGCTTATAACAGAAGTGCATAGGACAGGGGGGTGTGTCTGAAACTTGGGGCCTTCATTCCCGGTGCTAAGAGAGCAGATGTAAATCTCAATAGCATAATGATATTAGGCAGAAAGAGAAGGTGATAAAAGAAAGTGTTCAGTACAACTTCTGTCTACTTCATAATTGTACTGAAGGCTAGTCTTGATTCCAATAAGTCAGATTAGCTCTGGGAATGATTCTAACCTCTTAGCCTTTGCACTTTTTTTTCTTTTTTTAGGTAAAAAAAGATTCAATTAATTGTTTTTTGTTTTTGTTTTTTAAGATTTATTTATTTATTTATACAAGCACTGGGTACAGTCAGAAGCGCGGGAGGGTGAGAGAATTCACCAGAGCCAGAGCGGGGAGCAGAGCAGGCAGAAGGACCGAAGTACATTGCTGAGGGGAGCAGCGGGCAGCAGGAGAGGTCTGCACCCCATGTGGGACCCTCGCCAGGCAGCCGGGGATCGACCTGGTGGAGCAGAGGCTGCGGGCAGCTTTGCAATCCAGTGCTCAACCGCTGCGCCACCGTGGAGACCCTCAATTAATTGTTAAATGTTCATATACTCACATAAAACCACTGAATGTGGGGGGGGGGTTGGTAATTTTTAAAAATTAATTAATTTTTTTTAACAATATTTGCTTTCCCCTCCCCCTCAGGTGGAGTCCCCATAGAATTTCCTTCCCCAAGGCCAAAGCTCCTTCAAGTCAGTCCCTTCCAAGTGGCTTCTCATTTGTAGTAAGATCTTGAAAATCCTGAGATCTTGCCTGTCGACATCTGTTCAGTCTTTAGAGGGATATCTTTTCACCCTTGATCAAACAGAAGTGGTCCTTACTTCTTCTTATAAGTCTCTTCACTTCTATAAGAAAGGTTTCCTAACTTAAATTTCAAACCCAAGCTATATATTTCTGGGATACTGGGAAATAGTTGGCCACTTTAACATTTCATAAGCTGATACATCAACTATACAAGGTCCATGCATTTATATGGCCTAATGAACATTGACATATTGTCCAAGGACTTTATTTTGATGTTATCAGCCTGTGATGACATAGCTATTAAGAACCATATGAAAATATACCAAGTAGATGATTTAAAACATAATTGTCTATTGTCCAGTCATCTTTTCCATTTTAGAAAGGAAATTAAAGCATCTATTGAAGGAAATTCTAGATTTCTTCAGAGAAGGTTAAATGAGAATCCTGTCTTATACCTGTTGCATATGTTATTGACCAATCTCAGTTGTTTGTCATGCAAATGTGTGGAAACTCATTCTGCCATCTCTCGTAACTGGACCATTTCTATGACTTACAATTGACCACTATCACCATTTATGTAAATCGGGATTTTGTTTCCATTTCCTTTTCTATAAAGTGAAACTCTTGTGTCATATCCCTCGGCAATTTTTAATAATTGCTTTGAGAACAGTTATTGTATTGAAGGGCATTTTAGATATATGGGGAGGGAAAGTAACCTTTCTTAGAGAACTCTGGCATATCAGGGCAACTTCATATGCATAAAAACGCTGTGTCACAACCCATTATAGAGAAAAATGGTGGAAGGAATTTTGATACTGCTAATCAGACTTTTGGGAAACTCGATGAAGATTCTTAAGACTCAAGCAAAGAGAGGAGCTGTAAATGGTCCATCTAGCTGGGAGTGCAGGAGATGAATCACACTGTCCCTAGAAAGTCAAGAACTTATCATGAGGTGAGAAATTTGAAGTACAAAGATATTTTTAGGATATTAGCCTGAAGTTAGAGGGTATGATTTTGGGTATGGTTCAGCATGATGCCAGTCTTTCTGTCCTCAATGACCAGCTTTGCCTTGTCTGATGCTCTACAGGAAAGTTTAAAGCCAGTGTCTTCAGTCAAAAATGCCTGACCATTGTTGTCATTGAAGCAAATATACAAGATGATAGAGCAACCCCCAAAATTTGGCTCCTATCACATGAGGTATTGGAGGATATGCTAACCTGAGAGAAAAATGATTTGGCCAGGATATAAGGTAGTATGTTTGCCTGTAAGTATGACGATGTTTTTACTGAAAAAGAAAAAATAGATTTTCCAGAGAAATATGCACTGTTGACAGTTCTGTAAGGTGGGTTGGTCCCAGGTCACATAACTTCTTGACTATCAAATGCACTGCCCCTCCAGTATTCTCCAGGAATATGCCCCAGGTCTGATGCTCAGACTTCCAACTCATTCATTAATTCATTCATCTGTCATTGACCAAGAACCAGTTATGTGCCAAGATTATTAAAATGTAATTATATAAACAGAAAATAAAGTAAACTTCTTTTCATGGTCTGGCTGGGGATATAGGCACAGAAATAGATAATTATTAGATTGAAATATGTGAAATTGCTATTTTATTGTAAAAATTGATGACTATTGATAATGTCATATAGTACAACTTTGTGTTATATCTTGTTGAACTCGGTGTTAAGCATGGACTTTTTGTTGTTGCTAGTTTTGTTGCTTTAGCATAAGAAATGGACATTTAAGTTGGAGAGTGAGGTTTGCAGAGTCAGCAAAAAGATAGCTGAGTAGGTTTGCTGAAGGATACTTGGACACAGCAGATCAAGAATATGTATACCATGCAGCTGGGAAACAGATCTGGAACAGATTGCATTTAGAAAATTATCCTAAGGAGGATAATTGTTGAATTAATTGTTGAATCAGAAAAGTGGCTGAAAAAAGGCAAGAACATTAGAAAAGAAGTGTTGATGTCTAAGGAGGCTGATGTGGAAGCCTACAAAGTGTCTAATTGACTGCTTAATTTCTTTACTCTGTGGTCCAGAGTCTTCCCTACCCTCTGTCTGCACAACTCACACCTTGGTCCCTGAAGATGACTCACTGACAAGCAATTTGTATTTAGAATAGAGGTAAAAGCCCTGAGTACCTTATTGATCAGGGTCCTCTTGTGTGAAGAACTCTGCTGCTTCCTGGAAATGGTGTCATCCAGGTGTGGATTTTGACCCTGTGGTTTATTTCCCTTTGGGAAATAATTCTGCCATGTCCTAACTGCATTCTAAGACCTGCTCTGCTGATTTAATGTTGATGATTTCAGGCCTATGAGTGCTGACCTTGACTGGTTGATTATTTGACTCACCGTTGCAAAATATTTTGGTTTTCATTTCCTGACTTTCAAAACCTCTACTCTTAATCCCGCTGGCTCCTGCCATGTATTAATCAGACCCCAGTCTCTGGTTCTGCTTTCTATTCTCAGTAAGCAGTCTCAAGTTCTGAAAAAAGCTATTTTGAAGATCTAACACAAGAGCATGGGAGACTAAAGCATATTGAGTTAAACTCCAATAAGCCCTTACAGCAACACAAGGTTCTCTTAAAGTTCATTGAAAGTGTGGTACCACATCACTGTCTGGGAAGCCCTTGATGGCTCAGGCTGCCAATGGTTTCACTTTACAGTCTGTGGCTTACCACACAGACAGTATTATGGGAGAGCAGAACAAGATTTCAGCCTAATAATTCATTAAAACTGAAACTTGTGGTTTATGAAGATAAAAGGTTGTATACATACACGTTTCTGGATATACTTTGCCATTGAATGATGAGAAGGGAAATATGACAGTTAAGAAGATTTGTCCTCTTCAGGAATAATATAAAAGGCTTCCTGCTTTACAGAGAGATTGGACTTTTTAAATTATTTGTATATTTTTACATCATTGTTCATTTTTGTACAATATTTAATTTCTTCTCTTAGGTGTTGTCCCCATAAAATTACCACCACCAAGACACTCGTGAACCATCATCATGGACTCTTGTGCTCTTTCCTCCTATTTTGATCTCTATGCCCCCCCCGCCCACTGATGAATGTCTCCAATTTACAGTTTGACTGCTAGTTTTGCCTTTTTTCCCCCCTGATCCCTTGTACGGTTTCCCTATGTTCCTCCTATAAGTGAAACCAACTATTTTTTTTTCTTTTGACTTATTTCACTATGCATAATCCCTTCCAGCTCCATCCATGTTGCTGCAAATGGTTCTGATTGCTCAGTACTATTCCATTGCGTATATATACCACATCTTCTTCATCCAGTCCTCTGTTTTGGGGCATTGAAGTTGTTTTCATATTTTTGCTATTGCAAATAGTGTTTCGATGAACATAGGAATGCAAGTATCCTTTTGAATTAATGTTTTTGTGTCCGTTGGGTAGATTCCTAGCAGTTGAATCACTGGGTCATATGATATCTCCATTTTTAGTAATTGGAGGGTCCTCCACATAGCTTTCCTTAGTGGTTGGACCAGTTTGAGACCCCACCAGCATTATAAGAGAGTTCCTTTTTCTCCACATCCCTGCCAGAATTTGTTGTTGTTGTTTTTTTTTTTTTTTTTTTTTTGTTTTTTTCCCAATATGGGCCATTCTTACTGGTGTGAGGTGGTATCTCATTGTGGTTTTGATTTGCATTTCCCTGATGATAAGTCATGTTGCGCATTTTCTCATGGGCCTATTGGCCATCTGCATTTCCTCTTTGGAGAAGTGTCTTCAGCTATTTTTAACTACATTCTTTATTTTGTTTCTGTTGAGTTGTGTAAGCTCTTTGTAGATCTTTGATATTAGTCCCTTCTCAGTTTTGTGGAGTGCAAATATTTTCTCCCAGGGATTGGATTTACTGAACTTGATGCCTCTTAAGGTTACTTCCAAGTCTATGAACCTGACTTGCAATAAATTATTTTTCCAAATGTGAAATAGAACCTTTTGTTATCTAATATCACTAAGGTCATATGACAAATGGGTGTTATTACTGTATGTTTTATGAACCATTTCTGGGGTCATTTTAACTCATGGACTACCCCAAGTTTTTATTCATTTCAAAAAGGCCTGTGACCCAGAACCCTAAATGATGATGCATTTTCAAGAAAATGTTGGAGATGTCATTTGGGGCTACCCTACTTGTATGTTTTACTGCTGTCAAGAAATAATCACTTTCAGGTGCGCAAACACATATTGATACCCTATTCTCACATTTTTAGTAAAGTCTACCAGGAACTTGTTTTCTATAATGACAAGATGCATCCTAAATTACTCTTAAGATGATATTGATTTTCCTACAAATAATAAGTCCAGCAGCCGCAGGAGGACCATAAAACCTGAAGTTGTTGCTTCAGTGAGTGTTACCATGTAATGTCAGTAGCTTTGGTTTTTATTTAATTTTGTGATTAAAGTTTTTATTGATTTCCCTGCAGGGTAGAATATATCAATACGTTTGGTTTCAAAGGAGCATTCAATAACATGAAAACATAAAAGGACTCAACTATGGAAACCCAGCTTTATTTTAAAATTTAAGAAACTGCCACTGTGAATCCCCAAGGTATATCTTTGGAACTAATTTTGGATGGGGTCACTCAGTCTTGTGTGTGGAGTTAATCCCTCAGGTAGCAGCTGGTTCATAAACCTATGAAGTTTAGTTGAGAAATGCTTAGCTAGTAGTTACTATAGCTAATACTATTTTGCCAGAAGCTGATATGCCAACAAGTGGATCACATTCTATGTTACCATAAATCATGTGTATGCCTTTTTCTCATCAAAAAAGGAATGACTTGATGATGCTCCATGTGTGGAGTCCCCTTAGGCAGGTTTGTGTGTATAACAGGGATTGTTCTCCCAGAGCTATTGTGTCATTGAGAAACACAGGCAAGACTGAGACTAAATCTCTGACTTGACTCAGGATGGACCCCGCAATGATTCTAGAATGTCTACAAACCATACAGGAAATGTGTGTTATAGTGCTTTGGGGGGGGGAAAGCAAACACTTTGGAGAGGGCCACAAAAATCTCAAACCAACCACATTCTGTGTGTGATCTTCTTGCATCCCCTTTGGGCTTTGGAGCCCCATAGGATAGCTTTAGTTTTGTATGATGACCTTGCGGGAGCACCCCCTTAAGACAGAACTACTACTGCTACATAGATCAACTAGTTATATATCCTAAAAACAACAATTGAGACTAGTGCTTTGCAAATGACACTTTACCTGCTTCTCCTGACAGGTGTTCAAATGGGGAAAGGTTTTCCTGGCCTTATTCCACTGAAAAGGAAACTAGAATTTGAATAGATGCTAAAGACATATTTCATGACCTACAATCAGCCAGTGTCAGAGCTAAAAATTAAACCTAATTTCTCTTGACTACTCAGCCACTCTTAACATACTGAAGTTACAGTAATCAACTGGCCTTTTTAACTTATTGGTACTGGCAAATGAGTTTGATGAGTTTTTCTGTCTGTACTGATGTGGTGGAACTATGGGGCCTGGTCATCCACCCATCTGTCTTGTCTCTGCTTACCAGTCCACATGCAGCTTTCTGTCTTTCTAGTAACTGGAGGAGCCATTCTTCAGAATAGGGCTTGTTCTTGCACAAAGTCAGGCAGGGCATCTTTCCTGCTGGAGAAACGAAAATGAGGACAAAGACACAAGCCAGGCAAATTTCACAAGCTCACTAAATAGTCATTTGTCTGCAGTCAAAAAGACAGCAGCTTTGACTCCTCTCTCCTTCCTCCTTAAAAACACATTCCCCTTTGTTTGAAATCCTGTAGCACACAATCCTGAAAGTATAATTGAGTGCGCTGCTGCCATGGAAAGAGCCAGGAAATGCAGTTAGATGATTGTTCATCAATAAAAACAATATTTAAAAGGAGGCCCTGTCTTCTGGCCTCATGACAGTTACTGCCTGGGCTGCTTCTTCCTGCTTTGGGAAAAACAAAGAGAAAGGGAAACTTTAAGTCAAAGAATAAGGAGGAAACTCATGTTTGATCTCACTACTAGAAATTAAATCCATATTCAAGTTCACATTTGATCTTTCAGATGGTTCATTTGAACATTTGTGTTACCAGGAGGTTTATTATGAGCAGAACAGTGTAGCTTCATGACTTCAACTGAGAGAATTGTCCAGCTCAGTGCAGTGAGTCAGAACCAGGTCCAGGAAGGCATCGCATAGTGGGCTAGAGTCACACAAGGGAGGCCAAAAGGCTAAAGTCACACAAGTTCACTGAGAAGTGAACTGCCTAGAAATAGTTCCCCACTATGTCAGCTTGAAATTCCCATATTAATGACTCCTTTGGTTTAAAGTATTGTTGATAACAGGCCTCCCCGGTGGCGCAGTGGTTGAGCGCTGGGTTGCGAGGCTGCCCGCAGCCTCTGCAGCACCAGTTCGATCCCCGGCTGCTCCCCAGCCACCGGAGGAGGGTCCCGCATGGCGCGCAGACCTCTCCTGCCACCCGCTGCTCCCCTCAGCAGTGTACTTCGGTCCTTCTGCCTGCTCTGCTCCCCACTCTGGCTCTGGTGAATTCTCTCACCCTCTCGTGCTTCTGACTGTACCCAGTGCTTGTATGGATAAATAAATAAATCTTAAAAAAATAAAATCATACCTTTTAAAAAAATAAAGTATTGTTGATAACTACAGTAAAAGCAAATGAGAGCTATATTGTCTAGGTGACTATTACCCACCAACTCTGAATGCTTATTAAATAACTAATGTTATTACTTCTTCTCTGCTCCCCACCAAAGATTGCAAAGAATTGATACTTAAGGCAAATTATGAATAAAATGTCTGTAACCTTTGGTTGGCATCAGGGGTACTTCACTGTCTGCAGTAAGAAGGAAGTGGGAAAGAAATTGCCAAATCACAGCAAGGAAAAGGATTTCAGGAATGTCAGGAGAAATGCTCACAATGGCAAATCTTCAGTTGGGTAAATACGGGACTCCCTAACTGGGCTAACCTTGCTCTGTTTCTTATAGCAATTGTGAAAATCAGTGTTGTAGGAACTCTTGGGCTTTTCTCAAAATACCCTAAGAACAGGCCAAAGAAAAGGGCAGAGAGTGGTGTTGCTGGGACAACTGCCAAGACAAAGAAACTTTTAGATTTCTGGGGACAAGAGGCCATGTGAAAGGAATTTTCCCTTTCACACATACACACTTATACATACTTTCTCTCACACACCCACATACACTAAAATGCACCAGAGGATGTATATGTGCATGTGGCTGGCAGACATTTGATTAATTAGCTGAACAGCATCAGCTTTAAATTAAAACATTTTAAAATGCAGCAGGAGAAAACATGAAATGGGGCACAATCTTAAAATGAGCACATGAATAGTAAATGGGGAATTAGAGACAGAGCCATTTCGAAAAGCAAATCCAAACCATCTGGAGCTGAGGACTGGGAGTCAAGGAAGCTGCAAGCATCTGGGATACTAAGAGTTTCCTCTTGTGGATGGAAAACAGGGGGGTGTGGTGGGAGGCAGGGGCAAGGGAGAGAAGCCAACCCATCAACAGGTCTGGCAGCTGAGCCAGATGGCCTCCTACCCAAGGGCTCCTGATGGCAACCGCGGGGGGTGGCAGGGGCAGAGAAGCCTGTGGGCTCCCCAAAGACAATGAGGACAAACAGACCCTGGAGATACTGGCTCCTGGGCCTGCTCCTGGCCTGCAGATCTGATGCCAAGGTTCCCCTAACAGGAAATGAGTGAGACTCCGCGGAGAATAGCTTAGGAATTCTAGAGGAAACCATGACCCTGGCAACAATAGGAAGAAGGGAGGGTGGGGTAGAGGAAGGAGTTTGTTTGCTTAATGTTGATCTATTAAAGGTCAATGATAAACGTTTGCAAAAGTCTTGGAGCTGTACACACAGATCTTCAGCCGACCAAAGGGAGCAGGTTCCTTGAATGCAGCCTAGGGTAACTAGGATAATTTGAGCTGAAAGAGCCACTCTGATCCTTGCTGCTCAACCATACCCTCCCTTGGGCAGCCTCCATCCCTCCAAAGAAGACAAAATGTTTGCCATCAATTCTTAATTCAGACAAACTTTGTTATTTTTTAGCTAAGGCTGGGAAATAAGAACTTAATTTTCAATTATTCACAAAGTTTATTGAATGACTCCTTAGAGAAGTTACCTCAGTGTCCTCATCTGCAAATTGAACATAACTAATTCATTGTATAGAATGAAAGCAACTAGTACCTTACCCAGTGCTTAATATCACACAAGTAGTAGCCATTCTACAGCAATATTTTTTTATTTTTGACTTTATTCTGATTTTAATTGAACTCTAACAATTATCTTTTTTTTTAAGACTTATTTATGTATACAAGAGCTGGGGTACAGGCCAGAAGTGCGGGGGTAGGAGTGGTGGTGAGAAGATTCACCAGAGACAGAGTAGGGAACAGAACAGGCAGGTAGACTGAAGTACACTGCTCAGAGGAGCAGCGGGAGAGTCAGGAGAGCTCTGCTGCGCCATGTGTGTAGTTCCCTGGCCGGGGATCAAACTCGTGCTGCAGTGGCTGCAGATAGCTTCATAGGTTGCATCTTAACCCTTTGTGCCACCAGGGAGGCCTTCTAACAATTATCTTTATAAAAATTTGTGTAGATCTCTGATTATTTCTGTACTGTATATTTCTAAAAGGGGCAAATTGAGTCAAAGGTAGACATTTTTTGGAGTGTCACAATATCACTGCTAGATTATTTCCTATCCTGATCTTATTGACTTCTTTTACCATTGTCCTTGAAAGAGAACACTAGTACCTTGACGACACCAGGTCATGCCATTTAGATTCATTTCATCAATGCATAGTTACTGTGCACTAGGTACTGTTCTGGGCACTTGAGTTGCAGCTGTATATAACAGCAAAGAGAATTTCCTGCCTTCAAGGCACTTAAAGCTTGTGGGAAAACAGGCAGACAGAAATACATGCATGCATACATACAAACACAGTATGCGAATTGCAGCAATTTATCCGAGGAAGAAAGTTACACAAGGTAAGGAACTTGTAGGGTGATGTTATTTCACATGGGGTCCCATCTATCTGGCATAGATAGGAAACAACACGAGCCCAGAATAGAATGAAATGAAACCACTTGAAGATACAAGGAAAACAGCATTCCAGGCAGAAGGAAGAACAGATAAAGTACTCTGAAGTTGGCACTACTTCATAATTTTAAGCGCTGACGAGGAGACTCCTGGAAACAGAGAAAGGGCGAAGGAGGCTAGTATGTGCCTGGAGCAATGGCCAGTGAGCAGCAGTGATGGAGAATCTTGTTATTAGTAGGAAGTTGACCCAAACTAAGAAGGTTCTAACTGGGGAGAGACTCATTATTTCTCAGATTTTAGCAGGATCACTTAGGTTGTTATATGTACCATAGAGGAGACTGAAGTGTCAAACAAGGAAGCAAAACCAATTAAATAGCTATCTACGTGTTGCTGATTTGATAAATAAGAAAAATTCTACTTTTAATCTACACTTTTGATTAGTGAGGTTGCATTTTCCATGCTTGTTGGACATTTTAATTTAGACTTCTGTGAGCAGTGTGCTGAATTAGTCCTCTTAAGGAACTCCCTGCTCTGCCATTAGGAGAGTGAAGCTCTTTCAGTACCCCCCTTTGATGGGGACTTCAAAGACAATGCCCAGAAAGTTCCATCCCATTTCTAGTCTCCATCTTGGAGGCATTTGAGGGGAGCTTTGTGGTTCTTTCTGGATTCTCTCACTGTTTTTCAACAGCCTACATTAAAATATGTCCTTTATTAAACTGTGATTGTACAAATTGGGGGATGGAATGGCTCTGGGTGTATTAAGCTGAAAATTCAGGCTGGATAAATATTACTCTGAGACTCTCTTATTATGCTTTTAATCATGCTGTGAATGCTTTTTCAAGAACTGCTGGCATCTCAGGAACAGAGAATCATTCAGTACCATGCTCTTTAAATGCAAAAAACTACTAGATAAACTGAATCTTTAAAATAACTAAATGAAAGTGTGCATTTGTTATGCAACATCACACAATTGTTCCATTGGCACACCTTCCTAATGACTTCTTTATGCAAACGTTATCGCCTTTGTGCCGTTTTCTACTTCTGCTGTTTCCAGTACATTTATTTCAATGAAGATGCTGAAAATCTTTAAAAGAATTGGAGAGACTGGCCCTTTTTCTCATGTTTTGGGATGTACATTCATATGAAGAACTTGCATAAACTACGGCTGGTGAAATCAGAAAGGGATACCCTCCCTGCTTAAAGTGTGCGATTTATACTACTACAAAAATGCCAAACATATGCAATCCATTTTGGTATTTCAAATTCTTACAGAGATAGTAATTAAATGCATAGAACCAAGGTTTAAATTGAATCTGGTCTTGGAAAAAGCTTAACTTTAGGCCCCACTTATATATTTAGTACATTCGTAGGGGGGTCAGAATGTTCCACTGGTTAATCTCCATAGCGGGGGATGAACAAACTTCCCAGTATGAACTCTGTTTTCTGTTTCCTTTGTGAGGGAGCTTAAGGAAGACACACTGACTTGATTAGAGGTGTGCTTCCAGGATTCCTCATCTTTCTGCCAAGTTTCATTTTGTTTGGAGTTCATTCAGTCTTGCCTAATAAAACTGCATATGACAGACTTTTCCCTTTATTCACGAATTTTGCTATCTTTCCTAATCTTCACTGAAGTCCCACGCAGACAATAGCCTTTGAGAAGTTGAGCACTGTGCTTTGGCAGTTATAATGTGTCCCTTATTTTACAATCTACATTAAGTTTTGGTCATGAGGAGTATAAGAGAGAAAAGAGAAGCCACTTGACTGTGTTCCGAGTGTGAGCCTCAGCTATAGAGTCCACACACTAGAAAGGCAACCCATTATCACTGACACACAGGAGTTAATTGCTTTAGTACAAAGAGTCTAAAACTTTTTTCATGCCTGACACCATTTATCTGAGCATGATATTCTCATTAATAATGTTTCTCACTTCTGGGAGGCAGTATAACTAAGAGGTTAAGAGTCAGTTTCCTGACCATGAAGAGAATAGTTCAGATCCTTCAAAGCCTACTCAAGTGCGTATTGTTCTAAAGCATTTCCATAAATAGCTAAAGATATCTTTACATATGTATGTAAATAGATGATTATGGATAGGATATAGATATATATATATATTTGGATAGGATATATATATATATGTGTGTGTGTTTATCTCCTATCCATATTTATCTACTTACACACACATATAAGGATACATATGTGTATGTATGTGTATATATCCATATATATATATATATATATCCTTAGTTATTTACATATCTATAGCCTTAACTATTTATATATAATATATAATATGCAGATTTGTTCACATTTTATGATTAGCATGTTTATCATATAGATGGTATTGCACCTAATATTTATATTTGGAAACATTACTTAAAATGTACAAATTGCATAAGCTTCTTTGTCACTGTTGTCTTTAGTGGTTTGTTCAGAAAAGCATCTACTTTTGTCAGAATGAAAACTATCTAACTTTTCCTATACTAGGTGGGCTTTTTTAACATTCTAAAATTCTATTTAATGCAAGTTGTTTCCATTAATTACATATTTAATGGAGGTATACCCTTTTATTCAAGCAATAAATTGCTTTCAGAGATGAAATAGTAAGCAGAGACTTTATTTCTGTATTCAGTAAGCATGTATACTTGCTGGGCATTGGTGGATCTTCATTTCTAGAGACCCTTCCTTGTGCTTGGATAATTGTTTTGAGAAAGATTGGAAGAAGTTTATAAGAATCCTCCCTGTTGGTAATAAATGGTATGACTTTCTAAATTTCAAAAATGTATGATAGCAATCTAATCAGGGGTTGTCAAATTATGCTCTCAGTTCAAATATGACCCACCACCTTGCTGTTGTGAATCAAGTTTTATTGGAGCACATTCACATCCTTTACTTACAGAAGCAGAGCACCCACAAAGCTTAAAATATTTACTAACTAGCCCTTTATGAAAAACATTAGCTGACACCTGCTCTAAATTACTCTTTAAAATAAGATAAAGATGGACCAAAACTAAAAAGGAAACAAAGAATGTAGGCAAGTTAAATTTACTTTGAGACCTGGAATGGAGTTAAAAAAAAAAAATTCAGATGTTTAACCATCCATTGTCAGACAGTGTCTCCCTTCCACAATCACATATTTCATGGAATAATGTCTTTGTCACTTTTTAATTAATTTATTTTTTTATTATTGAGGTAACATTGGCTGACCATACTGCAAATGATTCAGGAGCATAGTACACATCTCCTTAGATGTACATCACCACACTGCATCCACTGCCAGAGCACACATAGCTCTTCACTATATGCCATTGGGACCCCTCCACCATGTGTTCTCACCCCCACCCTCTCTCTACCTAGTAGCCTCAATTCTGTAGTCATATTTCTAGGCTTTGTTAGGGCTGAGTTTGTTAGTTACTTTATTTTGTTTCTGTATATTCCGTGTACAAGTTAAATCGTCCAGTATTTTTCATTCTCTGATTTATACCACTTAACATAATCCCCTTCAGACCCATACATGTTGTTGCAAATGGCAAGAGTTCATCTTATTTTTTTTTATAGCTGAATAGTGTTTTATCGTGCATTTCTACCACATCTTCTTAATTCATGCATTGTTGTTCCACACTTAGGTTGTTTCTATAACTTAGCTATTGTAAATAGTTTTGCAATAAACATAGGAATGAATGTATCCCTCGAATTAGTGTTTTTGCATTCCTTGGATAAATACCAAGAATTGGAATTGTTAGTCCATACGGTATATATATTTTTAATATATTGAGGAGCCTTTATATTGTTTTCCAAAGGGTCAGAAAAAGTGTACAACCCCAACAGCCATGTACTAGAGTTCCTTTTTCTCCATAACTTCTACAATTTGTTTCTGCTATTTTTTAAAGATTTATTTATTTATTCATACAAGCACTGGGCACAGTCAGAAGCACCGGAGGGTGAGAGAATTCACCAGAGCCAGAGGGGGAAGCAGAACAGGTAGAAAGATTGAAGTACACTGCTGAGGGGAGCAGTGGGCACGGCAGGAGAAGTCTGCGCGCCATGTGGGACCCTCGCTGGCGGCCGAGGATCGAACCGGCGCTACAGAGGCTACAGGCAGCTTCTCAGCCCAGCGCTCAACCGCTGGGCCACCGGGGAGGACTTCTGCTAGTTTTTGATATGAGTCATCCTTTGGAGTGATGTGGTATCCTATTGTGGTTTTGACTTGCATTTCCCTGACAATAAGTGATGTGAACATTTTTTCATGTGCCTGTAGGACATTGTATATCTTTTTTGGAGAAGTATGTATTTAGCTCTTCTACCCATTTTTGGTAAGGTTTTGGTTTTCATTTTTAATGAGTTTTTTTGTAGATCTTTTTTGACTTTGTTAATTCTTCCAATCCAAGAACAATGAATGTCTTTCCATTCCCTCTCTCTTCATTTGTTTCTCTTAATAATCTAAGTTTCATTGAATACATTCTTAACCTCCTTTGGTAGCTTTTTTTCTTAGGTATTTAATACTTTCTGATGCTATTATAAATTGGATTGTTTCCTTCATTTCTTTTTCTTCTAATTCATATAGTAGACATATAAACTTTAGTATAATGATTTTGTAGCCTGTCACTTTACTGTATTGATTTATTGCTTCTACTAGATTTTTTTTATTGAAGTATTTGAGGTTTTCTATGTAGATTATCACGTCACCTGGAAATAGTTGTAGTTTTACTTCTTCTTTCCCAATTTGGATTTCTTTTACATATATTTCTTATCTAATTAGCATTTCCTTCCTTTTATCTCTTAGTGAGTCTAGTTAAAGTTTTGTCTATTTTGTTGATTTTTCAAAGAACTGGCTTTTGGTTTCATTGATCTTTTGAACTGTCTCTTTTGGCTTGTGTTTCACTTATTTCTACTTCTTTTTTTTTAGCTCCTCAATGTATAATGTTAGATTATTTATTTGAGATCTTACTAGTTCCTTGATATGGACTTGTATTTCTATATACTTCCATGTTGATACACTTTTGCTGCATCCCAGATGTTCCGGTGGGTCATGGCTTCATTTTAATTTGTCTCTATATACTTTTTTTGCATATTTAAAAGGACAGATTTACTAGAAAAAGCAGACAAAGAGAGGCACCAGTGGGCAGGAGAGCTGCCCATTTCCAGTGGAGAGATTGTACTGATAGAGTGTTCTGACCCTAGGTACTTTTTAATTTCTTTTTCATTTTATCTTAAGCAAATAGTTATTCACTAGTGAGGTTTTCAGTTACTATATATTAGAGACTTATCCTGACTTTCTTTTGGTGCTTGATTCCTCGTTTAATACCATTTTCATCAGAGATATTAATATGATTTCAATCTTTATTAATTTGCTGACACTTAACTTGTGACACAACATGTGGTCAATTCTGGAAAATGTTCCACTTGAGAAAAATATTTGCTAAGTTTAGGTGGGGGGTATAATGTACTATAAATGTCTAGTAGACCCATCTACTCTATTTCCTTATTGAAGGCTATTGTCTACATATTGATTTTCTGTCTTATTGATTTGTCCATTGATGTAAATAAAGTGTTAAAATCCCCTCCTACTATTGTGTTGCAGCCAATAACTGCTTTTAGGTTTATTAATAGTTGTCTTATATATTTTGGTGCTTCTTCATTTGGTGCATATGTATTGATGAGTGTTATGTCTTCCTGGTGTATTGACCCCTTAATCATTATATAATGTCAATTCCTGTCTCTTTTAGCTGAAAGTTTATTTTATCTTACATCAGTATGACTGTCCCTGTCTTTCTTTGAGTCCCATTTGCCTGTGGAATTGTTTTTCAACTATTCTTCTGAGTCTGTGTTTATATTTAGAGCTCATGTTGTTCTCATGGAGGCAATAGAAAGATGGGTTTTGTTTTTGGAACCAGCCAACTACTTTGCTTTTTGATTTGTGAGTTCAGTCACTTAGATGTAGAGTGATTATTGATATATGAGTATTTAGTATCGTGTCTTTAGAGACTGTTCTATTTATTTCCTTATTCAATTTCTTGTGACTTTTTGTCACTTTTATTTATAAAGGTACAAATGCTTCTCTCAATTTTTTTAAATAATAAATTTTATTTTTATATTCCCCATACAATTGCAACCCCCCCATTCTGACCCCAATCCCTCCCCTCCCGCCCCCCACCCCCCAAAAGTGTCTCTGGTTCATAGTTTTTTGTTGATTTTGATTTTCACTTTCTTATAGTTATTCATTTTCCTGGTCCCTTATTTAAGTTTTCTAGATTCCTGCTATGAGTGAGACCACCCGGTATTTTTCTTTTTCTTTCTGGCTTATTTCGCTGAGCATGATCCCTTCCAGTGCCATCCATGTTGCTGCAAATTGCATGTGTTTATCTTTTTTGAATGCTGAGTAATATTCCATGGTATATATGTACCACATCTTCTTGATCCAGTCGTCTATTTTTGGGCATTTGGGCTGTTTCCAAAGCTTAGCTATTGTAAATAGTGCTGCTATAAACATAGGGGTTCAGCTGTTCTTTGCAATTGATGTTTCTGTGTCCTTTGGGTAAATACCTAGGAGTGGAATTGCTGGATCATATGGAAGCTCTATGTTTAGTAGGTCCAGAAATCTCCACACAGCTCTCCATAGTGGTTGGACCAGTTTGCACTCCCACCAACAGTGCAGTCAAAGACATCTTTACAGACACATCACCCAAAGCAGTGATAGTGAAGGCAAAGATAAACAGCTGGGACTACATCAAATTAAAGAGCTTCTGCACAGCAAAAGAGACAATAACAAAAACAAAGAGAAACCCCACCAACTCAGAGAACATTTTTGCACACAACACTAATGATAAAGGACTGATCACAAAAATCTGCAAAGAGCTGATGAGACTCAACAACAACAAAGAAAATAATCCAGTCAAAAAATGGGCAGAAGAGCTAAAAAGAAACTTCTCTGAAGATGAAATGCAAATGGCCAACAGGCATATGAAAAAATGTTCAACATCACTTGTAATCAGGGAAATGCAAATCAAAACTACCATGAGATACCATCTTACACCAGTGAGAATGGCACATATTAAAAAAACTAGCAACAACAAATGTTGGCGAGGGTGTGGAGAAAAAGGAATGCTTCTCTCAATTTTTATAGGGTTTGCAAACTTTTTCACTTTCTGTTAATTGGAAATGCCTTTATTTTACCCTCATATCTGAAGGATAGTCTTTCAGGATATAGTATTCTTGGCTGGTGGTTTTTTGACTTTAAATATTTTTAATATGCCTTTCTACTCTCAGCATGCCACTAGAGTTTCCTCAGAGAAGTCAGAGATAAGCCTGATAGGAGTACCTGTATAGGTTATCAGCATCCCTCCCCCATCCTCTAATCAGCTTAAATGTCCCATTTTTCCCATGAATTCTCCTACCTTCTTTATTAAGTGGCTCATTGTAAGTCTCATTACATTTACATAACCAGGTGTTTTTTTTAGCTTCATGGATTTGCATACGTAATTCCTTCTCTATGTGAGAGTAGTCCTGTGTTATTTCCTTGTTGGGGCTTTCCAGTCCTCTTCGCCACAGCCACCCTTCCCCTCCCCCCATGCCACACACGTGCGCGCGCAAGCACACATCTTCCTCTTCTGGGGTATCTTATTATTTTGCTGACGTTCTTAATGGTTTCAAACAGTTTCTCTCTCTCTTTCTCTCTCTCTCTCTCTCTCTCTCTCTCTCTCTCTCTCTCTCTCTCTCTCCTTTCTCTCTCCTCTCTCTCTCTTTCACATCTCATTTCTTGCTCTTATTCCACCTGGCCCTGAATATATTGCTATCTACAAGTCAATGATTTGAACCTACAGTCTCCATTTGTAGTTTTCTCTAGATTTCTTAATCTAATTTATTACTCTCTTTGCCTCCTGAATTTTTGTTACTTTTTATGTAAAATTTCAATTTCTATCTTTTATTCATTGATTTTTTTTCTGAGCTCATTAATTTGTTTGCCTGAATTTTGTTGCATCTCTTTGATTAGCTTTTCTGAATTCCCTTATATTCCTTGCCTTTTTAACTTTTCTTGTACTACTTTGACTTGCCTTTCTGGGTTTTCTTTTGTTTCTATGAGTTTCTTTATTATAGCAGTTCTGTCCTCTTTATCTGATAAGAAAATATAATCTTTTTGTTTTTGCATTCTGGAAAGTTGTTCTTACCTTGTGATGTTATTATCTTTAGAAATAATATTTCCATCTGTTATATATTTTTTATCTGCCCTTTTTGCCAAAAGGTCTTCCCATTTTATTACTTTTAACATTTCAACAGTAATTTAGCAGGTTAAACTATTTTACTTATCCCATGGGTGGTGCTGTGGATTTGTTTAATTTTCTTTATTTTGGCCTTTGCTGGTTTCTGTATGTACTGGGTTTTGTCTTATAGTTACTGAATCAGTGGGGGAGTGTCTTAGAATAGCCCAGACATTAGTAATGACGAGTTGGAGTTGGACTGGCTCTTATTTGTGGAACCCCCCAGTATCCCTTCTATTTGTAATGAGAGACTTGGCAATCTCTGTGCTCCCAGTGAGCTTCACAAAGTTAGCGCTAGTTCCAGAGGTGGGAAGGGGGAATGAAAGCAAAAATGCTATGCTACCATCTATACTTAGTGTAGCACACCAACTGTTCCAGAAGACTTTCCCCTCTTTCATGGTGTATGCCTCCACACAGCTTCTGTTCCCCCCCAACCCAACCTAGGTGTCCTGGTTGTGTCGTCAGCCCTGCCACCAGTGTCCTCTACTCCAGACCACAACTGCCAGGTTCCTCTCTTTGCCCATCTCCTGTTAAATGTAGTGTTAATCTCCACATTTTTGACTATTGAAGTATGCACTGATATCTGTTATCAAAAGGATAACCAATCCTACTTCTCTCAATGGGACTATTTCGACTATTTCTCAGACCTGTGTCCATCTGACTTATTGCTTCAAGAGTCACAACTAGTGGGGGCCAAGCTGTGTTGTTATCTGCTGCTGCCAAGTTCTTGTAGCTTGTGGCTGGGAGCCAGGTTTTCACAGTGGTGACTAACCTCTGCTGCTAGTTGCTGGTGGCAGGGAGTAGTGAGGCTTATACAGTGATTGGCAACTGGACTGGGGTCCCCCTCCTGTTAATATTGCTCCCAGTGTGCAATGAAGCCTGTTATTTTACCACAGGAGTTATTGGCTTTGTTCTGCTCTATTTTACCTTAGAGTAAAAGGAGGTGGTCTGAGTTTTCACTTTGCTACCATCTTGCCCTCTCATACTATTTCATGGATTGAAAAATATGTCATCTCAGGTCAGTCCTTATTGCTCTGTATCATTTAGTTTAGAAAGCTTTGGGAAGAGATATGCAGTCAGGTGACTATAAGCTACCAACTAAACCCCTGTGTGGCACATATTTTACCAGGGACCATGAAAATGAGCACTGAGGGGTTCTACTATTGGTGGAAACATAATGTTTATTTTTATTGCCAAATTGAAAACCTAAATTATCTTTCAATAGGTCACTTCTGTTTTCTGAAAACTGTTGCCTTCAGTTTCAATTCAAAGAAGTGGTTCTATTTTGTGAAATTGGAAGAAATCTTTACTTTAAAGTATTCTTAACCCAGTGGAGTAAGGAGTTCTTTGTTCTGGGTTCTTCCACTGAAACAGTCTCTCTAGATTGATCATCCTTCATTGACAATAACAGAAGTTTGGCACTGTGACAAGTAGTGGAGTTAAAACATTCAGATAAAAGTCATGAGACTGAGGTTTCATCCCATCTCTGTCCTGGTTAGCTGTATGATGCTGAGTTGGTTCATTGAGCCTTTAATTGTATATCTATAACTATTTCTCAGCTAGAATAATAATGCAATCCCTATATACCTCACTCAAATTTGGGGTATAAATAGATGATTCTCAAAGTTTTCAGCAATGACTGAAACTACATGGTATTTACTTTAGGGATCACCATACATGATTTGAGAAACCATATTGAGAAACCCTACTAGCTATAAAATTAGACAAAAACAAGATCATGAATATGGTTAGGCTATAAAGAGAGCTGTGTGGAAGAGTAGTAAATGTGGATAGACAGTACAAAAACCTGGGAAATTATCCAAGATACAAGTTGGGGTCTCTAGGGATGCCAGACAATTTCATGCTGAGTGAATGAGTCTCTTCCAGAGGGTCAGTCCCCAGGGTATGGAAGAGAGAAGCGTTGGTCCCCTTACAAAAGGAGTCCAGGAAGCAGCAGGTGTTGTTGAAAAGAGGACTTTCCCTTCTGAGAGAGGATGTGGTTAAGTGTCAGAACAAAGTGAAGCGAGCATATCTAACCAGCATTCCAAACTCCAGGCAATGAAATCAAGCACAGATCAACATGGTGGCAAGCAGGGGAACAAGGGAAAAGTGGTAGCCCGTAGCCTGTGAGTCTCTTAATGCCTGGGACTGTGTGGTAGCAAAACTAATTTCAAATTCCATCTTCTAGTGAGTTGAATTAGTCAATATGTTCCTTTATTGGAGAAGCTGGAGTTTTCTTGTCACAGAGGCCCAAGCAGAAAGCCCTGCACTTAAATAAAATCACTCATTGGTTGACTTTCATGTGGAAATATCGATATTTGAATCTTTTTCTTTAGTCAGAGACATTTGAGTGTTTGTGAGAGTTTCTTAATAAAGGTAAATTGCCTGAGAGTTAGCACATTAAACTATTGATAGCCATTCTTGCTTTACTACAAATTTACTTCATTGGGTTATCTCCTTTTACCACTATAGCCCTGAGCAAATGAAGCAGAGAATAGAGAGCTTATAAAACATTAATGACAAGATTCACCCAGTCATATTTTGTGATCTGTCCTAGTGGGTAAGGTCAGTAGGAGAGGGTATGATGGTTGTGTCCCATATAAACCTATAGCCAGACAGTAATGGCTGCTTACCAGCCACAGTGAAGAAGAGATAGGGTGCTTGCCAGAGAAGCAGCTAGCTGCAGTTGCTCTGCCTGGAAGAGACATCTTTCCCTAAACCTCACAAAGGTATCTTAAGTGCTTGAAAATATCAGGTAAGCAAAACTGCAATAAGCCCAATTCAACAGTTCGGGCCAGTTGCTTTTTATGCCGTAAGAGCAGATAAAGGGAGAGGAGTTCTGCTTCTTACAGAGCTGGGGTCCCTCTGCAGACATCTGGTAGGTGATGGGGAAACTTTCACTTTTGCTGACAGAGATCATGAGCAAAGGAGGTTCAGGGTGTCAGGTGGGATCAGTCAGGAAGCAGCCAACCTCTTCCAAGACTCTTATTTTCAGTGAAAGTTTTTGAGTGATAATAACACTTCTCAGTTTTGAGACTTTGAGAATGAATTTGCAACTCCCCAGTGATGGATAAAACACCATCAGAAAGTGTGACAGTCCCCTGCACATCCAGTTAAGTCAGAGGGAAATATATCACACTCACAGTGAAGAAAAATTGCAAAGCAAATCTCCCATAACATAATGCAGTCCTGATTCATGAAAATCATCCACCGAATTTCTGTTACCTGCAAAGAGTAAGTTGTACTAATTTCCTGCTGAAAGATGAATGTCTTTACTAAACTGACTTCATTAACTCAATTGGTAAAAAATAATTTTGCAATTTGCATGGGCCTTAAGAGTGTAAGTAATACAATTCATAATGGCCCAATTCCACTTTGCAGACGTTAGTACCACAGGGGAATTCGAAGTAGTTGCTTTGGAGAGAGTTTCTAAGCCCTCATTTCTGATAGCTATTGTTGCCCTGTGATTTTGGTGGACCATTCTTCTGTTTCCCAAGAATTAAATTAGACTTATATCGCCATCCTCTTCAAGGTTTCCTCAGCAGTCATCCTGCTATCCAGGAGTAGATGCTTTTCTATGGATGGAAATGACAGGATTCTTTCATGTTAGGGCTCAGGGAAGGAGTAGAGGAGAAGAATGTGTTTACAATGCTCCTTATCTTCCCCTGGTTTCTTATTGTGCGTGTCCATGTCTCAACAGGCTCATTGAGTGTGGAAAGCCTAGATGTCCTCTACTTTCAGAGAACAGTTAACAGACTGGCCTTTTAAAATTACAGATCCTGGGCCTCCCCAGTGGCGCAGCGGTTGAGCGCTGGGTTGCGAAGCTGCCCGCAGCCTCTGCAGTGCCGGTTCGATCCCCAGCTGCTCCCCCGCCACTGGAGGAGGGTCCCGCATGGCGCACAGATCTCTCCTGCCGCCCGCTGCTCCCCTCAGCAGTGTACTTCGGTCCTTCTGCCTGCTCTGCTCCCTGCTCTGGCTCTGGTGAATTCTCTCACCCTCCCGTGCTTCTGAATGTACCCAGTGCTTGTATAAATAAATATATAAATCTTTAAAAGAAAAGAAAAGAAAAGAAAATTACAGATCCAAACAGGGACTACCTGGAAATTATGGAGGGGAAAGGAGCTGTTGTATGTTGACTTTGGGTTTGAGAATAAAAAGAGAGAGATGGGACCCTACAGTGGCTGCTACAGGTAAGGAGAAGAGAGGTTTGTCAGGGTAGATCTTGTTTATTGAAAAGTCTCACCTTGGTGAGACACAAACAAATCTATTTCTTTGAATATATTGACTTCTACTGTGTTCTGTTAAAAAAAAAAAAAACTTTCCTGGGGCAGATATCTTTTTTTCCATATACCTTCAGATATTAAAAACCCATCAGTTACTATCACTAGCCACGAGGGAAATGTGAAAAAAAAATAACACTTTATACACATTGGTAAAGAAAAAGAACTACTCTGAGATCTGTAAAAATGATAAGGAAGATTTTATGCAGATTTTATCAGATGTGTGCAGCCATATCTCTCTCCTGTTATTCTCAAACCCAAAGTCAACATATAATTGCTCCTTCCCCTTCCCTAGTTTGCAGTGGTCCCTTTTTGGGCCTGTAATTTTAAAAGGCCAGCCTGTTAAACATACTCTGAAAGTAAAGGTAAAACAGGCCTTCTGTACTCAAGATTATCACAGATTTTATTGCTTTCTGTGATAGGTATCAGGAATATTGCGATAGAAGAGATAAATTTCACTGAATTCTAAGTATAGAAAAGACATCTAGGAATTTAGAGCAAACAAGCAGAATGAACAGGTTAGTGGAAGAAAAATTACTAAGAGGAAACAAAACCTAAAAGGTAGGGAAATTCTTGCTAAACCGGCTTAATAAGGTTCTTGTTCATGGCAGGTCAAGGACTTAAACATCAAAGGTGAGGGATGAGGCATTTGATGAATATCAAAGATAGAAGGATACTTGCTAAACTGAGATAGGATTCTTGTTACAATTGAACTAGGCAGGTCAGATGCAGACAGAACCAAAAGACAAGGCTTAGTGGAAAGTAGGTTTAGAGAAGGCTGAATGAGATCAGGTCAAAGTTTTTGCATCATTAGAATAATTGTTATCCAAAAAATGGAAAATAACAAGTGTTGGTGTGAATGTTGAGATATTGATGAAACGTGTTTGTATTTAGGAGTCTAAAATGGTATAGCTACTGTGGAAAACACTTTACTCTTCAAAAGTTAAATGGCATTACTATATAATTGATTCAGTAATTCTACTCTTGTTTTCGCCCCAAACAACTGAAAGCAGAGACTCAAACAAATATTTGTACATCAATATTCATAACAACATTATTCAACAAAAAGCAGTAATTACCAAATGTCTACTGAAAGATAAATGGATTTTTTAAAAAGTGGTATATACATCCAATGGGATATCATTCAACCTTAAAAAGAAATGATGTTCTGGGGCCTCCCTGGTGGCGCAGAGGATTGGGCGCAGTGCTGTAAAGCTGTCTGCATGCTCTGCAGCACGAGTTCGATTCCCAGCCATCCAGGGAGATTCCCACATGGTTCAGCAGACCACTCCCCTCACGCCCGCTGCTCCCCTCAGCAGTGTACTTAGGTCCTTCTGCCTGTTCTGCTCTCCACTCTGGCTCTGGTGCATTCTCTCATCCTCCCGCGCTTCCGACTGTACCCAGTGCTTGTATAAATAAATAAAAAAATCTTTAAAAAAAAGATAATTAATTGAGTAATATGATCCTGAAAGATTTGAGGTGACATATTTTAAAAAAATCACCAAAACAAATCAAAATACTTCTAATATTAAATAATAGTTGTATCAATTAATTTATTAATTTTCCAACCATGCCTGAGGGTGGCCAGAGCCTCTCCCAGAAGCCAAGGACACAAAGTGCAAACCCATTTTGTACAGGATGCCCTTCCATCACAGCACACACACACCCATGTACACACACATACACACACATGCCAACTTGGACAATTGAGACAGCCCAATGAAACTAACATGCACATCTTTCAGATGTGGGAGGAATAGAAATGATAGGATAATTCCCATGTAGACCTGGGAAGAAACTGCCAACTCCATACAGCAACCCCAGCCAGGAATGGATCGCTTTTCTCATCAACGTTAACAAGGAAATGATGTTGAAGCAAATGATATAATTTGAAGACATGCTGTAGTTTTTTGTCTAGTGGGTACAAAGTTTCAGTTCAGGATGACAAAATAGTTCTGATGATTGTTACACAACAGACTAAATGCACTTAATGATATTGACCTGTACACTTTAAAATACGCAAAATGATAAATTTTATGTTATGAATAGTTTACTACAACTACTAAAAGTCTTAATTCCATTCAATTTAATATGCCAACCTCCAACTTAATTTAAATGTCAGCACCTCCCCTTCCTCAGCAGATTTGCAGAAGATTGGGGGTGTCGGGGATGTGGAATGAGGAGGGACCAACCACATCACCTCCCTTTATGCTCAAAGCCTGGGAGGTAGAGAAGACAAGGGCAAGAGTGTGACAGGGGGCCTCCCCAGTGGTGCAGTGGGTTGAGTACAGTTCTGTGAAGCTGTCTGCAGCCTCAGCAGTGCAGGTTCAAACCCTGGCTGGCCAGGGAGATACCCACATGGCATGGCAGACCTCTTCTGTATCGCCCACTGCTCCCCTCAGCAGTGATTTCAGTCAATCTGCCTGTTCTGCTACCCGATCTATCTCTGGTGACTTCTCTTACCCTCCTGTGCCTCTGGACTGTACCCCAGTTCTAGTATAATTTTTTTTTTTTAAAAAAAGAGTGTGACAGGGTGCTATCATTTATTATCTATTGGCCCAGTGGTGGTGAGGAAATAGCTCTGGATTCTTTCTGGTCCATTAGCTTCCATTTTCTGCTGAAATGGAGGTCTCTGCTAAAGGTGGTAAGCATGATGTTTTTGGTAAGGGGGCAGTATTTGTGACTCCTCATCAGTCCACTAAATAGGCCTAACTTCCATCACAGTATTCTTTTATTACCATGATTCTTCATGTGAAGCTATGAACTGTCTGTGGTCACCTTTCTCCAAAGTCCTTGGAGAACTGGGTTCAGAATGCCCCTCTCAACTTCTAAGACCCATTACCCAATAATTCTTTCTTAAACCCTTTTGGGAGCATACTCCAGTGACCATTTTGCCTTTGGAAATTTCCAGATTTTCTGGAGATATCTCTCTGTTCAGCTGCATGTCCAAATGTCTAAGGATTCATGTCCAATTCTTTCAAGAAATTTCTCACCTAACTCCTTTCTGTACCCCTAGAAGCAGAATGGATCTCAGGTTTAATAGTTCAACGCACATTCAAAAAGGAAAAAATCCTTGTCTCTCCTTGCAGATAATTCCAATCTCTAATGAGCCACAAATGTAATGAGGATTTTTAAGACTATGGCGCACTCAATGTCTCTTAACACTTATTAGACTTTACTCTCTAATTTCTTTTCAACAACAACAGACATAAATCCTACCCAGAAGCCTGCCACATGAGAACTCCACTGATTGTAGCTCCCAGAGATGTTCTGTGTGAGGACCAGAAAGAACAGGCTATTTACTGCCCAGAACAACATCTTGGCAAAGTCTGTAGCCAGTAGAGAAGACTAAAAAATTGCATGCATTCTATCAATAAATAGCTTGAAATTTTTCCAATTTGGTATGCATGCTGGCTTTTATTCAAAACTCGCAGCCTAATTTGTAGGGATTGTTGCATTTAACAGATGAGGAAACTGAGGTTAAAAAAATGTATTCACGATCACACACATTAATTATTGCTGGGGCTAAGATACAAATTTAGTTGAGTGATTTATGAGGGTGCATGATTAACCACTATGCATGATAACTAAACCACCATGCATGATAACATTTTGTATAACTAAAATGTACAAGGTCTATAGGAGAATAGCTTAAGAATAGCTGTACTCTCTAGAAAAAGGAACTTAGGAAATACTAACTCTATACCCCAAATCAGGACCATGCATTCCTCTAACTTGTGAAAATGTGAGGGAGATTTTTTTAAAGATGCCACCAATTTAGGACTCCTACAACTGGTGGTCTCCACTAATACAGAGTTGAGTTATTGTTTGCTTAGTTGAGGAGTAGAAAGAAGGAAGAGATTCTTAGAATAAATATTTGAACCCAATGATACCATTATTTTTTTTCCTCTAATGTCCATGAGGAGGCTGAAGGGAGTTTGAATTTTTTTCTGCCGTGAGTGAGGTGAGAGAGTCATTGACCTGAAAATTTTTGAGAGAGGGAAATGTCAGACATTCTGAGTGAGATAAGCAATAAGCAATCGCAAGCAGCAGTAGTACTATGGGGTCACTCTTCCTCTCAAAGACAAGGAAGAGCTCAAAAGCTACCACTGATGCTTATAGGGAAGCAAAGGAATAGCTGTGACACCTCAAACCTATGTTGTCAGACATTTACTCTTTTGCATGATGGTCTTTAGGGGGGATGCAGATTCCTATGCGAAAACTGCACAAGAAGTAGTGACTTGAGCTAAGTTGAGTTGAGTCAACCCCATTAGGAATAAAAACCTTCCCCTGCTCTGACTGGTTGTTCAGTAGGGATCATCTCTTAGTATGGAGTTTTCCTGAATTAGAAAAGAACTCCCCAAACCCAACCCTATCCATCTTGACCTTGGCAAAAATCTCATAGGAGGAATATGATTGAAATATCTATGTGGTAGGATTAGAGATTAATCATAAAGAGAATTGGTAATAGGGTTTGTTAGAGTTAAATATTACTTGGCCCTCTGAAGAGATTTGAGAAAATCTTTTCATTTGGGATTGGGGTAAATAAGCTTCACAAATATGATAGCATGACAACTGATTGAACAAAGAATATATAGAAAGGGTAGTTACTGGTCCATTGGAGTAGTACTGATGTGGTACATTGAAAATGGTCTCTCCCAAATATATCCAAATAAAATCTCTAGAACCAGTGAATGTGACTTATTTGGAAAAGGAGGGTCTTTGCAGATATGATTAAACTAAGAATCTTGAAATAAAGAGGTAATCTTTATGGACCCTAAATGCCATCATAAGTGTCTTTATAAGGAAGAACCACATTCAGGAGGGAAATCAACGTGAATACAGAGCAGAAAGATGCAGTCACAAGCTAAGGAATACCACCAGACACCTGACACTGGAAAAGGCAAGGCACAGACCCTTCCTTAGAGAGAGAATATCAATGCCAACACTCTGATTTGGGATTTTTGACTTCCAGAACTGAGAGAATAAATTTCAGTTGTCTCCATCCATCCTTTTTGTATCAATTGGTCATAGCAGTGATAAGACACTAACACAACAAGGCAATGGGAGCATGCAGTAGTGATACAGGAAAGAGGGGACAAAAATTATCTAAGGCACAGGGATAGATCTAACAAAAAAATGTGCAGTATCGATATGTTAAAAAAATTCACATTATTAAAAAGAATTAAAGAATACCTAAGTAAATAGAGATGGGATATTCATGTATTGAAAGACTAATATTGCAAAGATGTTAAGCCTCCTCCAAATTGTTCAATAGCTAAAATGCAATTCTAAATAAAATATGATTTTTTTTTCTTTTTTGTGGAATTTGACAAAACTTTAAAATGAAATTATATGCAAAAGCAAAATACAAACATACAATCAAGATTTCAAGAAGAAGAAAAAGGAATAGGAGGAAGAAAGCAACCATATAGCAAGACTCAGTGGAAACAACAGCAGCTAAGGCAGTGCAGTACTGGTGCAAGAATAGGCAGATTGATGAGAAGAATAGAATAAAAAATCCGGAGGTAGAACCATATGCAGAAGGAGACTTGCTATAGGGCGAAGGTGACCCTACAGAGTCACAGAAACAGGATGGCTTCATTAAATAATCGTTAGGCAAATGAATACCCACATCAAAAAAAATAAGTTCTAAGTAGATTCTTTAGACATAAGTGTAAACTCCAAAATAGTAGAGCTTTTAAAGATGCCGCAAGGGGATATTTTCATGATCTTTAGACATGGAAATATTTTTTTAAACAGGGCAGAAAAGGCACTAACTAAAAAGAAAAAGATTAACAAAGCATTCATCAAAGGGTAGCCTTAAGGGTATGAAAAAAGTCACAAAATGGGGGGGGGGAAAGTAACTATTTTGATTGTAAATTTTTCTAAGATTCATGACACTTTTTCTTTTAACGTTAACACCCCAAATAAAATGTTTTAGTCCTCTATGAAAGTGGGGCTCTTTGTATAGTTCATTTACTTCACAGATGCAGTAAACTACTTCAAAGTGATTTTTGGAAGTGCTTTCCTCCTTGAGAGATTCTAGAAGCAGCAAATCAAACCTCAATTTGTGTTTCCTTCCTTTCTTGGATTTCGCTTTTTCATCCAGTCCTGCAGAGTAGGACTTGTAGAGGGCTTTCAAGTCATTTGGCTGCTGTGAAACTCCTTAGAGAGGCACTGACACGCACATTGCCTTTGGATTTCAACAAAGAACCTATCAGATTTTTCTCACTTTCCTTTCTGATCAAGGTTGCAAGGTCTGGGGTCTGTTAGAAGAGGGAAATATACTAGTATTTCTTTGATGGTGTGACTTTTATAAAAGCTAGTACACCTGATAACTTATCAGACATCTAGGTCCCTGTTTTCACAAATTGGTGACTGAGTGGGGGGTCTTCACCGAGATTTTGTTTTGTTTTTATAAAAACAGGCTGCAAAGACCCATCTTTTCTTTCTGCACATCTGCACATGATAAATTATTTCTATTCCCTTTAATCCATTTTTTATTATCTTTCAAAAATATTTCATGTTTTTGTCCCTGGTGTTGTTGAAAATAAATCCCTGCCAAGACTCAGCTCTATTGTCAGGAGGCCAGAATTATGCTGGATGGCCGTTTCTTTGAGTTAATGAATTAGTAAATTATCAAGTGGTGAATTAAAAGTAGAAAATTGCCATAACTTAAAATCTATGTATTCATGAAGCTGCTTAGCTGAAGAAAAAGTTATTGTAACTGACACCTTCATGCACTCAGTGTTTCTGGGATTTAGTGCTGACTTTTTAAGGGAAAATCAGTGAAGAAGGGGTGGGGGATGGGAGGGTGAAGGTGGGTGGTATGAATATCTCTGCTAGTGCCTCCAGGAATATCTCAGTAACAGGCCCGTTTAGTTTTTCGGATAATGTCCCTCCTGGACCTAATATATTATTTCATCTTCATGCTAGTGGTTATAACAGTAAACACTGTGATAATTCCCCACTCTCCTATAGCTAGCTTTTTACTTTCAAGAACCCTGAGAATTAAATAGATTTTTGTAATTTTTCCCCATCATGGAGAAAGTTCTCAAATTGCATTGAAAATAAGTAATAATATTGAATGCAATACAATACCTTCTCTGGACACTCTTCAAAAGCCTTAGCTTGTTAAACCTCACACATTTCCTGTCACCTTGGTGACGTGGTAAATGAACCACCCCATTTAGTATATCAAGCCTATAAGGGGTAATTACTGAGAAGTTGAAGAAGGATTATTTGGATGGAAGCAAATTAATAAGATGGAATATCTTCAGAATGACCAGAAGAATGAAAATGTTCAACTTTATGACATAGGAGATGGGATGGCAACTCTTTGGGTGAACTGAACATTTCTCTGAGGAAAATTGCTGATGTAGTATAAGGTACCTGATTGGCAGGTCCTTTCATACTGTGATGTGAGAAACATAGTAAAGCAACTCAGATTCCCAGTAAGGAGAACTACAATTATGTCTGCAAGCAGGATACTATTTTATCCAAAGATTATACTTAGAACAGCTTTCTCTAGAAGCCATGAGAATAAGCCTCCTGGAAAACTTTCTATGAATCCATATTCTAGGTACACTTCCAGAGATTCAATTTGTGGCAGACAAGGCTAACTCTAGAAATTTGATTTTTTTTTTTTAACAGACATTCAAGTAAGTCTAATATAAATGATTCCAAAGGTGTAGCTGAAACTAAGCAAATGAGATCTTGGATTAAGAAGTTTTAAGACAGGTATCTCTCATCTCTTGCGTATCTTCTGTCTTTCTGGTAATGAACAAGAGCCTTCATCCTGTGGTCTATAAGATTTAGATCATCACTACCAACAAACCTGACCAAGTGAATTAACAACGAAATATTCTCTCACATCACCTAAGCAAATAGATCTGCTATATGAAGTTATGTTGTAAATTGGAAAAGTTGCCATAAACAATCTCGTATTAGGTGAAATATATTACGTTATTCTTTATCTTAATTCCGAGCATAATGTATTAGGCTTCAGACCTGATCAAAAGTCATCTGGCCAGTAAGGGATTATTGTAGGCCTGATGTGCTCTGAGGCCTGTTCCTAACGCCTTGCTTGGGACTTATATTGTGATTTGCAACACATAAAATGTCTATTTGAAAAAGACAAAAAGGATATTTTAAAAATGCAATGCAAAAGAGTACATGTGTCACAAAATTTAGATATGTTGATGTGTAACACTCTAACTTCCTTAGCAGAGTCTTATATAGGAAGCCATAATGAAACTAAGTAGTAGGTGAACTCTGAGTCTCTATTCATGGCATGCCCATAAAATGCTTATTCATGGTATAAACTCAAACTAAATATTTCATGTACATTTGAATATGGAAACATCCGAAGTGATTATAATGTGTAGTTGTCTCATTCGGTGTACATCTGTGTGGATTGGGCATAAGGATTCAAGTACTCTTTTTGCATGTTACACATAAAAAAAGTCTTGCCTGACTCTTGCTTGATCCAAGTTTTTCCTTTTTTTCCTGCAAACTGAGATTGGATTATGAAACTATTATCAGTCTGGGTAACATTATTAGTCTTAAAGGAGACCAGTGCATATAAAAATCCACTAGTAAAAAACAATATATATATATATATATATATACACACACACACACACACACACACAACTTACATATTCTCTCTATAAAATTTATATTGTTTGTTTACATCTGTATAGATTCTTTGATGTCCTTTATTTCAACTATCAAAAACTATTTTCTGTATGACTTGTTACAAGGTAATCAACCCCTAATTAAAAAAAAATCCATGTTGATTTGGTAAATGACAACAAACTCTTTCACAGAATCAAGTTGTTCAGTCAATGATTTTGAAATTACATGATTTTCATTTCAGTAATTTCTTAGAATGTCCCAAGGTAATCAATAGCCTATAGAATCACTGTATATATAACAATCTCAGAATTATCTCTGGGGTCATCCATATATCCATATATATCTTATTTATTTTTAAAAGTACACAAGAAAGGTAGACTTGAATTATGTCATAAGTAAAGGAATCTCTAGTTATTATAGCAGTAGATAGTATTGGGAGAGAGGAAGTAGTAGGAGACAGGATTGCCTCCTTCTACCTACTGTCACCTCTCAATACCATCACCTTGGAGATGTCTTATCTTAGTCCTGCTCCACTCACTCTGGACCTATCTACGCTGCCAAACAAATGTTTACCATTTCCCAAGCATGCCAGGCTCTTTGTTTACACATCTATGCCATGATGAGCATGAGTACCTTCACCTAAAATGTATTTCTCATTTTCTCCCTATACATGTCTACTTATTCAAGTTCAGTGCAAGAGTCTTGAAATTGATGAAGCATTTCCTAAAGCTGTCTTGACCTCCACATGATCTTTTGTTCCTTGGACCCTGTGCACAGGCTACCACTCACCTGTAATTGTTTTTGCATGGATGTTTCTATCTTCTGTGACTCCACTATGTAATAAGTTCCTTTAAAGGAAAGACTATCTTATTCATTTTTGATTTGTCAGCCTTAAGAATTTTCTTGTAGTTGGTAGATGAGTAACATCTGTTTGATGAATGCATGAATTAATTAATCAAAAGCCAGGTATATAAAAGAAAGTCAAAGTCTTGTATAACTTCTATAGGCCAAAAGGAAAAGTACCATGAAATTCAATAATCTCATGTTCTTTTCATGAAGAACAACTGTGGTTGAGGTTATAAAATTCTAGATATATTGTGAACTGAGTTAACTGAATTTTACAGTAGACCCATGTTAAAGGTAGTCCAATTAAGGTGAGAAGACAGGAAAAATATCCCTTATTCTCAGTCACTGACCATAACATGCAAGTGGTACATAATGTGACTTTGAGTATTTTTAGATTTTGAATTTCTGTATTTATGTGTCTTGCACATAGCAATGATTAGTACATATTGTACGTAGAACAAATGAATGAATGAATGAAGGCTCTTATGTTGTATGCATCTCTCAGGAAAAAAGAACGATTCCATTTTCCAAACAGTAATAACATTTGAATTAAATTAAGATTCCTCATTTATTTGTGTCTTTCATGGGACTCACTAAATCTTCAGATTTCTTAAGAGATTAATGTGACCGGCTACATGAGAGTTTCTTCTATTGGATCACCTCAGATACACATTTATGTTTATCATTTGCATTCCCCTGGGAATAATGGGATGATGGAAGCCATTTTTTTCTTTTAATGTTCTTAGGCAGAAAGCAGAGATATGAATTTAATAGTATTCTATGTATTCCTGCATCTCAGGAGGAGGAGAATAGAAGAGGATAGTGGTATGCTTGTGAATGTAATATAATGTGGATTAAGGTATGAGAAGCTTTTTTATCATGAATAGTCTCATTACAGATGTTGCCAGCACCTGTTGTGGATGAACTGCATTAGACAAAGTCTCCTGAACGCAGTCGTTGTGGGGTTTCTCTTTGCATTACTATTCTAAACCCTGTCTCTCAGGGCTTCTCCTTCAGAGCTAAGCTTGGCTCTTTGTTGAAACTTGGCAAACAACATCCCAGCTTGGGAACGTTCTCTTCTCTCTGCCTCACCATGTTCTCCACCCTCTGTTTATTAATTTCTTCCCAGAACTACCCAACTGCGTTTAATTGAGGACACATTTTTTCAAAACAAATATATGTGTGTATAGTAATTAAACCTGATTTTCCTTCCTTTATTTTAATCCTTCTTCCTTTAATTTCTAATTAAGAAATGTTTTGAATACTGCCCCCATAACTCCTGAAAGGAAGAAACTTCAGAATAAGTGATGACATTCCAGATACTTGTTGAATAAATTCTTTGTAAGCTCTGAGTTGAGAGATGGTCAAATCCTATCATGCAAAAGACTTTTTTAAAGAGGATTAAAATCCAGATTGAAGTTGTTAAACAATTTCTGAGACTGTTCAAACCCATAGTTGGCACAGTGCATGAAAGTGCAGGCAATAGACCAGGGAGAGTTTTTGCCTTGCCTGACTCTTTTAGGATCTGCTTGAGGGGAATTTGTGAAGCATTTGCCTTCTCTGAGGGCATGCTGCCGGAGGGCTGCTCTGAGTATAAAGACTCTAGCTGAAATTCCGTCATCTTGCCTGTATTTCATCATAACTTGTACCTCCCAAATACAGCTCATGCATCTCTCATGCATCTCCTTGCTCCCCTGATTTCCTCCACTCCCAGTTGTTACCACTACTCTCACCAACTGTGAACTCTCAGTGGTTTCAATTAGGATAACTCTAAACATCTAGGTTCAATGGTATCTCCTAACCACACTACCTGGAGAAGGTCATACTCTATCTTGTCCTCTCCCCACCCTACTCTTCATTTGGCTGTAGTCTTCAATCAGTTTTCTTCTACAACACTGATAAAATGGTGAAATACATTAAAATAAATATTATGAGCAACACAAAGCCATACAACTTTAAATTCTAACATCTCACTTTCTAATCAAGAACTATTCTTCCCATTTTCTCCCTCACCCTTACTCTGTTTGAATATATACTCTCTCCCCAAGTTTTCCAGTTTATCTTATCAGTTTTCTCTAACCAGTCTCTGATTTCCTCTCTGTGTAAGCCTAGAATCTAGTAACTATCTCTCATATAACTTCTCACCACCATTCTCAATTCTTTTGTCCATATTATTTCTGCTATCCCAGACTGAGAAAATGCCAAAGCAATGATTTGCTTTCCCCTCCTGCTACAACCAGGAGGAAACACACCAGTAGATCCATGTTTCTGTAATTCCATCTTCTACCTGAGTCAGGTAATCCTTCTGTTCAGTTGTGATTAATCCCTTGTTTCTTATGAAGTTCCCTTAAGCACTAACCTCCGTTTATAATCTTTCCATAATATCTTCCCCATTGATCCCAGGTGATGATTTTATTTCCAGTTTCATATGGGAAAATAGCTGCTGGCAATAATATCTATTTCCTTCTCTCCAGAACACATTTATTAGCTTCTACTTCCCCTCCCTCCTTCCAACTTCATTGGAAGAGTTGTTCTGATCCCAGCTCCTTCAGTTTCCTGACGAAAGAGCTGCCTGCTCCACAGTCTGCATTTCAACCGATCCTTCTTTCCCTTCTCCCTCTCATACCATCAGTCGCTTTCTCTTTTTCCCTGCACAGCCACTATTCTTGAAAGCAGGCTGTTTAAATGACTGTACTGTCATATTCCACTTACTGTTCATCTCCTGGCCCTTGGATTTCTCCTGAACACCATGTCTCTATTGAAAAATGTTCTCAACAAAGTTACCAGAAGCATTTGAGTTGCTAAATAGAGTTGTAAATGTTTGGTTTTTATTTTTTATAACCTTTCTGAGTCACTGCTGGGAATCCTCTGTGTGCTGCTTTAAATCTTCTCTCTCACTTCCACACCTTCTTCTGTATGCTGGGAAGAACTGTACCAGTTGCTCCAGTGGAATTCCTTGTCCTCTGGTTGCCAGTTGGGCTGACCAGTGGGAAGCCCCAATAGTTGATAGGAGAGAGGAAGAGGAGCAGAGCTGTGTATATAGGCCCCCCTCTTTCCCTCCCAGTGGGTATGGCAGGGTTAGTCTGATGCCTTGATAGACCTCAGCATCTCTCTTTTTTTTCTTTTTTTTTTTAAAGATTTATTTATTTATTTATACAAGCACTGGGTACAGTCAGAAGTGCAGGAGGGTGAGAGAATTCACCAGAGCCAGAGCGGGGAACAGAACAGGCAGAATGACGAAGTACACTGCTGAGGGGAGCAGCGGGTGGCAGGAGAGGTCTGCACACCATGTGGGACCCTTGCCCGGTGGCCGGGGTATCGAAAAGGCGCTGCAGAGGCTGTGGGCAGCTTCGCAGCCCAGCGCTCAACCGCTGTGCCACCTGGGGAGGCCATACCTCAGCATCTCTTAAGGGAGTCTCTTCAAACAGCTCTCCTCTTTTCTCTCCTCCCCTTCCCTTTCCCCTCCCCCTCCTTCTTGTTCTCTCTCTCTCTTCCCCTCCCATCCCCAGTAATTTCAGTAGCCATTCTCTCTTTTGAGCTTTGCAGGTCTGGAGATGGTGACCCAACTCTCCTGTTGCCTATCACTGGGTCTTCCCTTACTTTTGGGTTCCCTACATGTGTCCTCACCCTTGTAGATAGCTACTTTACTAAAATCTCTTCATATTTGCCAATTTCATAGGTGTCATCTCTCTCCCACCAGGACCATGACTTATGTAAGGTAATTTAACTCCCAACCATTCAATCCCTCTTTGGTCTTATGATGGTGTCTCTCCTTCTCCATCTCACCCCTAGCTCTGCCCATCAGTTTCCTTTGAGTGGCGGCTGAATGTGCTACTTAAGGATGTAGACACAGGAACAAGGTTGTTGACATGGCTGTGCTAGGGATGAACTGTGTAACGTTGGGACATTTCTCAAAACTTTTATGCCTCAGTCTTCTCATATAAATGCTGGATATGATGCTCCCCTACCGCAGTGTTGTTACAAACATGCAAGGGGATAAAATATGTGAAGCACTTAGAATACTACCTGATACACAGTAAACAAAACATACATGCCAGTGTAGTATCTTTATTATTGATAACTCTCTTCTCCCACTTCCCACATTTTGCTGCTCCTTCCGAGAGTTCTACCTGGCCACTTTTCTGTACTACTTGAAAATATCACTGGGATGATCCAAAACTATTGTGAAGATAGTTAACCTGTGTTCCACCCTTCTATATAGGGGGCACCACTGCACTGTCATCAAATTCATATGTAACCCTTACACAGACTCTGTGTAGGGCAGCTCACCTCTCTGTGCATCAATTTGCTCTTGTGTAACATGAGAATTATGGTAGAACTTATGAGATAAAGGCTTTTTGTATGAATTTGGTGACCTAATACAAAAACAGTCCTTATCAGATAGGTAGTAGGATTATCCCCAAGTTGTAGAAGAGATGAAGAGGCACAGGGAGGTACAGTCACTGCCCAACATCAGAGAATGGGACAACAATGGCATTAAAATCCAAATTGACAGATTCCAGGCTCACATCAACAGCAAGGGATTATTTAGTCTAGTTCTCATAGGCAGGAAACACACCAAGAAACAGTAAATACACGAACTTTTGAAACCAGGACTGTGACTTCCCAAAATGCCAATAAAAACATTTCCATTGCTCATTGACGAGTGCCTAGGCAGCACCCATGCATGTCTACTTTGTTGGCACAGATTAGAAATCAAAATGGGCAGCACTTGACAGACAGCAACAATGTTTCAGCATTTTCCAAACCGAGTGAAATGAGCAAAAGGAAATAAAATGGCTAGAAATTCCTCCAGCCTTAATCTCCCCTTTAGACATCAGCTCACAGTGACTTCAGGGGAGGTAACTGTTGGAACTGGAGTTAAGGGAAACCCAACCTAGAAGCATTAGATTTGAAGAACATAAATACTGACAAGAAATGAAGTCTTGGAAATTGGTCTGAATAATATGCACTACTTTTTCGCAATATATATGATTAAGTTTTCCATGTAAAGTGTGATTTTCTTTTATCTCGCAAGTGTCTTCTTAAACAATGTTTTTAATTAGGACCCTTGTTTTCTTTCACTTCTTTATTAGGGAAGCTTCACACTAAGCCTGACATTAGAATGTTCTTGGAAATAAACAGTTTCCATAAAAGCAAAATTTCTTCATAAGATCATTACTATTATGTTGTGTGGGAAATGGAATAGCACCTCTGGGAATTTAATGCTGTCAAGAGTCTATTTCAGTAATATGTGATGCTCTCCAGTAAGATTAGCCCTGTCTCCATTTGCTGCTACTTTGCAAGGAAAGAGGAGAGAATCAAACCCTTGTCACTGATTAAAATCAAAAGCATTTTCTTGCATGAGTAGATAAATTATCTTTTAAAAATGGAGCTCTTTTTTTTTTTTTTTTTTTTTACCATTAGAATCCCCTGGTGCTTGTTGGTTGAACACTGTGGTAGAAATTTGCCATCGTGGCGCAGAGAGATCCCTATAAAATGAAAATGTTTCCATTCTGTAAAATGTGATTCCAGTTTTCCTTTATTATTTTTTGCTTTTGTTTGAGAATTTGGAAGACTGAAAAGAGAAACTGTCAAGATAAGAAACCCTTCCATCCTTCATAATTTCAAAACCCTGGTGTTATATAGAATTTCTTAGTTTACAACCTTCCAGAAGACTGAGCCTCAAAAAAACCATAATTCTCAGCATGGCCAGGACTGGGGCTCCTCTCCCTCAGGACTAAGGCAGGATCCCCTCCCTCCCCCCTCAATGATTCATATGTAATATAACATCTGAGTATGAATGTAAGTCTTTTAATATGAAAAGGATTGATTTTTGCCACAGACATGGGATTCTAATGATTGGAAACGATATATTGATTTTTTTTTTAATTAAAGCCATCTTCCCAGTCATAATGGAAGGTCTCGCCCTTTGTGAAATTTATATCCATAGTCTTTGGGTGATGTCTGCAATTATAACTCCCAATGGCTAGCACCACATTTGGGAAGAAGAAAAAACTAATAGGAGAGAAATTATTCTCACTCCCTTCTTGGTAACGGGCTTTTAGTGTTGGTCAAAGGTGGCTGATGGAAGACTGGATGAATGTGGAAGTGTCTCCACCCTAAGCACAACCCCAGATGAACAAATTCCTCAGGGGTTCAGGACTGCATGTAATTCATGTTTTCAGAATTCCTTTTATCCTTTTCCTGATCCTTGGAGCATCTGGAGAAGGCAATAAACACATTTCATTTTGAGAAAATGGTTTAAATTTAGTTGGTTTGGCAATGTGTCTGCTCCCATCAACTACCTCATTCAATCACTACCACTGGTATCTCATCCTCATATTCTACCAGCCAATCTAGCCTTATCTAGCTAGCTTGAGAAGGCTACAGTCACTCCCTGTTCTTCTTTGTCCCACCTCCACCCGATCTGGTCTTTGCTCGCACATCAGGGTCACATCTGTTTGAGATCTCCCAGGACATTAAAAATGATATGAATCAAGTCTTCTGTTTTACACTTGAAGACACTGAGGTCAGAATGGTTAAGATTAATTTTCACATAGTGGAAAATAGGAGGGCTTTCTTAAAGTAAAAATGTTGACATTAAAGAACAAACACAGAGTCATAAATCAGTCACAAGACCCATCAGTTCTGCGACCAAGTTTCTTCTTCATCTCTAGGCTTAGCAATTGTAAGTGACTGAAAACATAGCTGCTCAAACTAATATGTTACCTCAAACACAGTTTCCAAGATAGCCAAGAATGCAAGAGTCCCTTGTTGAAATCTATCTTAGAATGAAATTATTCATCAGATACTTATTCCTTGGTGTGCCCGATTTATTTCATATCTTTACTTGGTTTGAGATAAAGTTGACAGTGCTGGGCCCTTGGGTTCAATTACCAATTCCTTGGGTTCAATGACCCTTTATGCTGACTCCCTCCCATGTGAGGGAAGCCTCCAACTCTGTATGAAGGGGCGGGGTGGGGATGGGGGTGGGTTGGGACTAGGTAGGGCCTGGGGGACAGGGCCTGGTGGAGAGCAGTAAGCTGGCTATCTTCTCTGAACTCAGGCCTACTCTGAAATCTTCGTCAAAATGAACTCACTCTGCCTTACTCAGAGACCAGTCAAGCACACAGTTGAGCCAGTGAAGCTCTTCAAAGATTAGGCTTACTTATGGTGGTGTCATGCATGTCCTCAAGGATCACTAGGCAGCAATTAACAGGCCAAGAGGCTTTCTAAATGCAGACTCAGTAAGTCTGTAGTATCTACTGCCCTCATCTCCCCCCATGACTTCACTTTTTGTCCACTGTACAAATTCCCTGCCAAACCTCACTCCAGTTCCTCTTTTCAAAAAATGTCAAGACTCTACAGGTTCTTCCTCTTTATAATTCCTGTATCTTTGTATGTCTTGCTGACTGGGATATGTATTTTTTTATTTTTATTTTTTGCTGACAAAAAGGTGCCTAATCTGACTTACTCAATAAATTTTATCTCCACTAACAAATAATAGGAAACACAGGATCACATATAGTACCTCTACAAAGGCTCATTTTTCAACCATGTTATTAAACCGGTAGTAATTCCCGCCCTTGGAAAAATTTTCTTCAGAGCCGTGGCACCCTTCCATCCCCACATGCCACACCACACATATTTTTGCACAGTTCTTATCTCTTTGTGAAAAAAACTCAAGCCTGGTCTTTCACTGTGTTCTTCCCCTTTCTCAGCAGCTGCCTTTCACATACATCAATAACATTCTAACTCAGCTCTCCACTATCTGTAGCTTAACTTGCAGTATTGAATGGATGTCCTAAAATGCTAAGAAATCACCTCTCTACTTCTTAGACATAGTATGATTTAATTATGCAATGGCTAATGGAACACTTTCCTAAAGAAGTGAGTCATCTGTGTTGTCTCTCTGCTACAGATAATCTTGGGAGCTGGTGTGACCAAAGAAAACAGATAACTGCCAAGCGTGCTGGAACCTATTAAAGGGGGAGAAGTTCTTTACCCTCAATCCACTAAAGTCATTGTGGACGAATCTTCTGAAAAAGTTAACAACTTTATTTTTAAATGCAATTTGATAGCAAGCATTGCTCTATAAAAGAATTTAGCGAATTTGGGTTCATTTCTGAGGAGCTTCTTTAGGTTATTCTGGAATATAAACTGATAAGCAAATCCCCTCAAGAATTTGAAGTTCCCTTGAGCTGTTGCCAGTGCTGATATGAGATGGGATGGCAATGGACTCATAGGCAGCAATGACTAAAGTTTCTTATAAGTGTGAAAAAGACAACTGATATTATCACTCTCTTTTAATATGCCATGATGACTATGTAGTTGTCGGGCCCCCCTGATCCATTCATGGCTTTCCATCTACCCAAGGTTTTGCGTAAAAATTATAAAAAATGTGGAGAAACTGGATGTTCTTTCCAAAATTGAGAGCAACATTTTTAGGTGGTCACCACTGTGAAAAATATATCTAATTAGAAATTGGATTTCTCCTCATTAAAAAAAATATGCTCATGCAAAGAAGAAAGTATGTTCAGTATTGTGTCAAAACTGCTGTGTGATTTGAGTTCTACAGGAGCTCAGTGGAGAAAGAGGGTCAGCAAACATAGAAGGGAAAGCTGTTTCTATACCTTCTGATCATGGCGATCGCTACAGAAAGTCACTGCTGAAGAGTAACAAAGGCCACCCCTTCGTGCCTACTGTATTCCTGCCAAAAGCAGAAAGGCAGTAAGTGATCTTTTGATGTTTAATTCAAGCCTCTAGTAGTAATTGTTCTCTGCTTATCTGAAAATGGTATATATTAATGGTTCAGACAAGCTAATCAAGTGGATAACTTCACTCACAGGAGTGGAAGATGTCCTAGGCTGAAGGAAACTGATGGCGCACACACTTTGAAAGTGCAATTCCTTTGATTAGATTTAAATTACTGAGGTAATGTATTTGTTAAATTCATAACCCTCTTCCTAATAGAATCCTAAGTTTCTGAATTGAAAATAGTGTTATTAGGTACCAGGTTTTGATAACTTGTGATTGGAGGTGGGGACTTATTTCTGTGTAAATAGACGAGGAGGTAAACAAAAAGCAGTAGTCTATGGAGGAAGATGGCTCTGTGTTGGGTAAGTGTTTTCTGAACAGTGGAAACATATCATGTGATTTCTGCCAGGGCTTTTTCCTAAGGCAGAACCTAATATTGAGAAGTGATTTCAAAGAATAATGTATTGATGTCCTGACAATCTGGGTTCTAATCCTGGCATTAAATATTAGGACCTCAATTTCCTTGTCTGAAATGTAACAAACTTGTAATAGATCATTATAGTTTCAGTGGGCAGATTTTTCTCACTGGTTGGAATAAAGGAGGCATGCTTTGGAACATTTCAGCTTTTTATAAATTCACAAATCCATGGTACTGCAATCTGAAACATTCTGAGTAGCAAAGAACCATTTACTTAGACACAGCTATTGTGTCATTCTTTTGGCAACAAAACAAGGCTTGACAGAGACTGACAGTATCAGAAGTTTTATTTCTGCGTTGAATGTTTTTGTATTTTAGTCATTCGAAAAACAGGTTTCTCCCAAAAGGTAGTTTCCTACAAAAGACATTTTATTTAAATATAGGGAGACATTGAATAACAATTCAGTGATTAGAAGTTGGCAATAGTTTCTCTTCAGCTTCTGGTGGGCTGATGTTGAAGTGAGAGTCACCCCCATCTGCCAGGCTGGAGCAGGAACACAGGCAAGAAACCAGGAAAAACCTCCCAAACATACAAAACTACTCCAGGCTCACCCACTTTCTAAATCCCTAGAGAATATAACAACAGCATCTCAAAAAAAAGGAAGAATGGTAACTCCATTCCATATATGTCCCATTTTAATTGGCATCTTTCCTGTAAAAAGAGTCCAAGAACCTTAAAAAGCAATGGTCTTGGAAACTGTTTTCTCATTCTTCAATTTGGTGTGATCAGCAAATCCAAATATGTAAAAATGACACATATGGGGGATGGCAGTACTGATGTTGCCAGTGAGACTTAGGTAGGCTACTGCAGTTCTCAGCTTAGAAGTACACATACTCCTGCCCAGCACAGCTAATTTTAATCTAATTTTAAGACTAAGAAAATAGTCTTCCAGGTGATTGCAGGAAGCTTTCATTTCAACTGGGATTGATAAATTAAATGTGAAAGGTATTGGCTTTATGGCTCTTCCCTTGCCTTTGAATTAATACTTTAGTTATTTGCCAGCCTCACCTCTACTAATTTTTGTAATTCTTTTCTGTACTCAGAATTTCCATCCCAGGGCCTCCCCGGTGGCGCAGCGGTTGAGCGCTGGGTTGCAAAGCTGCTCGCAGCCTCTGCAGCGCTGGTTCGATCCCCGGCTGCTCCCCGGCCACCGGAGGAGGGTCCCACATGGCACGCAGACCTCTCCTGCCGCCCGCTGCTCCCCTCAGCAGTGTACTTCGGTCCTTCTGCCTGCTCTGCTCCCCGCTCTGGCTCTGGTGAATTCTCTCGCCCTCCCGTGCTTCTGACTGAACCCAGTGCTTGCATAAATAAATAAAAATAAATCTTTAAAAAACAAAAAATTTCCATCCCCAACTATTTGACCATTTATGTTAATTCTGAGTCTTCCAGGCTGACTACAACATCTAGAGGAAGGTTTCTGTCTTTCCCTGCTCTCACTCCTTAAACCATGGCAAACATGTAATACATGCTTAATTATTACTTATCAGCAAAACTTGCCCACCCTATTATCTTTCTCTAGATCAGTAGTTCTGCGGTATTAGTCATCTGACTATGACCAGCCTAATTGAAGTTTCCACTGATCTAAAATGAAATGAGAAAAATGAAGTCAATACAAATAGTTTTTCATTAAACTGACTTCATGAAGAGGACTAATTTAGTCTAAATTTTTGTCTTGCTTCTGCTTTGGAATGGAAATATCCTCTTTTATCAAGATAATGGTGATAGTAGAGGGTAGTTTCCTATTTGCTATTGAATATTCATTCTTATTTGGCAAAATAAAAAATCTCAGCAATCTGATGTTTTACTCCCATCTCCCTTATTTCTTCTTAAATAATACTCAAAAGTCTGGGCAGTCTTGAAAATGGTATATATTAATGGTATATATTAATGGCATACCTCTCAATTTTTGCTTGATTAGCCATATATATGGCTATATATGGCTTATATATATTATGGCTAATATAGCCATATATATGGGGCTATATATAGAAATATATATTGTATATATTTATATAGACTATAAATAGAAATATATACATGGCTATATATATAGAAATATATACATGGCTATATATGGTGTGTGTATATGTGTGTGTATGTGTGTGTGTGAGAGCAAGATATCTATCTATGTGTGTGTATATATATATATATATATATATATATATATCTTGTTCTCTAGTTGCTCTTGGAATGCTGCCTCTGCCATACTAAGAAGCCCAGGCAGGTTGGATTAATGAGGAGACGTGTGGCCCAGTCAGCCCTGTTGCTCCCATCAATGTCTAGCCATACACCAAGAATGCAAATGAGGCGTTGGGACTAGCCAGCTCTTGCTAGCTTATCAAGTGAGCAAAGACACGTGAATGAACCTATCAGAGACCACCACACTCACTCAAGAACTACTCTGTAGAAAATGAGCTAAATAAGCAGTTGTCATTTTGAGCCATTATGCTTTGGGTAAGGTTTGTTATGCAACAGTATCTAGATAACTGATACAGCAACACAGTGCCAAGTCTTCAAAACCTTGTGAAGAATATCGGAGATGACCTGGACACAAGGATATGACACAACCCATCGGCTAAAAGTGAATTTAGACTCCGCGGTCTGAGTGCTCTTTCAGTCTTAGTCTCTCTCTTTCTCACCCACAACAGACACACAGTAAAAGCCTGGCTTTTAGAGCCCACATGTTAAACATCTTTTGAACAAATCCATTGCCTGTGATCAGGGTCAGCCTAGTGTCAGGAGTGGCCCACTGACTGTGATTTGAAGGTTTTAAGAAAGACTTCCTCTCTCCACACAGCTCCTTGGTTAATATTTGAAATTTCAGCATCAGCTATTTGTTCTCTGTGCTGAAGTTGTACTCCCCATGAGGTCTTAAAAAATGCAAGCATTCCTAACTTGGTGAACAGTGTTGTCCCCTTTCTTTGAATGCACTTATCAGATAACTCAGTCACCGCGGGGTCAAACTGGAGTGAAAGTAAATAGCAAAAAAGGAGGAATAGAGACGGGGGTCAAGGCCCCACTGACCAAACAGGTATAGCAATTGCACTACCCACTACTGTGGAGTCAGCTCTGCTTCCTGAAGTGAACCCCAGCTAAGGTTGAATTGCCTACTCCAAGGAGATCAGAACTGGAATCTATTTTTGGCCTGTTGCCCTGGGGGTGGGGATGGTCTTAAGTGGGAAAAAAAAAAAGATCCATCACCTCCAAGTATTGCAATTTCCCTTGGAGGGCTTCATCTGCTTTTTGTACCCCCAAAACATTTTTTGCCCAATATTTTAGTTGGGTGTCCTCTGTTCTTGGCTACACTTTCCATTGTCACACCCTGAATGTTCCTCTACTTTTTTTCTCAAACATTTTGGATGTGAATTGGTGTTGCTGGAAGGCACTAAAGGGTCAGGCCATTGGGATGCATGGCTGGCTGCTGCCAGATTCTGCCTTAGTGAGCATTATGCGAGTTTAATGAGTTGAAACTCATAAGTATAATTAGCATGAGGCTTAAGATACTACTCATTGTATAATTGAATTTCATTTACAGCTTGGACAATTGCACTTACATGTTCAACTAAATGTTTACCTTTGTTGGTTTAAAAGTCTCCATCCATATTTATCTAGGAAATTTTGGCAAGGCCAAGCACCACTGATAAGAAGCTGAGTTTTTGAGGCATCTCTTTGCTTGAATCAGAAAGTTTATAAAATACAATCTCTGGAAATTACCTAAAAGTCTTTAGGCTTTCTGATGTAAGACACTTATCAGTTTTCTAAATGTGTGGCCTTAAGACTTAAAAGAATGCTGTTCTGTTGCTTAATACAGCAACCTGAAGTTTCCTAGAGTGAAAAGTACTGGGCATAATTAAATGGCTGATGGTTCTTGAAAAGGGAAGTTGGATTTTGTTTTAAGATTGCAAGTGGTATTTCTAAGTGAGTTTGCATTGAGGCCATCTTGATGATACAGAGTATCTTGTATTCCGCCTTCCTTGAATTGTAGGCATAATAAACTAAAAGTTCTTGTAAGAGACAGTGTAATAGTGTAATATGGAAAATTTCCATACTACATTCTCTAGGGCACCCCAGACATAGACAAAACTATCTCTTCCCTTCCCCCATGCCTTCTTTAGTAAGCTAAAAAGAACATGGACAAGACAGAGTTTGCAAAGCTGAGCTCTTCTCCCCCAGGCATTTGGAGCAGACTTTAAAGACCTGTGATCTCACTTTCCAGCCTCATAGTTAAACCTAGAGGAAACACAAAGCTTGGCCCAGTAGAATGGTTAACATCAGGCTTCAGCTGAGACTTCTGTGCTGAGACTTCTCTTTGGCTATCTTTGTATCACTGTTTCTCAAAATAAAATAAAGTATAGATAGGCTCTTTCCAGAAGAATATGCCATAGTTCCAGCATTGAATCACATTGTTACTTAAATTTGTACAAACATTAAAATACTCCGAACTTTAAAAAAAAAAAAGAACAGAAATAGGTCTCCAAATAAAAATAGATACTATCCATAATGCCAAATGTCATTTAGATTTTATGACTTTAAAGAGATAGGTGGGGACCACTACTGCTATGGACTGGTCAGTCTGCCCTGTCCAGGCTACCTGGGGGAGTTTGTGATGATTAGTCTTTGCCTCACTTTTCTGCATCAGAATCAAAGTGAATTTTTTTTCAGTAGTACATTGAGCCATTGAACCTTCATGATGTGATCATGTATATATAAAGTCTCCCTCTGTCTTCCTCCACCAACTCAAGCCAGTTAGCTTCATGATGCCTTAGCAGAGATTAGCCAGAGAGAGTAAGCAGAGAGTAAGAATAGTAAGAAGGAGAAGTTGTTGGTTAGTCAGGCAAGAGGAGCACTTCCCTGGAAGGTAGCCCTACTTAGGTGAATAAGCTCCAGGCTGCAGGATCTGGGGGCTCTTAGAAGACTGAGGGGTTTGGAGGGAATGATGGGAGACATGTTTCCTTTTGGTGAACTGTTACAGCCCTGAAAACAGCCCACTGTTTCAGAAAGGTCCATATTCTCACACGACAGCAGAGAGCAGACAGTTGTATCATGAATAACTTCTCTTTGCTATAAATAACACCTGCTTTACCTCTTCAGGGTTCCTATTGTCTGTGGTCCTCTGAAAAGGCTGGTGATAATTGACCCTCACTCCATAGACCTCAGTTTCAGAAGACAAAGACTTCATCCGTCTGCAGATTCAATGCCACTTTTAAAACTAGGCTGGTCCTCTCTCCTGCTACTATGTCAACAGTCATTTTCTCTTTCTCTTTCTTTTTTTTAAAAAGATTTATTTATCTATGTATATAAGAACTGGGGTACAGGCCAGAAGTGTGGGAGGTAAGAGGATTCACCAGAGACAGAGTGGGGAACAGAACAGGCAGATTGACTGAAATACACTGCTGAGGAGAGCAGCGGGCAAGACAGGAGAGGTCTGCTGCGCCATGTGGGTAGCTCCCTGGCCGGGGATCAAACTCATGCTACAGTGGCTGCAGACAGCTTCATAGGTTGCGTCTTAACCTCTGGCGCCACCAGGGAGGCCCCATTTTCTCTTTCTGTTGCAAATACTAACTCACTCCCTGGCTAGGGTCTTTCTGTCATAAACTTTGGAATTGATTCTTAGTTTTCACCTTTAATGATGGCAACATTTGTGTTGCTGCTTTAGAAATTAAACCTCACAGTTCTTAGACTCCCTCAGAATCAGTGGCCTTTCACCATCCCTTTTCTCCAGTCATCTGCTCAGGGAACAGTTGGATGCACTTTACCATCACTCATAATGCTTTCACCTCCGAAAACTTAACTTTCCATGTCTTACTTTCTGGCCATAAACTTCTACCTTTATTCTTACTATTCCTGATCTTTGGCCTTATCCAAACATTTATGATGGCTCTAATTTATTCCACTTTACCACTTTATCCTAACTTTACATCCTTCCAGACTAGATAGACTTCTTGAACTATTGCTTCAACTACTCATTTGCCAAAATTCTGTTCCTTTAATCTATTATTCTTCTCTTATGTATGCCTCATAAAACTTCAACTCCAAATCAACTTAACTGTTTGACTTGTATGTTTCTTTATATCACAAACTTCTCGGACTGCAGATGTTGATTTATAATCTCAATTAGACCCAAAGCTGCTCAGAAATTTTTATATACCTCGCCTCTAATTCCTCACAGTGGTTTTTTCAAACCTCATCTCTTCTTAAATTTTCTACCCTCTTGTGCCTTCTCTGTTAGCAGAGAACTATTCCTGTATTGTAGAAGGAATTATGCTCAGTGAAATAAGCCAGAAGGAAAAGAAAAATATCGGATGATTTCACTTATAACAGGAATATAGGGGAACCAAATAAGACATCAGTGTAAAAAAATAGTAGTACATAACACAACACACAAAGCAAAAACAGACAATTATAAATCAGAGACACATTGCAGGGGAGGAGGAGGGAGAGGGATCAGAGGGAGGGAGGGAGGAGCACAGGGGACTGTGGTGATGATGAGTGGGTGCCTTGGGGAAGGAAATTCCAAGAGGACTCAATCTGAGGGGGTGGGGGGAAGCAAATATTGTTTAAAAATAAAAAAAATAATTAAATTACAAAAAAGAAATTAGATCCATTACATAAAAATCCTCTCCACTTTCTGACCCTACCTACACAGTAGTATGGGCCTCAGTTCTTCACATCTTGCTTCCTGACTAGTAGAAGAAAATAATTTGCCATCTTCTGATAACTTATACAATGTTGATCCTAGTTTAGGGCTAATTTCTCTACTTCTACTCTGAAGAAAACCAGTCACTTTCTACTGGCATCTTCCCATGGCATAAAACACACTCGTGTTTATCCTATATTTAAATAAAAATTAAACTCCACTCAATTTCAAATGTTTTTTTACCTGTCACCTTATCTTTTCTTCCTTCTCTTTACAACAAGATCCATTGAAAGAGTTGTCCACTCGCATTGTCTTTGCTTAATCAATCACCTCCCCATTCACTCCATGGCCTTTTGACTGAAATACCAATCCTTGCACCAAAACACTTTGTATCCTGTTTTCCTGTTCCTAGACCCAGTGCAGGTTTTCATTCATTATCTTACTGTCCTCTCTGTGACACTCAGACCACTGTCATCTGTTCAGCACTCAACTCTAGTTTATGTGACATTTAATGAGTGAGAATTTAAATCATTGTAAAAGTGATATATAAAAATGACATGCTAAAAACTAGGGGATCTTCAGTGTGATATTTTCCTCAAAGGGCATTTATTTAGTTCTGGGACATGTATGTAGTGAATTAAAGATAATCACAATTTCCTAGACTTTTCTTCAATCCATAGTTGGGAATTTATATTCCCTGCCCTTGAATCAGGCTAAGTAATTGCTTTGACAAATACTATAGATGTGATACTGTAACAAACTCTAAACCCAGGCTTCCAGAGACTGGCAGCTTCCATTTCCTATCTCTTAGAATGCAGACTCTGTGCTGTGAGAATATCTAAGCAGTTCCATGGAGAAGCCCATGTGGAGAGCCAACAGGTAGCATCACATTGTAAAACATGTGAGTAAGTCTTCATGGAAATGGGTCCTTTCAAACCAAGTTGCTCTATCGCAGTTGATACTCCAGGGGACAGAGATGAGGCAGCCCAACAAGCATTGTTCAAATTGTAGATTCACAATAAAAGTAATAATCGTTCCTGTTTTAAATAACTAAGTTTTAGAACATTTGTTAGTTAGCAGTAGATAATTGGAATAACAAACAGGTATAAAAAGAATACCACATGCTCTCAAAGAATCAGTGAAATTTTCTGTAACTTTAAGAGCCTCACTAAAGAAAGTTCCACTAGCGAGAGGTTGACCTGACTCAAAAATCAGGTTTCCTCCTCAAGAAACTTAGTAATGTACTAGATTTTAGAACTTTTGCAGAGAGTTGGACTGGAAGTAGGGTACAAGAGAGAGGCAAACAAGAGGAAAAAGAGCTAAATCTAGAATGTTTGAACAGTAGAATTAATTTCCCTACAGTCTTCCATAGCTGAAAAGACAGAAACATATCAGGTTCTTAATTTAAAAACTCTGAATCTTCATCATCACCCCCCCCCCCAGACCTCTCACATACACACACACAGAGTTGGTAAAAGATGCAGTTTGTCATACTAAATCTTCTAGTCCAACAGTGTGTGAGCACAATCTATGACTGGATTGAGGTGATTACCCCATTACCTCATCTACTCAACAAGAAAGCAGGACATACTTATTGATGAATAATGTCATTAAGAGCTTTTACAACTTTTTAAATGTATACTATCTAACATTTCATCAAAACTTTTGAGACTATTGAAGATACAGAAATACATAACCTATGCTCAGGAGATAATAAAAGGTAGTAAAAGGAGATCCATAGAGAACCATACATGGACTTTAAAATTTTTATGAATAACATGTTAAATAAAATGTAGCAAGAGATGTACAAAAGAACATAAAAAGGGAACTTCAAAAAGGCTTGTAATTCACATAAAATAATCAGTTGCAATATCTAGAAATATAAAGTATAGTATTCAAAATTAAAATTTCTTTGGATGGGTTTCAAATCATAACAGAAACAGCAAAAGACAAGGATTAATGAAATTGAAAATTGATCAATAAGAAATAAACTGAAACACAGTGGGAATGGGGAGAAGAGAAGAATGGAAAAAAATAAATAAAACAAGATAAATTATAAACTGAAATCCAAAGGTCTAATATATTTGAGTGGACTCCCAGAAAGAGATAGAGGTCAGTTTCAAAGACATATTTGAAGGAATAATTGTGGTGGTTTTCAAGATGATTGAAAACACAAACTAATAGATTCATAAAACTCAGTGGGACCTATACAGAATAATTGCAAAATAACCATCCATTGATACAACATAGTTTAACTTTTAAAAGCTAAAAACAAAATAAAAAAATATTTAGAGTAGCCTGAGAGGGGGAAGAGGCATTACATCCATATGAGGGACAATAAAATTGATGGTTGACATTTCCCCAGAAAGCTTGAAAGTCCAAAAATAATGGAATGACAAGAACTAGCTAAAATATTATGAGAAATGGCAGTAAAATGGAAATATGAATTAAAGGAAAGATGATGGCATTTTCAGACAAGGGAAAGTTGAGAAAACTTCTCTGCATATAACTGGAACTATAATATTAAAATATTAAATTTATAATATAATATAAATATATGAATATAGTGTAAAATAATATAAATGTAAATAATATTTATAAAAACATAAATATCTTTTAAAAATACGTTGAAGCTGAACAAATATTGCTCCAAATTGAAGCACAGAACTGGAGTAATAATGAAGAATAGTAAATATGTGAATATGGAGGTAAATAATATATAACATTAAGAATAATATCTGTAGATTAATGGCATATGTGAAAACAAATTATACTATATAAGTGATGGAAAGGTTAAGGGAGATAAACTATTGCAAAGTTCTTACATTGTTTGGGAAGTAGAAAAATACTAAGTTAGTACACTTGTCTAATTAAGGGTACAGATTATACAATATGTAGAACTAAACAATTTAGGAGAAAGCATTGAGAATATATTCAATTTGTCTTAAAAAATGAAAGAAGGGCACAATACAAGAATAAAAGCAGAGGGTACAAATTGTGGATCCATATAATTGAGTTACATCTAGAAAGTCCACACTCTTCAAATCACATTTAATCAAACCATTTAATTAAGCCATTGAATACCTGTCAGAGTGAATGTGAAAACTGATAGTTTGTCATCTGAATTTACTGGGTGAGAACCTGCAAATGCACCTTGCCCTCACTTCTACTGCCCTTTAATACTTTGCATCTTGACATGCCCATTTGGATCTCCTTAGATTGGAATAGGTTGATTGAAATTAGATCCCCCAAAATCATTGTGGGACTCTTATCTGTATATATATATTTGTCCCCCAGACAATGTGCATTTTCTTTTCTCACAGCTAGTTTTAGAGATGATTTTGCTATTTGCTACATAACCAAGTTAAAGACATTTAAATTACTGTAACTGCTGTCTTTGGTATCATAATTATTGATATTCAACACCTGAAAAGGTGAAAGGAACAGGATGCCCACAGGCAGTCAGAGTAGCACAATAACACAAATGAAAATAAACGTATCATATTCTTACATACAATTATATCAGTGATTATGTCAGAGTGACCATTATGACAGGAAAAGAAAAATAACAATAAAAATCTTCATGCTATAACACTTTAAAGATAGGGGATAAAAAGATTGAATGCTTAAAAGATCAAATAATACACAAACATGAATCAAAAGAAAATTAATGTACCTATATTGATATCATTTAAGGAAGGTATAAGACAAGATTAAAATGTCAATTCAAGAGAAAGATATAACAATTCTACTTTGTCCAAGTAGAGAAACTCAAAACATGAAAAGCAAATATTGACTGAATTTTATAAAAATAGACACATTCTCAATTTAGTTAAATATTTTCTCACTCTTCTCTCTCATAATTGATAAAATTAATGGACATAGAAGTCAACAACATATAGAAAGATTTGAATAACATGTTAATTAAGATCTATAAGAAAAATTAAGATTATATTGAAACAACTGAAAAAAATAAAACATTGTTTTCTAGTACACATGAAACACTGACTGGAAATGACCATGTGTTGGTCTGTAAAGAAAGTTCTCCAAAATATAAAAGGTTGAAATCATACAGAATATAGTCTTGAGCCATATAAAAATGAATTAAAAATAAATTACAGAAATATAATTAAAGGATTACCAATTTCTCAAATTATGTAACATATTTCTAACATATTTCTTCATGAGCAATGAAGAAGTCACAAAAGATATTAGAAAGCGTTATGAGGTGAGAAGTAGTAAAAGTATAAAAACTTGTTGAATATAATTAAAGCAGTATTTCATAATGCTAAATAAACATATCAAAAATGAAAACAGTTTGCAAACCTATATTTCTATACCAGCAATTTAGAAAAAAGGGTGTATATTATTTCCAAAGAAAGGAAAACAGAACTATAAAAAAAATAATTCCAAAAGAATAATAAAATGGGCAAATCTAGGAATACCAATTTGGAAAACTTAAGTATAAAAATCACTAATTAATAATATTAGGATTAAAAAGAGTAGAAACACAAATTCTATGGACATTAAAACTAATATGGGGATGTTATAAATATTTATTCAATAATCCTTAAATTCAGTAATGCACACAAATTCCTAAGAAAACCTACTTGTCAAAAATGATAGAAAATTTTTTAAAACCATTTTTAAAAATAGTCCTATAACTACCAAACCTATCATTTAAAACTTTCACACAAAGGAAATGTCAGGCTTAGATTTTTTACTGATAATTTTTTTTAAATATGGAGGAAGAAAAACAACAACAAATTTAGCTTTCAGAGGATAGAAAGAGATGGGATAATTCCCAACATTTTTGTCAGGCCAGCATAATCTTGATTAAAACCTAACAAAGAAATTGTGGTAAAGAATGAAAGGAAGGGAAGAAGGGAGGAAAGCAGAGAGGGAATAGAAAAGAAAGGAAGAAAATCATAAACCAAAATTTCCCATGAACATGGACACACAATTACTAAACAAAAATAATAGGACATTGAAAAAAAAATTATGACATAAGATTCATTTGAGAATACAAGATTGATTTATTATCAAAAATTCAACATAACATGAAACAAAACTCTCAAAAAAGGATGAATTGTAGAAAATTATTTAATGTGCTAAAAGTTTTCTATAAAAGAAAAAAACCTACATCTGTCATCATACTTATTGGTGAACTGAAGAACACAGTCTCTCTGACCTTTTACTACCTTAGTGAATTTGAAGACTCAGTACAGTTAAATGTCATTTCTTCCCAGACTGGCCTAAAACTTCAATGGTATCCAAATAAAAAATTTTGGAACCTCTTTAGTCATCAGTAAGATAATTCTAAACATTCCATGGAAATTCAAATAACTTGACAATATTAAAAGCAGAAAAAACAAAGTTGGAAGATACATAATTTCAAACTTATGAATGACAACAAAGCAATTTTAATTAAAACATGAATTAGCTCAATAATATATACAAACATCAATGGCAAAGAATGGAAAACCCAAAGGCATCCCCATTCCGGTATGATTTATGCTCACTGCATTGCTAAATGTTGTGTGCTAAAAAATGGCCTTTTTCACCATATATGACAAGCCAACAGCCAGTATCATTCTCAATGGTGAAAAGCTGAAAGCAATTCCATTAAGATCTGGAACAAGACAAGGATGTCCACTCTCACCACTGCTTTTCAATATAATACTGAAAGTCCTAGCCAGAGCAATAAGACAAGAGAAAGACATCCAAGGAATCCAAATAGGAAAAGAAGAAGTCAAACTATCACTATTTGCAGATGATATGATAATATACATAGAGAACCCCAAAAACTCCACAGAAAAACTAATTCAACTCATCAATCAGTTCAGTAAAGTTGCAGGATACAAAATCAACACGCAAAAGTCAGTAGCCTTCCTATATACAAACAATAAATCTGAAGAAGAAGAAATCAAAAAAACCATCCCTATTATTATCGAAACAAAAAAATCAAATACTTGGGAATAAATCTAACAAAAGAGGTAAAGGACCTATACAAAGAAAACTATAAAACACTGTTAAAAGAAATAGAAGAAGACACAAAGAAATGGAAAAACATCCCCTGCTCATGGATTGGGAGAATAAACATTATTAAAATGGCCATCCTACCAAAAGCAATATACAGATTCAATGCTATTCCAATCAAAATTTCAATGTCATTCTTCAAAGAAATAGAACAATTATTGATGAAATTCATATGGAATCACAAAAAAACCTGAATAGCCAAAGCTCTCCTGAAAAAAAAAAGAAGGGAATGGAGGCATCACACTCCCAGACTTCAAACTCTACTACAAAGCCATAATCATCAAAACTGCATGGTATTGGAACAAGAACAGACATACAGACCAATGGAATCGAATAGAAAATCCAGAAATAAACCCACAGATTTATGGTCAACTAATCTTTGACAAAGGAGCAAAGACTATGCATTGGAGCAAAGAAAGTTTGTTCAATAAATGGTGCTGGGAAAACTGGGTCGCTACATGCAAAAGAATGAAGCTTGACCACTACCTCACACCATACACAAAAATCAACTCAAAATGGATTAAAGAACTAGACATAAGACCTGAAACCATAAAATACATAGAAGGAAATATAGGCGAAACACTATGTGATTTGCATATCAAAGACATCTTTACAGACACATCACCCAAAGCAGTGATAGTGAAGGCAAAGATCAACAGCTGGGACTACATCAAATTAAAGAGCTTCTGCACAGCAAAAGAGACAATAACAAAAACAAAGAGAAACCCCACCAACTCAGGGAACATTTTTGCACACAACACTAATGATAAAGGACTGATCACAAAAATCTGCAAAGAGCTGATGAGACTCAACAACAACAAAGAAAATAATCCAGTCAAAAAATGGGCAGAGGAGCTAAAAAGAAACTTCTCTGAAGAGGAAATGCGAATGGCCATCAGGCATATGAAAAAATGTTCAACATCACTTGCAATCAGGGAAATGCAAATCAAAACTACCATGAGATACCATCTTACACCAGTGAGAATGGCACATATTAAAAAAAGTAGCAACAACAAGTGTTGGCGAGGTTGTGGAGAAAAAGGAACTCTTCTGCACTGTTGGTGGGAGTGCAAACTGGTCCAACCACTATGGAGAGCTGTGTGGAGATTTCTGGACCTACTAAACATAGAGCTTCCACAGGATCCAGCAATTCCACTCCTAGGTATTTACCCAAAGGACACAGAAACATCAATTCCAAAGAGCACCTGCACCCCTATGTTTATAGCAGCACTGTTTACAATAGCTAAGCTTTGGAAACAGCCCAAATGCCCAAAAATAGATGACTGGATCAAGAAGATGTGGTACATATATACCATGGAATATTACTCAGCATTCAAAAAAGATAAACACATGCAATTTGCAGCAACATGGATGGCGCTGGAAGGGATCATGCTCAGTGAAATAAGCCAAAAAGAAAAAAAAAATACCGGATGGTCTCACTCATAGCAGGAATCTAGAAAACTTAAATAAGGGACCAGGAAAATGAATAACTATAAGAAAGTGACAATCAAAATCAACAAAAACTATGAACCAGAGACACTTTTTGGGGTTGGGGGCTGGAGGGGAGGGATTGGGGTCAGAATGGGGGGATTGCAATTGTATGGGGAATATAAAAATAAAATTTATTAATTAAAAAAATAAAATAAAATAAAAAATAAAAAATAAAAAAAGAACAAAACTACAAAATGTATCTTTCAAAAGAAAAGGATAAATAAAGGATTTTTCCAACCAACAAAAAAAAAAAATAAAATATGGCCTTTTTCAATAGTAGATCAGTTGGATATTCAAAAAAAAAAAAATGTTATCTGATCTCTAGCCCCATACCATACATATAAAGGAATTATTGGTGAATTATAGACTTCTATAAGACATGTTAAACAATGTATTTCTGACAGAAAACAGAAGAGAATCTCTTCATATTCTAGTGGCCAAGATTTCTTAAATTAAAAAAAAATAAAATAGTTTGCACTTTACTAAAAATGATAGCTTCTTGTCATCAAATGATAACTGTAAAATGAAAAAGCAAACTACTGAATGGAGGTGGATATGCAACAAAATATATGCCTCTATAATGTATACAGAATTGCTGATTAATAAACTGTAGATTGGCAACCAAATTGACAAAGGTGCAAAAGATTTTGACCTAAAGGAACTAGAAAAAAAAAAAGAACAAATAAAATCAAAGGTTAATAGAATTAAAAAAATAATATAAACTAGAGTGGAGATGAATGAAATAGATGTCAAAAGGACCATTCAATAGATCGATGGGATGACTTTCTTAATTTCCTCCTAGTTCATTTTTTGCATATAGGAAGGCAACTGATTTTTGTTTTTGATTTTGTATTTTACATAGAACAGTGCTTTTGTGGCTCTTACCTCACATATAATTTACATCCGCCATTTTATATTTAATGGGATTGTAAGTTTCACAAAGGCACAGAATGTGATGTTTTTGTCACATTGCAATCCCAGCATCCAACATAGTACTTAGTACAATAAATAAAAATTGAGTAGATAAATGAAAATTGAGTAATTGGCCCTGAGATGTTTGCTTTATCTCTGTAGGGTAAGAAATATAAGGTTTTTTTCACCAGTGCATACTGGTGCATACTCAGGGCACAGTGCTCAGGAAACAATGCTCAAGTTATATGTACTGAGTGAATAAGAACATTTCAATGATGAATATATGGGAACTGTGGAATCAGGTAGTAGACTTAGGGTGATATGGCTTTGGTTTTTAGCAACCAAGACTAGCGTATTCCCTGGCAGTGACCCTGTGCAAGAACATAGCAGAAAATCAGCTGTCTTTGGCACAAAGAATCTTGAGAGAAAACCATCCCTTTTGTTATTGAAACAAAAAAAATCAAATATTTGGGAATAAATCTAACAAAAGAGATAAAGGACCTATACAAAGAAAACTATAAAACACTGTTAAAAGAAATAGAAGAAGACACAAAGAAATGGAGAGACATCCCCTGCTCGTGAATTGGAAGAATAAACATTATTAAAATGGCCATCCTTCCAAAAGCAATATACAGATTCAATGCTATTCCAATCAAAATTTCAATGTCATTCTTCAAAGAAATAGAACAATTATTGATGAAATTCATATGGAATCACAAAAAACCCCGAATAGCCAAAGCTCTCCTGAAAAAAAAAGAAGGGAATGGAGGCATTACACTCCCAGACTTCAAACTCTACTACAAAGCCATAATCATCAAAACTGCATGGTATTGGAACAAGAACAGACATACAGACCAATGGAATCGAATAGAAAATCCAGAAATAAATCCACAGATTTATGGTCAACTAATCTTTGACAAAGGAGCAAAGACTATGCATTGGAGCAAAGAAAGTTTGTTCAATAAATGGTGCTGGGAAAACTGGGTCGCTACATGCAAAAGAATGAAGCTTGACCACTACCTCACACCATACACAAAAATCAACTCAAAATGGATTAAAGAACTAGACATAAGACCTGAAACCATAAAATATATAGAAGGAAATATAGGCGAAACACTACGTGATCTGCACATCAAAGACATCTTTACAGACACATCACCCAAAGCAGTGATAGTGAAGGCAAAGATAAACAGCTGGGACTACATCAAATTAAAGAGCTTCTGCACAGCAAAAGAGACAATAACAAAAACAAAGAGAAACCCCACCAACTGGGAGAACATTTTTGCACCCAACACTAATGATAAAGGACTGATCACAAAAATCTGCAAAGAGCTGATGAGACTCAGCAACAACAAAGAAAATAATCCAGTCAAAAAATGGGCAGAAGAGCTAAAAAGAAACTTCTCTGAAGAGGAAATGCAAATGGCCAACAGGCATATGAAAAAATGTTCAACATCACTTGCCATCAGGGAAATGCAAATCAAAACTACCATGAGATACCATCTTACACCAGTGAGAATGGCACATATTAAAAAAAGTAGCAACAACAAGTGTTGGCGAGGTTGTGGAGAAAAAGGAACTCTTCTGCACTGTTGGTGGGAGTGCAAACTGGTCCAACCACTGTGGAGAGCTGTGTGGAGATTTCTGGACCTACTAAACATAGAGCTTCCATATGATCCAGCAATTCCACTCCTAGGTATTTACCCAAAGGACACAGAAACATCAATTCCAAAGAACACCTGCACCCCTATGTTTATAGCAGCACTGTTTACAATAGCTAAGCTTTGGAAACAACCCAAATGCCCAAAAATAGATGACTGGATCAAGAAGATGTGGTACATATATACCATGGAATATTACTCAGCATTCAAAAAAGATAAACACATGCAATTTGCAGCAACATGGATGGCGCTGGAAGGGATCATGCTCAGCGAAATAAGCCAAAAAGAAAAAGAAAAATACCGGATGGTCTCACTCATAGCAGGAATCTAGAAAACTTAAATAAGGGACCAGGAAAATGAATAACTATAAGAAAGTGAAAATCAAAATCATCAAAAAACTATGAACCAGAGACACTTTTAGGGGGGCGGGGGCGGGAGGGGAGGGATTGGGGTCAGAATGGGGGGGCTGCAATTGTATGGGGAATATAACAATAAAATTTATAAAAAAAAAAAAAAAAAAAAAAAAAGAATCTTGAGAGGCCTGAGTAAGCTATCATAAAGCACCCCTCAAAAAAAAAAAAAAAAGCAAAACAAAACTCAGCATACCATTATTCCAGTTCCACAAACTATGCTGTTGCTGTGGCAAGATAAATAATGGAATGTTTATCCAGATCCATGCTTCCATAGGAAACATCCTTCAAGATAAAGATTTTATGACCTAGTTCTTGTATTTATCACATATAGATTACATCTGACCACAGAGATAGCAACCTCCAAATGTGCAAATTTACTTTTCTGCCTCTTATCTACACCTAAGGATGTTAGAAGAGTCCCAGATATCCATGGTTAAAACAAATAATTTGTTATAGAGTAATTCTTATTATCCTTCTATTGCACTCACTCTACCTTTTACAATAGTATATTAGCTGTAATCTCTCTCTCTCTCTCTCTCTCTCTCTTTTTCTCTCTCTCCTTCCCTTTCTCTCCCCTCCCCTCTCTCTCCTCTCTTATGTGCACACTGCACCCCAGAGTAGTCCTCACATTTTACTCTGAAAATAAAACTCCTTATTATCTGTTTCTCATCATAGTGTGATTATTTCAGTGGACAACCCACTCTCAGGCCAAAACAAAGCTCATCTTTTATACACCATGGGCAGAGTCAAAGGAGATCTAGGAATGGCAATCTTTTCATTTTGCCTTCCAATCACATACATTTCAGGCAGCTGCTTTCTCCACCCAGCAATAAGCCAGTCCTAATTGAAGGGATCTGGCACAGATTATACTGTGACCCCTCTGCACATTTGGAACAGGTTCAGTTGAATGTGGGAGTTAACCTGAAAGGGAAAAAGGGAGAAGTGTTGAGAAAGGGTACAATAAATATGGATCAGGGATGGATTTCCATGGGAATGTGGTAAAGGCAGCTCATCTGCCATGACTGGTTAACTTTGAAGAATAGACTTCATGATGTAATTGTGCATATAAATATATACGTGTGTGTGTATATATATGTGTATATATATATATATATACATATATATACTTTTAAATTTTGTTTTCATTTCACTGTTTTTTATTTTTACCAAAAGAACCATTTCTTTATTCAAGATGTAGGAAGGGAAGCTAGTCTTGGTCATTGAGTAGTGTTCTCAACATTTTTGTTGTTTTGTGAACACACACACATTTCAAATAAATATAACCTCACCCACTCCTTGTCCAGTCTGACAGGTCCTCCCTGAGGACTGTGTTTCTATGGGTGGGTATTGTATTCATTTTTTTTGTTGTCTTTATCCATTTTTTTGCTTATTTTATCCATCTTGTTGGTGTCTTCTAAGGTTTCTTGAATAGTATTCTTTTATGACAAATGTTAATTTTCTCTTTTTCCCCTTTCATTTGGTCCCAGACTTTTTTCAGCTTTATAAAGAAAAACCAAAAGAAAGGTTTGAGGCATCATGTTACAAAATGTGACAGCAGAATGAAGTTACCTCCAGGTGGAGGGGACATTTCAGGGGACAGTACAGGTTACTCATCAACCCCTCTCTGCCTTGTAATTCTCCCAAGAAGTGTCTATGCTTTTAGGAGTAACATACAAAATAAATAGAAGAATAGACCTTAAAATTAAAACTTTTGTTTTTATTAGTGACAAGGAAAACATATGGGGAGAGAATAATACAAAAGTTGCAAATAGGGAGAAGATGCAAGATTTTCAGTTATTGTTTTGTAGATCTGGTCCCTGCCTCCTTTCTGCTCTCTGCTTTTATCTGAGGATGAACCACTCTGAGTTTTCCCTGCTGTTCAACTTAAAGGAGAAAACCATGCAGATCCCTTCCTCCCTGGCTGCCAATATACCTTCGGACAATAGTTCTTTTGCAGTGCTGGGGGTTGGTTAATAAGCACAGAGTTGATCTTCTGTGTGATTTTCTCAAACTAATTCAGCCATTGTCATGCATTAACACCTCCATTTAAATGAGACTATCATTAAATGAGACCTAGTGGACCAGAACTCAGAATTGGTCAGTTTTTGCACCAGAGTAAGATTTTGAAGGGATGGAATGGTGATGTTTCCCAAACCAAGGGAAAGGCTCAGAGAGTAGTGACTGACTCTTGTGTGCACTAACAGAATCACGTAATGTGAAGCTAGTCTTTTCTACTTTTTTTTTTCAGTATACTTTTAAAATTAAAAAAGTTCTGAAGATACATTAGCACCTCTGTCACACATGTTAATCTCCGGTCTAAAGAATGCTCAGGGCAGACTATAGTTATCAATATTCTTTCAAGTTTTGCATTTAGTATCATTGTTACCACATATTAGTGACCAGTGGCACTAGTTTTTTTTACCTGTTCATATAATCAAAGTAGGATATCTACTTTGTGCCATGAATGCCATTCTAAGGAATTTGAGTTTTCCGCTGCAGGTATAGGAATTCACTGTAGGATTTTAAAGAGGGAATAAAAATGACTCTAACTGCTGCTTCTTGAAATTTTCACTAAAAAAAAAAATCTATCCCACTGTTCTGAAATTGGTAGGAACCAAAACCAACATGAATCTCTTTTATTCACTCTCATACTACTCTCTATAAAGCACAGTTCTCTGACTTCTACTTTCTTAAGGAGTGTGCCAAGAAAGATTCTCCTACTGAATGAAAAATCATAGTTGCTTAAATGCTACTCCAGGCTACTGGGACCTCTTGCTCTTGTGTCTTTGCAAAGTTGACTCAGATTCTTTTTCTCATTTGATGGCTGGCATAGTCCTCTGAGACAGTGGAGTAGCTGTAACTCTCCTTTAAATGGGGAAATAACCAGACAGATCTAAGATGGTAGAGTTTGATTTCAATCCCATATTTTCTTATTTCAGCCTCTATTTCTACTACATCACAGAGGATTTAAAGATAAACATGCTATTGTCCACCAGAACTCTGACTTTTCTTCATAGATGGTCTTTCCTGTGTCACACAACTGGGATCTCACATTCCTCTGGGAATAACTCTATGGCCTCCCTCTTGAGTGCCCTTTTCTTCATCCATCCACCCTTGTCCACATGAAATAGCAACTGTGAAAAGACAACTTTCATTTCACCTTTATGCTTCAAGTGAGTTTTGACAGTGATTTTTTTTTTCTTCCCTTTGCACTGATATCCCGTGTTCAGTGACAATGTCAAAACTTGGTTATAATAGGCCTGCTTTGGTTAGTGAGTTCTTTCTTTTCAGCATCTTGAGATTTCACTACAGATTTGACATTGTACTAGATGTTTTTTGCTAATTTCCCGACTTTATGTTCTCTCCTCTGAAAAGCAGGTTATAACTATACTAAATATCTTGAGCAAAATTTAAGTCATTCCACTGATTTACATCTGTAAAATATGCAATGATGAGGAGATCTGTTTGAAATGAAATAAAAGTTGATACATAACAGTTAAAAACAAACCCAAAAAAAAGGATAAATAAGAAGCAAACTGACATCCCTCTCTCTGTGTGAAGGGATTAAGACAATTTTAATGCTCTCACCTGGATTTTGTTATTTAATTTATCCTTGTTCCCTGGTGTTACCTTTATAGAGCTAATGCGGTAGCATAAGATCTGATGTTATCATCTGGATTTCTCCCTTTAGGAAATTTGAAGAACCCCGGGTTAAAAATGAAAATGTTCACAAATGTGTGATGACAAGAGCAAAGCCTTAAGTTTCTATGCTCAGTCATGTATGGATGCCAATAGTCACTGAAAACTCAGCACTGAATATGATACTTTTTTTGAATAAAGTAAATCGTCTTCCAATGTGATCTGGATGAGAAAAGAAAATATAGTTTTGAAGGTGTCAGAGCACTACATGGAATGTAGTCTCAGACTCATCCTTCAGTCTTGGATAGCTGCTCACAAACAAAAGTATGGCAGTTTCCTTTGTTAACACACACACACCAAAACAAATAAATTATTTCTGATTTTTGTGGCTTTATTCTAAGATGATAGCCGGCATCAGTTTAAATATTTGCTGTGTTTTCTTCTCTCAAGAACTCTGATCTAACTGGGTGCAGTTAAAAGAATTATCCACAGATCTTTTTATGCTTAATTGCCAAACACCTGAAAATTCTCCTGTGATCAACACCCAGATAGCAACATTGAGCCTACACTATATTAAGGAAAACCTGAAGGAGAAGAGAGTGAAAAATACATTGCATAGGTAAATCAGTCCAGGGAACTGGGAATTATTATGCCAAAGCTAGAAGGAGGAGAAGTGAAGTGAGACAAGGGAAATGGAGAAATCTTGCCTTTGCTTTAGGGCTGGGCCAGGCAGTCAAGGAGAGGCTCAACCCTAGCCATGAGGAAAAGCAAACCAGGCCAGTGTGATGTAGTGTGGTCTGCCACGTGAGAGGAGGCTGAGGCTGGATGGGCTCTGGTGTGTGGTGCCTTTGGTCACTTCTGCTGAGAGGGCTTTTGTTAAGATCTTTAAAAGCCCAGAGAGAAAATGTAATGAAAAACAAAACAAAACAAAAGGATGTACCACCCTCTGATAAGAGTGTACTAGGAAGGGCTGTTGGATGTCTCACCTCGGATCCTGCTCCAGTGATCTAAGAACAGCTAGAACATGATGACTTCTTGTAGGGTTAGCCATGACTCATGGCTGAGACACATTTCAAAGGCCAGGGCATGCAAAGCAACCTGGCTGGCCAGTCAAGTGATCTGCAGTTGAAAATAGGGCACTCCCCACCACAGCTGTCCTAGAGCTCTCTCCAGTGTCAGAGAGCACTCAGAGGGATGCAGAAAGTCTCTCTTCCCTTTGGAAACATCAAAAGAAAATCAAAGAAATTACTTTCAATCTGATCCTTATAACTGAATGCCCCACTGCTCAGGATAAGCGAGGGACAAACACATTAGCACCCACATAAAATGGCTTTTGGAAAAGTAAGATCTGATCCACTGAGCCGAATGATCATTACAAGCTGTAATCAGTAAAACCAAATTTCACAGCAAGTAGGACACTTGCTATCCTCACCTAACTCAGGGGAACCGTGAGTGAACATGGTACAGAAGAAAAAAGATTCTACTCTGCAAAACTGTTCTGCTGCTTTTCAGTGCCCTCCCAAGGGCTGCTTGATTTTGTTTTCTAGGGCATTGTTTGTAATGATGGTCCTGCTACTCAGAATGAGCTGAAAGAGCTGATGTGTGGAATTTAGCTGTAGCTTTTGACTTCCAGTTAGAATCAGGGCCCAGCAGATTTGACTAGTTGCTATGAGTGGGTCTGTGTGCATCTCTGCTATCAAGGTAAACACAGGCAAGCACTGCAAATCAAAAAAATGTAAAGTGACCAATATCAGATTGCCTCTTACAGTCAATTTATGGCAAATTTAATGATGGATTTGAAAGAACCCCACAGGTTCTGTCCAGAAGAAAGAAATAAGGGTTGTTTTGTTAACAGTTGAAAGGAAAAAAAGGAAACTTGTCTTTGTGAAAATAGGCTACACAATTTAAGGGCTCTTAATATGGGTTTCATAAGGACATAGCAGTCTTTCTAAACCTTTCATAAAATGATAAAAGATTTTCAACTGGAGCAAAAGGTATGACCTGTCTCTCAATAGAATTCTTTTGCCCTTAATTTCCAAATGTTGGCATCTAGGTTAAAAATCGGCATCTTCAGCATAGTGGACAGCAGCACAAGTTCTTGGCATTCTGGGTACACAGGGGTGGGTACTGACTCCTGCACCTGCTGAGTTGTAGCAATAATAACAAAAAGAAACCTTAAAAATGTTTTGGATAATAGCATATACCATTTCTAAGGGTGCCTCTCAGGGAATAAGTTACCGGCCCTGTCATGATATCCATCAACCCATCTTTGACAGCTCTAGTCATTAAAAAGTTTTCCTTCTATGAAGCCCTCATCAGATTTACTATGCTTCCCACTTCTTCACAAAGGAGACATGAATTTTAAAATGTCTTCGCCCTGGAGCAAAAGACACTCAGATATAAATACTGTATTTGCCAAATTCAGATAAAAGGTTCATGTGTATTTTTGAGTGTCTGTGGGAACAAAAGTGTCCCATATATTCAAGTTCATAGGAACATAGTTTGAGCCACTTCAGCATTACAAAAAGCTGAACCATATAAAATCACTAGTTTGGTAGGCTACAAGTGATTAGCCATTGGCAACTGTACATAATTCAACCTAAAACATATGGTTAAGGACATGGGCTTTGGAGGCAGTTCTGCCACTTAACTGACTAATCTAGGGCAAGCTATTAACTATTCTGTGCCTTAATTTCTTCATCTCAATAGGATGTATCTTATAATTGTAATCTCACTCTCTCAATATTTATGAAAAATGAGTTAATATACATAAAGTATTTAGAAGATTTCTTGGCATGTAATGATTATTATTCATTGTTTTTATAAGATCTTGCTGGCCCCAATTAAACATGTTACCCTGGAAGCCCAGAGTCTATGTCTAATGGAGTGAATTGCAGCAAGAGGGACATTTGTCCAGAGCTTGATGTTAAAAAAGGCCTCCAATGTAATTTTTTGTCCCTATCTCCTGATGAAGTTTTGCTTGCAGTCACAGAGACACTGACAAGATTTATGAATTACTATTTTCTATAATTTCATGTAAATAGAATCAGAAAATCTTCTTCACTTGGCCTCTTTCACTTAGCATAAGCCTTTTGATATTTATCTATTTTGTTGGGTATATCATAAACTCACTCTTTTCTATGCCAAACTGTAATTCCATTGTTTAAATATATAGATATGCCAATATTTAGATAGATTTGAATTTTGGGCTATTATAAATAAAGCTGCATTGAACATTTATAAGTCTTCATGAGAATATGTATTTTCCATTTTCTTAGGTAAATATGTAGGTGTAGGATTATTGTATCACATTTTAAGTGTATGTTTAACTGCATAAGAAACTGACCAGTTGTTTTCCAAACAGTTTGTAACATTTTGCATTTCAATAGCAATATATGAGTGGTTTTACATCCTCAGAAAAGCATGGTGTTACCAATCTTTTTTATTTTAGATATTTGAGTACAGATGTAGACACATATTATTGTGTCTTTATTTGTATTTTCCACTGGTTATTAATGTTAAGCATATTGTCATATTATTTGTCATCCATTTATATTCTTTGATCAAAACTTGTTAACATTTGACTATCTGTCTTTTATTATTGAGTCGAAAGAGCTCTTCATATGTTCTTGACATGTTTTACAAGTATTTTCTCCCAGTCTGTTTCATGCCTTTTCATTTTCTTGATGTATTTTCAAAAGCAAATGCTTTTAACTTTGATAAATTCTAATCTGTCAGAGTTTTCTTTTATATTTCATGATGCTTAAGTCCTAAGAAATCTCTGCCTATATCAAAACTATAAAATTTGGTTCATATCAATTTTTAGAAACTTTACAGTTCTTGATTTTTACATTTAGATCTGTAATCCATTTTGAATTAATATTGGTACTGATGTGAGATAAGGGTCTAAGTTTATATTTTTGCATCTCAGTGCCAATTATTTCAATATAATTTAATGAAAGGAATATCTTTTCCCCATTGAGTTATCTCTGCACATTAAAAAAATCAATAGACTGTGTGTGTATCTATTTCTGGACTCTATACTGTTCATTGATTCATATGTATATGTGGCTGCTTAGTTTTATATTAAGTCTTAAAATTAAGTTTTGTGAGTCTGCTAAACTTTGTTCTTTTTCCAAATTGTTTTAGGCATTCCAGGTTCTTTTCATTTTCATGTATATTTTAGAATCAGCTCATTAATTTATATCAAAATTTCTGAGGGATTTGGTTGAAATTTCATGAATCTATACAGGAAGTATAATTGGCCTATGATCCCAGATGCTGTCCTTTGAAACTCAGTTCCTGATTTGGGCCCAGACAATGTCCCTCATAAGCCATTCCCAGTCAGGGATTGAGTACAGAGGGGATACTAAAAGTGTCTCATGTCTGCGTGACATGGGAGGTCTCTTTCAATCAATTTAAGGATTCTAGATGTCTACTGATGTCTTTCCTTATAATGCATGCATTATATTGGATGATCCATCCATTCTCCTCTCCCTTTCTTTCATGTAGGTTCATATTTGCCTTGTAGTATGACATATCTCCCAGCCTTTCATGACTCTCTAATTAATACTTTCCTCTTGGGCAATTTCCATAATGAAGTGCTTACACATTTAACCCTCTCTTTATGTTGGCTTTTCAGATGATCTGGGTTAATACAATGGCAGCTAGTGTGATGGCAAAAATAGACAGCAAGATGGAGGCATAGAATTAGCTCCTCTAATTCTTGGCAGGTAGGAAGCACTTGTATAGTCCTAGCACAATGTACAGTTATATTGTTTAATGTGTTACTGGCTCAGAACCTTAAAAATGTTTCTATGGAGGCAAATCCTGTAGTTGGTGTAATAATAAAAACATTTGGGAATACAAGGAGAACAATGTCTCCAAACACAACAGGTTTGGTTGGCTGGTATTGACTCCTTGTTCAAGATGAAGAGACTGAGAACTGTTAACAGGCACTTAATAATCAAGTGTGAGAACCACAAGGCCTCCAGTAGCAGAAAGCTGGCTCACACAAAGAGGTGGGAGCAGAAAAGATTAGCATAATCATCAACTCAGTTGTGGAAACAAGTATCCTCAGGTGTGGTGGACACTAGTATCCCTGAGACTCACTCTAAAGATATGGAGATTGAGCCCAACAGACCCCAAAGGTAAAGATATGGAGAATGAACCTGTTGTAGAATCTCAGGTCTCTTTCAGATTCTCCATAGTTATCCAAAATTAGCAACCAACTGACAGCTCACAAGGAATGAGCCCCTCCCAAACAGAAGAAGACTCTATCAGTGCAGTCTCTGCACTGGCTTGGGGCAGCACTCCCACTGCCACCTGTGACTATGCAGGTGCCTCTTTTCACCAACTCTCTCCTATACAGGGCAGCAGGTTCCTGCCTGCCCGTGACCTGTCAAGGCCACCCGCCTGCAAACATGCAGGCCTCTCTTAACAAACCTAACCCTTCTGGGGCAGCACTTCCTGCCCACTTGTGTCTATGAAAGTGTCTTTAACTGTTTTATCCCTTCCCTAATAAACCTGCCTTTTAAACAACTAACATTTCTCTCTCATGTGGAAACGCGCCTGGGAAACTCGTCGCCTGTCGCTGAAATGGGAGCTCTGGTGAAACCTTTCCCAGAGTGAACCCAAGGACCCCGCACTAACTCAAACCACATCAGTAGCATATAAAGATGTCCTAGCCACCTGTAGCTGAAAGCCAGTCACAATTTAAAGGCAAGCTTGAGACCTAACTGTGATCATGGTAGTGCTCCAGAGATGAATATTCCTTCAAGGCAGAGAGACCTAGATGGATGTTCTTGATACTGTTGACGCCACAACATACCTACCCCCATCCTCTGGGCATGCACAAAAATCCCACCTTTTCCTTAGTAAGTATTAGTACACTGACCATACTAAAAGATGCTGCAGAATTCTCCTCTCCACAAGAAAAATATGCCACCTTAGACTCTGCCTACATCTTCACTCCTACTGCAAAACAATTCAGTTAAATTCCAAGATAACACACCTATGGTCAGGGAAGGGCCTGAGAACACAAGACAGAGACTATATACAACTAACCCCCAGAACTAACAAAAGCCAGATTTGCAAAGTTCTCTTGAGATTAAATTTTAAAGATACTTGATCAAGGACACTAGAATGGAAAACTGGATAAGCAAGAATTCCATCAGAAACTGTATAAGCAACAATTCATTGATTTGGTGGCATTTTCTCAGGATGGGTGCCATGCCACTGTACCAAAGTCCCATGGGGTGAGACAAACTCATTGCTGAGGCGACTTTTAAAAATCTGAAGGATGTGATGGCCAACCTTGGCAAATCTTCCTGATCTTCTATGACTGATGGTAAGGAAAAACACAAAAAGCCTAAATGTGAGTATGTTCAAATATAGATTTCTCATAAAAGCAGATGGTAGAGAGAAGGAGATTTTGTAATGGTTTGCTGATGCTGACCATTGCCTTAGACAGATGCTGACCAAGGTACTGCTAGATAGCTATCATTCCAAAAGAAGAAAAAATTAAGAATGAAGGAATGAAAGTCTGGCAAAAGTTGCCCCATTAATAAATCATTTCTTGCTCAATCAACAGACATCTGAGCCAGTTTTCAGCTTCAGAGCCTTTTTACCTAAGAGGTGGCCAGATTCTAAAAATCTATAACATCCTGATTCATGTATTTTGTGACAGTTCCCTATTTCTTCCTCAAGAGACCTGTAGCCTGTTATTCAGTTTACCACACACTGTGGAAAGGGGAAAAAACAGAAATTTTGAGAATTAAGTCTGAGTTCATATTGACATCCAGAGACTCAAAGCATTATGATAGTCCACTAGGGTGGGACCAGAGGGCACCAGATAATGATATATTGAGTCCTGGCTAAATTTCATCTCAAGGTAGGCTCCCCCTGGAGCTGCCTAATATCATCCTCATTTCTGACACAAAGTTAGAGTTGATATAGTTAACAGAGTAACCCTACTTTTTGTCTCTGATCTATGGGATAAGATTTGTTATAGTGATGAAGTCCCAATGGGATTCTCTAATACTGTGGCATGGTAGAGGTGACCTAAAAGTTGTAGGGTGGGTGTCCCTATCATATCTCAATTTATTTCCCCCTTCTCACCCCCACAGAAAAAATAAACACATCCTAGAAAATGACTTTAACTACCAAAGACTTAACTAAGATTAATAAGGTCTCAGATATAGGGGATACAACCATTGGTTTGGAAGATATATTCTTTGTATTCTAATATGGAAAAGGGATCAGAAACTTCATGTTCACATGAGTAGAGTGATTCATTCAATTTTTCTTCAGGACCATTAACCCGCCTGTTCCCAGTCATGATATAGTAGAAGAAGTATGAACCATCCACATGTTCTGCAAACCGCACTAGCATGTCCACTTTTTGCTGCTGACACTGGGTAAGCAAGAGGCAGCAGTACCCTGTGGGCCTGGGTGAGTCACCTGTGCCCTGGAGGGTGGGAGAAGAACCCTCTGAGGATTCAATGGACAATTCAATGAAGCCTTAGGGGTCCATTGCTAGGGAAATTCTGGGATACCCCTTTCAAAAGAAAAACACAAATTACAACATCAAGAATCTTTCACAAAGAAACAAGGTGCCTAGAGGGTCTCTTTGGGTCTGACTGACACATTCACATCTAGAAAAAAATCCACAGTCTATGAACCAGTAACAAAGAGGACAAACTTTGAGTAGCACCCAGAGCAGGAAAGAATACTGCATCAGGTCCAGGCCATGCACACAGCCCTGCTGCTGGGATCATCTCATCAAGCAGATTCAGTGGTCTAGGAGAATTGGTAGAGAAAAGTTGATACAGGTGTGGAACTGATGATTAGCTCAGCAGGAATCACATCATGGTCTCTGTGGTTCTGGAGTAAAGTCAGGACATCTTTATAGCGAATGACTTGCTTTGGAAAATAATCCCTGGTACACTACTGGGCCCTGTAAAGATGGTGCATTTAACTATGGAATACCAAGTGACCATGAATCTAGAACTTCCCATGTGAGTAGGATTTCTCTCAGACCTTCCTTGAAGTCCTAAAGTTAATGTGTCTAGAAAGTTCATTGTAACATGGAAATGGAGGAGCATGATCAGGTACCTGAGGGCACATGTCATTTGCACGTGACACGTGTCATTTGCATAAGCAAGTAATCCACATTGCCATGTGACCCACTGCAGTTGCACTGTGTATCTCCCCTATATGACCAGCTCAAGGAAAGGAAAATGTTCAAAGTCAGTGTGTAGATATGTTGGCTCAGGAAGTGAGTGCAAGCTAAAAATAGAGCCTGTATTCATTCTGATTAAATGACAATAGAAAGGGAAAATTAGACTTCATCAAAATTAATATCATGTTTCCAAGAGCAGTTAATATGACATTGCTGAGGCAAGAATACATACAGATTACTAGGTAGTGACCTGAAAGGCAAAGGTCTGAGAGAATGGAGCAAGGAGTTCTGGAAGAGAGGAATGAGGATGGACAAATCAGAGTGAGCACAACTGTGAAGATGTTTGTATCATACATTAATGCCTGCCAGAAAGCATCTACCTATCACAGAAAGGGCACTGAAAAAGTAAACATCATTTGGCCACTTAACTTTTGCCAGTTTTGTTGTCAGTCACCCAGAACCCTTGTGACAGGCCCAAGATGTGGCCACAGTGCTAGAGACAGACTATCACTAACAGTATGAATGCCAATTGCACAAGGTTTAGCTCGTTGCTGCTACTTTTGCATGTCGACTTGTGAGCCACCCAATTTGAATCAGCAACAGACACCAATATTGAGCCCCTAACATGGTGCTCTTTCACGAGGACACCAACAGGTTTTGCAATGGTGAATTGACTATGTCCCTCCCTTCCCATCTTGGAGAGGTCAGAGGCTTGTACTCAGGTACAAACATACCTGGATGGTTGGATTGATCTCTCTTACCTCCAGACTCAGCTGTTTGAGCAACTCTCAAAGTTTTTGCAGGCTGCTGTGTGCTGGACCCACTATACTGAGTGAGGCTGAAGGAAATGAGAACATTTAGGGGACTGTAGCAGTAACCCAAATAAAAACAGATAAGAAGTGACAGTTGTATGGTTAGTGAAATGATAGAATTCAAATTTAAATAAATAACAAAAAGGTAATTTTCTTTTAAGGAATCTCAGATCCCACCTTCTAAATTTTAATAGCCAACATGTTCTCCCTGACTACCCTCTGGTTCAATGAATTCTTTGATAAAATTGCAAACAATCTTTCAGGGTCCCACTGTCACAAAGAAAGCAGGGCAAATATCTAATGGCTTTGTGCCCAGAAAGGGTGTTTCTTTTGGCAAAATGAACCAGAGCAATTTCCAAAGTAGTATTTATTCTTTTCAAAATTATGCACACAACAAATGTCTGGGTGAACTGACTTTTCTAACGCATGCACTAATGTATAGGTAGGCTTATAATTTGGAGCACTCACTCAAGAAATCCTAAAATTAAGGTTCTTTCAGAAGTGTTGACTCATCCCCTCAGCACTTTGTGAATACATCCATTTAACACACCAATTAGTAATTCTAAATTGCATTCTAAATTCTGCAGGTGATTTTCTGATGAAATGTTGCTTTCCTAATTCTAGTGGGTGTTGTTTAGAATTTGGTTTTGCACTGAAAATAGCTTTGATTTTGCTTTTGATAAAATCAAAACTATTAGAAAATGTCCAACCAACTGAGTGTCTTCTGGATATACCACTGTGATCCAGCATCATCCCGTAATCTATGAGATTTACATTCAAATGTGGCATTCATGCATGTGGACCATTCACATCTGCAGGAAATAAGAGCTTGGCACAGTATAGTTTATGAAAAAACCATTGTCTTTAATCATGTGTAATTCCCAAGAAACAGATATGTGATGTACTACACAGTGCACTAGGCATACCATATAGCATGTCTGTATTTATTTTACCATTTAGTATTTTACCAAGATAGTTTTCTGCCATGAATGCCTACTATAAACATTAATTCTAATTTAAAACTAATGAGTCCAAACCTTAAACAAAAGCAGATACTTCTCACTGAGAGCTTTTTAGATGGGAGATTTTTAAGTGATTGTTGTTGTTGTTGTTGTTGTTGAATACATGAAGAAAACTTCCATCCTGAATCATCTAAATTGAGAAAAGTAGAACCAAAATAAATATAATGTAATTCTCTCTCATTTGTGTGTTACCATGGTTTGGGAGATCACGAAGGATAAACATCAGCAATAGGACATGATGGAAGGAATTAAGGAAGGGATGGTAATGGTGCTAGTGGTATAAGGCATTTTTAAAAGGTTGCCTTCTAAAGAGCACCAGTCTCCCTGGGTTGGACAATGGGACATTTACTCTTCAATAACTATAACTTAAAGTGAAAAAACAAAAAAAAATTAATGTATTGAATGTACTGAATACAGTTACTGACCATACATACCCATTTTTAAGAATTGTTCAGTATTGCAACCATGAAAGAACATGGACTCTCCAACATCATAGAAAAATCGCTCCCATATTGTGTTTGCGAAAGGAGACAACGGTGAAAATAGCCAAGTTACAGACTCTTTAGGATTAAGTGTCCTATCACATGTGTATGAATTTATCCAGCCTACAGCATGTGCTGTTTCTCCACTAGAAGCTTCCATTTTGTAGAGACTTAACATTGGGGTAGAGTTCTATGGAGTAGAGTCTACTCCAAATCCTAGGCTCTGTGTGAACCTTGAAAGTTACAGCATATGCTCAGATTTTGGTTATACTCTTCACTGCCATAGACCTTTGATGGCCTCTTCACATTTTCACTGAAAAAACAAGTTTTATCAAAAATATTCATGGTTTTATGTCTCTACTAACACATATTACAAGTTATTTGTCATTGAATAGTTTGGAGTTCCTCAATCAGGGTTTGTATTTTCTATTTGAGACAGAGTTCTGAATTGTGCTATCAACAGGACAGCTTATTTGAAATTTCAATATATGCCTAGTAAATCTCTTCCTATATTTATTCCCTTGTATACCTCTCCTTTGAGTATATATGAAATCTTTTGACTCACTTCTAATAAACAAAATATGGCAAAAGTAATGAGTTCTTCCTTCTGACATTAGGTTACATAAAGACAGTGAGTTCCAACTTGCTGGTCCTCTCCCCCCATTTCTTCTCTCCCCAACTTTGCTTGGGGGAAGCCAGCTGCCATGTTGTAAACTGCCCGATTGAGAGCATGACTGATTTCCAGACAACAGACAGCAAGCCCCTGATGCCTGCCAACAGCCATGTGAGTGAATTGGGAAGCAGATTCTCCCTCGTTGATTCTGACAGGACCACAGCCCCAGCTGACAGCTCCACAGTTACCACCTGAGAGAGCCTGCGCTAGGGGTTCCCATTGAAATTGTCCTGCAGTCCTAACCAACAGAAACTGAGATAGACGTGTTGTTATGAAGTCATAAGGATCAGCTTTTTTTTTTTTTTTGTAGAGGCATGTTTTTAGTTATTTATTTATTTGTTTGTTTGTCTGTTTTGTTTATACATGCACTGGGTACAGTCAGAAGCGCGGGAGGGTGAGAGAATTCACCAGAGCCAGAGCAGGGAGCAGAGCAGGCAGAAGAACCGAAGTACACTGCTGAGGGGAGCAGCGGGCGGTAGGAGAGGTCTGCGCGCCATGTGGGACCCTCCTCTGGTAGCAGGGGAGCAGCCGGGGATCGAACCAGCGCCGCAGAGGCCGCGGGCAGCTTCGCAACCCAGCGCTCAAGCGCTGCGCCACCGGGGAGGCCCAGGATCAGCTTTGATTGCTGTATTTTCAAAAGTAAAGCTCATTCATCCAAATAGAAATATGTTTCCAAATAGTCACATTACCATGCATAACATTTATTGAGCAATTACTAAGGGAAAAGCACCATGCTAGTGCTTGGTATAATAACTACGTATTATAATTCAAACTGGCAAAGTGCCATGTAGCAGAGGTGGGTCTTAAACCCAGACCTCTGTGAGTCTTTCAAAGTATTCACTATCATTTATTCACTTGTTACCTTCTTCATACAAGCTTATCATTTTCAGTACTGGCTTAGCTGAAGTATTCTATAGTTTATTTATTTATTTATTTATTTATTTATTTATTTATTTATTTATTATTTATACAAGAGCCAGGGTACAGGCCATATGAGCGGGAGGGTGAGAGGATTCATCAGAGACAGAGCAGGGTACAGAACAGGCAGACTGACAAAATACACTGCTGAGGAGAGCAGCAGGCGAGACAGCAGAGGTCTGCTCACCATGTGGGTTGCTCTGAGGCCAGCGGGGATCGAACCGGCAATGCAGAGGCTGCGGACAGCTTCACAGCGCTGCGCTCAACTGCCTGCGCCACCAGGGAGGCCCTGTATTCTATGGCTTAATAAGGCAGGGGTTGGTGGTGTTGAAATTAATCAGTTTGGCTCTTAAAACACATTGATGTTCCTTTAGTTTTCTATGCAGTAACTTCAAAATAGTTTCAAATTTTCAAGTAATAGAATCTACACTGAACTAGAGGGATCTTCTTGTCCTTGGGGAACATTTATAGTCATGTGAACTTGGACAATGTATTTAACCTCTTTGAGTCTGCCTTGGTGTTTCTGAAGTACGCAGTTCTCCTTTACTGAGCACCCAGTTTTTTGCCTTTTTACCAGTACTCTGATTTGCCCTGGAGAGTTCTCTCTTTACCACCAGGTATGGCCCTGGTGATACAGATCAGGAGCTCTGCCATCTGGCTAGAAAAACAACTATGCTTTTGCATGATCCTTCCCCAGCAGAGAAGCTTCTCCTTTCAACATCATAGCCAGGGAACAGGCATCAGTCCTATCCCTGCTAATCAGAAACTCATTCTGGTGGTGTGGTGGGGTACCGCAAAATGGAAAATGAATTGGTGTCAGTGCTTTCATTCCAGTGGAAGTGACATTCAGGTAATCTCTATATCCTGTCTCCACCTCTGCCATGTAGTACCTTGTGACATTGAATTATATTATGTAGTTTATTATGTACCTTAAGCACCTAGCACAATGCTTTTCCTTTAGCAATTGTTCAATAAATATTATGCATCACAGTGTGATTATTAGGAATCATATCTTCTTTTCTGCTTAGTGAGTTTTTCTTTTGAAAATACAACAAAGAAATGAATTCTATAGTTCAAGTTTTATCTACCTGATATTTTTATTTGACAAACTAGGCTAGCTCCTTTGGGTGTCTGAATCAGGCTTCAATAAAGTTCCTTATTATAACTGAAGGCCGTGTCTCTCAGTAACCAAATCAACGTTGGCTTCTGCCTGGCATCCCTGGGAACTGGGTGGTCTGCAGTGTGCGGGTCTGAGGTCACATCTTGAGCAACTAAACTCCTGGTCAAATCTTAGATAGCTGGGAGTTCCTGCAGAAAGGACTTTTCATATTATTAAAAAATGCAAGGATCTCAGAAACATTTTTTTTCTGAATTGGTTCTTCCTTTCATTTCCATATCTTCCTGGGGCAATCCTCAGTGGGACCTTCCTGTGTTGCTCTGGATGGCAGGGAGTAGACCCCATCAGTAAAAAAAATGAAAATAAGATAGAGAAGTGGGACAAGAATAAAGCCCCTGATCCTTGTAGCTCTTGGGCACCTAGAACCACCTGACCTATTCTCTATGGCCTGGACCCCTCCAGCGCTCCTCCTAAGGCCAGGCCTATTCATGCAGTGCAGCAGACTGTCTAGGTTTGCTGGTAGGACAGAGCTGGTGACCACCTCCCGAGGAGAGAGGACAGCCCGTGGACTGGGCAGAGGAAGAGGGGGGTACATCAGCAAACCGTCTCTCCAGGACTTGGGGGAAGACAGGCAACTGGTAGCCCCCCAAGCTCTCACTATACAGTCTGCTAATGACTGAAAGACTTTCCCTGACAATTTAGGAAATACATCATCAAAAAGAGTAAAAAGCAACCATTAATCCTTTGCTGGAGCAATCTCTCTCTCACTTACTCTTTGGTATAGGCTGTGATGATAAAATCACCAGCGGCTACTCTACGGAAAGCATCTCATTCATGAACACCAACATCAAGTTCATATTGGGACGCCAAGCTTGGATTTTGGCCCAGACTGAAGGAGAGTCCAGGTTTTTCTTATAATGAAGTGACTCAGTTTCAGCAGCAAAGAGTCTGTGTGAGAGTATTTTCAGGCAGGAGAGGAGTATGGGGTGCAGCTGGCTTTGGAGGCGGCCTCAGAGTTTTCCTGATGCCCCTACCACCACATTAACCCACTGGGGGCTGTGGATCTCCCAATCCTAATCTTTGGTACTTTCTGTATACTTATTTTATTCTGGACTTGGACATATCTTTTTCCCAATTAGAAACAGAAGTTCATCCAAATTCTTTGGAAGACAATAAAGGACAAGATGGGAATTTTCCTTAGGAAACAGATGAAGACTATAAAGTACATAAAGCAACAGGAACTGCTAACATGTTAGAAATGAATGTTCTGTGTCTGGGGTTAATTTCAATCTGATGGTGCATGCCTTCAGCGGGACTAGTTCCCATCCCCTTCCACCCTTGACATCTTTAGCTTGAATGCTGAACTCAGATATCTAAAGTTCAAGCCTCATGTGGATAGAAGTTGTTCTGGTGGAATTTCATTTCCTCTTAGAACCTGCTTCCTCTTCTCCTCTCTAGATACATCTCTAAGTAATCCCCTCTGAGTCTTCACTGTGCAATATATTTGTGTTGCAACTGTCCTTTAGCTCTGATTCTGAGTCTCTTGAATAATAAGGTCCAGGGAATTTTTTTCTTGGCTTGAAGTCACCTGCATGGATCTTACAGGTCTCTCCGTATCACAGGTTTCTAAGGACCTAAACACCTATCATGCCTACTGTTGGCTGACCTAAGCTTCAACTAATCTATCATAATGTCCCAGAGGGCTTGTTAGAAAACAGAATTCCACCCCCAGAATTTGTGACTCAGATCTAAATAGAGAGGGCGGAGAAGAGTCTGCATTTCCAGCAAGTTCCCAGGAGACACTGAAGTTGCCAATCACAGATCACACTCTGCAATTCACTCTCTAGAGCCTTCTTGTTACCAGCAGCATAGGAATAACCTGCAAGTCTTTTAGATACACAGAATCTGGGACCCACTCTAAATTTAAGAATCATAATCTGCATTTTAACAAGGTTTCCAAGTAGTTTGCGCAGGGTGAAAGCTTGGTATTTATTAAATTGCAGCACTTATATGCCACTAGTGTACCACGGATAAACAAATGACAATTTGAAACATTAGTTTTATATTAAAATAAACATGAATCTAGTATGGGGTGGAAAGCACAAGTCATAAAACATTTTAAAGGTTAAAGCAAGAAAGCATGAAGAAATTTCTGGCTTATGGCAGGTAATTTTAAACTATACCCCCAAGGATCTTGAGTAGCGCAATTATTACTATGCTCCCTTATGAGTAATTACATTAGCAGTTGTCAGAACTAAACTTCTTTACTGGGTCTGAAAGTTAGCATCTGGGTTGATTCTACTGATCATGATGTGACTTTAATCGTAGCTCTGTCTTCCCTGAGGAGCAGTATTTGAAGTTTTCTTGTCATAACTAGCAAAGATTTCTCTTTTTTATTTCTGAAACTTTTTTTTAATTGAGGCAACATCAGTTAAAAACACTGTGTATGATTTATGTGACTACCACCACACTCTCCACCAAAGCACCCATAATCCTCTACCATAATCCACTGAGCCCCTTCTCACGTTTACCCCTCACCCCATAACCACTCCCTCTAGTAGCCTCAACTTTGCAGTCCTATTTCTAGAATTTGTTTTGTTTTAGTTTCACCTGTTCCTTTATTTTGTTTCCTTATATTCCACATGAGTAAAAGCATTTGATTTTTATCTTTCTCCTTCTGATTTATTTCACTAGCATCATCCCCTCCAGTTTTACCCATGTTGCCACAAATGACAAGAATTCTCTTTTTATCACTAAGTAGCATTCCATAGTGTACATTTTTCAGAAGACTTCTCTTTTAGTTTGAAATTTGGTAATTTTATTGGACCACCCATCTCTAATCTGAGAGTCTTTAAGTTCTGATGCGATGTTTATCTCTCATCTCCTTGCCTGCTCCTCTTCGCCTGGAGAACTGAATTTTTCCAAAATTCTATTTTACACAGGGTTATAGTATTAAACATTTTTATCATGCAGTGAGAGTAATAAACAACACTGTGAGAAAGATTGTCCTCTGTTCTGTTACTATAACGCTGACGTTTCCTAAGAGATTTGGTTGATTTTGCTTTTTGGAACATCTAAAGAGATACAGCAGCTAAAAAAGAGAACTTAGAGATGGAACTAGAAGGGAGATGATTTTCAATACCTTAAAAGAAAAGAAAAGATGCAGAGAAAAAATTGTGATGTTACATATTGTAGAAAAGAGGTAAATGCAGAGGAACAAATCAAAAGCAGTATTTGAACTTTGATGATGAAATCATAGCCAATAAAATCCATTGCGAACAGCCACTGTTGCTTTTGAACTTCTGACTCTACAGATGGAGGAGAATAATAATTTTAGCATTCCAGCACAGTGATAAGATGACAGCCTTTTCAAAAGAAATCATTATGATTATTACTTATTTAAAGATTAAGAATCCTATTTGAACTGTATAGGAACTTCTTTCTGAACATATTGGTGATGAAGTGGAGGTCACAGAATGAAAGATCCTCACGGGGCTCTGGCTGAAAATGCTATACTTGTTCATTTTATTTGGTCTTGATACAAAACAGTACAAGTGCTAAAATTTCTTCTCAGTCACCAAGGAATCATAGACATAGATAAGTAGCTGTGAATTTGAGAAGGAAATGTTTTATGAAGAACAAAGTTTCATAGGATGCTCCAGATACGGCTGTTTTCAGGCATGCTTAGTAACCTGGACCCTTTGAGAGGTACTTAAAAGCCAATGTAAGCCACATTGTATGGAAAGGACTAGAATGGCAGAATTCCTTCCCTGGTTATTATTGTACTTTTCCTCTCCTTGTCTACATTAGGTCCCCTAGAAAGTTACAGACCTTTTATTCTGATGTATATGTATATTCTGATGTAGATGAGTTAAGTTAGAATTTTATGGTAGTTTCTAATGTGGTTTATGTTTTAAATTGTTAAAGAAAACAGATGTGGGTACTTTATAAGGAACAGAGTGAAAAGATATACTGATTTTTTTTCCTATTCTATAGTTAAGCAAATGAACATTGATCTGAAAATGACAATGATTTTCCATACTTTGGGATTTTTAGTATGACAACAATATTGACCTGGTTTGGGGGGCTCAAGAAATGTTCAGATCATGTGATGCTTTTTTGTAGCAAATGGTACATTTGATACAGCCTTTGCTATGCAATTTTGAAATTCTGCTCTTCTCCAAGTAGGGTGCACATCCACAGGAAGAATCATGCCCGGGCCTAATAAAAGACATACTATCTGACATCCTTGGGATTTTCACATGATTGTCAGTAGGCAAAATATAGAAGATGATGTAAGTTTAGTGGTTATGAATTTTTAGTGTAATTTCAATGTCCCATTAATACATCAAATGTGACAACTGTATTATATTTGGGCCCATTATTTAGTAACAGAGAAGCAGAGAAAAGCCCTTAGAAGGAAAACTGTTCATTTTGACTAATGAGCAAGAGATCAAAGGATGCAACTTTCTTTCCTCTCTGCTCACATGCACTCTTGAGGGGATGAAGAAATCTGTAGGATATTAAGTTGTACAACATTACACTGGGGAGAGAAAAAGTTACCTTGGGTCTTGGAGGCTCAGAGTCAATACCAGGGAAAATCCTCCTTGTGGAGAGGTTTTATAAAATGCAATCGGAGGACTTTTGGTACCATCTATTTGTTAAAATAGTGGAATCATTGTCCCCATGTTACTTGTGGAAAGTGGAGACATCACACCCAGGAGAGTCTCCTGAGGAAATTGGAGCAACATAAAAAACCGGTGGCTCTCTGCTGGCTGCATACATGGTTTGTACTGTCTCTCCTCTCAGGAAATCTTGGGATCAAATGCGCTGAGAAAAAACAAAGGGGTGGTTCAGCTTCCTGGCCTTCTCTCTCTTAATCTGAATCAGAAAATCAGATCAGGGGCTTTTTTGTGAGAAAGTTTAGATGAAGGAATCTGAGAGATTCCTTTTCAAACACCCAGGAAATAATCTGTAAGTCTTTTAAAGAGGGTATTTATATAAGAAAAATAAAAATAAAATAAAATCACAAAATAATTTAAATGAAATGAAACGAGGATGAATGTATCTTAGAGACATTAACAGCAATAGTATTTGAGGAAGAAAAATAGATGGAAAAATGTGTTTCGTGTAAAATCCAGATCACACTCAACTTGAGATTTAATTAAAAACCTTTCAGTCTGGCTTGGTTGGTTTGGCTTTTCCATGTATTCTGTAGAATAGTTCCACCAGAATGCTAGAGTTCTGGGAAGCCTGAAGCTGTGTCTGATGTGCTGAGTGATACAGAGCTGGCTAATGTGGTTCCTGGAAGAAGCAATGACTTTTCTCTCCATGCTGCTTCTATTCTGACACACCTCAGACCACTCAACATACTCGTTATAGATCTTGGTTAAAAGCTATTTCCCAGTCCCTGAAGTGCAGCTATCACTCATGTGATTGTTTATTTTGATATTTATGAGACAATGCATGGCTGTATCATACTTGATGGAGACTTTGGAGTTTGTTTATGAGCACTTTTTCATTAAAAATGAAATGTAATGATGTTAAGAAACATTGGGAAAAACCATAATCATGTCATCCCAACACATTTGCAACCATTTTTACTTATTATCCATGTTCATATTTTGCATAGCAGTGACCAAAATGTCATTTTAAACTCTGCTTTTCCTTTTAGTAGCACTTCATCATATTTTACACATTGCTGCATATTTTTCTTTGTTATGTCTTTCAGTGACTGCAAGTTACTTAATTGTGCAATGTACCTATATTGTTCTATTGTTGAACATCCAGGTTGTGTCCAATTTTCCCCTTCATGTTGATAATGTTAAAACTCTTCATAGAGTTTTTTTATTTTTCTTTGTACTAAATTATTTTCTTAGGATAAAGTCTCAGGTCTGAAACTACTAAGTCAAAATTTATGACAATCTTTGTTGTTCCGCCGATCCTTTGTCCTACTGCTTTCTCAAAAAAATGTATGGGTCAGGGGCCTCCCTGGTGTTGCAGGCGGTTGAGCAATGCACCGTGAAGCTGTCCACAGCCTCTGCAGCGCGGGTTCGATTCCAACTGGTTGGGCGAGAATCCCACATGGCAAAGCAGACCTCTCCTGTCTCTCCCACTGCTCCCCTCAGCAGTGTATGTCATCAGTCTACCTGTTCTGTTTCCCACTCTGTCTCTGGTGAATCCTCTCACCCTCCCACACATCTGGCCTGTACCATGGTTCTTGTATAAATAAATAAATTTTAAAAAATCTTTTTAAAAAAATAACAAAAAAAAATGTATGGGCCAATTTACAATGCCAACAGTAATAGTGCAGTATTTGTATAACAGCTTTTTAATTGAATTTCTGATGGATTTGTTTTTGTTTTTGTTTTTTGCTAATTCAGATGAAAGTAGTTCTTCAAGTTTACTTTAGTACGCACTTCTTTAGTTAGACTCGTAAAAATATTATTCCCCTGTGTTTTTTTTTTTTTAAGATTTATTTATTTATACAAGAACCAGGGTACATGCCAGATGTGCGGGAGGGTGAGAGGATTCACCAGAGACAGAGCAGGGAACAGAACAGGCAGAGTGACCAAACACACTGCTGAGGGAAGTAGCGGGCGAGACAAGAGAGGTCTGCTTCGCCATGTGGGTTGCTCCGAGGCTGGTGGGGATCGAACCAGTACTGCAGAGGCTGTGGACAGCTTCACAGTGCTTAGCCCAACCACAGGGGAGACCCCTCCCCTGTGTTTCTTAATTGCATTTCTTCTTGTATCAATTATCAGAGACATTTTATAATTTCTCTTGACGAGGTTTCCATAATCTACCTGATTCTACCATTACCTTGAGAAATGGCTTTGTAATATTTTTGACACAAAGACATGACTAAATAAACATTTCAGCCAATGGTTGATCAATGCCATGCTGCACTTTTACTATCTCTTAGTAGTCCATCTTCCATTCTACTGCAGAGAAAGTTGTGAGCAACAATAGCCTCAAGCCAGTTATTCTAAGTGGAGTAAACTCAATTGTAACAGAAATGAAGTGTTTTAGAAGCATTTGGCTATGCAAATGCATACCTTAGCACAGATCCCAATCTTCTTAGCACAGGATAAAATCTTATTTAAAGATTTCTCTATTGTGATATTAAGTCTAGGTAGCAAGTTCTCCAACAGATCAAAACAATCTGTCATTTCTTCCAAGTTCAATCAGTATTCTAAGTTCATAGCACAATTTTATCATATATCATGTATTTATCTGATGACTATTTGAGTAAATAAAGGGAGAAATAAAACAATGGAATCACTGTTATCACTATCGGGATGTGTAAAGAGTCTACAGATGCTTTTTTTGATCTATAACTGACTTTATCCTTCTGATGAGTTGGGAGTCCACCTGTGAGGTATTAGAAAAATTTTAGTTCAGTGTGAATCCTGGATAAAACAATAATTGATATACTCTTTTGAATTTTGACTCGTTCTTTTTGGCAGAATCACTCAGTCTTTTAAGTTGTTCATCTGTGTCTTGGCTCATGTCTGAGATGCTATTCAGGGCACAGGAAGAGGTTGGCCTGATTGTGTCACTGGAGTAACTGAGCCTCTGACCTGGAGCTGATTCTGCTCTGACTGGCAGTGCAGACCACATTCAGACAGCATTTTTGGGCACTGTGACTGACGAACTTATGACCTATTCCTGTTTAGCTTGGTCAGGGTCTAGAAATCTGACCCTTTCTCAGCCATTGACAATGCTACAGATGTTGCTGGGTGTGTGACACGTCTTCCATCTGTCCCCTGGCCCAGACTGTGTGTCTCAGGCCCTCAGCAGACTCAGCTCGCTAGAAAGCCAGGAGCCTTGGGTGCACTGCTTATGCACCTCTGCCAGTGTGGCCCTTTGCTTCTTACCCAGCCCATGTTGCCTGGTGTTGGGGTAATACACAGAAAAGCAAGAGAAAAGTTAGCTATCATTTTCTAAAATAGTACCTCTCCTACATGCAAGAGTGAACGTTGGGAAGATATTCACAAAGAAGTATATCACGTGATCTTTGGCATGTCAAAACTTACAAATTAATTTGGGAGATAGCTTTGAAGAAAATCTTGAAATCAGAGTGCAGTGCCTCATGTAATCTATAAAACTGTGATTCAAGCCTGCTTGCCATTCTTGCCAAGTCTTCGTCCCTATGGAAGAATGAGGAACGGGATAGGAAGAGAGAGGAAAAGCGTGGTGGTAATGAAATCCCTCCATAGTGAAGGTTCAGGAATAATTGGGAATAGATGTTGTTATTTCACACTAAATTTCTGGATATTGTCTCACATGTTACTGGGCAGGGATGCCAGGGAGAGAAGACTGGCAGGGTGTGTGCTTTTGTTAGGCTGGGCCCAAACTTGTATATTTTCTTATTGATATTCTCTCCTACTTTAGTCCAACCCCCCACCTAAAGAAGCAAGAAAGTGACCCTATCCTTGTCTCTCCAACTTTTATTCTGTACAGGTTAGAACCAACCAGTTTCCATTATCTAAATAAGGGGTGCTCAAGGACACGAACTTTCTTAAAAACAAAGTCCAGTATTTACTTTCATAAGATGTTTGACTTCAAAATGCCATTTTATATTTCTTGTGTTGCTATTCCGATTTTAGCAAAAAAAAAAAAAAACTTTAATAATAATTGGGATATTAAACTCTATTTGATTTTCCTAAGCCCATGTCAGCAGGCCAGTGGGGAATCACAGGCAGTGAGCCAACAGGCAGAGGAAGCTGCTCAGGAGCTGGCATTTTATGGAGTAAATTTGAGAGTTCAATGTTTCAGAGGCACTGTTAAAGACAACTAAATTCTCTGCTTGAATTTCAAAAAAGCACACACCCTATAGACCGTAGATACAGTGTCCTACTTGGGAATGAAACACAGGCTCAGGAAAATACTTCTGAATAAGCTTCCCCACATGGACTGTGAGTGATTGGGGAGCATAAACCTATACAGTTTCTGAGGGGAGCAAACAGTAACTAAGGTGGCCACATGAAGGCCAACTGACAAGGATCACTTTTGGAAGGGAGTGGTTATGCCCACTGCCTGTCCTGGCAGACCTAAGAAAATGAAATGGTTCCCTAGAGTCTAAGATGAAAGGGTGTGAGGCTTCCACTTCATTTCCTGTGAATAAAACCTCTCCTTATTTGCAGAATTACCTCCCACCCCAAGCCTGCACAATAGGCAAGATGTGTGCTAAAGAGGCTTTCCTTAGCCAAAATACAATTTTCTGCACACCATGATTAGCAAAGCCTTCTTCACACCAAGAGTCTATGATTGGCCTTGATTACTCAACAATAGGAGGTCAGGAATAGGTTACTTGGTTTTCTGTCTTATCCTTTTCCTCTTTTCCCATCAAATGATAATCACCATCATTCTCAAATTTGAAATTCACTAAGGATTGATTTGTCGCATTTGCCACTTATCCAACCAATTTAACAGCAAGTCACTCTTGGGACCTAATTTCTGGTTTGAACTGTGTTCATCCACATCTTAGAATAAATGAAGACTGATCTGATGAGAATGCAGGGTTATTTGTTGTGACTGGTTAAAAATTTCAGTAACGGGTGGGTGTAGCAGTGGCAGATGTGGACACTGAAGCATGATGACATCTATGACCCTTCGCCACCTGTTTCCATCTGAAGCCCTTCTAGGTAAACACTGAGCAGTGTGAACAAGGCCAGGAAAAGCAATAGAGAGAGAGAGTCACAGAAGGCCATGACAGATACCCAGCTTTGCAGATGGGCAGAAAGCTGGCACTCGGGGAATTGATTGTCTTTTGCAGACTGAGAGGCTCTGTAGTTGGATGTCAACCACCTTTTTCATTCAGAAGTCATGTGGTCTGAATTCTTCTGGGACATGTGTGATAGGCACCACTTTGCCCTTTCTAGGATCCATATCCTAGGACAGTATCAGGATTTCATGTACATAGGATTTATCTTCAGTAGGATTTGTCTCTCCTATTTTAGACCCTTCTCTTTTTTATCAGTTTTTCTACCTTTGTATTTAGTACCATGCCATACTACCAAAACTATTCATGAATATTCCTTTTTTTATTTGAATGGCACAATATTCAAAATATTCCATATATGAATGAGACCATCCACTATTTATCTTTTTCCTTCTGACTAATTTCAGCTAGCATAATCCCTCCCAGTTCCATTCATGTTGCCACAAATGGCATGAGTTGAGTTTGTCTTTTTTGACTGCTAAGTAATATTCTGTTGTATAAATATACCACAACTTCTTGATCCATCCACATATTTTGTGGCATTTAGGTTGTTTCCATATCTTGTCTATTGTAAATAATGCTGTGATAAATAGGAGTGCAGGTTTCCTTTTGAATTAGTGTTTTTGTATCCCTTGGGTAGATTACTATGAGTGGAATAGCTAAATGATTATTTCTTTAAAATTAATTATCTAGCAAAAAATGAAGTATGATTTTCTTTTCTGGCAAACTTCATTCCTCATATATTTGCTTGCTTCAACTTGGAGTTTCCCAGTGGGCATTATCCTAATCGGTCTATTACCAGGCATTGGGTTCCACTAGTTTGATTTTTTCCTGAATTCTGTTTCCTACACCAAAACCTATGTCCCCTGTATCCCATCCCTCCATCCTCTTCTTTGTCAACTATATGGTTCAATGCGGTAAGTAAGATAATTATAGACAGTATCTTAAGACATATACATTTTAATTGGTGATGTTTTTATTGATGATATGATACCTTAACACAAAGAGGTGTTTCCAATGGCAGAAATTTCAGACTCTCAGGACCTGTGTGGATGTTACAAAATATTATCAGTCATTTTAGAATCCTTCAACACCTTTTTGTAACCTCAGTGCTGCCTATTCTGATTACACTTAAGGTAGCTTAGTCATCTGTCATTTAGAGCAAATCTCTAGAGTGGTGATATTTTCCAACCAGAAATTAATATAAATGATAAAAAGTGAGGGGGGACTTCTTGTGTATATATTGATAATACAAAGAGAAATTTATAAAAATATTATTTAGGTTTACATAAAAATAATTCTTATTCAGAAGTAAAAAAATGATAAGAAATTGCAAGTTTCACAGAAAATAAACTATGGTTATAGAATGGCCATGTCAGATTTTTATGCTACAGTAGTACAGAAGAATGAGACCTTTGGGGCCAGAGACCTGAGTTTTTATGACAGCAGTGCTACTAACATATGTGATTTAGAACTAGACCTCTAACACCATGGATGTTCTCCCCCTTAACCTCTGAACAAGAAAGAAAATATCATTTTTCTTTCAGTGTTGTCTTTGGCATCAGACAGACCTGAGTTTCAATGCTGGTTCAGCCATATACTAAGCAATGTGACTTCAGCAGGTAACATTCCATCTCTGAGTGTCAGTGTCCACATCTGTAAAATGAACACTCCCCGCCCTGTCTCTGGTGAATTCTCTCACCCTCCCATGCCTCTGACCTGTACCCCAGTTCTTTTATAAATAAATGAATCTTTAAAAAAAGAATTCCTTCATCATTAAAAAAATGAACACAATAGTATGTAACACATTAGCTGCACACATTTTGAAGTGTTCAGTAAATTATAAAGAAAATTAATAAAACATGAAACTAGGTTAGTTAAGTTCAAAGTTCCTTTCTATTATTAATCTAGTTATTGAGAGAGAGAAAAGTAGAGGAAATAAGGGGGGTAAGTGTTAGGTTATGATCACATCCTTATTTTTTCCTCAAATAATGTATCAACAGCCAAACACTATTTCTGAAACTGGTTTATTCTGACTGTCTCCTTCTTACCCCACTTGCTACCAAGAATATTTATGAGGAAGAGTTAGACTCTATATTTTGAGCATAATTCCTCAATTTCATTTCCCAAATGAGTTCTGCCAGGATCCAGAATCTGCTCCACTAATAATGACCTTCCCCAGTGAAAATTAAACACTCATTAATCTATAGACACCAAATATAAAATTGTGCCTGCAAAATAATACTAGTTAAATCATCATCCTTCAACTTTGTGGCAAATAGGAAGCCTTTAACCTCAGAACACTTAAGAATTTGGGTTTTAAGAAGCCATAATGCACAGGTATTACATGAATCTCTTGCAGAGAAACTTCCTGCCATGCTGTTTTGCTGTGGTTTTCTTTCTACCCACCTAAGCCTCATGAAAGCAAAAATAATGATCAATCATATAAAGTGGGACTTGTCTGAAATAACAGAAATGCGATAGAAAATGAGTGTTAGGAATGCAGAGCAGCAGACACTGGTTATCAAACCAGGAGATTGCTCATTAATATTTGGCACTGGCTGATAATGGATCATACCCAGAGCCTCTGCACTATGTCCTGACAGCTTGGTGTCCACTTACACCCTTCAGCAGTCACATCAACTTGAATACCCTCATTGTCAATGTAAACCAGAGGTTTCAGTCTGCAGAAACAGTGTCCCGGTTTTCTGCTCACAGGCCCAGCAAAGTCAGGGATTATTAGGAAAAGTAGTCTTTTTTTATGACCACTTTAACTCTTTCCTTAAGCAAGAATTTTATGAAATGTTCACAGTATCCTTCTAATGTCCTTTAAAATAGTCTTTGAAGTTTGTTGGTTGAAAGATAATGCTTTCGTAGTGCAATGATTAAGTGAAACGGGTAAATTTGAGAGTAAGGGATTAAATTTAACCACTTTGACTCTGGCACATACCGTAATCAGAATGGCACCAATGACTCATGGTGTTACACACCAGCCAGGAATGCATTCAGTTGTACTTTCTCTTGGCTGCCTTGATTAATTCATCAAATATACTGATTTATTCTAAAAATATTTATTAGCCTTGTGCTATGTGTCTGAAATAGAAAGATGAAAAGATCATAGTCTTGCCTTCCAAAACTCATAGAGGCCTGGGGGAGATATAAGTGAAAGCAAGTGATTGCATTACTACAGTGGGGTGTTTCCAAAGTGCCATAGGAACCTCCGAAAGGGCTCCTAATTTGGAGAATACCACAAAACTCCTGCTAAAAGAGACATCAGAGACCTATAGGAACAGTGACCACAGTGTAGAGAGGCTGGCATCAAAGAGAAAATAGAATTCTAGATTAAAATATTAATCTAAAGTTCAAGTGATCATTAACTAAATCTTTTTATTTTCAGAATTTTAACCTCTGAAGTTCATTCAGAGATGTGAGAGCCATGTTAGTGCCATCTGACTCACACAGCATCTGGGTCACCCCTGCCTCCTGGGGGAGGAGATGCATTACTGTTGGCTTTCCAGACTGGACGTAGGCGTAGACACTTCCACAGGCTTCTGCACAGTCTCATCAATCGTGGACACACCTGCCAATGAAGCCTTACTGTGGGAAATAACAAGAAAGGCAGTGCTGTTGCCAAATTAGAGCAGGGGGGATAAAATTGGAAACATTCACTACCTCCAGGGGAGACTTATACTATGGAAAGAACTTGCAACCACGAGCAAATGAAGCCACAGTGCCAACACTTCTTTCCTCAACCAGCCCTTACAGATCTCCTAGGTTCACCCAAGTGCTTTGGGAAGCCAAAATACTGAGGCTGAACATGCCATCGAGTAACCCAAGAAGTGTTCAGGCCTTTCCTGTTCCCATTCCTCCCCCTGAATGAGTCAGGCAGTGGTCACTCGTCAGTCATCATTCTGGCAGTTCCGCCATCAGTAAGCACAAAGCCTTTTGTACTGTTTGATCTTCTCAACCCACATTTATGGGTAGCTCGTCTGACCCACCTCCCTGGGTTGGTAAGGGGTAAAGAAAGTGCTTTCTTTATAAAAAGCAAAGTCCTATTTTTACTATTAAAATGCAAAGTACTATTTTTCTATTCACAGGGAAATTCCTGTGAGGCAGGTGAAGTGAGCACTATTAACTCTCATTTTCAAGTTGGAGTAACACAGAGGATAGAGAAGAAAATGCAATGTATAGATTAAGAAAAGCTGTAGGTGTTTGGCTATCTTTCTGGAATCAAGAAAATAGAACATATTTTAAAATTTCTAATCAACATTTTCAAATTTAAATACAATGGTTTGATTGAATTTTAATTTTTCTGTTTTCAAAAATTTATCTGGGAAAACAGTTAGAGGTGATTTTTCTCTCCTTCACCTTATAAACATTAAATTTAGTGTGGCAATCAGTGAGAACAAAGAAATAAATCAAACTGCAGGGTTTTTTTTCTCAGTAAAGTCCAACTTCTAAAACAAAATGGGTATTCTGTGGGGACAATTGGGCAGGTGTGGAAACTTCGGCAAGCAAAATGTTCACTTATCTTTCCCTGTAAAGCGATTTCTGAACTCCAGAGCATCCTCGTTTCTCGCTGCTCTCAAGTGGCTCTGCTCTAACCCGACATTGATCCCTCAGTGAAGTGCCTTTGTCATTTGCAGCTCTAAGTGGTGCAGCAGCTGCAAGTTGATGGAGAGAGGCTGGCATGTTGAGTGGCCAGGAGTGCTAGAATTCCCCACTGAAGAGGACCTTATTGTGATGTAATGAGCCAATGGCCAGACACCATGAATGATTTTGCCCTTTGCATTAGCTCTCGGACATTCTAGCATTTAAGGTCTGATGGTCTGTCTGCTAGCCAGGGCTTCTGGACTTTACATGGAGAAGAATGGAGTGGATGGACTTTTATGTCATCTGTCTGAGGGAAGGGAGGGGAGGTCGTACTAACAGCAGCCCTAACAAAAAAAGGAGGTGGGGGGACACTTCCAAAAGGACCAGGCAAGACCAATGCTAAAGCAGAACATGATTTTGTGAAGGTACCTAAGTCTGGGTCTGGGACTGCCCCAGTTCATGCCTTTGTTCTAGGGTAATTATGAATAGTCCTCCCTCTCTCTCTCCACTGTCACTCTAATATTTATGACACTGCCTAAAATCACAATGCCCTGTCTTAGATTGTCCAATAATGCAATCCTGGCTAACATTTACTAAGCACTTATGTGCCAAGTACAATTCTAGCTGCTTTAATCTTACTTTAATCTTTAAATCAGCGCTACTATGCAGGTGTCATTCTTCCATTACTATAATAAGGAAACTGACATTTAGAGTAGTCATATCACTTGTGTAGAGTTCTAGTAGGAAAGTGGTAAATTTAGAAATTGAACCCAGCACTACATTCCTCCCATGTCCAGGTTCTCATCACTGTACAACAGACACAAGTATCCTCAAGATAGAATCCTGGTGTCCAGGGGAGCCCCTGCCCCACAGCCTGAATGGCAGGCTGTGGCAAGGACCTGGTACTGACTTTCTAGAGTTTTTAGTGGCACAAATAATTTGCCACCAATGAGAAGCATGAGAAGTTGAACAACAAAATCCAAACCCTTCTAAATGTTAGTGGTAAAATGTACTATGTGACTCCTTGTATTTACATTTTTGTATTTCCCACAGTGCCACAGGACTGCACCTTTACAGAGTAGGTACCTAGTGTGTGTGACTATGTGTGAATTTTTAACAGTATCAGGGGATTGAAAAGAGAAATAGCTCCTTGGGTTGTTCATTTCTTGCAAAATTCAGCAACTCTGAGTTAAGCAGTTCTTTAACCACATCAAAGAACTGCACTGGGAGAAGATACCATGCCTTGGTGCCAGGAATTTTTTGGATAAGATGTTGACCTTTGAATGGTCCTTCTAGAAGGAATCGGCTTGAAAGAACTTCTACTCACATCAGATATGCTCTTGTTTAGAGGATCTAAAGTTATATCCCTCTGAGGTCCTCTATGAAGTGTTACTTCCTAGCACTTTGGGTTTTTAAACATGAGTCGGCACCTGCCACAAAAGTGTTCCTACTAATTTGGAGCTGTACCTTCTCCCCCTGAAATTTAGATGCCAGAGCATTCAAAGAGAAGAGTGACTGAAATGGTAAACCCAAAGAGGACTTGTTTTCAATACACCTCTTTTGCCATTTGAAAGCATTATGAAAGACTTCACAATTTAATGATAGTGAGGGGACCTGCCATTTCTGAGGTGTCTGTGGTGGAACCAGACTTCCTACAGTGCTTGCAGCACAGCCAAGATCCTAGTGGTTTCTCAGAGAAAACACTGTAGCCTCCAAAATGGTGTGAAGAAGTGAGAGCCAGGGGGGTCTTATATCTTCTCATTTGAGGGTAAGACTGGGCGCAGAGAAAATAGATTGGGAATTCAATGAGCAAAAAAAAAAAAAAAAAAAAAAAAACCCACTTCCTTGGATTTTGAATTACTACTGTTTAAAAAAACTTATATTGTTACTATTTAATGTTTAATTCATCCACCACAATACAGTTTGTTTTTTAACATTGTCTTTTAATAACAAAAATATGTGTAGGAATGCAATTATGAATACAATCAAAACACCATTTTTAGAGTTGGAAATGGTACAAATGATAATTCTGTTTTCTAAAAAAGGCAATGACTCTTCTCTTGGTAGTAAGATGATGAATTAACTAAACTGTTGAAGCTAAAAATCTATCCCAACTCTTTTAAAGTCAAATACCTAATTCTTCAACTCTTAATTCCAAACTCCTAAATGGGTAGGCACTCATATTTCTTTAATACTTTGTTGTTTCACCTGTCATCAGCAATATAGATGGTGTTTAAAATATCTAAAGTCGTCTATATAAAATTTCCTTTATAGTTCTCAGTTTGAGTTTTTGTTTCCTTTTTCCTCAAGTCATTGAAATCAAGACATGCACCGTATGACCCTCATAGACATCTTCTGTATTTCTGACTCAAGTGAGATGTTTTGTGTACCGTGATCGTGTGACAATTAGATTAAATCAAACAAGTAAAGCATGTTCATTCCCTCTCCTTATCCATAAGGTCCTTGGACTGCTATTTTTATCCAATCTCTGTTTCTTTATTTCAAGATTACAAAATGCAAAGGACATTCTTAAACAACAACAAAACCTCTACCTACATTAGCAATTAACATTCACTCCTTTTTACAATCATTCCATTTTCCCTCCTGCTGTTTTAGGAAAATCTGAATTAAAAAGCCTGGTGCTGCTCAAGGGCAATTAATAGCACTGAGATGACAAAAGATCTTAGAACAGCTGACAAAGTGGCACTGGGAGGGAACTGGGCCCTGGCTCAAAGTCACGGTAGGAAGCGTGTGCCCTGTGCAGCATGTTCTTTATGCCTGAAGAATGAAAAGATTTTCATCACCCAGGATAATGCAATTAAAAAGTGTACCACCAGAACCCACCCTATGCCAATGTGCTCAAAATTGGGCCTCAGACCCCGGGACTGAATTGAAATTTGAAGCTGAAATATCTCCATCAGCAGGAGAAAGGGTGCATTTGGGGTGGGGGTGGGGGGTCGGTCTGCTTCTCAGTGCAGACAGGTGCCTGTTAGTAGAATGGAGGGACATATGTTCATTGCTCATGGTAAGAAATGATGAGAGGACTTAGGGCGAATGGACAGAGGAGATAAAACTAATGTCAGAGAAGAAACTAATTAAAGCAGGATCTCAGAACTCTTTTCTTCCTTTCTACTCAGTGTTTCTGTCCCATGCTGTATACACACAATTTAACATGCATGGAGAAAAGAGAGAAACCATCTCTAATTGCCCGAAAATGACATAGTGTTTATTGTCCTGAATGCTGCTTTGCCCAGGTGGAAATTGTTTTCCTGATTAGTGTGCTCACACAGAGCCACCATGGCCTACCCTACAGTTGGGAATTTTTTCTCATCTTACTGAGATGAGCACAATTCAAGCTGCTGATTACTGAAACAACAGAGAAATAGTTTTAGACAATTGCTGTGACCCTGGATTGTCAGGAGCAGGGAGGTAAGAAAAAGGCCCCCTTACTGATGAAACAGCAAAGGGGTGAGTGTGGCCCCTCTCTGTCATCTGCTTCTGCTGCAGGATGCTTACCCAGCAATATTTACACTTCTTATTCTGATTCCTGACATGTTTCCTGTCCCTAAGGTTATTCCTAATGGTGTACACATAACACTAACACGTCAGGCTAACCAAGCTGAGCTTAAATCAGCAGGCATTGTGTTACGGTGATTGTGAAGGATTCAAGTTGGCTTGGTCCCATGAAGGCTTCAATGCAGAGAGGTTCAGTTTTGTTGCACAAATGTTCTCTGTGAAATCTGTGGTAGAAAGAATGGAGGGACATCAGGAAGCTGGGGTAAACACACACTCACACCCACAATGACTAAAGCAGTCAAGGAAGTTTTGGCTACTATAAGATTAACAGTTAAAATTTATTGGCTGCTGCATCTGGGCCATGTTCTGTGTGTGCTCTTTTGTGTGCTTGCAATAACCTGTAAGGGAATTCCTTTTATGGCATCCATCTTCCACATGAGAAGTGTGAGGCTTAAAGAGGCTAAAAACTCATAACTAGAAAGTGGCAGGGCCAGAATTCAAATGCTGAGCTTATCTTCGGATTTGACCCAAACTTCTAACCAATACCACCAAGCTTAGTGTCAATGAACAAAGAGAGAATTAAAGATTATTCTTACTGTAGGTTCATTTCCAATTAAGAAAACTTGATGATGAATAGCAATTGCTGCCATTTGTTAGAAATGAATTATCTGGGGCCTTCCTGGTGGCACAAGGGGTTAAGACACAACCTATGAAGCTATCAGCAGCCACTGCAGCATGAATTCAATCCCTGGCCAGGGAGGGTCCCACATGGTGAGCAGACCTCTCCTGTCTCATCTGCTGCTCCCCTCAGCAGTGTATTTCTTCAGTCTGCCTGTTCTGTTCCCCCACTCTGTCTCAGGTGAATCTTCTCACCCTCCCTCGCATCTGGCCTGTACCCCATTCTTGTATAAATAAATAAATCTTAAAAAAAAAAAAAAACCTTGAGTACAGGAAGTAATTTGGTTCCAGTATGCAAAGTGTGCTTAGGAAGGTGGAGAAAACAAAGAGGATGATAGAAAGAGGGTGGGAAGAAGATTTTTAATAGGTCCAACTCCTTTGGGAAGAGTGCTCATATATATATGAATGGAGTCAGGTATGCAAGGAAGGGCCCTTCTAAAAGCTAAAACCTGTCTCTTGAGAGTGAATGGTCTTTTTATCTCTACTCTATTGGCAATTAATGATAAACCATCACATAATATCTCCTTTACCACTGTCTCTTATGATTGTTTTCAGCTTTTATTGTTCAAGCTCCTCATGTATTCTAACTAGAAGATGAACTATTTGAGAGAGGAAAAGAAAGTTTTTGAATTGCTTTTAACCTCCTTTTAGTTCTAAAGAAATATATGGTTAGTACGCATGGATTGATGAAAGATGTTTATGCTCATTGTTTCTCCTAGTTTGAAGTAACAAACTAAGAAATACCAGTGGGACCCAGAGGAGAATAGTGTAAAAAGATGTTCATTACACCTCTACACCTCCAGATAGTTCACTCATATATCCATACAGCTGTAAATCCATTTATTCAATGTTCCTAGAATTCTGCCAATAAGAAGGTACAAGAAAGTACATGGTCATATCCTTTTCAATCTCATAGATTCATAAGAAGAGGAGGGTCATACCTGCTCATATTCAGTGGGGAAATGGAAAATATTCAGGGTTTCAGGTTGTTGGTAAGCAAGAACCCCATGCATATCTAACTCTTTGAATGTTACATGGATACTGGGGATACATGTGTGAATAAGCTAGATGTAGACATTGTTCTCATGGAGCTTGCAATTTAGTGGGTAAAACAAATGCAAAATGCCAATTACTCATAAGTGCTATGAGTAAAGAAGTATAAGTATATGTATAAGAGTGTAAAACATGAAAGACTAACTTAGATTTGGCCACGAGTGCTGGTTGTCAGAAAAAGTTTCCAGGGGCCTCCCTGTTGGTGCAATGGATCAAGTGTCAACACTATGAAGCAATCTGCAGCCACTGCAGCACGAGTTCGATACCTGGCCAGGGAGCTAACGCACATGGGGTAGCAGACCTCTCCTATCTTGCCACAGCTCCCCTCAGCAGTGTATTTCAGTCAATCTGCCTGTTCTGCCCACTCTCTCTCTGGTTAATCTTCTAACTCCCCCACACTTCTAGCCTGCACCCCAGTTCTTGTACGCATAAATAAAACAGAAAAATATTTTCCATATGAATTCCACTGAAGCTGAGACTTGAAAACTGGGGCATCATTAGCCAAAGAAGTCAATGACAAATGGGGTAGAGCATAGAGTGGGGATTATTGGTGGTGCCAGAGGAAGCTAATGAGTAAAGCAGAATTAGCAACTGTAGGAGGTCATGGGTAAATGTTTGAGTTGTTTTTATTTTAGTTGCACCATCTAGCATCCCCACTCTCTATTTGGGGGCCTCTCCTACTGTGAATGGCATCTATGGAATTCACAGCTATAATCTCCTGTTATGGAGAGCAAAGGAGGAAGATCCTCTTTCTCCTATCATCTCGCATCCAAGATACAGTCATGAGATCTATGTTTGGTTGATAACTAACTTCCCTGTTTTTCTGAATCAGGAGCAAATGATGCAAAGTAAAAGGAAGAGTTTAGAATTCACTCATGGCAGTTGCATTGTGTGGTATTGGTCAGTGGTGTTAGTAGTAGCTGGTGCCCTGTCCTTCTAGTTCTTCCTTCCATCTGACCTCCAGAACCTCCTTTATTATTTCATTTCCTGCAGACCCAGAGATTCTGTGAGCTTGCCATCATCTCCCAAAGAGCTTTCTGTCTAAATTCATCAGAACTAATTCAGTTGCTTGCAACCTAGAACATTGACAGCGATCAAGACAAGAGCTGTAAAGGTTCTATCTAAAGTGTAACAAGAATGAATTTAATTCAAACATTGCAAAAAGTTCTTCATAGTTTTCAAACGTCTTCGACAGGATTCATTGGTTTGTATAGCAAACAGAGAGGTAAGTACTATCTCTCTTTTTTGCACCAAAAAGAGAATGGAATTGGAAATACATCTAAAACACAAAACTGCAGCTTGGAATTTGTAAGTCAATTATGCAACTGAAGAGACATGCATTCTCATTAGAGAAAAATTTGGAGCTTGGAATCATAAGATGGCAAACATTAACAGGCGTATTAGTAAAAGGATCCAAGCATGCTATTATGTAGCCTGCTGGTAAGCAACAAAGATAGGGAGTCAAATCATAAAATTTAACCTGAGACCCAGAGAAAACAGTTACCTGGTAGGATTGTTATAAGGATTAAAAGAAAAATATTTTATTGCTAAAAAATGCTAAACATCTCCTGGAGGGGTGGTGGGGAAAAGAAAGAAACCCCATGGAAAATTCCTAGAACACAGCCCATTGGAGAGCAGATGATCTAAAAGATACTAGTTCCCTTTTGTTTCCAGAGGTATTGGAGGACACTGGGGAATTAACCCCTAGGTGAATAAGATGGGTCAGAGAAGATCTTTAGCACAGAGTGTCATGGTTCAAATCCAACTCAGTAGGGAAGGAGCTTTGGAGAAATGTGGAAGGGACACCCACAGGAACAGGGAAAAGACAGGAGTGGTCGCTGCCCTCCTTTTTCAGGTCAATGGTATTGCTGCGATTTTCTTCCTAGTACTTTATCTGGAACTTAGATGATCTATTCTGCATTTGGAGTTGGTATAAAAATGAAGGTGGTGTGTTGCTTGAAATAAAACACACAGAAATTATTCCAGTTTCTTTTTTTCTAAAAACTAATAGGAAAACCAAGAAAAGGACTTTTTTTCTCTTTCAGGGAAAGAAACAAAAGAATTTTTTTGATAAATGCAGAGTATTTTCTTTAATATAAAAACCAAATATTTTTCTAAAAGTAAATTTTATTTTCCCAAATATTTGACAAGATCAAGCTGTAAAATTCTGAAGTTTAGTCAGCTGTGCAGATTGACTTTTGAAGTGTAAAATAAACCTTTACTTAACAGATGTCAGGACTGTGACTTTGAGAGATAATGACAGTTTTTATAGTAGGTTGGTGACAGAATTCTAAGGAGAATGAATAAAGTTTTGGTGCCAAGTCTGGGGAAAAAAATGACAACATGATTATTAACAACTGACTGAAATGGGGAAAGCAAAAGCAAGTGCTTTAATTTATTTGATTAGGCAGCATAAATTGTTCCATAAATATCGGTAAAATAGATTTAACAAAAGGATAGGCTGTACCTTCAGGTTAAGAATGAGAGTAACTCAAAAGCCCAAACTCCCTTCAAAATCATGAAGAATAAACTAGATTTAAATAATTTCTAAGGCTTCACATAAGGGATCAAACAGTCATGGAAAAGATTTTATCAATTATTTTCAGATTCTACCTCTCTAACAGCAAATAGAGAAGGGTCTGCTATGCGGACAAACATATTCTAACTGTAGGTTCACTGCAATATTTAGAATCAAAATTGTAAGCAAAATCAAATTCCTATAAGCCTCATTATGTCTCATAATCTTCCCCTCATTCCAACCTGCCTGTAACCAAGCAAGTTCTGGATATACTCAAGTCCTGTGACTCTGCAACATTTCTTCAGACCTCTTTCTCCAGGAAGTTCTGTCTTCACTGAACACAGAATTTTTTTTCTAATCTGTACAACATTTAACATTGACCAATGAGTGTCATTGAGCCCAGTCCACAGATCTTAAATTCTATTCTAGACAACTTCACTGCACTTTGTGGTACCTCCCAGGAGGTGATACACAGGGGATGCCAACTTCCCACAGGGATCCTGTTCTTTTCTGGAGAAGTGAGCTTGGGAGATAAACTAAATGACTTCAAAATCTTTTATATGAAATCTGAAGCAGAATCAGGACTGAATGTCCAGCTCTGCCTCCTCACTACATTTTTATGAGTCTTCTTTATATTTGACCTTCCTGGCCTTACAACTGTGGTGGCAAAAACTTGGAAAGAGCCATTAAAGGAGGGAAGTTTGATGAATTGGTTCTTCTCACACATGTTCATCCTCAGGACCAAGGAGGTCAGAGCTTCTTCCTGGACTCTGAAGAGGAGGGAAAAGTTTGATTTAGTTGCCAGATCTCCATGTCTGTTTATTTGGGTTCTTAGGCTGATCTTTCAGAGAAGGTACCCAGTATACCTCTATGTTTTTCCCCTCAAGCTATGAAAACATTGAAGGGTTTATCTATCTCAAATAGTTTTTGGAACAAAGTGGAATGGAAAGTGGCAATAAGTGTTTAATATATGATAAATTGATGGAACAAGTTCTTGGAAATTTTTTCTAGATTCTAGAGATGTAGGTTACTATGTAGTCATCAAAAATAAGCATGAAGACTGGGTTTTAAATAACATACGGTCATAAAATCCTACTACTGTAGGATTTTAAAAACTTCATTCTAAAAACTTTTTGTCCATTTTTGAGTGGGTTATTTGTTTTCTTTTTGTTGAGTTGTATGAGCTCTTTGTAAATCTTCAATATCAGCTCTTTGTTAGATATATGATGTGCAAATAGTTTTCTCCATTCAGTATGGTTCTTTCTAGTTGTACTGATACTTTCTTTCATTGTGCAGGAGTTGGGTATTTTTTTTTTAGTTTGATGTAATTCCATTTGTTTATTTTTACTTTCATTTCTCTTGCTGTTGAAGACAAGTCCATAAAGACATCAGTGAAACCAGTGTTGTGTAGTGTTTTGCCTTAATTTTCTTCAATATATTTTATGGTTTGGGGTCTTATATTCATGTCTTGAAACCATTTCAAGTTAATTTTTGTCTCAGATATGATATGTTGATCTGTTTTCTTTGTTTTGCATGTGGCTGTACAGTTTTTCCAGCAATTTATTGAAAAGATTCTCCTTTCTGCAATGTATACTAATGGCACCTTTGTCTTAGATTAACTGTCCATACATGTGTGATTTCTTTCTCAGCTCTCAATTCTATTCCATTGATCTGTTTGTCTATTTCTGTAATAGCACCATACTATTTTGACTGCTAAGGCTATATAGTATAGTTTGTAGACTTTGAGTGTGATAACACCATACTCCTTTCTGTCAGGATTGATTTGGCTATTCCAGATCTTTTGTGGTTCCATATTAATTTCAGTAATATTTTTTTCTATTTAATTGAATAATGCCTTGAAGCCTTGACAGTAATTGCATTGAATCTGTGTGTTGCTTGGGTAAGATGGGCATTTTAATGGTGTTAATTCTCCCAATCCATGACCATGGAATATCTTTCCATTTCCTTCTATTTATTTTAAGAATGTCTTATAGCTTTCATTGAATAGGTCCTTAAACTCCTTCACTCAGTTTATTCCTAGATATTTAATTCATTTTGTTATAATTGTAAATGGGATTGTTTTATTGACTTCTTTTTCATCTAGCTTGTGTTTACATATAGAATTACAGCTGATTTCTGTAAACTGATGTAATATCCTGTGACTTTATTGTATTGATTTGCTATTTCAATTAGTTTATCAGTGTAGTCTTTAGGGTTTTCTATTACTGTTATCATATCATCTAAAAATAGTGGTAGATACACTTCTTTCCCAGTTTCAATTCCTTTTATATATTCTCTTTCCTAATTGCTCTAGTTAGGACTTCCAATACAATGTGAATACTAGTGGTAAAAGTGGGCACACTTTCCAGTATCTAATCTTAGAGGAAAAGCTTTCTAGTCTTGCCAGTGTATGATGTTGGCTATGGTTTTGTAATAAGTGATCTGTATTTTGTTGAGTTATGTTCCATCTACACTCAGTTTTTTAGGGTTTTTTTTTTTTTTTTTTACATATAGCTATAGTGAATGTTATCAAATGCTTTCCCTGTGTCTATTGACTTGATTGTGATTTTTATCTTTCCTTTTGTTCATAGGATGAATTACATTTATTGATTTTTCAATATTGAACCATCCTTGTGTTCCTGAAATAAATCCTACTTGGTCATAATGTATCATCTTTTTGATGTGTTGTTGAATTGGTTTGATAAAATTTTGTTGAGATATTTTGCATCTATGTTCATCAAGGATATTGCACTTTAATTTTCTCTTTGATGTCTTGGTCAATTTTTTATGTCAGAATGATGTCAGTCTGATAGAATATGTTTGGAAGCATTCCTCTTACTCAAATTTTTGAGAAGGATAGGTATTAATTCTTCCATCATTTTCTCTACCTGCTGTATGTTTTTAGAAGTTTAACTATGATGAATTTAGTGTGATACACTTTGCATTTGTCTTGCTTATGATTCACGGAGCTGCTTAATTGTGTGATTTGATATTTTCCATCAAATTTAAGAATATTTGACTTATTATTTCTTAAAATACTATTACTCTCTTCTCCTTCTGTGACCAGTATATATTGTACTACAAATTTCTGAGGATCTTCATTTTCTTCTACCTGTTTTTCCCTATTTTCATATGGATAATTTCTATTAATTTTTCTTCCATCTACTAACTCCATTTTCCATCTACCATTAATTTCATCAGATGAATTTTTAAAATCTAAGTTATTATAGTCTTTTATTCAAAAAGTTTTCTTTCTTTTTAATTTCATATTTCTGCTCAGATTCCCTAACAACTTATTGTTAAGAAAGTGTTTTTCTTTAAATCATTGAACATACTTATTATATCTGCTCCAATGTTGTGCACACTAACTCCAACATCTGATCCACCTTGAGATTCATTATCTGATTCTTCTTAACTATTGAGCTCACTTTTAAATTTTTTTCATGTTTAGCAATTCTTATTGTATTCTCAATATGGAAAATGCATCTTAAAGTCTAAGAATTCTGCTATCTTCCTCCCATAAACTATCATTGTTTACTTTAGTAGGAAATTCAATTACTAACTAAGTTGAGCTTGTGTAGAGTTTACTTCATTTTAGACTTTTTAAAGGGCATATCTGGAGTAGACATTACTATGGAATATGATTTTTTACTCCTAAGTAGAGTGACTTTCTGCTGTGTCAGCTGGGTGCCAAATTGTTAACAAGATATTTCACCCTCGCTGATCTAGAACACCAACATATCCCAGCATTGCTCAAATTTTAGTAATTCAGTTGCGCTTAATACCATTGCTGCTCTCTAGTGAGCCATTCATCACCTTATCTTGGATAAGCACTCTGGGTACTTGTGAGGAAACCGCTTGAAGATTTCTGGAATTTACTCTACTGCGTTGTCCTTTCCAGTGCCCTATCTCACAAATTATTGACTTTAGATAGCTTAAACTTGGTTTATACTTTCTCTGCTCAGAAAGATCACTGTGCTTTGCTTGGATTCCCAATTACTACGCCACAATGAAGACACTTCCTCAATTAAATCTGGTATGATTGTAAATTCATTTTCTCTCAGGGATAGCATGCTGATTGTACTAACTATTCTCTAGTCTAATATTTTTTTTTCCAGTTTTATAGTTATTTGCAGTGGGATAGTTTGGAATTATTTTTATATGTCATAGATAGAAGCAGACTTTCCTGGCTGCTTATATATTCTGATTACATATCAAGATGTATAGAGTTCTTTGATGTTTCTGTATTTGCAAGTCTATCTGTTTTTCTTATATTTTACTTTAAAATGTCACTGACTATTTACCCTGCCACAACCTCACAAGCCTTATCTTCCTTAACTCCTTATTTTACTCACTGCTTGAAAAATCATGGGATTCTTTAGTCTAGGATATAGATATTTGTCTTTAAGACTGCAAAAATGACTCATTTGTGCCAAAAAAAAAAAAAAAAAGAACTCAACTACAATAGTCCTTTAAAGCTTCTAGAGACATCAGATTAGTATTTGGTTGTTTTACTCTAAGAATAGCAGCCTTAACATTAACTGAGTTTTTCTTAAACCTGTTTTAGGCATGGAATATGTTTTTAAGGTACAGAGTAGAAAATTATTCCCTAAGAATGTTAATTATTTTGGGAGTTGCAATAAGACTGCTTCTAAATTGCCATTGGACGCTCATTATAAAGTGTCATCTTGACATTCAGAAAAATGACCTGGGGAAATCACACAAGCTTCAGTGAAGCTTTTTGTACATAAAACTTTTGACCTTCCCAGATTATCTGACTTTAGGTGTAATATTTCTACTTATCTTAATCTTCATGCTTCTTGGAAGATCTTTAGCGTTCTTTTCAATTTTAGAATTGACTGATGTTATCCAAAAGTGTAGGTTTTACAGACTTTATTATTTTTGCCCATATTTTTATTTTCATTAATATAGTAATTTGTAATAATACTGAAGAGAATTTATTGTCCACACACAAGGATATATACAGAATGCATGAATGATTTCTTTACCTACTCACTACACTCTGTTGCCAAGAGATTGTGCAAAGTGTGCACTTGTGGATACATAGAGTAATATTTCCCATTGTCTCCCCCAATATGGCACATGAAAGAAAAACAAAATCACACTGGCATTTGGGAATTAATTTATTGCTACTTCAAGATTCTAAGAACAGACAACCTCAACACCCTATGGCATGAAATCAATAAATGTGTGTTCAAATGAGAGAAGAGAACAATCCTCTAAGTCCAAACCCAAACAAGGTGTTTCTGATTAATACCAGTCTAATACCTTTTCAGTTTCATAATCAAGAAGTGTTTTCTTGGGCCTCCCCGGTGGCGCAGCGGTTGAGCGCTGGGTTGCGAAGCTGCCCACAGCCTCTGCAGCGCCGGTTCTATCTCCTGCTGCTCCCTGGCCACCGGAGGAGGGTCCCACATGGTGCGCTGCTCTCCTGCTGCCCGCTGCTCCCCTCAGCAGTGTACTTCGGTCCTTCTGTCTGCTCTGCTCCCCGCTCTGGCTCTGATGAATTCTCTCACCCTCCCGTGCTTCTGACTGTACCCAGAGCTTGTATAAATAAAATAAATAAATAAATCTTTAAAAAAAAAGGAGAATTTATTGAAAAAAAAAAGAAGTTTTCATATTACTCCCTCTACAGCTTTCTCTCTTCTGAATGAAGTAACTGTATGAAGGGGAGCAAGAACACTTTCTATAATCAGTAGAGTATCTGGCAGCAGATACAGTAGCTGTGTTTTTGGTGATTTGGGCTTTAATAGCTCAGTGTAAAAGGCATTAAAAGTATCTAAGCAATAGCAGATATTACTTTTTCTTTCTTTTTTTTTTTTTTTTTTTTTTACTTCTAGTCAGCTGAAGATACTTTCAGTGGATTTAGGGTCCAGATTATACGTAGAAACATTGGATTTGTCATTGATGAAATATTTCTCTAAAATTAAATATATTATTTGAGGTCAAGCATATACAGTTCATTATTTATTTTACTCCCTTAAATGACAAGATTGTCAACAACTAATGATCTAATTTGCATTGGTTCATGGTATGAGTAAGCAGAGAATAAAAAAAGAAATTGAAAAATGGTTTTTCAAAGACTGCATTTCATGAAAAGTTTAAAACTACTCCTGGTGAAACATGTGGCTTTTTAGACATTGGTTCTACATATATTAAGCCAAAAGACACCCACTGAAAATGTTTAAATTAAATCAAAGCTACCATTAGTTGGCATATAAGTAATGAAAAGAAAACTGGTGAGCTGGTTTAAATCATAAATAATGAAAGGAAAAATATCATCTGGCTGAAATTCCTTTTCTTAACTACTTTATGTAATTAGTAACAGACATTGTCTCTACCAATTTTTTAAAAAAACATAATGTTGTATATCCTATAGCTTCCCATTACTTTTTTATTTTGGGAATTAAAAATCTAGGCAATTTTAAATGTTTATTAGCCAAATAAAGTCCAAAAAATTAAATTACATATACACATTGATTAAAATATGAAGTTGAGGATTAACTCTGATGTGATAATTGTAAATAAACTGCCTCTTTGTCAGGAATATGTATTTTTGCTATCTTTATTGTGGATATATACAAGGTGTTAGGAAGAAATATATTTAGTAGGTTAATTAGGTGGTTATTACCACAAGTTCCTAAGTTTTTTTTTTTTTCACTCAGAAAAATATGAAAGCTAAAATAGGAGGTGTTGGCTTATGTAAGAAAAAGGGAATCAAAATAAAAATAAAGAAATAAAAATAAAAGCAGGAATAAGAAAAAGGTATTAAATACTATACACATTAAAAATAGGCTGGTTATAGGAAAATAAAAAGCAACACTAGAATTATAATACTCTCACCCCATTTTTATGATTGGCTGTGACAACATACAAGATTTCTGTAATGCAGATTTTGTAAACTTAGGAAAGTCACTTAAATTTTAATCAGAAATAAACAAAAATACAGCATTTTCCAAAAGTTCCATACGATTTAACTCTAATCGTATAAAGAAATGATAAATTAGCAACATTTGCCATTACTAGCATTGTAAATGGTTAAGAAGGTTGCCGAGTAAAACCACCCGCAGGACCAGATGGTTTCTCAGCTCCCTGCACTGTGCTGCCCCACTAGTCACAGCCTAAGTTTTTTCCTAGTGTCTCCACCGCCGCAAGTGAGCACTGCTATTCTCCAATCCCCAGTACATCTGTTGTACAAGCTTCAGATCAGAGTGAAGAAATAGGGACAAAGGCCACCCACACTAGTGCACTTGCTGCTCTACCAACTGTCAGCAATTGCTTAGCATGTTTTCTACTTTACCTGTCTCTCAGTTCATGTGTTTTTGGAAAGTAGTTGACAGGTAAAGAGTATGATTTTCCTGCCAAAATCCACCCTACAGTGCAAGAAGCTATTTGCCACTCACTAGAAACAAACACAGAACATAAAGGAAAATAGAAAAAAAAAAAGAAAAGAAAAAGTAACATAACACTAGAGGCCTGAAATGAAGCTAAAAAGGCCAACTCATCCATTGAAGCAGATTTAATGTCAGCCATTCAATCATTGATTCATTCAACAGATATTAATTATGCATAGAAATGTTTAAATGGAGAAGTATTAATCCAAATAAGAAATAGTAAGATACAATTTAATAGGCAGCAATAAATGACTGGCTTTATTATATTATGTTATTATGTTGGAGAACCTAAACGTTATGCACTGTTTTTGCAAATTGATATTCTGGTGTTGCTCCTAGCAATGTGTAGTCCCTATCTTTTTGAAAGGTAGCTGACAGGTGAAGAGTTTGATTTTCCCTGCCCAAATCCACCCTACAATGAAAGTCTACATATATGTATGAACACCTCCTTACATGCAGGCAAACAGAGAAGTGGGATCAGGAATCAAAGTTTCTTAGACCACAATATGCAAAGGAGAGATTAAATACAGCTTTGAGTGGCCTGAGATGAGATTATTGGCAGAAGGAGGAGACAGGCTGGGAGAAAGTAGAACTGCCCTTACCTTTATGTAGGCTCAGTAAATGTGCCCCTTTTGAGAGAAAAGTCAGTTTCCCAGTATGTCCCTAGACAAGCACTTCAGACTTTCTACCTCCTATCACTAATGTTTCAGGACCCACTGGCAATTCAATGATCTGCACTTGAGGAGACTTTCAAAGTTTTGCATAACAAAAATAGAGCAGAACATAGACCTCTCAGATATGAAATCTGCTTATTTTATCTATGCAGGGAAATGGAATGACCTCCTCTAAGTCCAGTAGCAGCTGATAATAAAATGTAGATTTCTGGCCTTTTTCCAACGGTCTCCTTTACAGAGATCTTCGGAAAAAGTGGCCAACAACTTCTCCCAATTTGGGATGAAGTTATATTACCTAAGAATAATTTTCTTGAAATTCCAATTATGTATGTCATTCTTTCCTTACTCTTTAGGTTAGGTAATATCAAAGAATGTGCTGGAGTCCCCTATTGAATTTCCACAACTCTAAAGAATATCACTTAAATGACATCACATCATGAGCTTGATACGGCCAACCATTAAGGGAAGGTCTCCACCATGGTCTCTAACATAAAAATCAGTGCTGTAAAGCTGGCTGTTAAATATTTTCTAGCACATCACTTATGACATCAGTTGATGAATTGATAATTGGATGAAATATTCACTGCATCAATTTTGAATATTCATAAAATGGAACAACTCTCTCCCTCAATAGCATAGTCAGAATATAATAACCACACTTCATAAATATTAAATAATATAAGCAGCGGTATTCTTTTCCCTTCATGAGTCATTTCAAACATCCTGTGAACTGCCCACTTGAATAATAAAAAACTACAAGTTAAAGTCAGTATTATCTTGAGGGCTGGGTTTTCACAGCTTAAGTGCCTATTCAATATCTGAAACTATAAACAGCTAGAATTAGAATGTTTGGGATCATAAATGTTCATCTCAATACTAATCTCTTGCCTCCCACAAAACTGAACCTACAGACCATACCATGATTGAAAAAAGTTCTTTAAGGGAAGGAAAAAGCATTGAGCTGCTTTCCACACCTGCCTCAGTACATTGAAAGAAGCCACCCCAGAGAGGCTCAAACTCTGTTTACAAGGAAGGTTTCTGGTCTTAATTGCTTTCTTAAAAATGCTATTTAACATAATTTTTGGCTTATAATTAGATATGCCTAGGGATCTTGAATTGCTACATCTGCTAAGTCAGATGATCTGGTCATTTTCTTCTTCATTTCTTCAAGAGCAAACAACTTGAATTCACCTTGAAATAGAAGCCTTACAGGCAAGTAGTAGGTTTGGTGGGTGGCTTTGTAAGTCTAAATGTTTTTTTCCTATTTGATTTACTTAATTGAGCTAATGGGTTCTATGATCGGCTGAATAGTCCGGTAGCTAAAGTCATCATTAGCTATTTTCTTGGCTAACACAATAATGACCCTTAAATTGTCTCCAGTATTTCCAATTACCTTTGAAAAGATGTGGCATGCCAGTAGCCCTAATAGAAAACATATATGATGTGATGTTTATAGGAAATCTTTTTTCATACTAGTAGTTTCCATAAAATCCTTTTAAGTGTCGAGAGAAAATGGTGAAACAAATTACAAAACAAAAGCAGTGAAGGATATGAAGAGAGGACTTTGTCTTGAGAAATACTGGAATCAATGAATGCCAGAATGATTTAGAAATTCTCTGGTCCAATCATTTCATTTTATGGTTGAGAAAACCAAGCCCTGAAGATAATTACCTTATAAAGATAACATAGCTAAAGAGTGGCTGCCAAAATTAGATCCTACATTTTTTTCCACTGAAAAGTGCATTTCTTGTACTAGTCTATTAAAAATAAGCTTTTACTTAAGAGGCACTTTGAAAACTCCAAATTCCAAGTGGCTTAAGGCACTAGAGGAAGAATTTCTCCTTCACTCTCTGAATCTCTGTCTGTCTCTCTCTCTGTCTTTCTCCTTCCCAACCACCTTCCTTCTTCTCCCTTCCTTTTTCTTTTTCTCATAAATATAAATTACAATTTATTTGTATTAGCACTTTCAAAGTCCTGAATATTTGTGAGGGTGGGGTGAAATGATAAAATAACAGCAAGCCTAATACCAGCTCCTGACTTCAAATAATTTGCAGCCTAGTAAAGATCGTTTGTTGTACACGGTATGTTAGCAAACAAGGAGAGATAGATGTTGGGGTAAAATTGCTGAGTGTGGATTGAGCATAAAAGTAATACCCTTGAAATTCTAAAGTGGGTCATTAGTATGATATAGGCTAGAATCTCACAGGTGTGCAATTCCTCATTGGAGTGATCAATTCAGAGTCCAATCTCCGTGTTTCATAATTCTCAGTATAGTAAAAATCTGAGATAATAATTTTTGCTAAGCAAATCCATTAACAAGTGACTGACTGTACCTAACCTTGTTATATCACAATATGGAAAATCATTGCCATGGGGCCTGGATTACCTGTCATCTGACCATCACATTTCTCTGCCCTGCAGCAAAATCTGTAAGCTGCTCAAAGCATGGGACATACATTATTTATCATTGTATGCCTAGCACCTAGTATAATGTTTGTCTCATTGAAGGTGCTTGAGAAATGTGTAGTATATGAATGAATAAAGGAATGAACTACCAGAAGGCTGTTTGCTGAGGTTGAATCCAGCAAAGGGAATTGAATGATGCTAAGAGAGAGACAGTGCCCAACTGTAAATGTACATAGAAGCTATGTGTGTTCTTCATTGCATTCTCTGCGTCCAATCAACTTGGGGGCAATGGCAAGATCAAATTTCTGATCTCAAAGGGTGATGTTCACACTCTATACCATGGTGCATTCATTAAGATACTATCTTGTGAGGACACTTGGCAACTTGGTACCTGGTCTTCTGTGTTAACCCCAGGTCCTCATCACTTACCTCCCTTTGAAACATCTCCATCCACTGCAACCTTTGGTCACTCCTTTTCTGTAGGAGTGCATTTTCCTCACCGTCAGAATACTGGTGTGAGCTGAGCAGGATAGCTTCCTGCTGGGATGACTGTTTGCAACAAACAACTAATTGGGTAGGCACCTGAGTTGTTGATTTCCAAAAAACTTAATCTTGTTGATGAATGTTTTTCTCCAGGTACCCAAAGTATTTTTTTTTCAGATTTCTTTTTTTTTAAGATTATTTATTTATTTGTACAAGATCTGGGGTATAGACCAGATGTGCGGGAGGGTAAGAGGGTTCACCAGAGACAGAGCGGGGAGCAGAACAGGCAGACTGAAGAAAATACACTGCTGAGGGGAGCAGCAGGTGAGGCAGGAGAGGTCTGCTCACCATGTGGGACCCTCGCCGGCCAGCCTGGATCGAACCAGCACTGCAGAGGCTGTGGACAGCTTCACAATGTGGGGCTCAACTGCCTGCACCACCAGGGAAGGCCTGGAACCCAAAGTATTATGAAAACAACATAAATTGCACCTATGTCATAGTGGCTGATCCTCCGTGAGTGGTTATTTTAAATCCTCTTTTTCATTTGGAGGATAAATTTATTACTAAGCAAATTATAGTTGACTTTTTTGTTTGAATTTATTTTTAAAATTACATATAGCAAAATGACATTTTGTGTATAGTTCTGTGAACTTGAGAGCATGTATAAAATCATTTAGCCCCTTAAAAAATCAGAAAGCAGAATAATTTGGTTTACCCAAATTCCCTCATATTGTCATTTTTGGGAAGTACCCATCCCTAATACCTTGCAACCACTGATACGTTCTAGTGGATTTTTTTCCAAAATGCTATATAAATGAAATAATACAGAATGCAGTTTTTGAGACTTGTTTCTTCCTCTCAAGATAGTGCTTTTAATGTTCATCTAAGTTGTTGTATGTATCAATAATAGTTCCTTCTTTTTAAAACACTTTAAGTAATAGTGTATTGTATAGATATACCACAACTTGTCATTTCACCTCTTGAAGGGAATTTGAGATGTTTCCAGTATATGATAATTGTGAACAGTGATGCTGTAAATTACATATACATATAGTTTTTGTGTGAAAATGGTTTCATTTCTCCTGGGCAAAATACATAGAAGTGGATTGCAGGATCATCTGGTGAGTGTGTGTTTACATCATAAGAAATTGTCAGTGTTTTACAGAGTGGGTAGAGGAGCTTCCCACCACCAGGGTATGAGAATTTCAGTAACACCGTATCTTTGCCAGCACTTGGTATTATTTTAGATATTTTAATAGATATGTAGTGTGGGCACATTGTTATATCCACTTATACTTCCCTAATGATTGATGATTGGGAGCATTTTTATGTGCATTTTTTTATTTCTTTATATCCTCTTTGATAAAATGTCTTAATATTTTTCCCATTCCTAAACTGTTTTTTGGATTTTCTTATAACTGAATTTTGTACACAGAGCAAATATTTTTAATTTTGACAAAGTTCAACTATCGACTTTTTAGTTGATGGATCAGGTTTTGTTGTTATGTGTAAAAACTCTGCCTAACTGCAGGTCTTGAAACTTTTTGCCTATATTTTCTTCTAAACATTTCTAGTTTTATATTTACTTTTAGGTCTACAGTCTACATGGGGTTAGTTTTAAAATGTCATCTAACTTTAGGTCAAAGTTCATTTTTTATTTTTTGCAAATTAATGTCCAGTTATTCAAAAACATTTGTTGAAAAGATTAGTCTTTTCCCACTGACTTCCTTTTATACTTTTGTCAAAATTCAGTAGGCCAGCTCTGTGTGAGTCTATTTCTAAATGCTTGATTTTATTTTCTGAATCAATTCATCTGTTTCTTCATCACTATCACACTGTCTTCAGTATCAAAGCTTTTTAAAGTCAGTTGTAAAATAAAGTAGTATGATAATTCAAAACCTTGGTTTCCTTTTTAGATGGTATTTTGATTGCTCTAGTTAATTTTTATTTTATATAAATTTTCGAACTAGAATCACTTGCCCATGTTTACAAACTATCCTGCTGGGGTCAGTAATATAAAATTTCCATTTAAGGATATTAGGAAACATAAGTAAGGCAGCTGCTTTCCATTGTGGTGCATTAATTCTTAACTGAAGGTCAGTTTAACCTCCTAAAAAGACAAAAGGAGCACCCCTATATCTTCAATTTAATGCCATCATAGTCATAGAACAGCCTATATGTTTCCAAAAAAAGGAAAAAGGATATAATCTCAGAAAAACAAAACAAAACAAAAAACACAAAGCATCCTGCTGGGATTTTGATAGGAACTGTGTTAACTTTAGACATCAGTTTGCCTTTACTATGTTGAACCTTATAAATACATGAACATTATATATGTCTCTCCATTTTTTTAGGTGTTTGATTTTACCCTGGCACTTAGTGATTTCTGCATACAAATACCTAACATTTTTCCTTTCTTAGAGCAGTTATAAATGACATATTTCATTTATTTTTGCTTCTGATAGTTTTTTTTTGCACTTATATGGAAATATGATTATTTTTTTCTTTTGACCTTGTATCCTGAAATCTTACGAAGGTTACTTTTTTAATGCAGAGTTTTGTGAATCCTTTGGGATTATCTATAAAGAAATAAAATAATTTATAAATAGGGACAGTTTTATTTCTTCATCTCCAATCTGGCCCCAATGGTTCTTGGGAGAAATATCTAGCCACCTGTAATTTCATTGTTCTATAAGTAATGTATTGATTTTCTCGGGTTGCTTTCCTGTGTTTTTTTGTCTTTAGTTTTCAGTTGAACATGATGTATTTGGGTTTGGACTCCATTTGGTGTCTTTTCTTTGGAGTTCAGTGGGCTTACCTAATTTGTATGTTTATTTCTTTCACCAAATTTTACAGGAGTTTAGACTTTATTTCTTCCAAATATTTTTTTTCTGGTTTCAGTTTTCACCTTCTGGAATTTTAATGATATGCATACTAGACCTTTCCGCATTGTTTCATGGCCCCTGGGGTTTTTGTGTTTTTTTCTTTTCATCTTTTCAATTTTCCTTTTATCTCTGCTGTTCTTTATTGTTATGTATATTCTTCCGTTATCACGTGCACAGAATCTTCACTTGGCCATAACCAGTCTACTATTGAAGCCATCTCCTGAATTTTGTATTTTGATTATAATTATTTTGAATATAATTATTCAATTATATTGTATTTTGAATATAATTATTTGGCAACTCTAAAATTTCCATGTGACCTTTCTCATTTTTTTGGATGATATTTTCTGGATTAACTTTGTTTCCGGAATGTTGGTGATGCTTACTCAAACATCTTTATAATAATCATTTTAGTGTTTGGCAAACAATCCAGCATCAGCATCATTTCATGATGGTGTTTTTCCAAGTGAGTTGATGTTTTCCTGGTTCTTTCTGTGTCACATAACTGTGAATTTCATCATAAATAATATGATATGAAATCCTGGATCTTGAGTAAATTCTATAGAGAATTCTGATATCTTTGTTTTATCAGATAAACAATCTGATTTGGTTCAGTTATAACTAGACTAATTTGAGTGCAGTCAATCAGTCTGCTGCTCAGATCAATTCACATGTGTACCACTTAGAAGTCATGTCTGAAACATGGATCATAGCATATCCCTTAGCTCAGTTCTCAAGGTCTCTCTACCTGTGCTTTTTAATAGATCCAGATATGGACAATTCAAGGGGGATGGGGCCTAAGTGCTCACAAACAACCTTAAAAGATTGTTTTCTTAACTTTCTTCTTTTCCATAACCGCAGCATTACTCTTCAGTTCCTTGGGATTCCTCTTTTCAGTTCTCCAGCCCAAAAGGGGGAGATTAACTTACTTTCTGTGAATATACCTGTTTCCCAGTCCAAGTGATAGGAAAATAGAGAAATGACAAATGCAAAAATTGCATGCATGATTATCCCTACCTTCTTGGGATTGATGTTTTCTCCCTCAGAATTTTAGATTCTTTCACAACCTCAACTACAGCCACCAGAGAGCGGGACAAGGTGTAAGAATATAGAGAAAAAAAATTTAAAGAGAAAAATAGTAACAGAATATTCTCCACTCCCTCTAAGAGTTCAGTTTTGAAGACTGCAAATTTATTATTTTGCAGAATATCCATCCGTTTGGGTTTGCTGATAGATCTGCATGCTTAGAGTCTGGTTTACAAATTTTTGGCAAGAATCCCACAGAAGTGATGCTGTATCCTGCTCAATGAATCATATCAGGAGTCTCTTTATGTCAGTTTGTCTAAAAATTGGCTTTATAACTTGGTTATGGTGGCATCCAGCAGGCACAACCATGGAAAACTAATAGAGTTTCTGCCCCAGAACAAATTTAGAGGAATCAATGGCTGTGAGCTTGTGAAGCTTCATGTTTTGTTTATATTGATGGTAGTTTTGACCTCACATCCAGGGAATGCATTATTTGTATCTTCCTGCAACCAAAACAAGCCCTGGTTATTCTTTTATTTCTTGCCTGCTCTTCCCTGCTGAGAGCTGTGTGGATGCCTGGGTGGTTGCTGATCTCTCCTGGCCACTGTCTGAGCAACCACCAGTTATCTGCATGCCTGTGGTACCCAGATGAATGGAGACTGCCCAGCTCTGTGGGTGGGAAGGGAAAGATTTGCAGGATAACAAGACCTTAATTTTCATGGGAAAAAGTCTACCCTAAATCTTAATTCAGGTCCTTGAAATAGTCCAGTGGGAAAAATGTTTTTTGAAATGAAATTCAGTTCCTGCAAGCACTCATACACCTACTCCTTCAGTCTCCACTGCTATGTAGTATGTGCTCTCATACAAGTTGTAGAAGAGTTGAGACAAGTAATCAATATTTCATTTCTGTATTTATAACTCTACTGCAATGCCAGACTAGCAAAGCAAATGTCTATTAAGGAAAGGGGTAAAATGAATGAAATTTACACCAGGGCATGTCCCATGGCTTCCTGAATGTATTCATAATAACAAATGGAGTCCACATCCTAAGACTTTATTTATTCAGTTTGGTCCTGGTTGAAAGTAGTTCTATCTCACCGTGCACCTCAGTCATTAATACCCAACTTCCAAGTGATGGAAGGGAGATGAAGAAACAAATACAGCACTGAGCCCATGCCAGGTGAAGAGCTGTTGTTTCAAGTTTCTTTTCCCCAGCAATTTAAAACATTTAGAACATAAATAATGGAGTAGCCTTCTATTTTGACTTGTTGGTCTCAATATTTCTATATACCTCTTCTAAAGGCTTGAGTGCTCTGTCTCAGCATTGCAGCTTGTATACCTAGGTTTTTCTAAGTTTCTCTCAATAGAATTCAGACTTTAAAAAAAAAAAAAAGAGAGAGAGAGAAATATTTGACATGTGTCAAGTGGAGTGGAAGATGACCTAGGGCTACAGAGTAATTTCTCCAGTGCTTGCTGCTCAAGAGTGGTCAGGAGCTCCTTAGGACACACACATGAAGTAGATGCAAACACATAAACTTTTTTCACTCCGAAATAAGAAGCAGGAAAAGTTTTGGTCAAAGCCTTGGTGAGGATTTTCCTATTCAAAATGGAACTTTTTTTTTTTTTTTTTTTGCTTTCCTTCTGGATCTCACTTCTACTAATCTACAATTACCATGAATTTTGTAACTTTTGATACTTGTGAAAGTTTGTAGAGGTATACTTTTTGTGGTTTATACCTTGTGTGGTATTTTGAGTGCTTTCTTTCTACAGCCCCTCATTTCCTTGTATGCCTACATTCACATTTCATTCTCTACTTCATACTTTTCCTTCCTCAGAATGTCTCTCATTAGAATTTGTTAATCTCTTTTCTGCCATCTTCTGGAAACTAGGCCCCACTGACTCCTGGCTATCTCCACTTTGGAAAGACCATTTATTTCCAGACAGTCTGGGAAGGCTGTGAGGAAAAGCTTGGCGGTAGACCTGAGACTGCCTTTTGAGTTTTTTGAGAAGTTAACCCCACTTCTTTTTGAATTAACTTTTAAGGGGGCAGTTACCTCTGGGACATTAGCATGAATTCTCAGACCCTGGTTAGTTTAGAGAGAAGGAGAAAGAAAATGAGAAGGAAGAGTATCTGAATCCGTTTATTCAGTGTCAAAGTTCTCCATCAATGCTATCTTCCAGAGTTCTTTCCATGTTGCTTTCCAGCTTCCCACTTTTTCCCTGAAGTACTGCTTATTTATTTATTTATTTATTTTGGTTTGTTTGTTTTCATTTTCTGTAGTTAAAATGGTAGATTCATACACTTTGAAGTTAAAATGGACTCAGAGATTATTTAGTGTAGTTCCCTATTTTTGATAGATGATGAAATTGTACCTTCAGAGGATACAAGAATATGACAGATAATACAAAACACATGAGGTTTGAAGTGAGATGAACAGAATTCCCTTCTTTCTCCATTTACTTAATGTCTCTGAGCCTTGATGTACCATCTGTAAATGGAAATAATGATGTTGTCACATGAACTTTTTGGAAATTAAATGAGATAACATGTAGGATACCTAGAACCACGACAAGTGTATAGTAGGTGACTACTGTGTCTCCTTTCTTTTCTCAGTAACTTCTCTAATCTTTTCTTTGAATCATCTCCTATTCTCTCCTTAACACTTTTCTCCTAAGTGGATTTCCCAAGAAACCACTTTACTTATTCTCCTTCCTTCTACCTAGTTCTGTCTCTCCATTCCTCTTCCTGGTGAATTCATAAGCTACTTATGACTCATTGTGTAGACTTTACTTTCATCTATCTACTAGAATTTCAAAGGCAATTTCTGGAAACATTTCTTGATTCTTATTAAAGGCCTCAGACTCTTTCCAAATTTTGAGATACATCTAACTTCCAGTCTCCATCACTTACATTGGCTGTTCATAATTTGCCTGGGGTCATTGGTTCTAGCAATGTGCATGTGTTATACCTCTTAAATAGATTTTTAGATTCTAAAGAGCTGAAACTAACCTACATACTATTTATTATTCCTTACCAGGTCTCATAATATCTCTTGCATGTGTATATAATGCACAATAAATATTCATTGATAGCTTAATAAATTTTCATTGTCTTATTCCCAAGTTTCAAGACAGAGGACAAATGTATATTGGTTGAATATTTGCTTGTAATTTTATACCTGATGGGGTGTGTCTGAGTAATGGCACTCTAGGTAAAGTTAGCAGTCTTGGCCTTGGGTGGCCCCAGCTCACACTGTCATAAGCAAAGGCTTATGGGGACACCCCTGCTTCTGTATACTGGTTTTTCTGTTTGTATCAAGAAAGTGCAAAAGCTTGGCCTTGGGTGGCCCCAGCTCACACTGTCATAAGCAAAGGCTTATGGGGACACCCTTGCTTCTGTACACTGTTTTTTCTGTTTGTATCAAGAAAGTACAAAAGCTTGTGTCAGTGGTGATGAACTCACTTTCCTTTTTGAAACACAAAACTATTTCATATTTACCTGTGGGCCATCTCAGAGATGCATTCATCATTACTAGAAAGACCTTATTAAGTCATCTAGGCTGTCCCACAGGGGGGACACCTGTTCTCCACTATGCATTTTCCAGCCCTTCTTCCCTTTCACTTGAGGGCCTTCAGAGTGAATTTACAAATGGATTTTAAACTGGATCACCTCAAGATGAATTTCTTTGCTCGGTCAGATGTTAGCAGTGCATTATTTGGGTTGTATAAAATGGGAATTTAGTGAGGTTAATTTTTCCCTCCTCCCACCTTAGGCTAATTATTGAAGAAAGTGTTTGCAGACCAGGGACTTCTCATAATTCATCCTGCCTTCTGTTTCTTTAGTGTCTGGGCTCATAAATCTCTGTTTGTGATGACATAACCAGTAACTAAAGGAATGTGGTGGTACTGCCAGCCTAGAATTACAGCTCCAGTCTCCAAGCTAGCCATAAGAGGCTCATTCAAAGAGATATACCCAGACTCTTGTCTTCCTTTACTTTTAAAGGTTGATATGTCCAAACACTGTCATAAGCAAGGGTAAGCACAACATAGCAAACCTGGGGCTTATTTGATAACAAAACCCACAAAACTGATGAAGGAAGCAGAAAATGAGCTTATCCCAAGAGGACTAGTCACTTCAGAAAATAATGTCTATTAGAAATAGCAATACAAAAAATACTGAATCAACATCTCTCTCTTTAGAGATCACTAAGTTTTGAAATATAATCAAATGTAATTTAATCTTCCATTTTTAATTTCTGCTTCCTTCCTCTCTTTATGGTGTCTGTGAATTTGCATCTCTATAGCATATGTATATATTATGCATTCAAAAAAATTATAAAAAAAGTGAGAATTGTGGCACATTAAAACTGTAAGAACATTTAGAAGATTTAGTCCAACCCTTAATCTTAGAGTTGAAGACACTAAGGTTAAAAAAATGTCTGAGATCCGTTAGTGAAAGAAGGAATAATGTGTCACAAAAGGCTGGGGCCCAGTGTTCTAGCCCCAGTCCAACACTTCTCATGCCACACTGCCAGTTGTGAGCATTAGCTAGACATCAGACAAACAGTGCCTTCATCTTGACTCGTAATTATGAACAATTCTATTATTAGAGAAAAGCTAGTATAAGTAATCTCATTTCAAACTCAGGAAATGGGAATGAAATTGAAAAGTATTTAAGTTCACTAAAAAGAATACTGAAATGGATCTAATGTCACTGTCCTCATCTTAAAAATGAAGGGTTAACTACACGATTCTTAAGTCTTCTCCTACTGAAATACTCAAGAATCCTAAATCTTTATGTATATTGTCTGTGAAACTACTATTATTATCTCCTAAAAAACTGATCCTTAATAATTCCAAAGCTTCAATTCCTCCCCAATACAAAATAGAACTGATAATATTTACCAGAACAGTGGTGACAATAAATAAGATAGTACACATAAAGCATATTTAATTCCTTGAATGAAATACAATGTGAGAATGAACAGTAAGTCACAGCATCTCAAAAATAGTTTTAACTGTGGAATATAATCATCTCTAGATAAAGTGTATATGTATTATTCGTTTGGTGGATTATTTCTAGCTAATGTTCAATTTCAGGTTGACTCCCCAAAATGCAGCAGGATCAGAATGAACTCAAAGAAATACTAGCTAGTTTTAATATTTAAGAAAACAGTCTATTATTAGGAAGGTAATTTGCTATTGCTTTGGAAATGCAATTCCAATATACTCCATGCCACAGTTTAATAGCATTTTGCTTACTGCTTGGATTATTTACCAAACAGCTTGTTCCATTAGAAGAGGTAAATAAGGGCCAATTATAATACATTTTATAAAATTTAGAAGTGCTACTAAAGTATTATAGCTATTTTCTCCTTTTCATTTCCCTAGTGTACTCAATGTAAAGATACTTAAAATTGGTTTACACTCTTAAGTGAGCCTGCCATAGCTTGTTATAGATACCTGCTACATAGAAAGAGTATTGGTAGGCAAGAATTGCCGTTGTGGTAGGCAAGAATTCTACCACTGAACCACCAGTGCTCCAGTTGTAATTGCCATTGGATATGACTTGAGTAGAGTGATCTAACTCTCACTCAACTTATTATGTTTCAAATTTAGCTTACATTTTAAGAAGATAATTTCTAAGCATCAGAAAGACAGGGAGATTTGGTGGACCCATGACATGTTGGAGTTTGTGTCGTGTGTAGGTGACCACAGGATGGAAACAGCACTGGCCACTGGTTGGACTAGGTGACTTAAAGGTGCTCTCAACTCAGAGATATTATGATTTTACTGCAAATGTAGTTAAATTACTGTTCAGGGCTCTGTTTTCTCATCTACAAAGTGAAACATGTGAACTAACTCAACATTTGTCAACCATTTCTTAAGAATGGTAAATCTTTTATTCTTCTTCAAATTCTTTTATAAAACTACAATATAAAAAAAGTTTATGGAAGCTTCCATCTATGGAAAAGGGGATGAGGAAGTCCTTGCTGCATTTTCTCAGTCTCCCTTGACTTCTCCTTAAGCAGCCTCTGAGGAATCTGAGAACTATAGTTTAAAAACCACAAGACTAAAATTTTTTTCTAATATTTCTAGTATCATAATTTTTATTATTGCCATAGAATTATATAACTACCCTTTAACCAGTTTAAAAAATAATAAAAAGCTGTTATCCAACCTGTTTCAAGCTTGAGATTCACAAACAGGAAAGTATGCAGCAGACTGGTTTAAAATATGAACTTCAGATCTGGAAAAGCTCATGTTAAAATGTCTGCTCTGTATATTATTAATTTTGTAAAATAGTAATTTGTTTAGCCTCTCTAAGCCCAGTTGTAAAGGTAGAGCAAATACCCACTCTTGGGCTTTGGGGGGGGATGAAAAAGATCATTCATTAAAAGCTCATATAATGCTTGAAATGTGAAATAAATACTCAAAAAGGTAACTACATTATTAATAAAAAGACCAAATTGAACAAAACAATTTCTTACACATGACAATATTTTATCATTGCAAGTAAAAATTAGACCCCAAGGATCGTATAATTACCTCCCAAACCTTGGAATAAAATAGGTCCAGCTAGAGGAAGATATCTGATGACCTTGATAGCAACCTCTACCATCTCCGCTGAACTTTCTGTGTCACTTTAAGCCAAGTCTTTGATCTTTTTAGGACTTTTTTACATTACAAAGTGAAAGTGAATATAAATATACACCTTAAAGAAGAATGAAGGTTCAATTTATCCAAAAAACCACTAACTTTTGGAATAACTTCTCCAAAACTCAAAAGCTTTCTTGGTAAACTCCAATAGCTACCTCTTAAATTCATGCCAAACATTCTAACAAGTTCTTTTTCTATCCAAGTATCAGTGATTCTTTTTGCCTAAAGTAGGAGTATATTTGTTCAGCAAACATTTCCTGCATACTTATCCTTATAGGCTTTTAGAAGAAAACAAGGAAACAGCATAAATTATACCTTTAACAGAGCTTACAGTTTAATTCAGACTTGCAATCACTCATTAGTGGTTGTGCTAAGATGATTTGCAGTGACCCTTTACGTACCTGCCACTCAGCTTTCCTGACTACTTATTTTCCTTTGTTTCCCTCCTCTGCTAGTTCCTGGAAATATCTTGGTGCTGCATGTCTATCAAAAGCACCCTTCTCTATCTGCCTACCTGAGCACATCTCCTGGGGCTACAAGCTCCAAAACTTAACTCTCTTTTTTAAATATGTATTTTATTTTATTTTATATAATTCTCACATCATTTTTATTTTTGCACAATGTATGCATTTTCATTTTGGTTATATTCCCCGTATAATACCCCCCCCTTATTTTGGCCCTAATCCCTCCTCTTCTCCCCTTTGCCCCCCCACTCCCCGTTAGTTTGTCTCTGGTTGTGGTTGCTTGTTGATTTTGATTTTTTCTTTATTATAATTAGTCTTTTTCCTGGTCCCTTATTTAGGTTTTCTAAATTCCTGCTAAGAGTGAGATCATCCAATATTTTTCTTTTTCTTTCTGGCTTACTTCACTGAGCATGATCCCTTCTACTCCATCCATGTTGCTGCAAATGGCATGAGTTTATCTTTTTGATTGCTGTGTAATATTCCATTGTGTATATGTACCACATCTTCTTGATCCAGTCATCTATTTTTGGGCATTTGGGTTGTTTCCAAAGCTTAGCTATTGTAAATAGTGCTGTTATAAACATAGGGGTGCAGGTGTCCTTTTGAATTAATATTTCTGTGTCCTTTGGGTAAATACCTTGGAGTGGAATTGCAGGATCATATGGAAGCTCCATCTTTAGTAGATTGAAGAATCTCCACAGTTTTCCATAATGGTTGGGCCGTTTTGCACTCCCACCAGCAGTGCAGGAGAGTTCCTTTTTCTCCACATCCTCACCAACATTTGTTGTTGCTAGTTTTTTTAATATGTGCCATTCTCACTGGTGTAAGATGGTGTCTCATTGTAGTTTTGATTTGCATTTCCCTGATTACAAGTGAGGTTGAACATTTTTTCATATGCCTGTTGGCCATTTGCATTTCCTCTTTAGAGAAGTTTCTTTGTAGTTCTTCTACCCATTTTTTGACTGCGTTATTTACTTTGTTTTTGTTGAGTCTCTTCAGCTCTTTGTAGATTTTTGTGATCAGTCTTTTATCATTAGAGTTGTATGTGAAAATTTTCTCCCAGTGGGTGGGGTGTGTCTTTGTTTTTGTTATTGTCTCTTTTGCTGTGCAGAAGCTCTTTAATTTGATGTAGTCCCAGCTGTAGATCTTTGCCTTCACTATCACTGCTTTGGGTGATGTGTCTGCAAAGATGTCTTTGATGTGCATATCATGTAATGTTTCGCCTATATTTTCTTCTATATATTTTATGGTTTCAGGTCTTATGTCTAGTTCTTTAATCCATTTTGAGTTGGTTTTTGTGCTTGGTGTGAGGTAGTAGTCAAGCTTCATTCTTTTTTTTTTTTAAAGAGGCATGTATTTTTATTTATTTATGATTTATTTGTTTGTTTGTTTGTTTGTTTTGTTTATACATGCAATGGGTACAGTCAGAAGTGCAGGAGGGTGAGAGAATTCACCAGAGCCAGAGTGGGGAGCAGAGCAGGCAGAAGGACTGGAGTACGCTGCTGAGGGGAGCAGCAGGCGGCAGGAGAGGTCTGCGTGCCATGTGGGACCCTCCTCTGGTGGCCGGGGAGCAGCCGGGAATCGAACCGGCACTGCAGAGGCCGTGGGCAGCTTCGCAACCCAGCACTCAACCTCTGCGCCACCGGGGAGGCCCTCAAGTTTCATTCTTTTGCATGTAGTGATCCAGTTTTCACAGCACGATTTGTTGAACAAACATTCTTTGCTCCAGTGCATATTCTTTGCTCCTCTGTCAAAGATTAGTTGACTGTAAATCTGTGGGCTTATTTCTGGATTTTCTATTTGGTTCCATTGGTCCATATGTCTGTTCTTGTTCCAATACCATGCAGTTCTGATTATTATGGCTTTGTAGTATAGTTTGAAATCTGGGAGTATAATGCCTCCATTCCTTTTTTTTTTTTTTTTTTTTTTTCAGAAGATCTTTGGCTATTTGGGGTTTTTGGTGGCTCCATATGAATTTAATCAATATTTGTTCTATCTCTTTGAAGAATGTCATTGAAATTTTTATTGGAATAGCATTGAATCTGTAAATTGCTTTTGGTAGGATGGCCATTTTAATAATGTTAATTCTTCCAATCCATGAGCAGGGGATGTCTTTCCATTTCTTTGTGTCTTCTTCTATTTCTTTTAATAGTGTTTTATAGTTTTCTTTATATAGGTCCTTTACCTCTTTTCTTAGGTTTATTCCCAAGTATTTGATTTTTTTTTTCTTTTTGGTTTCAATAATAAAAGGGATTTTTTTTTTATTTCTTCTTCTTCAGATTTGTTGTTTGTGTATAGGAAGGCAACTGATTTTTGTGTGTTGATTTTGTATCCTGCCACTTTACTAAACTGATTGATGAGTTGAATTAGTTTTCTGTGGAGTTTTTGGGGTTCTCTCTATGTATTATCATATCACCTGCAAATAGTGATAGTTTGACTTCTTCTTTTCTATTTGGATTCCTTGTATGTTTTTCTCTTGTCTTATTGCTCTGGCTAGGACTTCCAGTATTATATTGAAAAGCAGTGGTGAGAGTGGACATCCTTGTCTTGTTCCAGATCTTAATGGAAATGCTTTCAGCTTTTCACCATTGAGAATGATATTGGCTATGGGCTTGTCATAGATGGCCTTTATGATGTTGAGGTATGTTCCTGTATCCCAAAGATTTCAAGGGCCTTTATCATAAATGGGTGTTGTACTTTGTCAAAAGCTTTCTCAGCATCTATTGATATTATCATATGGTTTTTATATTTCTTTTTGTTGATGTGTTGGATTACATTGATTTATTTTCGGATGTTGAATCATCCTTGTGTCCCTGGAATAAATCCTACTTGGTCATGGTGAATGATATTATGGATACATTGTTGGATTCTGATAGCTAAAATTTTATTGAGGATTTTTGCATCAGTGTTCATTAGAGAGATTGGCCTGTAGTTTTCTTTTTTAGTGTTGTCCTTGTTCAGTTCTGGTATTGTTGCAATGTTGGCTTCATAGAACATGTTTGGTATTATCCCTTCCTTCTCAATTTTTTGAAAGAGTTTGTGAAGGATAGGCACTAATTCATTTCTGAATGTTTGGTAGAATTCATATGAAAATCCATCTGGTCCTGGGCTTTTGTTTTGGGGAAGGTTTTAATTACCATTTCAATTTCACTTCTTATAATTGGTCTGTTTAGGTGTTCTATTTCTTCTTTATCTAGCGTTGAGTGATTTTAGAGTTGTAGGAATTTGTCCATCTCCTCCAGATTGAGCTTGTTTGCATATAACTGTTCATAGTAGTTTCTCATTATTCTTTTGATTTCTGCTGTGTCTGTTGTGATTTCTCCTCTTTCATTTGTGATCCTATTTATTTGTGCTTTCTCCCATTTTTCCTTTGTGAGCCTGGCTAGGGGTTTGTCTATTTTATTTTATTTTTTCGAAGAACCAACTTTTGGTTTCATTGATCTTTTGGATTTTTTTTTAGTTTCGATTTCATTTATTTCTGCTTTGATTTTTTTTTTCTTTGACTGGTTTTTGGGGTTTTTTTTGTTCTTTTTCTAGTTCTTTGAGCTGTAAGATTAGGTTGTTTCTTTGTGTTCTTTCTTATTTTTTGATGTGAGCCTGTATTGCTATGTATTTTCCTCTTATTACTGTTTTTGCTGCATCCCATACATTTAGGATATTGGTGCCCTCCTTGTCATTCAACTCAAAGTATTTTTAATTGTTTCTTTGATCTCCTCATTAGTCTAGTGGTCTTCCAGTAATGTGGGTTTCAATTTCCATGAGGTAGGAGAGATCCTTGCCTTCTTTTTTGTGGTTTATTTCTAGTTTAATGCCTTCATGGTCAGAGAAGATGGTTGCTATGATTTCCATCTTGGTATATCTGTTGATGTTTGTCTTGTGTCCCAGTATGTGATCGATCCTGCAGAATGATCCGTGTGCACAAGAAAAATGTGTACTCAGATTTTTTTGGGTTCAGTGTTCTGTAGATATCTGTTAAGCCCGTGAGCTCTAGATTCTTATTTAGAGCTTTAATGTCCTCACTTATTTTTTGTCTCATTGATCTATCCATTGTTGATAGTGGTGTGTTAAAGTCTCCTACTATAGATGTGTTTTCTCTGATGTCTGTTTTCAGAGATGATAATAATTGTCTGGTATATTTTGGTGCACCTTCATTTGATGAGTATATGTTAATGAGTATTATATCTTCTTGAATTATTGTCCCCTTAAAAATAATGTAGTGACTGCCTGGGTCTCTTTTTGCCTTTTTGAGTTTGAAATATTTTATCTGATATAAGTATTGCTGTTCCTGCTTCTTTTTTGGTCCTTTTTTTTTTGTAGGATTGTTTTCCATCCTTTTACTTTCAGCCTATTTTCATCTTTTGTAGTTAAGTGAGTTTCCTGGAGAAAGCAAAAGGTTGGGTTTTGTTTTTTAATCCAGCCTGCAACTCTGTGTCTTTTTAATAAAGATACATTTACATTTATAGTTAATAGTGATATGTTAGTGTCTGTGTTTGCCATTTTGTTTGTCTTTTCTCTGGTTTTATTTATTTATTTATTTATTTATTTATTTATTTATTTATTTATTTCTCTTGTTTCATTCTTATTCATCCCCCTGTTGGTTCGGGCTTTAGGACTCTTTGTAGTATTTTTTTGGAGTGGGGTTTAGTCGTAATGAAATTCAGGAGTTTTTGTTTGCCTGGGAATGTCCTTATTCTTCATAGAGGAAGGAAAGCTTTGTGGGATAGAGTATTCTTGGTTGGCATTTGTTGTTTTGAAGCCTGTTGAGTCTTTCCACTCTCTCCTTGCCTGTAGTGTTTCTTTGGAGAAGTCTGATGTCAGCCTAATAGGTTTTCCTTTGCATGTTATCTATTTCTTCCCTCTTGTCGGGTTCATTATTTTTTCCTTGTTTTAGGTTCTTGGGAGCTTTACTATTATGTGTCTTGCTGTAGTTTTCTTTTCATCATGGAAGTTTGGTATTCTTCTTGCTTCTTGTATGTCTATTTTCAGTTCCTTCTTCATGTTTGGAAAACTCTCCTCAATTATTTCCTTGAATATTTTCTCTGTTCCTATGTCTCTCTCTTCTCCTTCCGGGATTCCTATAACTCTTATATTTCCTTTCCTCATGCAATCAGATAGTTCCCAAAGTCTTTCTTCATTTTTATTCATTTGTACTTCTCTTTCCTTTTCTGCTTTGGTTCTTTTTATTTCTGTGCCTTCAGAGTACTATCCGTTCTTCCATTTCCTCTATTCTGCTATCACTGCTTTTCCCAGAGTTCTTTAGCTCCTCCATAAATCCTTTGATCTCCTGCATTTCTTTCACTTCCCTCTTTAGGGACTCAATTTCATTCTTCTGATCATTGATTATTTTTCCCTTATCATTGTTTTCCTTTATAACTTCTGTCAGTTTTTTTTTTTAAGATTGATTGATTGATTGATTTATACAAGCACTGGGTACAGTCAGAAGCACAGGAGGATGAGAGAATTCACCAGAGGGGAGCAGCGGGCGCAGCAGGAGAGGTCTGCGGGCCATGTGGGACCCTCGCTGGTGGCCAGGGATCGAACCAGCGCTGCAGAGTTTGGGGGCAGCTTCACAGCCCAGCGCTCAACCACTGCACTACCAGGGGAGGCCCTTCTGTCAGTTTTTTAATCATGGCAATTTTAAATTCTCTTTCTGGAAGGTTCAGAAGTTCTTCCAAGTCTCTGATGTTGCAATCTGGTAGGTGATTTTCTTTTGTGGTGTGTCTTTTCCCTGAGGACTTACTTGGTTATTTGTAGTTTTTCTTCTCACTGCTGCTTATTTTCTAATTTGTCCTATGCATTGGGACACTGTTACTGGTACTGGCTGGCATCTTTTTGGTGTGCTCTTTCTGGGATGTCAGAAACTGGTGGTCCAATTGAGTCAAATACCATTATGCCAGAAGTCCAGTAGGGCAGTGGTACTATGAATATGTTAATAGTCACTGTCACAGAGTATCTCCCCCTTCTGTATTTGTTTAATTCCAAAGGTGTGTCTTTTTTTTTATTTATTTTTTTTGAATGGTTGAATTTTATTTTATTTTATTTTTTTAAAGATTTATTTATTTATGCATACAAGAGCTGGGGTACAGGCCAGCAATGCAGGGGGTGAGAAGATTCACCAGAGACAGAGCAGGGAATAGAACAGGCAGATCGATGGAAATACACTGTTGAGGGGAGCAGCGGGAGAGTCAGGAGAGGTCTGCTGCACCATGTGGGTTGCGTCTTGAGGTCCCACAGACTACCCTGGAGATGGGGTGGCTGGATCACCTGCTGGGCTCCAAATCGCTGGATCCCCCCCGGGGCTCTGACTCCCTGCCAGGCGGGGCCTGGTCTGTGTAGGCCTTCAGCTCACCTCTGGCTATAGGGGCAGCCCTTTCCCAATTCCACACGGTCTTGGTGGGCTCTGGAGGCAAAGACCCCTATTCTAGAATGGCAAGTGAGAAGGGCACTTCCCTGTGCCTGCAGTCTGCCCAGGTGGTGTCTGGAACCCCCTCTGGGCTCTGTCTGGAGGCTACCAGAAGGGGCCTGACTTGTGGGGGCCCCTCAGCTCACCTCTGGCTGTGGGAGCAGCCCTTTCCCAGTTCCAAGCAGTCTCCTAAAACTTAACTCTCTTATTTTTCTCCATGTGCCTAATAAAGACTCCCATCCTACAGACTCCAACAGTTAATGTTTAGAGGGAAAAGTTTAACAAGTGAATAAAGCTAATAGGTTTAATTCTCTCCTTCCCTAATTCTCATTTAAGGAGAATTTATGTTTATTTGATCTTAATAAACTACAATTAATTAGTCTGAAGCAATCTTTAGTTTATGGAACGTGTGAGAAAGATAATTTTCTGCAGCATTTTATTTTGAAAATTTGTTGGCCTATGTTGTAAATTATGGAACCATTTATCAATGTGAGTTGGTTTAACAGAGAACATAAGTAAACAAACACATACGTACCTATACAATAGATATATTACATTTTTATTACATATCTACATATATATTTTATATAATATAAATAAAATCCACTTCATAACACTTTAGGGCAAGCAAAATACAGCAAATCAAATCAACCCTGAGGACAAGGGTTTGTTGAGAAAATCTCCCTCATGCAGCTCTGTCTTCATTTGGGTTTTTAAGGAAGCAATGAGCATATGCAAAATTGATCTTATTTTTTTCTCTCTTATTGGAAGTTCTGAAAGAAGAAAGAGAACACAGATATAGATTAGCATAGTCTGTCTAAGAGTAATACCAAAGGTAAGTGTGCTTTGGGGTTTAAAATATTTGCTGGAAGCTATTTACTGACTGGTTACTAGGAGACAGCATGACTCATTGCTTACTTCCCCTCTGTGGCCAACTTTCAGTCATTTATCACCTAGCACATTGAATCAAGAGTGATAGAATCTTTAGAAGAAATTATGGAGTGCTCTATTCTGTTAAAAAGGCACTAAACTGTGAAAATAAAATGATCACTGAAGATGAGGTCTACCAAGAAAGTATCTCCAGGGTTTTATTAGTGGTAGAGATATATGTACAAGATAAAATACAAACAATATATTGTAAAAAGCCATACATGGCAATAGTGAACCAATGTGGACAGTGAATATGTATCTTCCCTAAAGGCTTTCCCCTCATTTTCTGAATAAATATAAATACGTGTGCATTTAACCCAGTATTATTAAAACTCCTGCAATGAGACACTTAAAAATTCTCTTAATTTTTCTTAAAGATTAAAATTACTAGGATAGGTTAATGTGAATTCTAAACAAGCAGATCTTCTAAGATGATTATCAAATTATAAGATATATTATAAATAATGTGGGTATGAATTTACATATAGGAAAAAGTTGGCCAAGTCATCTCTGCACTGCCACTATCTAAAGGGCATCAGCAGTAATGTACAACTTGTTAGGAATTTTAATAAAAGAATATTTAATGTATTTCCATAATATCAGTATTGTCAAAGACAAAATCTAGACAATACAAGCTTTACCTACAGGAGTAGGAAATTATTATTACATTTCAAAAGAGTGGGACATTATGTGTTGTGGGTATGTTTGCATGAGTATATGAGAGGAGTGAGCAGGGGGACATATACCACTGATGTCAAAAGAAGTGAAGGGAGATGTGTCAAGAACATATTTTGCAATATTTACTTAAGTATTTACTCTGTATTTGGCCTTGACCTTCTTCACTTGCTTAAGTTGATATCAATATCTGTGCTTGCTGGGGAGTTGCAAAGGGGAGAAAGCAACAATTCACAGAAATCTAAGATCATTGAGAAGTGTTAATGACTCCAGACAGAGCACTTAGTACATATCTCTTAGGGAGAAAAAGAGAGGAAAGTTATAGAGAAAAGGGAGATTAACGTCCCTCAGAGCAACTTAAATTCCCCTCGTACAGGAGAGTGAGGACCTGCTTCTTCCTCTTGGTGCCATCCTAAGGTAGAAGCAGGTCATCTGGATGGGTGAGCAAGTGATGCCTCAGGGAAGTTCTTAAGGACTCTTGCCACACATTTGACACCAAAGCCACGGAGCATAGACCATCATGTTGCTTGGGATCACGTGTCTCTAAGTGGCCACCAGAGAGATAGAGAAATTAAAACCCACCCTGTGTCCCCTTGTGTTTGTCAAATTCCCAAACCTTGCTCAAACTTGCTGATGGTGATGGTGAGGAAAGCCAAGAATGATTGAGCTTTTATTTCCTCCAACCCAGAGGGAAAAGTTTTAGAGATGATATTAAGTTGATCAATGGAGAGTAAATCACCTGAATTTATAAACTAAGATTTATACCTGTTACAAAAGTATAATGTGTTTTATTCCTGTATATCCCAGAGAACACATACACATGAGACAGATTGCTGGGTTTGAACTCCAGCTCCACCACTACCTAACTGGCTGTATGTGACCTGAACAAGTTTCTCAACTTCATTGACAGTTTCTTTATCTGTAAAACTGGGATTAATAATAATATCAATTTTACATGGCTGCTGCAGAATGAAATGAGATCTTCTGTATCTTTAGCAGAGTGAAGGCTCAATAATTATTAGTTATTATCATCATTATTATTATGTATTTTTCCATAACTGTTTATAAATGAAGGAGAGAACTATATCTTTTAAAAATGCCTCAATTGATAGCCCTAGTTACGTGAATTTTCTTTCACTATAGGGGTAAAAATATAAGCAAGTCAACATAAATCTCTCTTTTCCTTTGGTCCGCAGGAGACTACTAAATTTCAAGTGAAACAAGAAACCTTCAGTCAAAGTGTTCCTGGGAGAAAGGGATTTTTGCTTGAATCCTGAATAGGGGCAGGGCATTCTGTTGCCATTAGGAAAGCCACCACTGTGCAGGGAAGTCCTGTCAACTCTGTATTCTTGCATCAAGTGAACATTAGTCAGATTTCTGATACCCAAGGATCCAAAGGGCTGTTCAGGGTCTTGGAACACATGACAAGTGGGAGAAGACAGACAGCAGGGTAAGAAGATTGGTACTTATTAATGGTATCTATTAGACTGCTCTTAGATTAGCCAAATTAATTCTGTGGGAGTTCAGTTGTCAGTGGGTTCTACTGGGTAGACTACTTATAAAATACAGCTGTTTCCTTGAATTTCTATGACAGTTGCTAATGGTCATAAATGAAATAATCTAGATTTGTCTGAAGAATTGCCTGAAATGGACAGTAAAATTATAGACAGTCCTCAGTATACCACAATCCAGATTGGCCCTGACCTCTTAGTAAGTGCAAACCTAATGGGCTTTGTGTCTCTTGAATGCATCCTTCAGAAGTAGATGAAATGCCCGAGAAAGGCAGTGAGGAAGGGTGTACTATCCCACACTATATTTTCACTGTTGCATATTCATTGATGACTTTTTGACCTCATTTCATTATGTGGCCTGTTCTACTCCCAAAAACTGTGGGGCCGCAACTCTGCTTGAATGAGTGAGAACCCAACTTGCTCCATTCCTTTAGCTTTTACACTATATCCTCCTACTTGGTACCTGTTAAAAATCTTAATTTTGGATGTCTCACAATTTTAAAAGCATATTTGTGAGGGTTTACACCTGTGTCTTGGATTCCTTCAGAAAATTACTGCAGGGGAGGAGCAGCTGAGTGGAAGTGGAGATATTTTATTCTTTTGGATTTTTTGATAGCAGAGTGTTATACAGAAATAATCCATAATGGAACCTTGAGCAATAGTCTTGGAGGAGGTGGAAACTGTAAGTCCTAAGCCTATTAGGACTTGGTTTAGTTTCCTGCAGCTGATCTAACAAATTGCTACAAAATAGGAAGTTTAAAGCAACAAAACTTCATTCTCTCACAGTTCTGGAGGTCAGAAGTCCAAAATCAACATCTAGAGGCTGCCAGCATTCCTTGATTTGTGACTGTATTAATCTCATCTCTTTCAGCCACGTCATCTTGTTCTCTGTGTGTCTGTGTGTCAGTTTCCCTCTGCTTCATTCTTACAAGGAAACATGTAATTGTACTTATGAGCCCCCTGGATTGTGTTGTGTGCAACCCAGAATAATCTCATCATCTCAGTATCCCTGACTTAATTACATTTGCAAAGATTCTTTTCTTTTTCTTTTCTATTTTTCTTTCTTCTTTTTCTTTTTCCATACAGGTAGCACTTATAGGTTCTAGAGATTAGGACATAGATAGCTCGGGAAAGGGCATTTCTTTTTAGGCTATCATAGGGATTCTCATTATACAGATTGTTTTGAATTTTTTAGTAGCTCTCCTCTGTAGTGGGTTACTGAACCAGTTGTGTTCTGTCCTTCCCCAAATGCTTCTGGCCTATTCAGACTTCTGCTTAAATCTAAAACCAGTGCAGAAGCTGTTGGCCACCTTCCTTGCAAATTTCTCTTAGCAAACAAAATGTTTCCAATTCTTATCAACTTCATTTTAAAAAATGTAGAGAAATTAACCAGAAGCTCTTTGTAGACATTTAGTCATTTTAGTCTCTGTGCATAAGAAAGCAGCAAAGCTTTGTGAAGGGATAACCATTTCATAATGCCTTTAGAAATTCAAATGCAAAGACTTGTGATAGTTTGACATTGATTGTATATCCCCATCTACCAATTCCCACTTAGGTCTTTGTTCCTTGTTTTCTTTATTTTAATGTATTCCATCTTACAATTGTAATAAAGTGCCCAAGCTGTGTATTTCAGGGTCATTGTTGCATTTCTTAGGAAGTTAAAGCCACCATCTTTGACCTTATGCTTTCTGTTACCACCTGTGGTGTGCCATAATTGCTCACAAAAGCAGTCTGTCATGTCTTATTGCTCAAATGAAACCCACTTCCATAGTAGGACAAGAAGGGTCGGGGGAGGGAGCTCCTGCTATTTTTTGCAACAACACGTCCTCAGGAAATGCTGAATCTTGGCATTGAAAGAAAGTGTAAAAATGATGAATTTGTCACCTAATATGGACCACTGCACTCACAAGACTGCAACTCCTTACATTAATGGAGATTAGGATATAACTTTTTTAATTTGGAGCCTCATTACACAGTATAAATAAAAATAGAGTCCTAACTATATCATCTTTAATTGCCTCTAGACAGAATGCTGATTATGTACTGAGGTCTTGACCATGTATTTCCGGGGAGCCAGCAGAGTTTCTTCCCTGCTTTGAAAGCAAAATAAGAAAAGATATGTGGGTATCATTAAGAGAGGGCAGGGAGTTGGTTGGCTACAGTGCTTCCAGTTAATATCCCAATTGAACAAAATGTGTGGACAAGAATATGATGGTATGGTGAGAGTGATGAGTTTGTGTGTGTGAAGTTGGAGGTATGATAAATATTCACCCATTCAAATGTTAAGGAGTCATCCATCCACTTCTACTTAGTATTCTTGTTACCAAAAGTTTGAAAATAACCATGCTTTTCACTCCTAGCTTGGCAGAGACCCAAAGAGAGAGATGCTGGTACTCAAAGCTGTGATTGCTGAGTCTTTTAGCATCCCTTGGTACAACTGATTAAAGCAATTGATCAATATCAAACTTTGAGAAAAACTAGCATGGGTATGTTACAGACAACATCCCATGAATAAATAACTCAGATAATGGCATTTGTCTTACTATCATGCTCATCAATAATTTAGCAAGAATAATACCCATTAAAAGAACACCTAGAATGATCACTGCCAAAATAAAGAGTTAATTGGTTTCTATCTTCTGGGAAGTCTCTCAAATAAGAAAGGGAAGTAAAAAATGGCTACCTAGCATAATAATGAACATAAAGTAGTTCCTAAGCCACAACCCCATCTTCAGTGAGAATTTTTTCAATAACATTTCAAACAGCATCTTTTAGATCCAACTCCCACACTCATAGAAGCTTTAGAAGGACCTTTTGCTTTTCCATGTAAGGATCAAGTCAGTATCATGAAAAAATATAATTTGCCACTTGAAATAAATTAAATCAGAGAGCACTCAGTATAGAGAGTATAAATGAATTCATCCTGGGGGTGAAATATTTTTGTAATATAGATGAAGCCTTTTATTCACAAGACAGTCTTCATTCTGGCTGGCACAGACTTCAGTGAAAAATGGCTAATGTTATCTTATTGACATGGCTCCCAGACTTTGAGGCAGTCAGATGGATAAGAGAAACCATATGACCCACTCTGGGGTAAGAATAGAGGCAAGACTGCACCTGAAATGGCAGACAGAGAGATATAGTGTGATGAAAGCCCAACTGATTCCTTGAAGCAGGAAACATTTACCACTAAAGAAATTAGACATGAGGAATTCAAAGGGATTTGAGCAAGGATCACATTGTGAGACTAGTCAATGTATGTTTAAGATGAAGTGACTTAGTTCCTAAATTTTGATGGGATAGTGCTAAGCATAGACCATGTATATGAGTCTAGGAGTTTGGTCATTACAGATTAAAAACATGGCATACTTTTCAGATTAATTGGTATCAACTTTTGCCTTACTAATTGATTTGTCACTGGATTTCTTTGAGCACTTTAGAGTCATATGGATGAGGTTGAAGGGTATGAAAATCACTGTTGAATATTATCATCTATAAAGACTGACTTGGAGAAAAATGTCTCTCAAATAATTTCCATGCTTTTGTTGAATTAGTAATCGCTATATAAAATAAACTTGAGTATGTCCCTAATGTCCTCTAGAGATGGTGTAAGTACCGTTTGCTAGTATTTATGGTCTGCAATCAAACAGGAGTCAAAGCCATAAATCATTGCCCTGAATATAATATTTTTGTTTCACGAAAGTCTGAGCTTTCAACCCCAAAGCAACAAATCAGTCCACTCCTTATTGAGCCTGTCACACCCTATCCTTGAGTATGACCACATTTATTACCATTGTCAACTGCCTCATGTAAAAGAACAAGAAGGAGGGAAGAATATCAATATAAATTGAAAAGCAGTGCTTTGTAGGGGGAGGGCTGGAAATGGCCTGGCTGAGGGGAGAGGTAACATAACATGGAGACTGTCACCATGGGGTCACACATTTCATGGCCTATGTACTAAGGTGGTGATCAAGTTTCCATGTTACCAAGAATCCAGCTGTTAACTGTCACCATAGCTGAGAGGCTCCATCTAAGGGCAAAGTGCCTAGAGGCATTGGAGTCTGAACTTTCAGCCTTTCTACTGACCCTTAAAGCACTTTGAGCTTTTCTGAGGACAGTCCTGTATCTCAAGGAACCATATTATATTATCTTCCAAAGGAAGATAAAGGAAGTTGGAGATACCAATGCTAGTAGATATTAGCTTGCTTTTGGAGGATTTCACCCTGGGTTTTGTCTTTAACAGATATAATGGAACCCTAAAAATTCTTGTTATAAATAAGAAACCACTGCCATCACTCTCATAGAGGAAGCACTATATGACAATAGCCTTCCAGAGAGTAAGGTCACAAAAGCAGAGGAAAGCCAAATTTCCAAAGGCAAAAGTTAAGTCTCTAACTAAGAGAGCAACCTGGATGAGACAGCCACTATTTCTAAGAGCTCAATGTCAGAGATGTAGAAGGAAAGTAGTCAGAATGTAGAGCTTTTCTTTGATGTCTTAATGAAATTAACATCTTCTGGAGTGTCTTCTTCCTACTTAATGTATTATATAGATGAAGATGCAACAAGAAATATTTATTTTCATCTTCTCATTAAAAAATATTCAATATGAACACAGGGTTTCAGTATGTATGTTACCACATATGTGGATATTATGCACTACATTGGACAATAATAGAACACAAAATATAAACATAATATGTCATTAAGGAATTACAATCAGAAAGATTCTTTGGAAACTTTCATCCTACTCATTTTTTATTCTTTACTCAATCTAAATGGTCCCCAATATAATATGGCTAAGGAATCAGTTTTCTTTTATTCTGTCTTAAGATGTTTTGATCATATTGATTTAAAATTTCTCAAATGAACCAGAAAACAGTCCTCACCAAAAATATGAACAAAATAGTTTTACTTGTAAAGTACCATTTGCACTGTATTTTTACTTCATTATGATTGTAGTTCTCTGCCCAAGACTGATGTGTCCATAGCAATATAAAAACTCAAAACTATGGCCTCCCCAGTGGTGCAGCAGGTTGAGCACACAGCTGTGAAGCTGTCCCCAGCCTCTGCAGTGCAGGTTCAATTCCCGGCCTGCCAGGGAGATACCCACATGGTGCGGCAGACCTCTCCTGCCTTGCCCACTGCTCCCTCAGCAGTGTCCGGTCCGTCTATCTATTCTGCTCTCTGCTCTGCTCTGGTGATTTCTCTTACCCTCCCACATCTCTGGCCTGCACCCCAGTTCTTGTATAAATATCTTTAAAAAAATATTTTAAAAAAATTCAAAACTATGTACTTATAAAACAAATCCAACAACTGATTCATTCTAGTCTTACAAAGAACATGTTGCTGTCAGTAACAACAGTAGAGACAAAACTTGGTGTTTAATGAGAATTAGATGGAGAAAGGGAAAGCTAAACTGCTGCCAGGTGTAGATGTAGCCATATATCTTGTCTGTGTCTCAGTTTCTCCATTTGAAATTGAGGGTACACTATTTTGCAGGGGTATGTTGGCATTTGAGTATAGATCAAAGACATGCAAAAAGCACATGCTAATTCCTCTCTTTAATCCAACTTCAGACACACTATTTATGAGGGTGCTGTGTTTTGCTTGTGGCCGAACTAAAATAAATTATAGAGAATTTGGACATGATTTAGGATTGGTGAAGATGTTTGCAGTCCTTGAAAATGAGCTTCATGAGAAGAGTAAAGAAGTTGAAGGTATTTGGATAATAGAAAGATGATTGTGACAGCTCAGGCAAATCCTAGTATTAAGTTGCATTCGCACACAGTAAAATGTTTTATGTACACAGAAATTCTATGTGCATAAATTCTCCTTTATAAAGTTACCTTCAGAAATTATTAATGTTCAGTACCCCATTGCAGTAAAACAGAAGTTTTAAGATATTTAAGTCACATTCCCAAGTTCACACAGCTAGTTAAATGATACAGCTAAGTGGTGAAGGCAATCTCTGCCTGACCCCAAAAGTCATGTGTATGGGAAATCATAAGTTAGTGAGGATTAATTAAGACAAAATATGTGAGGTACTTGCTAGGGGCTGGTGCATAGTTAGTGCTCAGTTACTGTGATTATAAGTTAGGACTTCACCATTTATTAATTCCTTTGGTTTGCAACATTTTTACATGAGATACCTCATTTTTGTCACCCTTTCTGAGCTTTCATGAAACAAGTAGTAACAAACAACACCACATTAGAAACAAGAACTGAATGACCAAAGACAGTTACTGTAAAATACTGGGAGACAGCTCGCTATATGACTTTCAGGCTAATATGTTCTGCTGGACTAAACTGTTTTTACCTCCCTCTTCCCTACTCCGTTACCATTGCTTCTTTGAGTTATTGTGCAAATACAATAATTTTCTGAGTATTTTAACAACTATAGTGAATATCATTATAAGACAATTTGCACTTTTTATATAGATAATTTTTAAAAAGCTGTTGTTGTTTGTGCATATATACATATGTGCATAGATATGTGTATGTGCATATGTGAATACACAGACATATTTGATATTCCCCAGAAAATTTCTCAGAAACATGCAGTTTAGCATGTTCTAATTACAAATTACAAAACAAACAAGCAAAACGCTGTGCTGACAAAATATGAGATCTTCATAAATAAATGGGGCCACAATACCTTCTCCATGTTCTGTCTCTATAAACACTCTCAGCACTAGATACAACTTCAATGACTCAGCAGATGAAATCAGATAGCAAGAGTAATTGTACTCAACTTTAAGACTATTTAGTAAGTAAAGAGAAGACAGTTTCTTCGTTAACCAAGACCCAGACAACTAAGAGTCTTCCAGATTTAAATTGCGATACCCAATAAGCCTGAGCGCCAAAGAGAAGATGTTGAAAGATCATGAGACAGTCTGTTATTCCCAGACTGCCAGCAAAAAGAAGTGGAGCCAAAAAAACTCTAGAGGAGCTTGTCAGTGGAAGGTTGAATGTGTTTCCTTTAAATTCAACACTTCTCCAGCTCCATTTTAAGTCCACTTTAGTGAATTTCATTCCTTTGAGAACTGCCAATACCCAAAAATATAGCAGCAACAAATATGGGTAATTGCAAAGAGAAAAACACAGCACTCAACTGCTTTAGATATTTTCCTTTTTCTTGTCACGTCTTCCCCATAGCTAACGCTACATTTCCATTCCTTGTAGTGGCTAAGTCTACAATAGGTCAATTTGTTCAATCAATTTAGTCAATCAACTTGAAGTTCAGTGAGAACTGACATATCGATTGAATTCACCTGTAAATTCAGTCAAAATATTTAAATAAGTATATGCTTTATTGAAGTTGAGTCTTAATAGACTGGTGTCAAGGCTGGATTCCAATTTTAGTTTGCTTCTAAATGAAGGTTTGGTGCTCTTTGAACATTAAGCAATAATAATTATTGAGATTGCTGTAATTATGATTTGCACATCTTAGAAGTTATGAGAGTATCATTTTATTTGCTAAATAATGTTTTAGCCTTCGTGTTTACCTTTACCAAACAAATATAGAGAAAGCTGAAGTTACCTGTTTTTTCTTGGAATCCCCATGGAAAATGAGGTGCTATGTCTCATAAGGCATTCTTGGCAAATGCAGTATGTAAACCAAAAGAAAAAAAATCCATATGGTGCACAACATTTCTCAAATGAAAAATAAGGCTTCCCAAGAAAGGAGCCTTGGGGGATTCTGAAGTCAAATTGCAAGGAACAAATGTGCTATTTTAATTTTGGCCTTAAAACTTCCTCTCCTGGAATGGTCTCAATATCACAATCTCTGCTGAACAGCACACTTGAAACTAGAAACCCTTCTTATTTTCTGCTTTGATATTCTTCAGAAAAAAAATCACCCAAGTACTGGATGAGATTTGTAACTCCTCCTACACCAACCTTAAAAGCCCAAGAAGAGTATATACCTTAATTCTCATGCATGTCACAAACAGATGGAATTCTCCTTGAGAAAAAAAACTATTTCTTTTCTTACTCCTTCTTCTTTCTTTGATTTCAGGGGTGTTTCTCTCGGCCGCTCACTGCTCAGAGCCCCTCCCTAGCCTCTCTTTCTTCACTAGGATGACAACTTCCTCCCACTGTGGATGAAATCCTGGTCCAGCAGCTTAGAGTAGAACTTTGTCCACTACCCTGGGAAATACCATCTTCTTCCTGGTGCTTGGTATGGACAAGATGTGAGGGGAGTATATTGAAAGGCTAGATCCAGCTATGACAATTTGTCAGTCTTCATTATCACAAGCTGTGTGGCAACACCACTGGAGCGAAGGGTCAATATGGCGTCCAATTAAAACTCCCTATTGAAGATGGATTTATGTTCAGTCTATTTCAAAACACATTGGGCTGCAACTTATCATTTAAGTTGTCAAGCTGGAAGCACTCTCTCCTCTCTTTTTTAATACAAAGTGTTTGAAAGTCATTAATTCATTTTGTTTAAGACATAAAGATAACCAAATCAATGTTGTTTTTAGTTGGTTTTTTTTTTTTCAAATGGTGGTGGGGAAATACTTTAGTCCATATACTTTCTGCATACTTTGAAATATTAGTAATACAAGTCAAATTTGCAGGTCTTTTGTCCTATATATTGAGTGTTTCTGCTTTTAATGTGTTTACTATGAGAACATTATATGAAAGAAAAGAACAGACTCTTACAGATGAGCCTAAAAAATCATATGCTGGGAATTTCAAACAGAGCACAAGTCTTTTAGGGGTGAGCTCCTTTTCTAAAAGAGAAACATAATTTCCTGTGTTTAAGGAAAAGAAATATGTATGTTTAATCATCTTGGACATACAGTCAATTTTATGTTGTGACATTTTGATGATGTCAGCACAAATAAATTACTTTCAGGAATAAAATTTCAGCTACATACCTGTGGTTACAAAAATTAAAGAGAAGGGGAAAAATACGAAGGGGCAAATGTTTTAGGGGAGAATCCTGGCAAAGGAGATTCAGGTCTGGGGATAATCTCTGTTTATAATAAATATGAGCTGAAAAGTAGGAGACAACAGCAAGATGGGGAAGTGTATCTTGCCAAAAAAGACCCAAACATTGAAGTACAGTATGTCTTAGCTCAGTTATCTTTAGTAAGAGTTATATCCTTTGGCTCTCCTTTAATTTTATTTTGTAGCTTTTTTCGAGGCATCATTTGGTGAACAATATAAATCTTTTAGATTTCTTTTTTTTTTGAGAGAGAGAGAACTTCTCTATGAATCCATCCTTGTCCTTTTCCCTTCCAACAACTTGGCAAAATAACTTGGGCAAAATCAATTAAGCTCACCTAGGCTATCTATTTGGCTATCTCATTAACTATGAAGCTTAGCATTTTGTTTGACATTTGCAATCCCCACTGGGCAATCTTAGAAGGGAAGCAGGTGAACAGAACTGTTGTAGTTATCATTCGGCATTATTTTGCAGACTTAGTAGGGAATCCTCAGCAGGTCCTGAAAACACATTCTTTGCTAGAGGTCATGCAGACCCCGTGCCCACTCTTCATCTCAACTCTTTACATCACTCAACAGGACTCTGGTATAATGAAGAATCCCAGTTTTTACCTTCTAGTTACCTTGGGCTTAGGAGGGAGAGTATAAAAAGGATCTCCTTTGCATCAGAAAAAATGGGAGAGCTTCCCAAAACCTCAGAGAAAAAGCCTTGAATGTTATCAGAATTCAGAAGTTTCCTTTTTAAAATATGATATAAGCTTGGAAATGCACTGAGGTTTATAGCATATATTAATAATAATAATAATAATATTAATAATAGCCATTGTAGACTGAACCATACCATCTACTTGTCACACACACAGGGCACTAAGCATTGATCTCACCTAATCCTCAGAGCAGGGTCTGTTTTATAACTATTTTTCAAATGAAGTAACTGAGGCTTTGAGAGATTAAGTAATTTGCCTCCTGACATAAAATAGCAAAGCTGGAATTTGAACACTGACATCTGATTCCTGATTCTTCAAAAGCAATCAGTCTACCCTAAGTGAAACAGATAGAATGACTGATTATTCCAAAGGTGTCCATAGAGTTACAATTCTACCATCCCAACTGCAATCGTTTGTTATATTTCCTTGTCCCCAAGGAATGTCATCTATTCCGATTCAAATAAAAATGACATTTTCAATTCTTACAGGAAACAAGAGCATTTCATGTGAACTCACGTCATGCAAGTTTACAAGGTAGAGTGTTCATTTAGAAGAGGAAAAAGTCACTAAAAGAGACACGGGATCAATTGTGTGTCACCATTAAACCAAATACATGAATTCATGGCAAGACAAGTGCTGCTGGTTAAGGCTGTGGATGGGTAACTGCTGAGGTCTTCTGGTAATCGGGCAATAGGACAACTTGGTTACAGATAGCAGATAGCTAATGTGAAGTACGGGATTGGATAGGTCCTGTTTCTTTTTATAGAATTCTGCTCAGCTTTTCCATCTGCCTTGCCAAGTGTGCAAGTACTAACAAGACTAACAAGAGAAGGTTGTTGACAAATATTAAATAAAATTAAGCTTGAGTCTGCACTGTCCATGACAGCAATGTGACTTTCCCCAGGCCTCTATTTGTGCTTGTACAGACCAAAGGCAGAAGGAGACATGGAAGGTCTTGGTCAAGCATTATTGTTTCTTTTTATTCTCAAGTTATTTTTATTCTCTTTCATATGTAAAGCCTTACCCTAGTTAAATCACTGAAATGAAACTCAAACTATACTGAAGTTAGTGGTGAGAGGACTTTGAGGGCAGGTTTTGGGTTTCTCACTACACTAACAAATCTGGAGAACTGCCTTATTTGTTGGCTGTGAAAGGTAAATGCTTTGTCCACATCATCCTTGCTTCTCCTCTGGATATAGGAAGTGAGTCAGAAAGGCTATCTGAGGTGCCAAATGGGGTGGTGGTGTCCCTCTTAACCTGTAAGACACAAGGGCCCATGACAGCGATGGTGTTTTTGCCTCATCAACAACAAAACTGTTCATCAGCCCAGGCTTCCTCACAAATCCAGTGGAGAAATTGCAGAATTAGCATCGGAACAAGAAATGAACTCCTGGCTAGCCAATCTTCCCTACCCGAGACTCTCCCTCTCTGCTGACTATGACAGGCGGGAAAGTCAGTCCTTTCTGGAATTTGGCTTTTCGGGAGTGGCATACTTGGTCCATGTTACCACTCACCTCCAGCCCCCACCCATTATTCAGAATCTGCCTAGTCTTGTAAGAATTGTCTCCAGAAAGTGCACTTTAGAAGGTACAAAGTCAAATTGCCAACTGCAATGTGATTTTTAATATTTTCAGGAGGTACATGGAACTGCTGGGATTTCCCATCTAAGATACTAAAAGGCAATTCCATTTGCAGTTTGTGTTCCTTTCACAAAAAGAAAATGTTGGTTAGACTGATGGGGCACAACCTGAAAACACAGGAGAGTCAACACAAAATGGGAGAGGTTCTTCAGCATCCAGATCCTGTAGCCAAGCTTCTTAGTCCAAAAATCAGAGTGGAAGCTGTGCAGAATGCTGTGGGAAGAGCTGCTTGAAATAATTTTAAATCATTCTTTACTTTAATCGGGCTAAAAATACCCAAACACAGCCTTTCGGTATTCTGCCATTGGTCTCTGTCTCCTCTGTCAGCACAAACACATCAACAATAAGGAAGAATTAATATCCCTCTAAATATCTGGCCTCTTACATATATATCATGGCTTGGACTTGGGTTGGTTCCAGTTTTCAAGAAAAATCCTGATTAATGATTTAGTTACTTTGATCCAAACCAGATTTCTCTAGTGGAAATTTGATTTTCTAAGATTTATATTTACTAGGAAGAATCTAGTGATGTTCCTTTTATATTTTAAGTTGGAAGTACTAAGTTCAGGTTATCACATAGCAGTAAAAGAACAACAGAATGTAAGGATGTGATCTCAACATGGCACTGAATATTAAAGGATTTATGTACATGCTGCCTTCATGTTGGCATGGTCTAAACTACATGCAACCCACATGATTCCAGTCAACTTTTAAATCCAACAAATCTTAGCAAGGTGCTCATGAATGCCAATTTATTTTTGAAACCAATAGGTTATTTAGCTTTTTTAATATGGTATTTATTCCCAAGGCTAGATGTATATTGACACATAGATCCCTTCCCAATAATTTCTGATATAATCGATCTGGTCTGAGATACTAATAGAATGGACTGAAAAGGGATTTAGGAGTTAGATAGAGCAAGGTTTAAGTCCCAGATCTGTCCCTGGCCAGCATGTGACCTTAGCCAAGTTAATCAGCTCTTTGGGCACCAGTGTCCTGGTCTGTAAATAACAATGTAATAGTCTTGAACTTGTACGATTGCCATGAAAATCTGTATGCAAAGATATTAGAATATTAAGAACAATTAGAACTAAATATTTCTGAATGAGTAAACAGAAGACCTAAAACACACCTGACTATTTTTATTTGTTTACTAAATCAGATTTCTTAAGTACCACTGTAGAGCTTGTCCCCATCTGTCTCTTGTTCCAGTTATCAATAGAGCATCATCCATTTCTGCATAGATTATTTCCTACAATCTCATCTCACCTTCCCTCATTCCCATGCTGTATATCTCTCCTTCCACTGAAGGGCTTCCCTTTGATCAGAGGAGATCCAGAAGGAGCGTTAATGATGCACCCTGGGCAAAATGTTGACTAGTGAGAGATGGAGCTGGTGGATATTCTTCCTTTTTCCCCAAGAGGTACTGTCCTGAGATACAGTCTATGCAGTTTCTTTTTTTTAAAGATTTATTTTTCTTTATTTATACAAGCATTGGGTACAGTCAGGAGCGCGGGAGGGTGAGAGAATTCACCAGAGCCAGAGCGGGGAGCAGAGCAGGCAGAAGGACCGAAGGACACTGCTGAGGGGAGCAGCCGGTGGCAGGAGAGGTCTACGCTCCATGTGGGATCCTCCTCCGGTGGCCGGAGAGCAGCCAGGGATCAAACTGGCGCTGCTGCAGAGGCTGCGGGCAGCTTAGCAACCCAGTGCTCAACCGCTGCGCCACCGGGGAGGGCCCTATGCAGTTTCTTGAAGGATGAATCCAGTCATTGTAGAAACTTCCTTTATCATACACATATGCTTACCCACTTTATCTGCTTTTCTCCTTTCTTCCCTCCCCTATGAAGAATGCAAATGATTTTTGCTGAACTATACTAAAGTTAGTGGTGAGAAAATTAGTTAAATTGTTACCCTCTTGACAGGTATGTCATCCTCATACCTCAGTTGCATAGGACTGAAGTACTCCAATGTCCATTTTAACCTGCTAGATATTAGAATTGCAGAATACTAGAGTCACAAGAGAACTTGCTTCTTTTTTCTACTCTGTGCATGTGAGGATACAATGAGAAGTCTGCAGTCTGCAACGAAGAACCCAACCATATTGGCATCCCAATCTTGGATTTCTAGTCTTCAGAACTGTGTGAAATAAATTTCTGTTGTTTATAAATCAGTCTATGACACTTTGTCAGAGAAACCCAACTAATTAAGACAATAGACTTTAGACATGTTCTTCTCCAATTAAATCTCCCCCTCAGGATTTTCATCTTCCATCAGTCTTTAAGAAGCGTTGTTTCCAGACATCTCTCCTTGGTGCTCTTGCTTTCTGAATGAATATTAATCCAAAATATTTTACTTACTCCTGTAGTTGTGGTTTGCATCCAGAAGTCGATGACTTCCAAATCAACACCACATTTGCTTTGAACTTGGATATCAGAGTCTCTAAATTATAAGGACCACTGATCCCTATAAAGTCCCATGTCTTCAAAACTTTTTCTATTTCCACTATTTCTGTCTTGCTGTATAATTATCAGAAATCTCTATTGTATTAATAGTAGTAATTTCTTGACTAGTGCTTTAAGCCATCCACATTGTTTTCAGGGTAAGTGTTAAGAAATTGAAAAGGAAGTCCCTTAATTAGCATCCTTGGTGGTCTCATTGCATACAGGACAAATTCAACTTCATGTGTCATGCTATTCCCTCTCTTGTCTGGTTCTTGCTTACCTCTTTAGCCTAGAATGGCTGCTTCCTACACATGAAGAACTCTTCAATAACCATATACCAGTTATAATTCAAAGACTCAGTCTTTATCAACTTTTATTTTTTTATCTACTCAACATCTCTGATTAGTTGTTTAATAAGCACCTCAAATTAAAATGTCCTAAGCAAAACTTGCCTTTTTCTCTCTAAAATACTTTCTACTCTGAGCCTGCCCCATCTTTGTGAAAGTTACCACCATTTTTTTGCACCAAAAAACTTAAGTGTCATCTTTTTTGTCCTCTCTTTACCCCCCTTATCTGTTATTACCTTTCTCTGTTTTATGTATAGCACTTCTTACTAAAAATTTCATTATTATATCATATTGTCATAAAAATGCCTTTTACTTATCCTATTATCTCTTCCTTTCATTAAATTCTATATTTTGAGGATGTAAATATTGTCTATCTTGTTATTTACTATATTCCAGTTTTAAGAACAGTATTAGTTATTAATATTAACTAGCAATTATTGTAGCTGATAATAAATTACCACTAAAAATTTGTTGAATTTTTACTCTTTGATCAAAGTCCAACTCAAATGTTTATAACACTGCTCTAATCTCTTCCCCAAGGAGAGTTGGCCTCTGTCTTCTATGCTACCACTGTGCTTGTTCTTATGCTATTATTACACCCAACATCCTACAAGATCTTCCTACTAAACTGTAAAAATAAGGCATCTTGTCTTTTAAGGTTAGAAACTGAGAATCAGAAAATTCAGGGATTTACTCAGAATTGTTAATCTAAAACAGAAACCCAGACCTCAGTCTAGTGCTCTTTCCTCTTATCATGTACTTCCTGAAGTAATATGGTATAAATATTGCCTAAATTCTTTTCTGGATACCCTGGTTTCACTGGAAACCTTCTTGCTCTCTCAATGCAGAGGTGATGACAGGTCACCAATATTTTTCGCACCAAAAACCTTTGATATCTGGTTAAATATCAATGCCTGGTGTATGGAAATCAAATGAATGTTTGAATTAGTGCATATTTTACTGGATACATGCTTTTTGATCTAATTTTGCTCTACTTTCATATTGTGAAAACTCAGTCTTTCTTTATTACCACCTATTTCTGTTTTTTGAGCTTCATCTTACCCTCTTCCTCTCATAGCTATCTCATTTAGACAGGAGTGACTCTTTTGATCCTGGTCATTCCGAGTGCATGCCTAGAGAGGGAATAGCCCTTTTCTTCAGATAAAGGTACTGGAAATACCTTTTCCCTTGAAGCTCAGAAGTAGTGAAGAAACCCAGAGCAGAACTTATTGAATTGATGTGGCTTATGCACCTTAAAATTAGATATGTCTAATGTGCAAAGTTTCCAGATGGCCTTAAAGACCTCTGAACATTGGGAATCCTGATATAATCATCTTTGACCATCACAATACACATACTAAATTCTCATGTTGTACACCCTAAATATATACAATAATTATTTGTCAAATATCTTCAATAAAGCTGGAAAAAATGAACTATTAACAGCAAGGGAGTCCATGTTATATAATTAAGAAATAAAACTACTTTTTCTATTCTTTTGGGTATTTTTTTTCTTTTCTGGGAAGATTTCTTTTATGGTGTTCTCAGTTGAGACTTAGCAAATGTTTGCCTTACCCGCTTCCTAATTTAGCCGGACTGAGAATATGAAGATCATGAAAAAAGATATAGTATTTCTGGAAACATAAGAGATTTCCAATTTATTACTCAGATGTATTGCACCAATGAATTGAAACATGAGTTTCTTGAAGGCTTAACAGAATTATTGTATGTTTACTTGGTGCAAAAATACTAAGGAGAAAAATCAAAATGAATAGAGAATGGATAATTAGTCTTAGGAAAAAGATAATCATGGATAAGGCTATTTAAACTGGAGAAAAGGAGACCTCCAACCTGTGGCGAATCATTTCCTAAAGGAAATTTGTGGTGTAAGATGCTCCTGGTAACTGTGTTATCCAGGCAGAAAATCAGTTCTTGGGAGAAAGACTAAGCATGTCAGCATACATCTTTATACTGAATCTTGAAAATATGTAGCATCATTGCTTAAAAAATATTAAATGAATTCCTACTATGAGTGAGACAATCCGGTATTTTTCATTTTCTTTCTGGCTTATTTTGCTGAGCATGATCCCTTCCAGCTCCATCCATGTGCTGCAAATTGCATGTGTTTATCTTTTTTGATTGCTGAGTAATATTCCATTGTGTATATGTGCCACATCTTCTTGATCCAATCATCTATTTTTGGGCACTTGGGTTGTTTCCATAGCTTACCTATTGTAACTAGTGCTGAAAACATAAATAAGGGGCCAGGAAAAAGAATAATTATAATAAAGTAAAATCAAAACCAATAAGCAACTATAAACCAGAGACACACTATGGGGGGTTTAGGGGGGGAAAAGGGAGTAGGATCAAAACAAGGGGGGGTGGGAATTCTATGGTGATTATAACCAAGATGAAAATGCATACATTGTGCAAAAATGAAAAATGATGTGAAAAATATATAAAAGAAAATAAAGAAAAAAAATAAAGAACTAAACAGTAAAAAATTATTAAATGAGCAGATAAATGCCATGAGAAACAAAATACAGCTATTTACCAGGTTGCATTGACTGAGCCAAAAAAAAATCTTTGAAATAACAATAAATTAATAAGCAAATATGGTCATCTCCAGTTAATGACATTTGTTTTTCCTCTAATAATACCACCAGTTGCACTAATATCTTGATTGTTTGTACTTTAATAATAATTTTTGTGCCAACCCTGAACTGTAAGACACCTTTCTGGTCTTAGACAAATGTTCTGTCATCTTTAAAGGAAAATATGACATTGAATGTTTCCTGAGCAGACAGGAAAATAAAATCAAAAATAAATATGTAAAAACAAGTGAAAATAAAATCAAAAACAAATATGTAAAAACAACTGGAGGTATTGCTTAGAAAGCAGGCATTTTTGTTCCTACTTTGGCCCTGAGGCTTATCCAGAACCCCAGTGAATCATTTCTAAACCACTTTGACATTTGCATATTTGAATCCAGATTCTCTAGATCACATTATAATATGTACATTTTTGCATATGTACAAGTGTGCGCTATGTTACAAGTAGCTGGACTTGCCAAGTGTTCGAGGTACTGCTCAACTGGGAAGAGCCTTGTGCATTTACATACTTTAAGGAAAAGGATCTTGAAAATCTCAAGTTTTGATGTGTGCGTGTTGTTTTGTTTTGCTTTTGATTCTGTCAACCAAAATTTCAATAGCCTTGGCACAAGTTAGTACTATGCCTGTGCTGATAAAAATGCTTATTGAGGAGGGCTCCGTGTCAATTACTCTGCAGGCTCATAGAGTAGTGCATGCTCTTTCTAATGAAAATATATGGGCCACTATTTTCCCAGTCTGTGTCCCTCCTTGTGAGTCTAAGTGACACAGCTGCCCCTGATACTCGCCAGAGGATATTGCCTCCTCTCTGTCTCCTCCTGCCACCTTGGCTTAGGGATGGAAATAAAAAATGTACTTCCATTTGGATGTCATTCCTACCCCCTTCCAAATTCTGCAGCCCATGGACTTCAATAAATATGTCTAGAGAACCTTTTTATAATAAAGGATAGTGGGCTCACAGGCAGCAGCAGCTAATTCTCATTCAAATTAAACAATGAGAATGGGTCTGATGGCAGCTTTGTTAGAAGTAGAATCACTCAGGCATAGCATTAAGCTTGGGTCCAAAATGAGCTGTCTCAAATGGAGTAGCTCACTTTAGCATGGTAAACAATGACCACCTGCTATTCTCTCAAATGCATCCAAAGGATAAGGAGCACTTTATTATTTTAACTAGCATGCAGCCTCTAGAGGCTATCCTAGTAGACATCAATCACTAAATTTATGGCTTGTAATGATATCTAGGAGGATATGAGAAAGAAAAGTCTTTAAGAGTCCCTTTCACAAACATGGTCAAATTGAACTTAAAATCTGTGGAGCGAAGAAAATACATCTTTTTCCCTGGGGAATTAAAAAATATGAGCAAATTATAAGTGACTTTTCAAATATACAATAAGACTGCCAGTCTTATTCAAGGGGAAAAAAATAATTGGCACTTTATGTCAGTATTTTCCATGAATTATCTGAAAAACAGATAAAACATGTCATTTATATGGAACTATGTCCCACTGTTCTTCAAAGCTCCTCTCTACTGAATAAATAATCACCTTTCACTGGTGATTGGCACATGTATATAACTCTGATTTGGAAAAAATAGGTCAGAGAAGCTAAGGGCTAGTTTTATAAGTAATGTTTTCGAGGGTCCTTCAGGGAAGAAAAGGAATTGTAAAGACAAAAGATGAAGCTCAATTCTGTCATCCTAGGGTTACAAACTCTACATGTCTATTCTTCCTCTGGACACTGAATCTTGAGGACTGGGAGAGAGATCTGGGAGAAATAAAAGCCACATGCCTGCCAGAGTTGCAAACTGCATATTTTGTCTGTGTTTGGAAGATTAGCTCCTTGGTTTCAATATAGAGAAACACTTCTCTGACATTTACCCTTAAATTAGATGAATAATAGTCTCAGGATAAGCTAATTTGTTGGAAAATGGTGTGTGTTCCTGGTGTTTCTCATATTGTGAGAAAAGCTGAAAACCCAAGCAAAAATATTTCCACCCTCTATAGAATAAACTAGTGGCATGTGAGGTTTGCCAACGCAATGTGCTGTGGATTGTGCATGGAAGAGAGGTTAACTATCTTAGAGACAAATATTTTGTTATTGGCAGAAACACTAGCAGTGGGCGTTTGAAGTGAAGACTCTGAGTCCTATTTTACAATGTTTCCATGTCCTTCTTCCATGTCCCAGCAGCCACGTGACATTGAAAACTTCAGCAAATTAAGCAAATGGAGTAAAACATGTACAACACTGAGATCTAGACAAGCTTAATGGGCTAGTCCCATACATGAAAAATAACACAGTGTGATGTGCATGAACATCTCTTGAAATTATTTAATGAGACCTTTCTTTAGAAGTCTTTATATAACCTAAGACTACATATGTCAAAAATGTTACCAACTGTGTTAGTTCATGTGCAGAAAACACATTATTTTCAACAGCTCACTCTTTATTTTGGCTCAGTCATTATGTGTTACTGGAGATGGATCATTTCACCTCTTATGGATCACTCACCTTGTTAGGAAGGGTAAGAGAGAGATCTCCACTGAGCAGGAGACACTAGGATGTCCCATTGTCCACAAATATGGGTTCAGAACAAGTGGGACATTCTAATGACCCCTTCATTCTCTCCTGTCAGAATCCACATCCTTAGGCTTCCACTGACTTGTCCAGGCTCCACCAGCAGCCCCCAACCACCCAACCCCCAAACACACACTCAGAAGGTAATCCTGAGCTGATCAAGAGAGTGACAAAAGCCTGACTCTGTAGCTCATGGGTGTAGGGGCAGGATGGGCACAGAGCTAGTTTTTTATGATTCAAGCAGAACAGACAAGGTAAAGGAGAGTCCTGGAGCCCTCGGGGGCTTTCTCAGGTTTTTATTGAGTTTTTTCATGTAGTCCAGCAACCAGGTACATGGCAGGCAGGGGTGCCAGGGGCCAGGAGGCTGGCAGGCCTCCAAGCCCTCAGCAAGTCTTCACTCTGGGCTCCCTGGCGTTCTTCCTCCCCTTGTCTCCTGCCTCTCTCTCCTGCCTCTGCTTCTCTTGGCCAATATATCAATACTGCAGCCATGGCTCACAGAAGTAAACAACACAACTGCAACAATGTACAAAATGCAGGTGCCCCATCAGGAAGGGCAATCTTAATGGTGGGAGGGCAGAAAAGCCTGAAAATCACTTACCCTACAATGGGTCTTCCCATATCAGCAGTACTACTGCTCCTTCCTCCAACCTTGAACTCAGAACTAAGAACTGGGCTTCAGTCTTATTCAATCATCATTTATTTCCAGGCTACTTTCCTGATTCCCAGTTTTTCCAAGGTAGTTCAGCTTGTCTCTTGCCTGCAGGACATGGAGCTCAGATTCTGAAGTAAAAGCTATGGCCCAGGAATGTGCTTCCAAAGCTCTCTGCTGCTGACCGTCTGCTTCTCAGGGGTCTGTGTCAGGTTTTCATTGCCATGGTTGCCTGTGGTCTTGAAAGCCACCCCTTAAACACTAGGGCTGACTGTAGATTGCATAGATCTTAGTATTGTGTTCTGGTGTCCATCCTAGTTGGCCATATTTCTGATAACTCAGTAGGTCTCCAAGTTGCAGTTCCACTTCAGTGTGTTTCTCTACTCCCAGCAAATTATTTGCATGGGTTTCAACCTGCCAGGTAGCTTAACCAGCTCTTCTTCTCTGGGAACTGATACCCAACTCACAGACATCCATGAGCCCACTACTTGACCTTGTCCTCACCCTTTTGCCACCCCCATCATAGTTGATGGGTCTATCCACACTGGTTCAATCACAATATTTTTTTACCATGGAATTTGGAATTGTACATGTTTATTTAAAGTGAAGATAGTGACAGAGACAAAGACAGAGACAGAGAAAGAAGAGGTCTGGTGAACAATCATCCTGGTTCTAGTCCCTTCCTCAAGCCCAGCTGAATGCTCCTCTGGGTCTATGAGCATCATACAGGTCTCATTAACATCATCTATCATTTTGCTTGCTCTTTTTTTCATTCAGTTTGAGTTTTTTATTTTTTTAAATATTTATTTATTTATTTATACAAGAACTGGGGTACAGGCCAGATTCGCAGGAGGGTGAGAGGATTCACCAGAGACAGAGTGGGGATCAGAACAGGCAGACTGACGAAATACACAGCTGAGGGGAGCAGCAGACTTGACAGGAGAGGTCTGCTGTGCCATGTGGGGTTCTCCCTGGCCGGCCCAGATCGAACCGGCACTGCAGAGGCTGCGGACAGCTTCACAGCGCTGTGCTCAACCACCTGCGCCACCAGGGGAGGCCCTGAGTTCTTTATTTTAGAACCACAACAGTTCTAATCCATGCAGATCCCCAGAGTTGTCAGTGTCTGATAATTTCCCACAGGGAAGTTGAGTTAAAGTGGGGCTGGGTTGGTGGGTGGGGTTCTTCTCCAACACCTCTCCCTTCAACCCAAGCATCCCCATTTTGTTTTATATATTGGAATTTCACACATTATTATACTTAAACATGTTATGTTGATTTTTTGTTGCTAAAAAATGAGAATTGCTCCTTGTGGACTAGGAGGATCCCTGTTTCCTACACATTTCTATGGTTGGGGCCATTGGATTCCTCAGTTTTAGGCTTCACTTCATCTCTGCCTTTGCTAACTCCTTATTCACCTCAAATATTGATATAACATAGTCGACTGAGCCAAAAATCCCAATTTTCTCAGCTTTAATCCCTTTTTCTGTCTCTGATCTACACTAAACCTCTAGCATCTTGAGTCTAGAACCTAGTTTTAGAAACCAATAGGGCATACATACAGTGTCCCTTTACAATTGCTCAGTCTTCCTAAGTAAATATTATACGACTACCATTACCACTTATTAAAATAGTGCAAAGGCTGGGGTACAAGTCACTTTTTGTGGGTCCTCACCATTGCACTCAAAATTGCAAGATACCACACAGGCTCGGGTTGTAACAACAAGGTTTATGAACAAAGGGGTAATTTGAAAAAAGGAAAGGGCACCTAAGGTTACAAATGGCTGTCTGTCCTACCTTAGATAGTGTCTATATTATACTGTCTAAAGGATACTAGATGGTCTGGGGCTGCTGGCACACCAGTAAGTAATGGACCAGGATCCAGTTACCCAGTTCACAGTGACAGCTGGAGGGGATCACTAATGAGGTGGCACCACACTAGCCAGCAACACCTATCTGAAGGCCCAGGATGACCATTGCCAGACACTGGAGCAGGCAGTGCCAGAGGCAACAGCATCAGAAAGCAGTGATAGAGGATCAGAAGCTGTGGACAGCAATCATTGGTAGCCAAATACAAGTCAATAGAGCCGGTTGTAGGTCAAAAGTGGTGGTCAGTACTGGTCAGCAGATGACAGTGCCAGACAGCAGGCAAAAGTGTTAGTCTTTTGAGGGGCTGATGACATAAGCCAACAGCAGATAGCCCTATTATAGACACTCATCATATGTCAACAGTGCCATTTTACAGGCAATGCCAGAGGCAAGACTGGAGGTAGATGTCAGGCTGCAGCTTCAAGTGGACATCAGATGACAGGGACTGTATTGGCTGAGTCACAAGGTATCTTTCCAAAGAGTCTGTCTACAAAGGTCTTTCCTGGAGAAGGTCTGGACAAGCCTGACAAATGGCTCCCAAAACCTTCAAAACCTTAGCTTACATCCCCATTAGGGTACTTGCCTTTCAAACCTGATTGGTTCATTTACAATCCAGGTTGTTTGATTGCTGACAGTTGAGCTCAAATATTATTGGTCCATTTATAACCCTGAATGATCTCAAAATCTTTGAATGACACCAGTGAGCTCTAACTTGATTGGTCTGTTTGCAATCCTGATTTGGTGTTCAAAATGAAATCCTGGTGTGGCATCCAGACCTGACCTATGCTGAAGTCAGGCAATCTCCTCAGCAGTGGGCTCATGGGAGCCACTGCCAAAGCTGGCTTCAGTGAAGCTGATTGTCGAAGGATCCCAAACCAGGAGCCTCAGGATTCAGTGGCCACCACCACTGTCAGAGCTCACCAGGCTGGCCAGGGGACTGTCACAACACAGCCCAGGGTGATACAACCATAGTGTAGGGCTGCCTGCAGGCAGAAAGTGCTGCAGGTCTCTCTTCCTGGCTCCCACCAGGACCTGCTATAAAACCAGGCTGGTACTGGGTCATCACAACCCTCAGCAGCCACGGCTGTGAGGATCCCATTTCATTATCCTACAATTCTGCAGTTTGACATGCGTAGTGATAAAAGGTTTACAAACATAATAGATTCTCTTATAAAAACCTATAAAGTCTTCTTAGAATTATTTTTGTAATGATATTGTTTTATCACTTGAGGTTTACAAAAGGAACAACCTATTACCTATTTTATATTTTTTTAACATGTGAAGATTTCCTTTTAATAAAGTTTGTTGCTAAAAATTTAATAGGCACATAAGAAATAACTTAAAGTGCTCTAGAAAATGACAAAGATCCCCAATTTTGTTTGCCTGGTATTAACCTTGCAAATATCTAGGACTAAATTGACATTCAGAGTGCTGCCTGTATCCAGCGATCTCATTTACAGCAATTGGAGCTTACCCATTAGCTTTGGAATTTGGAAAAGTTCATCATAATTGGGGTTGGAGGGTTAGTTCATGCACTTCATTAACTCATGTGCCAAAAATCTCTTCAAATTAATGATATCTCAACCCAAGTTATTACATTTTTCTCTGAAAATTATTGGGCAATAAATGTTTGAACATAACTCACGTGATATAATAATGGAATTAATGTAAGTAGAGATGTAATGACTTCTTTGATTAATGGATTCTTGGACAACACAGTTGACTTAGACTATAATACCTTTTAATTAGAAATGAGAACAACTTTCTCTTTCAAATATTGGTACTGCTTACATGGTTTATACCTAACCACAGGTGAGAAATATTTATAGTCTAAATGAAAGCACTTCTCCAGCAAAACTAAAGCTGGCTTTTGACCCATTCCCCTTATTCATGGCATAATTTGTGTGTTTCTTCTAGGGGGGCTCTCATATAAAAAAAGATCCCCTCAGGCCATCCACCTATTCTCCAAGTTGTTGACTTTCTGTATGAAACAGAACAAACATCTCTGACTTTTTAGATATCTCACTCACCCTACCTGTTTTATTTTTGTTTTTAACATTTTTGTCATTACTAGAACCACCACTTTTATCCTGATAAGGTTTTTACTGAAATTCCTCCTAAGAATTTGGCTAATTTTTTTTAAAGATTTATTTATTTATTTTATACAACCATTGGGTACAGTCAGAAGCACGGGAAGGTGAGAGAATTCACCAGAGTCAGAGCGGAGAGTAGAGCAGGCAGACTGACGAAGTACACTGCTGAGGGGAGCAGCGGGCGGCAGGAGAGGTCTGCTTGCCATGTGGGACCCTCCTCCGGTGGCCGGGGAGCAGCCGGGGATCGAACCGGTGTTGCAGAGGCTGCGGGCAGCTTCACAACCCAGCACTCAACCGCTGCGCCACCGGGGAGGCCCGAATTTGGCTAATTTTAAACTTAACCAATTTCATTTTCTCAATCTAAACACATTTGCAAATACTTTCAGATTTTTTTTTCTCTTATTTTCCAGCCATTTCATTGAAGAAAATTGGCATTTTGATTTCAGTTTTGTGGATTTTGAATCAGAGAAACATAGATGTAAAAACCGTATCCAAGGAACATAGTGCTCAATTGCAAAGAATTAATTAAAACTATCATGTCTTTTCCTTAGTCGTTCAGCTGTGAATGTGTTTAATGACCTGGTATCTGCCGTTGGCCATAGTCCTGGAAGCATGTTAAGAGAATAGGAATATTCTGTTAGGATATAAGACAGAGTGTTTGGAGAGACAAAAAGGCAATGCTGTGTGGCAGTAGATTGGCGATGGCCAATGTTGGGAGCTGATAATTACCATACATGAGCTTTATTTGTGGACAAGAAATTATAGCGAAGTTCAGAATCTAACTACTCAGCACATTTCATTGAACCTTGCATTAGAAGCAGTCAAAACTCCTTGTTTTGAACTCAATATCTACTGTAGAGCACCAGAAAGACTGGAAATAGGCTAACCTTCTGTACCCGAGAGTATATAAGAGGTTCCCACAAGGCTATTCCAAAGACTAATAGCCTTCTTCCCCAGACCCAGTTTCCCTGGAAATAAATTTCCGCAGCTCTTAGTAATAGTAATGGTGGTAGTTATTGTGTTTCTTAGCTTCCATAGCCTTTGATAATATAATTGATGCTGGTGCTGCAGCATTTCAGTGGCTTCTTGGCATTAAGACATTTCCAGTGAGGGCCTCCCTGGTGGCGCAAGAGGTTAAGACACAACCTATGAAGCTGTCCACAGCCACTGTAACATGAGTTCGATCCCCGGCCAGGGAGCTACCTACATGGTGCAGCAGACCTCTCCTGTCTTGCCCGCTACTCCCCTCAACAGTGTTTTCAGCCAGTCTTCCTGTTCTGTTCCCCTAATCTGTCTCTGGTGAATCCTCTCACCCCCTGACACTTCTGGCCTGTACCTGAGTTCTTGTATGCATAAATAAATAAATCTTAAAAAAAAAAAAAAAAAAGACATTTCCAATGGAGTGACCTTGCACTTACACTGCCTTTTAGGTAAACTAAGGAAATTCCAGCACTTAAATATAAACTAAATGCGGGGGGGGGGAAGCTGTTTTCCATGCCAGGTGAGATCTTTTAATGAAAATGTGAAAAAATTAGGGAAACAGAGGTAAGAAAATGATATGCATCCAATGTAAATAAACTGGAATATTAAAGCTCAGTTTTATTCTGCTCTTAGTTTTTCTTTGAACCAGGTCACCTCTTCCTAATTATGACTGAAAACTACTCAACTATAGAATTACCAGAGCATTTAAAGATGACTGTGTTTGGGGGTTGCCATTGTGCTATAAAAGTCTGCATGTAGAATTCAGCCCCAAGTCAAGGATAGTTGACCTTTGCTGTGCCAAGGGCTTCATTTGCAACCTCCCAGCAGTCCACTGACTGTGGCTTATTTGCATACACATTTACATAAATCTACATATGCATGTTTTTTCTCTTTGGACCATGAGTTGATTATGTCTTATTTGCTCTAAAGGTTTAGAATTGAAAGCATGAGTGAAGGCCATAACTATCCAAGAGAAAACCATTTGTGGTCCAGGAAATGTCTTTTAAGAATCTGTTTCTGAATATGTCTTTTACTAATGAGGATAAAATTAAAACTTAAATTCTTTGGGAACTGAAAAGTCCTTTAATAGTAATTTTGATCAATTTTCTGCTTTCTATTTTCAGGGGCCATAATGAAATGGCTCATCTTAGAGGAATGGGAACCTATCAATTAAATGTTAATTATTCTTAAATAAATATTATTATAGACTGAGTTCTCACCCTGAACAGTGACACGCATGTCACATGTTAAACAGTTGGAGAAAAAATATAAAGGAAGCCTTTATGTATTTGTTTCCAGGCATTTCTATTACTGGCAAACCTAAGGGTTGTTCCTTTCTGACTGAGTTCACCCCTCAGGATTCTGATGTCTTAACCCTACCAGTCTCCCACTATACCCAGGCTATCAGGTGGCTAATTTTAAGTCCCCTCTTATAAGGGGAATTACATGAGCTTTTTTCTTTAATATAAGAGCATTCTTCTGTCTTTGTATCATTGTGTAGAAGACATAAAAATACATATGAGCTCTGAAATCATAGAAAGCTTTCATTCTGACCCTGCCACTTACACTCTGTGATTCCTGGTAAGTTGTTTAAATTCTTGATGACTTGTTTTCCTGCTCTATAAAGACTTGATAATACCTACATCACGCAGTAGTTATAAGGACAGATGAGATAAATGTGTTTAGTCTTGACCATAAAGAGAATTCCATCAATGGTGAGTATTATCTTAATACCTTTATTATTGTTACTTCTTTCTTTTAACGAATTCAATACTTTCGTAAAATTGGTGAGTCTTTTCCCCCAATTCTGAGATTGTCATTTCCTACTGTTTACTTTCTCTCTTGAAAATTCTACCTTAGTAAAAATTGCAGCAGTTTGCTTGGCCTCTGAACAGTAATTTTAGTCTTACATGTTGGAGATCAGTTTGAAAGGACTTAAACTACATTTTCATAGAGTTGAACCTTAAAATTTCCTATAGCATGATCCCTCTATTCCCACACTAATGCCTCTTCTTGCCTTCTATTTCTTCATGACTTAAAGTGTGACCCATTCCCACTGGCTCTCTCTGAGATCACAGCTGAAATTCCTTTTTGTAGTTTTTTTTTTTTTTTTAAGATTTATTTATTATTTATACAAGCACTGGGGTACAGTCCAGAGGCACGGGAGGGTGAGAAAATTCACCTGAGACAGAGCAGGGAGTGGAACAAGCAGAAGAACTGAAATACACTGCTGAGGGGAGCAGCAGGGCAAGACAGGAGAGGTCTCCTGCGCCATATGGGAATCTCCCTGGCCGGCCGGGAATCGAACTGGCACTGCAGAGGCTACGGATAGCTTCACAGCACTGCGATCAACCCGCTGTGCCACCGGGGAAGTCCCCCTTTTTGTAGTTTCGATGTTGTGTACTGATCTTAAACTCTGCAAAACAATTTGTTCCTCAGAAGTTTTTGTTTCAACTAACCAGGAACTATAAAATAAAGCTTAAATCCATTTCTCATTTTAAAATCATTCTATATGTAAAATAAAGAATGAGGGACATGCCCTATTTCAGAACTTCTAAGGAGCAGAATTCCAATTAGACTGTATCTGGACCCTGAGTTATACTATATATGTTACAGACATTAGGTACAATAGATCCTTGAGATTTGCCAGAGACATACATCGAGAAAATTGAAAATTCTGAATTTCATGTTCAAAAGCTCCTGCATGCACACACAAAAAAGATGAAAAACAACAAAATTTCAGTAAGCTGTAGACGGTCAACTGTGGACTAGTTCTTCTCACTAGTAAATGATTTCTGTCTGCATATCATGATTCTAATCCATACCCAACAAAAGTTAAAGGATCCCTTGCAACAGTTGAAAGAATGGATATTATATATTTAAATTCCAAAGTTTCTGGCTTTATTACAGATATTTTAAAAAGAGAAAAATCTCTAGGTTTCAATATGGTGGTACTTGAACTCTGACTTGAAATAACTTGGGGCTTGAAAACAGAAGAATGAGGAAAGGACCCATGGGGACAACATATTCAATGATGGAAAAAAGAATTGACTGGGATCAGAACAGTGTTGAAATGGCCTCAGAAGAATAGTGAGCTTACTTTATAAATCCCTCATTGGGTGTAGACCATTCTGATATTCAATGCCAATCCCAGAAGTTTTCATTATAATTAACCAGAAATTAGCGTAACAAAGTTGAAATTCATTCCCCTGACTACATAGTGGAGCTCAACCAGCTTACTTGCAGAATATCAAAACTTGCAGAAATAAAAAACATTCAGTTATGGGCCTCCCCTGGTGGCGGAGCGCTTGAGCGCTGGGCTGTGAGGCTGCCCACAGCCTCTGCAGCGCCGGTTCGTTTCCCCACCACCAGCGAGGGTCCCACAAAAATAAATAAATAAATAGATAGATAGATAGATAGATAGATAAATAAATAAATAAATAAAATAAAAATTAAAAATTCAGTTATATAACAATGTAGCAATAGGTATCCAACCTCTGTATAAGTAATGTTTTTAGATGGGCCACGGGTATGGAACTATCTTTTGACCCTTGTGCTTCAGTATTAATAAGCTTTTTGATACTTTTTCATCTTTTTTCCTGGGTTCCACTTTCTATATTGTAACTTACTTGACTTCTTGCTAAATTACATGAGTAGTAGATCTTCACATGAGTTGAAGTAGAAAAATGATAGGAATAAATTGTTTCTAAGAGATGAATGATGAATTTGTGTCTGTGTCTGTCTGTGTGTATGTGCCTATCTGTGAGCGGGAAGAGAGTTGACATATATGATGCTTTAAAACTTCTATTTTGGACAAATAACCAAATATATGTTTTTGCCTTTTATCGTCATCAGAGAAACTCATTCCTCTGGTAAGTAGAAGGTAAAAAAGGGGGAAGGATGCAGTGACTTGCAGGTACTTGTTATATGACCAGACTTTGTAGTCACTCCAAGAGTGAATAAGAAAATAGGTATGAAGGTTCTAGACCTGAGCTGGTCTTTATGGAACCAGAGTAATTTTTTCTGACTTCTCTGTTTCACTTCCCTATTTATAAAATAGAGATGAAAATTCCTTTCCTCATTTCACCTCCTAGCCTATACCTTGGTATATTGAAATGATAGAAACTTTTCTATTTTTAATGAAGAACACCATGTGTTCAGAGTCTATATAGCCCCAAGTTTCTTGACTAGTTCCAAAGTAAATAATATTCTTCCTTTGTGTACATAAAGCCATAAACATTTCCTAGCAACCCTAACATTTCAGTATTCATGTTGTGTTTTCTACACTATCAGAGGTGCATAGAAATAGTACAAAGATCCTTTCTTGAGACATGCTCTCCAAATTTTTTTTATGTTGAAATGTGTAGAGTCCAATGGAATATTTTATTTTTTATATTTTTCTTTTGTTCAATCCTCTATATACTTTTAGGGCAGGTTGAGGAATGGTGTATCCAAATTCTCACATCCCTCTCTTTCTTTCAAGTTGATGATTATCTTTTTTTGCTTCAACAATAATTCCTCTTCTGTTATTACAGGTCTTAATTTGTCTCACATAATTTGCTTCATCTTTTTAATTTTATGAGGGTATATACATATTCTTGTAATCTAACAAAGCTTAGCAAGTAGGAAAAAATTAATCTCATACCCAACTGTATGAGACACCATGATTGTGGAATGCTGTTTTGTTCTCTAGTTTTACTTCCAAGATTGAGATAGTATGAGTCTGGGCAACAATTTATGAGGGAATATCTACATCAAACAAACCTAAAGAGAGATTTCTAATGGCATTACTGTTGACACTTTGTTATTTACCACCATTTCTTCTTTTCCTGTACTGTTGGAAAAAGAAAAAAAACAAAAACAACCTCCAAGCAAGTTCTTACCTTCCTCTCTTTCCACATAAAACAGCCAAATTAATTTTTATAATAGAAATCAGATGACATCACTCCCTGTCAAAGTCTTTAATTTCTTGTCATGAAACTTAGACCAAAATTTGAACTTTAACTTGACTTAATGAAACCACTTTATGGTGGCCCTGCCCTTGATTCCCGTCTCTATCACCTACTTCCTCCTTTGCTTTTGAGCTACTTCACACCTCATTCCACCACAGGACTTTCACTTCTCAAGTTTGTCATTAGCATTCAGATAATCACTCTCACGTTGCAAATGTATGCTTACCCTCTGCTTTTCTTTTTCATCAAAGCATCACTTGAAATTACATTAAACTGACTTATCTGGTTTTCTTAAATGTCTTTTAAGACATTCTTTTTGGCAAAATGAACTTTTTGGGTTTTTTTAAAAAGATTTATTTATTTTTATGCAAGAACCGGGGTACAGAACAGACGTGCAGGAGGGTGAGAGGATTCACCAGAGACAGAGCGGGGAACAGAACAGGCAGACTGACAAAATACACTGCTGAGGGGAGCAGCAGGCGAGACAGGAGAGGTCTGCTGTGTCATGTGGGATTCTCGCTGGCTGACTGGGATCGTACCCACGCTGCAGAGGCTGCAGACAGCTTTACAGTGTGGCGCTCAACCACCTGCGCCACAGGGGAGGCCGGGGTATTTTTCTCTACTGTACCTTCAGAAATTAGAACTATACCATTACATAATAACTACTTAAAATACATTTTCCTGATAAATAAATTCTTATACATACTGCATGTTATACTTCAGAGAGAATAAGCATAATTTTGTTTTTTATAAATGAACTGTTTTAGAAGTTAAAATAATTTTGAGTCACCTCTTTATATAAAAGGTATGAATTCTCTTCATGCAAAGATTATCTAATTTATTATTTTGGTCTCCCCAATGAGGCTGAGAATACTTAAGGCTGAAAGAGAAAGAATGCTGTTCACCCAGTCACTGAACAACCCTTCACTAACTTTTCACACAACAAAGAGAGACTAAGAAATAGTGATTTCTGAGTCCTTGGTTATATAGGAACAAGAGAGGGAAAGAACAAGGCATATAACATATAAATAAATCCCCTTTTTCCTCTTCTATCTGGTTCTAGAAGAAATGTGAAGATGCTGGCAAAATTACTAGTAATTGAAGCCAGAATTGTCAGTTATGTAACTGGACATAATTGAGGGAAACAGTGGTCGCTTTCCTTGATTCCATGTTTATTTCTTACAAAATAAATTAGACCAATAATATATTTCACTCCAGAACTACTTATTGAAAGATAATGAGAAAAAAATTTGAAACCTGAACTTCAGAAATGACCCTGGGTGGGGGAGGGGAGGAAGACAGTCTCCATACTCATAAGAAATTATTCTAGGCCTCCCTGGTGGTGCAAGGGGTTAAGCACAGCACTGTGAAGCTACATGCAGACCCTGCAGCACAAGTTCAACCCCCAGCCAGGGAGCTAACCCACATGGCCCAACAGACCTCTCCTGTCTCACCCACTGCTTCCCTCAGCAGTGTATTTCAGTCAATCTGCCCATTCTGTTCCCTACTCTGCCTCTGGTGAATCCTATTACCCCTCTCCCCGCACCTCTGGCCTGTAACCCGCTTCTTGTATGCATAAATAAATACATCTTTTTTTTTAAAAAAGAAATCATTCTAGGGAGAACTGGTAAAAAAATGCTATTCTCATTTTCAGTGAACCTCACAAAACATTTTTCTCTAGATACTGCTTTTCTGGCTTTTGATGAGAATTTGCCATATCAGAAATCACAAAACTTCAATTCTGCTAAGATCAATCTAAACTGGTAAAGAGAATGTTTCTGCGGAATTTGTAACTATCCATAAATTATGTTAGAAAAGTCATTCTGAGAGCAACTAGCACAAATATATAGCATTTACAAAGGGTCAAAATGAATCACAAAGATATTTGCAAGTTCCATATATTCAGATGTTGCTAAGCTTCTCATATTCTGGATTCCCACAATAATTCATTAATTTGCAACTTTATTCAAAAAAAACTTGTAGTAAGCATCTAAGAGTAACCAGGGACCATAGCAGATTAAAGGATATAAGGACATTTTCCTTTTCTCATGAGTTTGGAGTTCAATTTATTTTGAGCTTTCCTATCATGTGGCAGAAAGTCTGTCTGGGGGATAAAATAGGAATTTTCCTTGAAGAGAGAAAAAAATACATTAAGAACTCTTGGTGGAAATCAAGTAGAAAATGGCAGCTAAGATACCGAAAATGAGGTTTCCTAGATTTAATTTTGATCTCATGGTACAATATGGATTTAATGAGACTAAACTATAGACCTAAAAATTAATCAATTAGTTTTCCTTTTCTTCCAAGACTATATATTTTATTTCTGAATTCAGGGCAGAATTTTCTGAGAAGCTCATATATTTAGAATGTAAAAAATGTCCACCTAGGAATAGTTCTGCACCATATTGCATTATATTAGAAAATAACACAACAAAAGCACATGAAGACCTTTTCTTTAATTTGGTAAATTGTTAAATCTTTAATATTGTAAGTATTGAGTTTAGCTACTAGATTTCATGAGTTATAGTTTTTCACTAAGTTGGAAAACTATATTTGTTTCTTTATATTGCAAAGTAAGAGAGCACAGACGACAGGGTCTGGCATTACCACAGCAAATACCCAGGCATCCAGAGGTATATGACTTGCAAATTCCTGAGGATTTTCAAACATGACCAGAGTGTATAGACTATTGTTACTTTGTGGAGCTGAGTTCAGAAATCATTGCAATTATATTGCTTGAAATTTGTGATCAAATATATAATTTATTGGGCCTCCCTGGTAGCGCAAGGGGTTAAGCACAGCACTATGAAGCAATCCACAGCACGAGTTCAATCCCTGGATGGCCAGGGAGAAACCCACATGGCACAGCAGAACTCTCCTGTCTCGCTCGCTGCTCCCCTCAGAAGTGTATTTTAGTCAGTCTACCTGTTCTGTTCCCTGCTCTGTCTCTGGTGGATCTTCTCACACCCTGCATCTCTGGCCTGTACCCCAGTTCCTATATGCATAAATAAATAAATCTTTAAATATATATATAATTTATTAATATAATTTCTATAATTTATTTTTTGTATATACACTCTTTAATCACTAAGTGTCCAGAGAGAAAACTGTTCTTATTCTCAAGAGATGTGCACATTTTTTTCTTAAACATGAATTCCCAGTGTTGAATTTTTCCTTAAAGCATGTATGCCAGTTCACCCATTTTTAGAACCTAGAATATTTGAACAGGAAGGATCTTTCAAAGAAACTGTTTAACCCAATTCCTCTAAGTGTACAAGACAATACAATGAATTTCAGGTGGGCTAAGATGAGAACACCTGGGTTCCAAACCTTTGTTTGCCTTTGGACAAGGCCTGGATGAGATGTTCCCTAAACCTCTCTAAATACCCATTGAACAATCCAAGGCCATGGGCCTAAGGAAGTTACATACGGTCTTTATTTTCTTCAGCTCATCTAAGGCCTTGGAAAAAGGTTTTCATTACGTTGAGTCATGGTGGAATCTAATACTTTAATTTGCTTAAGCCCCATGAAGTTCAAAGGTTATAAGTGGAAGAGGGAATGAGGGTTAGCTAGAGCTCCTTCCCTCATTCATTTTAAGTAGGTAAGATTTATACAGAGAAAATTCACAGAGATCTTCAGTGGCACTAAGTGGTCACTCAACAGCTCTGACATGTTTTTAGCATTCTTTGTGCCCAGGACAAAACAAAAAGATATTTTGGAACCAAGAATGAAAACTTCATTTCTAAGTGATATAAATCTTTAGGTTGAGATAGAAGGATTTCTTTCTACAGGTTATCAACACAAATTAAAGTTCTCTAAGAACAAATAGGTATTTCCCATTGAATGGCTCCCAACAACTAGTTGGAGTACCCATTTCTCCCATAGGTATCTATGAAGTCATGGAGAATGATTTTTCACTTATTTGGGATTCTGGTAGATATTTTATATCTACTTTTTCACTTAAAAAAAAAAAGAAGGGCTATAACTAGGCCTCCTCTGACTATCTGAGAAGAAATCATGTATGCTGATATTTGATCTGATAAAGTAGACTTGACAGATCATAGAGAAGCCTGCAGTCCATTTGAGTTAGGGCTCACACTGAGTGCCAAAGGCAGGTCAAGCTCAAACATGTATTTGGGAGGGAATGAACATTAGGACTTGTTCTCAGATCTTCATGTGAGGGAAGAATGAGTCTGGAAGCCATTTTTCTCCCCATACTTCTGATCTATCTCTTCTTTCATACATACCTTTTTCATTCCTGTCTCAAAGAAAGAGATATGAATTCTGTTTTTTCTAAATTCACCTCACTCTTCTTCTTATCTTGATTTGATCCTACCCAGGAAACCCAGTTTTATAATTAATTCTCTTCTCAGAGCACTATTTTGCCATGTCATTACTCCCTTCTTTTCTGCCTATGTTCATGTTTAAACCTGATCTGAAAGGTAGTATAGTGTGATGTTGGACTCATAGAGAACCGGGTCTGAATCTTCTCTGTCATTTGACAGCTGTGTGTCCTTGAACAATTTACAAACCATGCTTAGGCTCAAGTTCCTCATTGTAAAATTAAAACAATATAGATTTTATACTTTAAGGGGTTATTTAAAAATAAATGATAATTTACTTACAGTGTCTGCCACATAGGATCTTAAAATACAATTTCAGTTGTTATTTTTTAGTATTATTATTGTTATGTAACATGGAATATACTTTATTGCTAATATATTATTAGATTTCATCCCCTGCTAAACATTTCTTTTCTTTTTCTTTTTTTTCTTTTTTCTTTTTCTTTTTTTAAAAAGATTTATTTATTTATTTGTTTATTTATTTATTTGTTTGTTTGTTTGTTTGTTTGTTTGTTTATTTATACAAGCACTGGGTACAGTGACAAGAGCCAGAAGGTGAGAGAATTCACCAGAGCCAGAGTGGGGAGCAGAACAGGCAGACTAATGAAACACACTGCTGAGGGAGCAGTGGGCGGCAGGAGAGGTCTGCGTGCCATGTGGGACCCTCGCCGGTGACCATGATCAAACCGGTGCTGCAGAGGCTGCGGGCAGCCTTGCAGCCCAGCACTCAACCGCTGCGCCACCAGGGAGGCCCAACATTTCTTTTCCTATAGGGAAACATTTCTTTTTCATTACTTGTGAATGAATGTCATAGAGTTGTGATATGACATGGCTTCAATAAATGCCTATTAAATAAATTATTTACTATAGTTATTTAAGAAGTGTGAAGGTTTGGTTTGGCTATCCAAGGTTTTAGTCAATTCTCATTTTTGTGCTTTTGAAATTTGTTTAGTAATTGAATAAGGACTACTCTAATAGTGATAATCTTAGTAACTTAAAAGTTGTGGTCCATGATATTAAAAAAACTGGCAACAACAAATGCTGGCAAGGATGTGGGGAAAAAAGGAATCATCTTACACTGCTAGTGGGAATGCAAACTGATCCAACCATTATGGAAAGCTGTGTGGAGGCACCACAAATTACTAAAAATGAATCAAGGAGATATGGTATCTACACACAATGGAATACTATTCAACAATCAAAAAAGACAAACTCATGCCATTTGCAGCAACATGGATGGAACAAGGAGGAATTATGCTCAGTGAAATAAGACAGAAGTATAAAGAAAACATATCAGATTTTTTTTTAAAGATTTATTTATTTATTTATACAAGATTTAATAAATCTTTTTAAATAATATTTCTGACTACAGTCAGAAGCGTGGGAGGGTGAAAGAATTCATCAGAGCCAGAGCTGAGAGCAGAACAGGCAAACTGACCAAGTACACTGCTGAGGGGAGCAGCGGGCGGCAGGAGAGGTCTGTCGTGCCATGTGGGACCCTCGCCAGTGACCGGGATCAAACCGGCACTGCAGAGGCTGCAGGCAGCCTCGCAGACCAGCGCTCAACCGCTGCGCCAACAGGGGAGGCCCTCAGATGGTTTTCCTTATAGGAGGAATATAGGGAAACTGAACAAAAGAGCCAATTAAAAAAAAAGACAAAACTTGCGGGCAAACTATAGATCTGAGGTATATAGCAGGGTAGGGGGAGGGAGAGGGCCCAAATAGGGGAGGAAAGAGCATAAGGGACTATGGTGATGGTTCACTGGTGATGTGGTGATATGGAGATTTATGGGGACTACACCTGAGGGGAGAAATTGAATATTGTACAAAAATGGATAAGTAAGAAAATTTGAAAGTTTTACAAAAAAGTTGTGTTGCATGCTGTATGCATGAAATTCATTCTGGTATTCATGGAAACTAGAGAAGATATGATACTAGTAAGATAAAATCAAGGTAATAGTAGGAAAAATATCAGAAATTTATGCACACATACCATCTCAATTTTTGTTCGCAAAAGAAAGCTGAGATACAGCTTTTGATTATCTTGACTTGAATTACATAAGAGAACAAAATGTGGGTTCCGGAGCACACCCTGCAGAACATCTAGCCAATATTTCTCAGTATGACCCAAGTGTGTTCATTGTTGTCATACAAAGATCATACTGAGAAATTTTGGCACAAAGAAAGATAAACAAGTTCTTTCACTGCAGCATTTTAAATATCCTTATAGGGATACAATATCCAGTGATTTCCAAGTTCATTTACCCAAGGATCATTTTTTTTTTTGCAAGCATATCTCAGGATTATTGATCTACTTCCAGCCTCTTTATTATAGAGCTGTGGAATTCTTGTTCCAGAAAATTAAAGTCGTTTTCCCAAGACTGTCTTAGTGGTAGAACAAAAAGAGCCTAGCTGACATTACCTTTGTCTGAAAGTAATCCTTGTCTTTCTTGGAGAGAGAATAAAATACACATAATAATCGTATAATTTCGTCTGCATTTTCCAAATTACACTAAAAATGTCACAACTAACTTTTGAGTATTAAACACATTAATAATAATGAAATTCCCATAAATTTGGGAATGTAATTACCTCTAACATTCTATTAGAAAAATTAGTAGCTTTTTCTTTTTTACTAGCATTCCCCAAACAAATTTATTTGATATTTTACTCATTATTTTTATAATTAGGCTTAAAATGATTCATACTTTAGCCATACTTTTACAGACCTTTGTGGTTATTTCCAAATAAGATTAGCATTTCTGCAAATTATAAATAAGCAGTCATTCACATATAACATAAAGCTCTTCTTCAAAATAATTAGGTTTGTAACATAATATTGAGAATTTCTCAAACTTAGAAAAAAGTCAAAAATTCACAAGGAAAATAAAAATCTACTGAAAGAGTACTTCTCTAATTGCAAGTTTTCAAATTTTTAACCAAAAGTGACTAATATCTAGTATTTTCTTTCCGGGTTAAAAAAAATATCTGAGCCCAAGAGCATCTTTTGAAAAAAAAAAAAAAAAATCATGTTGTTGTTGGTGTTCTGAATGCATTGACCACAGGCCACTGGAGCAGATGATAAGCATTTTCACATATGCAGGCTTCTCCATGCATAACCCCTATTGACCAGAAAACCATAAGCTGAATAGTCTAAAGGCTACTTGTGCATTTGTTACTGCAACAGAAAGTAAGCCTTTTCTATCTCTATTATGCAAGACAATCTTCATCTATATAGTTACGAGAACATAGTTCACCTTTCCAAGCAATATATTGCCAATGACCACAAATTGGGGAACCAGGGACCTCCTCCTGACACTGCCAGAAGAGCAGAAGCTCAGTCACTCTGGGAAGTTTTCATTCTCCCCTAGTAGGGTGTGCGATTACTGGTGAATGAGGAATTACAAGCAAAGTTAGCCAGAGAGTAATTCTTAGGATTTAAAAGTAAGCATTTGACAATGACAGGAAAGTTTTTATATCTGTGCCCTTGTATAGAAAATAATTAGACATTCCTGGATTTCCAAGCATGTTTAGAATTGATATTTCTTTAGATACTTTTTCAAATGAACGTGCCAGAAAATGTGTCTCTAAAACAGCATTCTAGATGTGAGATGTGAGGACATCATGAATGTTGTAATTGAATATACTGGTGACTGACTTCAATAATTCACTTCATCTGGTGTTAAGTCACCTTCCAAATCTGCAACCAAATAGGCCATGTGGGTTATTTCAATACAATAGATAGCCCTGGGCCACTTAATACATTGCCAAATGAACCAGGGCAGATACCCAAAGTAGGTGTTGTACTCCTTACCATATATTTGGTATCCCGTATCTTGTCCCTTCTCAATAAATACTCGCTAATTGGTTGATTGATAAGTTTCTGACTTTGTTCTTTAACCTCAGTAGTTAAGTTTCTCTCTTATGTCTCAGGACTCTCTAAATACTATATTTTCAACTTATTTAGCATTCATCTGGTGTCTCTTGGAGCCATTCTGTTATTTCCGATACTACATCAGCAGAATTTCTAAGTGCCAAAGAATCTTTTTTTTTTAAACAACTTAGAAGGGAGATTGTGAATCATAAATACACTGCCAGTCCTGGAACGTTTGCCTAGTGACCTAATTTCATGGGAATTTGCCAGGCCTGCTCTGTGGAAGAAATCCATCCCTATTCCTTCAGTCCCCATGGATTATTCAACTGACACTCACTACCGGTCACTTCACATTGTTGTGACCTTCAAGAGACTCCCCCCTTCATATTGCCCTATTCTAAGTTTACTATATAAAATAAATTATAAGTACACATATAATCATTTATGTGGCTTAGACCAGTAGTACACAACGCCAAGATCTTATTTCAAACAGCATTTCTTACATATGATTATGCATTTGTTTGCTATTACTGCAGACTTGTCATGAATTGTGAATAATACAGTAAGTTTGTTAGTGTAATTTATTCATTATCTTATCAAGACCTGTTCCACAGAGATTAGTTACTTATTGTCAAACATGGACTTTTATGTCATTTATTTTCTCTTTTTTTTTTCCTCACTAGTTCCATCTAAAGCCAGACCTGAGGTTATTTTAGATATCACAGTCAATTTGACATGGTAGTGTATTGATCTGACATTCTATTCAGAAAACCAATCCCAAAGTACTGTGTGTTGGTACACTCAGGATTGTTCTCTAATTCTGTCCTGTATACAAGCTTATAACCTTTTCTGAAGAACACTTTGTATCTGTTTTATCCCTTCATCTGGAAGTACTGCAATGGCCTTTGGCCAAAAGCAATGAAATTGTGACTTTTTAACTTCTACATAGTCTGCCCAGGGATATTAATGAAAGTAAAGTAAACCTATTCTATTATCCCAAATGGCTTTTCAAATAATTAGGAGATTTTAATATTAGTGTCTGGCTGATACTGGCAGGTTCCCCCACAGGCATTGCAACATTTCCAAGGTGAGTAAGATGGCACTGATTCTTCAGAAGAGAAGACTTTGTTCTCATTACATGTGACCTTCCATTCATGCAAATGCTGAAAACAGCACTAGGCATCCCATTATTGAGATGGATTGTCTGGCATCAGGGCTTGCAGTTTGGGAGCTTGACACCATTTTGTGGAAATAGCTTTAAAAATAGAAGTGATTCAAATTTTTAAAGAGGAAGAAATGTTTTTTAGAAGGTTGGGCTTTTGACATTTTGATTTGTTCAGCTGTCTCTAAAATTCACTGGGTCACCTCTGAGTTCTTTTCTACATGGAAGGTGATGATAGTATCTGCCAAATGCCTAGGGATCTTCAGAAGAGTAAAGACCACACTGAAGTGGCCTCACAATGAATATTTATCAAAAACCTTAAAAAGTACAAACTATTATAACTAGCCACTCTGTTCAATAAGTATAATCAATAATGCACACACATACTTAAACAAGGATAATCATCACAGTGTTCTTTATAATATTGAAATTTTGGAAGCAGATATCCAGCAATAGGAAAATGGTTAAAAAATAGAATACACTTTAGTTATAAAACATTTTTTGTGAAAGTATGTTTCTTGATGACAACAATATTTTTACTTGAAATTAAAAAACTGGCTATAAAACAATAATAAGATTCTATTTTTTTTAAGAAGTGGCAACATATTAACAAAGTCAAAGTATCTGTGAAGGTATTTTAAAATTTTAATCTGCATTTTCTAATTCTTTTTTTTTTATTTTAAATAGTGTTTTAATTCTTAGGCATCTTATTTTTTTATTTTTTTAAATTTATTTTTATTTATTTATAGAAGCACTGGGTATAGTCAGAAGTGCGGGAGGGTGAGAGAATTCACCAGAGCCAGAGGGGAGAGCAGAGCAGGCAGACTGACGAAGTACACTGCTGAGGGGAGCAGCGGGCGGCAGGAGAGGTCTGCGCGCCATGTGGGACACTCGCTGGTGGCCGGGGAGCAGCCGGGAATCGAACCAGCACTGCAGAGGCTGCGGGTAGCTTTGCAACCCAGCGCTCAACCGCTACGCCACTGGGAGGCCCTGTATTTTCTAATTCTGTAAAAAATATGTAATATTTTTGTAATGAAAATCAAAGAATAAAGAGACATTAACATTCATATGAAAATAGTTTCTAATCCCCCTTTAAAGGGAGATGGGATACAGCTACTGTGGAAGTAAATACAACTTTAGTCAGCATTTTGTGCCTTAACATGAGGGAACAGGGAAAGAGGTGCTGCTTTGAGAAGAAAAACAAGAAAGCAACCTCTTAGAATTCAGATAGGGACAGCAGCACGTCTTTGTGTCTGTTCACATCAGCCAAGCTGGGTTGAAAGTGCCTCAATGGAAGGAGAATGAGGAAGAGGCAACAAGTTCCAAACACCATCAGTAGAAAAATGTTTCAACATGTTGGCAAGGATAGCCTTTCAGCTGGTACATCATGAAGTAAATGGAGATGAGATGAGAATTGTATCAACTTGCTTCTTGCCTGTTCTTTTGTCCTGTTCTCCTGTACAAGGGAAAATGAGTTCTCTTCTTTGGAAGAATAATCCTTTCACTTATGTTTTTACCTTTGTCCCATCCTACATCATCAGTAACCTTGTTCTTTAGACCCTTTACCATTAAACAATATAGGTAAACTGCCTGGGACTTGTGGACTATTCAAATACCTACAGTCATGTTTGTGTTCAGAAAAAAAAAAAAGGATTGAATTCAAATGTGAATAATGAAAATCAAATGTAATGAATAGAATGCATGTAAAATGTGGTATCATGTTCACATTGTAACATGATGTATTTATAAACATTTCACTACATTTGAAATCAATTTGTGAGTTGGATGTTGTCTATTTTCCAAAATTCCTGAGTATGCACAATGATTGTTCATATAGCATCCTGAATTATAATTTGAATTATCAATAGTAAACTAATTTTGAAAGTAAAATCATAAAAATCCTTTCCATTTTTTCATTGTAAAACATGTACTTAATATGAGCTGAGGGTACATTTTAATATATTGGCTCTGAAGTCAGGAAGAATCTCTTGAGTGTGCTGGTGCTTTAAGTCCTGCTTGCTCTAATAAACAATGTAAATGTATCCTTCTCGAGGTCTCCTTTTCCAACAGTTAAATATGCTTATGGTTTGTTGCATTCTAAAATAACATGTATTCATCCCTTATCACCTTTCAGCTATTACTCTGTCCTTCCCAATTTCTCAAATGTGATCTATATTTATTGTCTGTATTTCTCACCTTCTAATCACTCTCTATGTCACAGAAATACAGTTTCTGTTGCACTGAAATGGAATCTTCTCCAAAAACACCGACAACTATGTTTCTAAATCCAATTCATATTTCAGTTCCTTATTTATCTATTTTCTCTTCCTCCTTGAAATGCAGCTGCCTTGGCTTCTGTGATTTTTTTTCTTGATTTTCTTCTTCTCTTGCTGCTTCTTGGTGCTTGTTCAAGATTCTTCTTTGCCCTTTTGTGATCACATTCTCCGGATCTTTATGTAAAGCTCTATTTTTCTCCCTGGGTAATTCCCTTAGTTCATCTACCATCTTTGTGGCAACGATCCTCAAACCTACTAATGTAGACTTTATCTCTCTCTTAGAGCTCAGACTAATATAGCCAACTGCCTACTGACCATCTCAAATACAGTTTAGACTATGGTACCAGATGAAATTTCTACTTCTCATCCTCTTTACCACAATCGTAACTCCCCCATCCATTACCTTGTGTTACTAATATCACCAAATGGTGCCAGTGTCAACCCTACCCAGAAACTGGGAGCCAGCTTTGACTCCTTAGCTTCCTTCAGCAGCCACATTCCATAGTCTTGAAACCCTAATTTTTATATCTTCCATAAATCCATGCCCTTTTCTTCATCCCCAATACCACTTTCCTAATCTACCCTAGCATTATTAGCTATCTGGATTACAACAGCTTCCTAAATGCCCTGGTCCTGTGGCCCATCTATTATTTTTCTACCCTGCTCTAAAAGTCATATTTTTGAAAATTCTAAACCAAAAATCATAAAAACCCTGCTCTGATATATCCATAGCCTCCTTCCTCTCTTCCTACCCTATCTTGTTAGAGTAAAATTACTCCACATTCTTGCTTTCAGGCTATCATGCAATCAATTGCCTTGACCTCCAGATTCTTTCCCCTGCAACTCTGTCTAGTTGACACCTACTTGCCTTTCAGATCTCAGCTGAAAAGTCAGTTTCTGTCCCATGCCTTCCCTGATGCCCTGTATCAGAAATAAGTGACCTCCTATTAATATTACCAGTGCATTCTTAATCCTAATGAGACTTTTGCAGTATTTATTACTTGGTTACTTGCATATCTCATATACTCACTAACCTGTAAACTTCTGTGGGCCAGAGACTTTGTACTGTATAATATAATAGTATAATAAATAATAAATACTTGTTGTTTGTGTAAATGGGCAAATACCATGCACACTTCTGATTGGCAACTAATTATTTTGACTTCAGAATGAAATTTGCTGAGTCATATTTCCCATCTAACAACTGCGTTCTTAACCATTATTATGATGCCTTGCAAAGCCATTGAAAAATGGCTCTCTACTATTTACCAAGCACTTTAAAATTGTGAGATAAATGTTCCTGGTGAAGGTGGCCTATTTTAAGAAAGACCTGGATCTGGCTACACAGCACAAAATGGGCTGCCTTTACCGCAATGATGTCATTAAAGGTCATTTGTTTCAAGCATTGAAACTTACTGCTAGTGGGGGAGGAAACCACCAAGTACTTTCAAGGCCAGATTCAGACAAATGCTCGCTGCTGTTTGCATGAAACAGTGGATGCCTCTGTCCCACATGCTTTATCCTCAATAAATTGGAGCACAATTATTGCCACATTTGCTAAAATAAGCAAATTAAAACAAGAAGTTACCAGATTTCCTTCCTACTTATAAGTCCATGATTCAACTAGTTAGTAAATACTCTGTTGATAATTAAGCAGTATTATTTATAAATTTTTACACAGGGACAATAGCAATATAATCTTTTCACTTTTGATGCCAAGTTAATTCATAAAGGAAGTGACAAGTGAAAGGCATACCAGATTATTAGGTGAGTTAATTTGGAGACAAGGGAATATTAAATTTAGGTTTAACAAATAAGGAAGGAACCTTTGGCAAAGTTTGATCAAGCATTCAGATAGCCTTCATGTCTTATTGTATAAATGATTTGAGTCCAAAAGGACAAGAAGGGCCTGCAGCTAGATATTTATAGGTATAATCATTTATATGTGCTTCTTGTCATTGACATAAATATGACCTATGCATATATATTCTTGTTTTGACATAAACACCAGGGGGAAACCTCTCCAAAATATGTGGTTCAAGCTATCTAAGTGTGACACAAGATCTAGCTGTTAGTTCCTTAGGTAGAGGGACTATTTAGTGCAAACCTTCAATGATCTATAAAAAGAAATACTATCACTTTAAAGTAATGGAATTTATAATGCATACTTTCCTTGCAAAAGAAAATAATTAGGTTCATGATTTCAATGGAGGTACATCTCATAAGCTCATATGACTAGAGCAGATTCTCCAGTTTCATGCTTCAACCTAATAAGTTAGAAGCTTTGAATTTTTTCCTTTATCTCTCACTTTTAAAATGGGGCAGTGATATTTTCTTGAGGATTTCCAGAGGAAGACCGGAGGGCTAATTAGTTAATGTTTGTGAAGCACTTCAAAGATGAAAAGGCCTCTAGTAAGTCCAGGATTATAACTATTATCACAATGCTCACATGAACTCAGAAATTTAGAAGTGATGACTCATGAGCCCACATTCAGGATTCTAGTGAGATTATGTCTGAAAATAGTCAAGCCAAAAAAAAAAAAAAGAAAGAAAACGAAAATAGTCAAGCCAATTTCTGCAACGATTCCGATTCTAAGGAATTATGGGGGTCAGCATGACTATATCCCGAACCATGCATGACAAAAATGAGACTGCTCCTCTTATAACCTAGAAAACAATTGATAAAATGAATCCCAAGAATCTTTATGTCTGCTTTACCTCTAGGTCTAATCCCTGCACATTAACCTGAGGAGAGAGAGCAATCTGCCAGTCAGGTTAAGGATAGGTAAATGCAGACTGACAGCAGGAACTGCCAATTGCATTAGAGAAAGCAATTCATAAATCACAATGATGGAAACTAAAGAATTTAGTAAGAACAAAACCAAATTAAGCAATTATCCTCAGCCTTCTTCCCCAAAGACCCTTTCCTGGCCACCACTGCTTGTTCACTTTTTAAACATGTATTGGAAGATTGTAACTGTAGCTTTCTCCTAACTGCCCTTTGTCACTGGAGGAATTTCCCTTCTACGCCTAGTTTGCTCAAAGTTTTGTTTTGCCTTTGCTTTTATTTTTGAAATCAAATGAATGTTGGGTTGTTGTCAAATGCTTTTTCTGTGTCCAGTGAGATTATTCTTATTTTACAATGTATTAATATGATGCATCACATTTATTTTTAATTTCTTAAGTCAGCATTCCTGAGATAAACCCTAGTGATCTTATTATGCTTTTATATATTATGGATTTGGATTTGCTAGAATTTTGTTTAAATTTGCATATATGTATTTCAGTGAGTTTGTACAGCACTCAGTTCTTCTCATACATGTCTTTGGTTTGGGGGTCGGGATAATGCTTTTCCATAAAATAAGTGTGGGAATAATTTCTCCTTTTCTGAAAGACTGTATAGAATTCATATTACTTTTTTCTTAAATAGTTGGGAGAATTCACGAATGAAACCAAACATCTGATCCTGGAACTTTCTTTGTAGGAAAGCTTTTAACACAAGTTTCAATTTACTTAATAGATATATTTAGTTTCCAATTATCTGACTATATCCCAAACATCTATGTTATTGGTCTCTAACTTCTTTAATTGTGGTCAGAAAGCATGTTTCAAATTGCTTGGGTCCATTTAAATGTATTGAGACTTTTCTTTCACGCAGAATATGGCTTGTCTTGGTAAGTGTACCATGTGCACTTGAAAAAGATTTTGGTAGCTGGAATGTTCTATAGATGTCAAATATCCTTACTGAATTTTTTTGTCTTCTCGTACCACCAGTTATTAAGAGTATAAAAATCTCTGATTATAATTGTAGATCTATCTATTTCCCCTTGTAGTTCTTTCAGTTTCTGTTTCATAAATTTTGAAGCTCTTTCATTACTAGCATAAATGTTTTAGTTTATTATGTCTTCTTGATTGACTCATTATTATTGTGAAATGAACTTTTCTACCCTTCTTAAACTCTTTGCTTTGAAATCTACTTTGTCTAATACTAAAATAACCATTCCACCTTTTTAAAATTTAGATGTTGCATTGTATATTTTTGTAATTGGTTTACTTTTATGATATTTCTGTTCCTATGTTTAAAACATATTTCTTATAGACTGTATTTGTCAGATCTTGATTTTTTGTTTTTTGAAGTTTAAAGGCTTCTACCTTTTAACTGGGTTACTTAAACTAATTACACCTAATGTAAAGTATAAATGTAGTATCTTATTTTTTTCTGTTTGTCCCACCTTTTCTTTGTGACTTTTTCCCACTTCTTATGTTTTTCAATTTGAACATTTTTTAATATATACCAATGCAGATCTTCTAATCATTTCATTGTCTTCTCTCCTGACTTCAAGTTGTTTCCTCACATGCATAATTAGTCAGAGTCAAGCAGGTTATGCTTTCAATGAGAAATGGGTGGTGCCATTTCTAACTTACTGTGTCTCCGTCTTTCCTTCCCTTGCTGATTTTTGTCTCTTTCTTGCTAAGATACTGGTCCTTGCATCTCTAGCTGTGCTCCAGATGTGGCTATTTCCTCCAGATACACATCTTTTTTGTATGTAAAGAAAGTATTGACTCCATAGCCCTGTCCATCCATCATCTTCCTATATTTGTTTTTGGGGTTTTGTTTGTTTCAGGCAAGAGGGCAAGTTCAATTCCTTTTGCTCTATCTTAGCCAGACGTGATTTGGGGTACAAGGTGAGATTATTGACAGTCACATGTTACACTGATATGAATTGGACATGTTTTAAAATGAGTCTGAAGATTTTCTAAAACTTTTCAGAGAATGGCCTGAAATATTTAAGAAAACTAAGTGAAACTTTTTTAATGTTACATAGCTCCAAAATTTTAGTGTTGCTAAAATACTAAAGCAAAGTGATCCCAAAACAAATCTAATTTTCTTTGTTTAGTATTTAGTGCAAACATTAAATCTCCCTTTCAAGGGCTTAGTTGAAAGGAATGCCTGTTAGATTTATTTCATTTTCAGGAAAAAGAGAAGTCATTATAGCTTAAGCCAAGACCCTCCTTGATTTATTCTTAATCTATAAATTCAAGTGTATGTTTTGAAGACTATTATACTGAATGAAACAAATTTATTATTGATATTGGTTTCTCAGTGTTTATCCCAATTCCTGGAAGATACATACACAAGGCTAATTACTACCATGTGTTATTATCTGAAAAAAAATATATTTTCCATGTAGTAGAGTCCAAACATATTCTCTCAGTACATTGAAACTAATGATTTTTAAAGAAAAATGAAGAAAATAATAAATATGTGTACATTTTCCATGTCATTTTGTTAAAAGTCAATTTATTCTTTATTCTATTTTTTTTCTGAGTCTATGAGATTTTTATCATATGTAGCTACTTTCCCTTAATAACTTTTTCTCAAACTCTTCTGCTTTCAAAAACATCTGGTATGAACAATGCCAGTTCCCTATACTTGTGTTATCTTGGCAATGTTTGAACATTCCCTGAGGAAATTGCTTAATGACCACCAAACTTAATTTTTATGGTCAGTCCTTACTTTTGAATCATCTCACTTTCCTTTATTCCCTAAATTCTTCAGATCTAACATTTATAACATAATTTATATCATGTATCCTATATCATATATTAATAGATATAGTAAAATATAGCTGTATACTATATATTATATGAATACATATCTTCCTCAATTTATGATGGGTTATGTCCCAATAAACCCATCTTAAGTTGACAATATTTTAACTCAAAAAGGTATTTAATACACCTAACCTGCCTAACATCATGACTTAGCTTGCCTACCTTAAATGTGCTCAGAATACTTATATATATATATATATATACAGTTGGGCAAAATCATATATCACAAAGCCTATTTTATAATAGTGTTGAATATCTCATATAATTTGTTGACTAGTGTATGAAAATACACTGCGCTTTCAATTGCATGTGTATCACTTTTATGTCATCATAGAGTATAAAAATTGTGAGTTTATTCATCTAAGTTGGGGACCATCTGTACATATTTTATATACACATATATATTAGATTTGAGTATGTATTTCAGATAGGAAGGTAAATCCTCCTGTGTACACACACACACACACAAACATTTTTTGCCTGGAGTTAAAGTCCTCAATATTAAGAGGAAAAATCATAAGATTAGAGGAATAAAGAATTGTCCCTACTTTCCAGGAGCAAGGAAAACAATACCATTATCAACTGTTGAATTCTTTTTGTGTTCTAATCCTTTGAAACCAAATAAGCTGATGAAAACGAGGGCCTTCATAAGCACCTAACTCTCTTCATCCTCTTCTTTTGGCAAACATGCACAAAATGTAGTCTCCTAACTTAGTCTTTCATGCTAAGAATATTTACATGAAGTGTTCTAACTGACCTTGGGAATCTCACAATACCTCTCCAGTTCTGGAATTTTCTCAGCTTTGACTATCCCGGGTTTCTGAACTTATTCCTCTCAAGCTTTGTATTATTTACATGCCTCTACCTATAATGACTGACTCTGTGCCCTTTTTCTGAGGACTGACATTAACTGCTGCCTGAATTTTAGCTTTGCTCTTCCTTTGTGTGTTGACGGTGTGACAATATGGCCCTCCACCTGATTCATTTTTAATTTCCATTTCCTATTCACAACTTGCAGCCCTGGTAGACCAAGAGTGCCCATTTTTTTCTGTCTATCACTGCCTGCTTTAAGAGATGGACAGTTGACTAAATGTATGAAAATGACCAAGCGGTCAGGAAACTGACAGGGGAGCAAAACTGAAGTAAGCCTAGGTAGAAACCACCTTCTTATTAACCTGCTTTCCCTTTACTGAGACTTTCTATGGTTAAATAGGATGAGAGAGGATGTGATCATAAGGAAAATGGTGTGGAAATTGAATTCAGACAGGAATTATGAGAAAGCAAAGAATGGATTCTAAACATTTTGCAGAGAAATAGTAGAAAATTGAACGTGGAGTCAATTGAAGGAGAGGAGATTGGGGAATTGTTGAGGAATGAAAGAAGATATATTATAAAGGGAACTAGGGAGCAAGATGTGACAGGGTTTTACACCAGAAAAAAATTATGTGTCTCTGGGTAAAGATTTTGTCCATGTTAGGTATACTTCAACACTAAGTTCTGTGAAATGTCTGACAGAACATTTTTCCCCTTTTCCACACGAGTATTTCTGTAGATGTGTAAGTTTTCTATAAACTGCTTTCACCATGCAATGGATTTTTCCCTACAAAACTTTCCAAGGTGTCACATTTCAAAACTCTATGTATAAAAAAATGGTAAACATGAGGACATTGTTATAAGATATTTTAACTTGGGAGAGAAAAGAAAGCTGAGACAGGTGCTAAAAGTTAAGCATATAATATGTCACACACATTTTATGTAAGTCAGAGTCTAAATGTAACATCTTTTACAGAGTGTTGCATGCCAGAGAAAGGAAGATTCATATACTGATTATTGTAAGAAATCACACATATCAAGCCAGATATCACAGTCCATATGTATGCAAAATACTGATCAAAATTATGGAGTTTGCTTTTGTAGACATGGCAGTATTATACACAATTGATATTTATTATGCTTCCATAGCTCCCTCACATTTTAAGGTCAGTTGTTCCTTCCTGTAGCATTCTATCTGATTTCCTAGCTTAAATCTTTCCCTACTCTCTCCCCTGATTTTCTAGTCCATTTATGAGAAGTGTGGGCTATGCTTATTTCACTAGCAGTAGCCTTGTTACTTTTTATAGTCTTTAAGTAGGAATCAGACTCTTTTATCACCACAGTCTGGAAAGTTCTTGCCATCTATCTATATTGATATAAAGTTCTTTTGTATGGAAGAAGAACCATCTTCCTTTTATCCAACTCTGCTAAGACAATATTGGAGCTACCAGAAAGATTAGGGAAAAGGATAAAGGGATTTGGGGAAGGAGGCAGATGGTATATGGGCTGGATGATGTGGTGGAGGGAAAAATTAAAATAAATAAATAAATATTGTTATTTGTAAAATTAATGAGCTAGGACTCTTCTTCCAAGTTGAAAGAGATAAATAGAAAAGGAAAGAGTTTACTGGCTATTAGCAAGGTCACATGTCAGTTAGTTAAATCCTAAGGAGAGTCCCATCTGCCTAGGATTCCCAAATTCTATGGTACAGATACAGTAGGAAAAATATGTACATAACATCTTACACGTCTTTCCTTTCATATCACCCTCAGTCATTGACTCAGACCTGACCTCAAAAGTTCAGAAACAAGGCCTCCCCTGGTGGCGCAAGCTGTTGAGCGCTGCACTGTGAAGCTGTCCCCAGCCTCTGCAGCGCTGGTTCCAATCCTGGCCGGCCAGAGAGAATCCGACATGGCGCGGCAGACCTCTCCTGTCTCGCCCGCTGCTCCCCTCAGCAGTGTATTTTGTCAGTCTGCCTGTTCTGTTCCCCGCTCTGTCTCTGGTGAATCCTCCCACCCTCCCACGCATCTGGCCTGTACCCCGGTTCTTGTGTAAATAAATCTTTAAAAAAAAAAAAGTTCAGAAACAGGAGGAATGGAGAATTGATGAAACCAGTTAAGTCATTCTGACTTTAAAAGGCCATGCCTAAGGACAAGGGAGTGTACATATTGTTAGTTACATACAAATTAATTATAGTTTTTGAGCATGCTTTAATTAATGATCTCTTAAACATTCTCTCCCTCTTTTACTCTATGATTGATTGATAGAGAGATAGATAGACCTTTCACACGTATTTAAAGAAAATACTTTTATTTAAAGAAATGACTTTCAGTGCCTTTTACAGGATATCCAAAGCTAGTTGAAATTTTTTTCTAAAATGGATTAAGTTAATTATGGTAGACTATTAGATGTTTACTTCCCAGTTTCATAGTTTCATAGTATGGTTAAAATTTCAGCAATACATTTTTGGTGTCATGTGTGCACACATGCACATGTACACACATTTTCCAATGACAGAAGGGTAAAATGAAATAACATTTTAGTAAATAGCAGGAAACATGAACTCAAGGCCTGGCTGAACTTGGATCAGTCACTTCACTTCACTAAACCTAGGTGTCCAGGGCTGTAAAATTGTGGTAAAGAAAAGGAACCAGCCTGTTAGGTGTAGCTAGTTATGTTAAACCAAATAAAAGGAGTCTTCCCTACAAGGTCCTTTATGGGAAACTTGCTTATAAGTCCTTCTCAAACTCCTCTCCACCACAAGCATTCCGTGAGAGGGAGCCATTTCCAGGAGATAATATGATTTTTATTTCTATTCATCTTCCCATGAAATATTTATACATATTCCAAGCATAATGTGTCTCCAGAACCAAAATAATGAATAGCTATCTACAATATATAAATCTCCTGAAAAATGATGAACTGAAGAGAAAAATTAATTTCTGAATTTTAATTTTATGAAATATTGGTTTGAGACATTTTCTACCAAAAGAAAGATACATAATTTTTTCACTATTAAAATATATTTAATTTTATATTATTTTGATCTTGCCACCTCCATCTTGAGTCTAAATGCAAAATGGGTTGCAAACAACTTCAGAATACTTAAACTGACCACACATTTTTAAAAACATATCTAGAAGGCATTGACTCTTACCTTCAAGGGTGCTGTTGACGTCACGTCTCATTTTTCTCTTGCTATAATGGTAGTATCTTCTGTAAAATTTGTATTTATTTCTGTCTGAGGCTGGATTTCACTTCACTTTCTCTTTATAGTCTTATCACATCATTTACAAACACTTTATCTCTGTTACAGAAAATAAATGAAATTCCAGGCTTTCGATGAATGTCATGCTGAAATGAATGGCCAAAAAAATCTATATTTAGATGACGGACTCCTGTTTGAGGAAGACATGATAAATGTTTCATGCATATAAACTGAAGGATGATGGATTTAATGATCATACCCTAACTGGGGAATGCTATTTTGGAATAATTAAATGTTCCATCATTTGCAAGTCTAAACAGTCCATTGTTAGTTCCTGTTTTTGTCTGTCAACAGATACCTCCATTTTCTAAAGGAAATTTATCATTAAAACAATTGAACTGATAGCAACATCCCACCACAGTGTATTAGCAATTGCACATTTCATGGGATTCTAATTCAAAGCTACAGTTTAGGATAATTTAATGTATGTATGAGTCTGCTTCATAAATGACAAACATGACAAGCATTGTTTAAAAGCTACTGATAGATATTTATCTTCAAGTATTGAAAAGATCCTGTAAATTTGAAAAGGTGGCCAAGCCTTTTGTCAGGTGAAAAATCTCATGAAATAAGAAAACATTGTAATTCAAAAGGTATTTTATATTAAATAATAATAGCAATAATTTCACAATTTATTTTCTTGCTGATTCTTACATTTTAAAACTTTGTATATCCTAAATTCCTTTTGAAATCTTAATTATTGTCAAGAAACTTCAAAGTAATTTTATGTAATTGTCTAGACAAATATGTATACATTTACTCTAATATAAATTGTCAAATTTAAGTCCTCTAGGTCATGATGTTTTATTTTATTTTTTATTTTTTTAAATATTTATTTATTTGTACAAGAACTGGGGTATAGTCAGAGGCACGGGAGGGTGAGAGAATTCACCAGAGACAGAGCAGGGAGCAGAACAGGCAGACAGACGGAAGACACAGCTGAGGGGAGCAGCGGGTAAGGCAGGAAAGGTCTGCTGCGCCATGTGGGTTTCTCCCTGGCTGGCCAGGAATCAAACCCACACTGTAGAAGCTACGGACAGATTCACAGCATTCAACCCGCTGCGCCACCAGGGAGGACCTAGATCATGATATTTTAGTCTGCAAAATGGTGGAAGGGAGAAGTGGAGCTGAAAACTATATTTTATTTATATATATATATATTTATATATACACACACATGCATAGCAAATCATTTACTTGTTGATTTAATAGTTCCTCACCTTATGACTACCACGGTTATGTTTATATAAATATTTTCCAGATAACTGTATTAGATGAAAGTTTTTGAGAAACTAGTTGAACCATTACTTCTGTGTCTAGGCCTCAGAAATCAAAACAACTAGACCAATCATTAGAAAAGCCTGATCACATTACAGAGCAATTTAGATCATTGAATTATCAATTCAGAGGCTGCCCAATTATTATTAAAATGACTGAAAAGACCAGACAGATCATCCTACAACTAACAGATTTGGATTGCCTTGCATGTGCTGTATGCTCTATATGTGGAAGTCTGAACATTTGTAGATTGATAAGATTGACTGGGCATGACCAGATGGGCTTCACCTAAGCTAGGAAAATCATTGCAGGTCATTTAAAACTTGCTATGCACAAATGTGGAAATAGAGATAGTGAAGCAATGACAGAATTGCCTCTGACTTGATTTAAGCACAGTTATTATGAAGCAAGTAATTCATTAGAAATTATAGTCTGCCTTTAAGAATTCTTTATGGTTTCAGACTCCATTTGGACAGCATTTCTTACACTCTTTGTTGGTTATTTTATGTGATTTGAGTATAACCAGCCCTCTTGTTGACTTTGAATGGATGATCCACACTCAAAAAAGTAGTTCCCCACATTTGAACCGTTAAAGATAATGTAAGTTTCTGCATATATGGACACTGATTTGAATTTTTCTGAAAATAATGTCTGATATATACCACACGCCCATGAAATAAGTATTTTATTAATGAATATATAAATGATTCCCTGTACCAGCTAAAACAGTTTATATTATCCTATAGATAAAGCTTTATTGAACACAACTGAGGGACATGGAGGGATCCAAACTGTTAAGGGGTGCATGCTCTAAAAGGGGATTGTGCAGCCATCTACTGCACAAAGACAAAGAAAACAGACTCTTTTTTCAAAGATTTATTTATTTATGTATAGAAGAACAGGCCAGAGGTGTGTGGGCGGGAGGGGGGGAGGGTGCGAGGATTCACCAGAGACAGAGTGGGGAGCAGAACAGGCAGATGTACTGAAATACACTGCTGAGGGGAGCAGCAGGCAAGACAGGAGAGGTCTGCTGTGCCATGTGGGTCACCTCCCTGGTCTTGGATCGAACTCATGCTGCAGTGGCTGTGGATAGCTTCATAGGTTGCATTTTAACCCCTTGCGCCACCAGGGAGGACCGAAAGCAGACTCTTAATGTGAAATTTTTAATAGAATTAGGGTGCATAGATAGAAGAAAAGAAAGGATATTCCAATAAAACTATGAATATTATCCATCCCCTCTTGGACAAATGCACACCTAACACAATGATCCAAAGCAAGACCACTGAAGCCTGAAAACTTGCCACAAGTCTAAGGTACCTTCTGACAGGGAACCACAACAAAGGGGGTATGTGGGTTCCAGAGATCTGGGACCAAAGGAGAGATTCAAAATTTAAATAATATACCAAATAATCCACCATGTAGTTAGGACAATGGCTGCATTGTCTTAGCCAAGGGCTAGGAGCAGCCTCCCCATATGTCTCTCATCCATGTCTCTTCCAAGTATCTCATTTAAGTGTCTCTACATGTCTCTCCTTCACCTGTCCCCTCACGTCCCCCATATCACTAGGTGCAAGTCAAAACAGGAAAATCAAAAGAGAGGGGCTCATTTTTCTTTTGTATTATTTAGGTCACTCACCTTTGCCCTAGTTTCCCTTAGCTCCCCTGATGAGGAAGTCCAGGTCGTGGCAAACAAGGACTTGTAATCCTCAACAGCTACATATAAGTTGGAGCAAGGACATGGAGCTTTCCCTTCACTGAGGTATATCTGTAACAACTTCAAAACCTTAACAGCTTAAAAACTGCTCATCATGGTGTACCTGGGGGTTTTGTTCCACTCCATTCTCCCTCATGTGTAGGGGCTGATGTTGTCCCCATCACCAGGAGTGTAGTTAGAAGGGTAGACATGACCCGAACCAGGTGACTTTTAAAAGTTAAGGTATAAATCTTGAATCTTCTTTTCACTGTGAGGTAATTCAGTGGTGAAGAGGAATGAGATGGTGTGATTTCCCTGGTTAGTCTGGTTGCAGTATAGAGAATGGGTTAAAGGGAACAAATGTAGAGTAACAGTGACTACTAAAGAGGCTCTAGCAGCACATCAGGTGGGGAATGATGATGGTTTACAGACAAGTGTGATCATGAGAGGCAGGGTTAGGCGGGTTGGGGACATGTCCTGGAAGTAGAGTTAGCAGAAATTGTGATGGGCTGAAAATAGAAAATAGGAAATTAAGAGAGTGAAAGAGGACAGCCAGATTCTTGATTTGATAAACTTAGTAAATGCTGGGATATTTTGCTGGTAAGGGAAAGACTGGGCATAAGTTTGTGGTGAGAAATCAAGAATTCTGTTTTGAAGACCAATTTGAGAGCCTATGAATCATTCAAATGTATAAATCAAATAACCAGAGGAGGTACGGACACAAGAAATAGATTGGGGACTCATTAATAAAAACATTCTACAAGAGCAAAGATACTTGGTAAGATTTCCTAGGAAAGGAACAAAGATAAAAAGGGAAGAAGCCTGAGAATATGATGTGTATTTGAAACAGAGGAAGAGAAGCTAGCAAAGGAGACTAAAAGGAAGAATTTATCGAAGTAGGAAAGAACATGGTATCAAGGCAACCAAAAGCAGACAGTATTTTACAAGGTAGAGATGCTCAAGTGTTTTTTGAGAGATAGAAGTCATGTAAGAAAAGGAAACAAAACCTTCATTGGTAACTTTGAAAAGAGCAATTTCAGAGGATGATGAGATTAGAAGCCTGATTGGAGAGGGTTGAGTGCTGAAATCAGGCGAGAAGTGGTGATTCACTATGGAAAATCCTTTCAGGAAGTATTGCTGTTAAAGAGTGTTGAGGACTAGACAAAAATAAGAAATGCCTTTTTTGTTTTCCCCTTTTGTCATGGAGGAAAGCAAGAATCTGAAGAAGTGAAAGAATGAGGAAAAGAAAAAAAATCAGTGTAAGTGAAATTTTCATAACAGCAAATGGAAGTAATGAAAAGAGCTTTCAGAACATTTTAGGTATAGGTGGTTTATTGGACAGAGTTTTTGTCTGTTTTTGTCTCTTTTGTAAAACAAATGAAAACCTTTATACCAAATCAGGTTTGAACATTTGTTCATTTTATATTTCTAATAAAGTGTTCTAGGTAAATTTTAGTTATAAACATGAAAAAACTAGTGGGATGACTGTATTCTTGTAATTTAAAAATTATCACATGCCAATAACACTATTAAATCATAATTTTAGGCCATGAAAATGTATAATTTAAAGGCGATGAAGAAAGCTTTTACTTTAATAAGTTCATAAGGTGTCAAACTTTGCAATTTATTAGAGACTCTCTAGCTAATTTGCTGTAATTAATGTGAATGAAAAATATTTCATTGCCTAAATATTCTGTTTATGTATTCCTTTCTAATGATGAAACAAAAGAACTAATTTGTTAAAGATGTTCTTTAATTGATTCCAAGGGGAATACTTAGGATATAATTTGCTGACTATCTTTGTGCAATTCCTGTTCCTTACCACACAATGATGTTTATACATTTATGATGACAAAACAGTATAATCATATACTACTGTGATTCCCAAGCACTAGAATTCCCTGTTAATTTTCACTATCAATTGCATGAGTTAGTAGAAAAAAAAAACACTGGAGTTAAGACATGTACTCTCAGCATCCTCATTAGCCAGTTGTGCAATTTTGCCTTTTTAGTTTAGTTAAAAACATAATTTTATTTCCTAAAGTAGTGATAAAAACAGGTTCTTTTGACAAAGGAGGACCTTTCCACTAAGAATACTAACCTAGCAGTGTGTCAATAGAGAGATGATAGATAGAGATGAATGGACGGATAGATAGATTAGATAGATAGATAGATAGATACATAGATACAGAGATACAGAGATACATAGATAGATTCATAGCAAGATGGATTGCCATTTACTGCTATACACTTGTACGGTTTTGGGAAAGGAAGCTCCTCTACTTCAAGGGAGAATAGAATTTAGATCTTTTCACTCAATACTAAGTGTGATACACACCATTAAATATTAGGGAGACAGGAGTCCACCACCTAAGAGGGAGGTAGTGGCTGTCCATGGGAAATATAGTAATTTTGTCAGGTAACTTCTTACATGGCAATTATCTCAGTGGTCATAGTGTCGTAGCCCTTACTCAGTTTCCAGGCATTTACTGGCTATGCTGAACATACACAAAAACAACTGAGTAACGCTCTCATTCCCACCCTAATAACTTAAAAACAGTAGTTGAGTCTAAATTTTAGCTGCTGCACTGTAAGTTGCATTTTCTTTTTAAAGATTTAAGGTTCACATGCTTTGACAACTTAGAAGAGAATCTGGGGCCAAACCCTATTTGAAGAGGCAGATCCCCCTTCTACACTACCATACTGTGTTATTCTAAGTTCCCATGATAACTTAAAGGCAAGCTTTCACAATGTCTAGAGCCGTTGATATTCTGCTAAGAGGCAGATGTCCTGGGCCTCCCCTCGTGGCACAGGCAGTTGAGCGCTGCTCTGTGAAGCTGTCCGCAGCCTCTGCAGCGCCGGTTCCGATCCTGGCCGGCCAGAGAGAATCCCACATGGCGAGGCAGACCTCTCCTGAATCACCAGCTGCTCCCCTCAGCAGTGTATTTCATCAGTCTGCCTGTTCTGTTCCCAGCTCTGTTTCTGGTGAATCCGCTCACCCTCCCACACATCTGGCCTGTACCCTGGTTCTTATATAAATAAATAAATCTTTAAAAAAAGAAAAAGAGGCAGATGTCCTGAAATCCTTGCTATAGGAATCCACTTAGGTGGCACCAACCTTAACTTCCAGATGGAGAGGCGCATCTACAAAATGAAAAGTTATAGCATCTACATTATAAATTTGAAAAGAACATGGGAGAAGCTTCTGCTGGCAGCTCATGCCACTGGTGCCATTAAAAATCTGGCTGATATCAATGTCACATCATCTAAGAATTCTGGCAATTGAGCTGTGCTGAAGTTTATTGCTACCACTGGAGCCACGCCTGTTGCTCACTGCTTCACTCCTGGAAGCTTCGCTTACCAAATTCTGGCAGCTTTATGGGAGCCAAGTCTCTCTCTGGGCCTGTTCAGCAGTTCTCTACTGAAGACTGGAGAGATTAACCTGACAGGAAGCCTGGCCTGCAGCTACCACTGCTTAGGCCCCAGAGTGGGTAGGAGCAACCACTGAATGATCTTAAACTGTTCTTTGAACTGATTTTAAACTGTTCCATTTCCACAGAAAATGGAAATGAGCTTGATGGGAAAATAAATAGTTTCAAAAAAAAAAAAAAGCAAGAGACAAGAACCACCTCAAGACCAATTCAATTGGCATTTCCTCCAAGGAGTTCACCATTTGCAATTTACTTATATAAATAAATTGCCAGACCTAAATCGTAGTTTGTTCAATGATATAATTAGGAACCATTCAACATCCTCATTAAGATATTGGTGAGATTCTCAAAGATAATAGTTATTGAATGTTCTTAGGTGGGTTGGAAGTCAGCTTGAAGTCTCCTTCGTTTTCAGTGTTCTAACATTACATTCTTATCACATTGTATATTCGTTATAAAAGATGAATAGCTTCTGTGAAAGGTAATAGTGTCTAAGATCTACAATCCTGAAGAAAGTTTTGGTGATCCATTAGGGCAGCCAAAAGTTCTCTTAGCTCTGAAAGTCATGATGGGCAGAACAAATGTGGGCCCTTGACATGGTCCTGACATTAGGAAGTAAACATCATGTGATGTCATGTGCATGGAATATGAAATGTAAAATCCAAGTCATTCTTTAACCCTACCTGTCATATATTAGGTCTTTTATAAATGTGCTCTGCCAAGATGGGGTCTTTACAACTAAAGAGACATAGAAAATTTGGAATAGGTCCAGAGGAGAACATGACAATTATTAATGACTTAGAAAGAAAAAAACCTATGAAGAAAGGTCAAAGAAACTTAGAACTTTTCAGAAAAGACTTAAATATTTTCACAGTTTTAAAGTAGGTAATTAACCATTAGGCGATACAGCATCAAGAAGAGTAGTCTGACTATGAAAGTTGTCAAATCTTAGAAAAAGTGTCTAAGGAACAATGTAGAGTCTTATGTGGAGGTGATTAAGATAGCCTTTTGCTTGGATGGTTCCAGCCTCATGATAGCTCAAGTCAGTGGTTGAAACTCTCAGACTTCTTGAGATAATTTGTAAAAGGACTGGTCAGGTTTTTCTCAAAGGAGATGTTTCCTCCCAGTGTTAGCCATAGATCTGGAAGCAAAATGATAGAAATCAAAATTCTGCTTTTTCATTCTGATGGCCAAATTGACATTCCTTTCATATAATTTGTAAAATAAAAATCTCCCAGCCCATACAAAAATCACTTGCATTTACCTCTTTGTGTTCAGTTGTGTCTTAGAGGGATCTTATTTGATGTCTCACGTACATTTGCTGAGTACACCTTGATTCACCCTATACTTCCTCACATCTGAACCTTTTCTTATGTTCTCTTCTCCCTCAGGATTGACTTTGTTCACCCTTTCCATCTGTTAAAATACTATTATTTTATTTCCTATTCCTCAAGGCCAATTCAATTGGCATTTCCTCCAAGTAAATATCCTTCATTCTCCCCTTCCACTCTGTTGGAACTAATCTCTCCCATATGCACATATGGAAGTATATCTTCTATAGCACTTTGTAACTTTATTTTCCTTGTACTTTTGAAAATAGATGCTCAGTTATTTATTTGCCTTCTCTTGTAGTGATAAAGTTCCTAGAGCACAAGAAAAATTATTCATTCTTCTACTCCCTGTAGTGCCATGAATAAAATAAATTATATTTCTTAGGAAATAGCCTCCACAATGATAATCATTATAAATTCTTGAAGAAATTGAAGAAACATTCTTTTCTTCATTACTGGTATGTGTTCTGTCCTAAGAAAAGTAATCTGTTTTTCTCCATCAAAACTCTGAATAGGACTTATATCCTCAATTATAATTGTTTACACTAATACCACTGAAATATTGGTTGACACCATTCTAGACTCTAGACAAAAATATATATTAGTTAATTTCTGCATAATAATAAATTACCTCTAATACTCCATTTCTTAAAATTTTTATTATCTCAGTTTCTGTGGGTCAGGTTTCAGGGCACGGCTTACCTGGTTCTTTGCTTCATGCTGTCTCAAACTGTAATCTCTGTGTTGGCCCAGGCTCTGCAGCTTTATCTGAAACATCAACTGGGGAAGGTTCACCACAGGGTGCCTGGCAGGATTCAGTATCTAGAGGACTGTTGGCTTAAAAGTCATTTGGCTTTTGGTGGGAAGATTTTCTCAGAGTGTTGCTACATGGGCTTCTCCAGTATGACAACTTACTTCGTCAAAGCTGGTAAAAGAAAGAATCTAGAGTTTTTGCCATCTCATTCCCTTCTATTTACTGGGTCTCAAGCCACCTTACTTTACATAGGCTGTTTGAGATTGAAGAAAATCAATTCTTCCCCTTCTATAATTTCTGATAGTGCACTACAGTGCACAAGGCATATTTGACAGAAGATGTTCCTTGACCAAAGTCAAGCAAATTTGACAGCTGTATATAATTTTTGAGAAGATTCACAGAAGAAATAAATATATTAAAAATTCTCTGATAACATTGAATTTCCATGGTAAAGGAAACTCTTGAACTTTGTCTTTCCACAGTTTCCCACACTTGTTTGACAAAAGGGACTCTGTTAACAACCTTCAAAATTAGTGTTCTACAGAACATACTTGTATAAATATGGTATTACTAATAAATACAATGATAATCACTTCTGAAAATGTACCCCAAACACAGAGAAACTGAAAGCATTTAAGATGCATCCTTTTCTTAGAAGCTACCCAAGGGAATAGGACAGAAGACTGGTCCAGTTAAAAGGAATTTGATAATCATTGGTTTTGGGTGAGTTCAGCACCAGATGTGCATAGATAGGCACAAAACCAGTCAAAAAGTCAAATTATGTGTCTTGTTTACGAAATATTTCCAGGTGGTAAATTATTGTCACCTCTTGCAAATCTGTGGCATATTCCCATCACTTTCCTCTGCCTCCTGCCTTCCCTTTCCCAAATTTCTAATCTTAAGAAGGTTAGTGGATATTGAGGGAAAGGATGAAAAAGTGGGAGAGGTCAGACTCTACATTACCGTTGCTTGGATCATCTTTTATAGAGAACTTAATCAGGACTGTGTTTTTCCAATGTGAGCAATGCCAAGATAAAATGTGAGTGCAGTGGAGGGAAATAGTGCCACGAGGCACTTCTAGCTGAGAACTGAAATGTGTTTCAGATGGCTATGAAATACACTGAGCCATGACCAACTGCCCAACAACCACTGATTCTATCCTAGTGAGACTTCATCCCTTCTTCCTCCAAAGCATGGTATTAATAAATTGTTCTGGAAAACATCAAAGTTATTTGAAAAGGTCCATTATAGTATATTATTTCTTTATGCAAAATGGCTGTTTAACAAGATTGCCTCCTTGAACTTTTCACATGAATAAGAAATCCAATCTCATTTGCTAATGGAATGCTTTACATCAGATGCTTTCTCTGCTCCTGTCTGTCTTTACCATTATTTTCTAAATAATAATTTATAATTTGTGTAAGCCATAGGGGAAAATACCCTACAGCATACAGTGACATTCTCAGTCCTGCCTCATGGTATGGACATCCCAGTGTTACATTTTTTGACATACAGCATTTTATTAGTTTCAAGTATACAACATAATGCTTTGGCATTTGTATATTATGCAAAAAGATCACCACAATAAGTCTATTTCCTATGTATTCTTAGCAATTTTTTGAAGCTGTAATACATTCTTGTTGCTATGAACCTCATGATGTATACTACATCCCCGAGACTTATTTGTTTTGTAACTTGAAACTTTTTTCTCTAGATTGCTTCACCCATGCGCCAACCCTCCTCCTCTCTGGTAACCACAATCTATTTTCTGTATCTGTGAGTTTCATTTTCTGTGTTTATTTGTTTTGTTTTTAGGTTCCACACAAAAATGAAGTTGTATAATATTTCTTTCTCAACTAATTTCACTTCACATAATATCCTCAAAGATCCATCCATTTTGTCACAAATAGTAACATATCATTCTCTTTTATGACTGCATACTATTACATTGTCCTATGTGGTGCATGGTTTTGCACCACATCTTCTTCATCCAGTCACTTATCAATGAACAATTAGGGTTGTTTCAATATCTGGCTATTATAACCAGAGGTGCATTTTAAGGAAGTAACCCTTGCCTCGTTGGCCACTTGAACAGAAGTGGAAAAGAGCAGGTGATACTTGCCATTGAGACAAGACCAGGGTTAACTTCCTAAGCTCCTAGTCTTTGCTCAGAAATTATGTTCTGTGACACCATTTGAATTAGTTATTGGTAAGAAGGTGATGAATTCATAAGGAAGGAATTATACCCATCTCTTACCCTTTATTTAAGCACAGAGAGTATACTATGGGTAATTACACTACTCCTTCTGCTAATGATGATTCAAATAAATAAGAGAATAGAGAAGAATAGAAGTATCTTAGAAAGAAAAAATAAACATACTGAATAGAGAGCTTACACAGTACTCGATTCCTTAATAACATCCATCAGAGTGTGGGCACCAAGCAAGAACTGCCTGCTGTCTTGAACTTGCCATTTGCAGAAACTCCTTCCTTAACTTTGTAAGAGATGTTTTATGTTCTCAATTTGAGGAATTTCTGTGTAATTTTACGTTAAGTAGATGAATTCCCACTGAGCAACAAGCAAAAATGCTTTCCATTGCTTTTCAGATGAGGGAAGAGGGGAGGTTGTATGAGGCAGCCCAGGTTCCCTGGGTAGCAGGGGGTTGGAGGAAAGAGGATCAAATTTACTACGCAGGGTAGAAAAACACATAAAGAATGGGAGAAGGAAATGAAAGAGTCATGGAATTTGGTTTTTTTAAAGGTGATATTATGAGTAAATGATCTTTGGGATCTAATTTTGGGGTAAAAACATGAGATAAGTAGTTGAGGTTTTAGTTTTTTTCCTTTTATGAAAAATGCCACCACTCTATTTACATTTAATTTTTGAAGTAACATTAGCTTAAAACATTATATAGGTTTCAATAGCCTTATAAATAAACATCTGCATATAGTGTATTATGCTCACCACCGAAAGTCTTATTTCCACGTATCACCATATAATAGATAGCTTTTAGTTTTGGTTTTTCTAGTCACAAGGTAACCAAAAACAAATTTTGTAAAATAGGAGGGATTGCAAAACTACTTGTACATCAGGATATTCATTAGGGTAAGAAAGCATGATTTCTTCTGCTGTAAGGCTGACTTTTATTCTTGGATGAATAGAAAGCCATGGAAAAAAAAATTTCAGTCCGTTGACTCTAACTTTGCTTACATTATGACACTCGTTATTTAATCTCTCTGGTTGCCAGTTTGACTACATGTGACATATACAATTGTTGGGACACAAAAGATATCATTCCATACCCCTCTGGGTACTTCTAGACTGGCAAATAGTCAAACAAGTATCAGACAGATTGATAAGAGCAAAAGCCACAGAGCATTTCATAATAACATGGATACTTCCCGGCATACATGGGAGAGACCCAGCATGACTGAATAATTTGCCCACTTACCTTTAGACACCATTTTGTCCAGTTTATCTGAAATAAGGGAGGGTGGGGAAAGAAAGGGAAGTTCAGTTAGGGAGTTTATCAGGAAAATAAAGGGAGGCAGATTTAAGTTCTGCCTCCTCCTTGGAAAAGAGATAAGGAGATTAGGTCTTCCTAGGTGATGGTGACAACCTCTAGAGTTTGTCTTTATATATATATATATATATATATATGTATATAACATCATTTTTCATTTTTATACAATGTATGCATTTTCATCTTGGTTATAGTCCCCATACAAGTCCCACCCTCCTTGTTTTGAGCGTAATCTCTCCTCCCCCCCTCCCCCTGTAGCGCGTCTCTGGTATATAGTTGCTTGTTGATTTTCATTTTTACTTTATTATAATTAGTCTTTTTCCTGGTCCCTTATTTAGGTTTTCTAAATTACTGCTATGAGTGAGACCATCCAGTATTTTTCTTTTTCTTTCTGGCTTATTTCGCTGAGCATGATCCCTTCCCGTTCCATCCATGTTGCTGCAAATGGCATGAGTTTATCTTTTTTGATTGCTATGTAATATTCCATGGTGTATATGTACCATATCTTGATCCAGTCATCTATTTTGGGGCATTTGGGTTGTTTCCAAAGTTTAGCTAATGTAAACAGTGCTGCTATAAACATAGGGGTGCAGGTGCCCTTTGGAATTAATGTTTCTGTGTCCTTTGGGTAAATACCTAGGAGTGAAGTTGCTGGATCATATGGAAGCTCCATCTTAGAGTTTGTCTTTATGTGTGTAAATGTCTTCACAGAGCCTAGACCCCACCAAACCTCCAGAGCCCATTTCGTGAAATAAACATTTTTCCAATACCCATATTTTTGGTGTGACAGATTTTTGCTTCCCAGCACATGTTATAGAATGGGGGGTGGGGAGGTAACCTGGATTTGAGTCCTCACCAGCACACTTAAGAACTCAGGTCCTAAGGGCCTCCCTGGTGGCACAAGGGGTTAAGACGCAACCCCAGCCACTACAACACAAGCTCACCCCAGCCACTACAGCACAAGTTCAATCCCCAGCCAGGGAGGTGACCCACATGGCACAGCAGACCTCTCCTGACTAACCCTCTACTCCCCTCAGAAGTGTATTTCAGTCGATATGCCTGTTCTGTTCCCTACTCTGTCTCTGGTGAACCCTGTACCTGTACCCCAGTTCTTGTATTTATAAATATATAAATCTTAAAAACAAAAAACAACTCAGGACTAGAAGCAGACATGCAAGAAGAAATTTATTAAAGGTTTATTCACAAAGGCAATGTTGCTGGAGCAACAGTAAGGAGCAAACTTGAAGCCCAGAAATGACATCCTGAATGAACTCCAACCCCTATGTTTTTATGAACTATAATCTTTCTCTTCTTGTTACAAGGCAGGGTGAAGGGCATCCCAGAACCCCCAAACCTAACCATTCTAAATAGGTTCTGCCACCTGCCACATCAAGACAAAACTTATACTTTAGTACGTAAGACCTTCCATGGAAAGGGACTTTAACACAATTAGTGTTCAATACAGAAAATGGGAGAATAAAGTTTCCAAATCAGGCACCTGAAGTTACCCAATCCCTTCATGGGTAAATGCCCAGCGAAACAGGGTTGGCCCAAAGAAGGACCGCTGAGGCCCTAAAGAGTGCTGTAAGCCTTAAAGCACCTTCTGGTGGGGGGCCCATAGAATAGGGACGGAAGGGGCCAGACAAGTCTGGAAGGAAAAGAGCAAAATCAAAACCAAGATAAAAGCTGCCATTTTAACCTTCCCACAGGTCACTCGCGTTTTAACCAGTCCAGGAGCAAAGAGCAAGTATAGCTTTTTCACATGTCTCTCTGCTCCATGTGGCTCCTCCAGGTCTCCTTCTGGCTCTCCATCTTTCTTCTCCAATCTCCTCTCCAGCTTCTTCTCCCTACTCAGCTTCTCCCATGGGTGGTGCAGGGAACCTGGAACCTCTCATTTTCTTGGGAACCTCCCTGTTACGTTCTCTCTATTGCACACCAATTGTGCTGAAGTTATTTTCTATTGAAGGTCTTATGCACTAGGGTATGTTTTGTCTTGATGCAGTGGATGGCAGAATCCATTCAGCAGGCAGGTTTAGGAGGAGCTGGGGTACATCTCACCCTGCCCTATAACAACAGGTGATAAAAGGGAGCCCTAAATCCTATTTCTCTTGCAGATTTCTCCCATCTTGGCTGCTGCTTCTCTTAGCAGTGCATTTCTATAAATCTACCTTTCCCTTTCTCCATTCTGTCTTTGGTGAATTCTTTCACCCCTGCCTCTCCAGCCTACACCCAGATATTATCTAACCATGTACAACCCCAAGCATGCCATGAATCTGACTTTCTGGGAACTAGGGGTGGGACGAAGCACCCATGCTTTGTATATAACTGAACACATGTGGGCTCAGATTCTATTGCTTTTCTGACTTTTGACTCATGCCTGGTGTCTCAACTCAGATACTGTCACAGGTAGGCTGTATCAATCAATTAATATCTCTCCCTCTAGTCTCCCTTTGATCAAAAATTGCATCTGTGCCTGCTTTTGGGTCTTGACCTGAATTCTGCACATAGGTGAGGACCCACACCCAGGTCATTCCATGCCCCCTGGGGTTACCCTATGACAATTTGGACCCTACAGTGGAGCCCTCACACCAATGGTTGACCAACCCATTGCTTTGGTTACTTCCTTGCTTTGGTTACTATGTGTTATAATCACAGGGCACTTACACGCAGAGGAACTTATCTGCCTCTGATTTAGAGGAGCTTAGTTTTCCGTTAGTAAAACTCTGTGTGTGCATTTTGATTTAAATCTAACTTCAACAATAGTTTAGACAGTTGTTAGCTTTCGTATTTTTCTTTAGGTTTTTTTGTTTTGTTTTGGGGGTTTTGGGGGGGGGTTGTTTAGTTTTGTTTTTGTTTTTTGGGTATGGGTAATCTGATAATGGCTGGCCTACAAGAGATGATTTTGTTCCTCTGAACAGATGTATGGAAAACAGTTTCTACCTCTGGTTTAAAACTTGTGCTTCTGGGGCATCCTGTTGGGTGTGAGTCTAAGTGCTTTAAACAACATTGTTTGGTTCAAGAGGAGGTGAGCCTTTTACTTCAGTCATCAGAAGTAAGAAAAAATTCTGGCTACCCTCCATAAGTTAGATTTAGAAAAGGCAGAGACCACTGAGAGTCTGCAAGAACAAATTCTGGCTGCCCTCAGTAAATTAGATTCAGTCGCGAGCCTGTAAGAACACATTCTGGCTGTCCTATGTAAATCAGATTTAGAAAAGGCAGAGGCCCATTTTGTGGCCCAGAGAAGGGAGAAGCCTTCCCTTTCCCTGAGAGCTATTCATGGGGGGAACAGGAGGAGGAGGACCATCATTTACTGAAAATTTTGAACACTTTCATGAAGCCAGTGTCCCTCCTCTGGAAGCTGCAGCAGCTCCTCAGGCATCACTGCTTCCCCTAGAATAGGACTAAAATAGCTTCTCACACCAGATTGAGGACTCAATTTGACCAAAGGAGCTGCCTTGTCATAAGAAAGTTTCCTCTTTGCCAGTCCCTGATGGGTGGATTAAACAAACAGGGCACCTGCCAGAAACTGGTGGTCACACAACCCCTTTAATACCAGAGACCTCCTCGATTGGAGGAATTCCATCTCCCATACCTGCTGAATCCTAAAAGTATGGCTAATTTATTTGCTTCTATTTTTGTCTGCCATTGGCCTACTTGGGCAGAAATACAATCTATGTGACAAACAATATGAACATCATCAAACAAACAGAGGATGGTTTTCAGGTAGCTTAGCAAGGAGGCTCATTATCTCCACCTGGAGCATCTAGAGACCCCAGAACTGGAAGAGGCTGCCTCAATGATATAACCTAACAGGGACCCCAATAATGGGGGAATAGAAAGGCTAGAACATTATATATAAGAGGCCCTTATTAGTAGGGCTGAGGCAGGGGATTCCTAAGCAAGAGAGTTTTGGTAGGATGCTAGAAACCAACAAAAGCCAATGAGGATTATTCTGAGATCCTTGAGAGGATTAGCCAAATTTACAGTATTTACACAGACTTGAATCCAGATGCTCCAGAAAAATGATTAACATGATAGTCATTTGGGCAGAGCCCTCTGGATAGAAGGAGAAAATTAGCCAAGTTAAAAAGTGCTATAGAGATGGGTTCTTTCCAATTGGTGCATATAGCCTTAGAGTTTTCAAAACCAGAAAGAAAAGGTAACATAAACCTGTAATGTTTCATGGAGAGAGAACCCAAGACAGGGTTTAGGAGGAAGAGAGAAGGGACATGGAGAGGAGAAAAGAGATGTGAAACTTTAAGGAAGAGTTAGTGTGCTTATTGAAAGGAGAAGGACATTGTAAGAACAGATTAGAAGCAAGAGAGGGTAGGAGTGAGAAAAAGGAAAGAAAGCAGATGAAAGCAGAGTGATGACAGGCAAGGGTTGCAGAAGGGAATGCAGGCAAAATGAACGGAATAAAGAAGCAAGGAGAGGGCCTCCCCTGGTGGCGCAGCGGTTGAGCACTGGGTTGCGAAGCTGCACGCAGCCTCTGCAGGGCTGGTTCGATCCCCGGCTGCTGGTGGGTCCAACATGGCGCACAGACCTCTCCTGCCACCCGCTGCTCCCCTCAGCAGTGTACTTCATCAGTCTGCCTGTTCTGTTCTCCACTCTGGCTCTGATGAATTCTCTCACCCTCCCTTGCTTCTGACTGTAGCCAGTGTTTGTATAAATAAATCTTTAAAAAAAAAAAAAAGCAGCAGCAAGGAAAGAGAAAAGGAGACAAATGGTAGCATAGAGAGGGGTTCAGATGAACCCCAGGGGCTCAGTTGATTTTAAAAAGTCCATAGGATGACCCCTTGGAGCCCTGGGTAACACACACAATGGGGGACTATTTGACTGATTTTTTGGTAGACACTGAACCAATCTATTCTATCTTGAATTCTAAATTTGCTTGGATGAGCAAGAAGACCATACCAGTCACTGGGGTTATGAGGCGATCACAACAGAAAGCCTTCCTAAAGCCCCTGGAATGCCAATTTGGCAATACAGCCTAAAACAATTTCCCATACATGGCATACCCCTCCTTGGTAGTGACCTCTTAAGTAAACTCAATATATAGTTTACTTTCTCACCCCCAGATCAGAGGTTTCACCTACAAGTACCCCCAGAACATGCCTTGTGATTCCAGGTGGTACTCAGGCTGTTCCACCAAAAGGTTAAGTGCTATCCCCAGAAACCTATGAAAGAGTAAGTAAAGCAGCATGGGCTGATGGAATCACGGGTGTGCCAACATTGCAGACCTGATAAGGTAAAAGTGGTAGAAGGAAGCAGAACCCCAAGGATAACTCAATGTCCTTTGAAAGAGGAAGCCTTAGGGGAATTCAGCCATTATTACAAAATCATAAATTCAGCCATTATTCAAATTGGCCTCATTTGGCCCTCCGACTTCCCCACAACACTCCAATTTTGTCAGGAAAGACACCCCACACAAATTCATACCATTTTGTTAGGATTTGAAAGCCATTAATGATATGTCCAGTTCATATTTCTAACTGTGCCAATTCCTTATACCCTTTTGACTGTCTTATTTGGAGACCATGACTGGTTCCCAGCACTGGATTCAGTCCTGTGCTGCCAAGGCCACTGCTCTTTCTGCTTTCCAGAGAACCATCACGTACTTTTCTCAATTTGCCCCCAGATATATTGACCAGAAAGAGGAAAGGGCCCATGAATGGGAATTTACGAATTTCAATCCCAGCTCCACTAGGAGAATGAATTCAAATGGTGTGAGACAGCTCCCAGAGGTCCTAGTGTGCTCAGGGTTGAAACATCTGTGTGAGATGTCCCACCCAGGAGAAATGCCTTATTACAGTCCATGTGCCCATATTTAAAGGGCACTGATTTGCACAGAATATCTCAATAGATCACCCAAAGTTGCCATTTATACACCAAGAATAACCCGAAGACTGAGACACACCCTAGAGCTACAGGAGTTCAATATCAGTGCATTTGAAGACCTTTTGAAGACTGGCAAGTGTATTTTTACCCAAATGTTCAGGTTCACTAGCAATTATATTTTAGTCTTTTTTGTCAGGAAGGGTGAAAGCATTTCCCACTAGGATGGAAAAAGCTGAATAGGTTGCCAAAAAATTGTTGAAGGAAATAATTCCTCACTTTGGATCATCTAAGTCCATTCAGAGTAACAATGGAGTTTCAGAAGTCACTCAAAAAGTAAGTAATGCTTTACAGATTACTTGGGAGCTACACACTGCCTGGAAACCATAATCAATATGTTTGTGAACAACCCCATAAATAAAAGATGCCCAGGTACCTCATCTGTACCCTGAAAAGTTCCAGAAAAGACTCAAAAGCATTTATGCATAGAGAAATTATTAAAAATAGGTTTATTTACAAAGGGAATGGGAAGAGAGGGGATAGAGAGAGAAGATTAACTGGCCAGCATGTGGCTAGATGCCATCTGTTCTACTGAAGTACCAAGTAAAGTTGGAGCTGAAAAAGCAAGAGTAAAGCCCTCCTGCCTTCAGTGTTTTAAAGGCCCACCTGGCCACCCAGCTCCACTTCAAGTTCCCAGTAGCCCCCATTCAGAAAGTCAGGTTTTGGGCATCCTGGGAGTTATACTCCTTGACTCCTGAGAGCTCATCTGTATGGAGATGAGGGTGCAGTCCATTCAGGACATCATTCACTCACTCTGTTTTTTCCTTACTATTCTTCTGCTAAATACAATAGTCCAAGATATTTCAAATATTTACTGAACACCTCCAATGTGTGAGGATTTATATTAACCACTGTGGAGAATGCAAAACAAAACAAGCAAACAAACAAAAAACTGAATGAGACATAATCCTGTTTGTATTGATAGTTGCTCAAACTCTATGATACTCCTAGCAAACAAGGATTGTAAAAATATCATTCCCATGGTGGGTGTATGCAACACATATTGTTGAATTATATAATAGAGTTAATCCCAAAAGAGTTTGTATGTAAATGCTCACTAACAGGATTATATTTTAAGTGCTCAAGGAAAGTTTGATAATTTCAGAAGATCATAAATCACCTTACATAACGCAATGAAAAGGAGTGGCAGAGAAAGAAAGAAAAAGAACAACTTTCATTAGTTCTAGAAGTCTATGTCACATGTAATTTTTGAATTTTTACTTATTTTAAAGAGGCACATTTATTACCTTGTTGTGAAACTCAGTTTTTTAAATAAATAGCATAATGTATCCAATGTTTTTAAAATATATATATATAGCTTGAACATTGTCTTTTTATAAATGACAAAAAAAAGTCCCCCTTATTTTATTTACCACAATGATGCTTCATAAAGAGCAAAAGTTTCCTTTCACATGAAAGATCATTTATAGTACACAGTACAAAGGAAAAGTCACAGTACGTTGCTCACTTACAGAAAATAGCTTTCATTCAATATGTTGGACAGTACTTTTGTCCCATACTATTAAAATGAAAAAGGTATCGGCATACATTTACATTCCTGTCTTAAGAGAATGTTTGTTTTAGAATATGTTTTCCTTTTTTAAATGAATGTGGAAACATTAAAAATGTAAGTTGAATGACCTTTATTTGTAGTAACCTACAGTAATTCCTGATGTGATGCTAATTTATAATACTGCAGGTTTTAAAAAAAAAAAGCCACGTAAATAACTTGCAATCATTTTCTGGTTGCACTTAATATATTTATGCAGTATATAGGTATGAAAGCTCATGTAGAAGTTTTCATGTGAAAAAATATTCAAATGCTTTCCTTTCATTTATTCTGATGGGCTGTGAAGGTCAAAGAAAGATCAATCCACAGAGGGCAATAAAGTTAGGAGTAATTTAATTAGGGTTGTCTAGATCTGAAATATCATCTAATCCACTTATTGCTAGTAGGGAAATAAGTGTATCTATATTTGTCAAAAATGATTATGTACTTTTATAACTTGCAAAGAATTATACCACAAATACCATGAAGAAGATAGCCATAGAGAAAAAAATTAAACTAGCAACAATAGTTGATGTCATTCTTGATTTTTTTTTATGTACAGTGACTTTTTTTCTATATATATGAAAATTATATACTGTAACAACCACAAAGGGTCAGTAAAGAAGTGTTTATGCATGGCCCTTGGCCTCTACAGAAAGCCAACTTGTTCCATTCACAAGGAGGTCATTGCAGGGTCTTTGGGGACAGCAAGTTACATTTCAATGGCATGTTACCTGCTACTGTCATAGAACCCACTGTGGTGGAGATAAGTCAAGATGATCCATCAACACCCATCACCTTTCCAGAGCAGTTTAAGAGATAGGGCTTTCAGATGAAAAGTAATATACAGGTGGTGAGGCGGAATGCAGAACTTGGGCCTCTTGAGACACTTACTTGGGATGGTGGGATTCTCCTTCACCATTTCCTTAGGCCCAGTCATGAGTGAAAGCTCCACTCATCACTGTGTCATTCACCAGGCTATCCCACGCAAAGGATGCTAGGCAAACATGTGGACAAAACACATCTACTTTGTTACTCTACCAAGATTCCCTGATTCTACTACTAACAAGATACTATGATTGGTGAAACACTTGTTTTACAGAAGCCCTCTTGATTTTTTTCCCTCAGTCTTTCTTTGTAGACACCAAATCCACAGAGAAGCTGATAAGCAAAATTATAATTAACAATTAATAAATAAGGCTCCTCAGCAAGCAAAGTCCCTAATCCCAAAGGCTTCTAGATGCATTTAGTGACTAATTGTGTAAGCAATTCCATCACCTGTGACCTTGTAGTGAGAGCTCTCATTATAAAGAAGGTTTCACAAAGTTAGTCAATTTTTTCCAGGAAAATGGAGTTGATGTAAAATTTCAACTCGACCTGTAAGAGTTTTCAGAGTGTAGATATATGATTCCTAGAGTTCAGCTTCAATGAGGTTTGAGGTTTTTTATTAAATTATCCCCATTTCATCAAGTATTTTCCAAAAGTCCTACAAACTTCTAAGGGAATATAATGTTAGCCTTATTTTTTTTTTCACAGGCATATGTGGGGTGAAGGGGCAAAAATGGATGAGAGATGAAGTTTGAGTTCATTGGAACTTCTAAATAGGCTCACTGCATGGAGACATTTTTCATCCCTGATAGGCTGGTAGCATGGACTAACTGCTTCAGATCTACATTTCTTCTGAATTTCTGAAATCTAAACAACCAAGGTTTATAATTGAGAACTTTATATTGTGAATCATTTAAATGCAACAAAGAAGGGAAGTTGTTAAGTCATTCCCACAATTGGCATCCAATGGAGCAACAGGAGTGGAACAGAACTTCGGGGTTTCATATTGAATTCCAGAATGCCATATGGGTTCAGATGAAAGTTAAAGTCAATGATTTGGCTCCTTTTCAAATCAGATACATGAAAATTTGGTAGGAACACAGGGGTGGGTTTAAAAAATGTACTTTAATTAAAGATCACAACATGTTTTCCACAGCTTGTCAGTGTTTAGGATTGGCAAGTCCATCATGAGTCCACACTAATGACCATGGACAAAAAGAAAAATACTTGTTTCTCATGTTTTTTATAACTGTCAGTACATCTTTCTTATGATTTTAGGTAAAAAGATCTTGACACGTGGCATCAACAAACCTGGTTTTGAATCTCAGTACTGCTACTTACTGTGTATCAGTGGTCAAGTTAATTAATTCTAATTTCCTAGGCGTTCTGGTTATCTGTTGCAGAAAATTAAAAAAAAAAACTTACAGATAAGAAAATAACCATTTTATTATCTTCATGGATTCTATAGAGCAGGAATTCCATCCAGGTACAGAGTGAATGGTTTATCTCTGTTTCGTGATGTCTGGGGTCTCAGTGAGAAAGAGAGAAGCTACAAGTTGTTGGAATCACCTGAAAATTTAGCCTCTCCTGTATCTGGTATTTAGGATGGGGTGAATCAAAGATGGGGAAGGGGGGAAGTATAGAGTCCATAGCTCTGTCACCAGATGACCTAGACATGCCCTAGGCTTCCTCAAGATGGCAGCCTAGGGAATCCAACTTCTAACTTGATGATTTCAGGTTCCAAGAGCAAATATTCCAGTAATTAAAGCAGAAGATACATAGCCATTTTTGCGTGTGTGTGGTTTAACCTAAACTTTTTTTAATTAATTAGTTAATTTTCTTTCTTATCTTGTAGTTCCCATAGTTCTCCTGCCACCATATCACCCATGAGCCATCACCATATTCCTTTTAAGGCACCTTGGAAGTCACCTTGTGTCACTTACACTGTATTCCTTCATTAAAGCTTTTGACTACAAACCTGCCCAGATTCAAGAGAGGGAATACAGATGCTAACTCTCAGACTATAAAAGAATATGTAACCATGTTTTAAAACCACTAATATGGCAACCCTATAGGAATGCTGGGAACATAAAATGAGAAAAAATATATATATAATACTATCATAGAACCAGGAAAATTAACAGATGCTTCATAAATGGAGTTCATTTTAGTATCCTATTATGGCTTTTAAGGTACATTATCTTACCTCCCCACTGTGAGCTCCCATAAGACAAGCTAAGGTGGAATTATGTGGAGTACCTTGCACTCACAGAAGGCCTTGTCACACACTTACCAGAGCAGTTACTGTCTATTGTCAGTTACAGGCCTGAGATTATGAATTAGTTTACCTTTTGGAATCTTTTATGAGACAGTAACACTTAAAGTAGCTTATTAAGGTATATCATTTACACCCCCAAGCACTTAAAAGAAGGCATTTTGGAATTATTGACAAATTGTAATTGAATTACTGATATGGATAAATTTGCCAAGTAATGATTTAATTTTATGAATATATAAGTGATATGACTCTTTTCTGAAAGAATTGGGATTGCTCGTTGTCACTTATCAATGCCATTTCTTAGAGGCTTATGAATACAACTTTCCTTTATTTATTTCTTTTTTTAATCCACACTGCTTGAGATCATGCAAGCCAATGAAAGGAGAGGTTAGACAGAAGAATTTTGCTGGCCAAAATGAGTTTGCACAGCTGTGAGCAATAAAATACAGCAGCCATGGCAACCCTCTCCAGTGTCCCGATAACACATCTGAAATGAGGTTATTAGAATTATTAATTCACATTAGTGGCTATTAAAATTACTACCTGCAGATTTGCTGCCTGAAAATCCTTTTTGTGTGTGTCAGAAGAAGGCCTTGTTTCCAAAGGGATCTAGATACTTAAATAGATGCAATCTATTGTGTATAAGGCATTAGAGGAAGACCAGCAGATAATAAAGCTCACAGTGAAATTGGGATAGCCGCCTTGTGAGGCAAGTAAAGCAGATGTAATGCTTTGTTCTTCTGATTATGGCAAAAGACCAGCCGGGCTCTGATGGCAGGAATAATAACTGATGCTCCTGAATTCCCTAGAAGGTGTTACTTAAAAATCAAACCCAGTGTGGGTTATTTCATAAAATTCTGAGTGGCATATGAAATATTTTACCTTGGTGAGGCATAAACAAAATCAAAAGAGATCAATGGAAGACATAAGCCATTTGTAAGGGGGTTGTGGGGATTCATGAAGAACCCATGGAGACTTGGCTAACTCCCTTCCATCCCCCATTAACTCAACTCAAAAAGCAGATGCCTGCTGTTTGAAGCAAAAGAAGAAACACTGTTACAGAGAAGCCATGGCAGGAATTAATCAGGGGAAGCAGCTACACAGTAGAGAAAGAACATTTTATTTATGGAAATGAGCAGAAAAATACACACACACAGGGGAGAGAAAACACACAGGTATAAAAAAGTAACTATGGAGATGACACCAATGCTGCCTACCTCTCTCTGTCTCTGTCTCATGGGTGCCAGGCAGTGTGTGTAGAACCAATCATTTCCTAGAGCAAGAAGGGACCTCTATCAGTGGGTGTTGCTTCCAAATTCTTGATATACGTAAGATATATATATATATATATATATATATATATATATATCTTCCTAATATATATGTATTTTGCTATTAAACCTTGTATATATGACAAGAAGATCTATATATTATATAATGGTTTTATATTTAATAAAATTGTTATTAGCAATCTAATATCAATTGAGTGAATGGCAAATTTGTAGAAAAATGTGGACCTGAATCCTTTGCATTCATCAGCTAGCTAATTGACAAAGGACCCCTTAGGGTACAATTTGGAGTACACCTATGGTCAGAACAGGATAGACTAGTTAAAGAGGTGAGTGACATGTAGCAATCCTGATTGTGTATCTCTGGATAACTGAATAAGAAAGGTTTTAGAGTAGGTTGAAAGGTTCTCAAAGATAAAGATACCATATATATGTAACTATTGGTGTCTGAAGTCACTTAAATAAAATCCAGGATATACCTGTTTTGGAATGCAAGCAATGAGAATGAGAAAGGAAATACTATGGAAGAGTAACCTGTTGCAATTCTAGGGATATCAGGTCAAAATTGGAAAAAGGATATACATTACCAAAGCATATAGATACTTGCAGTAGACCCAGCTTTTACATAGCACTTGGTCCAATCAGTATCCTAGAAAGAGAATCTCAGGCTTGCAGACCTAGAAGGTGAAAATACTCCCCTCTATATGCAGTGCTCTTTCTGACCCTGAGTATGCATTTCTACTTAAGTACCGTATAGCATCTCATCCTGCGATCAACTTGGTATATTCCATTTATAACACTGAGAAATAAAATATATCTATAATTCACTTTCTAATAATACTAATTAGTTCAGACCTTTGTGATCTGGAAAGAGATTAAAAAAAAAAAAAAAGAGCTTGCATCCTCCCATCAATGTGCTAAAGCTGCATCTGGCAAAGCATCATGCTGGTTTCCCTATCTATCATTGGGAAGAAATTGAAATAACCTCAGTGGAAAAAAAAAATCTCATTTAGATTTTGCTAATAGGTATTAAAATCTAAGAGGTTAAATAACACAAGCAAGTGTCAAGAGTCTCCAGCGTGAGCTGAGGGACAACATTAGAACAATAACTAATTCTTTCAGGAAATAACATTTAAATTAAGTGATGAAGTATTAAGTTGTAAAAGGCGAAAGATTTATACGATCTGAAGAGAAACCAGAGTATGAAGTATTAAGTTGTGACAGTCATGCAACATTTGCCATTTCAATGTATTTTGTAAGAACTCTAAGAATGATACTTAAGAGTTAAAAGTAAAAGAAAAAAGGCGAATACATTATATTAATTATTATAGATGAAGGATTTGAGTTGGACCAGAGGAAATGTGGATCTTCATAGCTATAAGATTCTAAAGGGTCTTGGTTTCCAGTAGAAGAGCTAGTGCAAACCCTGTGGAGAGATATCCACGACTGTGGGAAAGATTTTAAAAAACAGGCTGCTGGGCCTCTGCAGCGCTGGTTCGATTCCCGGCTGCTCCCCGGCCACCAGAGGAGGGTCCCACATGGCGCGCAGACCTCTCCTGCCGCCCGCTGCTCCCCTCAGCAGTGTACTTCAGTCCTTCTGCCTGCTCTGCTCCCCGCTCTGGCTCTGGTGAATTATCTCACCCTCCCGCGCTTCTGACTGTACCCAGTGCATGTACAAACAAACAAACAAACAAATAAATAAATAAAAATACATGCCTCTTAAAAAAAAAAAAAAACAGGCTGCTGGATTCTCTGTCCTTGTACTTCTGTTGGGCACCAATCCAACTCTACCAAATTTAGGGAAACTGGTCACAGGGTACCAAGTACCTTCCCTGTTAAGTGAGCCTTAGATATAATCTAGTTTTCAGTGCACAAAAACTCCCTCGGAAGCATCTGAGGCCATCTTTCTCTTGCTTCTGCTTTTACCTGGATCTTAGGAAATGTCCAATGTCATCCCCATAGCAGTTTCCACAACACAACATTTCCTCAAGACTATTTTAGGGCAGTCCGACTTCCCATTTCCTGTACAAGGTTAAGAAGTGATCTTAAAGAAATAATAACAATGATGTCTCACGGAACAGCTTGTTGTGATTCAAAATAAGAAGTGTTTAGAAAGCATTTGCTCCATGGTACAAAATATAATGTTTCCTTGCTATTCGTAACCAAATTTTTCTGAAAGAGGATACAGTACATATGATATGTATAATTAGTTCTGAACTTTAAGCCAATTGTGTTAAAATGAAGTAAATCTGGAAGTCAAAGGATATGGTAATAGTGTGTCTATGAGAGTCATTTGCTAATGGTAGGGCAAGAGTAAAAGATGGTGATTGAGAGATGAGGTGAAAAAACAGGCTCACACAAATATCAAAAAATATTGAATTTCGTATTAAAAAATGAAGAATCAATGTGGAAGTCTAAGAAAAAAAAACACAAGAATAGAGTACATTTACTGAGGTGGAAATATGGGAAGGGGCTGAGAAAATAAGATATTTTGATAGTAAAACTTTATAACCAAGAGCATTACGAGAGTAGGAAGTTGGGGTTGTATATAGGTTGAACAGGAAATTATTTCAGTCTAAACTAAAGTCAGAGTGGAAGGGAGAAAGAAAGCACTCAACTTGTAAGATTTCTGTTCAGGAAGTGGAACAAGGATCCCATGGGAATGAATGTGACCAGAGAAGGAAATGGAGGAATAATAGATGGTTATAGGCCCTTGAGATTGGGAAGTAGGGAGGTGTTACCGACTGTTGAGAAGGTAAAGAAGGTGTCTCAAACAGGAAACAAACAGGGTTCATTTTTAGGTTGGTTATTTGATGTATGTGGAAAAACATTTAAAAGTCAGCACTTGAGGGAGGATGTGTCTAGGAAAAGAGGGCAGAGGGGATCGCTTTACCCCAGGGATAACTCCACTCACTCTGAAAATGCAGAATAAATGTCATAAGGGCTAAATTTAACATGAGGAGAAAACATGAGGAACAAGAACATGATTGCCTGAAAGTGTCCTAGATGGCTTCATCATCCAGATTGTACTGTTTTCTGTGCATCTACATCTGTGTGCTTTTCAGTTCATTTGTCTGAGTCACGAAGCTTGTACTATATGCTCTTTATAGATGGAAACATTATTTGGTGTCAAGAAGGGATGGGGGACTAGGGAGAGCTCTCCAAAAGAGCTAGGGACAGGGGAATTTTTTATGCATCAAAGTGAATGAAACTTTATAAATAACAAGAAGGGGGGAAGAATAACAGGCAGATATGTGTTTGGCAAAACAAACACAGACTGACTTTGTAAGTACAGAGGAAGTGGCAAAAACTGTGTGACAGAAGAGGACAGGATGTGAAGAAATGGAAGGAGAGTGGGCTGTGGGGGACAGAGGAAAAGGACAAGTGTGTGGAAGAAATTGGGAAAATGTTTAGGGAATCATAGGCAAATGTTTGGCATAAAGAACACACAGATGGCCAGGGCACCTGTCCTTTTCCTAGAAAAACAAAGGCAGTCCCCACCCATTCTTTTCAGCAGTTAAAGGCAGTGTCAGTGTGTGAAGATCCCACAAGAAGGGAAGTATGATCCTGATTGTGCACTAGGCTCAGTTACTATGTGCAAGAAATTGATAAATAAAACATTCAAATCTCTATATATGTATATATGTATACATTCAATTATATATGTATATATATATATATATCATGCATGAGACATCTTTTCCTGTCATATGCCATCTTTTGATTCAGACTAGGTAGGAAGCCATCTCTGGTTTTCTACCCATGATGTGGATCTGTATGCATTTGTGTTAGATGAGATGCCCTCGTTAGACTAAAAGCTTCTGAGGAGCCAGCACTGTCTATTTTGAAATGGTTATCATAAGCTCAGTAAGCTCCATGTGGACAGAAGAAATTTGCTAATTATCAGAAGTACTTGCTCAGGAACAGTTCTGTCCCACTGTTACTGCTGAGCTGACTAAGCCATCTGCTAGCCTGTTTTCTTTTATTGTACAGTTTGGGGTCTCCCGTGTGTCATTCTGAAAACTGCCACAACGACTCCCTAAATTGCTTTCCACTGCTCAAATTCTTTATTGCCTTTGTCTTATTTTAGAATCTTACATTGCCCTCATCCTCCAAATGTCTTTGAGCTTAAGCAAAACTGGTCTAGTTGTATGGGTCACACTTTATGGTTATTCAAAATAAGTGAAAGTTTTAGCACAGAAAAATCTAATAAAGATATTTACTTATTTTATTCTATTACATCAATGCATTGGCAGTGTTTGTGATTCTAAACAAAAATGCCCAAGAAGTTCCATTACCCACAAAGTACAAAATAAACAGACATCCACAGAAAGGGCACATTCTTATGCCCCCAATATTGCTTTCAATGCACTGGCTACTTGGCTGACATTTACACTGGTATTTTCTTCTAGTTTTTCCATGAGATTTGCTTCCTCTACTCTTAAAGGCATCTCTCTGGTATCAATTTGTTACGCACAGAAATATGTCACATGTTCTTTCTTATATCAGGGGCCGAAAAATATATGGGACCTCATTTGTCCTTAAGATCAACTCTTTCTTTTCATCTTAGGACATTTATGATATCTTTTATCCCTTCTCATAGATATTCATTTTAGACAATCTAGATTCTGTATCCATATTTTATTGATTAATGAGCCTTTGTTTCTTGAAAGAGGAAAATTGGGACTAAATCAGAGTCATTCCTAACCCAGGGACGATTCTAGTATCCCTCTATCCTCAATAAACCAATATTAAAAAGGTCCAAATAGAATTTGGGTACATTTGCTATAAAGTAAAAGTGTAATTCTATTTTCCCAGGCTCTTAGACATTTAAATATCAGGCATGTTCAACAATAAGGAATCAAACTATGCAGCAAATTTCTCATCATCCTCCCACGTTATCCATTATTCCCATCCAGGTTCCTTGTTGTTGTATAGTTTGCTGATACTGCATTTTCCATAGATATTTCTGCAGCCCCATCCTCAGCTACCGTCTAATGGATTCAAACCCTGTCTACCTCTTCCAGTCCTATTTTAGTTATATATACTTTTAAGCATACATAACAGACTGTTTTCTTTATCCCTCAAACTTCAAGGAAAATGTGTGACTAGAATGCTACTCCTCACTTCCCTCTGTGAGTGATGATGGAAGGGGTATTCCAGGATTTGTTACACACTTCTCTCTGGTCCTGCTGGGACCACTCAAATATGAGTTGCTTCTGCTTACAGGATCAGTTAGAACTTGAGATAAATGTAGCACTTGCATTGGCACAGTTTTTCTGGAAGCAGGTGTGGATTATCAAAGACTTGCACCCTCTCCACACCCCCTCACCTCCCAGGCACTAGGATTACTGGTGTATCAGCATTGCTGAATCACTGCAAATTCATTTTTGCTATTTGTCAGATGTAGAGAACATGATTTAAATTTCCAAAGTTATAGTTTTGATATTTAGAAATTATGCATGTGTTCATGTTTTTTTGTAATATTTGATGGATTACACTTCTTGGAATTTAATAATCCTGAGGAAATGAGGTTATGTCTCAGAAAGGCCACTTTTAGTCACTCCTCCTATGCTTAGTTCTTTTCTCACCTGCCTATACTTCTCTGATTCTGCTCAATACAAGTAAAGACAGCTTCCTTGCCACATGACGTCACAAAACATGTCTTCCTCACAGGTACCATGGAGTGTGGCACCCACACTTGCAATATGTGAGTTTGAGAAAATTAATACTGAAATGTCTCTGACAACACACTGCATTGGTCTGCAGCTGTGCAACCTAAATGCAGAGTACCCCCTCCTTCTCAGAACAAAAATTGATTCCAGCTTCCTTCTGTCACATATTCACACTTTCACCCCCACCTCAGCTCAGTAATCTACAACCAAGCCTTGCTTCTGTCCACCCAGTGGTGTCACCTCTAATGTATATGATCACTCAACAGCTCGCTGACAGCATTTATCCTCAGCCTAATTATCAGTATTTCTGCCAGGTCAATGCTCATCTTACCCTTCACAAAGTGTCAGAAACTGCCCCATTTTGAAAGCTTAATCTGTATTCTGGGACCTGACTCATAACTAAAATGTTTGAGAGTCCTACAGTGAAAGCTCCCACAATTGGGAATGCAGGCAACCAACAGCTTCTTCTCACTCACCCTGATGATGAATCAGCTTCCAGCAATCTCGTGATGTTCCCTCTTGCTTCTCATTGACCCCTCAGAGACCTGCTCTTCCCACAGTCAGCCAGTTTTGTCTTCCAAACTAAAGAGGAATTAAATGATTAATTCTACCTACACCAGAATCTCTAATTTCTTTTCTTTTTTTTTAAAGATTTATTTTTTATTTGTTTGTTTGTTTGTTTGTTTGTTTATAGCACTAGGTACAGTCAGAAGCCCTGGAGGGTGAGAGAATTCACCAGAGCCAGAGCGGGGAACAGAACAGGCAGACTGACGAAATACACTGCTGAGGGGAGCAGCGGGCAGCAGGAGAGGTCTGTCACGCCATGTGGAACCCGCGCTGTTGGCCGGGGATAGAACCTGCGCTGCAGAGACTGCAGGCAGCTTTGCAGCCCAGCGCTCAACCGCTGCACCACCAGCGAAGGCCCCAGAATCTCTAACTTCTTAAATCAAATATGTCCCCCATCTTATTAATTCTCCCTTTTCCACCTTCCTCAAGCAGCAATCATCCTCATGAGGTCCCTTATGCATATTTTACATGGTTTTTGCTAACTGTTATAATGGTATCACTTTCCATGATATTCTTTACAAACCCTGATTTTCTCTGTAGTTCTCACAGACTTCTCTCACCCACCCCCATCACTCTAGAGTTGTAGGAATTGCCCCATCCTGTCCCTCTTCCTTCTAGAGTGTGGCCATCCAGGCTTAGTCATGCATTGCTCAGACTTTTAGGAACTGACACAAAAGTATGTAAAACCTCAATCTTATGACTATAATTTGGGAAAACAATATTTCTCATCTACCCAAAGCTATCACTTCTAGAATGAACAGAGAAACAAACAAAATAATAATTTGACCTAAGTATTCTAGAACAAAATAAATAAAAATCCTGGAATCATGACTTCAAATCATGATTGGAACAGTGTAGCTGTAAACTGAAACTGCTAGACATCTTTCTCCAGGGGAACAGGCAGACTCTAGCTCTCTTCCCACCCTCCCCTTTACAGATGCTAGCTGGGGGAAAAGACATAGACTTTGGGAATTCCTTTCCTAACCCCCTTTATTTTCCTGACCAATCTTTGCACTGCTAATTGTTTATTTGAGGGTGGATAACATTTCTGCTCTCCCACTTATTTGTGACACCCTAGAGATAATGGGATAAGACAGCAAGAGAACAATCAGACTGCCGTTCTAAGTCTACCATGGCACAAACACCTGGGTTTTTCCTTGTTAGATGAATGATAAGCCACAGATACTACCCAAAATTCAATACGTCATAAACTATATCAGCATTCCCTAACAGCTGATTCACTTTCTCATGACCCCATTCCACCTTTGTGGTACTGCTATTTTTGGTTTGCTAAGATCTCTCTCTTGGGCCTCCCTGGTGGGGCAAGGGGTTAAGCACCACACTACGAAGCAATCCGCACCTTCTGCAGTATGAGTTCTATCCCCAGCCAGCCAGGGAGCAACCCACATGGCAAGGCAGACCTCTCCTGACTCGCCCACTGCTCCCCTCAGCAGTGTATTTCAGTAAGTCTGCCTGTTCTGTTTCCCACTCTGTCTCTGGTGAATACTTTCACCCCCCACGTCACTGGACTGTACCCCAGTTCTTGTATGCATAAATAAATAAATCTTTAAAAAAAAAATCTCTCTCTTTGTCTCCCTTCCTTATCCCTGAAAAAGCAGTCTGTCACTGCTTTTTAGCCTCTCTCCTCCTTTTATTTAGGTAAAATTATTTCCTCCCTTGTCACTGTAGATGAAGAGTTTGCCAGTTTACTCCCAATTTGCCACATCTCTCTGGTGGATGGAACCACAGGACCTCCTATTCTCTTGCTCTTGTCAATATTGCTTAGGTCACCCAGTTAACCACTCAAACCCTGCTCCTGGTGCTCCCTCTCTTGCTCAAGGACTCACCAGGGCTTCATCTTTCTTTTTTCTTTTTTCTTTTTTTTTTTAGAGGCATGTTTTTTATTTATTTATTTGTTTGTTTGTTTTGTTTATACATGCACTGGGTACAGTCAAAAGCGCGGGAGGGTGAGAGAATTCACCAGAGCCAGAACAGGGAACAGAGCAGGCAGAAGGACCGAAGTGCACTGCTGAGGGGAGCAGCGGGCGGCAGGAGAGGTCTGCGCGCCATGTGGGACACTCGCTGGTGGCCGGGGAGCAGCCGGGGATCGAACAGGCGCCGCAGAGGCCGCGGGCAGCTTCACAACCCAGCGCTCAACCGCTGCGCCACCAGGGAGGCCCCAGGGCTTCATCTTTCTATTCTACTAAAAGCAAACACCATCTAAATTCAGAGGTCAGCACTTCTTGGTCCCTGACATGATTGCCATCAGTCTTTGCTTTGGCCTCTGAAAGCTTTTCTCAGATATATACAGGTGCACGATTTTTCTGACTCCTTTGTTCTTTTAAATATTACGTAATGTCTTTTTCTGACACTATTCTGCTTTCAGATTTAATTTGATTAGTATTGGTAACTTTGAACTCTTTTGGTAAATATGTGAAGGGTGTATCTTTGTACTTGATATTTGGTGTCTGGATGGTTTTATGTAGTCTCTTTTAAGCATTGCATATCTAGATTTTTATTATTGAATCTATAAAGGTCTCTCTTTCAACAGGTGAAGTTAATTAATTTACACTTATTGAAATTAACCACATATTTGGGCTAATTTTTACCATCTTAATTATCATTCTTTTCCTTAACTTTTTTTGAGAACTTAGCCTTCTGTTGTCATGAAATGGTTTTACATTTTTGTTTAAATATTTGTCTTTCTCTGATGCTTTCATAATTATAGATTGTTCCCATTTTTTAGTGACAATTCACTGCACAATTCAAACATACATATTTTATCTTTCAGTACTTATATCCTCTTGTTGACTGTGACAAACATTTTAGTATGATTTAACATCCCACTGAAGAATGACTTCCTCTCCTTTTGTTAGTTATTATTTAGATTGTTTACCTTTTTTAGTTCTTTTATGGTAAGTAAATAAATGTAATATTTATAATCAAATGATGTGTTGTTATAATTGCTTTTTACTTGTCCAGTGTACTCTTCCTCCCTATAGTATTTTATTCTTTTATTACAGTTATTTAGTTTTTAAATGTTTTTATTTTTATTTCAGTGTTGAATGATAGTTTAGCTGACTTTAAAAACCATGTTGACAACAGGGTCTGCTTTGTTTATCTGCAATCTGATCTAGATAATCTATTTTCTGTGTTCTGGGTTTTAAGATTTATTCTTTCTCTTTGATATGTGCAAGTTTATTATTGAGTAAATAGGTTTGTGTTTGTTTTTATCTTTCTAGACACACAGAATGCACTTTCAATATAAATATTCATCTGATTCTTTTTCCCCACCCATTCCTCCTTTCCCTTTATCTTGGAACTCTCATTAAATATAAGTGCTCTTGGGCCTCCCTGGTGGCGCAGTGGTTGAGCACTGGGTTGCGAAGCTGCCCACAGCCTCTGTGGCGGTTCGATCCCCAGCTGCTGCCAACGGAGGAGGGCCCCACATGGTGCGCAGGCCTCTCCTGCCGCCCGCTGCTCCCCTCAGCAGTGTACTTCGGTCCTTCTGCCTGCTCTGCTCCCTGCTCTGGCTCTGGTGAATTCTCTCCCCCTCCCGCGCTTCTGACTGTGCCCAGTGCTTGTATAAATAAATAAATAAATATTTAAAAAATAAATAAATAAATAAATATAAGTGCTCCTAAACTTCTCTCTCTCTCTCTCCCTGTCTCCATCTCTCCCTCTCTTTCCTTTTCTCGCTCCCTCCCTCCTTCCCTCTTTCCCCCATCAGGTTCACCATCTGCAACATGTTCTTTCATAATAATGAGTTATCCTGTATCTTCAGTTTTTCATTTCCATTTCAATTACCACATACCTCACTTCTAAAATTTTAGAACTGATTATTTTCCATATTTACCCATTATCATTTTATTTCTTCTTTCTTTGGCTTCATATTTATATCAATGTGTTAGGGCTATATGTTTCGCTTACCTCTTTAAGCACTCTAAAGTTAAGTCTTTTTGAGACTTAAACTATGCTGATTTCTTATCCTGACTGCTATTTCATCCACTGCCTTTCTTAGCACTGGGTTTCTCCATGTGATTTAGAATTGTGTTTTGTTGGTCCATTTAGCCTGATTGATATTTTTCTCTTGCTCTCTCTCACATTCTTATTCTTCCTAACTCAATAATGTTGCAGGTGTTTCCACCTGATCTTTGGGTTCCAAGTACAGAACCAGACTTTATCACAGCTATTTAGGACCCTGTTTTTAAGACCCGGTTAGTTCCCTTTACTTTAGAAAAAGGAGAGCTATCACAGATGGAGTATGAACTAGTAAGTAGATGGTTCAGTTCCACTCCTGGGACTCTGCCTCTATTCTCCAGACTCCCTAGATTTCCAATTACATAATCTATTATAGCCCTCAGGCAGCAGTTGATAATTTTTTCCAAAATTCTTTTGAGAACTGAGTTTCCCTCCAACCCCTGGTTCTGGGCACCATTTCATGGGATTTTTTTTTTTTTTTCAGTATCTTTTACCCCTTAGGAATTTAAATCCCAGCTCTCATTGTCTGATGCTTGATCTGGACTCCATCCCATAATGGCTAGACCCTCCTTACAACTTTGTATTTTTATTTCACTTTTGATCATGGCAATGCATAATTCAGCTTACTATCATAATTTAATTTTCATATTTAAAATTTCTTGGTATCTGAAACAGATGGGAATTGTGTCAAAGCTTTGGCTACCTATAGTAGCTTGACAACTCTCTGACCTTTCTTCCAACCACTTGCCCAAATAAAACCTTTGATACATTTAGGAAGCTAAGCTCTGTTTCTTCTTTCTCCTTCCATGTCTTTGTCCATTCTGTATTCAATTTTGGAATATCCCCTTTATGTCTTGGTAAGTCCTGAAGCTTTAGTTCATACCTTCTCTCTGGTGAAGGTTTCTCTAAGCCACACTGGCTCAGTTCTTGAAATTGCCCAAGTACCATAGATCCCAGAAAAAAAATGGAAATTGAACATTCATAACTTGGTCATATTATGATCTATTTGGAAGAGCCATGCTTTACAGTTACTTACAGTTTGGCTGGGCATAACTAAGTTTGTTAGTAAACTAGATGACCCATAATAATGTTGTCCATTGTGTTTTATTTATCACTTAATCGGTTATGGCCAAACAGTGACCAAAACATCCTCTATTTTAGATGTAGAGAAGTTCATAAGTGTTTCTATCCCATGTCTATATACATAATAGAATAAAGAATTCATTTTAGTTATAGGGTTATTTTAATAACAGCATATGATTTTCACTTCTGCACTTATATAACTTTAAATTTTGAATGAGACCACTGAGCTTTCAGTTATACTTTATTAATCTTTAGATTGGAGAGGACGTATATTTTATAAAGAATATTTTTTAATCTGGAGGATTTACAGAGACTGAGCCTTCTCTTTGATTAAGAGTCTACTTCTAAATAGTTCCACTCAGTACCTAAAGTTTAGCTTCTAACTTTACTTAGAAGTTTCATTCATAGTCTCAGTCCCCAAGCATTGTGATGGCAGAGTGTGTTCCTGCAGGGTCTTGAAGACTGGCACCTGCTCTGTTCATCCATGCAAGCCCAGCACTTCACACAAGGTTTGGCACACAGCAAAAAAATTCAATAAATGTTTTATGTGTTTATTTTGCTCCAGTGCCCGATCAATTCATTTTTATTTCCCTCAACTTATCTATAGCAGATAAGGTACAACCATTGGGTAACAAATAGTCATTATTTATGGATGACTTTGTTCAATTTAATACATAAACTAAAAGCAGGAATAGACTCTTAGGACAGAAACCAAGATGATATCATGAGCCAGTATTATTTGAATGGTTGCAGGGAGATTTTTGTGCATCTTAAAGTCCTTCAGGGACAGAGTTTTATATTCTATTTATTTTTATATCTCTCTAAGCACCTGATATGGTAATGCATACCTACTTAGATACTCAACAAATTCTTGTTACATGAATTCCACTTTCAGAGAGTTCTGTAGAGAATTTGAGAGTGCAAATAACTTTCTGGAGAAGTCCACCTAAAATGGGGCTGGGAAAACTCTGTTTTTGGCATAAGGTGATACTTTTTATCAGGCATTGGACTCTGAGATATGTTCTTTTTGCCAGTTGGATTAGATAGACAGCAAAACCCATCTCCAGTATTAATATTAAGTTCTATATCTCTTTGTGGTCCATTTTCCAGGTTCCCTAATCCCAGTGGCTTGACAGTTGCTTTAGCATTTCACCCTGAGACTTTGATACTGGACACTTATTTTACCTACCTAAATTTTAAAATGCCACCATTCTTTGTGAGAAAATAAGTAAGAGTTTTTTTGTTTGTTTTCTCCCTGCGGAATTATTCTTTGTTCCATCAGTAATGGTGTGCTAGTGAACAGCATTATTTCTGTTCTGAGTGTCTGAAAGATACAGGCAGATTGGAATTAGTTCCTTCAGTGAATTTGCCTGAGTCAGAAGAGTTCACATTCCAGAATATCTCCATGCTTTAGTTAGCCTTTGCATTCTGTGGCAAATTGGATAACAATACCCCCTCTCCCAGATACTCAGATCTTAATTGAAAGAACCCATGAATGTTACCTTTGTATAACCAAGAGGTCATGCAGATGTGATCAATTAAGGATCTTGAAGTGTGAAGATTATCTGTATTATCCAGATGGACACAGTGTAATCACAAGAGTCTTTTTAAGAGGGAGACAGAAAGAGATTTGACTAAGAAGAGGTAAAAGTGATGTGATGATGAAAGCAGAGATGGGTGTGACAGATTTTGAAGATGGATGAAGAGACAACAGCTAAGGAAAACAGACAGCAGCAAGAAATGAACAAAGACAAGGAAAGAGATTCTTCCCTCAGTCTCCAGAAATAATCAATCCTGCCAAAACCTTGACTTCAGCACAGTGAAAGTGGGCTCTGACACCTCTAAAACTGTAAGGGGAAAAAAATGCCAAAGCCATTGAGTCTAAGGCATGTCATTACAGTAGCAGTAGGGAGCTAATAAACATGCCACATATGTAAATATCCAACTTCCTTATAAAATGGCACAGTAACTTAGAAACCCTCATTTAAATAGAATTTTTTTTTCACTTTAGGTATTGTTGAGGCCACATTGGTTTACATTACTGTAAATGATTTAGGGGAATAGTTCAGGCTTGAAGGGGACATAAGTCAGGAGAGAATCCAACCTCAGCAGATACACCAGAGAGGATTCATCAGATGGCTTCAGACACACTAGTCCAGAGATTCTGACACCATCATAGACCTTCAAGACCTGCGTGATCTCCAAGACCTTGGCTTCTGATCTGTACTTCAAACTGAAATCTTACCACTGTTCCTGCCTCCAGCCCTGCCTCTGACATCACTTGCTGGCTGGCATGGTGCCTTTGCCTGGTGTCTTTAAAAGGGCTGTCTGCCATTCATTATGCCTGACACCTCTAAGAGTTGTAACTTTGGTGACCCATACCTCTGGGACTGGTAACATCAGCCGACTGGTGCTGACCCACACTGCAGACAGGTGTCTGGCTGCCTCTAAGAGTTGTCTCCCTCTTCTGATCATCTGATATTGCCTGCTGATGCTGCTGCTTCCAGTGCTGTCTAGTCTGCTGTCAGGTGCTGCCCAGTCCAAATTCCAGATAGGTGTTGCTAACTGCTGTGGTACTTGTGATCACCTCTAACTGCCACCAGGTGTTGATTACTGGTTCACCATGTATCAGTGTGCTGCCAGCTCCAGGCCCTCATTGAAGGGACAGTGCCATCTTGCACAAGCATCCGTGCTTTGAACTGCTGGACACTGCAGAGACTATATGGGGTATAGATGGCCCTCTGTAGTCCCAGAAACTCCTTCCTTCCTTCCAGTTTCCTTATTTCTCTCCCACTTTTGTCAATAAACCCAGTTGTATATTTTATCCTGGGCTAAGTTGTGTCTTGCAGTCGTAAGCACCCAGATGAGACCCACCAACCATATTTGACCCCCATCATTGCACAGTTTCATCCCATCACCCACCACCAGAGATGGGAACACAGTTTTTATTGTGCCCCATGTCAATTTTTCCATCAATTTCACCCAGTTGGATGATCTACACTTTATAGCCCTATAGCAAAAATCTAATCCCTCTTCCTCCACGGAAAACCCTTCTAATATTTAAAAAAGCAATGTCACCTGTGAGACTTCTATCCTAAGGAAATGGGAACCACAACTCTTCAGCTATGGCTCAAATGTCATGGTTTAACATTCCAGTATTTTATAATTTCGAGCTTTGTCCCACATGTAGAGTATAATTAGGACAGATTGATGAGAAAACAGGATATGTTTGAGGTGTTCACAGTGCCTATGAATGAGGAGAACTTTGCCACTCAGCTATATGACGCATTGTGTATCTATGAGTGGCAACATACTGCCCATTGACATTAAAGGATAGTCTTTTTCTGTGGCAGGACCCAGAGAACAAGTGAAAAGACTAGGATCAGGAGGAGAAATTTGATAGTAATTATCTATCTATCTATCTATCATCCACCTATCATCCTATCTGTCATCTATCTATCCATATGATCTATGTATCCGTCTTCTCTGAAACATAATACAGTGACCTCCCTAATTTCACTTTCTCAAGATAGCAAGCAGATGGTCTCAATAAGCAGGAAAACTATTTTTTTCTAATTGTGCCTTTTTCATCTTGTCACTCTTCTACCAAAACCATTTATAAATCTGATTTACTTGATTCTTGCTTACCGCAGCAGCCCTCACTCTGGCTCTCTTCCACACTTCCCCTATACTCCCACCAGCATCTTAGCAAAGAGCTTTCACTCCCACATACCCCTCTTAGTCATAAGACTGTACCAAACAAGCAAACTCCCATTTCATGATCAAGACACACCTCAATATTTACCTCAACCAGTATCTCTCCCTTTACCTGTCTACCCCATCACCAAAATCACAATTAGAATTCCTCTGTAGGGGAGGAACATGTACTTGCTGCCATCATTATACTTATTTATATCCTATTGTATTGGATGACCATTTGTTTCTCTCCTACAGGAGCTTTTGAACTTTTTGAGAAAAGGAAATTTTCTTTCTATTTTACTGGTAGTTACCACAAAGCTAGTCAATGGAAGGAGTTCAGCAAATTCAAGCTAAATAAAAAGATAAATGTTCCTGAGTTCTCTGAAACTATATGTGTGCCTTTCCTAACCTCTCTAATTGGGTTATCTGTCATTTTGCCACCAATGGGGCATGTCACACATCCATCAGCCCACATGCTACCTTCGAATACCAACCTGCTACAGGTGCCTGGATCGATCCAGGATGCTTCTCCAGTGAACAAATGCTCGAATAGATTCAGCACACTCATAACTTTCAAACATTAAACTGGCTTTACCTAGAAAAAAACAACATGGACATGCCTTTGCTCCTCTGAACCAGTTAGCTAGAATCTAGCCCTTGATTGATGTTGGTATTTGAATTACTTAACCCTGTCTCCCTTTTAATCAATCATTTACTAAAATAAGGTAAAATAATATAAATGATTATTTATTTGTTGCTTTGATTCCCTTCTTCAAACACTCTCTAGACTAGTCCATATTTCAGTGCATGTCAGCTCTCTTCAATCATTTCTTCTTGACGCAAGCTGATTACTGAATTTGATATTTATTGCAATGAACTTAATGTATTGCTCTTTTCAGTATTTTTCCTTACAGCATTAAAAATATGCATTTATTCTTTCACAAGAATTGCTACCAACTTTTCCTTGCATATGTTTCTGATTATTTTTGCTTCAAAAACTCAGTTGCAAAGTCTGACATAATTCTTTTGGCTGTATCCTATGTTGGGGAGAGAGTCTGAACAAAAGATATCACCCTAAATTCATATGTGGAAAGTGGAAAAAATTTCACTTTTATACTTTCTAGCTAAAGTCTTCAGGAATTCTCCCTGTTGCTTCAAATTAATTATTGAAGCTTGATCTTATTATTTAGTAATTTGTATAAATTGTTTGTATGTTTTTTTCTGAGTGAAAAGACTTTGCCAATTTCCAGTCAAACACACACAAGTATATCCTTGGGTTCCTACATACAATGCCATTTAAAGGCTTGAATAAGTTCCCTTCAGAAATGCATGAGTAACAAACATTGAATGGGCCTAAAATCAGACTTTTTCTTTAAGCATAAGTCCTATAGTCCTAGCCCAAGTAATTAGTTCCTCTTAAGAACCTGTACCCATCACAAGTGACTAGGAAAGAACCAGTGACTTAGATGGAAAACTGCCAGTCCCTTTTGTTTCTATGAAAAACTGATGTATGCATGTTATAAGCAAGCCATTTATATAGAATGTTTTGGATGTTTCATAAGACTTTTGATTCTCATGAAAAAAATATCTTTAGTTAAAAACCTAAGATAAGATTTAAATTACTATATCGTTAGGTGAATATTGTTAGGTGATGAGGTTGGGAGTAAGAAAAAAACAGCTAAAATACAACAAAAAAAATAGAAAACAGGCAATAAGATAAACAGATTATTCAGTGAAGAGGATACACAGATGGTAAATAAGCCCTTTGAAAGATATTCCATGTCAGTAGTCATTAGGGAATTGTAAATTAAAACTACAATGAGATATTACTGCACACCTATTAGATGACTAAAATAAAAGTACCAAATGCTTGTAAGGACATTGAGATTCTGAATCCTTTATGTATTTTTCTTGGTAATATAAAATGTCACAGCCACTCTGGAAAATAAAATAGTGGTTTCTTATAACACTAAACACATGCTTATCATAAGATCCAGAAATTGTATTCCTTGACATTTATTCCAGAGAAATAACTATTTTTAGACAAAGATTTGTAGATGAATGTTTGTGGCAGATATTTTTTAATAACTGAAACTGAATATGGTACATATGTTCTTCAGCAGGTAAATATTTGAACAAGCTGTGGTACATCCACACCATAGATTACTATTCAGCAATAAAAAGGAATTAGGAATTAGTAATACACAGAACTTGGATTAATCTCAAGGGGATTTGGCAATATTTTAAAACCCAGTATCAAAAGGCTATTTACTCTATGATTATATGTATACACACATGCACACTCACATGTACACACACAAATACATATCCTTCAAAAATTAGAGAAATTATAGAAATGAAGAAAATATTAATAGTTGCCAGAGGCTAGAGAGTAGGAAAAAGGGAAAGTGATCGTGGCTCTGCAAAGTAACCCAGGGCATCCAATGATGGAATTTTTGTGTGTCCTAACTGTGGGATGGGCACGCAAATCCACATATGAGATAATATGGCAGAGAACTAAATACACAAACATATATATATATATATATATATATAAGCGCATATAAAACTGTTGAAGTTTGAATACAGTTGGTGGAGTGTATGAACACCAGTTTCTGAATTGTGATATGTTTGTATGGTTATCATGAGGAAAAAAATTGGACGAAAAGTACACAAGATCTCTGTGTTATTTCTTACACAGGTATTTACACCTGTGTACAAATAATTATCTCAAATTTTTTTTTAGTTTTAATGTTAGAAGAATACTTGTAGGAAGAGGTTTTAGGTTGGTAAGATTACCTTTCTGAGAAATGGCCACTTTAAGTTTATACCGCTGTTTATTTTTTTTTAAGATTTATTTATGATTACAAGAACTGGGGTACAGGCCAGAGGTGTGGGAGGGGAGAGGATGCACCAGAGACAGAGCAGGGAACAGAACAAGCAATTAGACAGAACTATACTGCTGAGGGGAGCAACGGCCGAGACAGGAGAGGTCTGCTGTGCCACATGGGTAGCTCCATGGCCAGGGATCCAATTCACACTGCAAAGGCTGTGGACAGCTTCACAGTACTGCGCTCAATCCCTTGCATCACCAGGGAGGCCCATGAGTAAGATGTTCAAACACAACTCTGGGAACTAAGGTAAAATAGATAATAAATATGGCATCATCTTCAATCAGATGAACTTACACAGCTAAGCTCAGTATAAATTGCCAGCTTCAAGAATTGTGCATTAAACAAATACTGTTTTTTTAAGCTACCGAGTTTAGGGTGGTTGTTATGCAGCAAAAGTTAACACATAATAGCTAACATAAATTGAGCACTACTCCTTGTCAAGCATTGTTTTATAAATTTTGAAGGTATTAGCTCATTTATTCCTACAATAGCCCTGAAATAGGTGCTATTATTATCTCTATTTAAAAAGAATGAAGCTTGAGTTAAAGAGAAGGGAAATAAGTTGCCAAGGTAATTGGCAAACAGTAAGTAGTGAAACCAAGATTCAAATTCAGTTTGGCACTAGAGTCCACGTTTTTAAGCTACATACTATATAATAATTACATTGAACAAGTAAACTGAAAACAAAGACCTTGATTTATTTCCTTTTGTTTTCCCAATGCATAGCATCAAGTAGGGCTCAATAGATACTGAATTTTTCACATGCATGAGCATTTTCTTAATTTCTATGTTATTAACTCTAAGGAGTCACTACTGGAAGAATTACATTAAAATCTTTTAGCATTTACATAATACAGGGTAAGCTTCCATGCAACTTCCATTCCCCCTGCCTGCTGTGTGCATACCCTGTCTTGGTGACTCTCCATATGGAGCATACTCTGCTTCAGGTTTCCAGCAAATGTTGATTGAGTGTATATGGCATGGTAGGTACTGGTGTTGGTGCTTTTTAGGCATTAGAGAAAGTACAGTTCTCTTCGACTTTATGAAGTAAATACTTTGATCACCATTTATAAATGTGCACAAGTATATTTCTTTTGGGGCTACAAATACTGTTATGATATTAGAACCATAATATCAGTGACTTAAGCAAGAGAGAACCTCATTTTCTCTTGTTTTACACTTATGTTAGCTGTCCAGATAAGATAGGAAGTCCCACAGGTAATAGATCCAGGCAATTTCTGTCTTTTTTGCTACATTATCCATAACCCACAACTTTTGTGACATGGTCTAAATAGGTACACCAGTTCCAGCCATCACATTTGGATTCCAGCCATCAAGAAGGGGAAAATAAAAAACAAAGAGGAAAACACCTTCCTTCCTTTAAAGACATGACTCACTCATTTTCTTTTTTGCATGTCTCATAGACCATAGCTTTATCACATGCTCACATCTAGTGACAAGGGGTACTTGGAATTAAAATCTTAGCAGAGTAGCTTTGTATTTAGTGGGGGGTTTGGGGGTGGGGGTTTGTTTGTTTGTTTTTGCTTATGTGATATAAGAATAAGAGAAGTATTGGGGATAATGTGCAGTCTGTGTCACATCCAGATCATATAATTAGAGAATGATGGAATTGGGATTTAAATAAATGTTGGCCTGCCTCTGAAGCCTTAGTCTGTTGTGCTGTGGGCTGCCCTACTTACTCCTCCCGTTCCCTTGCAAGTCTCTTCTGTTGGAGCACTTGCACTGCCTGTGTTACAGGCATTTGTGTGCATATTTGTCTCAATCAATTAGGCTTCAGGATTCCCTACAGTCATGGAGCTATTTTAATCATCATTCTTGCTCTTAAACCTTCAATATAATCCTAATAATATTAGTGTGCCAGACTCTTCACATTCATTCATTTCTCACATGAAGACTATTGTATTGATATAGTCATTTCAGAGACCAGGAAACTGGTGCTTAGAGAGATTAGGTAATGTTCCTGAGCTCATGCAACTATAAAGTATGTGAATTGAGATTTAAATCTGGTCTGCTTGCCTCGAACGCTTCTCTCTACACTGTTCATCTCAGACTGAATTCAGCACCGGAAGTCATAATTTGCATACTGTTTCCCATTCACTCAGTAACACACTTAATCATGCCACTGGAACCACACACCTTTGGGAATTATAAATAAGAATTATTTTCTTGTCCTCACTCTCCAAGATTTTCTGTGCAACTCCTTTGGCCACCTTCTGAGAATTCACACTTAGACTCTTGGGGGATCCTACTCTCTCTGGGAGCCTTTTTCTTCCTTTAAAAAAAGGCAAATATCGGGCCTCCCTGGTGGTGCAAGGGGTTAAGACGCAACCTATGAAGCAATCCGCAGCCACTGCAGCACAAGTTCCATCCCCGGCCAGGGAGATACCCACATGACTCCTGACTCGCCTGCAGTTCCCCTCGGCAGAGTATTTCAGTACGTCTGCCTGTTCTGCTCCCCACTCTGTCTCTGGTGAATTCTCTCACACCACCCCAATACCTCTGACCTATACCCCAGTTCTTGTATGCATAAATAAATAAATCTTAGACTAAAAAAAAAAAAGGCAAATATCCTGCAAGTACCTTTCTGAAGTCCTGGTCCTATGCCTCTCAAAAGCCTCATTGAGAGACCTCTCTATGCACTCTGTGGACAAATTCCTCCCACGTCTCAGCCCTTACTTCTGTCCCGAGTTCTGCTGCTGTATCTTCACCTGCCTGTCAACACTACTGTTTGTGACTGTGTTCTCGAACTAAACTTATGTCCAAAATGGAACATTGTGCCTTTGTCTTTCCTCCAACCTTACCCCCAAACTAAAATTAAAACTTAAAGAAAGCTGACTTCTGCTTGTTTTCCTTATATCACGGTACGTTCTTTTCTGTTACCCAAGCTCTGAATGCAATAGTTGCCACTGTCTTATCTCCCTCCGTTCTCTGTCACCTTCCCCCACATCAGTGGTTCCTCCTATTTCTATTGCTGCCTCTGTATGAGACCCCACATTTTGTGCCAGATCACCGACCACTCACAGGCCTCCCTGCTATCCCCATACTGGGTATGCAACCAGTGGCACATGATCCCAAAGTCAGCCACTGAGGATTGAAAACCATGTGATTGTCGTCTTGGAATTCTTGATAATTTGAGCTGTAACTGGTGATTCATCTGTGAAGACTGACAGAACAAGTGCTAGAACTCGGAGCCCCTCTCCACAGCTTTCTGTCCCCTCAAGGGGTTCCTGGCTCCCTGGGTCCCACCAGCCTGCTTCCGCTGGCTTCTGCCTGGCAATAACTGTTGGCTTCTGTCCCAACCTCGGCTAAGCACAGACTCGGCTTGGGCACACTTGCCCCGCAGGATCACACGGTAGACCGGGAGCGTGGCAGTCCCCGAGCTGGGCTGGTGGCACACAGAGCATTCAAAGGACTGTGGAAGAGGTGAACCCTTCACGCATCCCAGTCCAGGAACATAGCACATGGGGTGAATGCCCTAAGGTCACCCACTGCCATGAGTTAAGGTCTTAGCCCACAGGTCGGGAAGATGGTGGGCTGGACTCCCTCACTACCAGCCAACGCAAAGCACATTGGTCCAGGGCCTGTGGAAAGGAAAACTCAGTGCAGCTGGATCATGGGCTCTCTGCAGTGTTGTGGTCACTATAGATCACTCACTCTCCCTGAGAGTTTCCTGTGCCCAAGGAAGCCTGATATTAAATAGGAAATAAACAAACAAAAAATAAGATAGGTGGAAGGAAAGATAACAGAATTAAGAAAAATAAGTTTCTATTTTAGGAAACTAAAGGAAAAGTTTCTCCGATTTAAGCAAGGGACCCCAAATTTTCATTTCCTATGTTATCCCTAAAATACCCCTTCACTCTAGTTTCATTTTCTTGCATCCTGAATAACCTAGCAAAGCCTATAACTTCAAGTGCTTTAGCCCAGCAAGTAAATTGTTACCTATTTTGGACGTCTGAATGTCTTCAACACATCTCTCCCTCTTCCCTTCAGCCTGTCTGCCTTCCTTTCTCATGCTGAGCTCCTATTAGAAATGCCAGGCCACACCCCAGCCCCATTCATTTCAGCCTACCTGGATCCTGCTTCACCAATAGGATCTATTTCAATGCCCCCTCCATGAAGTTGTCTTGATTTCCCAAGGGATGTGTTTTCTTCTCCAAATTCCTTCAGCTCATCTGCATTTTTAGTTATTTTATTACCTTTTCTTTTTTATTTGTTATACTTTTTTTTCCCTTTTCATTCTAGCAAGATTTTAAACACCCCGAGAGAAGTACTTAGGTCTTAGAGATCTGTGAATTCCATAAATTTCAAGCTGAGCATCTTGCACACAATCAGCAGAGAATAAACTGAGCCACAGGGTTCACACAGGCAACCAAGCAGGGCAACAGTGGGTGCAATGGCACACAGTGGCATGGAGGTGGAGTAGGTGTGAGGGGGAGAAGGAAGGTGCAGGGAAGGGAGTGGAAGCTCAGGAAGATGACTTCTTGATAAGAACTCAGGGCTCTGCAGGAGAAGTGGCAGCATTAAAGAAAGTCACATTTCACTGTATCTAACAACCTTGTCGGAAAGGTTCTTGAATCCTCAGCACAATTTTACATTCCCACTCCAGTAGCCCCAGGTGCTGTTTTCCTACATTGATCTCCCTAATTGCATCTCACTGCTCATTTGAAATGTGATTTGCAAATCCAGCCCACTGCTTCAGAGCCCAAGTCCTGGTGACTGTCTGTTACTGATTCACAGTAGGCAGAGTGAGGCAACTCTCCTTGCCCATGTTTGCGGAAAGACCTGTCTCTTGCACCTTTGTCTCATGATTTTACAATAATATTTGGGGTAACGTGTTCACCTCCTCTTTGTGATTCCAGTCAGACACAGGATCTTAGCTCAGTGTGCAAGAAAGGGCAGAGGATCTGTAATTTTCCTTAAAACCATTCTTGGCCAGAGCCCTTGTCTCATTTGTATGATGTATTGCTCGACAATGTTACGAAACACCATGTTAGCCTACAAGGCTAATTTATGGAAATTACAAACATGCATGGATTGGATTCTTTTTTTATATAATAAAATGGTTTGATGATTTGAATTTTTGTTGGCTTTTTAGTCTCTGTGGGGTGAGTGAGCCCAGAAATTTCTGAACATTGCCATACATCAGAATCTTGCTAATCTTTGGTGGTCTGTGAGTCCAAAGTCAGCAAAGCCTTTGAAAATACCTCCTGCGTTCTGTTCTGCATTGCATTTCAAAGCTTTTTCCTGATGATTTTTATTTTATGAGACCTTCAAAAATTGTTTGTGAGTGGCTATTTCATTCACCTTACCTGATATTTCCCTAACATCTTAATACTTTCCGTCAAAAGTTCCTGAAAAGATATGCAACGAAATCCATAATTAAAGTACATTAAAATCAGTCCTTGGAGTCTGACTTAAATAACTAGAAACATATTTATTCTGTAAAAAAGTTTAATTGAAAGGATTTTATTTTTTCACCAAAATGCATGTAGGCATCTGATCCTAAGGTCTAAATACATTCAACACCATCAAATCCAAGGTTATATTTATAATGATACAAATAACTACTGACTTATTCTGATGAAAAATTCCTTTTTTGTCAAGAAATAATATAAACTATTAAATATCTGTCTATTAGAAAATAAGGATGATATAGTGGGGTTGTCTCAATTTAAAATGCAATTGCTTTTTGAGATCGTATCTAAATGGGTCCTAGGTACTCCTTTTATTCCAAATACATAGTCTATCATTAGTTTTTGCCTAACCAAAGGTTACTGAGTAATAAAAATACAAATTTTGCTTCTTTAATTAATCCTTTCTTTAACCCTAAAGATCACAAAAACAAAAGCTAAACTGTTTCTTAAAATCATGTATTTCTCTGTTTCTTCTTAAAACCATCAGTAAATTTCTTTCCTAAAATATCCCTGCAATTAAGATGTAGAATATCTTACATTTTATTCATTCATTCATAAGACAGACATTTTCCCTGCGAATTCTTTTTCCTCCTTTCCAATTTTGGCTTTGCAAGTCAGCCACCTATTTATTTCTGGAACTGATAAATGTCTCTCAGCTTAATCCTCAAATAATTACATTCAAACACCCAAAGAGCACAAATGTAGCAACCTAACTCTTTGACTCAAATTCTAAATCACCAGTTATTCATGTTAATGGTTATAATGAGTTTTTAAAGCATATATTATCATTATTTAACATGCCAGAAAAGGAGTTCAGTATTTCTTTTCCTCACTAAATTTCAAAAATCATTGAGATTAAAATCAAACCAAATTCTTTTGTTTGATCCGGGGCTATTACAAGGCAACTGTCCTTCCTTTTCATGCCTTTTTTTAAAATTTATTTATTTATTTATACAAGAACTGAGTCCAGTCAGAAGCACGGGAGGGTGAGAGAATTCACCAGAGCCAGAGCGGGGAACAGAACAAGCAGACTAACAAAATACACTGCTGAGGGGAGCAGCAGGCAAGGCAGGAGAGGTCTGTCATGCCATGTGGGACCCTTGCCAGCGGCCGGAGATCAAACAGGCACTGCAGAGGCTGCGGGCAGCCTCACAGCCCAGCGATCAACCGCTGCGCCACCAGGGGAGGCCCCTTTTCATGCCTTTTGATGTTTTTTTTTCTTCTTTAACGTGTTCTTATGTACAGAGTAAGCAGCAATAGAAGATTGAATGAACCGTATATTTTTAAATTTTTCCATATCTTGTCCTCAAAGGTATGCTGGTCTAACTGGCAAGATAATAAATATGATGACCATTTTCTATAGTTGAGCTCTACTTCTAAGTCTCCTACACACACACACACACACACACACACAAATACACAAGTATACACACATCCAGGCACTTTTATGCTCCCTGGTCTCACACCTTGATGAAATTGCCCCTGCTGTGCTGCTTAATACAGTGAGGATTCTGTGAGTTTACTTTGTAGCAAATTAGCTTATTCAAAAATGAAAGACTGGAAATTAAGACTTTATATTTGGTTTGGGACTCCTCAAAATAATGCAAATGTGAACCCAGTTCCTAAGCTCCGTGCCTCTGTCCACTACTCTGTCCCACTTCCCTGACTCACTTTGATCCTGGCCAAACCATCAGACTAGGATAGAAGAACCACAAACACCTGCTTATCTTTAATCTTCCTTACGTAAGCCTTCCTATGTCACCCATCCTATCTACTGCTTCAAGAATCTCACATCCTTCTCAGAAGAAAACTCTAAATAGATTACTAGAATTCAGTTACTGCAGATTCACCCAGATTTAGCCTCCTCTCCTAAATCATTTATCTTCAGGTGGTAACTATTTCGTGACTCTGGAATAAATATCCTTGTCAGGTGTATCATCATTAACTCTCAGAGACAATACTAGTACAAAGCTATTTGGTATATTAGCATCTGTGAACATCAGCTAGCTGGGATAACTTAGCTACCTGGCCACATGGATGTCTTCTTTTGCCTGACTCTAGTACAATATTTGAGGTAAATCAAAAAAATAATCTGGGGCCTCCCCTGGTGGTGCAACGGTTGAGCACTGGGCTGCGAAGCTGCCCGCAGTCTCTGCAGCACCGGTTCAATCCCAGGCCTCCGGCGAGGGTCCCACCTGGCTCGCAGACCTCTCCTGCCATGCCCGCTGCTCCCCTCAGCAGTGTATTTTGTCCATCTGCCTGTTCTGTTCCCCGCTCTGGCTCTGGCGAATTCTCTCACCCTCCCACGCTTCTGACTATACCCAGTGCTTCTATAAATAAATAAATAAATCTTAAAAATAATAATAATAATCTGCCTAATGCCAACTCCTCCATCAGTGGGCTAGAAAACAGGCAAACATTTAGACCTTGGCCATATCAGGCTCTCCCTTTTATTTAAGTTGCATTCTAACACATATTACCTAAGCTGAACACCATACCTGAAGAATTAGTCACCTTGCTGCTGCCTGACCACTAATGACACAACGGTAAGTGACTCCATTAATGTCAGAATTTTTCAGGAGGTTCTTTTGGCTGTTTCTAATGTCATTCTAAAAAACAGTCATCAGCTCTTTAATAGGAGCCAGATTTAGTATTCAACAACACAAAGACTTCCTTTTCTTTCCTGCCAACTTGAGGCATCTCTCTAGCTGCAAAGGACAAGAATGTTCAGCAACTTCCAAGACTAAATTAATTAGTCCACAAAAGCCACAGAAAAAATTACATAGGAAATAACAGGCCAAGGACACTCAGTGCAAAACAATGGTCATTTCAAGTGTAAATTTCATGGCCTTCATGCTACAAAAGAAACAGACAAATTAGTAGTCATCTTAGTCACAAAGAAATTAGTTTGGAATTTAGAGAGAAAGTATGACAAATAAATGTAATGATCTTAACAAAAAATTGGCCTTTTTATCCAAAATATCAGTCTTGCATTTCATCAAACTTCTCCTTAGGAGATAATAAACTGTTCAATTATGAATATAGTAGAAACTGATGACTTTTGGTTTGGGCTTATTTGCAAGAAAGCAACAAAGTTGTCTTTTCTTGGTTGTTTATCTATTTTGTGATCTTTATTTATGATATTGTATGAACCTAGAATATCTTTTGCTTTTGCAAACTAATATTCCTAAGAAAATGCCCTCTTTCTCACTTAGTGAGTTATTTTATTATCAGTATCTCTTTTCATATAATCTCAAATCCAAGGGGAATGGAGCAATAATCTATAATAATCTTTGGTTAAATATCTTAAATATGGGGCCTCCGGGGTGGCGCAGCGGTTGAGCGCTGGGTTGCGAAGCTGCCCGCAGCCTCTGCGGCGCCTGTTCGATCCCCGGCTGCTCCCCGGCCACCGGAGGAGGGTCCCACATGGTGCACAGATCTCTCCTGCCGCCCACTGCTCCCCTCAGCAGTGTGCTTCGGTCCTTCTGCCTGCTCTGCTCCCCGCTCTGGCTCTGGTGAATTCTCTCACCCTCCCACGCTTCTGACTGTACCCAGTGCATGTATAAACAAAAAACAAACAACTAAACAAACAAATAAATAAAAAAATGCCTCCATTAAAAAAAATAAATAAATAAAAATAAATATCTTAAATACCATTATCTTTCAAAATCTCTCCCAATAGAATGTTAATAATGAAAGAATCCCACAATGTTGAACAGTCCCTGGACATTCCCTTTCCTCTGGTCACCCAGGAAGAGGGACTATTTTATCTTACGTGTGTTGGCTGGTGTGATGGCTGATATGTGATAGCTGGTCATGTGCTGAGAAGGGTTTGAGTCAAAATGGCTCTCATCAAGACAGAAACACAGATTATGAGACAAACACTTTAATGTCCTAGAGTTCACCTTGGAGTCCCAAGATCAGTCACCCTGTCTTGTCCCACTGCCTCCTGTAGATATTCATGGAACAAGGTGGAGGCTTGTGATAGCAACAAAAAGAGAAAACTAATATTAGAAATATTTCAATGGTTCTATGTAAGAAGGTTAGAATGTAAGGTTAGAATGTAAGAAGGTAAGGTTAGAATGTAAGAAAATGAAAAAAAAAGAAAGCTTCATCTGTCAGAGAAAGGCATCTAAGTTGAGAGGCAACAATGAAAGCTTAACACCAAATTTAGGCAAAAATAACCAGGACCAGTGATGTTGCTAAAGGAGACAGGCCAAAAAAAAAAAAAAAAAAATGTGGATGGACACTGTGAGCATGTAGAGTAATCTGAATGTGCTAGCATCTTCCCTGGCAGAGCAGTACTCTTCCCATCCTGTATCACTTCTGTCTGTTGGGAGCTTAAAAAGGATAATTCACTTAAAGCTTTAATAAAACAGGGCCTCCCCTGGTGGCACAGGCTGTTGAGCACCATGCTGTAAAGCTGTCCACAGCCTCTACGGCACCGGTTCGAACCCTGCCAGCTGGCAAGGGTCCCACATGGCATGGCAGACCTCTCCTGTCGCGCCCGCTGCTCCCCTCAGCAGTGTACTTCATCAGTCTGCCTGTTCTGTTCCCTGCTCTGTCTCTGGTGAATCCTCTCACCCTCCGGTGAATCTGGCTTGTACCCCAGTTCTTGTATAAATAAATCTTAAAAAAAAATTTAATAAAACATCTACAATAAAACTGTAGACCCATAGTGAAAAACCTCTCCCTACAAGTAGAATTCATACCCCATTATGATCAAGAAAGATGCCAAGGGAGTCTAGAAATTGATACTAGTACTGGGAGGAGGGGTTTTACTCATACTACCCTGGGGAATGGGGGAGCATCTCCCAGCATTCATCCTATTGGCTCTAATATTACAATCTCTTTCTGAATTTTATTCAAGATGATGTAATCGCCAGTAGAACCTGAATTTTCTGACTTCCCCTGGTACTATTTCTCCAGAACCCACATTCCCAAGGATGATACCTCATAATCTAATTTCTCATTTCTCAAGAGATCAGGAAAGGAAATATGAAGTCAGGATATGTGTGATAGCAAAATAGGGCAGTTCAAAGGAGACCAAGGGTGAAGAGGGGGTTTTGCTGATATCTATCAGGAGGTGAATTCTATCCAGGGTGTAGAAAAGCTGCAGAGGTGAGCAGAAAAGGCAGAGAATTACAGGCAGGTGTTCAGGGAATGACTGCAAAGGTCAGCAAAGTGGGTCAGACCAACCTGTTTAGAAGCAGTACTGAGAATAGATTAGTTACTCATCCCAAGTCAAAGGTTCTTTATATCCTTAGTTTTGTGTGTTTTACGATGTACAAAACCTGTCTCAGAAAGAAGCAGTGCTGCACAGGTCCTAAAAAAACCTGCTCACAGTATTGGGGAGATGTCTCTATGACTGAGGATTTGAAGAACTTTATAGACTTCATCAAATAACCAATTAAACTAGGGCTTCCCCGGTGGCGCAGCAGTTGAGCGCTGGGTTGCGAAGCTGCCCGCAGCCTCTGCAGCGCCGGTTCGATCCCCGGCTGCTCCCCGGCCACCGGAGGAGGGTCCCACATGGCGCGCAGACCTCCCCTGCCGCCCGCTGCTCCCCTCAGCAGTGTGCTTCGGTCCTTCTGCCTGCTCTGCTCCCCACTCTGGCTCTGGTGAATCCTCTCACCCTCCCGCGCTTCTGACTGTACCCAGTGCTTTATAAATAAATAAAAATAAATTTTAAAAAATTATAAAAAAAATAACCAATTAAACTAGTTTTAATTATTGAGAAGAAAGTATGTATATATTAGCTTGACCTCTGGATATAAGTAACAAAACTAATTATAATTGCTTTTTATCCAAAAGAAAAAAAGGGGGGATAGAAAATTTACTTTCAACATACAAGCCATACAGTACTCAAGGTCAGGAAAGCCTCACACTTCAGTTAGGGATTGTGAGTTAATTGTGAGAAATCCCCAGTTGCCATGCCCATCCTGCCCTATACATTGTTTCATTCTCTTCTTCTTGTATTCTGAAGGTCTTTTCCTATTGTCACCCCAAATTTCCCAAACCCACAGGACCAAGCATTGACATAGGCAATCCTGACCAGCAGATCCTTATCCTTAAAGTCCAATACCTGGAAAGAAGAATGTTCTCATTCTTACCAGGTTCCTGAATGCCACCCTTGGCCTTAAAGACTATCAACTGTGGTTCTACAGAGTGGGATGGAGCTTGGGGCTGAGTACACAATTCCCAGAAAAAGATGTGGTAGTAGGGTCCTGAGACATCTACTAGGTATTCATTTATGGAATTTAAAGTTCAACTACAGAGAGCTTTCAGGCCATGTCAGCCATTTTGTAAATAAAGAAACTAAGGGTCCAAGAAGGGAAATGCTTGATCGAATTTATACCACTTACAAATTGCTGAGATAGAATTAATCCAGAGTCCCCTGTTTCATCCTTTTATTCAGCTCATGTTGATCTGCACGCGTTATCTCACCACATGCAAGGCCCTTGGACAGGGGTTAGAGATAAGACTAGGTTGCAAACCAGGCAGGTGCTCCCCTTTTCTGGAGTGTAAAGATAGGTAAGGGGAAGATCACACAAATAATTATCAAAGTATAACTCTGAACAGCTCAAATTCCCATTTTTTCCCCATTTGGACCTGTTTGTCAGGTCCAAAGAGTAGGTTTCTACATTGGTATTATAGAAGAGTTGCACCTAAAATAAATTTTAACAAAGTGACATCACCAACATGGTGACACACCAACATTCCTACCAAAGGGGCACTGAAAATACAGCTGCTCACAGATCCAATCCCTCTAAGAGAAATCCAGAACTAGTTGAGTAATTTATCTACCTTAACAGACAAAGAAAATGCCCACAACAAAACAAATAGGAAAGGTTGAGACATGCTTTCGCCATAAACCCTACCGCTGGAACACTGATATACAGGCAGGATCCAATACCCAACTCCCAGCTTATCCCTGAGGAGCAAAGGGTTTGAACCATGTGTATAGCACCCCGAAATTTAAAGTGACACCCATGGGGCAGGTCCCCAAAATAACCTAGCTCTGAGAACTAATGGAGCTTCATTCACAGGTTCCTTAGCACTAGAGTTAACAAAGAGGTAGTGTCAACAGGTGCAGCCCTGCTGCTAAACCCCCAGGTTCAGCTGAACACAGAAGGGACAGGTAAAAATGCCCATGTTCCTATTGCTCCCACTGGGGTTTGACTATATACTTCCCCAGTTTGCTGATGAGGAACTAGTTTCTAAGGGGTCTACATCTCAATACTGACAAATTCTCCCAGGAGGCTGAAAGATTTGGGGCCACTTGCCCTGCATTCACTCTCCCCCTGGTTGTCTCCAATAATAAAACAAATTTTCCAGCTTCTCCTTGACAGGAACTTTCCCACACACGTTTTGCCCCAGGTTTTGTGGCTGCTGCCCAATGGATGGTGCCTCATTCACCTAGCTGTGATAGCCAAAGGGTTCTGCTTTTACAGGATCTTAGCAAAAACAACAACAAAAAAAGTAATTAAAAGTAGTTTCCAAACAGGTACACAAGTACTCCTGTAGCTAGGAGCCCTTTGTCCTTTAGTTCACTGGAATTACAAACAGAAATAAGCAAAACTTCCTATTTTGAAAAGAAACAAAAGAGTAAAATACTTAGGAATAAGTTCAACTAAGGAGATGAAAGCTGTACACAGAAAATTACAAGACATTATTGAGGCACAAGGGGTTAAGTCTCAGCACTATGAAGCTATCCACAGCCACTGCAGCACAAGTTTGATCCCCGGGCCAGGGAGCTAACTCACATGGCACAGCAGACCTCTCCTGTCTCACCCACTGCTCTGTCAGCAGTGTATTTCAATCAGTCCACCTGTTCGGTTTCCCACTCTATCTCTGGTGAATCCTCTCACCCCCCTGCACCTCTGGGCCTGTACCCCAGCTTTTGTATGCATAAATAAATAAATCTTCTTTAAAAAATTATTGAAAGAAACTGAGGAAGACAGCAATAAATGGAAAGATACTACATATTCATGTCAGAATTGATGTTGTTAAAATGTTCATACTGCCCAAAGCATCTACAGAACAAAGCTAAAATCATAACATTTTCTGTTTTCAAACTATGCAAAGCTATCATAATAAAATATTACAGCATAGAAACAGATATAAGTCAATAGAACAGAATAAAAAGCACAGAAAAAAAACTTGCATGTATTGCCACCTAATTTTTGACAAGGGCAGCAGGAAGACACTGTGGGGAAAGAATAGTCTCATCTACAAATGGTGTTGAGAAAACTAGACACCCACACACACAACAGTGAAACTACCCCTCTATCTTGTACCATGCACAAAAATCAACTCAAAATAAAGCAAACACTTAAACATAAGACTTAAAACTTCTAGAGGAAAACAAAAGATAAGTTCACACTTGTCTTGGTGTTGACATTTTTTGGGGGAAGGGAGGGACTTGGACACCAAAATCAAAGGCAACAAAAGCAAAATTAAGAAATGAGATTATTTCAAGCAAAACACCATCTAACAAAATAAATAAGCAACCTATGAAATGGAAGAAAATATTTGCAAACCACATGTATGATAATATCCAAAATATACACGGAACTCATACATTCATACAACTCAATAGTGAATACTAATAATAATAATAATAGTAACCTAATTAAAAAATGGGCAAGGAACCCAAATATATATTTTTCCAAAGAACACATACAAAAAGGCAACCAGTATATGAAAAGGTGCTCAATAATCATTAGGAAAATGCAAATCAAAACCAGAGATTATTACCTCACACCTGTTAGGATATCTATTATCAACAAAACAAGAGATAACAAATGCTGATAAAGATGTGGAGAAAATGGCGCCCTTGTGCACTCTTGGTGGGAATGTATGTTGGCACAGTCAACAGAAAACAGTTTGGAGGTTTCTCAAGACATTAAAATCAGAACAGAACTATTATAAGATCCAGCAATCCCTCTTCTGAGTATGTATCCAAAGTAAATAAAATTATTATCTTGAAAAGACATCTGCACTCCCATATTCATTGCAGCATAATTCACAATGGCCAGCATTAGTAACATCTTAAGTGTCTGTCAGGGGATGAGAGGGTGAAGTGTATGTAGTCATAGTTATAGACATATCACCTGTCTCCCTCTCCCCCCAGCCCTCTCTTTCATCTCTCATGAGATGAGAACTAATGGAGCTTCAACAGGTGCAGCCCTGCAGCTAAACCCCGGGGTTCAGCTGAACACAGAAGGGACAGGTAAAAATGCCCACGTTCCTGTTGCTCCCACTGGGGTTTGACTATATACTTCCCCAGTTTGCTGATGAGGAACTAGTTTCTAAGGGGTTTACATCTCAGTACTGACAAATTCTCCCAGGATGCTGAAAGATTTGGGGCCACTTGCCCTGCATTCACTCTCCCACTCTAATAGTTCTCCATTAGTTCTCTTTCTCTCATCTCTCCAGACACACACACACTCACAGACAGGCAGAATATTATTCAATCTTTAAAAAGAGAGAAAATCTACCATTTGTCACACTATAACTAGATGAACCTTAAAAACATTACATTAAGTGAAATAAGGCAGAGAAATACACTGCTTGTATCACTTACATGTGGAATCTGAAAAATATAGCCTTATCCCTAGAATAAGATAGAATAAGGTTACGAGTGTGTGGGTGTCTAGTACTTTTGCCCACGATGGGTGGGCAAAAATGGGGAAGTGGTGGTTAAAGGCTACCAACTTTCCGTTTTACAGTGAATAAGTTTTAAGGATCTAATGTAAAACAAGATGACTATAGTTGATAATACTGTATTGTATAATTGAAATTTAGTGAAAATAGAACATAAAGATTCTCTGCAATAAAAAAAGTAAATATACGAGTGATGGATGTATTGATTACTTCAGTTACTGAAATCCCTTTATATATCAAATCATTACTCAGTGCACTCAAATACATTATAATTTTATTTGTCAATTATATGTTAATGAAGCCAAAAAATAAAGAAACTGACAATTTATAACTTTGTTAATCAACATGGCTCATGTACCTTCAACAAGCACTTTAGAATCTTGAGAAGTGATCTTAAAGCACTCATTACTGTGACAAAGTTGTCAGACTTCATGATGACTTAGCAACAAACACTATTTCATCAGTAGATCTTTATTTTTTCTAACTGGCATTAGTAGAACACATGTAAACAATGGGGTTATTTTGCAAAATCAAAATATTCTGACTTTTTCAAAAATTCTTATAGTACACCATTCTAGATATTTCTTTTTCAGACATTTGTGATTCTTTAACTAAGATAGTGTCATCAAAAAATGTAAAAGTCTTTGGAAAATTTAAATGATTGGTTTGGCTAAGACACCCAGCAGGAGGAATATCATTACATGTCTTCTCTTGTATGTGTAGAATGTTTGGGGAGATCTGTTTTTACTGTCCCTTTTTTCTTCTTGACTAAAACCAAGTCAATTTCCAATTATCAGCTGTCTTTCTTCTTAAGGAAGCTGTTTATTTTCATATGTCATTGTTCTCTCCTATTTAATAGGGTCAGTTCCAAGTAGCATTCCCAATCTTGCATCCCATGAAACACAAACTGAATGGGAAAAAATGGATCCAAAATAGCAACTATTTTTGCAGTTTTATATGATTATAACATGCTAGAAATGTCGCTATAATTATAGCAACAAATTAATTTAACAATCCTAGTAAGTGATGCTATTTATAGATAACTGGAAAAGTGTATAGAAGATGAATCCACCCTAGGAGAAGACCCAGGCTCTGCCTGAGCACCAGGTCATTAGCTTTGCCCTGTGAAAACAAGAGGTTCCATGAGTCTGCATTCAAACTCAGAACATCAGAAATAGAACAAATAAAGTGATATTATAATGATTATAGCCTGGCATTCACTCTGCATTTCTAGTGTGTTAGGTACTATTTTAAAGATTATAATCACTCTCTAACTCTTTTAAATCTTAAAACTGATAGCTCTGTCATCAACAAGCAGGTTCAGAAGAGGTTATGACGGGAGAGCAGTGTTTAGGTCAGGAAAAAATAAGATCTACACATAGCCTTATCTGTGATCATTTATAGACTATAAAAGCTAAGAAAAATACAAATAGTTATTATGTGCTGTGCTTCACTTTCTTCATTTCATCTTAAGCAAGGGAAACGAGTTGACTGGAATTGCCTGTTTGTTATTGGTTTTTCGCCTTTTATTTTTAGTCTCTCATCTTAATGGTTCTCATATAGTTTTGCTTAACAAAGCTATAAATTCAGAGTTGAAATAAATTTCACAGTGGCTCTCTAACCTCTGCTGCTAGGATGCATTTGCAGAAACTTCAATTTAACTCGGAGGATTTGGATTGGGATGGGGTTTACAGAAGATGGAAAATCATTTAACCAACAGTAATCCCTCAGTAAATCACAACTTGCTCCAATTATCTGTGTTTTGCATATTGGGTTATACAGCTGTCTCCCTGGGTCACTGAGTAGAGCTGAAGGTGCTGTCATTTTGAGGGTAACGGGTGAGTAGTTTCTCATCTCTCTTCAGGAACCTGACTGTGCAGCTCTGGATGACTCCTGGGGAAGTGAGTCCCAGCTGCAGAGGCTGATACTGGTGTCCCTGTGTTTGACTATTTTAAAGCTAGCAAAAAAGAATGTCCCTGTTTTTTCTAAATTCTTTGTGAATATCTGCATTTGTATCATTAAATGTTCACCTGCTATATTTTAGACTCAATCAAGGATTGCCTTTCTCCCTATCTGTATTTCTCTGGTGTGCATTATTACTTCAAGCCTTTTAGGGTACATTAGCCATTTGTCAGCTGTCATTACTGTGGAAGCTACATACAGAGTGAAGCTTAATACGAAGCACAAAGTTAAACTTCAATGACTATTGCATGATGTCCAGAAAGTGATCTGGGGACACATCTATGGGTAAATCGCAAGTTGGCAAATACAGAAAGGTGTCTCAAAGGCAGAAGAGGAAGATTTCTGGAGTTAATTGCCATTTGCTTTTTCTATCCCTTGTGAAGAACTAACCTGGGGAGGAAATCTAACAATAACAGTTTAAAAAAAGAAAACAACAATCACATGTGTGCAGCAGGGACTGAAGCCACAGCTCCATTTGGAATGAATAAACATGTGTTAATCATCAGAGTTTGAAAATGATCCCAGAGTATGTTGCATTATAGCTACAGACGTGAAAAATGAATATTCGCACAAACAATAGCTACGGACGCTTAGATGGCGACAAAACCACTATACTTAGTGTGAAGCTCAGAATGGGCTGAGGAGGGCAAAGTGATGTCATGGGTCACGCTTAAGGAAGAAGATGAATTTTCTTCAGATGCAGCAGGATGTTCTCTGGCATGCAACCTACTGGCTTTGCAAGAGAGCTCCAGATGGATACTGAGAATAAGATGCTAAACACTGCAACACCACACTCCTTGGACAGCTACCTGACAGCATTGGAAGAAGCCTGCAGAAAGGATCCCTTCATTAAGCTAATAATACACCGACTTATGTGGTTAACTGAAGCCAAGGGCTGGGGATAATTTCACAAAAAGGAAAAAAATTTAGCTGCCATGGTAACCAGGAAAACGACAGATCTTCTGGATGTGACAAGATTCTAGTCTGAATAACACAAAGTCACCATAAGCCCAGAAAGCAAAGTGGATTTAATTAGTCGGTTAAGTCTGCAGCACAGGAAGAATGGCAACATTTGTCCTTTATTCTCTTTCCAAACTAACAACGTGCCACTGGTATGAGCATTTCTAGAAAAGGAGCATTTTTAGCTAAGTACATGATTGCAAAATGATGCTGCCCATAGGAAATCCCCAAATTTAAATTCCCTCAAAACTCCAAATCCAAATTAGCCCTGACTACTTAAGGGCTGCACAGGGAACAGGCTTCATTACATGTCATTTCTAAACATGCAACCTTCAATGTCCCTCCCCATAGTCACAGATGCCAACATTACCATCTTCTCATTTTAACAGTCTATTTAGATAACTTTAGCACATGAACCTTCTTCATCTTATTAATCAGAATACATTTGGTAAGTGCACATGGCATTTTATTGATATTAAATAAAGCAACTTCCAACAGAGCAAATTCCCATGAACTCAGAATTGCTATCCAAAATAACATCCATGCTATCATAGACAGATCTGGGGAGGGAAGTTAAGGGGCACTGAAAACTTTCCTGCCGTGGGAGGATTTATAAGCGCTGCTGCATATGTATTTTGCCTTACTATAATCCTTATTTCCTGAGTGCCTTGGCCATGTTTTGTAGACTAGTCCCATGGTACTATTAACTACATACTATTGATAGTAATTACTATCACTGTTTCATCTGCTTTTTTAAGTTTTTTCTCTTTTGGTTTCAATAACCCCCAACTCTGACCACTCTTGGTCTCATTCATGATACTTCCTCATGGAGGCCTCTTTCGCTCCCTCTGTATTATTAATGTAGGCCCTCAGCAATCTTCCCCAAACTTACAATTTGATGTTTATATGTTTCCCAAAATTTTCTCACATATCTAAAATTGAAATATTCTCTTCCTTTAATGTATTTCTCTAGATTTTTTTTTTTAAGATTCATTTTATTTATTTATGCATACAAGAGCTGGGATGTAGGCCATTGGTGGGGGATGGGGGGGAGCAGGATAAGAGGATTCACCAGAGACAGATTGGAGAGCAGAACAGGCAAATCTACTGAAATACCCTGCTGAGGAGAGCAGTGGGTAAGACAGGAGAGGTCTGCTGCGCCATGTGGGTTAGCTCCCTGGCAGGGGATCAAACTCACGCTGCAGTGACTGCCGATAGCTTCATAGTGCTCAGACTTAACCTCTTGTGCCACCAGGGAGGTCCTGTATTTCCCTAGATTCTATTAATGTTACCATTATTCTTTAAGGGCTTCCAAGCTTGGAACTGAAGAATTCATTACCTTTATGTCCCATGTCTAATCAGTCACCAAAACCTTTTGGTTCTTCGAATTTTTCCCTCAACCCTGCCCACATATTTTATTTTTGGCAATATTAAACAAGCTCTGTCAAGAGGCCATAATCTCATAGTTCTGCTTGCCTCAGAGTTTATACTTAACTCAAACATCATTGGGTAATTATAAAAGAAACTCAAAATATTTCACAAAAAAAAAAAAAAAGAGGATATTGGTGGGCAAACATTCAAAGAACCTCATGGAACTCTAGGTAGAGAGTAAAATCTGGTCTGGAGCTGAGGATGGAAAAGTGCCAGGAACCAGGATTTGTTTCCTCTTTACCTAATTTGTGCTTTAACCCTTCCTTTGCTTGAAGGCTAACTTTCTTTCTTTATTCATCAACATGTAAATGACCGCCAGGCATCAAGACCAACCTGGTCCACTTTCTGTCATCACCTGGCCACATGATCAAATTTCTTAGTTAAAATTTCAAGGTAAAGAATAAATTTATTTGCTAACTAAGACCACACATGTGGTTGGTTGCTGGACCATTGGTGAGTTGCCTTTGTATCAAATACCAGTGGAAATGGGAGGGGCAAACAAACTGCTCAGGGAGACTGTGGTTCGAGTATGGTCTTTAGAAGAGACCATGGGGAGGACGGGCAATAAAACTTTTTTTTTTAAAGATTTATTTTATTTATTTATACAAGCACTGGGTACAGTCAGAAGTGCGGGAGGGAAAGAGAAATCACCAGAGCCTGAGCGGAGAGCAGAACAGGCAGACTGACGAAGTACACTGCTGAGGGGAGCAGCGGGCGGCAGGAGAGGTCTGTGTGCCATGTGGGACCCTTGCCCAGCAGCTGGGGATTGAACCAGCGCTACAGAGGCTGCGGGCAGCTTCGCAGCCCAGCGCTCAACCACTGCGCCACAGGGGAGTCCTGGCAATGAAACATTTTTATCTGAAGAACTGTTTCCTTGAATACTCTTTCCCTACCCATCCATTAAGAACACTGAACACATTCTGCTACACCAGAAAAGGTCATTCTTTTTGTTCCAGAATTCACTAGAAACCCTGAGCAGGAAATAATGACACCCTGCTCTGTGAAGTTACTCTCTCCTGAGCTCATACCTGTTACTGCACATAAATCATCAAACTATAGTGATTTATTTGCATGACTCACGCCTACCAGACTAGGCATCTCTTAAGGTTAGGTTTGAGTTTTATTCATTTCATTGTCACCAACATTGAACACAGTGTACGGGATTAAGTGTTCAACAAACATTTTGTTGATAATTGCTTTTAATATGATAATTAATTGGTTAATATTTATGAATATTATCTCCCAAGACTGCCCCTTGCTTTAGGGAATTGATTGCATGTATTTGAAAGGACAGAAGTTGCCATTAGAAGCATTGAGTTAGGGCCTCCCCGGTGGCGCAGCAGTTTAGCACTGGGCTGCAAAGCTGCCCGCAGCCTCTGCAGCACCGGTTCGATCCTAGGCCGCCAGCAAGCATCCCACCCAGCGAGGGTCCCACATGCTGCGCAGACCTCCTCTGCGGCGCCCGCTGCTTCCCTCAGCAGTGTCCTCTGTCTGTCTGCCTGTTCTGCTCCCGGCTCTGGCTCTGGTGGATTCTCTCACCCCCCCGGGCTTTTGACTGTACCCAGTGCTTGTATAAATAAATAAATAAATCTTTAGAAGCATTGAGTTATTAGAATTCATAGAAATATGAATGTATCTAAAAAAAATAGTCCTTAGTAGCTTGAAGCCATAATGCTAAGTGAAATAAGTCAGAAGGAGAAAGATAAATATGGTGTCACTAATGTGTGGAAAATAAAGTAACTAAATTAATAGTCAGATAAAGACAAACTTGAAAAGTAATCCTTGATAGCTGACTACTGAACTGGAGAACCAAGGAGGAGAGAGGTGAGGGAGGGGTAGAAGAAGGAGGGAAGGAAGCACAACGGTCTATGGTGGTGAAATATGGGTGAGTGGGGTGTTGGGTGCACTATGGTGGTAGTACCTGATGGAGGTCTCCCTCAATTAAAAATTAATTAATTTAATATATATATTTATCTATGTATAATCCAGTGCTCTGGTGGTGACATATATCTGAGGAAGTGTGAAACTGTTCCCCTAAATTATACACAGCATAGTAAACTGATAACCTCAATATTAAAAAAGTCCCTTATGAAAAAAGTAAATATATGATATATAATTAGTAACATTTACATAAATTGAAATATATGCACACAAATTAATAATCATTTTTCAAGAACACGTACAAAAATAAACACATATCAAACACACTGAAATTTTTCACTATGAAAAGAGTAATAGAAACAGGATATAGGAATTTTTTTAAAGAATAAAAATAAAGTAAGACAGAGGCATAATCAAAGATGATAATGTGCTTTGATTTTAAGATAAAGAATAGCAAAAGGGGTGAGCTTTAATATACAAAGGTTTAGGTCCCTATTGCAGCTCTTATTTGTTAGTGAATTAACAGTAAGAAAGATACTCAAATCTTCTTGTACTTTAGTTTCCCTATTTATAAAAGTGGGATATTATTTTAAACCTCCTAGGATTATCTAAAATTAAATTACAAAATGTATGTAGAGCACATGTCATAGAGTAACTAAAAAAATGTTCATATAAATTAATTCCTTTACAGTCTCCCTGCCTGTATTCGCCTATGCGTTCTTCCAGTTCAGATTTACCCATTACTACCAAATTTATCTCTCAAAAACATTATGCTATTATACTACCCTTTCTATTATCTCCTGCTTCCTATAGTACCTATTGCCAAATTTATTGGGAATTGAGTGGGTAATGGTAGCAAGCTAGATGTGTTAGAAATAATGTCTTAAATCTTGTTATCTATGAGTTTAATATAATAGGGGAGAGGTGACTAAGATGACACAAGAGAAAAGGAAAGAACTAAGAAGAACTCAAGATGTACAATAGAGCTAGACCATGGAGTTGGCTACTAGAACACCAGTCCCTCTGTTCAGAATAATGTGAAAAGTAGCCTCCCTGAGATCCAGATCCATTGGTCAATGCTCAGCAACTCAACTTAACAAATGGCTTTCATAAATGATGTCAAATTCAAGTGAATTGAACGAAAATGTCAGCTTATACAATCATTCAGAAGAGTGGACACTGGTACTTGACTCATATCTACAAATTTGTACTTCACATTTTGAGTTTCCCTCTGTCTTTTTCTTAACCCATTGAAGTTTTTTTTTGTTTTTTTTTTTGTTTTTTTTTTTAACCCATTGAAGTTTTTAATGATGTTGTCTTGGAAAAGTCACAACTACTCTTTGTAAAATGTCAGTGTTTGATTAGAACTTCCTTCAATTGAAATCTTAACATGGAAACCCTATTAGTAACAGAAAAAAAATATATATATATATAGATCTGTTATGACTGATGTTGGGGAGAATCTGGGATACCCATTTTCTTGTATTTGCTCCATTTCCATTCTTTTTTTAATTGATTGATTTTTTTCTTACATCAGTGTAGTCCCCATAATTGTCCTGCCACCTTCTCACCCATTCTTTTTGAGCTGAGTTTGAAAATCACAGGATGAAACCATCCCAAAGGGTCTCAGATCCCTATCAGTTAGTGACCTTAGGAATTCAAGAAACGACATCCTCTTTTCTTCGGTCACCTTTCCACTAGGCTAGCTTTCAAGATTGTACAAATTGCTTATAGGTATCTTGGAAATAGTAAAAGACTCACAACCTCCCGGAGATTCATGATGATCAAATAAAATAACATTAATCAAAGGATTTGCCCATTGTCAATCTTAGCATAATTGCATAATGGTATTATTCATATTTAAATGAGATTGTTGTTTTTGCTATTTTTATTACTACTTAGAGGTAGTTACAATAATTTTACCTAAAGATGAGGAAATGGAGGTTCAAGGGAGTTAAATAAGTGGCTAAAATCAGACTAATCATGATTAACAGAAAAGCACATTCTAACTGGAAATCTTTCTTAACTCCAAATTCTATGTCATTTTCAGGACACCTTGATGGCTCATGTTGAATATTGAAAGACTACCTGATAGGAAAGAAAAAGATGACTTTTGAAAAATATATTTAAACTGTAATTTACTATTTTCTGCAGAACAACTCATGTCTCCGAAAAGCTTGAAGTCAAACTTGTTTAATCCTCAGAACCACCATTAGATTGATGGGATAAAGTCTTTCATGAACTTGAGCTGTAATAAAAGTTGTCAGAAGGAAACAAAATCCCACCAGTGGGATTCACCATAATCAGGGACTACTGTTTCTGGCATGTGTAGACTCTATTTCTCCTCTTCAAAACCATCCACTCAAGGTGATGATTTGACACAACTCTAGGCTTGGTTTCTAGTTCTCCAAGAACATCCCAATAAACTTGACCTTTGTTTCCTCTAGATCTCAGACTAGTAGCTCTCATAGTACAGATTAGACCTGTACATATTCTCATGCTTACTCAGTGTTTTCTGTTGTCAAATTTGTGTAGCTGTTTCTGATTCTGCCAGCTCAGGTCTTTTCAGTAACAACAGCTGTGTCATTGATGATGCCGACATTGCTAAGATGACTTTACTTGTTCAAAATCATGCAGACAGTGAAAAATTCATGAACCCAAATCCAGCTATCTCTCCCCACACAACTTTTGGAGAAAACATTAAAAATTGTCCTGCATCTTACTCTAGCACCACCTGATCCCATTAGTGACATATGGGCTGTATAAAATATAACAATTTCCTTCACAGGAAGCCATTTGATTCTCATATAATCAAACACTAAACATGTGGTGTTTGATGTCCTCCCAATCAATATGGACTGTAGGGGAAATGCAACGTGGTAATCTGTTTGGCTTTTAGAAATGTCTACATGAGGGGTGAAAGGGAGAAGGTATTGACATTTATTCATTGTTGTACCTTTGAATTTCTTTTCTTTTGTGAGGCTTTTAAAATAATTAATCAGGCAGCGAATGAGTCTCCTTTTTCTTCCCTACTCTCTACTTGTTCCATAGCCACCAATGCAACCTCAAAGACCTCTATTCAGAGAAAAGAACTCAGAAACATCGAGAAGGGTATGCTTTGGAAGAGAATGTCAATGCGTGGGCTCACATGGGGTTCTATGTTCAGTAAATTCATTTCCATCTATGGTTTCATTCTTGCTCTCAATACTTTAAAAAGGAGCAGACATGATTTCAGTATAATTCATTTGGTAACTTGCATTTGGTAACTTAGTAGTAAAAATTAAATAACTAAGCTTTTCTTCAATAAAAGTTGAGCCCAATATCATTGTGTGATTTCCATTTAGAGTTTTTATTAACTACTCTGATTTAGCCCAAAATTAATACAAAATAAACCTACTACTCTCCAAAGTTTAAATCTTGCATTGTTTTTTAAAATCGTGGTTTTTATTTCAAATCAGTGTAGACTCTGCAAATAAAATTTTAGAATATAAACAGAGGTCTATGAAGCATTATTGTACATGTTTGTATGAAGAATTTACTAGGTCATAAAAGTTTAATTTACTTAGACTCAATTTTTTCTGAAAAGAAAACTACTAACTTGCTTCGAGAATCACATTCATTCACTTAAGGAATTTATAGTGTGTCCCTAGGATGTGGCAAGTGTTGTGCTTAGCACCATGTAAGACAGATGTGTGCATGTGTGTGTATACACATATACATACATATATTAAATTTCTAACATTAAGAGGTACATACTAGAAGTTTGATAGAAATTATTTGAAAAAGAGGAGGATATAAAAATACATGTCAGGGCCTCCCTGGTGGTGCAGGGGACCAGCGCTGGGCTGCAAAGCTGCCTGCAGCCTCTGCAACACCAGTTCCATCCCTGGCCACCGGTGAGGGTCCCACATGGCAGGTGGACCTCTCCTGCCAGGCCCGCTGCTCCCCTCAGCAGTGTTCTTTGTTGGTCTGCCTGTTTTGCTCCCCTCTCTGGCTCTGGTGAATTCTCTCACCCTCCCGCACTTCTGACTGTACCCAGAAGTATAAACAAACAAACAAATAAATAAATCAGAAAATCCCATTTTTATAAGCAAGATATATGCTGAATTTCTTCTGCCCCACTTTGGTGATTCGTGAAACTTATTTATAAAATAAATATTTGTCCTGTGTTTAAGCCCTAGTGAAGATACAATAATGGGTAATCCATAATCCCTTCCATCAGAGTTTACAATCTAACAGTCATTTTGATAATTAAGTGCTTTAAAAGGAAAGGAGATAGTGCTCTGTCATCCCAAAGCAAGAATGGGTAGTTCTAATAATACCAATTAGGGGACCAAAACAAAACAAAACAAAAAACCCAAGCAACATGTTGGCTAGATTTTGTAGAAAGGGGATGATGTTAAAAGATTGATAATTGGCTTTTGAGAGACAGGCTCAATTTAGAAGAAAAATAGACCAGAAGGAGTCAATTCTAGTTCCTGGGTCAAGAATTGACTGACTTGGACAGATGATTCAGAATGAAAGGAATGGCCTCTGTTCAAAACCAGATACTTATCAGTACTTGATACCTAAATGTTCTTACCAATAGGAAATTGGTAACACACACCTGGCTATAAAGTGAAACCTGGCCCCCAAATGATGTTTAGACATGGAAGACTGAATCTCAGAAGCAGGCACAATGATACATACCCAGTCTGCCTTCCCACCCATAGATGCCACATTTCCCCAGCAGCATTAGTTCCCCTGCTCAGAACACAAAATGATTAAGTCATTATTGAAAATAACTGGAACAACCAATTCAGACACTTAATGATTGTCATCCTACACCTTTTCAATTTGCAGAATATAGACAAAATAACAAGTACATCAGAGATGAGGTAAGTGAGAAATTGACATCATAAACTTAGACTTTAAGATTGTACCTTAGTGTCACATTTAAACTTCAGCATTAGAGATCATCTATCGATTCATAGTAAAACAATAAGACACAGTATTCCTTTTAAAAGCTGGATTGAAAACATTTTCATGAACTAGTAGATTTGCAATGGAAACTATGACAAAGCACTGTCCTAAAAACCCATGAATCACATAGAAAAGAAACTCATAAGACCACAGGAACTCAGGGCATAATTATTACCAAGGGGATATCTGTAATTGATTATGGGATTCTCCTGTGAATTCTCTATTTGGGAGTATCTATGATATTGGTGATTCAGTACTAGAGGGTAAAGGTTATCTATTCTTCAATATTGCCTAACATCATCCAGGACCACATCTGCCTATGTAAGAAACTGTGCTATTCACATTACTGAAACTAATTTGTAAGTGGGATTCTATGCTGCCAGTGCTTCACTGGCCCACTCTTATTCTCTTGAGTGGCTATTGAATAGGATACTCTACACACTAAAATGAGGTGGAGTCAGGGCATTCCAATAACTTAACTTAGGATTTCTATAGCACTTGACATGTATTAGTAAACTAATTTAATCTGTAGGATAAAATAAAATTGTTTTATGGATATCTACCATCGAAAAAATCTCTATTTCCTTTTGTAAATAACAGTAATTTTTTATAATCTCATTTAGACTACTTTTCTATGAAAAGAGATAATTTCACAATATCTTTGGATTCTCAATCAGTAGAGTAATGAGGGTAACAAATCTTTATAAACCATCTCAATTCAATTCAAGAATAATCTCATCCAACCTAACAGGCAGCATGAAGAGGTGTAGGGTAAGTAAAGTATTGGGCTTTTCTGCCCTCCCACCATTAGGATTGATGACCGGATCCCTGTGGTCCTGAATGCATGCTTGATGGCGGGCACCTGGAGTGGGGTGTGGGCATGCATAGGTGGGTATGCCTGGGCTGAGAGACTGGGCTTATAAGGGCAGTATCATGGGGACACCAGCAGAGCAGAGAGAGAGACCTGAAGACAACCAGCAGAGAAGCAGAGGCCACAAGTGAAAACTGAAGAGCCCAGGAAGAGTGAAGACTTGCTGGGGACTGGGAGGCCTGCCAGCCTCCTGGCCCCCCAGCACCCCTGCCTGCCATGTACCTGGTAATCCTACTAAAAGCCTGCAAAAGCCACTGAGGGCTCCAGGACTCCTCCTTTACCCCATCTGCTCGAATCATAGATACACTGCACCCTGCTCTTCCTGCCACTACAAGAGGAAAGAAAATCTTTTCCCTGAGGCCCTGGGGGAAACAAAAAAAAAAAAAGCAAGTCAGGATTTTTAGCACCAGTTGTACTGAAATTTTTTATATGGTCTTTTAGAAAAGATTCCCATTTTTCCAGTTTCTTCATCTATAGGAGGATTATATCTGCTGACTCTAAATTGACATTTAGAAATTTGGGAGATTTAATGTAGTTGGTCTCATTTTCAAAATATCTTCTCTATTTTGCTTTCTACCCTAATTCAACCAATGCTGTATGACTCACCCAGGTTGTCTCACCAATAACCTAGAAGACATCCCCTGTATTTTCTGGGGAAAAATGTATTGAAATAATTTTATCTTATAATATGACACAGGTTTCAGGTGTACAACATTATAAATATGTGTATGTACTATATTTTGCTCACCACCAAAAGTCTAGTTTTCATCCATCAACATACAACTGACCCCTTTAATCTTCCTTACCCACTGCCTCTTCTCACTTCCCTTCTGAAAACCTTTTTTCACAACCTATATTGAATACATCAGTAAGTGCACTGAGTCCTAATTACTAAACATATCCTGAGTTTGACTTCTTCTCACTGCTGTAATTGTATTCCAAGACACCTCACTTTCTCTTCTCTCCTAATTTATTTGCTATTCCCTTGTTTGCTCTTATAAAGTTTATTTCCTACACAGCATCCAGAGTGATCTTTTTAAAGCATATTAAATCCTGTCCCTTCCCAGAAAAAAAAAACACATGCACAGGTTTCCCTTCAGTCCTAGAATACCTTGTGAAATCCTTACCACAGTCTGCAAAGACCTAGTTGGCTTGTTCCTGGTTATCTCACCAACTATGTCCACATATTCCCTTTGCTGATTGCCTTCCAGAAGCACTGATCTCCATTCCCATTCAGGATCTTTGTACAGGCTGCTCCACTGACTGAAATACTCTTCCAAACACACATGACCTCCCTAATTAACTGTGCAGGACTTTGTTTGAATGTCACCTCCTCAGAGATACTCATCCTGACCTCCATATCTGAAATAACTCTCCAGTTATCCCATCCCCATCTTCATTATTCTTAGTACCTCTTATCACCAGTGTTAGACTGATTTTATAATAGTCTCCAATGAGTCTTGGCTTCTCATGTCCACATCCGTAGGTAATTCCCTCCTACATTTTCTCTAAGCTCATAAGACATGAGAAACTAAGATGCACCTGAAAAGTGTTTGCTCTTTGATACTTGTTTCCATGGAACAGTAAGAGCCTGTGGACTGAGGGGCCTGGCAAGCCCAGGTATGCCAGTTGAGTGAAACCTTCAGCTGATCTTCCAGTTTAAAACAGCCACACAAGTGAGACCAGGGGAGACCTGCAAGGGAGGACTATTTTACCTCAATAAAACAAAAAGAAAATGGAAGTTTTATCCTTGGAATCACATGGATGCTGGGATTTAAACATCTGAAAGTAAGGAGTGATTTGACAATGCGGTTCAGAGTAGAATCATTCTGATTCATCAGGATTACTGGAAGAGAAGAAAAAGATGGCAGGGTGGCAAGCAAGAAGATCTCTACAATTGGCTGAATGAAAGATAAGGAGACTTCTCTTCAGGTAAGCTGATGTAACAAAGGGACCCAAGCCTACCAAAACTCAACACAAGAGGTATTACCCCAAGCAGTGGGTCATGACTTGGTGAATGGTTCCTCCCCAAAGTCATTCAGAGGCTCTTCTCTTTGCATCTCCAGGACCACCCAGCCTTAGCAGCAGCAGCCAGCCAGCAGAAGATGAAAGATCACGGAGGACCATTGAGAGGAGTGATTTTAATCACCAAAACTAGAAGATCACATGACATTTCTGTTCTCTTTCCTTTAGCATGGCATGACTGACATGGTGGAGCCTGAGACAACCATGCAATCCTTTCAGTGCCCAGGAAATAAGAGAATGGACTTTGGATTATGACTGAAGTTTCTGCTATAAGACATGAGCTGAGAAAGCAGCAAAGAGGGGCACAGAATCAGGAGACATATAAAGTATAATCACAGAATGCAGAGAATATTTGGAAAGAATTAGAAAAGGAAAGAGAAAACTTTTGAGATGAGATGAGCCTTGAATTTAAAATGCTACTAATAACATACAACATTTTTAGAGAGCAACTTCATGTATCAAAATTTCCAATGGGAGAGGGCCTCCCCAGTGGCGCAGTGGTTGAGCGCTGGGTTGCGAAGCTGCCCACAGCCTCTGCAGCACCGGTTCTATCCCCGGCCACCGGGCGAGGGTCCCACATGGTGCGCAGACCTCTCCTGCTTCCCGCTGCTCCCCTCAGCAGTGTACTTCGTCAGTCTGCCTGCTCTGCCTTCCCCTCTGTCTCCGGTGAATTCTCTCACCCTCCCACGCTTCTGACTGTACCCAGTGCTTGAATAAATAAATAAATAAATAAATAAATCTTTAAAAAAATTTTCCAATGGGAGAATACCTTTCACACAAACATTTTGCTCTAAGAATTTATCCTATAGATTAAATTGACTGTATATATGCCGTTCACTGTGGTATTGTTTACATTAGTCAAAAGAAGACTACCTAAATGTTCTTCAAGATGATACACTATGATATAAAATAGTCATAAAAGCAACCATAAAAAATTGCAAGATTGATCTATAAAAATATGTCTAACTTGTACTGTCACATTTATGAAGAAAGCTACAGAATGATATATACAACTGTATATTGGAATAAAAATATATTTATGCATATTCATTGAAGAACGATTCTAAAAGTATATACCAAAAAACATTAAGTGACTATTTTGAGGACTATATATTATTCAAATTTCTTTTTACGGATTATCTATTTTCACTAAGGTAGTCGGATAAATGTATAATTTGGGGGTTTTACTATTTAATTGTTTTTCTATTTAATTATTTCTTTTTTTAGCCTCTACAAAGCCATGTGCCTATTTACACTTAGGGGCCAAGTTCAGGAAGTAATTGTGTACCTGTGCAGGTGCAAATATGTTTTCTTTTTGTTTTTCCTCCAAATTACTTTGTAACATCAGCAGTTTTACCATTTTAGAAAAAATAGAGGCTAAGAGAAGCTGATGTGATATCCTAAGATCAAATACCTAAAGGCTTTTTACTACCATGAAAAACACAGGAAGACCTTCCACTGCCACCCTTCTGTGCTGCACATGCCTCCCACAGGCAGATATGAGTGGTGGATGGCGAGACAAGAGAGTAAGTGGAATGGACAGGGAAAGACAGTTGTAAGCAAAAATAAAGAGGCCAGTGGCTCTGTTCCAAAGGACATATGGAATATCAATGAAAACCACTCCTTCATCTATTTTCATTTTGCCCAATTCTTTTTCCCCTTTTCTTAATTCCTCCTTCCCTTTTGATTTTTCTAATTTTTTTTATCTTCCTCTGTTTCTCAGTAAAAGAGGTAATGAAGAAAGAAGATGTGAACATCAAGTAGCCTTTGAGTTGTCTTCTATATTTTGCAAATGAAACCTTAGGATCTTTTCATTTGTGTTACCTTTGTTTTTATCTTTGTTTCTAATCACAAGTCCTGAGAGACATGAGCAATGCAACTTAAGAGCATTTGGTACCCTGCCTTCTAAAAGAACACAGTCTAAAAAGCTTTTGTACAGTAAAAGAAGCTACCATTAAAATGAAGACACCCTACTGAATGGGAGAAAATATTTGCACATCACATATCTAATATCCAAGATCTACAAAGAACTCATATTACTGAACAACAGAAACAAAACAATAAAATAATGGGCAGATAATCTAAATAGGCACTTCTCCAAAGACATACAGATGGGTCAACAGGCACATGAAATGTTTATCATCACTTTTTGTAAGGAAAGTACATACTAAAATCACAATGAGTTACCACCTCTCACCTATGCACATGACCCATGTCAAAAAGTACAGAAACCAGAGTTGGCAAGGATGTGAGTAAAATGAACCCTTATACACTGTTGGTGGGAATATAAATTGGTCTAGCCACTACAGAAAACAGTCTGGAAATTTTTCAGTCCAGCAGTTACATTCCTAGGTATCTACCCCCAATGTAATATGTGCTCTTCTGTTCATTGCAAAACTATTTACAGTCATCAAATTATAGAAAAAAAATCCAAGAGCTCAATAACAGATGAGTGCCTGAAAAGACATGATATTTAAACAATAAAATATTACAATAGAATTTAAAAAAAAAAGATGAACTGTCGTCACTTGTGACAGTGCATATGGAACCAGAGAGGATTATCTTAAGCCGAATAAGTCAGAAGGAGAAAGACAAAGTACAAAATGATGTCAGTTATATGTGAAATACAGAGGGGGGAACAAAAGACAAAACAATATAGACAAAACCAAACCAAACTCTTGAAATCTGACTGTAAACTTGCATTTACCAGAAGTTGGGGGGAAGGTGGGAAGCAAAGTGGCAAGGAGGCCCAGTGGTCTTTGGTGGAAGACTACGGGTGCGTTGGTGGTTGGTGTGGTGTGGTGGCATACATCAAAAGAGGTTGGAACCTATATCTCTGAATTGTGTATCAATGCTACCTCAATACAATAATGTAATTTAAAAAATAAGCAATAAAAAAAGGAACACAGTCATTCTTCTAGAACTCTATTATATCTGATCACAAGAAAATTAATGGCAATTGTTGATTTTTTAAAATTATTTCTTGATGCCACCACTATTTCCAGTTTTTTCTCCATCTTTTCAATACCCCTCACAAATGTGTTTAATGAAATAAAGAGAGTATACATTTTGCTGTACATTTTTTGTCTTGTTTTTAATGAATCATGAAAGTATCCATATTAAAAGATCGTAAGATATTTTAATGAGTAAGATATATCATAAAGAGTAAATCTAAAACATAAAATATCACATGTATTTGTATAAACTCATAATCTATTTTCATGTAGTAAGACAGTCTATAATCTCTACACAAAATGTGTTTGTTAAATCTTTATAATCAAAGAGAGAGAGACATACAGAAAGAGAAATTTGACTCTGTGAATCTCACTAATAGCCTGTATTATAATTTCATCCCTATTGCTTTATTTATGAAATTAAATTTAAGGACATATTTAAATAAATAAGAGGGTGCCTATTATAACAATGAATTAGAATAATTAGAATGCAGATGATGATACTTCATTTCTAAATAAAGTTAGCAACAATTACTAAAAATGATTTATTAGGAATTTTTTAATAAATAAAAATAATGAGGCTTAACATATGTAAGATGTGTCTGTATTTTTAAATGTTTATTATGTTTATTGAGATACTGTTTTACAACACTGCATGTGTTTTAGAAGTACATGTTCACATCTCTATATTGTATGCTCTCACACAAGCCTAGCATCAAAGCAATGTGCCTACTTAATATGAAAAAGAAAACACAGGTTTACTTAGAGCATAAGAATGTAGATTGCCTCGAAGATATCTCAATATATTTAGGTGAGAAAAAAAACAAGATACAATATTTTAATTTCTAAATAAAATCTGTGTAATATGCTTTTTAATGAACTCTATTATGTATGAAAATCTTAAATGGCTATTGTTCCTAAGTATTTTCTTCAACATTGTCTGCCCTCAAGAAAATCAAATAAATTAGACTAGACCCAGAATTAATTGGTTGCCAAGATTCATTTTTGTAAAAATCATTTGAGTGGTAGGCATTCTTAAAAAGACTAATTGCAAAGTGGTTTAAATTATTATGATTTAATTGTTCAAAACAAATTTTCCTTCAAAGAATTTTTTCCAAGTCATTTATTTCACTTTACCAAATGACCTTTTAAGAATTCTATAATCAGCATGCTTTGTCAAGCCAAAATAGGAAAAAGGCAGATACGTTGGCATTGTTAGTTTTCCTTATTTCTCTTTCTCTCTCCCTCTCTTCCTGTCTCTTTCTACTGACTCTCCTTATAAAAGCAGTGCATCTTGTTAAAATTAAAATAACCAAAGAAGACAGGTAACTACAAAATTAAAAACAAAAGTTCTACTTTTATTCTACTAGGTTTGGCTTTATATGGAAAACCTGTTTAAGATATTTTAAAATACTTAGTATGTAATATGAAAGAGAATATAAAAGAAGTAAATATATATTATTTAATGTTGATATATATTCTAAAATAAATAATATACAAAGCAGCATCTCTGTCTTATTGGTTTTTTGCACAAATCTTAATTTTAATGAACTATAATATTTCATGCTTAAAGTTTCTCTTATTGAGGTTCTTTGAAAGCCCTGAAAGATGTTCCTTTCCAAATAGTGTAATTTATTACCCTTCTGTTTATGTGCACTGATTGGCACCTACTGTTTCAATCATCAAAATATATACAGAAAAAAAAATTCAATCCAGTATATTACATTTGCCTAATGTGAAAGTCATATTAGTTGACATCTGACACCCCAAAAGAAAGATGAGAAAAGGAAACTGAAAATCTAGCTGGTGGTCCCTTTTCTTTTCACACATGTAGTAAAGGGCCATGCAGTCACTATGGAGATAGAAACCTTTCAAACATATGAAGAACTTGAGAAAATGGATAATGTCATAAAAGAATAAAGAAAATGAGATTCACCTAAAAATGATCAAACTCAACATTCTTTAGTATTAACAATGGACAATACCTAGAAAGACTGGTTTGCTTTCCAATGGGAACCCTGAGAAAAATTTTCATCTGAGACTCCACCCCAGCATCCATACATTTGATCTTCGACTCCATGGAAATGGTGGCAAAAAATGAAAGGGGGGAATTTTTAGAGGGAAAGAATGTCCTGAGCTAATTCCATACAGGCTTTGTGGATGCCATCCCCACTCCATCAAGACACTGGGAACTACAAATCTGGATCCCCAAAAGGAAGTTGCGAGGACTTAAGGGCAGAGTTAAGCAGCCATTTTCTCATTTGTAAATAAAAATTAGCCATGTTAGTGGGGTCAGGCACTTGGCTCGTGCTCTTGACCAGGAGGTTTGGTCTCGGCAGGTCATTTGGAATTCTAGGTCGGCGGAAAGGATAGGACACATTTAAGAATTAATCTCCCTCTTTTCTCCCTGAGTTATATATTTCTTCATTCCCTTTCCCTTGTAAATAAACCTTTTGTTAACCTTTAAAAAATAAAATAAAATAAAATAAAAATGAACAACAACAAAAAAACATTCTTTAGTGTTAAAAACTGGGTGTTTCTAAAATAGACATAATCTCAATAATAATGGGTTTTGTTGATGTGATGTCAAATAAGAAAAACAGATTTATCAGGTTTCTCTTTCAAATCAAATCTTACCTTGATCTCTGGTTTTCCTATAGCATAAGAGTGGTGAGCAGTTTCAAATACATACTAAAGGAGCCTTCTATCAAAGAAATGAAAAACAAAGCACAGAAGGTATAGTATGCATTAACTACTCTTTTGAAATGTTATCTTGGCAAAAATATGGAAGAAAAACAGAAGGTGAAGTTGTATACAGTGTAAGGTTTTTATTATGGAATGGATTGTGCCCCCCCCCCAAATTCATGTGGTGAAGCCCTAGCGTCCAAGGAGACTATATTGGGCGATAGGGCCTTACGGGAGGTAATTAAGGTTAAATGAGGTCGTAAGTTTGGGGGCCTCTTCCAATAGTGGTGATAAGAGACTCAAAGGGAGAAGAGGGTAAAGTGGTATTACAAGTCAAAGAAAAGTCATGTGATAAGGTAGAAAAAGGTGGGAAATGTTTAAGGTATGAAAGAATTTTTAAGTATGAAAAGATGCAGATGAAGAGAAATGTTGAGACCAGATCATTAAAAGCTTTGATATCTTGTTAAAGGTTGTACAATTCACCCTAAGAGCAATGGGAAGTCATCGAAGCTGTCTATGGAAGGCAGCTGTCTATTTGGTTATGTACTGCGGGTTGGAAGAGAACAAGTACAAATGTGGACAATGGCTGGTAGACTACAGCCAGGCAAGAGAGGAAGGTGGCTTACTAGTGTGTAGGCAGTGGAAAGAGAGATAAATGAATGAATGTTAGCAAGATTGAACAGAGTTTGAAGGAGAAGTGCCAGCAAGGAATCTGATCTTTGTAATGCAGAAATGACAGAGAGTGACAGGGAGGTAATTTTTAAATTGAAACCTGAGTGATTAAAAGTGAACCAGAATTGGCGCGCAGACCTTTCCTGCTGCCCCCTGCTCCCCTCAGCAGTGTACTTCGGTCCTTCTGCCTGCTCTGCTCCCTGCTCTGGCTCTGGTGAATTCTCTCACCCTCCCACACTTCTGACTGTACCCAGTGCTTGTATAAATAAGTAAATAAATCTTAAAAAAAAAATGAACCAGAATTGTGGAGATCTGGAAGGGGAAATTGCAGGCATAATTAAGAGCACATTCACACATACAAGAAATGGACAAATTCTTAAAAGAATACAACCTTATGAGACTAAACAAGGAATAGAAAAGTTGAACAGATCATCAGCAAGGAAGTTGAAATAATAATCAAAAGTTTCCCAAAAAACAACAGCCCAGGATGAGATGGTTTCACTAGTGAGTTGGACTAAACTTCACAGATAAATATCTACCCTCAAACTCTTTAAAAAAAAATTGGGAAGAGCGAATGCTTCCAAACATATTTTATGAGGCTAAAATTACTCTTATACCAAAATCAGACAAGGGCATTAAAAAAAAAGAAAGAAAGAAAACTACAGACTAATATTCTTGATGATGCAAAAATTATCAATAAAATCTTAGTAAATTGAATTCAACATTACATTAGAAGAATCATACATCATAACCATGTAGGATTTATTCCAGTGTTGCAAGGATGGCTATTTGTCTGCAAATCAATCAATGTAATCTGATGCATCACCACATCAATAAAAGGAAAGATAATCATATGATAATATCAATAGGTACAAAGAAAGTGTTTGACAAGATTCAAAATCCATTTATGATAATAACTCTTAAAAATGGGGATAGAAATAACATACATCAACATAATAAAGTTCTTATATGCCAAACCCACAGCTAACATCACACTTCAGTGAAAAACTGAAAGCTTTTCCACTAAGATCAGAATTGGAGGAATTATTATCATTACAATGTCCAGATTACCCAAAGCAATGTACAGATTCAATGCAATCCCTGTTCAAGTTTCAATGTCATTCTTCCGAGGAATTGAACAAATATTACTAAATTTATACTGGTCTTTTTATTTTTGTTGTTATGCTCTTGTCTGATTTTGGTATCAGGGCAATGTTAGCCTCATAAAATGTGTTTGGAAGCATTCACATACACAATGGAATACTACTTAGCCATCAAAATGATGAACTTTTGCCATTTGTGACAACATGGATGGAATTGAAGAGCTCATATTAAGCAAAATAAGTCAAAAGGAGAAAGACAAATATGAAATTATTTTATTCATATGTGGAATATAGGGAAGCAAAATAAAGAAACAGATGAAGCTAACCAAAACAAACCCTAGAAATGTGACTGTTGAACTGTGAAAGGGGGAGGTAGAAGAGGAAGCAAAGTGGAAAGGGTCCCAGTGGGCTATGGTGGAGGACTATGGGGTGCTCTGGTGGTGGGTGTGGTGACCTTCATCTGAGAAGATGTGAACCTCTACCTCTGAATCATATGCAGTATTTTTTTTTTTAAAGACTTATTTATTTGTTTATACAAGACCTGGGGTACAGGACAGATTCACGGGAGGGTGAGAGGATTCACCAGAGACAGAGTGGGGAACAGAACAGGTAGACTGACGAAATACACTGCTGAGGGGAGCAGCGGGCAAGACAGGAGGGGTCTGCTCTACCATGTGGGACCCTCCCTGGCAGGCTGGGATCGAACTGGCACTGCAGAGTCTGCGGATAGCTTCACAGTGCTGCGTTCAACTGCCTGCGCCACCAGGGGAGGCCCCATATGCAGTATTATAAAGCAATGTTACCTCAATTAAAAAATTAATTCAACAAATCTGAAAATAGTTCTATGAGTGTGTAGCTGGGGTATCAGGAAAGGGAGAGTGTGGAAGAGACAGGAAAAGAGACTGGGAGATAGAACTTCCCAGATCATTACAAACTTGTGAGCCAAGGTAAAAAGTTAACAATTATTCTGAGTGAAATGGGATTTTTTGACAAGACAAAGACATACATGTATGTGTTCAAAAATTATTTTAGTTGCTAGGTAAAGAATTGATTATAGAGAAACAAGAATAGAAAGACTAAGAGAAGCTGCCATAACAGTTCCATTGAGAGATACTGGCAGTTTAAGGAAAGAGAGAAAAAGAAAGGAATCAAGATATACCTTAGAAGTGAATAGTGGACCTTGGTGGATATATTTAGTAGTTAAGAGGAGGAGGGAGTGATGTTTTGTCTTGGACAATTTATCGATGGTGGTTTTCATTATACTGATATGGAGAGTACTGAGGAAGAACTGGTCAGCTGGGGAAATATCAGGAATTCTGTATTTGACGAATTATTTAATGTGTCCACTAGACTTTCCAGTGGAGAGTTACACTGACAATTATATACAAGATTCCAGAACTCGAGGAATCATTTAAAATCATAGGATTAAATAAGACCATAGAGTGTAACAGGAAAGAGAAAGGAACACAATGATGATGCCTGGGATATCCAAACTTGTCCAGGTTAGTCAGGCACTCTGAAGAATGTAAATAAAGAGGAGAAATAGCCAGGAATATCAAAGGAAAAGCAGGAAACTTCTCTCAACAGAAGCCAAGAGAAAATGTGGGTCTAGGAAAGAAAGATCAAATATGGGATAACTAAGAGATTAATATGAGGATGGAAAAGTGGACACTGTGGGTGGCCACCTGAAGATCATGGTGACCTTACAAGAGTAATGGCAGTGGTGTGATGGCAGCAATAACCTCATGGAACTGCAGGGAGGAGAGAGAGCAGAGGCTGCCTGATTATTTCTGTCCTAAATTGTACTGTGATCTAAACCAGAGGGGTGGCATGATAGCTGGAGGGGATGTGAGAAGTACTATGTTGGCATATTTGGGTGTAAGTGAGAAGGAGTCACTGAATAAATTGATGATGCAGGGAGAGAGAGAAATTGTAGGACCGAAGTCCTTGAGAAACTAGAAGAGGTGACAGAATTAGCGAAGATGGCTTTAGATAGAAACAGGGATGATTCATCTAGTAAAATGGACGAGAAGGAATACTATATATGTATGGATAGTTAGATTGGTACAGATAATGAGACAGTACAGATAGCAGTTAGATTGGTAGATTTCATGGAGAGAAGATGAATTAATTTGTTTTCATTTTCTACTTACATTTTTTCAATGAGTCTAACTTGAGATCATCAGCTGAGCAGGATGGGTAATTGAATATAGGTATTTTGACAGGAGATAAGAAGGTGTGACATAATCCTATAAAGCAGAAATAAAGCAGGGCTATACAATGGTGTCCAGAAGATTTTGTGGTTATGAATTTAAATGAGACCAGTCAGGACACTTAAGTGACTTTTTCCCAAAGTGTTCAACTGTTTTGTGAAGTCATAGAGTAGATGGGCAACTGGTTGAATTATGGTGGGTGCGGAGGGAAGGAGAGGCAGTGGCTAGACTTGAGTCTTCCATAACAATTCCATAATGATTGAATCCCTGGTGTGGGCTAACAGAGTGTGTGAGTAGGAGGGAAGCTTGTGGTGTCTCAAGAGAGGGGTATTTAGAAGTGAGATAGTTTCTATTGTACCATAGGCCATAATCAGTTATTCAAAGCCTCTTTGACCAGATGTATTTACTATCAGGAATTTCCACATTTCACAATACAAGTATGGTATACGTGACATATTCCAATAGAATAAGGGTGACACTCTCTTATCAAGCACATTTCTATAGCAAAACAGTGGGATAAACAAAGACTATTGGTAACCATGCAGTGAATCAGATCAGTAATCTTGCCAAATTAAGCAACTTCAGATCTGGTCAAATTTGACTTCCAAATTAATAGCCAATGAGCCAATCAATAAATAAATGCATCAGAGCCCTTTATTTGGGGAGTTTCAGATAAGAGATTGTGAATACCACAACCCAAGTCATTTGATCTTTTATTTTCTCTTTTCCTCTAAGAAACTTCATACACCCCCTGACGAAGAAAGTGATAATGTCATGCTAATAGGCATAATTTTAACATACGCCTTCGCTATCACTGCTTTGGGTGATGTGTCTGTAAAGATGTCTTTGATGTGCAAATCACGTAGTGTTTCGCCTATATTTCCTTCTATATATTTTATGGTTTCAGGTCTTATGTCTAGTTCTTTAATCCATTTTGAGTTGATTTTCGTGTATGGTGTGAGGTAGTGGTCAAGCTTCATTCTTTTGCATGTAGCGACCCAGTTTTCCCAGCACCATTTATTGAACAAACTTTCTTTGCTCCAATGCATAGTCTTTGCTCCTTTGTCAAAGATTAGTTGACCATAAATCTGTGGGTTTATTTCTGAATTTTCTATTCGATTCCATTGGTCTGTATGTCTGTTCTTGTTCCAATACCATGCAGTTTTGATTATTATGGCTTTGTAGTATAGTTTGAAGTCTGGGAGTGTGATGCCTCCATTCCCTTCTTTTTTTTTCAGGAGAGCTTTGGCTATTCGGGTTTTTTTGTGATTCCATATGAATTTCATCAATAATTGTTCTATTTCTTTGAAGAATGACATTGAAATTTTGATTGGAATAGCATTGAATCTGTATATTGCTTTTGGTAGGATGGCCATTTTAATAATGTTTATTCTTCCAATCCATGAGCAGGGGATGTCTTTCCATTTCTTTGTGTCTTCTTCTATTTCTTTTAACAGTGTTTTATAGTTTTCTTTGTATAGGTCCTTTACCTCTTTTGTTAGATTTATTCCCAAATATTTGATTTTTTTTTTGTTTCAATAATAAAAGGGATGTTTTTTTTTATTTCTTCTTCTTTAGATTTATTGTTTGTGTATAGGAAGGCTACTGATGAAACCCCACCAAATGGGAGAACATTTTTGCACACAACACTAATGATAAAGGACTTATCACAAAAATCTGCAAAGAGCTGATGAGGCTCAACAACAACAAAGAAAATAATCCAGTTAAAAAATGGGCAGAAGCGCAAAAAAGAAACTTCTCTGAAGAGGAAATGCAAATGGCCAACAGGCATATGAAAAAATGTTCAACATCACTTGTAATCAGGGAAATGCAAATCAAAACTACCATGAGATACCATCTTACACCAGTGAGAATGGCACATATTAAAAAAACTAGCAACAGCAAATGTTGGCGAGGGTGTGGAGAAAAAGGAACTCTTCTGCACTGTTGGTGGGAGTGCAAACTAGTCCAACCACTATGGAGAGCTGTGTGGAGATTTCTGGACCTACTAAACATAGAGCTTCCATATGATCCAACAATTCCACTCCTAGGTATCTACCCAAAGGACACAGAAACATCAATTCCAAAGAACACCTGCACCCCTATGTTTATAGCAGCACTGTTTATAATAGCTAAGCTTTGGAAACAACCCAAATGCCCAAAAATAGATGACTGGATCAAGAAGATGTGGTACATATACACCATGGAATATTACTCAGCATTCAAAAAAGATAAGCACATGCAATTTGCAGCAACATGGATGACACTGGAAGGGATCATGCTCAGCGAAATAAGCCAAAAAAGAAAAAGAAAAATACCGGATGGTCTCACTCATAGCAGGAATCTAGAAAACTTAAATAAGGGACCAGGAAAATGAATAACTATAAGAAAGTGAAAATCAGAATCAACAAAAAACTATGAAACAGAGACACTTTTGGGGGGTGGGGGGCGGGAGGGGAGGGATTGGGATCAGAAAGGGGGGGTTGCGATTGTATGGGGAATATAAAAATAAAATTTATTATTTAAAAAAAATAATAATTTTAACATACGATTTCTCAGAATGCCACACATGCTTACTATTATTTATCTAAAAAAGTTAAATTTTAGGTAAAACCCATGAAAAAATTAACCTCCTGTAAAACTATGTGAACAAAAGTGTCATCACTTTTGTGAGGAGGGTGATGGTTGGGGAGAAATTACCAGAGTGTGCTGGCTCTGGAGTCACTTTGAGGTTAGCCTCTATCCTCTGCTTTACATTTGTGATCCCCTCCATACCTGTACTTCCCCTATCTTCAGTGATACTGTCTCCCCCGCCATAGTGAATTGTGATTATAAAATCAGAGTTGAATGAATATGTGTAACTGTGTAATACATGCTGGATCAGAGATTGAATGAAAACTGGAGAATTCAACGAAGTTTTGACTAATCCTGAACTAAATCCAACAGGCAAGTGAATGGAACAATCCTGATATTTTGTCAAGGCCAGGAATATAGACAACTGAGCTGGGTAGGGGGTAAGTGAAAGAATTAGTTGAGTGAAAATTTGGATTGAGTTAAATGAGCAGGGCAAGTTTGTTCCAAATGATTTCTTAGGATATGCTATTAAAAAAACCACATACATCCTTAAGTTTTACCAGTCTTTCCATGTTTCAAGCAGTGCTTCTATTTCAACATTTAACAATGTTTCATCATAGTGACAAAATCCAACAATCTTGTTTCTTTTTAAATTTATAGAGGCCAATATGTTTTCCTTTAGTATAATTTTTCTAGCACAACATTCCTGAAGTGCCACAAAGTTTGCATTGGTGGTCCATTAAGAATTTAATTTTCCAAAAGCTTAAGAATACCACATATTTAATTATGATAAAAATAAGTAAGCTAATTAACATTGTAAGTAAGTTCCTGACAAAGTACATTCCAAGTAGGAGAAAGGTTGAGCAAAAGTAGAATCCTATATCCAGGGAGTTCATTCCAGCATGACAGAGCTTGTAGTTAGAATTAATGGGAGTAACAACAGAAATGAATGTCACCATCCAATTTTGATGCTTTTAAATGCTAGGTTGAAGATTAGGAATTTAGTTTGTTTGTAAAACCAATGCAATTGAAAGATTTTTGAATAAGAAAATGACATTATCATATTTATATACTTTTTCCACAGAACTCAAACCACTTCACATTCTTCTGAGTTATTTAATATCTCTATGGCTCTAGGGTAACATCTAGTTCATTTGAGTCCTTGTCCTAGTTTTTATTGGCTTCCAAGATCTGGCATCTATAATAGTCTTCCAGTGACACAAATTCTCTAAGCTTCATTTCACTTATATGTAAGTTGGAATAATAATACCTATTTTACAAAGTCCCTGTGAGGATCAAGTGAAGGAATATGTAAACCACATTGTATAGTATACAGCACAAAGTAGACAGATGGTCATTATAAAACGGTTCTCCTCCCAGGCCTTCCGTGTCTTCTAATAATTAAAATGATAACATCAGAAAGAAAATATTCCCCATGTAAACCTTTTCATTATATTTTATTCAATTTAATAGAGTTTTATATGGCAGCTTGCTAGGCCCTAGGATACAAAGATGAATAAAGTAAGGCCCCTCTTCTCAAGGATTCCGTAGTCTAGTAAAGGAGGCAGAAACCACATCAGTCACCAGAACACAAAGTAAAAAGGAGAATTAAAATACTGGGCAGTGTAGAAGGTAAGGATTAACCCTAGCCAGTAGGTCTGGGGAGACTTCACAGAAGAGTTGATATTTAGCTTAGTTTTGAATTATGAGGAGGGAGAAGTGTGATCAAATCACAGAGATATAAAAGTGGGAGTTTCTAAAGTAAGAAGGGGAATAGATTTGTTAGGAGTTGGCGCCTCAACTCCGTCCAGGGTTCCCAAAGACTACACGGAGCCAGAGATGCAAAAGCAAAAAGGCTTTATTGCTAGCTTAAGCTAGGGCCCAATTCTGCCTGGAGTACTGACACAGCAGTCTCATCAGGTTGAGAGAGGGACCCCCTCCCAGAGCAACCAACTGTTTTTGTACTTTGCTGACAGGATGCGGGGACTTTTCACACCAGGGACCAAGTTCGGCCTGATTGGGTATCTCTCCTTGGCACTAGTTAAGTTTCGTTTACCCTTGTGGTTTTTACCCCAGTCTAGTAGTTTTGCCTTGAAACGAAACTAGGGCATAGCTGTGCCCTTTAAAATGCCTGTTTTTCTTAAAATGGCTACTGTCTTGCTATGCCTAATTCTTTAATATCTTACAGAGTGAACAAGCACAATATGATTTTAGAAAAAATAAGATACCAGGTCCTAAGGAATATGTTTATACTAGTATGAGTATGAATTCTGTCCTAAACACAAGGAGAAAAAACAAAAGGTGTTCAAGCAGATTTGATATTCTAAGCAGTGTTACATGAGGATGGACTGGTGCAGTGCTGCAATATTCTTCCAAGCTCCACAGAGATCTCCAAGTTGCCTGCTTTGGTATGTCCATGGAAATTATAACCAAGATGAAGAGTTCAAGAAGAAGAAAATTCAGAAGAAATAGATGGAGGAGTCAGATGAAATTATTTAAGACTCCCTGCATTTGATTTCAGTGGGACACATCCAGTTAAAAAGGATTTGAAGTTCAGTAGAGATCACAACGGGATTGAGGAGTCACAGATTAAAGGTGAGAATCAAAGCCTATGGTATGACCAATGTGTAAAGGAAAGAGGGTTAAGTGTGCAATGATAGGGATCATAGTGTGGAACATAGTAGGAAAAACAGAAAGAAATGGTATCAATAATACCCATGGAAAAATCTAGAAGAAAGAATGTCTACGAAGTCAATGAAGAAAATCAGAAGAAGCCAGCTGTACTTTCAGCATAAAGAAGGGGTGTGTGCATCTGTGAGTTTGTGTGTATACACTCCTTTTATAGACATTGAAAAAAAAAACAAGATAAAAGGTTTATCTGAATTATTCCTCTTTCTTCATATCTTGTTTTGTAAAGGTTCCAAGTAGGAAAAAAATCCTGAAAAAGTAGTTTTCTCATTCATAGATTAAATCAGTGACACCATTTGGTCTTTCTGTGTCCATTCTTTTTAAAATTAATCCCATATAATGACACAAGATACATTTTCATGAGACTCTACCAAATATGCTACTTTACTGTTAAAAAACTTTATCTCCTAATTGCCTCCAAGATAAAGTATAAAGTCCTGTTTTTTAGTGCTAACAATCCTTCATATGGAAGCTAAACCTCATATTTTGTTACCCTATTAGATGAATCTCTTCTCTTATTTACTCTCCATTCTGAAACAAATCTTGTATATGTATGTCTCTAATAGTGTTTTAATCCTTGACATAGTTCCCAACCCTGCTGTCTCATCCCTATACCACTTTGAAGATCAGCTCCAGTTCCTTTCCTCTAGTGTTCACTCTGCCTTTCTAGACCTACTATAGTTTTCATTTGGTATCTATCAGACCAGAGATCAATACCTCTGAAATGGGCCCCTAATGACTCTGTAACCTTTAGAAACCTCTCTAGGCCTCCATTTTCTCAGCTGTAAAATTAGGTGACTTTGAAGTTTCTTTAACTCCCAAGTCGTTTGATTACATATGTACATGATCAGAACGTGTACATATTCCATGTACTGTATGATATGTACATGATATGATCATGTATTTTAGTACATGAAAGAGCAGTCTCAAAAATAGAACAGAAAAATAAAACAAGATACTTGATGTGTGTATGTGCTCTCACACAAACACACACACTCACACACACACACATTCACACACACGCATAATATCTTCCAAAATAATTAATGTGCTAACATTAGAACTTTGCCAATGAGTGGGTTTGATAAAGAATGTACTATGGGATGGGAAAATGGTGATGTAGTTGTAGAGTAATTCAAACTTTCACAAAATTAGAAGCTAAAGTCTGGAACAAACAAACTTTTGAAAAATGTTGCCAATAAAATGAACTTAAAACCACTATTATGTGACCTTGATGACTTCTTGAGACTCACCTTATTTCCCCTCCCATACACCCTGCCCAATCTTGAGGTGCAATATCTCCTCCAATATCTCTGAGTATGTGAGTTATAGGTTCTAAGTCTTTTAAAAGTTCTGTTGTCCTCCCTGAATTATCACTTTCCTTTTGGGTCTGTCACTTTTCTGTTGTTTTGCTTTCATGCTGCTGGATTTTCTCAAATGTTTGGTGGTCCATTTTCGGTGCTTTCCACTTAAGAATGAGTGAATAAGAAAGTTGCTTATGTGTCTGTCTTTCTTCCTGGAAAGTAAAATGTTTGAGATTAAAGTTTGTGTTTTATTCACCTCTTTTGCAAAATACTTTTGCACACTTGCCACACAATATTATAAATACAGTATTTAGAATATAGTGATTGACGTGCTCTTTGCAGTCATACAATATTTGGAATAATGCAATGTTAATAGCCAACAAGGTGAATTGAATCAGTTATAAAATCAAATACTGATATCAACAATTGGCTAGGCTATTACTCATACAAATGCAGAGGTTTCACCCAGAAAAGAGCAGGCAGAGGGGATAGTGGAAATGGAATAGTAAAGGCATAGTCAAATGTTTGAAAGACGGTTGTACAAATATAATTTAATGCAACAGGCACTTAGCCTTTACCAGGCACTATTTTGAACATTAAACACATAACTCTACCTATTCAGGTAAGCACCATTATTTTTTTTTCATTTTACAGGTGTGAAATCAAAAAGCAAAAATATTAAGTAATTTTCCCAAGGCCAAATAATAATTGGCAAAGCCATAATTTAAATCTGGGCTATTTCTAAAATAATCAAACCTCTATAGACCTAATTATCGTACCTTACAGCCTTTAGAAATTAGAAGAGGGTAAAATTTATTAGCAATTAGAATTTCCCAATGATGAACTGCCAGGGTCAAATGGCAAGGATGTCAAGAGGAAATATTTGCAATGATCATGAAGTTAGATATTCAAGATCTATTTCATATTCAGAAGTCTCTGAGGGCAGTTTTATGCACTTATACATATCTGTCCTCTCCCAGTAAAATATAAGATTCTTGGGAGTATGGATAATATCTTCTACTGTTTTATGGTCTTCTCTTCATATGCTTCAATATAGAAAATAAGCACAAATATTTGTTGATTCATTTTGAAATACTTTCCACTGACCAGACTTTTAAAACAGGGTCAATTATTTTTTATCTATGACGTTTAGCATAAAAGCAACTGAACAGTTACTATTTCTAAAGCCCCTTTCCAGGGCTGTGATTTGATAGGACACAAAAATAAACAGGAAATACATCAACAACATTCTGTCTTTTTGTGGCACAGTTGGACAGAGCTAGACCAGGGCTCCAGAATTTAAAGGTTGCTTAAAAAAAGAGAGAGAAATGAAATGGAATTCTGAACAATTTTCAAGATGGCTTATTGATCATGTCACCCAGGTCTTCTAAACTTGATATATAAGAAATATCAAATATGAAGATCAAATATCGGTGTTAGAAAAAGAAGCTAACCTTTCTGATGGCCTCAAGAATACGTCAAACATAACAGCAAGCTGTCTAAATATTTCTGGACTACAATATTCGAAGACAAGAGGAACAATCATAAAGATTTTACAAAAACAATTGTCAGCAGTAAGAACACATCGGAGAAAATATAACAAGATTGGAGGCAATATTTCTTAAATGTCTCTCTAGATTGTTGAAATCATTTTTGAAATGATCATTTTGTCTCCAAACAGTATCAATTTAGTATTATAAATAGAACAACAGTAATTTTGAAACAAAAGCAACTGAGGTCACTACAATTGACTTTATACTTGAATACATTATTTTTTTAAGGTTAAATGAAAATACAAAAAATATTGAGTCATTAAAAGAAGAATATAAGCTAATGACAATAACCTCCAAATCTACTTTTGAAATTTAAAAAATAATACAGTATACATAACAGTTTGTATCTAATAGCAAAAACAAGACATGAAAGAGAAATATGTGTCCTTGTTTTAAAAGTAATGAGATTACCTCAGTCTTTGAAAGCATCAAATGACCCTATAATGGTGAAATATGGTTGATTTTAAATTTATAATTACACCTACATTGACTAAGATAGCCCCTAAGTTCCAAATAAGTCATTTAGAAATAAGGAACAATTTCTGCTTACCTGCTACTTTTCTATGGACCACAAAGCTTTCCTGGTCCCACTGATGACACCAATTCCTGTGATCCTCTCATTCAAATTGATGCATTCAGTTGTTAAATCCCCTTCCTTTCTTCTAAGAGTACTGTTAGGAGCCCAGCCAAGTCACTACTTCAGAGTTCCACTATCTAGGAAATTCTTCTTGCAATCCCAAGAGAGGAGTCTACCTGCCAAACCTAGCTTATATGTGCTACAGACTTAGCAACATTGACTCTCTTAGAAATAACCAGGTGAGAGACAAAGGGTACCTCACAGTTCAGAGCCACCAATAATTAATGTTCAACTATATGTGAGCAAAAAAAATTTTGTGGACTGGCTTGTCTTTTATGACATTGTTTAGTGGAGAACCAGGTAGTATTGTAAGCAACTAATTTTGAAACATATCTAGAGCATAACCCATAATAATCACACATAATAATAATCACCCAAAATAAGCAGCAGGAGCTGAAATTGCAGAAATGAAAAAAATCCACCCGGGAAAGAAGAGGAACTAAGATATTGGAAATGTATATTTAGCAGTTATAGCTACAGAAAGAGCAAGTAAATTGGCACAAAAAAAAAAAAGAAAAGAAAAAGGAAAATTAAGAAGGCTTTTAGGTGAAACTACTAGATAATAACACTGTCATGGGAACCCCTATAAAATGCTTACATTGCAGTCTAACAGATCCAAGAATGAATCCTCCAATGGTTTAAGAAATCAAGTTATTGAAAGCACAGGGCTGTCTGTATTTAGAATGTCCCCTCTGCTGGGGGTCTGAAAGTGTGTCAAGAATAGATGCTAACAATAACCAAAAAGAAAAGAAAGAGAACAAACCAAAAAATCACTCTCTTCAGCCTTCCTGTAAAAGAAAAGCTCTAGAAGAAACAGAAAAATAAAAAGGTTAAGGTACTAATCTAGCCAGCATTGAGAAGGACATAAAGGTCACAACTGTGTAGAGTGCATGAACTCAACACCAAGAGGATTTGGAAGTCATTTGGCTTTCACTTAATGCTGTAAAAGTGTTTTTGTTTAATTATGGAAGCCCTTGGAGGCTCTTCCTTTTCCCCTTCAAATGTGGGGAGTCATCAGTAATGGAAATTACCTGCTTGCGAGATTCAGAAAGACAATGTGCTGGACACCAACCAGAGTTAACCTGGTTCTGACAAATCACAACCAAGCTTCTCTTTTAAGCAGCAGGATATCACTCTGGGGGATTTTTCTATCAGCCAAAGTACATCTACCTGGATCTTTGTAGATGTGACCTTCAATTAAGACATCAATTTCCTCATTACCCATTTTCCACGGCTTAGTTTACAGAGAAACGCCCAGGGAGCATGAAATGGGAAAACTCAGAAGGAATAAGAAAGGGGATTTTAAAATAAGGATAGTCATTATGGCCTCAGGGGAAATGGTGGACTGTTTGGTAGTCTTCTAAAATTTTATTTTATTTATATTGATTCCCAAGGATAGCTTTAATAAGAGATGTGGTTGTCAAAATCTTTTTTCAGGAATTATATGCTCTGTTTGATGGACAAAGAAGTTTCTCTCTGACCACCCTCACGATTTGGGTCAATATGTCACGGAGGAATATTTTTATGTTAGCAACAAAACCTACCTCCTTAGACTTTATAATATTGAGAATGTTTGCTGTAGCCAGTCACAGTTTAATCAGTATGATCCCATTCAATATCTGTATGAAAGGCCAAAAATTGCCCCAGAAACCCATTAAAAATTGGTACTTGGTGGATAGTCCTTCCAACTCATGATCAAGGCTGCAACTAAGTCAAGATTAGTCTGAAAAATGAAATAAAATATGTCCCTGCTATAGAAGCTAGAGACATTATTTTAAGAAAAATTCAGAGCCAAAATATGTTATTTTTCTTCAGCTTGACCTGACAACAGTGATGCCCCACTATGTTCTGATGAGAAACAGGAAGGACGATGCAGGCACCCAGTTTAGGGTACAGACTGTTTCCATAGGCAGGGTATCCAGAAAGGCAGAATGCTTCTGGGAGCACAACAGCATATGATCAGGGAAACACGAAGAACAACAGCCATGTTTTCCTTAAAATTTTAATTTAGTGAATTCACAAAGATGCTTTAAGAAATATGTACTCCTTTCTCAGCTAAACAGGAATTCCAATTTACCCCATACTTAAGGGGCATCTGTTTCTTTGTGTTTTGTGGCTTTTTGGTCATCCCCCGCCATTCCTCTAATAGCATTTTATTTTATTATCAATTTTATTACTAAGAGCTGACAATGTGTGTAAATGTGCATAGAACACAGTCTCCATATCCACCTCAAACCTTCATGGTCAAAAATTTATATATATGCATGTGTGTATAATATATGTTTATATTATACATATATTTATATATGTATATATATAATGCAGCAAGTAATTATATATAAAATAGAGGTAAATATATGTCTATGCATTTGTATGTATGTGCATATGTTTACATACTGAGAAAATTTCAAATATCACATGTGCAAAGGAGCCAGTTTGAGAGTAAGCTGCTCATGGTGTGTCCAGTGCAGAACTTCATGCATTCTAGGTCTCAGATATTAATGACAATACACCCACTTGAATTTTTTAAACTATTTATATAACAGTAGAATTGTTCAGTTTCACAAGTAATAAGGTCATGAGAAATTACCTAATTCAATGTCTGTCTTTTAGAGATGTAAATACTGACAGCCCATCAGGATAAAGCCACTTGTTCAGAATTGTATTATCTGTGGTCAACCTAGGATGGGCTCCCAGTGCAGTGCTCTGAAGTTAAATTGTTCTTTCTATTAAATGCTCTCATAGGTGAGACCCTCTCTAGCATTGTTTCTGTCTTCCATTTCTGCATGTATTTTAAACAATATTTTTTAAGATGTATTTATTTAGGCATACAAGAACTGGGGTACAGGCCAGAGGTGTGGGAGGTGATAGGATTCACCAGAGACAGAGTAGGGAGCGAAATAGTCGGACTAACTGAAATTCACTGCTGAGGGGATCAGCAGGCAGGACAGGAGAGGTCTGCCGGGCCATGTAGGTCAGCTCCCTTGTGCAGCAGAGACTGTGGATAGCTTCCCAGTGCTGTACTTAACCCCTTAAGCCACCAGGGATGGACGGAGGCCCTTAAAAATTGTTTAGAAGGGTAACATTTTGTTCAAAAATAAGCTGAAAAAAAATATGTGTGGGTCTGTTCCACATATATCTCAATGCAGCAAGTAATTCTTTCATTCCATGAGGTTTAACATATCTTGAGAAAACATACCACATAAGATTTGGAGAAGACATACTCTTTCAAGCCTTTCCTTACATGATATGATTGCTGTTTATTACAGACTTCAAACCTGGAGTCCACCCAATCATCTCATCTTAAAAACTTACATTTGTTGAAACACACTATTTTAGAAGTGATTGTTAGGCCATGTCTTCCTGGTAATCTCCCCAGAGTAAATATTTCTTCATTTCTCCTTCAAACAAAGCTTAACATTTCAGACCCCAATGGTATATTCTGATATGTATAAGTTCATTAGTCATTATCCTTATAAGAATATCCTGAAATCTCACAATCCTGTGGGTTAAGCATTGTGTTCTTGAAATAATACTTTTCTTTAAAGGTTTCCCTTTCTTTAAAGGAGATGAGAATAAAAATAATGGATATTCAATGAAAAGGAGATGACATTAAAAATTAACTCCTTGGGCCTCTGCTGATGGCGCATGTGGTTGAGCGCTGGGGTGTGAAGCTATCCGCAGCCTCTGCAGTGCGGGTTCGATCCTGGCCAGCCAGCGAGGGTCCCACATGGCGCAGCAGAACTCTCCTGTCTCACCCGCTGCTCCCCTCAGCAGTGTATTTCATCAATCTGCCTGTTCTGTTCCCCTCTCTGTCTCTGGTGAATCCTCTCACCCTCCCGAGCATCTGGCCGGTACCCCAGTTCTTGTATAAATAAATAAATAAATCTTAAAAAAAAAATGAACTCCTTTACCTGTTTCATAGCTTTACTGACACTTGAAGTACTAGTCTCAAAGTTGGAAGTAAAAGCTTTGAATTCATGCTATTTGCCAAAGCTGGATATTCAGCTAAAATAACTAAAAACAAAGCAGTACAAAACAAACATAACCATTAATGTTGATTAAAATAAAAATGAAGGACCTAAAATGTCATACACTGAAAGTATTTTTTATACAGGTGAAAATAACTAATAACTGACCCGTTGAATAGTGGACACCTGTGATGCTGATGGCCCAGTCTTCCTTCCCCTTCACATAATTCAGGAACCCTCTTTTTTCTCTGGAAGATTGCCTCTGCATTCTGTTTATCACATGCCTTCATATCTGCAGGCAGGGTGGGCACGACCCCAGCCTGACTAATAAGAGTAACTAATCTCCCTTGACAACTGACTGGAACAGGAGCAGTGATGGGCACATAATCGAAGTGAAGTCAATCAAAATTTTATTAAAGATAATTGTGTGCTCTGGGGAAGAAACTGCTCTTTCCCCAAATTCTTTCTCTATGATACAACCCAGGCTCATGACCACTTTTGATACTGCCTGGAGAGTGCTTGTTGAGATTCATGCCAGCCCAGATGAAAACTCAGAAGACATCCCATTGATTGGCACAAGTTGAACCATTGGTTCCAATTGGCTGAAGCCAAGCCCACTCCTTGATTTCCCAGCTATAATCATTTAATCATTTTTTAAATTTAAGCTTTTCCAGATTATGTTTCTCAATATGCAACTAAAAACCTAATTACCACTCACTTGTCATTCCTATAATTCATAAGATGCTGCCTCTTATAAGTGACACAAAATTTGCTACTTGTATCTACATAATAAAAGATATTCACTTGACATAATTAAGACTAATATCAACTACACAGATATCAGATTTGAAATAAGACAGATAGCTATTTTAAAACCCAAAGCAGACATTTGCAAACCAAGGTCCAAAAATTCTTAAAAGATAGGAGTTTGCTTTGGCAAACCACGTTAAGTTTGAGTGTGTTTGAGTAAATTTGAGTATGAGTTAAATTCAAGTGTATTTGACTAGATCCAGTCTATGCCTCAACATCACTTTAAAGTCTGTGAAATATCAAAGGAGTTTAAAAGTTCAGAACTATAGTGGAAAAATGTACCTTTGCATCCCTAGAGACTGGAGACAGTAATAATACAGTGTGAATTTAAGAAATCATTTAACCTCATAAAATATAAATTAAAATATATAAATGAAATTAATATAAATTAATTTCAAAAGTAAAAAGCAATTATGTTAATATTGAAGTTTTTTCTTGTAAAATTTTACTTCTATATTTTTAAATATAGAAACCAAAATTAAAAACCATCAATTTTGTATATTTTATTCCATTTCAGAATATTACACAACCTAGCAAAATTTGAACTTAATGTTCCTCCATTTCTGGCATGAGAAGAAGAAGCAATACCCATAGAAGCTGATGTACCCAAGTACGCTTTGAACTCTGAGTACAAATAAAAGTTAGAAAATTCTGATGTTTTTTTTTTTTGCCATACATATCAAAATTCAAACATATATTTTGTTTTGTCACCTGTCACTTAACATTTACTTTTTCTCAAGTTCTGCATTTCCATTATTTCCAGTTTCTATAACTAAAACTTACACTGAAAGAAATTGAGATGAGGAAGTACAGGAGTAACTCTTACCAAATATTTTTTCTTCCCCATCTGCATTGCTATTTGTTGTCCCTGCCATAGTGTATATGGCACTCAAACAAAAGACAACTGTGACTACACAAGTAACCTATTGCTCTAACAGGCTGAAGACTTTTAAAATATCAAAGTTCCAAAAAGCCTGCCTTCTTCTGTATAACTTCCTCATGTCATATAAGCTTTTGTGTAACATTAGGGTGACTTCATTGGAGGTAGTAAATTTTTTTTCAAGATTTATTTATTTATACAAGAACTGGGGTACAGGTCAGAGGCGCAGGAGGGTGAGAGAATTCACCAGAGACAGCAGGGAGCAGAACAGGCAGACGGAACGAAGACACAGTTGAGGGGAACAGCGGGTGAGACAGGAGAGGTCTGCCACGTCATGTGGGTTTCTCCCTGGCCGGCTGGGAATCGAACCCGTGCTGCAGAAGCTGCCAACAGCTTCACAGCACTGTGCTCAACCCGCTGTGCCACCGGGGAGGCCCAGAGATAGTAAATTTTGTAGCTGAAAACCAACTAACAAGGATGAATTTCTCATCTCTTTCTTAGGAGCAAGTCACTTTGACAATCTGATGATGTTACATAATAAACTGAAGAAAGAAAGCTTTCTGGAAAATAATAATGTCCAATATGTCTGATTGGACTATCAAGGTAAGATACTATGTTACAATTGAAAACAAGCAAAAAAAAAAAAAAACAAACTCACACAAGGATCTGGGGAAATGTGTTCAATATTGTTGTTGATTCTTGACTTTACAAAACTGAAGAAATGTTTTGGTGTATTTCTTAAGAACTATCCAACTTAATAAGTCTGTGGATGTCTGGTATGAGTAAAAGTGAAAATTTTAAGTTCTCCTATGAAGGATATAGAGAACAAATAAATGAATGGATAGGTGGAGGAGACTTATTTTAAAGAATTGGAGTGACACCTTCCCATATATCAAGAAAAACATTTAATAATTTTTGTACATAACAGAAATATTCCCTCTTTTAAAATGCACATATTTTAAAGTCTGAGAGTGTAATGTTGCCACTCTTCCCCTTTTTATTGCCAGAATTGCTTTGGCTATTGAGGGTCTTTTATGGTTCCATATTAATTTCCATAATATTTATTCTATTTTTTTTTGAAGGATGCTATTGGAGCCTTGATAAGGTTTGCATTTAGCTATAGTAATTAAAACAGAATGGTATTGGAACAAAAACAGACAGAGAACAAAGGAATAAATTTAAGAGCCCCCAAATAAATCCTCATCTATATAGACAGTTAATTTATAGCAAAGGAGCCAAGAGTATATACTGGAGAAGGGTCTCTTCAACAAATGGTGTTGAAAACTGGACAGTCACATGTGGAAAAATGAAACTAGACCACCATATCATATTTTACACAAAAGAAAACTAAAAATGGATTAAAGGCAAGACAATAAGACCCAAATCTATTAAATACATTAAAGAAAAAAATGGGTAAAACACTCTGTGACATTTTCTTCAGTGATGTCTTTGTATACTAGTCTCCAACAAGATAAGCAAAAGCAAATGTAAGCAAATGGGATTTTATCAACATAAAAAGCTTCTGCACAGCAAAAGAAACTATAAGTAAAACTACACCCTGGATGGGTGAAACATTTCACATAATATGCCTGCCAGAGGACAGATATCCAAAATATATTAAAAAAAATTCACACAACTCAGCAAAAAGAAAACAATTAGCCCAATCAAAAAAGGACAGAAGAGCTAAATAGACACTTCTCCATAGAAAACACACATGAAAAAATGCTTATCATCATTATATCGTCAGGAAAATGCAAATCAAAATCAAAATGAGATCTCCTCACACCTGTGAGAATGGCCCACATCAAAAAGACCAGAAATGATAAGTATTGGCAAAGATAGGGAGAAAAAGGAATACTCTTGTTGGGAATGTTAAACTGGCCCTACTACTATGGAAAATAGTATGGAGATTTCTCAAAATATTAAAAATAGATCTACCACATGACACAGCAATTCCACTCCTAGGTGTTAACCCAAAGAATACAAAAACACTAATTTGAAGGGATACATGTACTCCTATGTTCATTGTAACTCTATTTACATTAGCTAAGTTATAGAAACAGCCTAAGTACCTACGGACAGAGGGGTGGATCAGAAAGATGTGGTTGGTGAGTGTGTGTATGTGTGTGTGTGTATATAATATCAGAAAGATGTTATTCATATATATATATATATACCACATATATATGTATATACACACACACACACACACATATATATATATATACAGTGGAATACTACTCAGTTGTAAAAAAGGATGAACTCCTGACATTTGTGATAACATGGATGGAACTGGAAAGGATAAGGCTAAACAAAAGAAGTCAAGAGGAGAAAGACAAATACTTGATGGTCTGATGTCTATGTGACATACAGAGGAACATAACAAAGTGTCAGTCAAAACCAAAGCAATAATATACCTTTAACATCTGACCGCAAAACTGAGACAACCAGAGGGAGAAAGTGTGAGGTAGGAGTCAGGGAAGGAAAGAGCCAATGGTACATGGTGGAACATTGTTGGGGCTCTGACGTGGGCAGGGTGTGAAAGTTATACATTTTTAGAGATTTGAACTTGTAAGCCCTAGAGCAGACATAAAGATGTAAACTTGTTTACCTAATAAACATAATTTGAGGGAAAATGCATTTATTTGGTATCTACTTTGAGTCACTAAAACTGAAATAGTACCTTTAATATTCTATTAACACTTAGGTAGATGTTAAGCAGACTTTTTAATTTCATGACAAACTGCTAATTTTTCCAGGAAAATGTGTCCTGGCCAACATTTTCAACCTATAAAGTTATCAAAATAAAATCTTCTCTAGTCAGCCTGGTCTTCTACTTCAATTTCACTGCTCTCTGAAGACTTTCAATACCTCTCCCCATACCTGTTATCATAGGAAATGGAAAAAAAAATGAAAGAAAGAAATTGCCTCCTTCCAGAACAACAAACCTACTTGCAATTATACCCATCAGTTCCTCTTTCTATACAGCTATGACAGAGGAGCTGTTCCTCTTCACATCTAAGTTAAATCTCTCTCTGTCCTTGGATTATTCTCTCTCTGCACCCTGATTATCTTTCTATACCTTATTTTCAACATGTCCCTCAATACTAGATTCTTCCTATGATCATAGACGAATGATCAGTGTTTCCACCATAAAACAAACAAAAAAGAGAAGATTGCCAACCTCCTTCCACACCTTTTCCTTCAGGAGCCATTGTCTGCCTCCTGCCCTTACACAGAAACTTTCAGAGAATTATCTTTACTCAGTGTTTCCTTGCTTTCCTTGCACTCCCCAGCGCACTCCATTATGATCTCTAGTCCTGTCTCTCTATTATGTTACTGAAATGACTCTTGTTGAAATCAACTCTCTGTAACCATGGCATCACTGTATCCAATTGCATTTCAGTCCTCATCCAACGAGAACTGTCAATGGTATTCAATTTCTTTGTCTAGCACTTACTTTTAGAAATCCCCCTCTACTTAACTTTTATGACAAAATACTCTCCTGGCTTTCCTCCTTCCTCTCCAGATGCTTAGTCTCAAGGACTTTTGTTGGCTCATCTTGACAATCTAGTCTTTGAATATTTCTCAATGTTCTATGTTGGCCTGCTTTCCCAATTCCCTCAACAATTTCATCCATTCTTTCCAGCTAGATTACCATATTTTTACAATTACTGTATTATTAGAGTATGATATACGACTACATATCAATGACTCACAAGCTTATATCTTCAATTCAAACTATTCCTCTATATTTCTCACTCATTTGAGTGTCTCAAGGAGGCTGAAATCTGAACCTAGACCAAATCAAATTCAGGATCTTCTTTCCATAGTAATCTTCTAGTGTCCTTTGCCTATGTGTCCCTTAACCAGTTAAGGGAGCGAGAATCTTAAGGGTCATCCTTGAAAGAGCCTCTCCTTCTGTGGCATATCCATATCATCACCTGCTCTGTTTATCATGCCTTCTAAATACATCAGGAATACATCCTATTGCAGTCTCCACTACTATGACCTTCTTCACACTCTTATTTAGATTTTGCAGTAGTTACTTTCTAACTGACCTATTCTTCCCTTGTTCCACTCATAATTTTCCACTTATTCCTGGTTCCACTCCATTCTCCATGTTGCAACCAGTCATCTAATAAAAACACAAAATAAAATTAAATTCCATTTGGCTAAATTCAACAATTCTTGTATTTTAAATCTTTAGTTATTATTTTTTAAATTAGATATACAATTTTTTTAATTTTAGTTCTCTATTTACAACTCTGATTAAATTTAAGAGATTACTCCTTCTTTATTTGATTGCTCAAATTGTATTTTTATAGCTAATCCTATTTAAAATGGTCCTTTTTAAATCTTGACTATTCTCTCTTGTGATTTTTTTTTCCTTTGGTTTGATGGATGTTCCTACTGGTTATTATTATTTTAATTGTCCTAATTAAAAATTTATTCAAAGAAGGCAAAATAAGCTAAGATTATTCTTTCAGACAAACGATTTGCTATTTTCAAATCTGGCCCTAACCTTTAACTCCAACAAATGTTTTATCCACTACAAATGATTCAAAATTTACTATTGTTTTTCTGCATCTTTTTATTACACATAGCATATTACAAACTTTGCACTGTCACTTTGTTCTTGAACTCTAGAATGTAGTCTTTTCTCCAGTATAGGAAAGATTTTTATTATTAAGATACCTTTTTAAATGTCAAAAATGAATGATAAAATATTAAAGATTTATTTTCTTCCTCTCTCTTCCAATCCAAGTTAAGGTAGTGATAATGATGTCCAAAATACATGTCTTTTTGAATGTTAGTCATTTAACAGAAATGCCTTTTTAAAACGTCTTAATTGAAATATAGTTGACATATAATGCTATAAGTTTCAGGTACAACATGTTGATTTGATCCATTTATATATTATATGATTACTATTGTAGTGGTAATTAGCACCTCTATCATGTCACATAATTATCATTTCTTTCTAATGACTGGAATAACTAGACTTAGTTTCTTAGCAAGCTTGATGTTCATAATGCAATTGTGTTGATATTTGCCATACATTCTGTGCACTGGATGCATAGGAGTTATTTATTAGTTCTTGCAAGCGTGTACCCTTAAAGAATAGCTCGCCTATCCCCCTACCCAGAAGTGTTATTTTAATAGAATAATAATAAATAATAGTAAATTAAAGTTCAAATTTTTTTTTTTTAAAGATTTATTTATTATTTATTTATTTATTTATTTATTTATTTATACAAGCACTGGGTACAGTCAGAAGCGCGGGTGGGTGAGAGAATTCACCAGAGCCAGAGCAGGGAGCAGATCAGGCAGAAGGACCGAAGTACACTGCTGAGGGGAGCAGCGGGCGGCAGGAGGGGTCTGCGCGCCATGTGGGACCCTCAGGTGGCTGGGGAGCAGCCGGGGATCGAACCGGCGTCGCAGAGGCTGCGGGCAGCTTCGCAACCCAGCACTCAACCACTGCGCCACCTGGGGAGGCCCAAAGTTCAAATTTTTAATCTTTTTCCAGGTTCACTTTTTCCTCTTACATTTCAAATGTAGGTTAGCCACTACTGAAAAATTGTTGTTTCATTGCTTTTCTATGTGGGTTTTATATTTTAAAAATCTGAGTAGACTTTCTTCAGTGTTGAAATTCCACCCCAAATCTCCATATTGCAATCAACCTGGAATACTTTTAGTAGCTCCAATAAATGGCCTCCTGGGAAGCAATGGATCTCATCTTACTTCTGACAAATTTATGAGAGTTTGATGAAAGGAACCAAACATTTACCACCCAGTCTATTCTTAATTGTTGGTCACCATTCCAGCCAGGCTCAGGAGGGGAAAGCCCAGTGTCTTATTCCTGAAGCCGCCCTGCAGGCTGGGTAGTGTGTACCCACCCCACCCCCTCTGCATTCTGGAAGTGTAGTCCAAGGTCTTAAGTGTTGGGGGGCGGGGGGGGGGAGTTTCTATCAAGTCCAGGAATTTGTGATGTCAAGAAGAGTGATGTGTTCATGAGACCAAAATAAAATCAACCTAGACCAATGCCAAATTCTTTTTCTGTCACTCATTCTCATATAAAGGTCGTCTGTCTCCCATGGTGGGGCATTGCAGAAATCTAAAACTGACCCTTATCAACACTTAGTGGACTCCAACAGCAGAAGAAAGAGGTTGTTAGCAAGGACAGTTTCTCTTTACTAACCCAATAGCTAGCAATTATCAATCAGGGCGGTAGGGCTGTGTGTTGTGTGTGGAGACAAGGTCTAGAAAAGTCTCAGAGCTGCTAAGACCAGAGAAATCAGAGGCAGAACGTTTATATATCACCTCCCTCCGTCAACCCCACCCTCCCCAGCCACTGCACAATAATGCTTGCCTTTCGGGTTAAAGAAAGGCTGGCAAAAGTGCTCAGACTTGAGGAGTCCTGGCCCAGGAAAAACGGAAAGAAGCTGGAGGGGGGGCAAGAACAGAGGGGTAGTCCTTGTCTGAGTGCACGATCTGGTGGCTTTGTTAGCCTCCAGGCTGAGAAACGCACAGTCAGCAGGGAAAGGGGAAGAGAGATTGGCGGCAATATTCTTAAAAACAACATCGCTTAAGTCTCCAGCGTGTGCCCCCTCGCTCACCCCGCCGAGGCAGTCAGGTCAAAACCGACTCCCTGTAGCCAGCGCTGCAGCCCAGTTCCCACTAGCAAGAAGGCCGGTGTCCGTAACCACAAAACGCCCAGCTGCTTCACCAGCCTAGCTCCCCTTCTCTGTCAACCTGCCGGGTTCTACCAGGCGCCTCTCCCACGGAGGCGCGTACTGAGTTCGCCCGCGGTCACCCCAAATTGGATGATGTCGCTCGCCGGGCACAGCTGAGGAACTAAGACTGGCCAGGGGTCCTGCCTAGGGCAGAGTGGGAGGCGGCTACCATTGCACTTCGGAGCCAAACGTCAGAGCTTTACTCCTCAGAGCTAGTTCTCCCTGGTCCGTGCAGGGCACCGATGACGCCCCAGACGCACCTCTCCCAAGCCCGACCGCCCGCACGCTGGCCCCTGGTGCAAAGAGCTAGACTGCCTATCCCCTGCCACTGTCCTTTCCGGCCGACCCAGGCTTTGGACTCAGTTCCCACAATGCCACCTATTCACCCGCGCCTCCCAGGAGTCCGAGAAGCCAGAAGGAAGAAACTGGAGCCAGGGGAAGGTGCTTGGGAGCTGCGCAAGCTCGCCGCGTCTCCAGCTCAATGATGGGGGCTCCCCTGGAGCCAGAGCGCGAGAAGGAAAGCTTGACCCAAAGGAAGAACCCCGGGCGGTGCTCGGCTCCTCCCGTGCACCTCCGCGTGGTGTAGGGCCTGTCAGCCCCCCGAGGGGCGCCACCGCGCCAGCCTGGACATAGCGGAGAGTACTAGGTAGTGCCTGCGCGCCCTGGATGCCTTTCTCCAGTGCCGCCCCTACTTCTTAGCCCAACACCTTTGACCCTCTGATTCCTAAAGCTCCTTTGCCAGCCCTTTGTGTCAGGTAGGAATAAGGCTCGGTTTTCGGGATGAATACAAAAACGCCAATACCCAAGAGATATAGTGACCTTTTCACCTTCCCCGTGAACTCCTTCTCGGTCAAGGGCCCTGGATCGGTGACCAAAACTACTTGTTCCCTGAAATGTCCTTGCGATTCTTATCCGCGGAGGCTTTAAGTAGCAGTTATCGGAAAGCCCTTGGGGATGGACCTGGGGGGCGTCCAGCCTCCCGCAAGGACGTGCTGCTTGGGTGGGGAAGTGGGGGGCGGGCAGGAGCTGGAGAGCTGGCGTGACAATTGCCTGTGGCCAGGAGCCGGCTCGGTGAAGACCCTGCCAAGAGCACCCCTCCCCCTATTGTTCCTGCTCCCCTGGGATGTATAGAAACGGGGCCACTGGACCTCTGATTGCCAACTCCCAACCCTGAGCTCTGAAACGTGTAGCTGGGCGGGGTCGGGCAACGGTTACCCCCTAGCAGGAAGGCGCTTCACCTCTCAACTTCAGGCGTTTCCGCCGCCCCAGAGGCGAGGGCAACAATGGAGACCAGAGCGCGTGGCTGGCACACGGACGCGGTTGGCACCCAGCAGCGCGTCCTGCTGCGGGGCAGGGAGGCGGTGGGGAACTGCAGGCAACCCGTGGCCGCTCAAGTGGTTTGACTCGGTTTTACGCGCAGTTACAGTGCCGACCTTCAGCCCATCCAGTGCTGCGCGTCCCTCTCCAGCTCGACCCCCACTCCTTCCCCGCCCTCCACACACACACTTTCCCTCCAGTCCTGCCCCGGAGTTAACTGGGGCTCCCGCTGCTCCCCACCGCGCCGCGGGTCTCCCGCCGGCACTACTGGGGAGTGGCAGGGGGTTGGCCCGGGCTGCTCCAGGCGGCGGGCGGGCGCCAGCTGGGGATTTGCGTGGAGCAGCGGCCACCTCCCCGGCGCTCTGCACTCCTCGGCGGCTGGATCCTGGAGATCCTCTGCCAGTTGCCCGGCTCTCCCCTGGGTGCTGAGCTTGCGAGCCGAGGTAGGCTAGCGTGTCTCTGTCGCTGGCATCGACCTTGGTGGCCCCTTCCAAACAACACACCCACGCGCGCTGGGCGCAAAAACCCAGCGTCTTCCTTCCCCGGGGCCTCGGGTGGAGAAGGGCAGACGGACGGGGAGAGCAAGCCGAGAGAAACTTGTTCCTCCCCGTCTCCTGTCAGGCAATTACGGGAGAGCCAGCGGGGGGAGAGCGGAGGGCGGGCGCGAGGGAAGAGCTGCAGAAGGGGAGGAGAAGGACCAGGACGAGGAGGTGGGGGACGAGAGGAGGGTGCAGTTGGCGAAACTCCTCTGTCTCCCGCTCATCTTTTCATTGCTTGCTCCTCTCCTTCGAGCAGACACCCCGGATCTCCCCTGGGCGCCAGCTCCTCGGCTCCAACGGGTCCAGAAACAAGCCGGATTTTTTTTTTCCCTCTCTGGAAATTGGCTTTGGTGTGTGTTTCCTTATCTCCCTCTTCCCCCGCCCAGCCGCCCCCCCACCCCCGCCCCGGCACTGCCTCCACCCGCCCCCCTCCTTTTTGAGACATGGCCCGGGCAGTGGCTCCTGGAAGAGGAACAAGTGTGGGAAAAGAGAGAGGAAACCGGAGCTAAATGACAGGATGCAGGCGACTTGAGACACAAAAAGAGAAGCGTTCCTCTCGGATCAAGGCATTGCCTCTCCGCTTTCCTTTCCCCAAGACCGCCCGAGGATTTTGCACGCTCTACGCTGAGTTGAGGCTCTTCGGATTGTTTAGATTCCGCACCCCACCCCCCTTTGCTGTGTTTCCCCCCTTGCGGTCTCGGTCTCCCACGTCTGCCTGGGGAACCCGCGCAAGCAGAATGGAGAGGGGACTGCCGCTCCTCTGCGCCACGCTCGCCCTCGCCCTAGCCCCGGCCGGCGCTTTTCGCAACGGTAAGTGACAGGCGGAGGCGCGTGTGCCCGCGCGGCGCTAGGACACCCCGGCGCTAGGGCACCCCGGCGCTAGGACACCCCGGCGCTAGGGCACCCCGGCGCTAGGGCACCCCGGCGCTAGGACACCCCGGCGCTAGGGCACCCCGGCGCTAGGGTACCCCGCGCTAGCGCACCCCTGCGCTCCCCGCGCCCGACCGGGGTTTTGCTTCCCGCTCAGCTCACGGGAGACTGGAGCCACCGGGATGAGCGGGGAATAGTCACCTCCCGGCAGAAAGAAACTTTTAGGCAGGCGTAGAAATACAGAAATAAGATCAGTAGGTTTAGGGCAGGAAGGTTTCAAATCTTCAGCCTCCCTCCTGAAGTTGGTGGTTTGTCTGTGGGTTTTTCCTACCGCTGTAGGAGCTGCCTACCTCCCCAGATCAGCACACCAATTATCTTAATAATGTTTCCTCCCAAAGGCAATTAGATGAGACTCCCTTTCAAAAATCTGATGGCTGTTGAAAGTTAATGAACACTTTACCACCTCCTGGTTCCCTTGCAGCTCCCCTAAACCGCTTCTGCTGGTGGGTGCTTGCAAGAGATAGTAGTTTGTCGGTTGAAGGAACTCCCTCCTCCGCCTTTGTAAATCATCCCTAATCCGGTCTGGAGTATGAATGAAGGTTGTATAGTGTCAATGAAGGAATCTGATATATACAGAGTAAATCACCAGGATATCTGAAAATCCCTAACCTAGTTGCAGCTTTCACTTAGCTTTTAAAACCACTCACAGTTAAGTAAATGAAGGGCTGCTGGGTTATAAACAGTATCCTGTAACCTAAATAGTGTGTTTTAAAATGTGATCTGTTTGTAGGCATGTTTGACTTATACTGTAAAGTCGGTGAAGGCAAGGGTATGAAATTATCTTTACAGTAAGTCTCGAGCAATTATTAACTAATTATCAAATATTTACTTTCGTCTGGTTTAGATTTCAATCAAAGTAATTAGAAGAAAAGAACATCCACTATTACTGTGGTATATTGTTTTAATAAGAGACCACAAGTGGAGAGGTTCATACCAAGAAGAATTTAAATCATGTCTTTATGATGGAAGTTAATCTCCCTAATTTGCTTTTTGGAGGTTTTGTGATTGAAGCAATAGATTTCCTCCAACAGCGACCAAGCGGTGTTCGAAAAGATATGCTTGGAAGCAAAGCACACATGCTCACAATTGTGAATGTGGGGTTCAGTTTATTAATGAACCTGAGTTGGTGGCATCTCTCAAACATATGGCAGGTAATGAAATAACATTCTCTTCCAACTGAAAGAGCTCAAGTGGTGAGACTTTAGCAATATCGTAATCTAGCCCCTACCCTCACAACTCCTAAGATTAAATCTGTAGTGGAGGTGTTTACAGGATAGATATGAAATCTAATGCGAAGAGCTTTCAGACTTTAGATTCTGAACTCTGTGTGTGTGTTTCAACTTTTTTGACAGAAATGTGACGAATGCTCAGAACCTTAGCTTCAGCCTTTGAGTCTGGCTGGTTAAAGCCATGTTGCTATGCTTGAAATGACCAAAGCAAGTACATGCCCCTGTAACTCAGCAGACCTTTTAAAGCCATGTCCACCTCCTCTGAGTACCAGTGTTTGCTAAATTAATTCATTAACCTTATTTAGGGCTAATGGTCCAGAGTCATTAGAAATTGCTCTTTCTTAATCAACTGTTAGAGAGATTTAACAGAGCCAGAGAGTCCAGCAGTCCACATTATCTTATTACACTGTCACTTTCTCAGAAGTCACAGATTAAAGAGCTCTGGTGTGGTACCAAGTCCACCTAAATGTCTTCTAAAGTGACTCTGTCGAGTGACTAGAAGCAGTACTGTTTTATTTCACTCCTGTAACAGATGCCAGACACTGCCATGCTGTTTGTACAGAGCCAGAGGAGACTTAATGAGAGGGGGGTCACTTTGCAAGTTTTCTGCACATTTAAAATAATGGAAGAACCTCAGCAGAATCACATAACTGAGTCCCCTATTATCATTAGTTGAGATTCTGAACTCCAGTTGCAACATTTCTTCTTGGCAAACCTTAAGGTTTTAAAAGCCAAGGCAAAGGAAACCAGTACAAGACTATTCCCAAGTCTTCAAAAACAATCAGAAACCTCTAGCAATTGAGAAAAACAATGTAATTTATATTGTCTTCTTTTAATTTATGGGAAATGATTTCTGTAATGCATGTAGCTTTATGCATTTTTGATGTGCACTTCATCTTTCATTTCCATTTGACCTGGTTTTCCTGTAATAAAATTCTGTAGATTTATAAATTCATGCTGAGAGCAAAGAATGCCATTCTCCTTCCACGGGGAATCTATTAGATGCAATATTAAAATCTATATATACCATTACTGAAATTTTGTGATTGATAGGCTTATATATTTCACTCTTTCATACCTGTTCCTTTTACATAGTTTATGTACCAAATTTTTATTGCTTAAAATTAAGCATCAATAAATGTGGCAGCATTTCAGGCTGAGGTTCTCCAGTATGAAATTCATCATAAAAAGTGACAATGAAAATCTACACTGAACAATAAAGCAGCCCAGAGAGTGGTTTATTTGGCTCTCAATAAATCACTTCAGCATTTGGATTTTTTGAAATAAAGGTTCAAAACAAGTTAGCTCACCTTTTCCCAGAAGGTGAGAATATGACTTACCACATGTGATGCCCAGACCTCAGTGTGGTAGGATTTTTTCAACATGTAGGTAATTAGAATTAATGTTGTGTGGCTGTTTATTTTTCTTTCTGCCCCATTGCTTTGATCTGGTCTCCAAGCCTGAATAACTTTACTTAGAGCAGTAGAGCAGAATATTTTCTGCTTCCCCAAATATATTTTATTCTCTTTGGGTCTGGATCTCAAGAGCGGAGATAACTCAACATCACTTAGATTTATGGGCAGATAAAACAACAACAAAAAAGGCTTGGCTTTAATCCAGGCGAAGTCTTGGGAGACACTCCCCACTGATCAATGACATAGACCAGGCTTATCATCAAAAAGTGACACATGGGATCTAATAGCATCTTTTAGTCACCTTCCACTTAGAACTTGCTTCTTAATGTGATTACACTTCTTGGGGGATAATTAAGTCTAGGAGAAGCTCCCCGGGGATCATGTTAACAGCAATAGAGAGGATTTAATGTTTTTAATGCTAGAAGACCTTTTTCATGGAATGGAAGTTTGTGGGGAGTAGGAGTGGAATCCTGACATCCTTAGTCCACTGTCCTCCTGAGCCAAACTTCCTGGCATCAAAAAGTGTTCCTAGGTGATGTGTTGCTTTCAGCACCATCTGAAAGTTCTGTGGACACATCTTGGAGATTCCCTTAAAAGGTTATAGAACATTTAATAACCAGTAATTTAAAAATAACAAGAGAATTGGGGAAAGATGTAAAATGATGTTTGTTTGTTTTTTCAGATAAATGTGGCGATACCATAAAAATTGAAAGCCCAGGGTACCTAACATCCCCTGGATATCCTGATTCTTATCACCCAAGTGAAAAATGTGAATGGCTGATTCAAGCTCCCGAACCATACCAGAGAATTATGATCAACTTCAACCCTCACTTCGATTTGGAGGACAGAGATTGCAAGTAAGTGACAAGGTATTTGAACAGGGCACCACAGCACCATCTAGTGGTCATGGATGTCTAAGAGGGGGAAACCTGTGAGTAAAATGTAGGCTATAAATGGATCCAGGAGGGATTCTAATCTAGGCCAGATCATATGTCAGTGGTATGGAAATTAAATTATGTTAAGTGATTTCTGAGTTCCCCAAACTAGGAATTTCAATGTGTAATCTTTTTCCTGTTAACACTTTTGATTTGGGAACTCTTGTTGAGAGAGAGAGACAGAGAGAGTGTGTGTGTTTCTGGAAAGGGGAAGAAATAAAAAACAAAACTTGCAATTTTATTAAATATACTGGGTCACTCACATATCACATGAACAGGTGAAGTTGGATACCTTGTGTGATTTGAAACTGTATCTTACTGAGTTTGACATGACAAGAACAAGTTGTCTTTGAATAAAGATAAGGTATAGAGGATAAGTTGGATGATGGGGTTTTATATTAGATTGATTTTTTTCAAGTCTCATGGTAAATGCTTGGAAATATTTATTAATTCGCAATGAATACAGTGGGACTCAAATATATACCTGTGTTTCATCCATTTGTTTTAGTCTTGCATCTCATTCTATTGTTAGTTTCTAAGCACCAATTTATGCCAGAGTTCATTATTATGAAAACATTCTCACTGTAAAGCTACTCTAAATTATATCTTCTCACTTTATATGAAAGAACTGGCATGTAAGTTTTGCTTTCCACAGTATGGATAGTATATTTTAATATTGTAGACAGCAATGCACTCAGACCCAGGTGTTTCTTCTCTCTGGACATCCAGTTTCTGTGTTGTCCACATCAAGCCATTCTGTAGCAGCGAACATGGTGTGTTCTCCAAACACTTAAGCCCGAAGATAGATTCCTAATGAAGTTTAGATATAAATAGTTTTAGCAAAGGAGAATAATCTATTTAAATCTCAATTCTAAAGTGCTTCTCACTTTAGACCGATTTGTTTTCTCAAGCTTTAAAAAAGGTCAATTTGATATAACCATATACATTGTATAGAGGTTACTACATTCACTGGATATAAACATTATTATGCAGGCACATTCATTATTAAAAATATGCTATTTACAAATGCATAATCCTTTTAGGGAAGACAGAACAACATGAAAGTGTTCCCATTTGTAGGAAGTTTTTAACAACCTGTTGAGTTGGTGGGGCGAACTAGTTTTTCGTGGTCAGAGAAGTAAGGTTAATTCAACATTCTGGTGACTAGAGAATTAGGATAAAAATCAAGTATACTGTTGGCCAGTTTCCAAATAATCAGCATATACTACAGCACAATAAAATTATAGCAATTCCAATTTACTCTTTGTTCTCTGATTTAGAAGGGCTGTTGGCTTTATATTGACATTTTAATCTTGTGTCTTTCTCCATTTTATTCTCTATGGAGGATTTTGTTTTTTTTTTTCCCATGTCAATCACATAGACAACCTAGACAACCTGGGGATTTTCTCTATTTTATTTTACTTTTCTTTTGCTTTATTTTATTTAGTTTTCATTTTTATTTTTGACAATATTTAAACTAAAAAGACATTTTTAAGAAACTCTAGTAATACATAATCATGTAATAACAATATTTGAAAAATAAGGTGCTATTAGATTTCAATAATTTCATGTTTATAATTCCTGATCTGAAAATCATGGCTATCTGTGTATCATATCATAGTTAAATAATTCAGTATAGACAATCATTATTTACAGCAGTTAAGTTGATAAATATTTAGTGGCTGGATCTTGGGTGAGACTGGGTCAAGTCTTGATTTGTAATATTCACCACTCTCTGTAGTAGTGAATATTCACCACTCCATAGTCAATTTTTTCAAAGTACCTTTCTGATGTCATTGCACAGACCTGCAAATATGTACAACTGGTTCTTATGAATTGGTACAAGCTGCCACTTCACACAGCTGGAAAAGAAGTGTAAAAAGGGGAAGCCAGTTGCAAGAGTTACTGTATGTAAAGTGCCTACAAAAATGTCTGGCACACAGTAAATCTTAAATAATTATTTGTTGTATCATGATATGAGGTGGAGTATGGTGGGGTTGAGGAACACCTTTTTGGTGGTTTTCTTTTTTAAAGATAACTTTAAAAAGAATAATTATAATTTATAGAAAAGGTAATTTTAGTGATATCAATATTATATTCAAGAGACTGAGATGGTCAAAAAGATTATCTCTGTAATTGTAATGGTGACCTTTTTTTAATTCTATAGAATAAGGTGGTTCCTTAATTTTAGCAACCCAGGGTTTGTTCTCTGTGAAGTTGTCATCTTCTGGCCAATTTTGAAGGGTGGGTATATATAGCTTGATGAGGTCGAGGAGATTTTGGCTCTGGAAACATATCTTTGTGCTATGGTTTGAAGTGTTGCTACCTGGTTGTTTTTATAAATTTCAAAAAGCAATTTTGGAAAAGAAAAAGAAAATTTCAAAAAGATATAAGAAGAACGACTTAAGGCATTGTAGCCACTCTGTTTCACCTTGAGCCACATGATCTCTGCTCATTGTTAAAGGTTGTAGTTGAGAGTCTATGCATGTGGAACAATTTGTACCTCCTTTTGTAAAGACTGTGAGGAGAATCCATAGCTTTAACACCATAGAGGGGTAGAATATCCCAGAAAAATGGGAAACACCAGAAACTCTTGGAAGGAAAAACAAATTCATAGACTTTAAAAGTGTACATTGGATGTACAAAAACAGGTTTATGGTTTGGGTTGTTTCGTTGTTATTAGTAATTTATATTAGGTAACTCCCAAAATTGTATTTGACATGATACAAAGCTAGGTAGGGTAAACCATATTCAGAGACATTTTAAAAGCTGGTAAGCTTTTAGATACCATTCTGTTAAGAACAAGCTCTTTGCCTTATTTGAGATATATAATATCTTGTTCTTGTCACTACTTTATGTCTAATAGCAGTACACGATGTCTTTGGTTACTGGTAAGATAAAATGAGGTCGTGAATATGAAAGCCTTTTGAAAGGTTAAAAGCTCCCCTCAAAATATGTTATCACCATTATGATGATATTTTTAACAACTTAGTGATTGTTAGAACATTAGGAAATAAGAAGCTAAGCATAAGTCAAATTAGATGTTTTCATCCAGCAATGGGATGCACCCTGCCTTTTTTTTTAAATGTCAGTATTTGTACAGTAAATTCTTACTCACTGTTGTCAGTCAGTTGTTAGGAACTAGTACTTTCAGTGAAACTACATATAACCAAAACAGGTGCTTCAGTAAAATTGTTGCATTCCTTATCTATGGGGATTGTTTTTTTCTCATCGATATTATAATGAATCCAAGTTGAACAAAATGATATTATTTGAGTACCTGTTGCATAGTCAACTTACACCATGTGAAAACTCAAGAAATCAATTCATTAGCACATTTGCTTTTAGAGAAACATCCTTGAGATCCAAGTAAACAATTAATTTGCAGGGTGTAAGGATGGATAAGTAGTTAAATAGTCCAATTGTGATATGAAAAATATTTTAATTTAAATTTTATTGTTTTATTTACAATTAAATAAAAACATTAATTTCATAATTTTAGCCACAGAATTAAATGCATATAAACCAACAATGTTCATATAAATGGCACCAGGAGTGACCTTCCGAGTTATTAAGTAAACTAAGAATCTAGCCTTACAAAAAGTTTTTACAGTGAATATCACAGGGGGTAAGGGGAGAAGAGATACTTCCTTAGAGAAAATAATTTTGCAAGTTGTGCTTGATAGTTTTAAGATGAAATCACCTATGTTTATGCCACCACTGAATCAGGTTTTATTATATATCAGCATCAAAACCACAATATTATAGCTCCCTCAGTTCTTTTATTGAACAAGGTGTGGTGTGGATCAAACAGTCAATGAAGTAGGAGAGCGTTTGTCTGCAGAGCTAACGAACTTCTGGTTAGATAACTGTCTGGATTTATTGTTATGTTGATATGAGAAGCAACTAGAGAATGTTTTAAGGTGTTAAGGGAATGGAAAGAATGTGATTTTTCTATAAATCCTCCATCTTTGTGAAATGTCAAAGCATAGTCAAAGACAGAAAAGAAAGAAAAACACAACCTGCTGAGTGTTTCTCAGAAAGTAGTGTTCATTCTACCTCATAAATGGCTTTCAGGACTTACATTGAGCTGGTTAGATCTTAACTCCACTGTAGTTTTCTTCGGTGGTAAGGCAGACATCTTGAATCTCATAAAACTTTATATCTGCATAATAAACAAGAATGTCATTGATACAGTAGTTAGAATTTATGAAACTTTTCCAGTTTCCCAGCAATGCGAACTATCAGCTTGATAATTTATAATGGCTTGTGACAAATACTGCTGAGCCAAGAGGTGTGTGGTTACATTCAGATCAGATGTCATCATCTGGGGAGCAATAAAAATTTCACAGACATTGGGGTAAAAACATTAAGAAAATGAATGTGAAGTTCCAGAAAAAGAGTCTAAAAAGATGGTAGCATTGGGGGACAAAGCCCTTACTGACAGGTTCCTGCCTTCAGCGCCTCATTTGTTAGTGCTGTCTCATAATTTTACCAAGATACATGGTTAACAGCATAGATGTTTTTCTGTCTAAAATTTAGATCTGTTATCTCATTTGTATAACCAAAAATAGTTGTCTTTTTCCTAATTCTGTGCAAAGAAAGATTTTACTCATAACTTCATATGAAGTTTAATTGCAGTAAAGTTATGATTAGATAGAGATGATAATCAGATTTGGGGATTTTGTGGAGACCAATCATATTGTTTGATTAAAGTTCATTTTTAAATTATGTAAATTATTACAGACTTTGAAATACTGCTCATTTCATTTATTTTCATAGAAGATAAACTCACTGAATGAAAATTAATCTGCCCTTAGTTTCTCAAATCTGATTATTCCTGCAAATGTAATTATGCAATGGTCACTTAGTTGTTTATTGCCAATTTGGGGAATGTAAGTTCCGTTTTTGATTTCCATGTATATAATTTTCTGTTTTTAATCTTTCCTTATTTACTTTGTTCACCATGTATGTTTGCATTAATTTTGATTTTTTGAACATTGCGTTTTTCAGTTTTCTGTATTCAATGCAAATTGCTTACTCTCCTCCCAGTCATGTGGTTTAAATCAAAACAAAGTCCTTCCTTTGTGGAAAAAAAAGTGGGCATTTTTAAGTTAAAATATAACTGCATTTTCTGTATGAAATATAGAAGTATATGCACTTTTAATTAAAGTGGATCTAGAAAAATACATGAAGTCAGTGTAAAGTTTGATAAAATTTTACAAGCTGAGCACATCCATACAATCAATCCAGAACTAACCATTTCTAGCTTCCTAGGAAGCAGCTCCCTCCAACTCATGTTCTTTTTCCGTCACAAACCTTTGGCTTCATGGGCAATTGTTATCCTGACTTGTATAATTACCTTTTTATAAATTTTAAAATCAGACAAAATTAAACTTTAATCTTAAAAGTCTGTGTGTACTACCTTTAATATTGTATACTCTTTGGAATAGAGTTAGAAAGTGCATCTTGTTTCATTTATAATAAAAAAACAAGAGTCCTACAGAAACATTCTCTAATTTTTTTCAGTGGCTAGCTACAATAGAAATATCTTTTTTTGATACATATGCTATGATAATGTTAAACACAAAATTTATCTGGAGCCTGCTTTATATACAAAGCAAATTAGAAAAATCTTCCATTGCTTTGTTTTTTCCTCATCTCTTTATTACTGGCTTTGATCACAAATTACTTCCCAATATGGGAAGTGACTTCCCACCACCAACTCAATTCAATTAAAAAACTATTGAGAGGATAAGAATGAACCCTTCTCAGAACAACTGCTGGCCAATGTTGTTGCTACCACCTGCAGCATCCTTGGTTACTATTCAGGCAGATAATTATCTATTTTCTTCCTTTTGATTTGTTCCCCATTAGCACTGATTTAATTTAAACAGAACCCCATGTGTTTAATAAAATTAATTTTCTTTATTATTTCTTACTATAAGCAATCACATTTGATCAAACTGAATCTCGAGTATTATAGGGTTCTTGTGTGTTAGGCATTTTTACAATATAAAAGAAGCAACCTTTATGCAAAGCTAAAAGAGAAGGTTAGTTTCAGTCTTATCAAATTGAATCAACATGTGCATGGCATTTCAAACCAGATTTCACTTTGGGGAGCAGGCACTTAAAAATTGATCCAAGTGAAACATATGCCTTCAGCCGGCACGCATATTATCAACTCCTTTCTTTTCAGCGTAAAACTTGATACTCGCATGCATGCTGACATACTTCGGCCAACACACACACAAACACATATGTGCATGTGCATGTGTGTGCTTGTAAAAGAGGTTACAAAATCAGCTCAACTAATTGCCATTGTAGTATTCATCAAGGCTGATCGTTAAATCTAAAGAAGAATGAGACAAGATTAGTGTTCAGATCAGGTTCCAAATGCCTCTTAATTGGGTGTTTGTAATCAATCCTGATTGTAGTAGTGAGTGACTTGGAAGAACATAGCACCTCAAAAGAAGATTTTTCTTCCTGTTATTCTGGTTGATTGAACTGTTTCTAGTGTATAGGTCAGTTAGGCATGACAATAGATCGTTTAACTCTTAGATTGGCCTTAAAGGCACCCACCTCATTACACTGGCTTATGGTTGAAATTGGCTAACCTTTACCGTTAGGTTAGAAAGTGAACTACATTGATTCAGAACTCTACTGAATTCTGCCAAAGAAAAGAGAGAAAAAATCTTTTGGCTCTGTCTACTCAGTTGCCCCATAACACCTTTTTTCTCCTCATCAAGTCCAGGACTGTATTGTACATATCTTATATATTATTCAGTTAACCTGTTTTTACTCCTTTAAATAATCAATAGAGTGTTTAGAAAGGAATCATCATGGCTGGTTCTTACTGTTGAGTCCCCATGACATGCCTGCCTTCTTACTCACTGGGCTCTCCACACACAAGATCTCATGTCATCTCCTATCATGCTCATTTTACAGGTGACAACATTGCATTGTAGAAAAGTTAAATGAGCACAGAAACTCAGTTGATGTGCTAGTTTTTCATCTTTGTGATTAAAGGGAATGTGCCTTTTAAATGAGAAAATTTTGCCAGCTTATTTTTACTTGAATGTCCATTTTCTCCTATGAAACATCTCAGAGAAAAGTTTAAATGCAAACCAACTATCTAAGGACTTAACTTTTTAACTCTTAGTTCAGATTAAGTAAACAGTGGTAAAAATTGTGTCTAGAAACTTCCAACTAATTGGTTATTTTCTACTCAGTCAAAACTCACTCTCTGGAATGAAATTGGGGTTGGGAGAACATATCTAAACTTGGATCCCTTTGGTTGATAGAGTTTGAGCGCACCTATAAATACAGTATTTATTCAAAGTCTAAAAACCAGGCAGCACAAGAGTTCAATTTATACAGTTGATTCAAGGGATATGTGAGACCAGCTGTATCCAGTGCTTTCTCACAGACCCAGGAGTAAGAAGATTGCGTTATCTTCCAAACACTGCTCATTTACTTATTCTTGAGCAAATAGCTGGAAAGTTTTGCTGTCCCACAGCTCTCCTACTTGTAAATTTTTAATACTGTACTTGCCATGGTTACTCTGTAAGAGTTAAAGAGAGACTATTTGCTCAGTCACTGCATTCTTATGGGAAACAGAAGAGTGTTTTCTAAGAAGAAACAGATGCTCTGGAATATATTGTCTTTAGTCAGGTACTTGTACCAGCAGCAAGCCAGGTTGGAGGTGATGGCTTGTTACTTCTGTGACAGACAAGCATGTCACCAGGAGAGCATCACCCTGGGTGGAAAGAGGATCCTAAGTGTTGCTTTATTCAAGTTCTTAAATTTCTTTAGAACACCCAGAGGTGGTAAAGGTCAGTCAGTATAGTCACCATTCCAACTCCTTGCCTTACTCTCTAAGCCAACAGATATGAAGAGCAGCCATGATGTGAGATAGAAACAATTAGTGAATTAGGGAAAATCAAGATATGGTCAAAAATCTTAATAATAGAGAGATAACTTTAAAAAATAAAAACACTAAATCCCCAGATTTAAAGGACACCATTAATTTAAAAAAAATAAACAAACAAAAAACAATCCCTCACAAACTTGGTAGCACTGAAGTTGACTTCATCAGATTGGGATGGTTTTTTAGATATAGAAAAACTTATCTAAATTAAATCTCTACTTTTTTATGTCGATTCATATTTGTCTATCAATGCTTTAATAACTTGAGAAAATGGGAGTGTGTTTTGTAAACAAATCTGGTCACAGAAAAGTTGATAGTAATATATTAAAATTTTAATTTCTGGTTCATCTACTCTTCCCAAAAAAACAGCCAATAGAAATTACAAATCTCCATTAATTTAAGTCTGACACTAAATGCACCTCTATCCCACACCCATTAGTTTAGCTTCTTCTTTCTAACTTATAGATGTTTATTTCCCCATTGGGTGGTGAACTCTGTGGGGATAGAAATCACATCTGACGTTTCTACCCTCCACAATCCAAAAGAACACTTTGTACATAATAAACACTAGTTTAACTGAACTAAATAGCTGCTGGTTTTATTGAAATTGAAATCTGGAAAGACTAGAGAGAGAAAATGAAAACTAGAAATGAAAAAAATTTGTCTTGCAGAGTAGAAGTTATGATTCACAGTAGACATCCTGGAAAAGACAAGCAAAATATAGTGAAGGGCAAATTTTGATAACGGGCAATTTTGATAACTACTGGAGTGAATGGTCAGTGTGAGTGACAACCTTTTAGAAATAGTCACTCCCTGGACATGGAGGTGGTAGCTGCATTTCTGCTTTCAAGGAATCTGACCAGGTTTTCCCTCCTGCAATCAACCAGCTGAGTCGGAGGCATCAGAACTTGAATTTTGTAGTCTCCCATTCTCTGCAGTGCATTCAAGGCCTGCAGACTGGAGACAGCCATGAGAACAGTCTCTACCACACACACAGCCTGCCCTTCTGCCACCAGGCATGTTTTGAAAAAAATTTCAGCCCTGGTTCCATTGGGGGCAAAAACAATACTTGAAGCTGCCCTAGCAGCTTCTACCAGGGGATAGCCCATATTTTTATTTTTCAAAGAACATTGTTGACACTAGGCTGAGGATAGGGTGGAGTTTTATTTTACCATCGATTGGAATATTCTACTTTTTTTCCCCAAGAAAAAAAGTTTCACGTTTTCCTTACCGTTTATTGCAGAGCCCATTTCTTTGTGTCTGGGGAGACTCCCAAGAAACTGTTAGAATATATTGGTTCAGTCCTTCAAGACATATTCTCATTTAGCTGTTTTAGCATCATACCTGATGTGTGTGTTAGTTCATTAACGCAAGCTGGGGATCGCTGATTGTCAGGGGACTATGTTAGCAGCTCCCTGTGAAAAAGTGTTCTGGTGAGAATTAGGGGCATGGGTTATAATTGCACCTCTGCCTTTCATTCTCATCTGTGAGACAGGACACAGGTCATGTGGGCTGGGTTGTAATCTACATATGACTTGAATATGGCACCAAAAGAATCCGTGACTTTGACAATGTTAGCCAGTGTGACTCAGGAAGATGTAAGAACATCAGGGTCTGATGGAGGAAAACAGCCTAGACAGAGTTTTTGATTCATCTTTTTCCCTTCTCTTTCTGGAAAAGAAAAAAGCTTTCCTTCCTCTACCTATCTCAGTAACACAGTTTTGATGAGATAATGTAGGTGGAAGTGTCTTGTGAATACAAGAGGAGTATGTTAAATAAAACCTAGGTAGTTCTATAACAGGAAGTGCATCCGCAGGTTTTGTTCCTTAAAATAAGTTCAGACTGTAAACAGTAGTGTCTGCATCCTTAGGTGGAGGCACTTATAAATATTTCAAAAGCACTGCACATAGTCACAATAGAGATAGCATCTAATGCTCAGCATGGATTCAGCCAACAAGAATTTCTGAACACTTTTATAAGTTGCCTGGTTAACTGTGTTATAATTTTGGACTTCTAAAAATCTAAATGGGTAGAATTTCTGGAAAATCCCTTGGAAGATACTATCTCAGTATCTCAAACTTAATAATAGCTCTAATGGCTAAAAATAACTCATTATTTTTCATGTGCCTGAGTTCTTATAAATATATCCATGACATTCAGATTGTAAACGAGCCCATAGTTAAATAAGCAAAGTGGAAACTGATATCATGGTGGTTATTACAACAGAGATATCAGCCTTTCCCAATCAGTTAAAGGAAGTAGTGCCACTATATTCATGTCCAAGAAAGATGAAGCTCCTTGGATTTTGTAGTATTAATTCAGAGAGAAAAGCACAGATGAAAATAAATGTCATATTCCAAATATTCTTCCAATCCCCAAACCATCATTATCTCTTGGCCCTAATTTTTTTAACATTTGTATGTACAATATTTACACAATTGGCTACAATGTTCTTCATTCCTACATCACATGATATTGCTTCATCTTAGTTTCCTCTCCACTTCTCTGACCACTTTTTTGGGCTACTTTCTCTCTCTCCTCCAACACTAATTATAGGCATTTGCCCACCTTTTGCCTTTGCCCCAAATGTTTTTACGCTGAATTGCTTTTTGAACTTAGCCACTTAGTTCAGATAATCCCCAAATTTCTTTCCAGCCCTAGATTTAATCTAAACATTGAATTCGAACTTCCAAATTCTTCCCAGGTAACAGACCATGAACACAAATTAAAAATCCTATTTTGCACCATCGCTTACCAACGACTTCTCTTTTACCATTTCTTTTTCTTATTGATTCCTTCCTTTCCTATTTTTTCACACTTGCAACTCTGGAATGGTTCCTGATTCCTATTTGCCCACAAATCTAGTCAGTTGACGATCTCTAAATTACATATTCATAAATGTCCGTCATGTCTATATTTCCTATTGCATTTCAACTGCTACCACCCAAATTCTAAGTTTTTAACCTAGTTAAAACCTAGTTTCCCATTTCTTCCTTGCTTCTGTCTATGCTTCTTAACCTTTCCCAAGGCAGCTCCCACCTGTCTCTCTGACCTAGCCCCTCTGCCTCCCCTCTGTATTCTTGCCAAAATGGTCACCTTGTATTTCTTCAGACTCACACCTGCTTTCCTACACCATGGTAGGTGTTTCTTTTACAGATTCATGCAGGGTAAATATTCTTTACATACTTCTGTCTCCCTGTCAAAGTATTGCACACATCCTAGTTTCAACTGAAATTATGCTTCTTCACAATCCCCAGATCAGGAAATTATCAATTAATTAAATGTGGTTTCCCTTTCCTTGTCCTTCCCCTGATATTCCTAAGAACCATGTCTCTGTATCATTCATGTTCTCTACAATATTCTGTAGTCTGTCATAGTCATTAATATTCTGTTACTCTTTGCCCAAGTAGCTTATAGGGGACCCAAAAACAGAGACTGGCACTGTTTTCTACTGCTTGAAGAACCTCGCATGATGTTTTTACAATTGCAGGTTCTCAATATTTGAATTGACCCACTGACATCCACTGAGTTTTCTGCAGTGTGTTCACCTACTGCCGCAGAAGCAAGTCAGCTTGTTGGGAGAGTCTCTAACTCAGTGAGACTCTAAAAATGCATATTTTTACTTCTCATTTACATGATAAGCCCTTTATTTTCCTGGGTAGTAGAGTCAAACTTACATAGTTCCTCTAACAACCTCTATTTTTAAAATTCTATATTTCTCCATGTGAGTAGATTTAGCTAAATCTCAAAAAAAATATGCAGCGGTAATGCTTGACTGAAAGCTTTTCTTTCTGTTTCACAGTCATCTCCATAATCTGTTTTGGAGTTAGAGGCATAGAAAGTATTAACATTGTAGGCATATGTCCTGACTGCTGAGTGTTTTCTGACATCCCCGCAACTCCTGGGACTTTGTGTCACAACTCTGCAAACTTTGTCTATTGTATATTCCTATCTGGGCTCACATCCAAACCACCTTTACATAAATTTAACACAAATAATTTAGAGCCTTCTTCCGTTCCAGCTGGCAACCCCAATAAGTGCACATGTTAACTCCACAGTGGGCTAGCCGGGAAAGGATGTATAAAGTGAGCTTGTCCACTGGAGAAGTCAACATAGGGTGCAACACGCACAGAATGTCATGACTGATAGTCCATGTCACCAGATAAATACCAAGTCCTGTGTCTTGGTGCATCTACATAAAGATGCTACCCTGGTCAGGTGCTAGACTGACTGGCCCAGGGGTTACAGCAAGTGTATTTTCCAAAATGTACAATGAAGGGTTTCACCTGCTGCCCTGGTTCACAAGTCTGTCACCATAGCAGTGATTCCTAAGAATTTCTTAAAGCTTTGTGTCACGATGAGCTAATGTCAACCTAAGAGGAAGAAACAAAGAGGTAGCAGGTGCACCAATACCTACAATAGCAGGTAACTCCAGACAACATAGCTTTATAACTTACAACTCCCTCATGTCGCTGCCTTACACTGAGTTTTCTGTGATCTTTCCAAACATTTCTGTTACCTATCTTCTGGAAACCCATAGATGCCCTCATTCTCATGCCTCTAGTTTGTCTACAACTAAGGAACTGAGTGACTATGATATAAACTCTTGCCTTTCATGGGAGGGGGTGGCAGGGATTCGCTGGGACAAAAGCACTACCTGTTTATGCTATCAGCTGATCCTGCTCTGTGCCAGTCCCTTGATGACCATGTCCAGGCTTCCCTTGAGAAACTTGCTGAGTTAGTGGTGTGGGCTTTCATGTGTGATGCCTGAGGATCTCATTGTGATCCTGAGTTTTATAAATAAATTGGCCTCAGAGTAGTTGTGGGTTTCAGTGTTGAATCTTTCTGGGTCTCCATCCCCTCCTCTCTGAAATAAGTGGTGAGTTTCACACTGTAAGCCCTGTTGCCTCTAACATAAGAGGTTTCTATTTGTGCCGGAGGATCCTGTGGTCCTAAGAGTAAATTCCAATGATATATTTTCTGATGTTTTAGCCAGACCCTGATCCATGGGCTTTCTTTGGCCTTTGACAAGGACCTCCTACTTTTTCTTCTTTTCTAGCTCGGAAGCTACTCCAGCTCAATGCAGTCTCTCCCTGCCTTTGCAACAGAGCCCCCATCCCTCTTCCTGTTCCTTTCTTCTTCCAAGACACATTCTTTATGTCAGTTTGCCCCTAAATTTTATCAGATATTTTAGACTCAATTTTGGCAACAATTTTCCAAGGAATTGTCCATTTTTTCACCTAGACTTTAATCTAGGTATATTTTGTTCTAGACTTTAACAGATACGTTTTGATCTAATCAGTTATTTAGAAAGCTGGGAATGTAGTCTTAAGAAATATGTATTGTTCTGCTTTCTGTTGAATATAAAACATTTGCTATAAGTGGAAATTCTGTGTAGGAATGAGTTATTTATTCTTGAAACTAAATGAGCCACAAGTCAAGTTCACGATATAATTTAACTTGCAGTTGATAACCTGACTATTAACCTAAATTCAGATTTGATCGCTAACACTGAAGTAACTTCTTACCTTATCTTTTTGTTCAACATAGCTTGTTAAAATTAGATTGCAAAGAATAGAAATTATATTGGAAAAAATGCAAAGGAATGACAACAGTGATTTTGTTAATGAATCCCACCTCACTTTTTATGTCTCAAAGGCTCTCAAAGGCAGTGTAAGCTATATAATAATCTATGTATCTATTTGTAAAACAGTCTCAAATTAAGGCGCTTATTCACATGCCATTGTAAAAATAATTTTCTGAAATTGTGGTCTATCAACAGGAGATAAGATGGCATTTTGTTGTCGCCTGCTGAGTCCTATTATGAATATTCTATTTCAGAAGAAAATCACACTGTAAATACAATGTTCAGATTCATTTATTCCCACAATAGCATTTTTGCAAAGGTGCAATTTTATAATTTGATTTAGCATTGATAGCACATCATCATTTCAAAGCTCTTTATAACTACTGGTTAATTCACACATTCTTCGGAAATTGTTTATTTGTACCAGACCCATTCTAAAATAAAATCACCAAAATAATATAAAGATAAAAAATCTTGCCAAAGTGTAAACAGGAGTGGAGGTGTGATTAAGACTTGTTGTCTTTCTAAAGTTCCTTTCTTTAGCACCTCTGACTAGGCACATCTGCACACTTTAGCATAGTTGTGTCACCAAGAAAGATTAGTGAACTCTATTAATGATTATTGATTAATGAATCTATTAATGACTCTATTATAGATAAGAAACTTGACTTAAAGAACAAATCCAAGTAATTCAAAATGGAAATGCAAATAAATAGGATCTGAAATGAATGAATGTATTAATTGCCCTTTTCTCTTCTATTTGGTCTTTCCTTAGTCTTAGTTTAGTTAGCGAGTTAGTTAATTAGTTAAAACAAGTGATCAATAACAGAAGTCCAACAAATGGACTAACATCTAGAATTATTTAGTTCTCAGCATTAGTTGGAAGATGTTTAGTATTTTTAAACATCATGATAAAAAAATGAACTAGAACTATTAGCCCCCATTATTTTTGTCACTTCATCTTTCTTGGGATGACCTTGAGAAAGTATTCATATTTCTTATCAATGTTGTTTTAGAGTTTGATTTATGTATTGGCTTTATAGGCCCTGAGAGTGATGGTGAACATGAGTTCACTGTTAAACATTCATTTCAACATACACATTCAAAATATATAAGTGATAATAAATTCAGAACTCCCAAACTTGGAAGTAAGGATAAATTCAAGTATCTTCTAAATCATTGTTAACTTGAATACCAAAATTTGTCCAAGAATGAATGTCTCAGCTGTGGGCTACTACCTCGTCTGCTCATTAATTCATTCACTCAATGTTCATTGACCATGTAGTGTGTACCAATTACTGTTTGGTAACAAAGCAGTGAGCAAAACAGACATCATTCCCTGCCCTCATGTTACTTATCTTCTAGAATGGCAATGATAAACAAGAGAGTTCTGCTGGGCCAGGTGCCGTCCTTTGTGCTCTCTCTGTGTTCTTCCAGATTGCTGATCCTCATTATCTTCACCTGCGGTTCCAAGACAGACCCACTTGGGACCTGGCTTTTGCTCCAAACAAAATACATATTAAAAACGTCTGGCTGAGGCAATTGTTGGCTGAGCGTCAAGTTTGTGTCGGGTTGTTGGTCTCTCTACTTGTAAGTCACAGCTGGAGTTCCAGATTCTCTATGATTCAGCCCTAAGCTGAGCAACTTTTGTTTCCCAAGTTCATTCAATCCCCAACCCTGAATACTTGACCCATATCTGCCTGTTTACCATGACTGCCTGGCACCCTCTGACCATTTCTAACTTTAGGTGTTGTCTTCTTTGTCAGTCATTATAGGTCCCCATCAATTCCCTTTCACTCCCCAGCAAGTCCCAAGAGACAGGCCTTAGGAAGCAGTAGACATGGATAGAGTGAACATGTGGCTTCAAAACTTCCCAGGATGGTTTGGAGTTGCTTTAAAGTATATGCTTGCCAGAAACTAGCACAGCAGAACAGCTGGGAATATGGCCTCTGGGTGATTCATATATAGGAATCTCTCAGTGGGGGACTGGCCAAAGTCAACTATGACTTTTTGGAGTTGGTTTATACTTCTGGCAGCCATTTGACTGGCTCTTCAAGTGGCACAAATTAATAGAAACCAGTAAAAGAAATTGTAGGAAATATTTTCTCTCTCATATCCCTAGCCAAGGAAGAGAAATAATAATTCTTCAATGAAAATATCCATGACTAAATAAATTAGTAGAATGCTTTATGTTACTATTCCATCTTGTTTTTTTTCCCACTACAGACCCCATCTACTTCCTGAAGGTAGCTAGAATCAGTAGAAATAGAAAGAAAGAGACATCCTTAAGGAAGCATGGACAGAATTTGACCAGGGGGAGGATTTGAGGAGCGATGGAACTAGAATATCAGTCATTATATGAGTGCTTTAACTTTGGATCTGAAGGAAGAGTGGTACTATAAACAGTAATGTAAATAGTAAAAAAAAATTTTAAAAGTGACATTGTGTTCCATTTCAGACATTTTGAAATATATACACAACATCCTGCTGCTTTCCAAGTAAGATGACAAAGATCAATGCTGATAAATGTGGTTTCTACTATTCAGTCTTAGGAGATCGAGGAAAACTAAAATTAATTTGCCAAATCGCTTGCATAGCCATATCAAGGATGACAAATAAGTTTGATACCACATGATACCTCAGATCAATTACTAGTGGCCTTTTGTAGTACATTCAAGAAACATTTTTGGAAAGGGGTAGCATAATAGACTATAATGTCTGTTGAGGCTTAAGGGAAAAATGATAGCACAAGTGCTACAAACATGCCATCTTTAATTCATGGGCAGGGCCTCCCCAGTGGCCCAGCGGGTTGAGTGCCACACTGTGAAGCTGTTCACAGCCTCTGCAGCACGGGTTCAATTCCCGGCCGGCCAGGAGATACCCATATGGCGCGGCAGACATCTCCTGACGTGCCCACTGCTCCCCTCAGCAGTGCTTTCGGTCTGTCTGCCTGTTCTGCTCCCCACTCTGTCTCTGGTGAATCCTCTCACCCTCCAGTTCCTCTGGCCTATACCACAGTTATTGTATAAATAAAAAAACAAAAATAAAAATAAATCTTTAAAAAAAAAATTAATGGGCAGATATGACTCTTTTGGAAATAGGCAGTCCACCAAGTGGTAGAAAAGATATCTATTTGGAACAAACATTTTCGTTAATTAAATAAAAAGCCATGTTTATTTATTTTTCTTAAGCATCAAAAATAAATTTTAAAATTGTATGTCCAATGAGGATTTTTTAATTAATTCCTTTGTTTTAAATAAATATGCATATTCCATAAAATTACTCTTTTAAAACTCAAGGTTTCAATTTTTTTTAAAAATTGCTAACATTTTTATAGTTCTAAGTAAAAATTTTCTCTGTGGTTTGGCAAATCCCATATTCTTCTTTGCACACTGGACCTTTTTTAGAAATGTACACACACTGAGGTTGCATATGTATGATGAAATCATGCTGCATATTTTTCCTTTAAATAAATATTTGAAAGGCAGGAGAAAATAACCCACCCATGATTTGTGCCTGGAAGTTAAGTGAAACGTGGTGGCTTCCGAGGAATGCAAAAATTTAAAAATGGTTTCAACATAGCAAGTAGACTAGAGGAAAGTGAAAGAAAAATCTAAAGATGAAGGAGTTTCAGACCATCTATAGACAAATCAGAAGTTCAAAGGGGTTTTCTGTAGAGCCAGCCTGCAATGTGGGTTTCTTCATTTCCTATTATTTATGTGACCTTAAAAAAAAAGCGAACCCTTATGAAGAAGTGAATTAAGAAAAATATTCTAATTGAGTACGGTCTGCCTTGTCGTGCAGAGATCAGGCTCAGACTCAAGAATCATTGATTGAGGAAGATGCTTTATTCAATGAATCTGTGAGTGAGAGTAACCCCCAAAGCAAGATGAGGATCCAAGTGTTCCATGGAACTGATTTCCTATTTCCAGTCCAGAGAGATGCATAAAGCTGAATGTTACATGGAGCCTACAATTTCTTTAAAAATTCCCTTGCGTAGGATTATGATATAAAGTGTGACCCAGGTCCTTCAGCAGAATAGATTCTCTATTTGAAGAGGCGGAAACAGCAGACGATTCTGGAACTGGAAGAGGATGGCTTTGCTGAATATTCTTCGATCATATTTTTACAAGGAAAATGGTTTCAAGAAACCCCAGGGAAACATAAAAGATAGAGATGAAAATCTTGACCCCGTCTACATTCTCAGAGATGCCAGTGGACCAAGAGCTCTTAAAAGTGCTGTTCAACACCAGACTTTAAAGTATGTTGGCCTGCTGGACTGTGTGGCTGAGTATCAGGGCAAACTGTAGGTGACCGATAGGAAGATAATAGAGAAACCAAAGCCATTTATCTGAAATACTTTTGATTACCCACTGCAAGTTGTGGCATACCCTGGTACCATAAACTGTGATGCCTGCTATAGCTTTCAGATTCAGTGTGGCTTCATTGTTGTGGCCTAGAAAGATGGAGCCCCTCCCCACCTACATTTCATGGATACAGACCTCCATTCCCACAACTGGGCAAAGGGATTTCTTTGACTAGAAGAATATACAAAGAAAGAAAAGAGCCAAATATTTGGAAACCATTTTAGGGAGCAAGTTGTTATTTGAGAATATTCAGCACTTTCTCGCTGTTTGAGAATATTTATCACTATTTACTGAGATTTTTAAAAATGAAGATTCACAGGATCTGAGGAAAGACATTAACACAAATGGGAATGTTAAACTTTTGGAATGTATTGAAACAAAAAGTCAGAAAAAGTTTAGATTTAAAGAGCCAGACTTCAGCACATAAAAAATGAAGCTATTCTACCTCTATCATGTACCTCTATCACTTACCTAAGTTATTCTACCTTTATCACTTACCCAACAAACAGGATGCGTGTGGCATTGGCAGCTCTTGGACACCACTGTAGAACTTTCTGAGCACTGGGCAGGATGTGGTTATCCTGTGAACTGTGAACTGAGGTTGAAAGCAGTGAGGATTGGTGTACCAGGCATTTCCCCCAAAATGCACCAGAAGAAAGAGTCCTGGATGAAACCCCTAGTCTAAGTTCTTGATCTTGAAGGAGAACTCACAACCAACTACTAATGTCAATGCAGTTTTTTAAAACCTGTTTTTATATGTACGGGTCCTTTACATATTTAATTTGGGGGCAAGGGAAATCTTTAATTTAATTAGCAGTACCCTTTGGCAGACCACAAAATTACCCTCCAAAGTAGCCAGACCCCAGTGTGAGAATTGTAATTATAGCTCTATTTGCATAAATGAGCCATATACATGGGAGAAAAAAAAATGTGTTGTTTGTGGAATTTTTCAGCTATGAGGAACAATAATAAAATCTAATAACTTTTTCTTGTTTGATAAGTAATAAAAATTATTAGTTATCATTGAGTTCTGAAAACTTAAGTAAATGCCCATTGTAGCCCTCAGGAAGGGATTTTTTTCTGGAGTGGGTCTGCATTTAAGTTAGAGTTGCTGTCTTAAGATAGTAGGGTGCTACTCACTTTTTTCCGTTCATCATCCATTAAGAAATAGAATATAAGCTGTGAGTAAGGTAAATAAATAAAGCCACCCATAATTCTACCACTCTAAGAAAACACTCTATTCATATATATATATATATATATATATATGAATATATATGAATATATATATGAATATAGTCTATTCATATATATATATGAATAACCCTCTATTCATATATATATAGCCTGTTTTCATCATTTAGAAATATGTATCTTTTAAAAAATGAGGTGACTATAGACAGCTTTTACATGCCACTTCTCCTGAATTAAATTGAGGCATTACTTTCTACTAGGCTTGTAAATAGTTTTTAAAACATGTCTTCTATAAATCACATTATCTTTTCAAAATCAGATTTTATCCAAACTGCTTGGAATGTTTTGATTGCTTCAATTACTCAAAATTATAAATAATTGTGAATAGTACAGAGATGCACATGTGTATGCATAAGGCTTATGTATGTATCTTTGAGAATTTATTTTGAAGAGATTTCTAGAAGTAGAGTTCCTGAACTAAGCAACAAGGACAGTATTAAGACTCTTGAAACAAATTACCAATTTGTTTTAGAGGGAAATCCACAAGACTGGTGAATTTTACTTTAAAACCACACCTGTGTATTCAAGGATATTGATATATTTATGGTATTTATGATATTTAAATCATATATGGGCATACTTTCTGAAAAGGACCAGATAGTTAATATTTATTTTGCTGGCAAAACAGTCTCAATCTCAACTACTCAGCTCTCCATTATAATTAAAGAAAGCACCCAGAGACAATAGGTAAATGAATGAGCACGGATGTGTTCCAATTAAACTTTATTTACAAAAACATGTAGTTGACCATACTTGGGCTGCAAATCATAGTGTGCTGAGCCTGACTTAGTTGAGAAGTCTGCTGTTGTGTGAAAACATCTAAACTGTGGCTTTCAGGAACTGGAAGAAATGCTTTACAGTGTTCCCTTTATGAAGATTTGAGTTTGTAGAATTATTAATCCCAGTTATATTCTAGGGATGGGAGTAAATTGCTTTTGTTACAAGGCAGTTGGGAAACTAAGCAAGGAAGCTGTAAGTCAACCTATTGTTTCAACATATGTAGAAAATGAAGACATCTATAAAGTTAGGTTTCCTTGACCTCTGTCAGGCAGCTGTAGCCCCGCCCTGAATATTTTCTCAGTGTTTTTTCTTGAGAAATTCAATCCAACTCCCACAAAAGTACTGATATTTATGTATACAAGCTAATTTCACTCAATATTGATTCAATCAAGGGCTCTGTCACTCATTAACTCTAGCATTACTACACATTCCTAGGAAACAAAGCTGGAAGCTGGAAGGGGAAAAAAAAATCTGAGAAACAACTTTGTTCTCATGAAAACTACCCAACAAGGAATATTTTTCCCAGATGTTAAGCATGCAACTGCTTTTCCTTAGGTGACCCTTTATAGAGTAGCTACAAGACATCATTGGTGACCCTCAACAAAGGTGTTAAACAGAAAGGAAATAAGGCAAGCTTAATGGCTACTATGGCATACATAATTTGCAGTTATCTGTCAAGGAGACTTTATCATATTGTTTTAGTAGTTGCCTAATTTCCTTGTTCCCTTGTCATTTCTCAAGGCACTTAAATTTCTGAATCTTTATGGCAAAATAGAGAATGAAGGAATTTGTTTTCATTGACTATCAGATCTTACATAGATACATGCATAAACACATACCCTTCTGGCTCCAAGAATGTAAAAGCCTTAGTAAACAGCACATGGAGTCCAGCAGTGGTTTCATGCTCATTGTCCCTGTCTCTTTTATTTATGCCAGAGTAACAACGTGAGCTAGATGTAGACAGCTCTGTGACAATAATAGAAGTATGTTTTCCTGCAAGCCGAAGAGAGTAACAAAGAGATGGAAAAAGAAATAGATTTGACCATAGCAAATTAATATAAACAAAAACTTCCTGTGCACACACGTGCATGCTCATGAACACATATACACACCAAATACACATGGCTGGAGTTAAAATTTTCATTAAAAATACCTTTTCAATAAAAGACCCTAACTTTTGTGTTCCCATTATAAACTTGCAGACACAGTACATATTTTTTTTATGTGTAGAATGTTATATGTTCACATATACTGCTTGGTGCTAGCTGAGAAGATAATCTCGGATGTATATATGACACCTCTGTTTTGCAGATAAAGAAACTGGAGTTTTGACAGTGAGTGAATTGTTCAGTGAGTCCATAGTGCAAACTTGGTTCTCCTGATTTCCAAGACAGTGATCTCCTAACCCATTCACACTTCCTCTTCAGCCATGTGTCTTTTCCTCTTTATTATTTGCTCCAGTGCCTTGGGATTCAAGATCTGGTACCTGGGATCCATGCACCCCTTTTGCAGCTGGTCCTTCAAGAGGTGTAGAGCTTATTCTGTGCTATCTTAAAGGATAGGACAGGGATCAATTGGTATAAATTATAAAGATTTATTTATTTATTTATTTATTTATTTATTTATTTATTTATTTATTTATTTATTTATACAAGCACTGGGTAGAGTCAGAAGCGTGGGAGGGTGAGAGAATTCACCAGAGCCAGAGCAGGGAACAGAGCAGGAAGAAGGACCGAAGTACACTGCTGAGGGGAGCAGCGAGTGGCAGGAGAGGTCTGCTGGCCATGTGGGACCCTCCTCCGGTGGCCGGGGAGCAGCCGGGGATCGAACCGGCGCTGCAGAGGCTGGGGGCAGCTTCGCAACCCAGCGCTCAACCGCTGCGCCACCGGGGAGGCCCAACCCAGGTTCATTTTAATCTGATATTTTAATTTGAAAGGTATACATATTTTTCAAATGATTTCAATACTTTTTTTGTTTGTTTAAATGCAATTCAACACAATAATAGTTGTTATCCACCTAAATGCAGACAGTAAAATTTTGAATGGAATTACGTATAAGATCACTCCAAATCATTGATCTCCACAGTTTTCTCTGTGTGATGTATATTGGGGCCAATGCAGTGTCACAGAGTGCTCATTGGTAGCCTGGCATATGCATCATCATGGTGTCCATTGTTCTATGGCAAATCACTCTTCAATTACAAAGAACTGATTATACTTTTTTACATTACTTTAAATCAGTCTGGTTTTATGGATACTTTTACTTTGTTGGAGTTTCATTGCTGAGACACAAGGCATTAGGGGTTGCACTCTATTTCTACTCTAGTGAGGGTCAGTCTCAAAAAGTGAGTTTTCCCCTCCCCAAAAGCTTTCAAGCAATGGTCAGATGCCATCTGTGAGGAGTGCCAATCATTTTTGTCAAGTTTCAGACTTAGACTGAATTGGGTTCACAAATGAATGGAGATGAGTAGATTGAATGCCAACCACATGGCCACTGGTTTAGATGGAGTCATTTTCATTTCATTCTCCAGAGCACATAATGAAAGACTCAGCTTATCTCAAAGCCAAGTTTGAATTGGATAATGGTGTCAGAATGGCTGCTAGGGGACAATCTTGTACAAGAGTTCTGGTGCCTTTGGCTACTGAAGAGTAAAGGGACCAATGAGGGAATAATTAGGGTGGTTTTTTTTTTTTAAAGGTAATCCAGCCAGGAGAGGGGTCTTGTAGAACAGGAAAAAGATGACTGACAGAGAGCTTCATGGGGGGAAAATGCTACCAAGACTCCATTATGGTGGTGTTTGCTTTTGTCCCCATTCTCTTCTTAGCTCTCTCAATGGTTTGAAGTGATGAGAAAGTACTTGTGGGGGTGGGGACCCCAAATAAAGGAAAGTAAATCACTGAAAGAAGGGGGAATGAATGAAGAAAGTATTTTAATGAAAACATATCTTCGGTCAACACATAAGCTAATTATTATAATGTAGTGCAGCTATTTTTTATTGTTTGTCCTTTGTTTATGCATTTAACCAAATTTACAGTTTGTTATTTCCCAAGAACAGCTAGTACCACACCAAAAGTATTTGTTTTCTCATGGGATTTGGTTGAATCTTTCATTTATAGCTTGAGGAAAAAAATGATTCTCAAAATTTGAAAAAAACAAAATCTCATTCCTTGTTTCTCATCACCATGCCATTACTTGATCTTATTCAGTTAAAAAAAAAAAGTTGAGGGGCCTCCCCGGTGGCACAGAGGTTGAGCGCTGGGTTGCGAAGCTGCCCGCAGCCTCTGCAGTGCTGGTTCGATCCCCAGCTGCTCCCCGGCCACCGGAGGAGGGTCCCACATGGCACGCAGACCTCTCCTGCCACGCCCGCTGCTCCCCTCAGCAGTGTACTTCGGTCCTTCTGCCTGCTCTGCTCCCGGCTCTGGCTCTGGCGAATTCTCTCACCCTCCCACGCTTCTGACTGTACCCAGTGCTTGTATAAATAAATAAGTAAATCTTAAAAAAAAAAAAAGTTGAGTGTAATTATATGCAAGTGGTTGGTTATATGCCATTAGACTCTGGGCACAGACCAATAAATAATGCTTGGTTATGGTCCTTGAAAGGGGGGGTAGTCAATGGAGAAAACAGGAGTTATAAACAGATTTTTTTTTAACTGAAGTGTAAAGGATATTTTCTAAGTTGTTACACAGTTTGGCTGTGTGGGCAGTTTCACTTTCCTCCTGCCAAAACTATAACATTTAGCACTTACTTTTTCATTAATCAACAATCTCTCACAGAGACACTGAAATCGACATTCAAGTCACAGTGATGAGTTTTGAGCTCATCATTTAATTTCCCTATTTTAATAACATAGGGCCTTGATCACTGGGTTGAGTTTAAATATGACATTTTAAGTCATCAGATTCATACCTAAAAGTCTGGAAAGAAGAGACAATGAATTACACTCTGATGCCCTGGGTTAAAAATTTATGATCTAGGGGTCTCCCTGGTGGCACAGGGTTTTAAATCTCAGCACTATGAAGCTATCTGAAGCATGAGTTCGATCCCCAGCCAGGGAGCTGACCCACATGGTGCAGCAGACCTCTCCTGTCTCACCCGCTGCTTCCCTCAGCATGTATTTCAGTCAATTTGTCTGTTCTGCTCCCCACCCTGTCTCTGGTGAATCATCTCCCCTCCACCCCACACCTCTGGCCTACACCCCAGCACTTGTATGCATAAATATATAAAATAGATCTTTTTAAAAATAATAAAAGTTCATGATCTTGTTTAAAACGTGCAGTTTATCCAAATAATGAGATAGCAAATGAGACTAGCAATCTGCAAGTGCCAAAGAAGAGGTACATAGAAATGTGTGATAAGAATTCAAAGCACCCCTTTTTCTTATCATGTAGTTAAAAGAAAAATGGGTTCTATGGATTAGACCTATACAGAAAGGAAGGTTTTTTAAAAAATGTTAGTTTAGGTTCACTGTGCTCTATTTGCACAATCTAGAAAGAAGATAAGGGATGATGTTGATTGCTCTTCACTCATTTTACTCTAATATATTGAGGTCCACAGACAGGCATGATTAATTAGAAATGAATATAAAATCTGTCCCTGTTGAGGGACAGATTTGGCACAAATTTGATAGATTATAATGAAATTACAAGAGAAAGATCAGTTGCCTCAGACAAAGATGTACTCATCTTTGAAAATATGAGCTGTGACTGTAAAGTTGTAAAGTTGACTCTAAAACCAAACATAACCAGAACATTTATATGGAATGATGTCACCAACTGACAACTCATCAACTAAACTCCCATGCCTTAAATACAATTTTGAAGCGGCCGCGGGTCACTTACTAACCACAGGAATAAAATCAGTCTATTTGTTTAAAGTCTTTATTGTTATTTCCAAACTTTGGGGTCCCCAAGGTTGCCAGAGGACCTCACACAGCTCTGCTGTCCCCTTTCATATCCTGCACGAAAGTCTGATTAAATTGTTCTCCCTGCCTATTAACCAGGAGGCAGCGCCAAGCTTGGAACTTGTGCTCAGAAGAAATCTTTGTGTTTCTCCTGGCCCCACCTCCTCATTAACAGACAGAGCAGCTGCAACTTTATTCTTCCAGCAATTTCTGTGTGGCCCTCAGACTGTTGGCAGGATGCCTAGCACCTCTGCCATAGATACCTAGTAATGTAACTTCCAAGAGAGTGTCCAATCTGAAAAGTTCTAATGGCTGAAAATTGGGGGGAAGTCCTTATCCACGAGCCATCTTTTGATCAAGGAGGGGCCCTCTGCCTCAGAGGAAATCTTTCCTGTTTACAGACTTCTGGGGCTTTGAAAAGTCCTGGGAGGCTATGAACCATGCTCCTTAGCTTCTACGCAAAGGGGCCAAACAGGATGAGACCAGGATGGAAACTGCATATCATAGGAACCCAGAAGGGCAGGAAGTAACAACATAAGAAGGAATTCTTGATTAAAAGTATAATTGGAAAAGTTCGTGTTGGGTGAGTAGGGAATAATGACATTAAAATCTGTCTAGTTTTTGTATGTGTTTGTAATAATAAAGCCATTAGCCCAACTTTTCTTCAGCTTTGTTTCCCTTGTCATTTTACTCTTTACTTTGGGGAAATCTGAAATATTTTTTTCTAGACAGTGATGCAGTGTTAAGTCTATATGGGAGGAAAGACAATCAAACATCCATCATTTTTATTTTCTATGTAAACTGGAATCTAGGAAAGACCTTGTTATCCTTTGTATAATTAATTATTCTTAAATTTATAATTAGGGAAATTGAAAATAAGAGAAGTGTATAAAGTTGCTATTCACTAAACTTTTAAAAACACTCTTCACCAGGAATGACATAGGTGTTTGTGAACCATGTGGGAAAAAAAATGGCTCAAAAATTAGACATTAGCATTTCTGAAAGGAGCAACTCTTCTTGCTTCAAGGACGCGCACGTGTGTGAGAGTGTGTGTGTGTGTGTGTGTGTGTGTGTGTGTATGGGGACGGCGGTGGGTGGTTTGCTATTGAAGTCCCACCTAGAATAGGGATTTCCTTGAAACACCCCTGTGATTTTTAAATTTCACTCCTGGAACCAGCCTTCCTGGACCCCCTAGTCACACCCACCCTGCTCTATCCATACTACAGAGTGAGCCACCATCATCTGTTTCCAGACAGAAGTAGTAGTAACATGTTTTATCATTGTAGTCCTGTACCAAGTAGAGAAAAAATTGTCATAAACAGATGGCTCCGTGTTGCAGAAAATGTGCTCATCCAGAATTGCCTCCTTGACTTGCACCCAGCAGGTGATACTTAGGAACAGTGTGCAAGTTGCTCACATATGGCATTCAAACGAGGTTTGTAATTTGTATAGGCTGTCATCCAGTTTATTTATTTTATAAAAATTCTACTCCAAAGGTCAGCCTTGTTCTGCCTATCTCCCTAATTCAGGATGAAGGAAATTCCTGAACTTAATCCCAGGTCAGATGAGTTAAAACAGACTTCCAAGCTCTTCAAATGTAGCACTACGTGCATGCACCCACTGCCCGTCCCAAATGCAGGCATAACCCAAGTGAGAACAGGGTAGGGTCTGTTTCCCATTCAAATGAAGCACTATTCATGTTCTTTTGTGTGGAAACATCTGCCTGCTTTAGACTTGGTTTAAACTCACATAGAGGGGCAGGGCAATGATCCCGGGGATGGAGTGTCGTCAGGAGAAGAGGTCAAGCCATGGTGACACAATGCACTGCTGCATTCTCCTGTGGGACTCCCCTGCTCAAATTGGCCCAGGCCACTCTTCTGAAATCCTCTCCTGAGCACTGTACAAAAGCATTGGCACTGCCTTCTGCAGCAGGAACAAATCTGTACCTTGGAATAGCTCTTCCCACAGAGATGCATTTTGTTGCTTGATATTTTCATTCCTGACTTAAAGAATGACCTTCCCGGTGGACACTCTGGAGTATGCATAGGTGTTACCACTGTTAGAAAGTCAGTGAAAAGAGCAGAGGGGTATTTTCTTGCCCTTCTGAAAGCTGAACTAAATGAGTGACGTTTATTAGTGGGAAATACTGTAGTTCCATGGATTTGAAGGGAAACCCTGGCCCACAAAAAATGCAGGCTGTCCTCAGGACAGTGGAGGGGAGAGAAGGAGCAGACCGTGTAGGAACCCCAGGGACTGTAAAGATTGTAGATGTTTTGAAAGTTGAGCACAGTTTTGTTTGATTTTTTTTTTTTTTCACAAGAACTGGGGTACAGGCCAGAGGCGCGGGAGGGTGAGAAAATTCACCAGTGACAAAGCAGGAAGCAGAACAGGCAGAAGGACCAAAGTACACTGCTGAGGAGAGCAGCAGGCGAGACAGGAGAGGTCTGGCGAGACAGGAGAGGTCCGGCGCACCATGTGGGTATCTCCCTGGCTGGCAGAGAATCGAACCAGTGCTACGGAGGCTGTGGACAGCCTCACAGCACTGTGCTCAACCCACTGCGCCACTGGGGAGGCCCAAGTGGATCACAGTTTTTAATCTTCATTTGGGAGGATATAGGAAACAGCACGAAGTTCAGAGCATGAACTTTTTCAACTTTTCTAAGTCACATAGGTGATCTCTTCGTTTTTCACAAATCTCTTTAGGTAAGTAGAGAGCATTTAATACCTGTGAGGTCAGAGGGGGAAACTAGCAATGCCAAGGATTCCCCAAAGCTCTGCAGCTATCCTCAAGGCAACCCCACTGTCTGTTTGGAATGTTCAACCAAGCACACTTCTCATGATCAATTGCCTACAGCGATTTTAAAAAAAAAAAAAATACTAGTACTGGGGCACCTGCCTATATAACTGGTACTATTGTGGTTATTTCCTGAACAGTAAGTGAAAAGCACTTGAGATCTTGGGAATTCAGGCACTATGGAAGGTTAGGACATTACGTGGGCCCTTTGACTTCAAGGATGAGAATTCATGAGGTGTTTCTCAGGAGGTGTGACTGTGAAGAGTGGACCAGATGCAGCACAGAAGGGTGGGAGCTGGCTGTATGACTCAGCTCCCTCAAAACCACAAGACTCTGTTCAACCTCATCAGTTTGTCCCCATGAGGCCAAAATTATAGGAGGTTTATCTCCTGTATTGCCTACCTCTGTCCAAAGGTGAATTCATGATCACACGGGGGGATATAAATGTAATGGTGCTTCTGGGACCAACGCTGAAAAGAGACTCTCTTGCAACCTCCCTTTTACCAAGTGGAAAAAAAAAATAATTTCCAGGGAACCCCAAGATCTTGAGAACCTGCTTGGCTCCATAAAAACATGTGTTTTTGAATGCCTGCCAAAGTGAGCAAGATTAACAGGATAACTAAATTTCAACTGTGAACTGAAGTATGTCATTAACAGGGAAATGTGGTATTCATTTTCAGAGACTAATATAATTCTTAGAAATTTTTTCTTAGAGCTGAGTCCAAGAGTCTGATTTTCTAGGACCCTAAGCCATACCCTTTCTGACCCAATAGGATCCCAGCACATCACCTAGGATCTCTGGTTTTCCCTCCCCTCCATGAACCCCATGGGTCTGCATAATTTAGGGCAGTTAATAAGCCCCAAAGTTGTTTTTCTTTTTTTAAGGAAAAGTAGGTGCCTTGGAACAGGTGTACTTTGACCTCATGAGATGTAAGGTTGGAAAGTAAAATTTGTAGTGGTTCCAGGAATACTCCAGCACTCTTGTACTCAATCTAAATCTCAAGAAAATGAGAAAATGAAGTATAATCATTACAAATAGCTTCTAGGAACATGCTTGAGAAAACAATTAACTCACAGCTATAAATGAAATATCAACCCCTTAACAGTGTGCTACTTTTTACATTATTTTACTATCTATGCCCATAACTAAATTCATCATAAATTACATGACATCCCAACAGACAACAGAGTTTAGTGTTTGGTTTGAATTGTAGAGTGTGTGAACTTATAATTTGTGATTTATAATCAGTTTGTACAGAAATTAAAGTTGTGCTGAATGGAAGATTTTTCTTTATTTTAATTGGATTATAAGGACTAAAATGCTGATCCTGTCTGAGCTCTGATGGACAGTGCCTTCCAGGGACTCTGTCTTAGCTATGACAGGCTTGGTGTGCAGCCCTAGAGGGCTGTCACTTCCTCCTCCACAAGCTCTAGCATAAAAACCTTATCCTCCCTTCAGGCAATTGCTGCAGGAAATCAAACCTTCCTGGCTCTCCTGCCTGTATCCAGGCCCACCCTGAGGGTCCAGAAGCACCTTGTTCTTCTGTTCACCAAAGAACAAACAAGCTGGTTCTAAGATTTCCAGATGGCTCTGGGCTAGTTTGGATATAAAAACCAAGATTAAGATGAAAGGGGTCTTTTTTCATCAATCCACCCAAAGCAACAAAAAGGAAAAGGAGGAAAGAAAGTTCCAGAACAATCAAACTTCCCTGGACCAAGAGGCAGCCTGCCTTCAAACACACATTCCTGTCTGCCTGTGGGTTCCTTCCCTTAGCAAAAGGCCTATAGACAGATCTGAAAGAAAACAAGAATATTTCTCAAATTTAAGGAATATTATGAGCTTTTTTACAAAAAAGTTCATTGTTATGAACCTTTAATGCTGAAAACTATTTTTTATAATCTTATTATATAAGTACAAAAACATTTCCTATCTAATTTAGTTCAGCATCCCTATGGAATGAATAGATAAATAAAGGATTGCAAGTTTACACATAAATCCCAACATAATTACAAAACCAAAACACAGATAAAAACATCAATTTTGTGTAGAGAATGATGGTATTTGGTAGAAACAAAATGTCTGTTACTTTTCTCTAACAGAAAAGTAAGAAGTATTTGCAATTTTATACTACCTATATTAATTTTATTTCTTGAGTTTAAGCACGATGGACTTTTAGCCATTATCATGGTCTTTGCTGGTTTTTAAATATTTTGAGTTGCGAAATTTGGTTTTAGCCATTGCTAAGCCAGTTGATTTAATGGTGTGAATCCAATATGATATTGGGGGAGGAGGGGGTCTTTTAAATAAAGTTCTCATTACCCATTTGTGTCTAGACTTGCTATTAGTGAACTTGTGCCAATGGCCAGGATGCCAGTGTGTTAGAGTTCAATTCTGTGTTATTCCTGTTTTCCCAAATGATAACGCACCTTTTTCTTTTTCTTCACTTATGTGGGTTTGAATGACCAGGAAACCTTTGCCCATACAGGTAGTTATGCTGTCACATAATCTGTATTCGGGACTCGTTTAATCCTAGTACACACATACACTTGTGGCTTCAGAAAGATGGTGTTCTTCATGTGGTGGCTCCATGTTACATTGTAGTTTTTAAAAATAATCATCGGGGGCCTCCCCGGTGGCACAGTGGGTTGAGCGCTGCCCAGTGAAGCTGTCCGTAGCCTCTGCAGTGTGGGTTCGATCCCCGCTGGCCTCGGAGCAACCCACATGGCGGGCAGACCTCTCCTGTCTCGCCCGCTGCTCAGCAGTGTATTTCCGTCGTCTGCCTTTTCTGCTCCCGCTCTGTCTCTGGTGAATCCTCTCACCCTCCCGCGCCTCTGGCCTGTACCCCAGCTCTTGTATAAAAAATAAATAAATCTTTAAAAAAAATTATTAAAAGAAAAATCTGAAAATTTTGAATTCTCTTATAACTCTTTGGCCCTTGAAGAATGATTGCCTTACCACATCTGACATATTAGAGGTGGTCTCGAGGCAAGTCAGAGGTCCTGGTTTGTGATAGAGGCTCTGAAAAAACCAGAACACAGCTGACTGTTTGAATCCTGCTGTGTTGTTAGTGGAAAGGACCTTCAAGGTTCTCGAGGGCAATCCTCTTTGCTGGCAGATGAGAAAACAACGGTCCATGTTGCCAGCATCACCCAACTGTTCAGTAGCAGAGTCTGATGGGGAACTCTGCCCTCATGATTTCGTAGCAAAGTCTTTTCCCGTCACAGCTGCCTGCTTGGCAGTTAAATCAGGTGCTTTAGCAGATTGGTAGCAACAGCACTGAGGAAATAACCCTTGTTTAATATTATTGTTATTGCTCACATACAAAATGGAAATCTGTGTCGCTCACAGGTTCACTTACAGAGGGTGAGCCCTTCAGGATTTCACAAGATGGCATATTACTTCTTTTCCTCCTCGTTAACTTACAAACTCTTCAGGCCCCTTGTATCTCTCAGCACAATTAACTATAAATAGGTTTTGCTGAAGTATTATTCTGTAAAAAGACCAAGCCCCAGAATAAGAATCAAAATACCTCTTTTGACTTTTGCCATACTCTCACATTCTAAGCACTTAACCCAAATCCAACACTCAGTGAAGCATTTGAGATATCTAGGCGTCTCACCATTATGTAGAGCTGCACCTATACATAAAAATCAGTAAGTGATAAATATCTTAAATTAAAAGAAATACCCTGATTTCAACTTGTAGATGCAAATCCCACTCTGATTCTATATAAACAAGTTCTCTTTAGTTGAATTTGCTCACACATGGTATTGTTCAGTGGTACACAAAATAAAGAATATATTTAATTGGTATTAGTGACTTCTTTGAGTTGAATGAGGAAAGAACATTATCTGTACTACAACTATGACAGATAAAGGTAATGTGAGTAATTCATTCATATGGGTATACAAATATTGATTAGTCCATATCATGATAATAGTACTACATCCCTATGATGCAAATCAGCTATTTTTAAGAGACTTTGGTAGATTTTGTCTGCGTGTATGTTTTTAACAGATGTCAAGCATCGTTCCTTCAAAGATAATGAATATATTTTGTTTTCCCCTTTTGCTGAATACTCAGTGAGTAAGTGTGCTTTGGTAGAAGTGCTGGATTTGGAAGAGGGAATCCAGAGATCCATACTGACAGCTGCTGGCTGCTGGTTGTGTGACTTGCAGCAGTCCACAGCACACATTAGGGCCTTTATTTCCCTATTTATAATATCAATGGGTCAAAAAAGATGCCCTCCAATATCTATTCCGTAATTCTGATTCATCATCATTTTTCCTTGTTTCTAGCACAATGATACAAATTTTATGTGATCCAATATATTATTCCATTATAACGAGGCAACAGTCTAAAAATTTTAAATTGAAAATTCTAAGGAAACAAACTGCTTCTCTTTTCCTTTGCACTGGATGTGAATATATGCTTTTTTTGAGTGAAGTTTTTTGAAATCACTTTCTTTAGTTTTAAGAACTCCGCTAAAAAAGAAACTGGCACCAACATTTAAGTTGGACATTGTAGAAATCTGTTCTTTAAGAAAAATTAGGGAAGAAGTAAGTTTAGAGAGAGAGAGAATCTGATTTCTAATCAATACTAGCATGAAAACACATTTGGAAAGGCTGTGGGACAGCAGCTGGTAGGACATCAGAGGGGGCTCTTCAGTTCTGAAAGTGACTATGATCTTAGACAATTCAAACTCTTTGGGTTTCAGTTTCTATATTAAAGTAAGGAGATTCAACCAATCCATTTTTAAGCTTGTTTCATTTTGAAGATTAATATCTATGCTATATAGAATTATAATATATAACTCTTCAAAATTGTGTCCCCACTTAATAGAGTCGCTGTTCTAAGAAATACTGTAATCTGTGTTTAAATGTTTATTATAAATGAGTTTGCAGCCTCTTTGATTTTTTCTAGAATTCATACCAACACTATCTCTTTTGAAAATTGCATATTCATATCTGCTTTATGTGTTTCCACTGATTTCTAATTGCACTGTAGGTTTCCACAGTTCTATTTAGTCATGCGTTATCTTTGCTGTTGTTCATATTTGTCTGGAAAAGTCTTGTCTCCAAATTACAGTGGCTTTCTTTTTTCTTGCCCTGAAGCAACAAATGATGGGAGAAATATGTGTATGTTTCTGTTCTTCAGAGTCAGAGCTGCCTCAAGCGTAAAATTCTTAACCCTCTAGTTTAATCCAAATGCAATGAATCAATTACAAAGTAAATGCAAACTGTGGCCTGCATATCAGGGGGATTGTGTGAGTTAAATTAATTTTTAAAACCAGATTGCGTTAGTTAAGACTGGGATCTTAATTTGTGCTGACAAAATTATCAAATCAACTTACCAAGGTGCCTGAGACTTATTGCCCAGATAATAACTGAAAATTTGAAAGTGACAATTTCAAATTTAGATTGGTTGGTAGCTTTATTTAAAGTAGCTTTTAAATGCCTTAAATAAAGTTTGCTTTCTGTGGACACCTACAGCATGACTGTTTATAAAAGTACCCAATCATTTTTCCTAAAAACTATTGACAGAAGAAGGGCTTGGTATTTAATCTGTAACCTGCATTGCACTGCACCCTACAGTGGCAAAGAACACACAGCGCCTGAAGAAAGAGATCAAGAGAGCATTAAAAATGTCAGGCCACAAGACCATGTTTAAATTATTAGGTGAGATGCCTTCTTGTGTTTAACAGTAACCCAGTGCACCTCGAGACCCAACTTCCTCTCCACTTGCTCTGTTTTGATTGGTTATTGCAAGCTGTTCTGAAATTGAATTTTAGTTTGTTTCAATAGCATTTTGCAGTAAATAGGAATGACTCTGGTATCTCGTTTGTGAATCTTGATATAGTAATCAGAGGTAATTGAAGCATGAACAAGTCACAGAGACTTATGACAAGTTTTTAAATAAGTATTGACATGTGAAACTAATTTAACAAAAACTGGAAATCAAACTCCTCCGAAAAGGCGTGCATAGAATATAGGGTCCATTGCAATTGCGTAAAGTTTGGCTTTAAAATGGCATGTTCAAGTTTCCTTACCTTTCCTGAAGGACCTTGAGTGTAAGTTACTGACAGACAAGGTTATGACCCGATGACTAGAGCTGATCATCTGACCACTGGAGTTAATCATTTGTCAGTTGTGGTTTGGATTAACCAGGGTCAGGCATCCCCTCCTGTCTCTGTGGCTCCAAAGAATAAGAAATTCTCCTGGTAACAGAGGCATACAAAATCAACTCCAAATGGCAAATTTGGAATATTCTGTAAACTGATCTTCCTCAGACAGATAAAATTGTAATCTTTTATATTTCTGCTCATGCATACTCGAATATATGTAAGTATACACACAACCCATGTTGGCATTATATACATCTTCACTTACAAAGCACCTGCTGAATTTATATTCCATTTTAATGCAAGTTTGATACTAAAAAGGCGAAATAAAAGAACAAAACCTGTAATTTACATCTCTAAGCCATATAACAAAGATTATTAGAGCAGGGAGTGCTATTCTCCTTAGTCTGTGGATTTAAAGTGGGGTGAAAAGCATTTGAGGATAATAATTTGAAATTCAAATGATGAAAAAAATAGTCTAAAATGTTGGCTTCCACAGACACTGACCTTAAGTATAAATGGCAGTGAATTTTTATTTCATGCACTAAAGAAAAGAGAAGGAATTGTGTGTAGCCTCTCAGAAGATTAGTGATAAAGATAAAGGCTATGCAATCTTTTGATGTTTGTCCCCTAATGAAGGAAGTAGAGGCAAGTGATAATGCAGGGAGGGAACATACTGGGGAGAAAATAATTAACAGCTTCATTAAGCAAAACTTACCATTTGTATGTGTTTCATACACACACTAATGTCAGTTGGATTGAGACTTTAAGTAAAACAAATTTCTTTAAAAGACAGTGAGTTACAACTCTTCAACATACAATTAGAAATGCATGAATGTCACCATCATCACTAACACTACCAGGTATCACAGAAAAGTTGAGATCTAAACATCCTATTTTTCTAAATAGAAATCTTGAAAACATGAACCTCATTAGAAACCTATCATTCCACCTGTGGAAACTGAAACAGATAGGATTGACATAAGTGTCTAGGGATTTATAGACGTAATACTTATTATCACTAATAGGAGTTAGGTAACTAAATCCCAGAACGTCTACATGAGACTATGCCCCTAAGTATTTCGTGTGCTCTTCTGAAGGGATGTTGTTGTCATGATGGCTATTTTAATAGGGTTTAATGTAATTGGAACAAAAGCAGAACACCCAGTGCCTTGAGCTTTCCCAAAAGTGATGTGTAGGAAAAAGTTTCTGAAAATGTGAGATGTTTTCTTCCAGAACACTTTACTAAATAATTTAAAAGATTCAGCTTAAATGTTGTTAAAACATGAATATAAAGCTGTGGATAGCCTGAGTTATGTGATGTTTGTTCTAGTTTTTCTTGTTTATTTTCTCAATAAGCATGAATTTATTTCTAGGAAAAGTCTTGGTTTTGACTCTCAGAAAAGCCCAAAATAAATAAAGAGACACATTTTCTAACTACAAGAAGTATCACCTTATGGGGAAATAAATAAAACATGGAAACACCTAACAGTGCATAATTCCAGTGCAACATAATTCCAGTGCAACATGGGCAGCCATAACTATTGGTGCATACTGACGACAAGGATTCCATTGATTCAAGTGGGGGAAACGTTTATAGGTGACTGCGTTTAAGAAAAGCTTAAGAGAACAAATGAATCTTGTGCTGGATCTTGAAAGAATGGAATTTGGATTAGCATAAATTGAAAAAGAGAGAGAAACTTCTGGGAAAGAAATGCCAGAACAATTCTGTGCAACTATTCTTAGACAAGGGGCATCAGGGCAGTTTCCCTGACCATCATTATACTATCCCAGTGGTGGTAACTGGGCAGACTCAGCCTGGAGATGGACAGGACTCAGGGGATGACTCTTTCCATCTGTGTCTTCACATAAAAACCTGAAGCTAATATGCAGACATACATCTGACCCCCCCTTTCTAATGTCCTTTTCATCCTGTTATTATCTAGTCGGATTCTTATTTTACCTTCTTTCTTTTTTTAAAAAAGATTTATTTATTTATGCATACACGAACTGGGGTACAGGCCAGAGGTGCAGGGGGTGAGAGGATTCATCAGAGACAGAGGGGGGAACAGAACAGGCAGACTGACTAAAATACGCTGCTGAGGGGAGCAGCGGGTGAGACAGGAGAGATCTGCTGTGCCATGTGGTTATCTCCCTGGCCGGGCATCGAACTTGTGCTGCAGTGGCTGCGGGTAGCTTCATAGGTTGTGTCTTAACCCCTTGCACCACCAGGGAGGCCCTAATTTCTTTCTTTTTTAAAAAGCGGTGATCAAATTCATTTTAAAAAGATTGAAACACTATTTCTTAAAAGTCTGAGTTATAGCAAGAAGGAAATGCATCATGTTGTTGTGGCCCCAAGAAAGCCTGAACTCATACCCTTGCTGTTAGTTCACTTCCTAGCCACTGACTAGTTTTTACATGGACCACTCCCAAGGATGGGAGGTTGACTCTGTGTATGCCACTCCTCATACCTTGATTCCATTTCAGGCAATTCTGTGTGACTTTGGGATGGGCAAATAATTCAGGATTTAATTCAGTCCATTCACTAGTTAATTCAGTAAAGAATCGCACATGAAGTCAGTGGCTGACAAAATCTACCAGCTGTTCTTGTAGTGATGGGTTCACAGCTGTAGTAAAGACACACATGTCACAGAGTACAACCTGTTCATTTTCTCTTTTCAAGCCTGTAAAAGAAAGACAAACATAAAAGCACTCTCTGCATTTTGGGAGAAAAAAAGGTGCTACGTAAATACAAGCTAACACTACTTGTTTCACCAACAATTTTATATATATCACATATTCTAAGAATACTTTCCTCGGTTGCAAATTAGAATGGGAGTAAAAGCCAAAGCTTTTACTTACAGTCATCTATCATTTGTGTAGAAAATTTCCATTGAAAGAACAATATTATTATTACTTAAATAATTTAAACAGCCTGTGCTTAACATGTCTGTCACATATTAAAGGAAAAATATTTCTTAAGACATTGGTTTTTATAGAAGAAACATTGAAAAACATCAAGTTGAAGTTACTATTTTTAAAGTGACTGCCAAATCTAACATTACTTCTGCTTCAGTAGTATTTGAACTATTAACCTATATTTCTGAGTGTATGTTTTTCAGTGAATAATTAAGGAGGAATTTGGTAGCAGGGAATTGATATAAGGACCATTTGACTTCTCAATTTATAAGTCTGTTTTAAGGTTAAGAAATTATTCAGGCTGTGTGTGTGTGTGTTTAATTAGTGAAAATGGGCTATTTTCCCAGTGTCTGGGAAGGAGAATTATTATAATCTGAGTCATTAAGAAAAGTATCCTGAATAAATGACATTTTTACAGTGTAGCAATAATCTTACTATATTACACCAAAAAAAATTATTAAAGGGAACTATTGGTTGGCATGAAATTGCATAATACTGTACGAAAAGTGGGAGTAGAAAAAATTCAACATAGAAATCTAATAGTTATAAAAATAGGAATGTTCTTTGCCCGGTATTTTGAGTTCTTGGCTGACATGCCTAGTTTATAAAAGAAAAATCAGCTTAATAAATTCAATTACTTCTTTGGCATGAGAAAGTCAACCTCAAAGTAGGTGTGGGAAATTCTTGTTAATACATCTGTCACCCAGACATATTTTTGACCCTCTGGCTCCATTCATGCAGATACTTAGTCTAGCCCTTATACCAGCCTTTCCTTCCACTCTGCACCTCTTCATATCCCAAGACCTTGCTCCACATAGCCAATTTTCCATTTTCATGACAAGATCTTCCTTCTGAATCGCCTCATCCCAAATCAATATGAAAGGCACACACCGTGGAGTGTGGAATAGAGTGTGAATGAAAGCACAAAATGATCTGGAACAGAATGGAAATCTAGACAACCACCCTGCTCTTTATGGCACAGATGCTACCCCAGGTCTGCACACTTTCAAATTACTCACTATACCTGTAATGCTAAAATAATGGTATTTCCATAACCTTTTCACAGATAGAGAAGTCATTTTTTTACTTATCTATGTTTGTTGTCTTTTTCTTTTCAAGTGTCATTCTAATAATAAATGAGCTCTTTGAATTTTTCTCTTCTTACTATGCCAAAAAATTTAAGAGATTTTAGATACATGATGGTATTGCTCAAATAATTGAAGGACTCTCATGTGGAAAGAGTTACATGTAGTCTTAGGATCAGTGAGTGGTAGAAACATTTCTTGAGGGAACCTGTCTAAGGTAAAGTCGGGAAGACTTAAGTTCATCACTAAGATATCAACAATGGGAAGAAATGTCTGGTCTGAGTGCATTCCCTCTTCCAACAGGCTTTTGAGCAAGACTGAGCCATCCCTTAGTGGGAATCTCAAATTAGAACTAGACCCTAAAGACCATAAAGACTCTTGTCATTATCTCCCGAGAGTAAAATGTAATGGTTCATCTTCCATCATAATACAGTAGAAAGTTCTGGTTCTTCTAACTAGGTTTGAAATATTGTTCGAATCCCTCAAATGTTCTGGGCTTTGGTTTACTTCTCTGTAAAATGCAGTATTCTCCTGTTACCTCTGAAATTTCTTCTTATTGTAAAATTGTGCTTTGTTTCTTGGTTAATTAACTAGTCAACGTTTACTAATAATAAAATCAAAGAAGTCCAGATTCCTGCTTTCAGAGATTCGAACTGGAGTCAAACTTGCCAAGTCCATATGTCAGCCTCAGCCAAGTCCCTTTAACCAAGCATAGGCACAGTCTTAGCTATCAGCATTGTAATTATTTAGCCAGATGTAGTTGCTAAAGCAGTTTTTCAAAGCACTTATCCAAACTGAATTCCTAACATTTAAAGCAAATAGGAGAAAGTAGTAAGTTGCCAAATTCTTCTCCAACTTCTCAAATTTATGTCATCATTTATAAAGTTGATTCCCTCCCTGAATTTTTTCATAATTTCTGACTTGTGGTTAGTACACCGTAAGTGACTTTTCAAAGTAGCACATGGAAAATGTTTTCTGATGAACACTAGTTCCCCAGATTCTAATGTATGTATGTAATGAAAAGTTCTTATGAGCAAAGAGATTGGCATATTTTGGGTTAAACCAAGTTAAATCAAGGTTTAATACCTGTAGGATTTTTCAAAGTCTTTATATAATAGCATAAATTATGAATATTCACCAAAAGAACATTGCATATAACATTTCCAAATGATTATGGAAAAACACTTTTTTTTCGTGAAGCATTTCATGAAACTGGTATTCTAGGGAATGCATTTAAAAGATTAGTTCTCTATTTTTTCTGCTAACTACTAAAAAAAAGCGGCAAACACAACAAATTGGAAAGTATAAAATCAATTACAATAGATTTAGTAGATGTGCCATTACTAGAGGAAAAAGCAATCAGATTTAATAAAATCTCTCAAACATGAGATATTTATAATGTAGTAACTCAATGTTAAGAACCTACAATGTTATTAACTAAGTTTCACCTCAAAGAATTCTCAAAGGGTCTGTTTTATTATACATTTGTAAGTGAGTGTTTATTTGCCCCAAAATAGTTCAAGAGCTAAAATGCTGAACAATCACCTTGTTTCTATCTATCCCTGTGACTGTACTGTCAATTCCCTTAAACTTTTATTCATAGGCAAAGTGTCATAAACTCTAGTCCTTTACATTAAGAGCATTCAAATAAATTAGTGTTTAAAAGTAGTGAAATCTTAAATCATTTTATGTATTCTGGTTTTTAGTGGAAAAAGAATTGCCTTTCCTTACGGAATAATTAGTCAATGTAAGGAAGTTAAAGCCCAACCTTCTCTCTGCTTTGCCTACCTGCTTTGTTTTTACAGCTGAGTCTTTAGTATTATCAGGGGGAGCTTTTTATACCTTTCTCTAGCTTATGTTGTGCTTAGGAGAAGAGTGCAGTTGGAATTATTCCCTTTATGCTACATTCTATTTTAGCTAATTTGTTCAACATTCCCTTTTCCTCTCTGCTAAGCTTACCATAAAGATATCCTGTGGACGGGGAGCCCTTTGGATGGTAGGATAGGGATCATATGATCTCCTAGTTCAGTTAAGATGGTAGGATGGGAATGATATGATCTCCTAGTTGAGTTAAATCCATTCTTTAATGACAAAGTCATTTTGGTGAGCTGCCCCTTTATTATATAAATTTAACCGTATATAGTATGGTTAAATTTAGTAAGATGGTACTCCTGCATACAGGCTACCAGTAATGTTTACGAGCGCTGCTTTCCTTTCTTCTAAACACATAATTACATCTTAAGTTCCATATAAATCATGAGACCAACTAGGCCATTAAAATCCTTTCTTCTTTCCATGAGCTTATTCTTAACACAGAGATAAAGTCTTTGCTATATAACAATTAATTGTTCAGTCTGTAAGGCAAGTCAGTGATAAGAAAAAATCATATAAACTAATATTTAGGCCAATAACCAATAATCCTCTGGATATTTTGTTTTTTAACTGATTTGCATATCATAATAGAGAAAAAATTCCTGGTTGACATTTTAAGTATTTTATGTCTGGAGATATATTTTTCATTACATAAAGTACTCAGTATATCACAATTTGACTTTGAGCTAGAGAATATATATCAGGTTAGTGAAACTGCTAGTGGTCTAGTCATCTACAACTGATATTACTGCTGTCTGACTTCATAGAATTTTTAAAAAAGAAAAAGAACATATTCTAAACATCAATGCATCAGACTCTAAAAATGCCTTACAACCAACAGTATGCTGCTTTCAGTACACATTAGAGATTAAGAAAAATATAACTCTGTGACACAGTCTGTTTTCCTTATGTGTATTTTATTCTTGTATCATAAATATATTAAGCCTAGATCTGTGTTTCTTGGTTGTAGTAAGCTTAGTGGTTTGTACATTAAGAAAACTTTAAGCATCTCTACTGCCCACCCTGAAATTCAGCTCAACCTTTCTTTCATTACAATTATTACTGAAAGAAGACACATCTAACCTGTAACACTAGGTCCATTTTCTTCAACATTTCATGGCAAGGGACTCCATAATAAATCTCACCTACTTGAAACCGAAAAGATTCTATTGTAATTACTTCAAGGAAAAAAAAAAAACTGTAGCGTATATGCTAACTTTAATCCCTGCAGCTCTGATTAGCAAACTACCTAGATCCCTACTGAATAACTACTAATTAATCAGAAACATTTTTAAATCTTTAAAATTAGCACATTAGATACTATAGTCTAAAATAGAATTATTGTTTTATTTCTTTTTACAAAGCACTAGAAAGGAATCCAGAAGATTATGATTTTGTGAAGCCAGACACTGCCTTTCCTGAACTGGAATTTGCACTCTAGTGCTTCCAACTTCTACAAAGGGGGCTTTTTGAGCATATTCAGTGCTGAACGCTAATAGCACTAATCCAACCGCAGATCATTAAAGCAGGTGGATACATCAATGGAAAGAATGGATTTCAGTGATTTTAAAAATTTATATTGTGGTATATATAAACTGATTAACTCCATTACTGAAAATAACAATAACTTATTATTTTTGGTATTAGGAATTACTGCACTACCAGATTGTCCTTCCAAATGTTATTTTTGAGAGTATTGGATTATGGTCATATTCTGAGAGTTAGTCATCTTTTGACTGACATTTTCCCCTTGGAGACAACAATGATTAAATTCCCTGCTGTATCATACTACAGTCTGTTTTGTTCTACTTAGTACACATTTTGGAAAAGAAAGTCATGCTCCATTTTGTTTTCTATTTATTTGTCTCTTCCTCCATTTTCCAACCTCACTTGAAAAGGAAACATCAAACCCTTACAAAAATCACTACATTTATTATTTCACCTAATATTTTCTATCATCTTGCAAGTCAATTACCATTTTGTCCATTTTACAGGTGAGCAGCTGAACCTCCCAGACATTAGTTAGTGACCTGCCAGGTCTATTCACCTAGTCAATGCTAGAGTATAAGGATGAGGGTTGCAATCTTTCCATTTTGACTTGGCTACTTTGACTGCCTCAGGGTGATGGAGGTGTCCTGAGGCAGGTGTCACCTCCTCACCTCACTGTCCTCTTTGACACTTTGTGAGAACTCAAAGTTGGAGACAATTTTTTATATATCAAAGATACAAGGTTGGACCCTGTGTCCAGGATTTGGACCAGAACCAAGTTCCTACTGAAATCAATCTCTCCCCACTGGACCATGTTGAAAGAGATGCACTTAACTTTTATATATATGTGTGTGTGTGTGTGTGTGTGTGTATTATATATCACTCCAATGAAATTTACCTATATACATACATATATATGTGACCTTTTGGAAGAAGGAGAGGAGAGAAGCAGAAGGAGGGGAATGTTCTTTTAGGAAAAAAAAAACTTAAAATTAGGATATAAGAATTTAAAGTAAGCCAGAAGGAAGTAAGCGTGTCCAGAAATCCCCCTCTGTCACTTGTTGATGACTTGACTTGCTATGTAAACCCATCTTGAGACAATCCATAAAGTAATTCTCTTCTTTTTCCTGAGAATAGTGGAAAGTTGGCAAGAAGTAAACATTTTCTATGAAATAGGAAGGCGAACAAGTTGTAAATGATGTTAATATTTTCCAGATGGTACAGTTTTACTTAGGATCTGAATTTATTGTAATTAAAGGCATGTGAATTTTTCTATAAATACTGAACCTTGTAAGTTTGACACTGGAAGACTTCATTACTTCTGGAGTGTAGTTGTTTGAAAGAAAGTATCCCTTCTCTTCCATGTAAGATTCATCTCTGGGTTTTATATCTGAGTTGAATCATAGAAATAGTTCCCATGTGAAGGGTTTTGTTTTGTTTTTGTTTTGTGTTTTTTTTTTATATTCCATGCCATTAAACCTTAATTATGAACTGAGATTCCTCAGAACTAAAAAATACAAACTTCTTTATTTCCTATTAAAATTATGTATGTTCACCATTATTTTACACTGTGTCTTGAGTCCTTTGATATATTTATTTTTTAAATAAGCTGTTATCATTTTTTGGTCTCTAAACTAATGTGTTGAATGATGTTGGAATTTCTGGTCTTGCCTCATTCAGGGGAGTATAAATAACTGCTTTCCTTTCCATTGCAAGCAATAACTATGGGCTTAGAGCTTCCAAACCAACAGCTAGCAAAAGACATAAGAACATTGAGATAGTTCATGCTATTGGTTCAGTTTCCCAATCCTGCCTTCTTACCTTGGGTCCAACTAGTCTTTGCTCTGTCAGGAGATGTAAATGAATGATCCCTCCTGCCTTTGGTCCTGCTGAAGATTCTGAGCTCAGTGAGTCTTACCAGAGCTTGGTCTATGGGGTAAGAAGAATTCTAAAATGTCCCTTGAGATCTTTGTTTCCTAGTGTAGGTAGCCATTCTCCCAGCTATTCAAACAACCTATGAATCCAGATGCTGCAAAAGGGCTGTGCAGATTTAATTAAATGATCAAATTAGTTGACTTCAAGAAAGAGGGAGTATCCTGGGTGAACCTGACCTAATCAGGTGAACCCTTAAAAAGAACTCAGCTTTGGGCCTCCCCTGGCGGTGCAGCAGTTGAGCACTGGGCTGAGAAGCTGCCCACAGCCTCTGCAGCACAGGTTCCAATCCCCAGCCACATGGCGCGCAGACCTCTCCTGCCACCCGCTGCTCCCCTTAGCAGTGTACTTCGTCCGTCTGCCTGTTCAGCTCCCTGCTTTGGCTCTGGTGAATTCTCTCACCCTCCCGTGCTTCTGACTGTACCCAGTGCTTGTATGTATAAATAAATAAATCTTTAAAAAAAAAGATTTAAAAAAAAAAAAAAGGAACTCAGATTTTCCTGAAGAGTTTTGAAGCATGAGAAAAGTTGACTGTAAGGGAGATTTTCTGTTACTGGCTTGCATGTAGAGATAATGTAGATGACCCTTAGGATCTGAGATGAGCTCCCAGCTAACACGTACCCTAGACATGGCAGTTACTGTCCTGCAACTTCAAGAAACTGAATTCTGACACAACACTGTAATCTTTGGTGAGGAGAGCACAGCCCCATTGACTCCTGAATTTCAGTCTTGTATCCGAAAGAAAACCCAGTCATGTCATGCCAGACATGTAGAACTGTAAGCCGATAAATGTGTGTTGGATAAACCCCTAAATTAGTGGTAATTTTTATATAGCAAAAGGAAACAAGTTATGTTTATATAGCAAAAGAAAATAAATTATTTTTATATAGCAAAAGGAAACAAATTATATATTACCTATCAGATGTTTATTATCTCAGTTTGTCTCCGAGTTGGTCTCCATTGCAACCCTCATGCCTCACACCATCAATTATCATTCCTTTTCATTCCTACAGTGAAAACCATTTAATAGCTTTTTTAAGTTTACTTCAATAAAACTTTTCTCTTTAATATATTCCTTCTTTACTTTTGCAAGGCCTTATCTCCTGGGACTGTAGACTCTCGTACATATTGTATTGTTGCTGTATAATCTATTTATCATCAGTTTTCTATAGCTGTAATAAAAGTACTGATATCCATTATATGACCCTGGGGCATTACAGAAGCTTAAATATAAAAATTTTATTGTGTGAGATTAGCTTTTTAAGTTGTACTATATTATGACCGCCTAAGGATAGATTGCCTCAGTGGGCATGACACATATAGAAATCTTTACTAAACTTAATCAGAAGGGCCACATTCTGGGAATGATATTTGGTGGACTTTATGGTATTGGAATTTTCTACAGAGAATTATCTGGAAGTCTGTGGACAAGCAATACTGTGTGGAGGACAAGTTAAATGGTAATACATTGAGGAGACAATGACATATAAAATACAAAAAAAAAAGTTTGTACTATGGAAATTACTTTACAAATAGTAAGTATTACTATTGCTGGAAATTAAAAGATCAAATCCAACTTATTTTAACTTTCTGGTAACTTATAAAAATATCACACAGAAAGTCTCATTTATTTATTTCTATAAAAACAAAGCAAAGCCTTTGTTTACATCCAAAGTAAACCACTACAAAGAACAGTGTTTTCTGATCAAGAAACATAAAATTGCTAGCAGTAAGGTATTGATTTGCTACTTTATAGCTGAGTAATGCTTTTCAAAGCTTTTTAATGCTTTTCAAAATAACTATTAGTTAATTACAAAGGCATATTTTTCTATTGTGAAGGTTTTGAAAAATATAGAAATGATTAGGAAATATAATCTCACTATCCAGAAATAACCACTTACTAACAGTTCAGCATATTTCTTTCCAGTTCTTTTTCTATACCTGAATAAATATTAAGAATATATCACATAGAGTTTTATGCTAAAATTTTTCATTTGTATCATAAACATTTTCCCTGTTACAAAAAAAAATCTTTTTGTGGAACATGCTTTTTAATGGCTGAATAATATTCCATGGTATAAATTCCTTCTTGTTTCCTTCCTTTCTGCTTTATTTCCATGTTTCTCCATTATTATAAAGCTTCAGGCAGTACTTTTTTGGATAAATATTGGACAGAATAGGCTTCTAAAGAACACTTCACTAAAAAGACTATAAACCTTGTAAGCTTTTTCAAATATCTCGATTAGAACAGTATGAGCAAGCCAAAACTGTTAGGGGGTGAATCGCAAGTAAAATTACTCAGAAACATGGATGCAAACTAATTGACTCCTCCTAGCTCCATCATTGTAATTTTATTTCCAGATCCTCTAATACTCTGAGAAAATCTGTTCTCTTCTGGGGGATATATAAGGTGATTCTTGGACAGCAGCACTGTAATCATTTGCAGGTTGTTCAGTTGGGATAACTATTATTGCCTTGTACAAAATAAACCAAAGCTCCAAAGAAACACATTTTTGCAGGTGAAAATTATGTTAGCCAACATCATTTCTCACTCTGGTTTATGATGTCAGGTATTAAATTTCTCCATAAATGTAATTGTGTGAGGGGGGGATAGATCCTCTTGGAAGGAGATTAAAAAGACACTACCACCTAAAATCCACCCTCCTAATAACCCAAGAATGACCAGAAGCTGTGAGGGGTTTGGTACAGTAGCTCACTATACAGGCAACACTGCAGAGGATTTACTTTCTTTCCATTAATGGGCTCCACCATAAAGAGTCAGGGGTCATTTGTACTTGCAAGAGAAAGCCCAACATAAGTAAAGTGTGCTATTCATCTATTCAGCGCTGCATACCTATAAAGCCTCTGAAACCACTCTTCAGTGACTCAATACATTTCTCATTTTCCCATCACTTTCCCTTCTACTTGGCCATTTTCCTAAAACCATAATTCAAACTTTCCAAAAGAAAAAATAATCTCTGGGTAATCCTTTCAAGACTTCATAGAAGGAAATCTTTATTCTTTTATCACCCTTCTGGGAAACAAAACTCATGATTACCATTAGGATTTGAAATGTCTTCACTTTACCTGGGTGGAATGAGGGAATAAGTAAGCAAAAAGGCCGTAAGTGTAAGAAACTGGTGCTCTAAAGCCAGATACACTCGTGAGAAGAATCACCCAGAGTAGTTCACCTAAAACTGAAACTAGTGGATAGTGTGTTTAAATTGTAAAAAGATTAGGTAGGCAGATCTCTGATTACTTTCTAGTCAATGAAGACTGTTTTACTGTTAGTACACAAAGGGAAAACTTAAAGGCAGAAGATTTAAGAAAAGAAATGGGAAGATGTCTAAAGGAAGAGAGATTGGCTGTCTTCTGAAAAAAGATTTCTACCACTATCCACAAGTAGAGATTCCTATAAAAATGTTCATAAACTAAAAATGGTATAAAAGTGGGAAAAAATTAGCATTAATTTATATGGAACATCTTTCATAAGTTTATAGGCCCACCCAAAATATAATTACCAAATGTTTCCAAATAACACAAGCAGCCTAAAATCACACTAACATAGTAAAAGCAAAAATGCAGTGATAAATTACAGCACTGAACGCTATTTTCCTTTTGTTTTGTTTTTTTTTTAGGTTTATTTATTTATGCATACAAGAACTGGGGTACAGGCTAGAGGTGTAGAGGGGGGTGAGAGGATTCACCTAAGACAGAGAGGGGAGCAGAAGAGGCAGATTGACTGAAATACACTGCTGAGGGGAGCAATGGAGAGTCAGGAGAGGTCTGCTGCACCATGTGGGTTTGATCCCTGGCTGGGGATTGAACTCAGATCAAACTCATGCTGCAGTAGATGTGGATAGCTTCATAGTGCTGCATCTTAATCCCTTGCACCACCAGGGAGTCCCCTTCCTTTTGTTTTAAAAACAAAGTCCTCTGCAGATTTCTTTTGGTGGTTGAAAATCGGTACTAATGCAGGTCTTTTGTGAAAGTGAAGTGATATAAGAGGAACTTTTGAAAAATAAGGAATGCCTGTAGGCTTAACATCCACCTGACATTTTTGCTCTAATGGAGGTGAATAGGGAGAGTGAGTTCTACAGAAGGCCTTTCCTTGGTGGACCCATGTCTATACTGTGAGCAGGGAGAGGAAGAGGCACCATTTCCAGGTTCCTAAGCAAGAGAGCGGTGCACTATGACCCAGACAGAGTCCCCCTGTCACCTGGAACATTTTTTTTTTTTAGAACGGGGTCCAAAAGGACGGAGGAGTCAACTTTCTGACTCCCCCTATCACTTTTATGAATTTGATTCCTGAGACCCACACAATTCCAAGTTCTCCCTAGCAGTTGGAGCCTGTAGTTCGGAGTCAAGCAAGCATAGATCTCTGCGATTGCCTGAGCATCTGACATTCCAAGAAATGCAGTGTGTGCCGCACTGGCAGCAGCAGTAGCAGAGCAATGTGCAACTGGCTGGGGGATCGAAATTTGCAAACTCAGTATCCTGGGCCTCAGGCCAATGCAGGCTGGGTGCGTTGCTGTGGTGACACATTTAGCCTCCAGGGAGGGATGCTGGCACACCAGCTGCATTCCTGGCACCACGTTTGCCAGCAAGAAACTTATGGAATGGAACTGGTATCAACTCCAGAGGGAGATGCAAGCTGCTTTCTTAACTTCTTTGGCAACACTACCCTCTGCAATTTGTGTGCATACACCCTCCTGAATATTTACATGAACTGCTACTTGTGATACTCTTTGGGGCCCTGTTGGATGGTACTTTCAAGGGAAGTGCTAAAATGATAGCAGCTTTCCAGTTTATAAATGTAACTATTGTATCCCTGATTAATTCAATTTCCTAAAATTGGCACTTAACAATGCAATGACTTATCTCTTGCTGGGAAAAGATTCTAATCCCTCTTTCCCTTTTAAAAATAACTTACTGTTGCCAAGAGGAGAGCCTAGTATTTACTATTAAAAGATATGTGAATCGAAATACTAGCTTCTCTCCCTGTTGCATTCACTAGCACTATAATAGCTGCATTCTCTCTCTTTCATACCTGAGAGAGAGATCCCCTCATAGAAATGCCCTTAGTTCTTCTAAAAGCCTGACCACCTCTCCTATTTGTGGCTGGAAGGCAAAATACACTGGATTCAGCCACTTAGTATTCACACAGTGTCAAGATTCAAGTAAAAAGCCTATATTGCAAAGCTGGAAACACAGTCGTCAGACCAAACACAGTCAACAGTTCGAATCACAGTTAAATTATAAGTAAGTGTGGGGCGAAGCGTGCAGACCTGTCAAGTCAATGAAGCAGCAGAGATAAAAAGAAATACTACATAAATGGCAACGTGGAGGCTTTAATAAATACAGAGATGGGGTTCTTCCCAGCTGCCCCCAGTTGACTGTAACAGCTAGTGAGGATTTTGAGCGTAATGCTTCTTCATGGTCCTCCTCATCTCGGACTTTTACTGCTCCTCCTCTGTCTTCTTTTTAACATGCAAAGCATCTCCCAATGTATTGAGAAACAAACAATTCCTTTGTGTATTGCCATGGTTTTGCAAAGGGACAGCTTTGCTGGCAGGTCAGAGATTACTACTGGAGACATCAGATGCAGCAGAGGAAATGCAGTTAATACAATAATTCACATATGTTAATGCTTAGTTCCATCAATGTCAGCTTTATTTTCTTCTTGATATACACAAAGCTGGCACACAATTTTAACTGATGAGGTAATGTCATTTTTAATTTAGAGAGCCTTAAGATGTCCACTTTAACTTGTGATATCATCTTTGCAGTTGTCTCCTGAGACTTTCTGTAAACATAAGTAATGTGTCCTGGACAGTTTGAAAAGAGACTGTTAAAGATGATATTGGTCATCATGATGATCTCCCCAACTTTGATCTCTTTTAAATTGCCAGATACAATTTATGTTACTGCCATATTTTAGCCATTCCTGAAATTAATATATCCCAGGGCTTCTGAACCAAGTAAAACACAGAAATAAAATAAAGGCTTGATATGAGCAGATTATAATGTTTTCATGTCAGTTTTAGAAAAAAAATGGAAATCATATCAGATTATCTAACTCCTGGGTGACCTGATAAAAAGAAAGAGCAAGACACTCAGAAATTTATAAACGTAAAAATCTTCTCTTTTCCTGAAAGATGCTAATTTATTAGAAATGGTTTTCCATCTTTTAAAGATAAGCATATCTGTTACCTCATGCAATCTTTAGGGTAATATTTTATTTTCACTTCCTTCATATATTATTATTAAGTCTAAATGTTTTAAATCACATCACTTTGGTGATTTCAAGCGTGTCACATTTCCTTTTCAAACAACATCTATTCCTTTAAAGATTCAGACTGCTGGGTATAAACAAAATTATTTTCCATTTTTAAATAAACTTTTTTCTGTGGAGAGATTATCTTATGCAATTCAAGTGTAGTATGGGGGAAGATGAGCTGTATTTTAGTTGCTGTTGATAGTGGGAGTTTTTTCTAAGAAGTGTAGACTTTGGTAGAATTGCATTAAATAGTAAAGAATCTGTTTATTATTCTGTGGCCATATGTTTAGAGGGTTGCTCACAGAAATCAAAGTATTGTTCATGGAGCATTCTAGCCAAAGAGACATTTTGAATTCATAAAAGAACTTCACAGTTTGAAAAGAATGCACAGCATTATGTATTGACACCCTACCACCCTAGACAAAGGAACACAATTTAATAATAGAGAATTGTGCTCATGAGATTTTTCTTTTTCTTGCTAATTGGTTACTTTAACTGACATTGTCTGCAAGTATAATGGACACCATTATTCTTAATAGTTTTGTGTTGCCAGATGATGTATACAGACATGATGTAGTCCATTTTAATTATTTCACTTTGCCAGCTTTTTTTATCCTTCATGTAGTACACTGGTGAATGCAGATAACACTTTTTTTTTTCCTGACAGACTATCCTCAATAATACTAGTGTCCAAATTCTTGAAATTAAAAAGGACTTTCTTGCTAACCTGTTTCCTTCCATATTTACTTCCTAGATATGACTATGTGGAAGTTATCGATGGAGAGAATGAAAAAGGACATGTATGGGGAAAGTTCTGTGGGAAGATTGCTCCTTCTCCTGTAGTGTCTTCTGGGCCATTCCTTTTTATCAGATTTGTCTCTGACTATGAGACACACGGTGCAGGATTTTCCATACGTTATGAAATTTTTAAGAGAGGTAAGTAATTAACGGTAGAACAAATATGACTTCATGTTCAATCATATTGTTTGATTTCATGAAAAATAAAGACAAGGATAATGTTTTTATCCTTTTTTAAAAAAATCATATAGTCCCATTACAAGAATGTTGCAAAATATTTTAAACAAAAGAAAATTACCCAATGTGTGGAAGATGTTAAAAAAATTTTAAAGCATTTTAGCAATCAAAATTACATCACTCTGATATGTTCACTAGTGCTTATAAGGTGTGCAGTCCACAACACTTTTTACAAGTCTTTTTTATCTTCTTCAAAAATAAGTGTGATCTGTTTCTATAGTTTGATTTCTTTAGTTAAGAGTGTGTTCATCTTATCGTAAAGCCATGTCATCTTATTCCCTTTATTTTATTGCAAAATTCAAAACTGGTAGTTCACAATAAAAGTGAAGCTGTCCACTAGACTTAAAGTTTCTAAAGCTATTAGGAGAATTACAGGCATTCTGTTAATGGAGCGATGGTTGGGAAAGACCCTCTTGAAGGAAACAAAACAGTAATGCTTTAAACAGCATTCTCTTTAGGATTAAATATCACTTACTAATCTTCTGGTACAATAGTATATATCAGGATGAGATTAAACTCTGACAGTTCATAGTCTCCCTGATTTGAGGAATTAAACATACATATCAGTTAATTAATAAACACTGTGTCTTTATCTGGATATCACTGTTTTAGCAAAACCCTGTAGTTTCCTTTTACGTGTTAAATTCAGCCTTCCCTTTTCAGGTGTGTGTGTGTGTGTGTGTGTGTGTGTGAGAGAGAGAGAGAGAGAGAGAGAGCGAGGGGGGAGTGGAGAGGGAAGGCAGGGGAGCTGATGCAGAGACTGAAGCTCAAGATTTGAATGTATTATCTTAGAATGTAGAACAAAGAACACTTTTTAATTAAAAAAAAGTGAACCACACAAATTACACAAACCTATCATCTTCTGAATCAGTGGCAACTGAGATAATACAAAGGAAAGTCATAGGAATTTCTGGGAATATTAGTACAACTTCTTTAAATTTCAAAGAATTCTAGTATTGTCCCATATAAGTATGGATAGATAGAACATTTTTCAGCAAATCATCAAAGCACATATTTAAAAAATCTTAAATGTAAATAATAGTACATATATATGACATTGGTATATACAAACGATTGCATATGCACATATTTTCTTGTGTTGAAAGCTGTTTGACTTGTTATATAAACCATATTGTACATGTATGTTTGTGTCTACACCAGCATATATGCATGCACACATACTTTTGCTTGCTTACCTATATGTAACACTATCAAAGAAAAAAACATGTCAGAAGAAGACCTAAGAACAGCATTTCATTTTCAGTGTTTCTCAAAGAGTTGAAGATGGATGAAAGAGAAAACAGCCTGTCACTAAGTCATTAAGAATGAAAGACAAATACTGTATGTTTTCACTCATGTGGAAAATAAAGAAACAAAGTAAATTAACATACTAAATAAAAGAAAAACACACAGATTCAGAGAACTGAATGGTGGTTACCACAGGAGGGGGGTGGGGGAGTGGAAAAAACAGGTATGGGAGGTCAATGGTACAAGGAAAATGAGGGATTCTTTTTCTTTTTTTATTAATTGAAGTAACATTGGTTGATAAGATTATACATTTTAAGTGTAAAGCATTATACCACTGCCAAAATTCTCTTCCCAGATTTAGAAACCTTGGATCACTAACCCTAAATCTACTCCCATTCACCTAGAAGAATTTCTCTCAGAAACCCCAGCCTCTCCACCTCTCCCTCTTCCCCTGTTCTCCCCTTGACTTGGATCGTTTTAGGGGTCAAATGCCGGCAGAAGCTGTAGCCCTTTTCTAGTGTTCTCCATGCAGGGAGGGGTGGCATTTATTGAGTAGGATTGGTTGTTTCATATGCTGTTTGATTGAATCTCTGTATTTAATAATCTCAAGGAGACTGTTTTAGCTCTTCTTATTATCTTTCTTGTTGCCATTAACTACTAAATGTGGCCTTTTTTTTTTAAAAGATTTATTTATTTGTTTATACAAGAACGGGGTACAGGCCAGAGTGGGTACAGGCCAGAAGCACGGGAGGGTGAGAGAATTCACCAGAGACAGAGCAGGGAGCAGAACAGGCAGACGGAATGAAAACACTGCTGAGGGGAGCAGCGGGCGAGACAGGAGAGGTCTGCTGTGCCATGGGGGTATCTCCCTGGCCGGCCAGGATCGAACCTGCGCTGCAGAGGCTGCAGACAGCTTCACAGCATTGTGCTCAACCTGCTGTGCCACCAGGGAGGCCCTAAATGTGGCCTTTTTATAAAAATCATGGTGCCAGACTCCCAACATGGTGTGTGCTCACTCATATACCAGCAGCCCATCCACTGCCAGGCTCAAAGAGCTCCTGGCCCTCCCTCCTGTTCTTTTCTTGTGCACTCGTCACAGAATCCCTCAGCCTCCTCCTGCCATAGTCCTTTTGGGAGAAGTGCTTGTGCAACTGTGGCAAATGTCCAACAATGATAGAATATATTAAAATGAATTTTGATGCATAACAGAGGAAATCAGGAATTTCAAAATACTTAAATTTAATGGGATTTTTTTCCAACTCCTAAAACCCACTGTCCATTTATTACACACAGAATCTGAGGACCAGAAAGGTTAAGAGATCAGCCAATGCCACACAGCAAGTTAGTGAGAAAGACATGACTAGAGAACTCAGATCTCCTGGTTCTTCCTCTGGTTTTCTTCCATTTCTCCATGGAATTGCACCAAATTCTGAAAACCTAAGCTAGCTTCCAGTGCTATCTGACATGGCAAGGGCACAGTAAAAACATTGAAATTTAATTGGTTTTGAAAAGCAACAGGCAACCATAGAACAGTGATATTCTGTAGGGGAAGAGGAGAGAAAGGTGTCAGGACTGGGTGGGAAGAGCACCAGGCACTATGGTGATGGTGCACTCATGAATTGATGGTGGGAATTTCACGGAGAAATCATACATTGTACAAAAATGAAGAATGATGTAATAAATATATTTTTAAAAATTGTAACAGAGCAAAAAAAAAAAAAAGAAAGATATTTATTTGATTTTGAAAGTATACTCTCTTGGGCCTCCCCGGTGGCGCAGCCGGTTGAGCGCCATGCTGTGAAGCTGTCGTAGCCTCTGTGGCGCTGGTTCAATTCCCTGCCAGCCAGGGAGAATGCCACGTGGCGCGGCAGACCTCTCCTGTCTCGCCGGCTGCTCCCCTCAGCAGTGCTTTCGGTCTGTCCATCTGTCTGTTCTGGTCCCCGCTCTCCCTCCCACAACTCTGGCCAATACCCCAGCTCTTGTATAAAAAAATAAAATAAAATAAAGAGTTCAAATAAATAATTGAAAAAAAAGGAAAGAAAGTATACTCTTAATTCCTGATTTTAGTCTCTCTTTTGATCTTAATCTCCCCTGGACAATTTTATCTTTTTTATGGAAGAAATATTAGCACCTGCCTTAAACCTTGCTACTTGCTTTGCCTCACAAAGTCCTACCCCAGGGAGGAGACTGGAGGCCTCCAGAGTCATTCTTGCTACATTTTGGAAATAAAATTTAGAAGGGTTCCCAAGGTCACATATATGGGCTTTGTGAATTAATGACATAAATGAACACAATCACTGTGATCACGGAAGCCACTCTCTTAGAAACAGACAATATAGCTATAACAGATACAGCACATATACTCTCTTTACCTGGAACTGATATGACAAAATGTCACATAACAACAACTTTTTTTGTCCAGAAATGAAATAGATAAGCATTTGCAGCCAACTTGGTGAAGAGTGAGCCACATCTGAGAAGGTTGTGGGAGATGATATAAATGTCAGACCTCTAGAGACCAAGTTTATTGTGCTCATCTAATAAGTATTATTCTTCAATGTCTCCAGTGCCATAGATCCTTGAAATGGACATAGGGAGAAAGCAATTGATTTGTTATCTCACTAGGCTGCCATGTGCACTGAGGTACAGCTTACTAACCTTGCTGCAAAAATGGAGATCTTGTTAAATTTAATCTGTATTGATGCCTAATTCCTTGCCTCTGGTAGTTGACTTGTTGGGAGAATATTTAATAAGAGACAACCTCAACAACCTTCCTTATTTAGAGTTGAATCCTTGCATGCCATTGCAGGGTGCCCATCACTGAGACAATGACCCAGAAAAAGAACCATTGAATTGAATACCCCCAGATTGCATCCTGAGCTTCAAAAGGGTCAAGCTGTCTCTAATTTACAAAGAGTCTTAAAATCTCTTTCAACATTATGGTGAAGGCGATAAGGGGCAGAGTTGATATGTTCATATCCACGTAGATGGTCATTTGGCAATAGTATGGTGAATACCAGCCTATATAATGCTGGATACCGTAAGTTGAAATTGTGGTCATTCGTACAGTCATAAGGTCAACTTGCAGTATATGTATGTGCGTGCTTGACCAATTTGAATTACAAATCACCATAATTTGTAAAGTCTTGAAAACACTAAACAGTCATTCAAATTAGACATTATCAATATATCAGTTACACACACAAATACATTATATTATATTAACAGACCATCTTAGAATGTCCTAATGTACTGCATCTGAAACTTTGGGGAAGGTCGAGATGTCAACATTGATATCAGGTGACTGGCAACACTGCTTGTAATCATAGTTTATCGTGCCCTCACTAACAGCCACACTTTACCGGCACACCTGTGTCAACACCACTCAGAATGAGTCACTCACCCTGGGTACATGTACGAATTACCTTTCACATTTAGTTTGTCAAAGAGGCATAGGTCACATCTGGCAGAGTTACTGAGTCACTGGTGTAGGAATCTGAAACCCAAACTCCCTCCGCTGAATTCCCTCTCTCGCCTTTGTAAATGTTCTATTTCGTCAATAAAGGGCTGTCAACCTCAAGATTTAAAGATTTAAGCTTGAAGGGGCTATAATTATTTCTCTAGGGCTCTGTCAAGATTTCTGTAACTTACTCATTTCACTGTTCCCACATGATTTTATATTTGTCATTTTTTTCTCTACAACAGCAGAAGTTTTTAAATTGCTCTACACAAATGAAAAACATTTCATTTCATTGTGAAAAACACAATAAATCTGAACTTTATTTTACAGACCTATCACTGCTCTGAGAAGACTGGGTAATAAGTGATTAGGACAATGATTATAACGTTGGGTTTTTATTAAGGAGATACATCATCTTTGCCCAGGTCACTTATTAGTGAAATTGTTTAGGTGACATTTTCACTTTGCTCCTTTTTCTCTTTTACTCATAGGTCCTGAATGTTCCCAGAACTACACGACACCTACTGGGGTAATAAAGTCCCCTGGATTCCCAGAAAAATATCCCAACAGCCTTGAATGCACTTATATTATCTTTGCTCCGAAGATGTCAGAGATTATCCTGGAATTTGAAAGCTTTGACCTGGAGGCTGACTCAAATTCTCCAGGGGGAATGTTCTGTCGCTATGACCGACTAGAAATTTGGGATGGATTCCCTGATGGTAAGAAGGGAGAAAGCACCCCCAAAAGGGAAAGACCTGGGAGGTGGGCAGTGCAATTCTTTTACAAGTGTCATGATACATGCACTACTTAAAAAAAATAGCTCAAAAAGAGGAAAGAAAACAAAGCAAAATGATAACTGTTTGTGAACTGGTGATAATATTCGAACTCAAAAAAACCATAATTAGCTCTATTCCTTCATTTTAGAGATAGGCAAAATGATGCCATGAAAGATTATGCTGTCTCATAACTATTTTTGTGATAGAGTTTGGACCAACACCCAGTCTTCCTGACTAAAGTATTTTGCTCATATCATTGACCTGTTTGCCGGTTTTTAATTCATAGACAGTCAAAGACCAATTAAATTCAACTATTCGTTTTACAAAAAGAGAGACTAAGAACCAGAGCAATTAAGTATCTGATAAAATGTTAAGGATGAAATATGCGTTCATTGTGCTACCGAAAATTTAGAAATTTTGAAAATGAATAAAAATGTTTGGGGCTATTCTTAAGTTAGGCAAATTCCAAGTCTTCTCTCTAGGGAATTTTTATCTTTGGCAATTTGAATGTCCTCAATACATCTCCTATACACATTGTTCTTATCATCTAAATTCATCATGCATTTCTAAAATATGTATTGAGCACCTGTCATGCACATGTACTCTTAAAACCAATTGGTAAACAAAACAATCCCAAATGACTGTCCTTGTAGAGTTTAGATTTTGCTGGGGAAGAGATAATCAGTAACGTCCATTACAAATAAATGAATTATGTGCATGAGTTTTAGAAGATGAGAAGTTCTCTAAACAAAAAAAAAAAAAAAAAAAAAAAAAAAAGGAAAGAAAGGAAAAGTAGAGCAGAGTAAATGCATGAGAAGTGCTAATGGTTAGGATTGAGAGATGTGTTGGTTGAAATTTTCAATAAGACAGTCAGGTTAGTCTTATTATTGAGAAAGTGACATTTGAGGAGAGTGGGGCAGGTAGCCCTGTGGACCCTTAACTGAATGTTTTCCATTTTGACCCTTGTGAATTAGAATGCAAATGGTAATAATACGCACCCAAATTCTGAACAGAGGGAGATAATATCAAATAATTTGTTGCAGCTGCATTGCTTGTCTTATGTTTAGTCTGGTCTAATATTAAGATTTCTCTAGAGAACACACTCTACACATCAGAAAGGGCAGCTTAGAAGTTGTTACAAATCATGCATTTAGAAATATATAACCATCTATAAAATGGTCAGATATTATCAAGTTGCAGGAAAGAATATTTACATAAATTGTAAATAAAGAGTAAGTATAATGTGAAAGAGATTGGCTTTGCCTTTGAAATGACATTAAAATTATCAGTGTAATTCAATTTGGATAATGTTCTTCAACACTAAAGTATGTTACAGGAAAACTGGGTTAACAGAAGGCTTATATTGGCATTGGAGTAATGGTGATTTAACATTAGTTTAGTTTTTTTGCTATTTTACTGTATAAGTAGGGTTATAAAGATCTTATCAAAACTCCTTCATTAGATAATGAGATTTGCCCAAACAAAGTACTGATTGATTTCCAAGTAGTCAATCTGATAATTAAGAAAACAATATTAAAATAGTTTTGTAATAATGGTTGGAACATTTAATAATGGGTTTATTTGTTCGCAACCCAAATTTGCAGCTTTCCTTTCTACAACTTACATTTAAATTGGCATCTGAAAAGGAGGCCCAATCACCCAACTTATTTAGAATACTTTCAGAAAGAAGTACATTATTATTAGTGTCAAGGGTATTTCAAAGTAGTAATTTTCTGGCTCTAGGAACAATTAACAGTAAGAGTTATCAGCCTTGCAATTCACCCATGTTTCAACTATGGTGTATTTGACTTCTCAGAGAAAACTAACTTTGGAATATGAAATAAGTGTTTGTATATTTGTTAATACTTACCTGACCCCATCCGGCCTATCTAACCACAGCAACTCTCTTTTTCTTAGGCTAAAAGAGAGTTTGTGTGGCCCAGGGGATTTTGTCAGTGGCACTAGAAATATTTATGTCACTGTAATTTAACATATACAGTCCCTCTGCCACAAAATAGCTTTAATATTTTATATCCTTTCCAGAAACAAGAACCAGAAGGTGCTGAAACCTTTGAACATCAAGTAATTTTATGTTGCATTTTATCATAAATATTGCATTAGATGACCGAGTAATTAAAAGTTGTCCATTGATGCAGACTGATTTTGAAGAAAAGCAGTTTACCTCAAAACACAAAATCCAAAGCATGCCCATTGTGAATTACACATCTCTCTCACTCTCTTTGAAGTTCTAGGGATTTCCAGGTAGCAAATCTGAAGTAATTGGTAGAAGTTTACATATTTTTGAAACCAATAAGCTAAGCCCTGTTGCCCTGATTGATGCCACAAGGGCTTGTGTTGAATTTTGAATTCTTAGCTTGCAGCACATGGGTGCAGGTGAAGTCAGTCCTCCCTTTGGGTTGGGGGAATGTGCTGGAACTGCAGTTGTTAATCTACATTCCAAAAATAACTCATAATTTTAGGAATAAAATTCATAAAAGTTAGATTGAGTTCTATTTTTTATATTTGGTTTTTATTTTTATATTAAAATTAACCTTCTAAAATAGAATATAAAATATAAATGATATAAATATATAATATAAACATTCCAGTTTATAAATGATATAAATGAATACTTTTTTTGGGGGGGAAAGTTGAAAAATCCAGTAATTCTCTACCAAGAGGTTTGTTTTTGAGAAACATATATATGACATATCATGTGTCTTTTTGAAATGATTCCCTTTTGTTTATTTATTCAAAATATTTCATTTTAAATGTACTCCTTTATAGTGCATCTTGGTATATATTGCACATAAAAAGGCAGCAGAGGGCCTCCCCTGGTGGCTCAAGCGGTTGAGCATCGCGCTTTGAAGCTGCCCGCAGCCTTTTCAGCGCTAGTTCGTCCCACCTGGCGAGGCAGACCTCTCCTGTCTCGTCCGCTGCTCCTCTCAGCAGTGTATTTCATCCCTCTACCTGTTCTGTTCCCTGCGCTGACTCTGGTGAATCCTCTCACTCTCCCGAACATCTGGCCTGTACCCTGGTTCTTGTTATTGTATAAATATTTTTTTTAAAAAAAAAAGGCAGCAGAAAGTCAAATTGTCTGATTCTGACACAGGGTAGGAATTATTGGAGAGATTAAAGGAAAGTACAAAGAGTACGCTATTGCCATTCCCAGGTATATGTGTTTTAAACAGCTCCGATCTGTGTTACCTTCCCACCTGAGAGCCTATAATCACTGCAGGACTGTACTTCCCAGGAGATAGTTTAGGACATGTTGCTTGATTAAATTCTTCAATAATTCAATTTTTGAATTTTCCTTTTGTTTTTTGTGACCATTTTCATTCATCTCCTTGGCCTCTGGGTCCTCAAAAATGGAAGTAGGAAATCCAATAGCTGCGTTCATGTAAATACACAAATGAGCGCACATGCGGCGGGTGGGAGTCCTTCATCAGCTCCTGCTCAGATCAATATTGCATTAGCTTGCTAGGCTAAGGTCTCACTGTTGTTCAGGAAAATTCAATACTTCTTTGTATTATAGTCGAGAAAGCCTTTCACTCTCATATCTTGAGGGTTTCTAAAGAGAATTGCACGTCGCTGTCCGGGGGCAATGTTCTAAAGGACAGAAGGCAGATTTACCCAGCATGTCTTAAACATTATAAGCCAGTGAGTCATGGAGACTTTCTAAATTATCAGTCTGCATTAGACAAGTTCTCTTCTGTTTGCTCTTTGAAAGAGACTTCCCTTCCCCCTCCCCGAAGGAATCGGGCGCAGAGGGGAGGACCAGAAGTTAAAGGAGCGATGGTTTCCTTGTGCTTCTTGGTAAGGTCAGTGCTTGTGGTGGTCAGAGAAAGACCCCAAGGATTAGGGCTGTAAAAGTTTGCCCACAAACTAAAGAAAAAGAAAGTTATGAAGCCATAATAATTGAATTTAAATGAGGGAATAGAGTGAGGAAGAATGAATGGATTGTAATTATGTTTGAAGAACAGAAATGGGATTCTTTTTCAGAAAAGGAAAAATCATGAGTTTATGATTCTAGCAAGATATTTTCATGCATAAGTAAGGCATCTTTGCACTTCCATGGGAAAGAAAAAAGTGTCAAATCGATGTAGAGCTACATTTAGAATGAAGAAAATCTGGCAAGGAACTAGCACTCGTAGAAGATTGTGAGGCCAGGATTAAAGCAGAAGAAAAACAAAAAGTAAAAGTTTCATCTTCTGAGATGATTTCTTCTGCCAATGTGGGAATCCTAACATAAAAAAATTTTCCTCTCATAATTCAGAGGCCCTGTCCCTGACCAGGTGATGCCCTGTAAATAATCTGTATCATTTCCCCTAAATGCGTCAGACACTTTATTTTTCTCAAAATACACACAAAATATTTGGTTGTTGGAAAAGGAGGGGTTACAGTAGAGAAAGAAATATCTTTGATTTCAGTCAAATCAATTATTTTAACACATTATCTGATATTCAAAGTAACCATTTTGTACTAACTCAAATACATAAGCCAGTTTGGTTTAGTTTTTATTGTTGTCCTTTCTTAAGAGGATTGGCCAAGAGCTGAAACCTATTAGCCAAAGATCTGAACACACTAAAGAGCAGGGTGCTCAAATAAGCTGCCTGCTAGCGACTCAACTGGCAACATGGGACTCCAAAAAGATCAGGGAGTTCTTGTGGGGTTCACATTTTCAATGATTCTTGAAGTTTCTCCTAACCCTGCAACTGCCTTCTGTATCCAAGTTGTACACACAGGCCTTGAAACACCATGTCCTCCTGAAGGACCATCCCTCCAGGGAAATGTCCCCCAACTGTGCTTCCTTGAACAAAGCAATAACTCTTAGTTGAAATGCACAGAACCATAGATTTCTTGGAGGGGAAAATGGGCCACACCAGATTGTCCTAAGTCCAAACCATCTGGTATATTTTTACCATATGTGCAATGAAAAATCCTAGAGAAAAGGGGATTTTTTTCTTTTCTATTCTTTCTTTCTTTTTTTTTTTTTTTTTGGTCTTGCTGCTGATCTGTACAGAAAAGTGAAAAGATTCTCCAAATTATGGGGAGTTTTACCCTGTTGTAAAGCAATGCAAAATTACTAAAGTTTGTCTGAAAGCACTTCAACAAAGGGATGACCAACTTAAGCCAAATAGCAATTTGATGATGTCATCACAAGTTAGTCAATGTTCCCAATGTTTTTCAGCCTCAGTACTATGTTTTTCCTGGTGTGCATGGTCAAATAGCTTCTTTGGGCCATCTTTTGGCTGCTGGACATAAGTGCAATGTAGTCACCTTGTTTAGATTGAGAAGAGTAAAAAGAAGTCAGAAAGACATGTTTTCCTTTCATTTTGATTACAACTTACTATAATATGTAAACTATTGATGTCTATCATTTCTAACTTTGTTTACTGCAAAAGTTATTAGTCTTCAAATAATGTCCTGAGTAGGACATAATCCATTGTTCTTTGTCCAAGTCTGTAATGTTGACACCTAAGACTCCAGGACTAATCGATGGAATAAGGGTAGAAAACAGGGTTACCCCATTTTGGGTCAAACTGCTCTGGGTCCCAGAACAGAGGCCTTCCATAGACTCTCCTACTAAGGTGACAGAGGTGAGGATAGGCCACTCCAAGAGGCATTGATTATCACAGCCTTGCTGGAGTATTTCTACTCTGCTCTGTGTGTGCAGTTTGGTTCTGGAGAATGCCAAGGTGCCACTCTACAGCCCAAATCTCATTTTTTACAATTGCACCAAGCATTTCAATTCTGTTCCTGAACACAATCCTGCTAAATTGGGAATGTGGTTAAGTATGTTATTTATTCCTCTTCTGAGTACACTTGAAAATCCTCTCATAAACCCAATCCAGTATTTCACTGCAAACAAATTAACCAGGCTAGACTTGCTTTGAGTAAGAAAATACTCTGGGTTCTACTGGGGCCCATGTTTGCAAATGGTTATTCTTGCATCTACTATAGAAGAAAGGATATTTTAATGTTCTCTGCATTTCTCCCTTTCCAGTTGGCCCCCACATCGGGCGTTACTGTGGACAGAAAACACCAGGTCGAATCCGTTCCTCATCCGGCATTCTATCCATGTTTTTTTATACTGACAGTGCAATAGCAAAAGAAGGCTTCTCAGCAAACTACAGTGTCTTGCAGGGCAGTGTCTCAGAAGGTCAGTATCTGTTCATCTTGCAGGCCTTGTTATTCCTCCTCACACACCTGTAACGACAAGAAACTAAAATATTTTGTGAATTGGAGTGCCAAGTGTTTTGTCTTTTAGATGGTTTTTATGAATGTCAGTAGGAAGAACTATTTGGTATGCTTTCTTCATAAAATTTTGGATGAGAAGACTAACTGTAACTAACTGAAATTATGGGGAAATGTGTGAAAAGGCTTTAAAACTGTGACTTGAAATAATTAAATATGACCTGACCAGCTACCGAGCACCTCAATTGTGTAATGGGTTGAGAATCATGAAGGACAGGCATCGATACTGGATGGCAGGGAAAGACCTGAGCAGTCTGTTTTACTGCTCACATAGGCTTATTTATGGTGCTTGAAGGTTTGGTTTGCAGAAGATCCTGGTCAGCCATTTTGTTTTTCTTTTCCTGTGCCAATGAAAGTGGATATTCATGTAAAAGAATCTCTTTTAATTCTGTTATACTTTTCCATAAGAGTAATATTTTTTTGTCTTAATAAAATACTCAACTAACTCAACACTTCCTTAAAATTTTTGTGCTCGCTATCTTTTTTAAGGACCCAAGGCAGGTAAGGATGGAAGGGAAAATGAAACAATAATGAATAAATGGTTTTTATCAGTTCTACCTGCCGGGTTATAAGGTAACATAGGGAGAATACAGGGAGGTGTTTGGAGACCTCTCCTACAGATATTCTAATGTCTTTTATACCAGTTTCTACTGGAAAATAAAAGACAACTTACATTTCAAAATCTCGTTTGTACTTAATTTATTTGATTAATTTATGGAGTTTTGTGCTTATATATATTTGATTACAAGTAAGCAAATCTAAACTTAAAAGCATGAAACTAGTGAAAGACGGCTATGTACATCATAACACCTTTCCATTATGATAGAAAATTAAGAAAATGAGAAACTTTGGTTAGTTGAGATTTCCTGGATGATTGAGAATTTTGTATTTACTCTCTAAAACCTTTTTTCATGTCATGCTTTGGATTCACATTTTTCCAAAAATTGATTATTTCCCACTGTCATATTTCATATCAATTTCATATTATTTCACTGAGTACTTGAGGCTTAGTGGAATACATGTTTTCATGATTCATCCTCATCATTGTCAACATTATTTTTTTGCTATAAAACTGTAGTTCTCTTTGGGACCTTATTATTCTGGCCACCAAATATTAGTTGCACATGGACATGGAATCTGTTCCACTTTTATTAGATCCTGGAAGAAATAACTCATTTATAAAATATTATTTAAGTATAAATTTTGGTGTGTATTCTTATAAGATATGTACATATATTTAGCCTTGAAAATAAATCAAAATTTCCACAATTTTCTAATAAGTGTCTAATGGTATTTCTGTCAACTGTGATCTGCTGTACAATAATCACTGTGAGATATTCATAGCCTTGCTTTTAAAAAATATTGTCTTCAAAATGTATGTATCAATGCTACGTTCTAATATAGCCATCACATTTTGTAAGACTGTGTGTGAATTCCAAAGTGAACTTTTTAGTCAACCAGACTGAAAAGAGAAATTTGCATCTTAGGCCCCCTGCATCTTGATGACTTTGGACCATTTATTCCCCTTCAGATTTCAAATGTATGGAAGCTCTGGGCATGGAATCAGGAGAAATTCATTCTGACCAAATCACAGCCTCTTCCCAGTATAGCACCAACTGGTCTGCAGAGCGTTCCCGTCTGAACTACCCTGAGAACGGGTGGACTCCCGGAGAAGATTCCTACAGAGAGTGGATACAGGTAGGTGGCATGAGACCTGGCACTTTGAGGATTGAAAATATTTTGGTCATCTGGAAAGACTGTACAAAAAACTATGAACCAGAGACACTTTTAGGGGGGCGGGGGCGGGAGGGGAGGGATTGGGGTCAGAATGGGGGGCTGCAATTGTATGGGGAATATAACAATAAAATTTATAAAAAAAAAAAAAATAAAAAAATAAATTATACAAATGCAAAAAAAAAAAAAAAAAGCAGTACCTTTGCTCAAATGAGAAAAAGGACAGTAGACACTGAGTACAGTCACTACAGAAGCATCATGTCACCCATAATCAAAAAAAAACAGGCCCAGATGTCATCCAAAAAAATCCATTCTTCTTCTTAGATATTTGTATAGAACATAATTTGACTTATGTCTCTCTTCAGTGTCAGCTAAAAAATCTGATTTTTCCTAACAGCAACATATTTTCTATTGATATACTTTCTACTTTCCAAATTTTCATTTCTTTTGAAATATTTTAGATTTGCATGAACTTTTTTTATTTGTTTGTTTGTTCATAGTAGAAAAAGGGAAGAAAAGGGTTGAGATTTATTTTTCTATATATAGGTCAATGTAGCTCTTACTCAAGAAACAGCTTGATTGAGGGCATGGGTCCCAGTGGATCATGTGTACACATACATGTATAAAATGTACATATCTGTATCCCCATTGGTGATGTTTCTGTCTTCCTCTCTGCTCTGCAACTCCCATTCTCTGCCAAATTCTCCTCTCCTACTTCTCCTTGTCTCTTGCAGCTCATCTCCCGACTAATCCCTGGTATCAGTTCTGGTTGCCTAAACTTGCCCAATCTTGATGTCAAGATACCCCCATCTGAGGTCTGATGCTCACAATCTTGACTTTTTTATCTTTTGTCAAATGAAACATCTATCTCTCTGGATCTCTGTGAGTTAAACTGTAGGCAAATTATACAGTTATTTGCTGAAGGATCCAGGCTTCCTTTTCAAGAGAATAGGCAGAGCCTGTCTTACATTCATTGCTAGATACAGAAAAAGACTTATTCCAGAGAGAGTTTCTAAGCAAGGAGAAAAAAAGATGATTAATCCTTTACTTTCCACATCTATTGCTATTTCAGTCTTTTGAGTACAAATACCAGATTTTGTTTTACTTTGGTAAGGTCAATATTAGTTTAACATACACTTAGAGTGAAATGGCCTATTATAGGAGAATGAACTCATACTAACCTCTGAATGATAACACTGAGAAATATATTAGAGGGTGAGAAAAGATGAAACTTTTACTTGAGATTGCTGAATTCAACTCTAGATTAAGTCAGAAATGAAATGGATTTGCCTGTGTCAGAATTGCTCTTGGTAACTTGTTTTTGTCCATTTCCAAACCAACAAGGGGTTCAGGATGATTGACAGATATGCCTCTAGAGGAAAGCTTACATTTTGCAGTGCTAAGCATGTTTGTCTGCTAATATAGTCCTAATATAGCCTGGTAATGTGGTGAGCACTCAATAATTTAGGGACATTGGTCTTGCAAGAGTTCTGAGACTGCAACTGCAGCAATTTTTTTGTGCAAGTCAATTCTATGGCTATAAAAACATGGAGACAAATGGTCCAGATCTTTCTATCAAAGCATACTCAAGTACCTGAAAACCCCAAACAAGAAGATTTAGAGCTAGCTACCCTCTCTATCTGGTTGACGAGTGTCTGCTCCACATCTTCTCACACTAAGACCCACATGGAGGTGGGGGGCCACCATCTAAAATGTTGCCTTTCACCATGGCAGCGTTGAAAGGGCAAAACCAATAATGCCATTATGTGGGTTCCCTCATAGAGCACGTCTACTCACGTTTCACTGCCAAAGCACACCCATGGCCACAATTAACGTCTGAAGGAAGCAGGGAGGTGCAATATGACGTACTTTCACCAATAGAAATATTTGGTGAACTGCATGAATGACCATTGTGTCATTCATGGGATAGTTACCATTTATTGAGTGCTTACTGTGTGGCCTGACCACTGCTGAGTAGTTGGCATATTTTCATTTAATCCTTACAGCAATCCTGTGAAGGCAATACAGTTATTCTCATTTTTGGAAAATGAGGACATTGTGATTTGGAGAAATTAGTGACTGCACATGGTCATATTTAGTGACCAGGCATAGAAGCCAGGGCTGTCAGACTTTAACAACTGCTTCTTTACTCTCCAATGTGCCCTGTTTATTGTTCTTTACCATGCATATAAGTTCAGGAGTATCTTTCGAAGTATCAGTCACCTCTCTTCATCTTTTTCCTAATGCTGTGAAGGTTCACACTGAGATTAGCTGGGTGCCTACTTTTTCTGTACCCAGTACGCAGGCCCCTTGCTCTTTCCATCCCTCTTAAAGGGATAGTCAGAGAGACTTTGCATCAGTTCACCTTAAGGTTAAAATTATCTTTTTCTCCTCTGGGAGTTCAGTGAACTCATTTATATGCTTGTTATATCTGTGTACGTGGTGGGAGCTTTTATCATCCACGCATCACCTAATTTTGAATTATTTTGTATGTTTCCTGATTTTCTGAAACTCCTTGGAAGTGGTTGGCTTGTTGTTGTCATTACATAGATGTTTTATAAATTAACCAACAAGTACAGCATAATCGAGACTGAGGACAAGAGGCACGTACTTCCAATCACAGGATCATCAGCACTCATACGTTTCTATTTATATGCACATCAGTATACAAATGGCATTTGTTTACTTTTTCAAATCTTGCATGAAATATAACCCACAAAACATGTTGCTGCAGCAACAAGGACAAACACTTGCATGTGTTAAATTAATAAGGCAATATTGGAAACTGACTTTCCTTCAAGAAGGGAACAGTACTTGGCTCCCATTGTTTTCACTAGGAAATTACTGAGTGACGTGAAAAACAATGCATCGTTAACCATCGATATGCCTGTCCACATTGGTGCTTCCTGTGAGAAATGTTGTCTGCCAGAAAAGCTTAAAAACAAGTCAAGAGGCAGGTTAGTGACAAGGAGCATGAAGGGAAGTCCCTACTCGGGGGTTTGCACAGTCATATCCTGCTTCAAAGCCCACTTTATATCCTGAGCCACTAACACCCCTCAGTCATTAGAGGCATAGTTTGTCATACTGTAACAGGGTGGTCCCCAGGAAAGGGGACTTTTGCCCATCTTTTTCAGAGAATTCCACTCCATTCTGTGTCCTGTAGCTGCTTGTCTTATTATTAATTTAATCTTTTTCTTGCTTTGTTTCTAGTTTAATGATCATAATGGAAAGTAAAGACTCAGTAGATCCATGGTGCTATAAAAACTCTTAATTTTCAGTCATAGCATTAGAGTCCAAGGCATTAACCTCATTGAAACTGAGTTCCTTTCCCTATAAAATAAAGGAAAAGTAAAAGAAAGATTTCTCTATGCTAAGTCTAGCTGTCTATGATACTATGAATCTCTGAAAGTGTTTTTGTTTCAGCAAATCAAGTGTGTGGCTTAATTGTTCAGGAGACACTTTCTATAGATCCTACGTTTAGTCGTTGATACACAAAGCAGAATTTAATTTGTTAATTATTTCAATGTTTTATTAATGATAGTGTTCACCATACTGTAAACAGATTTATCCTTCCAGCTTTAATTAAAGCTCTTGGGAGTGCTTTCCTCAAAACAACTGTGACTTTCCCTGATTAAAATGCCAAGAGACAATGGAGAGAAAAAAGCAGGAGACATCACTCCTGGATGGGATATGAACTTTGTTAATCTAAAAAAATAAAAATGGCACCAGGGAGTAATCGATTACCACACACTTCAGTGGCTTTAGAAACAGAATTACTTGACAAATCAACTCAAGTAGAAACTGTACTCTTATCCAAATTTGGGAGAAGTCTTTTGTGGGAAAAAAAATTTAGTACTGGATTATTTATTCCTTCACTGACTTCAGAGCAGCAGAAAGCAGTTGACTTCTAAACCACATCCTGTTTGGTTTGGTAAATCAGCCCTATTATGGATTAATCGCACAGAAGAAGGAAACCTCCAGGAAGACATTCTATAACTGTAAGAATACATCATCAAACCCATGAAGTAAATGCTCCTTCTCTTCCACTACATATTCTAGTACAGACGTTCATTCTAAGGTACCAGGGAGAGAAAGTTCCTGAAGGGAGAAGCAATTTTATGAGGAAACTTTTTGCTGTGTTTTCCTTTTGCCCTGTATGTATTTCTCTAGGATTAAAGCCCCACATTTTCTGACTAAAGAACTTTGAGAGCAGATACCAGTAGCCAAGAGCCTTAGTGTACTAAGGAGGTGGGCTGAATTGAATCAAAATACTCCCACAACAACACACACTAGTATGTTCTCATACTCACAACCATTGTGTCAAAGAAAGTGAGTGCCTCTGTTAAAATCCAAGAGGCCTTAAGATCACTCTGTGGATTTCATGTGAATCATGATATGTGTTCTAACAGCAAAGTCTTGTGCTTCTATAGAACATTTCTGCTTTCAAAAGAGGAAGCCAGGGCCTCCCTGGTGGCACAGCGGTTGAGCACTGGGTTGCAAAGCTGCCCGCAGCCTCTGTAGCACCGGTTCGATCCCCGGCCGCCGGGTGAGGGTCCCACAAGGCGTGCAGACCTCTCCTGCTGCCTGCTGCTCCCCTCAGAAGTGTACTTCGGTCCTTCTGCCTGCTCTGCTCCCCACTCTGGCTCTGGTGAATTCTCTCACCCTCCCGCGCTTCTGACTGTACCCAGTGCTTGTATAAATAAATAAATAAAATCTTTAAAAAAAAAAAAAAAGAGGAAGCCAAATTTCTACCCCCAAGCTCGAGGAGGTCCTTCGAGGTTTATTTATTCATAAGCTAACCCCACATCTATCCAAGGTTGTAAATTGTTGCTACCAGCAACTTCCAAAGTGCCTCTGTCATGATTCAGAAATTAAATTATCAGTTACAACTAATTGAGAATGAAAACAAAAGATAACTTGAAGGCATGACCCTGACTGAGAGCTAAGAAAGGTCTAGCTGGAAGTCCTTTAAGTATCAAATGGAATGAAATGATGAATTCATGAAAATATTTTAGTCTTGGAAAATCAGTCAACTAGACTAAAGATTTTGATCAACAATTTCAAGAAATACCTTTTTTTTTATAAAATTGCTGGTTTCTAACAGGTTTATAATTTGTAATGATGTGTTAAAAATCCATGTGCTAAATCAACCTAATCCAGAGCATATATTGAACCAGGTTATCCTAATTGTAAAATCTCTGTGCTAATAAAACAGACACTTAGATGGTGCATTATCTCATTCAGATCATTAGTAAATTGCTGATATTGCAATAAAATTATTTTTTATACTGCAATATGAAGTTACAATAAAATGATATGATGTGTAACTAGAGAACTGACAAAAATAGCTCACTATGGTACCTAAATGTGGAATGATGCATATAAAATATAATGTTGGCAAATTTAGGGAAAATACAGCTGTTCAATTGTTTTTTCCCCAGGTGTGTTGGGGGGTGGGGAGGGAGATGTCAGTGGGTGTTTATTGCAAGGAATATTAACATGTTATTTTAGCTAAAACATTGATGTGGAAGGAAAACAGTTTGCTTTTTAACAAAGTCCTCAAAGTGAGCCTTTGGTTATTTTACCTTTTGTTCTGTGTTGACTTCTACTTCCTGCATAAAATAAATGCTTGCATCCTAATCTTCAAGCATCATAGGTCTGTTACCTAATGACTAGTTTTCTACCCTGGAAATTTGTCTCTTGTGATATTTTCTGTTCCTGTCTCTTGTGATATTTTCCCACTTTCCCTGGAAGTTATTTGAAATACATATTTATAGGAAATGCATGTAGGGACAGATTGATTTCTGAATTTTTTGTTGTTTTTTTAAAAAGGACAAGGAGGTAGAAATTCGAAAAACAATGCACATGTGACATAATTATTTAATCATTTTAGCTGTTAATTTTTCATATAGAAAAAAATCAAGAAGATGTTACCCCTTTTGGTCAAGTTGGTCACTTAATTCAGTTTTTAAAATCAAATGATTTTACCAATTAGTATTTCCTGTCGAAACACCCCAAAGAAAATGTATGACATATAAATAAAGAAACCGCTTGACTTTTAGATAAGTATCCATCACTGGAAATACAATACTGAACTAACCATAGCTATTTCAATAGAATTATATTTAAAAATAAATTAATTTGCATAGAATGACCATTCCATTTTGCTAATAGTTTTGGTTTCTTATTGATATTTTATGATATTATATTGTGTCTATTTGGAAGCAACAGTCATAGTTAAGTACTAGAGATTTTTTTTTTCTTTGCAGCACATCCCAATTTTAAGTGTAAGACTAAAAGTAGATGCAAACATCATTTTGTCTAAATGCCTTATTTTACATAGCTTCAGAGTTAAGTAGTTTGCAAGATCACATGGCAAGTTAATGACAGAGTCTGGACTAGAGACAGTATTTTTGCTCCCACTTTTTTGAAAGTAGGTTTGGGTTCTTTTTGAAGGTGGTACTCTGAAGACCAAACAAACATGTCAAAATATCAGCATGGCCCTATTCAGTTGTTGGTTGGTAAAATATGCCTATTAAATTGAAGGGTCACTGCACAATCTTGAAATTAAATGAGGTTGGTCTATATTGAGAGAGGGTTTCTCAGTCTAGACAAAATTGTCATCCTGGCTTTGATTAATTCTTTTGTTATGAGAGCAATCCTGCATCCTGCATTATAGTGTGTTTAGCAGCATTCCTAACCTCCTCCCACTAGACTCAGTAACACACACACACACACACACACACACACACACACACACACACCCTTAGTCTTAACAACCAAAAATATCTCTAGACAATGTCAAATGTCCTACTGGGGGTAAAATAATCCCTGACTGAAAACCTCTGATGTAAAAGATGCCCCCAATCCTAATCAACTCATTTTTAAAATATCTGACTGATCAGCATTTTGAAAGAAAAAGTAAGTGGCTTGGTTGCTTGGCTAGTTTTTGTCACATTTCAACCACTTATAGATGTTATTTGAACAAAATTGTAGTTCTTTTGTTTTCTAAAAATACAGATGCATCTGTTTACCTTATGCAGGAAAAGAGCATCATAAACCTCCTTGCTTATTTATCTTAAGCTTCGCTATTTTTAGCTTTTAAAAGTGAACTGTTTTAGCTAAATAAATACAGATGTTATTTTAGAATACTGCACAATTGAGTCTCAAAATGCACTGATAGGACAGGAGTAAGAAAAGGAAACAAAAGGATGAAAATCACAGGTCATTGTTGTCAAGATTTAGGAAAAATAAGACTGAAATGAGTTCCGCGACATCTGGACACTATGTGTCACTAAACTTTGCCCCCATTTATATATATATATTTTTTTTTTTGCAGTATGTAAATCAAAGTTTTTTTCTGAATGTAATCAAAAGTAAGGAACTGTTGTTGAAAAAAACCTGTCTATTGCTTATTAACTTATCTTTTCAAGGGAAATATACTATTAAGTTTCCATTTGTGTAACCTAAACAACAACACATTAAGAGCTATCAGTTACCAACCAGTTTCATATCTGTGGACCAATAAAGAGGCAAGGTTGATGGTTTCACATCTGTTTTGGGTGAAAGGCTGTTCCTGTCTGTGGTATTTAAAATTTAAAGAACTTATGTTATTATGCAATTGGGAATCCTCAGGGAGTAAAATGTTAATGAAATCCATAACATGCACAGATTTTATGATAGCAGTTTTAAGAAATTCCTTTGGTGGGGTTTTGTTGATTTCTGTTCTGGCAGCAATAATTGTACCTTTTACAGAGTACATTAATGTTCACATTTAGGAGCAATGGCTACATTTATATAGCGTATAATGTAGCACATGAACTACTAAGCTTTAAATAACTTTCATACAGTAATTTGAAAGCCTTAGAGCAAAAAAACGAATAAATAAATAAATAAAAGAATCAGAAAACAAAAAAACAAATGTTCTTCAGAATTGGCAAAACCTTCAGTTTGAATCTTTTCTAGCACATCTACAAGTAACCTTCCCCAAAGGTGAAAAAGTACACTCTGGAAATTCTAAACCCTGGATGTATCCTGTGCCCATATATATATATTTCGCATATATTTTTCATTTAATGCACCATTTGAAAGTTCCACATCAAAATGGCATTTTCATCCATTTTGGATTCTGGCCTGACACTCTCTCTCTCTCTCTCTCTCTCTCTCTCTCATACACACACACACACACACACACACACACGTGCACGTGCACACACATTTCCTTTCTCCACCCTCACCCCCCAGCCATCAAATCTCATTCAATTCGACATTCAAATAGAGGAAAGTGGATTAAATCAAAAATGCTCCATAAATCCCATGAGTAATAAAATGCATTACACTTTTATATTTTCAACTATTGAACAGAGTAAGCACTTGAGACTAATTGCACATGTTATGACTAAGAATAATCACATATGTACTTGTGCGAATGACTTATGCATTTTTGTTTCAGTCTCATTGCCTCAAGGTGTTAAAAATGCATTTATGACATTTTTCTAATTGTCTTCCTTCAGAAGAATGAACTCTTAATTTTGCTAACATTTTATTTTTTCTTATAATTCTAATGCTTTCAACTTCTACCTTCATTTTCTGGATTTAGCAGGAAAATAAATAAGCCCTATTCTTTTTGCTAGCCTGAGAGGGCTATAGATAGAATTCTTCAGGGGATGGGTTATTGTATCAGACAACTTCTGAAACCCTTTCAAGCATCTCAAATTCTGTGATTCTATTAAAAATAAATTTACTCTATCAGCTGCTGCCCTAGGCTTGCTTAAATGAAAATACAAATATATGAAGCATAGCTGGGATTTATTTTAAATACTACAGATAATCATGTAAGGTAGCACAGCAATTTTTTTAATTAAAAAGATTTTCTTTCCTTATATCAAATAATTGTTTAGGTTGGCTTTACCATGAAACTTATCTCAGAATTTCACATAGAAACTTCACCACTGGTGCCTGTTTTCCTAGGTTCTTTGTGCTAGCTAACAGGGAAGTGCAGCCCACTAGGGGAGATAAGATGAAGCCTAGACAGTTAATCTTTCATGTCTTTCCAATCTTTGAAGGAAATATCTGTAAAGCATAGGCTAACCCACAATTACAGTCTGTTCACACCTTAAAGTTTTGCCAATATTCAGTCTTCTTTCTTTCCTAAAGGACACAAATACCTTGTTCACTTCTGAGCATGTTATAAGCCATAATACTAACCCAGAGAAGTGAAGAGCAAAAAGCAGCCCCAGGCATCCAATGATATAAAAAGCCAGCTGAGTTGCCTTATTTTTCTAAAACTTGATGTGTCTCCTTAAAGCTAAAACTGATGCAGGTCGACCGTATCTCAGAAGACCCAGGTAGATGCACAGACTAATAGCTACAAGCATAAGAAATCTGATAGCACTTTAAGTTTGAAAATCTGGAAATGAAATATAAAATTTCCAGTAGGAAATACTCATGAAAATAAAAAAAGTTTAACAAATCATGTGCAATATAAAATACTGAAAAAAATGTTATCAATATTCCAGAGGCTCATGGGGAGAAGAGAAAATAAATTTTTAAGTCCCCAAATTTCAAAAATTAAGATAAAAGCATACAAAAATTTCCTGGGTTATTTAAACATAATTAAAAAAATCAAATTAGCCATTGCTACTTTAAATAAGCAACATTCTGTAATATATACATTATACTATTTCTGCAATTTTAACCTATGTTTCCAGATGCCACATTTATTTATAAGGATTCTATTATTTATTTAGAAAGCCCCAAACCAAGATAGGATAATTAATTTATTGAACATTTAATATCTTAAAAAAAACAGTCAGTATGTTTGTTCATTTAACATATTCCTCTAAATCAATCAGTAAATAAATGAATCTCATTTATTGAGACAAATATGGAAAGCACCTTACGTGACTTCCATGTCCATGGGGTTCAATTTGAACTTGATGATATTTCAACCCTGATTACCAAATTCTGTAATGCAATAATCCATTTTCCTTAGTCTAAGTACTTCGCTGTTTTTCAAGAGTTTAGGTGATCATTTGTTTATCTACTTATTGTCTAGATTTAGAATATTCATATTTCACATATAAAATTTATCTCAATTAAAATCTCTATCAAAGATAATGCAAACAGATTAAAAACGAGCTTATTCCCTTTCTTTTCCCATACTGGTAATTTTAGTAAAGCCATGTAAAGTGATGTGTTTTCATCCTTAACTTGGCGTCTAGAAGTATACTGACAAAGGGATAGGAGCCTTACTGCTCTGAAACCTGCACTGTTGCAAGAAATGAATGCCTTTTCAGCATGTCTAAAACAGTGCCTTAGCTCTATTTTTTTCTGTCAAAAATTTTCCTTCCCACAACAGCTTTGACCATGTTCACCAAGAAAACATTTCACCTCTTGTCACCTCCAAGTATGTGGTAGAAATAGATGTGTCCAACCATGTGTTAAGAATGGTTCCACTGGATAAATGTAAGTCACTGCTTCCATTATGTTAAGGACTTTGGGCAGTGCTAGGAGAGGAATAACATTATATATTTAGTGTAACATCTGTGCTTGTTCTCCTGTGATTTGAAAGTAGTCGCGCAGATGCACTTTTCTCATTGTGTGACCCAGGCTGAAATGCAGGAAAATAGTATAGATAGATTTTTTTTTTCCAAAACATGAAAATAATTTGCATTGCTGTCCACTGACTGCATTTGGATGGCAAAGAAACATGTCTTCAGAGCACAACAGATGCCATGCCTTCTCTTTTTCTTCTAAGAGGAGCATGGAAATGACAGATCATCATACATCTCTCCCTTCGCTTTTTCATTGTTCATCTCTATCCATGGAACTTCCAGCATAACTTCTTTCTCCCACAACAAATTGGCCTTTGCTCCCTCCAAAACTATAAAGAGTAATTTTTTGATAATACATTATTTCAAAACTTCCCCCACCCCCTTTATAAGTGATCTACCAAAAAGTATACATTTCCTGGCTGAATGGTAAGCTTTCAATGGGGAAAATTCTATCCACCAAATACTATATTGTGAAGTTTATTTCATCTCTTCTCAGGAATGATTGGCATCCCTTCAGAGACTAACTGTTTACACACAGTTTCTGACAACCAGCTGTACTGAAGCAGCCTGTTCTTTCTCTACTTTCTTGTGTCAGGGGCAACATTCCTTAGAACCTTAGACAGGCGACCTACTTTAATCTCAGTAATCCCATCAGCTCCTTGCAGAATTTTTAATGCCATGTAGAAGGCTTTTCTTGGACACCTGCACGTCCAGATTCTCCTTCAGCACATGAGACTCTCATTAACATGAGAGGCCCACCTAGATTACTGAGAAATACATGGAAAATCCATGTAAAAGGATGCTGTCAAAGTTTATAGGCCAAGAGACTGATTTAGACCATCATCCCCATCTGCAAGCCTTTAGTTTCCAGAAATTCATTCTTGTGTTTGTTTTTGAAACCAAGCTTTCAGGAGGGAAAAAAATTAAAGTCATGACTTTCTATAAAACTAGTAACATACAAGTTCTTTTGTTTTCCTGGAACAGACAGATGCAGTTTAGTACTAATGTGTGTTTATCTTGAGTTACTTATCTCCCCGATAGTGTAGATAAAACGTTATGAGTAGCATAGAACTATGACGTTTCTGAAGTAGAAATATACCTTACCTGTATATGTTATTTAATATATTCTTGGCCTTCAGGTTTGAAAATCTCTTCACACTGCTGAGAAAAGATCAGTGTCCAAAGCTAAGGTGCCTGCACCTCACCTCCACTGAGGTGTATGCAGCTTTACCTCCATGCTGAGCCAGCCTGGGTGCCTCTTTCATGAGCCTGGTTTGTGAGGCTGCTTCTCAGAGACCATGAAACAAAGAAACACAAAGATCATAAAATGCCTAAAATCAGTGCTCATTTCCCAGTCACACAAAGCTGTCATTCCAGACCTTACAAAGGTCTCCTGTTAATTAGGAGAAACCCTGAGACCTATAGTTATGCAGAGACATTTTGATGTTGTTACTGCTTCAAATATGCAGGAAGGGCATGGGGCATCTAAAATACCAGATATGTAAATATCTAATAGATAAACATCCTGTGGAAATCTTGTTTGGAAATAACTCAAAATAAAAAGATTGTGAAGAGTTTTGAGTGAGATAATTGAGATCCTTATATATTTAGTGAAAAAAAAAAAATGATTTAATCACTACTGCCTTTTGGGGGAACTTCCAGGAGGAGGGATGCTTACTAAGTTAAGAAAATGATCACTTGAGGAAGAAATAAAAAGGCACACTTCACACAACATGAACATATCCAGTAAAATTCATCCTTCAGTAGCCTCTAGCTTAAAGTAGTGAACATTTGAAAGGACTGAAATTTTTATGAATTGTTAGAATATTTGCAGTTTTAGACACCAAGATAAGAATAATCACATTCCTAGCTTAAGAGTGTACAAATTAGTTGTCTACATACTTTAACATTTACATTAATAACTTTTACTTGAAAGACAAGAGTTTCAGATCCTGCCAGCACTGCTGGATAGACTCAACACTGAGTTTAATTTCAACACACATATTTTGAGCATTTTTTTAGGATCAAAGATTGTGTGTAGGGCTAGGTTAATTTAAAATTTAAAAAAACCTCCCTCCTAAGGAATTAAAATCTAGGTACTACAGGCAAAACTACACACACACACACACACACACACACACACGCACACACACGCACACACACGCACACACACAACTCCAATTACCCAAGTGACTAAGAAAAATATATATTAGGGCTGCAACCTTATAGTTTGTGTACAGTGCATTATTATTTTCTTCCTAGTAACCAGGAGAAGTAACTAAATGGGCTAGGCGTTGGTATTTTTGTTGGAGAAAGGTGGAGACTAAGGCTTGGAATGGCTATATTTTCCAGCTCGCTATTTAATAGCAAAAGTATAGAGATACTGCTGGAGTCTGTGATTTGTTGCTACTACATGCTGCCTGCATCATCTAATTTTATTCCCTGTAGTCCTAGAATTCATTGAATATTTTTAATGCATTCTGTTCACTCTATATTGATATTTGTTGTTTATTTGACTTTTTCCTTCACTGACTAGAGGGCAGGAATCTAGTAACCTTCCTTCTCTTTCATCCACGTAGGTAGCACTTTTTGTGTTATAGATAACTTATGTTAGCAACTTCCCTCCACAGTGTCCTGGATATTAGACACCAGAATACCCACCATTATAAGCTCACATGCTGAACTCATTGCCCTCTCCTTGAATGTTTGAGGGACAAACTGTATAATTTCAGCAGTAGTGTGAATCCCTGAAGAAAATATTAAAGAAATATTATGCTATTTCATTGAAATGCTTTATTGTAAATACAGATATAAACAAGGGCCTAGGATTGCAGTTTGCCATTAGCTTCAAGAAAGAAGTCTCTAACTCATACAGATTGGGGCTTAGGTCTCATCCCCAGGAATGCCTGGATTCCCAGAGGCAGTAAACGCAGGCATTTTAGCAGTATGACCTCAGCAGCGCTGCACACAGTCATGTGAAGTTTAATCACAAATAAAATTTCATTATCACTGTGTCACTAGCCAGATCCTTTCTTACTTAGACTTACAGACAATATGAAGGCCCAGCCAAAGGATGATGTGTATTGGGTGGTGGGACTGGAGAAGATACATATTCTTCCTCTGTAAAGTAGTTTTGCCAAGAAATATCAGATAGGAGGAAAATATTCATCATATTAAATATTTTGAAATGTAGGCAGTTGGGTGGGATTTTTTTTTCCTGATCCTTTTGCATTTGACTTATCAACCCTGGCCCCTTCCCCAACCAAAGTCTTATGTGGTTCAATCTGAATGATTCAAATGACTTCTTTTTTCATAAAGACCATTCTTTCCCCTTCCACAAGTAATCTTTCCTCTTCTAAGTCTCATAGCACCTCAACTATTGTTAAGGCAATTTTTACTTTGAATTTTGTATTGTTGCTACTTCCACATAGATTTACTTGCTTACAGAACCTGGCATACAATTAATATTTACTGATAATTTAATGAATTAAATGTTTTATCTGGACACATGGCATCCTTCAGTTTACTTTAATTTCACACTTTTAGTTACGCACCTATGATGTGTGAAACACTATAATTAAACCTTAAGATACATCGTGTGAGAATGCACCCTGGCTGTTCATTAGATTGTATTACCCACTCCACCCCAACACATTTTAAATAACAATAACAAGGCCAATAATAAATGCTTTATTTTCGTAATACAGTTCTATTGAAGTTATGTGCAACAATAATAAATTTTAAAGTGCTTGCAATATAGATCTTTTCTTCTGCATTCTTTCATAACTGCACCCTCTTTGTTTTGACACAAACAAATATCAGGAACTGGGAATGTTCTGCCAGATCTTACAGAATATTTAGTTACATCCTTGTAGTCAACTAGATTGGACCCCTTAACTGGTCACTCTGCTCATGCCTACCTCTTGTAGTGCAATCTACCCTCAGACCTTCTACTACAAGAACATTTCCTAGTTTCCATATGTGCTACACAAAACAATTGATGGTATCAAGAGTCAGAGCAGGAGGGCATTCTGCCAGCCGCTAACTCCATGTTGTAGGTGCTTTATAAATTTTTGTTGATTAAATCTCCCTAGCCTGAGTATAGGCTATGACTCCTCTATGAAGTCTTTGACTAGAGAGATACATCATCTTTATACATATTTGAGACTGGTTACAATATTTTAAAAAACGGTAGCATTAAGACATTCTTTTAAGACATTCTAATTAAGCAATTTTATAATAGAGTTTGTAAAGTAAATTCTTAACCAAGCTTCTAGGGATTACATTTGTTCGGTTCTAAGAAGCTGTCCTCGTTCCAGATCAAAGGATTAAGTTCAGGTTTTAAATTTAATGTAGCTTACAATAATCATTCCAAAATGTTAATTAAATGTATTAAATTCCTAAATCTTTTAGTGCCCAACAAAAATTCCTGAATACCTTAGTTGGAAGAGAGAACCATTTAAATGTCATGTTCTTGTCCAAGTTATTAAAGGTTACTGAGGTAACCATCTGCAAATTAACATGGTATTGATGCAAAAACACTTCATTTTAAAGAGGAAAAGAGTCCATAGGTTGGCATATGTCTTTTAAATATAAAACAATCTTTTCTAAAGCATAGTATTTAATCAATCTTTCTCTTTAACTCTTTATATGGGAAAAAGAGATGTTGATTACTATGTCCTAGAGTCGGTGGGAATCTAAATATGATTTCATTTTTAATTCCTTTGTTATCAGAATTGGTTGTCTAAAGATGATATAGGTTTAATCAAATAAGAGAGGGATTAGAATGTAATATTGATTTTTCTGATCACAATTATAATCAATTCTAGAAAATATGGAAGGAAAAAACCTTTAGATTTTGCATAAAACATATGAAGACACACTGATATATACCCTGACCCAAAAGAATGAGTTATTTGTCTTCTTGGGAAAGAATTCACCAAAGAAGGCTAGGTGTAGTTGAACCAGGCAAACCTTTATTAGAGACATTCATGCATGAGGGATCCAGTACAGGAAAGGAAAATTTCATCTGCCTCTGACAAAGGAATTAGGAGGAAATATTTAAACCTCCTGGTGGTGCAAGGTGTTAAGTCTTAGCACTATGAAGCTATTTATCAGCAGCCAGTACAGAGGAGTTCAATCCCCAGCTAGGGAGCTAACCCACATGGCACAGTAGACCTCTCCTGTCTTGCCCGCTGCTCCCCTCAGCAGTGTATTTCAGTCAATCCACCTGTTCTGTTCCCTACTCTGTCTCTGGTAAATCCTCTCACCTCCGCATCTCTGGCCTGTACCCCAGCTCTTGTATGCATAAATAAATAAATAAATAAATAAATAAATAAATAAATAAATAAATAAATAAATAAATAAATCTTTAAAAAAATAAAGGTCCACTTGGTAGGGCAGAGGACAGCAGCACCATAACTTGTTCTGGGTTGGACTATGCCCAAGCATGCATGGACAGATTATGTTCCAATTGCACAGCCTTCTTCCAGGAAACTGTGAGATAATCATTAGTCAGGATCTAAAGCTTTTTAGTCTAACATGGCAACTAATGGTCAATGAGATGGGCCAAATTGTTTGGACAGGGATATCCAGTCCATGATTTATCCACCTATTCAAACAGGACTTGGCATAATTCATCCCACTGTCTCGTAATTTCTCAAGTCTTCCATATTTGTTTTAAATGTTTTATAAATTAAGTAGGGCATTTTAGTATGGGTGTCACAGTTTCCCAGTACTCTCAAATTAAGGTCTTCTAGAAACTTTTGCTGTATCTATCACACTGAGGTCTTCATCCTAGAAGAGCATTCTTGTCTTTCACATTGTTTCTTTACGATTTCCATACTAGAGTGATTGAAATGGATTCTGCATTCTGGAAATTTCTCTGCATGAAACACTGTAGCATAAACCTGCTCATGGAGTCCCTTTTGTTTCTTTTTTGCCAATGCCACTTGCCAATTTTAGCAACTATAGCAGATTTTACTATTTAAACAAACCCAGATGGAATTCCAGTTCAAAGAACATATCAGAATTAAATATTTCTTATTTAATTAGCTGCTTCTGATTTATGCACAAAGAAATTAACATGAGAGTGAGAGAATGTGCCATAAGTCCAGACACAGCAGAGTTAACGTAAGCATTATCTCCTTCTATCAACCAAAAAAGACAAAGGTCAGTCCTTGTTTGGGGACTTCATTTTTCATGACCCTTTTTCATGTTCATTTGCTCTAAGTGCAGTGGCAGACAGAGAAGCCAGCCTTTCTTCTGCATCTGTGCTGTTACACCCTTATCTAATATTTTTCTAGCTGTCTGACTCACATCTTCTGATAGGAAAATTCATCTGTTCTTTCACTTGCAATTGTTTTACTATCAGCATAGGTTTTGTTGCAACCAGTATTTGGTTTCCGCCCTGGAAAATGCTTTCCTTTAATTAATTTCCTTTAACTATGGGAAAAGTATTAATTCAGGCAAATTAAGACTAGAGAAGAAAATTCATGAAATTCTGCCTGCATTACCATTGTTTATACTTGGATATTTTTGCTCTTTACCAGAATTTTAAAATATTTCTTCATTACCTTTTGCTAAAAAAGATCCATCACACCATGTTATCTTTCAACAGCATACCTGAATCTTTTGCTAAGTTTGCTTTCCAGGAGCTAATGTAAATTTTAAACTGATAGTCAAGCAATCATAAATGGCCTAATCTTCTCCATAATTATACAAAACATTTCATGTCCCAAAAGGATAACTATAAGATTTAATTATTGTTTACTAAGAAATTCTAGATTATCTTTTGATAATTATGTTTTTACGATGTGAATTGGCTCTCAAGCAATGTGGGTATGGTGGCTTATGCGTGGCCACCCAGTCTGAGTAAGGGTAAGTCCTACTTTAATCACTGATAAGGCCATGTGACTATGAACATGGCATATACATCATCTTGCTCCTCTGTTCCTTTGCCCATAAAACATTCTTTGTGTAATTGTTGTGAGAATTGAGAGAGATAATTATTTAATAATTACAAAATTAATAATGTCCCTAACACAAAGGGGTTGCCCCATTAATTTTCTATTATTAATAGTAATTTTAACTCTAAGTATTTTTTTGTGTAATACAATAATGGTGAAAAAATACATAAAGAGGTAAATTATTATGTCACTAACTTGAAAGTGATTGTATTCTCATTGGCAGCTATAAAAAGTCCAGGATTCTATGTTAAGGAATACATGATCTGATGTGAATTAAGCCCACAGATCCTGAAACAGCATTGACATTCAAATGTTTAGACTCTTTCAGAAAAAAAAAAATGTGTTTTCTAAGGAATTGGTTCAATTGTCTAAAAATATTTGTTTTAGCTTGTAGTGTCTAATGCTGAATTAACAGCTCTTAGAGTCATCAGAATCTGGCTCTAAAAAAATTTGACCCACTCCCCTCCTCCAGTTTTTTTTTTTTCCTCTTTTTTAATCAGACTTTAGTTTTTGATCCTTTCATTTTTTAATCTCTTATATTAACCTGCCTTGGGAATCTTAAAAGCTGTTTCCCTTGCCAATGCCAGCTCAGTAGGCAGTATTTTATTGAGCAAGACAGATTTTCATTTTAGAAATGAGGCTTTCCACATTATGACATTACCAATAGCTGGTTATGTATTATAGGAAACAACAATATTCTTTTCATGGCTCAGAAGCTGCATGCTGGTATTTAGCCAGCAGTTTGCAAAGGTTTCCTACATGACTTACTACACAATGCTAAAACGTGTGCTTTGTGCTCAAGTGATTACCAATGAAATGCGTGCCTCTCCTGCCTTCTCTTTATCTGGGGAATGTGTTTCCTGTCATTACTAAGACAATGCCATGACCATAAAATGCAGGATGGATTATACCTGTAGACATCTTACAACAAAATGCTCATCAGGAATGTGGTTATATGCCATGCCATAGGGAGCCCTCAGCCCAAAAGAGCTATCAGGACACGAACCCCTGCCCCCCAGAAGCAGATGAGGACAACTGTTTTTTTCCACTAGTGTGCTTCTTTCCACCCAAAATAAAAGTTGTACTTTCTGCTTCTGTATTCTGCTATATAGCAATGTCTTCTCTTTTTGTGTGGAATGCAATGAAAGTAATGTCAATAGACATTCTACCAGCAGTATAAGAATTTTATACTCGCTTTGAACACAGAATATCGTGTTTGGTCACTTCTGTTGCTGATGCTATATAAACTAGGTCAGAGACTAGCTCTCAAACTCAAAAAGATTTTACAGAAGTAAAATATTCCACATGTCATAAGTAACATACGTTTATATACGTCAAATACAAGAGTGAAATCTCTAACTATTTTAGTGAATGTGTTTGATATTCAGCTCCATGTGTACCCCTCCCATCATCACACTTCCTCACTGTCTTCCTTACTGTTAAACATGAAACTCAAATGTTAAATCACATCCATCTTCCAATTAAAAATAAAGCAGCTGTGAAATAATGATATTCTTTTAAAATAAGAAAATTGTCATTGGAGCAGAGCTGATTTGATTTAGGGAAAGCAGGTTACTCAATTATTGGTTACTGTGTGTCTGAAATTTTATGGAAAAAAAAGGAAGTATTGTTTAGGATGATGAATCCTGGCATTATGTAGAACTGCTCTGGGGTTAGAGCTGTGTCTTTCCAGCTGCCCGCCTTGGGTCATCAATCTTGCCTTTTAATGTGAAGTTGGTAAGACCTCATCATAATTTAAAAAGCTAAGTCACCAAGAGAAAAGTCAATGACTGACTTTGAATGTTTTTCATGTCAACTTTTTATTTTGGCTTCAAAATTACCAGAGCACAATACTCTTTAGAGATCAATACATTTCTTGATAAATCGCGTCTATAAAGGTGTGGCTGCTTAATGTTCCTTATTTCATTCATCCGTATCCCTCTTGTCGCTAAGCTTCCTGTTCTTCCTTCTCCCTAGAACATTCTTTCCCTTTGTGTCCACTTGCACTGCATTCTGTATACCCTTTAATCCATATCTTAGACAAAAGCCAAAATCATTTATGAAATTTCTCCAATCCCCCCATCTCCGATTCTCTGGAAAAAGTGTTTCCTCCTTCCCCTGTGCTGCATCATGCCTTATGTGCTTTGCTCCTCTTCTATATTCATGTATTTATGTTTCCCAAATTCTTATTGTTCTTTATATCCTTACTACTTAATGCAGATCTTAGCAGATAACCAGCATTATGTCCACTTAATGAATGTCAATCAAGTTGAGAAAATTTTCAAGGTTGCAGACTGATTAAGTAGATCATGCTACCATGGATACCATGAAGCTATTGAAAATAGTGAAAAAAAAATTGGGGCATGGAAATATATCCATAAAATGAAAAGCTGGTATTCAAACATAGAGGTTGTATAACTTCATTTGAAAAATAACAGCACACAAACAATTTTCATATAGATTTTGTATAAGAAAATAAAACTCTGCAAGGCTATTACTGGTGGTTATTCCCTCATTGCTGGTCTTATGAACATTTATTTTATTTTTTAATATTTTCTGCATCTTATGAATTTTCAGCAGGCATTTGTTAGTTTTCTATGTAGAAAAGTAGATACTCTTTTGAAAGAACTCACAGAATTCATCATCAAATGATGAATTCAGGGATGGAGACATGAGATATGCACTTGAACATCCTGGGTGAAGAAGTGACTTACTCTGCCTGCCAGACCTCAAAAAGGGAAAAAAAAAAAGAAAAGAAAAGAAAAGAAAAAGAAAAAAGAAAGAAAACAAAGAGGGGGAGGAGAACGTAATTTTAAGTCAAGAGAACTTTATATGTCAAGGTAGTCAGATGGAAATTATTTATCTTGTCATTTATATGTGGAATATAGAGAAACCAAACAAAGGGTCAGACAAAGACAAACATCAAAACAACCCTTGAAAGCTGACCAGAGATCTAAGACATCCAAAGGGAGGGAGGGGAAGGAAAAGGTGGTGGGGAAGGGGCACAATGAACAGTGGTAGAGGACTATGGACACTTTGGTGGTGGGAAAGCTATGGTGAACACACCTGAGGGGAGAAATCCTATACTGTCAAAAAACTAACAAGGTTGTAAAACAATGGTACTTTATTAAATAATGATAATAATAAAATTTTAAGAAAATAAATTATTACTCTTACATTAGGAATAACAAATATTTTAATGCGACTTTAAGAGGTGGTGTGTGGATGTGTTATAGGACAGGGAGAGGGGCAGCCCAAACCCCGCAAACCTGCCTATTCTAAATGGGTTCGGCCATCCGCCGCATCAACACAAAACATAGGAGACTTTAATGGGAAGGAACTTTAATAAAAACTAGGAAACAATACAGGTGAGGCAAAGAGTCTAGTTTCTAAATGAAGCACCCAAAGTTACCCATCCCCTCGTGGGTAAAAGTCCATCCATATGGGAATGGCGCAGAGCAAAGCCCCAAAGCCTGCTAAAAGTCTAAAGCATCTTCCAGTGGGGACCCACAGAGAAGGGTCACAAACAACCGGACAAGCCCGGAAGGAAAAGAGCAAAATCAACATCAAGATAAAAGCTGCCATGGTCACCTCCCCACGGGTCTCACCCACATCTGTGTCACCCAGTCCACGACCAAAAGACAAGCGCAGTTTCTTCACATGTCTCTAGGCTCCATGCGCCTCTTCCAGGTCTCCTGGCTCCATCCTGCTTCCTTCCTCAGTCTCTTCCTGCAGCTTCTTCTTTTGCTGCTCAGCTCCACCCTCCCTTGGGTGGGGCAGGGAACCTCCCCCTTTCCTGGGGACCACCCTGTTGCAGATGCAGTAGTCAGACTAAAAAGGTAGTTGAAGGCCATCGTGTCGATTAGCAGAGAAAACTTCACTATGCAAGTTACAAACACCCAGGTGTTGAGACCTCCGGCGTCTTCTGAGACACAATCCAACAATGTGAGCAGTGTGTACCAGTGATTGAAGGCTATCTAACTCCACCCAAATGCTCTCAGACTCCTGAGAGTCCAAGATCACTGTTAGAGCATTCCTGAATGTTACCTAGGGAGACAGGACTTAAAAGCACTTCCTTGGTGTTGCCAGAGAAAGTTCCCACAGTTGGAGGAGACTGTATCTTAGAGTTCCGAGCACCATCCTATTTTAATTGCAATGGTTTAGGTCCCAGCCCTAATCATTCTGTGAGGTTGTCATTCATACTTACTAAAACCCAGTGGCCGTATAATAATGTTAGGAAGAAAATGAAATAAAATTTCAAGTATTCCAGTGTGGTAAGAAAAAGTATCTGCAGAGTTTTAAAGCACAGCAGGAAATTTTATGTAGTCACACGGGGAGGTTACTGTGAATTTCATTGCTGTTGAGATGAGATCTCTTCTTTTTTACTAATGATTTATGCATATTCTATGGGAGGGAGCTTTTTTTTTTTTCTATCTGGGACCTGTGTTGGGTATACCTAGTTAATTCCAAATTTCCTCTTCTGTTAAAGTCAGCTGTTTCAGCCCTTAGGATTCTTCTAATTAACCATTTTTTTTAACTCTTTCTCTAACTAAATCTTATCCTGAAATCAAAATTTAAAAAAGCAGGAAAAGGATAGTCAAGAGGTGATGTTTTAGAGTTATTTCAAAGCAACATAAGTTGAATATGGACTCTTGGGAATTTAATCATTTCCAACCTGAAGAGCCATTTGTAAGTTTGACAGGAAAAGTTTATTTAAATAGCTCTGCTTCATGCTCCCTTGGACTTCAGGATGTCAAGATTTTAAGAGCCCTTCAGCTTCAAAGTGTGTATGGTATTGGGCCTGAGTCAAAGGACAATCAGTACAGTACTAAGTCTTTGAGAGCCTTTGAAAAATTTGAAATTGCTCAGTGCAACCAAATTCAGAGGACTCATTAAGTTTAGAAAATCAGACTTTTTGCATGACATTAAGATCACCTGATTATTTGTCTGAAATCGTTAGATATGTAACATATAGAACACTCAGTTCAATTTGAATCAAGAAAGCAATGAACCTGTTGTTAGTGTCTCAAATATTGCATGGGACATACTTATACCAAAAATATTTGTTGTTTTTCTGAAATTCAGTTTGAACTGAACACTCTTTGTTTTTAAAACTCAATCATGGATGGCTTCCCTTTTTTTGAAATTTGTATACAAAATCATATAAAGTACTTCGGCTTTGGCCTGGGGTGGGGGTGGAGTCCACAAAGCCTGTATGGAATTAGCTTTAGGACATCCTTTTCCCCCTAACACTATGACTCATTTTTTTAAGAAATGCAAATTTCAGTAAACAGTTATTGGCATTTCATAAAAATGTGTTGGATAAATACTTACTCTTAAATTTAAAACATCCACCACTATTATCCTAAAATTTCTATTAAAGCCTTACTGCTTTTCCTCTCACATCTGGTGATAGCATGCAGAACATAGACTTTACATCTTTAAAATCAGGTTAATGAAATAAAGATTGTTTTACATTGAATGGTAACCCCTTCCTTTCTAGATGAAATCTCCCATTGTTGAATTGTGTAACTTAAAATTGACTTCCATGTGCCAGAGATTGCTGTTTTTCCTGCATGTAACTCTTGGTTCAGTTTGAAATGAATTGGCAACATGTTGATTTAACTACCTCAAGGGCCTTCAGGAAAAAGCAGTTGATGAGAGACAATAGTCATTCTTCAGGAGGTAGGCTGTGCATAAAATGGAAATTCTTTAGGTGTTCATGGCCTATAGGCACTGGAGGGTTAATTGAAATATTGTTTTCTGAAAATTGAGTTGTCATGTAGTAATTGGAAGAAGGATTCAGAAATGGTGGTGGAGGTGGGGGTTTGGGGTTTTTTTAATTTTCAATTTTTGGCTTTGTTCCTGTTTTCAGGAAGTGATATTCTCTTGCCTCGTAAAAATAATCCATTGTAACATGCAATTACTTTCTGTGTGCTTTAAAAACTATATTTGTGTTTCACTTCTTTAAAGTTTCTATATTACATAGAAATGCAATAGAGTATAATTAAAAAAACACAATTTTACAAGAAAAAAATTTCTAATATATAGAAACCAGTAATGATTTTGGTTTTAAGAGTGTTCTTAATTATTAATAATGGAAATAAGTATACTGTAGGGGCAGGACTGGCCATTCAGCAGGTTTTCTAGGATCCAGCAGACCGGGTAAAGGAGGAATCAGAGTCCTCAGTGGGTTTTTGCAGGTCTTTTATTGGGATTACCAGGTACATGGCAGGCAGGGGTGCTGGGGGGCCGGGAGGCTGGCAGGCCTCCCAGCCCCCAGCAAGTCTTCACTCTATCTGGGCTCTCTGGCGTTCTCTGCTTCTCTCTCAGCTTCTGTTCATTCTCGGCTTCTTGGCTTCTGCTGGCGTCCGCATGATGCCGACCTTAAAAGCCCAGTCTCAGCCCAGGTGAATCCCATCTACCTATGCCCACACCCTACTCCAGGTGTCCGCCATCAGGCATGCATTCAGGACCGCAAGGATCCATCATCTATCCTGATGGTGGGAGGGCAGAAAAGCCTGACATTTTTCCTTACCCTACACATACTCAAAGAAAATAAAACTGTGTTACTAAAAACATGGAAACATTAAAAAATCAGAACTGAAAGGGACTTATTATCAGTTTATTTATTACAAGTGCTTCATTTTACAAATGAATAATAGGAACCTTTAAGATGAAGTGACTTGTCCAAGGCCCAACAACTAGCTAGTGACAAAGCCAGTACGTGAGAGGCTGATGCTTAGATCTTTGTCCTCTCCACCCACATCACAGGGCTGTAGGAACAATTCAAGGCCCTGCAATTCATGAGTCCTTTAGGCCTTGGTCATCACTACTACGATGCCCAATTTCAGAGATATGATATAGCTAGTGACAGATGCAGGTAAAGTAAGTGTTGAGGAGCTTGTCTCCTGGAAACCTACCAGAAGCTTGCAAGTCCCAACAGCAGTCTCATGGTGGCATCTGCTCTACCCTGATGAAGACTTAGTATCCACCTGCCTCTCAAGCTGAACTGTAAGGAAGCCAAATGAAGGTGTGGAGCAGGAAGAAATTTAAAGATAGAGCAGAAATCCTTATTTTTGCCCTCCTCTTTCCACTCCATTCTATATTATAATTCTATGGCCCATTTCACAAACCACAGTAATCACAGTGCTTTCAAAGTCAGTATTGCTTGAGGATGCATTCAATTTATAAAGAGGTAGGATGCTGAAGAGTAATAGGCAATCATTTCATGTTAGGCCCGAGTTGTTTTCCAGGTCTCTTCAAGTATCCAATATGTCTTGTTTGTCTTGATTTTCTATTTGTAAAATGGCATGAATTAATGTGCTCTTTGGAAATTTTGTAATCTCTCAGAAGATACAGGTGTGTGATTTTGAACCCAGTTTTCTCTATTGTACCAGGGATCAAGCAATCTTGGTTGCAGCAATCCTCAAGGTCCCTTCCAAGCTGTTGAAGGGACCCAACATGTCCCTTCCCAGCTAAGGCTATTGATATCTTATCATGACACTGCCTTTCTAAAAGGAATGGAAAAAGTAAGGATTGTTGACACCAAATGGAATTAGGACTTACTGATCTTAGGTGTATGAAAACTACACTGTGGAGCTCCAGGACTGGGTGACTGACCATGGCTTTTATTGTCTTCCAGGTAGACTTGGGCCTTCTGCGCTTTGTCACTGCTGTTGGGACACAGGGGGCCATTTCAAAGGAAACCAAGAAGAAATATTATGTCAAGACTTACCGAATAGACATTAGCTCCAATGGGGAAGACTGGATCACCATAAAAGAAGGAAATAAACCTGTTGTAAGTTTGACTGCCACCCCCTTAACCAATTCAGTCTTTTAAGTGGATGATCAATTTTACCTTAGTTGCTTAAGAGCTTTCTGTCTGGCCAGGTTTATTTTTTATTTGATTTAAAATGAAAAGTGCAATTAGAAGTTTTAATATGACCAAGTTGTCTCATGTTCCCAGATACAGAAGTCAAAAGGAAATTATATGGATGTTTCCAAGAAAAGTCAACACCAGCCAAATGAAGTGTCAAACTCAAAAGTCACTTTGAACCTCTTGGGGACACTGACTATACACAGGATAAACACTGTCCCTTTAGAACCTAAAGAGTTGTTTTGTTGTGGTTTTTTACTCTTTCTTCATTCTCAGTAATCAGATTCATTATTCTCAGTAATTTCCTGGTTTTAGAAAACTCCTTTTCACTTATCCTCTGTGGTTCACCAACTAATTTACAAGTGTGTTTGGCTTCTGTGAGAATGAATAGTAGTAAAGGCAGATCACATCAATGATATTCCATCTCCCCACTGCTTTCCACCAAGGAGGCCACAGCAACCATGCCCTGCCTCCAGCACATAACCCTAAATCATTTGAAACTGAGATATTTTTCTCAGCTTGCCCATTTATTTGAAGTTATGCTTGCTGTGCTTTACTAATCAAAAGATTTCTGAAAATATGCTGTCTTCATAAAATTAAAAGCTCGCCCTGGAGGCCAAGGAGAAAAAAGTTAGAATTGATAACAACAGTAGCAAAAATCCAGGTAACTTGAAACTGTGTGTTTGAGAAGTCCGTTAACATGTCCTTGTCTCTCTTTGGAGAATTCGTGGTCTTGACTTTCTCTTTCTGATCTGAAACTGAGAAAGCCTCCTGGGTATGAAGCAAAAGAACTATTAATTCCTTTTGATTAGATGTAAACCTCCCCTCTCTGCACTCATGTTTACAGCTGGCAAGATGGAAGTGTATATAGGTAGACAGCTGTTTTGTGGGGAAAAAGTTCTATGGACAGGCAAATTCAAGGCTGCTATCTAACCCTGGAGGACATGAAACCAATTATACACCTGTGGAACAAATTCCACACAGTCAATATTTGTGACGGTGAACCAAGTAAATATTGATCACAAGTTTCAAGATTTGTGCTTTATTTGGAGTGGTTTTCTGAAGACAAGCTTTAGTTCCAGGGAAACAAAACATTAATATCAATGACATACCAAAAAACAAGAGTACCTAGAGAGAACAGGACAACTGTCCCTAGACCTCAGCCCATTTCTTTAAAATAAATAAATAAATAAGCACTACTATGCAACAAGCCCACTTTATTCATTGTCCATCATTTGTTTGCCTGGCCCAGAACATGGGATGTTAGAGAGCACACCGGTAACCATCTCTAACACTGAGGGGGTGTCTAACAGTGCACATGGCTCATGGTAGGTCCATTATCAGAGACATCCTGGAACACAGAGGAGCTTCCAGAGTAGGCAGCAGAAAGGATAAGGAAGGGGTCAGCAAAGATAAAGACCTGGCATCTGTCTGAACACTTTCATTTGTAAAGATAGTGAGGAAATATCCCCCTACCATTCTGGGTCCTTCTTGGGCTACCCAAGCAATCAAATTAATATCAGACAAATTAGTAAGGGAAAAAAACAATTTTAATTATATATGTATGGAGAATTCATAGTCTTGACTTTCTCTTTCTGATCTGAAACTGAGAAAGCCTCCTGGGTATGAAGCAAAAGAAATATTAATTCCTTTTAATTAAATGTAGACCCTCCACTCATATTTAGAGCTGGCTACCTGGATGTGTATTGTCTACCTGGCTATGTCTACCTGGATGTGGATTCTAAAGCCAATAGGGTAAAATGAGGATATATCTTCTGATCTAAGGAATAGGATTTTGACCTATGGCTTCAAGGAGAAATGAGGAGGCTTCATGTGAGGAAAGAGTGACTTATATTGACAAAAGCCAGATGTTTTATAATTAGATGTTTGCCCTGCCACATAAATAGTTTTATTTGATAGAAAGGCTATTTCTGATGAAAATCCTAATTCTGGATAATACTCCCAATTTTTGTTCTCCTATATAGGGAGTGGTAAAATTTCCCACATGCCTGCTGGGCCTCAATTGACCTCAGCCTGAAATAATCTACATGCTAAATTAAGACATCTTGGGAGGCCTCTCTGGATATTTTGTTGAGGCCTATCCTGCACTCTGAACTTAAGTGAAATTCAAATATCTACCTGAAGTCTAGTTTTTGTTGCCCACACTACCTTTCTATGTACATTGGGGCCTTTCAACCACTGCCCCCTACCAAAAATTTACTTTCCTCACAGAGAGTTGGCCACACCTCAGAAAAAGCTGCCTTTGACAAGTAAGAACTCAGCAGTCTCTTTATGTTGAATGGGATGTGTGCCTTGACCTGGTTTTCAGCAAACATAAAATTCCCTCCGTGTGAACAAATGTGCACTCCCCAGCCTATGCTGGAGTAGCAATACTCCTGACAGATGCTGTTCTCTCCCTGAAATGGTCTTGTTGACCCTCCTTTAAGCACCATGGTTTGGGACTCGACTCCTTCTGGCAGCTACACATTATTCTTTGTCACACAAAAATGATCCCACACAGATTGTTTCCCAGAGAGATTTGCTGAAGTAGGACAGAAATCTAAAGGCCATCACAGGCTAGAATAAATTATGATATTAAATTGTCTCCAGAGAGGGATCAGTCTAACAGCTGACTTTGTAAAGCATTTGACTACCATCAATTGTGCAGGCCACTTAAACTAAATAAAATAAAAATACCAGCCTGACTTTTACATGCCCTTTCTCTCGGAGAAAGAGCAAACCTTGGGAAACTGTGATCCTTTTCCATGAACCTATCAGGGAGAATAGAGAGAAATTGTGAAACCTCTAAGGGACCCAGCAATGTTCTAGTTACACAAACTTACAGGAGGCATATGGCCAGGCTGTGTGAGAGGCTGCAAGATAACAGGTACCCAGGGCTTAGCACTGAGGCACAGTAAATTTACACAGGCTGTCCCCAAATCTGGATTGAAGTAAAACCCAAGAAAGCAGAGGATTTCAGATCTGTTTGGGGCAAGTCTAGTGCCAGTGTCCTGAGATGGCAGTCTCCACCCCCTGGAGACCTTGCTAGCACACTGCTGCGGCACCACACCAAGGCAGAGCAAGCGGCCCTGACAGACCTTTGTGGGAAACCGGCTCGTGACTGGCATTCATTACATTTGCAGTTATAGGCATCATCTTTCTTAGAATAAAATGACTCACTTTTGAAACTAGAGGCAGGAGCTCTGGAAAAACTGATTTTTAGTGACAGCATTCATAACTCAGTTTTGATTTTGACCACTAAAACACAATTTTACCAATAATCAAAAAGCATTACAGTTTTTAATTAATGTCAGGAATAAGATCTTCCATGGAGAAATGGGAGGAAGCTACTTAACCTACTGCCTTAGCTGGGAATATAATGTAGAACTTTCAGAAAGCCAGACCCTACATTGAACTCAAAAAGCACTCCTTCTGGAGGGGTTCCTGGGAAAGTAAAATCGTGAGAGTTCCCATGAAATGTCATAATATTCTGCAAGTTAATAATTTCCCACATTTTCAGATAGTGGCATGTATTCTTTAACAAATGTCATCCCTATAACTGTGCATTTGGATGCTCTAACCTCTCAGAAAATTGAATCGATGGTTTGGGCAACATTCTATATTAGATCTGATCCTTTCTGATTCCCATTACTTGAAAAAAGAACATCAGTTGTTATTGCTACCTCACTCTTGATAGACTATGCTGAAATTGTAAAGAATTTTACAAACATCTGTGAAAATATATGTTTGAATTTACTTTAAGTAAAAGGCTGTTATTGGGGAGTCCTTTCTTTTTCCATATAGATCTTTCAAGGAAACACTAACCCCACAGATATTGTATTTGGAGTTTTCAACAAACCAATGATAACTCGTTTTGTCCGAATCAAACCTGTGACTTGGGAAACTGGTATATCTATGAGATTTGAAGTATATGGCTGCAAGATAACAGGTAAGCACTAACTTAAAGGTAATCTAGTTTTGATTGATATAAACTTTTAATTACAGGAAGTGTCATTTTTTATAAACAGCTGCTTTCATTTTGTAGTTGAGAGCATATGCTTTGGATTTAGACAAACTTGAGTTAAATTCTGCATGTACTACTCACTGTTTTATCTCTTTAGGTAGTATATTATTTTCAATGCCTTAGTTCTCTTATCTGAAAACAGTCATAATAGTATACATCATGCAGGGTTGTTGTGATGATGGGTCAGCAGGTGGATAACCCAGCTACAGTACAGTGTGGCATGTAGGAGATACTGGTTCAATGCTGCCTTTCCACTAGTCTATAAGCTCCCTGAGGCCAGCACCTGGCCTTTCATCCCTGTCTCCTGGATGGTATGGCACACTGACTAGTACTGAGTAGATTTACACCAAACTGTTGTGTGAAATGTTCATCTCCTTTATCTTAACTTTAAAGTCTAGAACAGACCTCATAAGCAACTGTTAAGGAGGAATTTAACTTGTTAGAATTTTTCCTTTTACTCACTAATTATCCTTACAACATCATCTTATTTTGTTTCAATATGTAGTTATTTCTTGCTGAATGAATATACTAATATTCCAATATACTAATATTAGAAACCAATTCTTCATTGTTTCTAGTTTTTTAGCTTGTTTCTTCTAACATTAATATTAAAAGTCTGTTAAATTTGATATAAACTGATAGATTGTAGCCATTCCAGAGATTAATAGAATCAGGTATTAAAGGATTAAGTGGCTAAAAATGTAGGTCAGGTCAGGGCAGAACTCAAAGTAACACAATGATCCTGACTATTATCCTCACAGCATGTTTATGCAATCAGTTTATGCTATTATTTGTCCATTGGGCTTCCAATGTGACCACTCTTTATTCTAAATTAAATACCAGTCATTTTAGAATTCTTTTCCATTTAAGTAAATACATTGCAAATCTTCACTTTTTAACAAAAAGGAAGTATGATGTAAATTTCAAAGTAAGCTTCAAAGTTCAAAATCAAAGTCAGTAACTGATTAATCAATAAGTAATTAAAACTGAACAAATGTTTAGAAATCTGTGAACTGTCTTTTAATATAATATTAATATTACTAGTGTATTATTTTTCTCATTCCTTGAATATCAATGATATTCCATGAATATCATTTAATTTCTCATTTAATATCTCATTCCATGAATATCAACACTATTGTTTTTTTCCTCTTTAGTATAGTTATTTTTAGAGAAGGAAAAGATTGACTTTTGCAAGTAAAAAAAATCATCTGGACAAATTTCCATGAAATTACAAGCAATTTAGAAAAGAACTAAGTAAGGAGGGAAAAAAAAACTATGTTTGTTTATAGTAGAATCATTTGGGAAAGTAAAAACTGACATCTGTTTTCTTACCTAAATTTTATTTATTTCTGTCCCAGAGGCAGACTTGTTTATTGTTTTAGGATCTATGACTTAGAAAGTTCAAGGTCTTGGAGGCAGGAATTGGGTGAAAAGAGGTTTGGAGGAAGAATACACATTGAAAAGTTAGATATAACCTTGGCTTTGCCTTTAATCAGAAGTTAAATGGGAGAAAGTTCTAGGTCACTTTCAGAGGATTACAAGTTTCAGGACGACCCATAAATTTGTAGAAACAAGGCCACTTAAGGTCAGGGTGGAAATTTCTGACCCATTCCACCAACTGAGTCTCATGTCACTGTAGCAAATAAATGAGGTAAACTTAATAAAAACTCGAAATTTATTAGTCTGAAATCTGAATTTCCAGGTTTTCCTTTTAGTTAAATAAAATACTATTTATACCTGAACTGCTCTTTTTAATTTTCACAAGCATTTCCCTGAGAGTTAATTCTAAGAATATGAGTCTTCACATGCAAAGGAAGGCAAATAATTTATAATATTAAAAAAAAAGCAGTTTAATGACCTAACTAGTCATTAAAACATAGATGTATAAAATAACATATCTTAATACTCCAATATATTTTAGAGGCCCTCTCTCTCTTGTGAGATTCCCAATAGTTTATCTAGGCAGATCTTTGGAGAAACCAGCAGGTTGCAATGGTAGTAACATAAACAGATAGTATGTAGACATATTCAGACTTGACTCTGGACTGTTCACTCAGTGGATGTGTAACCGTGGGCAGGATCTTCATTTCCTAGTCAATTAACCTTAATTCCACTGTAATGAAGATTAAATGAAAGAATATTTGTCACACACCTGGCGTAGAGTAAGTGCTCACTAAATGTTACCCCGTAAGTGAAACAGTACTTTGTACTCACAAAACAAACCTAGAATAATCCTCAGGAAGCAGAGCTTCTAGAAAGAAGCTGACATGTTCTTGCCAGAATATGCAGACTCCTGAAAGTGGAGGCCATGTTTGCCTTTTTTTTTTTTTTACTGTATCCTGTATGCCTGCAATACAACATGCATGACTTATTTTTTAATGAATGAACAAATAAATGAGTGAATTGAAGCTCTGTCCATGCCTGCTGATAAACAAGTGACTGCATTTCAAAATTTCACTCTTTGAGTAGATAGTCCTAACTCAATTTGGATAAAAAAAAATACTGCTGAATTAAGACTTACCATGTGAATTTATCACTTGACTTCCAAAGTTTTTTGAGTCCACAAGTTTTAACCTAATTTTTGTATTCAGAAATTATTTTTTAGAAATATAATAATCCTGGCAAATATTGAATATACAATGGTGTGTCACCACATAGAGACATAAAGAAAACAGGATGGAGCAACCATTCTGTTTTATAGGTGATTGATTAAGAAGTGTTTTCATTATTTTGACAAAGTGGTGTTTATCATTTTGTCAATGATGGAAACTAGTGTGAATAACCTTTGAGTGTTACTGTTTGATTATAGAACACACTAGGTGCTTTGTTAACTTTTGATTCTTAACCAGAAATTTATTAACCAGTGCTTCTGAATATATCAGTGTGTTCCTATATTAATCAATGTTCTAAATGACATCAGGCATCACAGCATCCAGAGGTAGTTTCTCAGTCATCAAGGGAAGATTAAATTATGTTCATTCAAATTTGCCCATCAAATGCAGTTATTACCTCTCAGTCCTTAAAAAAAAATGTTAACTGAGTATTTATATACCAGTGTATTTCAGTTTTCCCTTTAAAGATGAGTACAGAGATGATACTGTAAAATAGTATCGATAAAAATAATCACCTTAATCCCCCACATAGAACTTACCTCTCCAAGTCATCTAGGATTGATTTTAAGATTTGCAAACAGGGTTGCCAGGTAAAATATGCAATGTCCAGGTAAATTTAATACAAAGAAATAATGAATAAAATTTTAGTGCTAAGTATATTTGGGATATTTGGGGTGCAATATTTGGGATATACATACACTAAAAATAGTATTCATTATTTATCTGAAATTCCAATTTAGTTTGGCATTCTGTTTTTGTTTTAGGATTTGACATGTAGCCAGGCTAAAACACATCTGAGTCAACATACCACAGAACAAAGATAGATCGTAATATCTCTTTCCAAACTATGAGTTGTTAATTTAGCTTTTCTTCTAACCCTTACTAAAAGTGATTTTCACATAATTTTCAAAGGCAAATCAAGGTATCATTGTTCTTTTTGGATTCAGCATACTTATAAGAAATGACACTTGATTATGGATATGTCAGCTGAATGGAGGCTGGACACCATAGTTTTGTGGATATATAGTCAGCTTTGCATTAAAGAAATGGCATTAACCTGGTGAAGGTTCTGATCTCTTTATTCAAGTTACTTGTGTGTGAGCCTCCCCAGTGGCGCAGCGGTGAGTGCTGGGCTGCGAAGCTACCCGCAGCCTCTGCAGCACCAGTTCGATCCCCAGCCACCAGCGAGGGTCCCCCAGGTGCACAGACCTCTCCTGCATTGCCCACTGCTCCCCTCAACAGTGTATTTCATCAGTCTGCCTGTTCTGTTCCCTGCTCTAGATCTGGTGAATCCTCTCACCCTCCTGCGCTTCTGACTGTACCCAGTGCTTGTATAAATAAATAAATATATATATAAATCTTAAAAAAAAAAAAAGTTAATTGTGTGTCTCCCAATGGTAACAGCTGGTCCTCATTACCAGTTAAATATTTTCTTTTAAAAAGCTCATTTTGAATCTGATAGGTGTGACTACAGTGACCAAAAATTGTGACTTCTATTTTTAACACTATAATTTCATAGTCCCTTAGTAAAGTGGATTTTGTAAATCTTTTCCTAGTCACCATAATGTTTATTCTTGGTTTCTAGATCCCAGTCTAGGGTAAATACTTTGACTGAATTACAGGAAAAGGTGTTTGGGAAAAATGACAGTTTGCCATGGATGGTGTTAACAAGTTGATTCATACTACAAATATTTGTTGGGCAAATACTATGTATAAAGGGTCACAAGGAGTCATAGATATTTTAAAATATGGTTCATGTCCTCAAAGAACTGAAGTTTTGGGAGGCAAATAGCATCAATTCAAAGGAGTGAATTATTATATGAGAGAAGTACCTGAAGGCCAATAAAGAGATCCAGAAAAGGAAAACCATGTCCAACTGAAGGAATCAGGAAAGATGAATAAATGATGAAATGATACAACATTAGGAAATGGATTAAGACTTTAAATAGTCCAGATAACAGGAAGAGAAAGCCTCTCTCCCTTCTCACTCTCCCCTGCCACCCAAGATGAAAAAGTTCTTCATTTCAGTTGTCACTAGTGAAAGGGTTAAATAAAGGGCTGGCATGTGTCTTTGAAAGTACATGCCTAATTTCTAGGTGAGCAGACACTAAATGTTTGACAAAGACATTGGCATGATCTGAACTATACAACTCATGTGGAAAGTGTCTGAATAATTAATTCTTAAGCATCAGTTTATAAGACAGTAGTTAAATTACATTTGTAAGTCTCTCACTTAGAATGGCTGTATTTTTAGGCTACATTTGATGATATTATATAGAATTGAGTTGTTTTCCATAAAAGTAGGTTCCTGTGCATTCTTGCTCATGTCCTTGATTGAGATATACTCTTTTTTTTTTTAAAGATTTATTTACTTATGCATATAAGAACTGGGGTACAGGCCAGAGGTGTGGGGGATGAGAGGATTCACCAGACAGAGTGGCGAACAGAACAGGCAGACTGACTGAAATACACTGCTGAGGGGAGCAGCCAGCAAGTCAGGAGAGGTCTGCTTTGCCATGTGGGTAGCTCTATGGCCCAGGTTTGAACTCATGCTGCAGTGGCTGTGGACAGCTTCATAGTGCTTCATCTTTATCCTTTGAGCCACAAAGGAGGCCAAGATGTACTCTTTGAAAGGAGAATAATTGAGGTGTTGAACGTTTTGTTAATAAGGCACCCATGAATTAAATTGACTGATAAGGCACCCATGAATTAAATTACTGATTGGTGATGTCACCAACTAAAATACAGAGTTCAGTAAAGGATTCAGGGTCAAGGAGTAGGGATTTTTTTCAGTCATGCAAGGGTACCTTTGAAAAGACAGTGGGATATTCATGTGAATAGTACCTAAGGCAGTTAAAAATGGGAGGCCACCTATGGGGCAGGATGGATACTCCATCTCCACATTCCACATCCAAATGTCACCCCTGCTGGTAGGACCCTTTTACTCTTTAAGCTAAGGCAAGTGCCTTCTTTCTCTTCACCTCCTTGTCACCTTCTTTTTAACTTTGTTTTGGCAAATTTCTTGCTGTTGAAATTATTTCTTTACATGTATCTAGCTGTCATAAACCAAATCTCTTTTATGCAGAACGTATACTTTAATTAGGGATAATTTCTGGTTGCCAAAGACTCTGAAACAGCAGTAGTTTGACATCACACTTGGAAGAACTCAAAAAGTTGGAAATGTATGTATTTACCAAAGAGTTTCTTTATTGGCAGTTTAGGAGAGGCATTCTGAAAGAGTGGGAGAAAAGTTTGAGGGAAAGAAGGTTCTAGTTTAATGTCAAATGATCACTATTTTAAAATATATCTGAGTGGGTACAGGAGATACTTTTATTTAATATGTTATGTTGAAAATCATTTTATACTTTCTGATGTATTTCATTCTACCTTCCAGATTATCCTTGCTCTGGAATGTTGGGGATGGTATCTGGACTTATTTCTGATGCCCAAATAACAGCGTCAAACCAAGGAGAGAGAAACTGGATGCCTGAAAATATTCGCCTGGTGACCAGTCGGTCTGGCTGGGCCCTGCCCCCTGCGCCTCACCCATATGTAAATGAGTGGCTCCAGGTGGACCTGGGGGAGGAGAAGATTGTGAGGGGAATCATCATTCAGGGCGGGAAGCACAGGGAGAACAAGGTTTTCATGCGGAAGTTCAAGATCGGGCATAGCAACAACGGCTCAGACTGGAAAATGATCATGGATGACAGCAAGCGCAAGGCTAAGGTGAGGTCCGGGACAGCCCACCCTGGGAGGGAGTCCTTCCTCACATTCTTGACTTAATTCATGATCTCCAGGATTTTCCTGCAGAAACAGGACTTTCTTGCTTTAAGCTTTCATCAGTAGGGGTGTGTGATGGCGCCAGAAAGAGCTCCCATTCTGGGAAAGACAGGTATGAGGTGCTAAGAGTAAGGTCTGAGACAAGCAAGGAGAGCTGTATTCCTGGCCACCTTGCCATACATTAGGCAAAGTCACAGCTGAAGAGCAAGAGAGCTGAAGAGCAAGAGTAAGGGCAGGGGCAGTGGCTCCCAACCTCTAGGAACTCAAAATCTCTGCAGGTTCTACTCTATCATTTAGCCACCCTTCTACCTTTTCTAGATAACTCATTTCTAATTTTGTATTTATTTATTTACTTATTTATGCATGTAAGAACTGGGGTACAGGCCAGAGGTGTGGGGCACGGTGAAAGGAGTCACCAGAGACAGAGTGGGGAACAGAGCAGGCGGACTGACTGAAATATACTGCTGAGGGGAGTAACAGGCGGGACAGGAGAGGTCTGCTGCACCATGTGGGTAGCTCCCTGGCCAGTGATTGAACTTTTGCTGCAGTGGCTGCAGATTGCTTCATAATGCTTCGTCTTAACCCCTTGCACCACCAGGGAGGCCCCCATTTCTAATTTCGTTACAGGGCAGGGAGAGGGGCACCTCAGAATCCCCAAACCTGCCTCCTCTAAGTAGGTCCTGCCATCTGCTGCATCAAGACAAAACATACTCTGGTGTATAAGACTGTCAGTGGAAAGGAATTTTAATACAATTAGTGTGCAATAAAAGACAAAGAATACAGTTTTCAAATCAAGCATCTGAAGTTGCCCATCCCCTCGTGGTAAATGCCCAACCAAAGAAGGTTGGCCTGAAGCAGGACCACTGAGGCCTGAAAGCCTACCATAAATGTAAGGCATCTCCTGGTGGGGACCCATAAAAAGGGTCAGAAACAGCAAGACAAGTCTGAAAGGAAAAGAGCAAAATCAAAATAAAGATAAAAGCTTCCATTGTTAACCTCCCCACGGGTCTCTCACCCACATCTGTGTCAACCAGTCCAGGACCAAGAAGCAAGTGCAGTTTCTTCACATGTCTCTCTGCTCCATGTTCCTCCTCCAGGTCTCCTTCTTCTCCCCATCTTTCTTCCCTTCTTCCTCCAGCTGCTTCTCCTTCCTGCTCAGCTCCATCCTCCCTTGGGTGGGGCAGGGAACCTGAAAACTCCCCTTTTCCTGGGGACCACCCTGTTACAATTTAAGTATATTTTTTGTAAATTCTTAATTGTAGTGAAATGCACATGAAATTTACCATCTTAATTTCTTTAGGTATAGTTAGGTAGTGTTAAGTGTAGTGTAAAATTATCGTGCAGCCAATCTCCAGGACTTCATCCTCCTGCAAAACTGAAACTCTATGTCCATTAAACAATAACCTCCATCTCCTTCTCCCCCAGCCCATAGCAACCACCATTCTACTTTCTGCCTCTCTGAATTTGACTCCTTTAAGAGTCACGTGTGAATGGTGTCATGTGGTATTTGATCTTTTGTGACTGGCTTATTTTATTTAGCACAGAGTTTTCAAGTTTCATCCCTATTGTTGCACATGTCAGTATCTCATTCCTTTTCAAAGCTGAATAATATTCCAATGTGTATAAACACCACATTTGCTTATGTACTCATCCATCGATGCTTGGGTTGCTTCTACCTGTTGGCTATCAATAATGATTAAGTATATTTTTTACTCATTGGAACCTTTTAAAATGCATTTGGTTCTTGATGATCTTATGAAAAGAAAAGGGAATCTCAATATAAAAATATTCTCCAAAACACATGGTATAATTTTGTTTAACCAAACATATTTTGAGTGATTATGTTTTAAGTAGGTTGAGGGTTAAAATTATTTTCATCTCCTGAGCAAACAATAGCAATGAGGAGAGTGTACTGGATGACCGAGGAGTGTACTGGATGACCGAGAAGCTGGTTTATGATTAAAACAACCCACAGTGAGTTCTGTATGCAGTGTGGGAATTGTATTCAGCAGATAATACTTCTAACACTAACAAATTGACCTTTTGGTCACAGCCTTTCCATTCCTGCTTTGCCTAAACCTACTCGTTTTGTGGAAAGAAGATTCTAGCTCTTTGGAGCGTGTATTATCCTCACTTCCATTCTAAGTTTGGGAATATGACTTAATGTAGTGACTCAGGCCAAAGGCATTGCAGGCAGGAAACATAAGCCGGCAGTAGAGCCAGCTTTGTAGAGCCCCCCATCTGGACAGAATGGGGTTCTGCAGAGATTTCCCTGTCCCCCACGGACTGTGGGTCAGCGCTAGTGTGGCAGACCACCGACAGGGAAGACACTGTTGGAAATGTAAGAATTTCTCTCCCCTCTCACCCTTGGTTCACTTGTGGTTTCTAAAACATTGTCAGTGTTATTTTTATCTCTGTACAGCTAGTTTCTTTTTGTGTCCACTTCATTTCCCCCTGTTATGTCTGCCGCTCTTGTTTTGGTGAAAGAAAAAGTAAAATAAACATTAGAAACTGGAATTCTCCTAAGAGCCAATCTTTTCTGAGTAGTAAGCAATCTGACTTTATCACAAAGTGTGAATATGCTGCAAATCAACAACTTCCCAGAGCTGCTGTCACATGGCAGTGTGTGCTGTTGTGACATGTTCTTCATCACTAGGATTCTAAAAGGGAAAGAAAACAAATCGCCATATGCTTTGGATAAGATGCGTCATATGCTTCCTGGTCTTTGTTATCTAATCCATACGTCTGCATTCCAGTCCAAAGCTATCACTGTACTGTTCTCCATTCTATATAGAATTTTACAAAAGCCACACAGTTATCAATTTTAACCAAAAAACCTATTCAAGACTGGTTGAATGTGCTAGATTTTATTCCTCAAACATGATTCTATCCATCATTATCATCTTCCGATGATATTTAAAACCAAAAAGCTTCTAAATTATTTATATAGAACCTAATATATGGTTCCTAACATGCCATTCTCCTGAAATAAAATTTTTTAGTATGTAAAAGGAAGTTGGTAAAACCGTCAATTTAGGAGCAGTACGTATTTCGAAATTGTATAAAGATATTTAAAACATACTTTATTTAAACTCACATATGAAGGTTTCCTGCTTAGGATGTCAAGTACCTTTTATATAACAGTAAAATGAGTACTCTGTTTTGTGAAGTAAAGCAGCATTTTAATGGATTGAAAATCCTTACTACTACCCCCAGATAGTATGTGCCAACAAGGTATATTGAGTCTTTGAGTTAACTAGACTATTCAGAAAGAGATAAAGGAGCTAAATACTCAAAGCTCTCTTCTTTTGAAACATGATTAAGTAAAGGGATGATGCAAGGATATTTCATATGCACTCTTGTGTTCTCAAAGTTAGCCCAGTTCCATATGACTCTTCATTGCTGATATTCTTCCCAACATATCTCTGAGAGCTTTTATAATGTATTTACATTGTGTTGTTGCTCAAGTTAAATTTGCTAAACTTAAAATTGGGGGAAGAGCCTGAAATTCCATAGATAATGATTGTTGCAGATATGTTAAAATAGAAAGAATTTTCATTTGTACTAATGGTATTTTTATTATGATTTGTATCTAACTGACAGCACTTAATTGAGCCTCACAATAATATGTGTCACTTCCTCAATTACTGGCAGTAACTGCAGTTCTATCAAGAATGCAGAACCCCCAGAGTAAGCTTGCTCTTGAAAATAATAGGAGGAAATTTTAATTGGGAGAAGTAGTTCTAGCCATGGACTTTTAGATTCCTGGAGGCCTATCTGAATTGGAAAGGTCAATTAATTTATTTCTAGAACTTCGAAAAACCCCAGTTATATTCACAACAACTGGATCTGGCTCTCTCTGCCTACTTGTCTGGCTCTGATAGTCCTCTCATTGAAGGATGGTATCTTTGGCTGGTTTATAACATCTTTTTTTTTTTTTTTTAAAGATTTATTTATTTATTTATACAAGCACTAGGTACAGTCAGAAGCGTGGGAGGGTGAGAGAATTCACCAGAGCCAGAGCAGGGAACAAAACAGGCAGACCAACAAAATACACTGCTGAGAGGAGCAACGGGCGTGGCAGGAGAGGTCTGCGTGCCATGTGGGACCCTCGCTGGTGGCCGGGGATCAAACCGGCGCTGCAGACGCTGCAGGCAGCTTCGCAGCCCAGCGCTCAACCGTTGCGCCATAGGGGAGGCCCTGGTTTATAACATCTTGACCTAGATATTGTTATGGTCCCTGCTCTGGACTGACATGGCCTGGGGCTGGCCATCACTCTATATGGTGTACCAGGTGTGAGAGGCCCAAATTGCAGTGAATGTAAAGAAAAATTAGTGAAACTGAAAGTGACCTGGAGCATAAACTCAGTTTCCTGAATTTCAGTGTTTTGTGTTTTAAAATTAGGAGATTAGATTATTTCTAAAGCCAGAGGCATCATAGCAATATGATGAAGGGCATCAGCTAAGACTGCCTATGTTTGAAATCTGATTCTGCCACTTACCATTTGTATGGCCATGGGCAAATGACTTGACCTCTCTGTGCTTCATCTGTAAAAACAATGATAATTATAGAACCTACCTTGTGGAGTTGTCTTAAGAACTAAATGAGATCATTTTTCTTAAGCACTTAAAACAAACCCTCGCAAGATTAAGCATCATAGGATGTTTGAGATCTAAAAGGACACTCCCAAAGACAAGGCAATTTGCTTTTTGTAATCTTTCTCCCCTATCTCCTGTTCTGGATTAAGAATGGTGTTGGGAGAAGAAGGTAGAAGGAAGCTTATTCATTTCTTGAAAAAGAAAACAGGCCCCCTCATTGCTCCATTTTCCTACAATTCCACTGAAGGATTTTTACCTTCCTGTCAATGTTAAAAAGAAAAATCAAATAATCTTGCAGCAATAACAGGGATGGGTGGCCTAGCTCCTGAAAAATGTCACAGTGACTTCAAGTTAGGAATGCACTTCAAAGAGAGGTGCTGACTCCCTGCAATTCAACCAATCACCAGAATTCTCAAGGCCCTTGTTACTTTCCTGAGATGAGATGGTCTTTCATCTACAAATGCCTCCAACTGGTAGTATTGCTTAAGTAAATAGCAATTTCAATGGGCTGGAATAACCCAAGTTCTTGAATAAACAGGATTTGCACTATATTAAATTTACTGTCTCCTATTTCAGGAATTTAATTCCTCCCTCTTCTAAAGGACCATGTTTTAGCAAAACCAGACCCACTCATTTGATAGAATGGAAAAGGAGTAGCTATTGAAAATGTGGTGTCTGTTATAAGCTCTGAAAAATTTGTCAAGTTCAATTCCTGAGGTATCTTCCTCTACCTCAAGGAAGTGGTAAAAGTGTCACTTCTCCCAGGCATATCAGCATATCATTTAAAAACGTGTCTCATTAAATCCTCAGCTCCTGGTATAGCCTCAGTGTGCACTCTGAAATTCTGAGAAATGACATCTGCCACTTCTTAGAGAAGGATTGTTTTTCGCTTTCTCATTTATGAAAGGAATGTCAGTCATTTACCAAGTGGTAGAAAGAGACATTTGAAAGATTGAATTGCCTATCATCGGGGTATCCTTTATATATCGAACATCACATGATGTTTACTGATGCAAGCGTTCCTCTAAGTGCTTAAAATATTTGAATTCATTTAATCCTCAAGACAATTTTGTAAGGTAGGTTCTATTATTATAAGGGTCCTAGTAAGAATCCTGAAAGAGGGAAGAAGCAAGCTCTGAAAGGGAGGACTTAATGTTTCCTAATTAACTGCTATTTCCATCGTCCACAGTCTTTTGAAGGCAACAACAACTATGATACACCTGAGCTACGGACTTTCCCACCTCTTTCCACACGATTCATCAGGATCTACCCAGAGAGAGCCACTCATAGTGGGCTTGGGCTCAGGATGGAGCTGCTGGGCTGCGAAGTGGAAGGTAACCACAATTTCCAGAGTCCCTTTTGACTTCCTATTTTTTAAAATTTCCTTTTCATGCATTTATGCCCCTGATGGTGCTGTCAAAAATTTCCACCTTTCTCCCAGGTGATCTTGCATTTCTCTGTGCCTGCCAGTTTGTGCAGCTGAATAGTCTCACAGACTCCAGCAAACAGTGTCTTCAGAATTCTGTTGTCCTGGTTGTTTGCATAACTCTGCTCAAATTCTGTGGCACTGTCTCCTTTGACTTTAAAAAAAAATTATTGAAGTAAAATTCATGTAACATAAAATTAACCATTTTAAAGTAAATAGTTGACTAATTTGGTGGCATTTAGTACAACCAAAATTATCTGTGCAACCACCACCCCTATCCAGTTCCAAAATATGTCCATCAGTCAAAATGTAAAACCCCTCACCCATTACACAGTTCACGCCTACATTTGCCTCCCCCAGTTCCTATAACCACTAATTCCTTTGACTTTTTAAATATTGTTTAGAGGTCTCTGTCAATCCAATTTATGTCTACGGTGTTGATTACCATCATATACTAGAGGAAGCAGCGCTTGACAAATTAAAACATCAAGACCATATCCTGGATGAATTTCTTTGCTGCTGAGAAACAAAACTTTAATAAGATAATGTATATAAATGTATAGTGAGGTCTATTTAAAGATGTTACTGCATGAACTTAGGTTATCATAGGAAAGTCATATCAAGGGCAAATTTAATTCACATTCTGACCTCAAAACTGCAGCTCCTCTGCATTTTGAATGAGATGAATGAAAATAAAATGATACTGTGGTTGCTTATTGTACCAGTTAATGTCTTTGTGTATTCAAAGTCCCATCTGCCTTGGATTTGGGCATTAATAAGTAACCTTATGCCAACTTTTCCAACTCTATAAAGGTCTTTCTCTAGGTTAGTTCATAGAATAACTATTGTTGGCACCCAGATGTTAATCAATGGAGCATATGCTCATAAAATGCTTTTTAATATCACCTTCTTCTTGTGGTTTCAAGATTATTTGTTAGCTACCCAAATGTAATTACATTCCTGAGCACATTAAATATCATAAAACTTTTCTTCTGCACTATGGAATCTTCAGCTATAAATCACCATGTTAGTGAATAATTCATAGCTTTTTTTCTATGTGTTTATTCAAAAGCAGGCCATTATTTCCTGCTCTTCACTGTTTAATTGTGTTATATCTGTAGTCATGTCCCAGACATCTGAATTATCCACTCACTAGCAACAAAGACCAAAAATGACCATGTGCCAGGTCTTTGGCAAAAATGCCAAGAAAAAAAGAGGTGGGCAGATTGAACCAACTGCAGGCATGTCCATTCATTTCACTGAGAAGTGTGCTCATCTGGAAAAGGGTGTCTGCTGCTAGGATAAAGGTCCTCAACCTGAATTCTGGAAAGCAACACTGACTTAGGAGTTGGAATGAATGGTTGATTGAAAAGGCTGAGTGTGGTGGCAGTTTGCCAGTATTAGCTCTGTAGAGAGGTAGAAATTGGTGAAGACATTCCCTGCAGATGTTTCTAAGCAGTCACAAAAGTGAGGCAGTTGCCCCAAGCCATAGAGATATCAACATCCAGGAAAAGTAATGTTAAAGCTTTTTAACACAGTTGGTGAAAATGAGTATTTTTCTTCTTTCTTAAATCAATTAACAGGCCATTATTAAATAACTATTTTGTGCTTTGTTCTTCAGAAGATATCTTAAGGGACACAGAAAGTGGATGAGGTACAGCTAAGCCTTTCATGAGTCTCTGTCCTGCTCTGGGCTAGCACTTATGAAATAATTAGAGAAGCTCAGAACATAAAATATTATCAAATTTTAAAATTGGGATGTAAAAATTATTCATTTTCTGCTTTTTTTAATTTCATCTGGTTACTACCCTGGACCAATGCGAGTGTGGAACTGTCTTTTATAAACACCGGAAGGAGTACAGAAAAACCAGAAAGATGAATAGAGAGTTTAAAATACTTAAAAGTGGCACATTTTCAAAAGCAAGGACAGCTTAGCAAAAGCAAGCATCTGGATTGCCAGAGAACATTCCTTTGATTCAGTGACAGTAATAAGCCCAGAATATATGTGTACACATTTAATAAAGTCTAGACTGTATGCTGCAATGGTGTGTACATTATGATTTCCTAGTATATTTGGGGCAGTTGAGAAAGATATAACTGCCTGCATTTCTGTATTTGTCATAACTCTCTTGCTCAGAACTTATACACAGTAACAAAGAGGGTCAAATTTTTATTGAGAAACCAATGTTCCCAGCACATTCCTACTGGTCAGAAGTTTTGAAAGAACAAGTCTCTGTTCCTAATACTGTATTTGGTTCTCAAACATCAAGAGAAATGTACATTATCTCAGGATTTGTAAAATATTAAACAGGTTGCAAAAATGAGTAACAGGCTAAAAAAAAAAAAAACTAAATTTAAGGAACTTCAAACAGTCTCTTTTGGTTAATGTTGGCTACCGTTCAACTACAGGCTCAAAGATAGGGGATACAGGCCAACAGTAGAATGCAATCCTCTGGAGTCCAGGTAAAATGACCCCAGAATGTATAAGAGGACTCCTCTCAGATAACTGCTCTGGAGAGAGGGATTTCTGGTTGGGGAGCTTACATAAAGGGAAATGGAGTCTCTCTTAAAAAGAAACAAGCTATTTTATATTAAAGGTGAATTGGGAATCTCTTGAGGGTGGTGGATTATAATATAAGCTTAGGGAATTTAGTAAATACTAAGAATATAATGGAATCTATAATATCTGAGCTCCCTAGCACCTTGAAAATGAAAATCAAGCAAATTCTCTATCATCAAAGTTCTCAACTCAAAGGTCATGAATAAACAATCAGCAAGAATTCAAGAACTCTAAAAAAAGAGTGAGAATGTTTATGTAGATAACAATGCATAAAATGCTAAGGCAGTCCATTCTATTCAGTAGATATGGATCAAATACCAAAACAAAGCAGTCCCCAACTCAGCAAAATACAAGTATATTTAGCTCCTGAAAGAGGGGCAAGTCATGCGCCTGGCCTTTTACCAGATGAGAGTTTTCTGCAAAAACTTGAGCAGACTCTTCAGCCAGAAACTTGAGAATACATTTTAGAGGTAGATGATAATGATCTTGCATGTTGTTTCAGCACCTACTGCTGGACCGACTACTCCCAATGGAAACCCAGTGGATGAATGTGATGATGACCAGGCCAACTGCCACAGTGGAACAGGTGATGACTTCCAGCTCACAGGTGCAGACACCATCTCATCCCATTGCTCTGCCATTTTAGTTCCTGTTGTAGTTGACATGAGCTAATCAATGCCTGCTTGTGTACTCCTAATTTCTCATGGTTTTGGGCACCAGGGTGATGGCAGTCCTGCCCCAGCAACAGAGGCCACCTTGTCAGTGCATGTGCAAACTCATTTGCTTGTGATAACCATATAAACAATTGTTCTTAATAGTCACAGTCATCTGGAACAATAATTTTAGTCATTTTCAAAGCCAAGCTAGGATTATCTTAACTGAATAAAAATTTCTCCATGACTAAATACACTAAACTGAAACTCATCTTCAAACCCACCCCACCCCCCAAAAAACACCTATATATAAAGAAGTGCTTTAGAATGTTTATTTTTTATATTCTAATGAGGAGAAAATATTTTTGAGTGGTTCCTTTATCCAACAAATTGATAAAATTAGGCTTATATTTGAAATGCAGCTTTTAAGTTAGGGGTTTATAAATCATTTTACATTAAAATTTGCAAAAAACAGAATTAGTTGTTATTTCACATAACTGCTGACCAACAAATATAACAGGATAATATGTCCCAAATGCCTCACTGATACATTTAAAGTATTATTTTATAATATTCTAAAAATCTAAAAGCTGGAAAGTGACTTTCTCTTCTACTTGGAATGGCAGAATATTGGGCAAGTGGGAAAATGGGCTTGAACCATTTGGAAAGTGGCCAAGGCACTATGATTTTCATCCAATTGTTGTGAAAGGTACTATGGGACATTTACTGTTGCCTGTGTCAGAATGTAACTTCATAGAGCATCTGGCTCTCATTTTAGGTTAAACATGAGCCCTTGGGTATAGGTCTGTGTATGCATCCCGTAGGGACCTAGGTAGCCCACATGATTAATTTCCATGAATGAAACTGAGGGTATAACCATGAAACTTCATAATAGTATCATGTTATTGGCTAATGAAAATCTGGAACGAAATGCCCAACAGTATATTTCAAATACTTTCAGAAGCTCTTCTCCGAAGGGATATGAGTTCTGCACACTGAGATGGAATATGTGGTAAAATACAGCTCAGAAAGTTAGTACATTGTTATAGAGCAACCCCGATATTAAACGGGTTCCTGGCTGTGGGTCCTCACCCGCGAGCTTTAAAGGGACTTATGAATACTCTACTACAGACACACACAAAAGGTTAATAAAAGGTTTATTTACAAGAGAAAAGGAAATAAGGAAAATGTACAACTCAGGGAGAAAATAGGGAAATAAAGTCTTTAATGCGTCCTACCCGATCCGACGACCTGGAAACCCAAAGTCACTCTCAGAGCTGGCCGGGCACTGCGAGCTGGCGGAGAGCCAAAAATGGGGGATCCCCAAAGCCCACGTGTCTGCCTTTTATATCCACCTGGCTGCTTAACCCCACCCTCAGGTCCCAGCCACCTTCCCTTTGGTGGTGATGGGATTTGGAGTTCCCAGTGTCTTTGGCTTTGACCTGGGGTGGGGGTGGAGTCCACAAAGCCTATATGGAATTAGCTTTGGGACATCCTTTTCCCCCTAACACCATGAACTAGGTTTACATTTAAATCCCACCTCCTAAGGCTGTCTCCCTCCAAATTTCTAAAATAACCACTTACATTCATATGGCCAATAAATGTTACATTGCTGTGGGCTTGTGAAAACAAATCTTTTATATAAGTAGCCACAAATTTCAAAAATTACTCTAGCTGATGTAAAGGCACTTTCTTTGTAAGATGACAAATTCAAACAGAAAACCCAAAAGTTGATGTTATCATTCTAGGAACCAGGTCCTATGGAACCTTCCCAGGGTTCTCTGTAAACACTGCTGCAAACATCAGGCTTTTGCAGAGCCTGTCACACATCCATAGTGAAATTCTTCATAAAAAGGAATGCCTGCAGTCATCACATTATATCCTTTTCAATTACCCTCTTGTGTAGTGGGTTCTTTTCTTTATAAAACGTAAAGTGGTCAGTTAATATTGATTAGAAACAAAGCCTCAGATTTACTCCTCATATCAGAACAACCAACCTTCTCATTTTTGCATCAGTTCATGACTGAATCAATTGAAACTGGAGCCTTTGAATGAAATAGGGCAAGTATGTTAGCCTGGGGCAAATTGTATATGGCAATGAGTAACTAACCACAGAAAATGGGTCATTTATAGTGGAAATACTGACAGTCCTTTAAAAGTACAAGGTTATGGTTTATCTATAGCACTTAAAATCAATTCTTGGGTAGACAGAAAAAAACTAGTTAATTCTAATTTGTTTTACATATTACCAAGACAAAAAATAAGAGTTATTTTCTTAAGCCAATACACTTGTCTCAATAATTCTACAAATATAAGCATATGCTAAGAACTTCTGAGTGTTGATAATGCCTATTCCTTGGCCCCATCAGGATGAGATGATTTTTAGAAGGCATTTAGTGCTTCAGATTCCTTTATTTTCATTACAGTCAATTTGTCCCTTAAAAAAAAAAAAGAACTCATTTGGGGGGTTGGGAAAAAGTTATTTTGCTTTGTGAAGGTATGTTTTATCCTTTTCTGGAAAAAGATATGCGCATATATAGACGTTTTGAGAAGCAAACCCTCACCTAACCCAGGTATCTTTTCACTTGCTAGCTACTCACATCCTAGGCTCACACACAGCTCTGCTCCATCTTTGTACCTTCTGTCACAGGCTTTAGAACTGCAGACTTTGAATATTCAGTGTAAAGAAACCAAACTAAAAGCATTCTCACTTCTATCCTTATAGGTGGGAACATGAAAATTGGGACCAGTGCTCTGTTTAGCAGTTTAGTTCCTTAAAGCAGATGTTGTCACTTTAATTTCTCCTCCTAGAGTCACCTATTTATATAGAGAGGGAGGAAAGTATTGTAGCAAAATGTTCCTTATTTACAAGCAAACCTGAATTCCAGGTGAACTGGACAAAATGCATGGAAATGGAGAAAGATTCTGCTCTCCCATACTGCTTGTCAAGGTGGAAATTTACCTGGAAGTTATTCATTTGCAAGTGCTTTGAAGTGATTACATAATACAATTGGCTTCAAAGGCACAAGGAGGCCAAATTTCACAGTGGAATTTGGCTATGAATCTATAACGAGACTGATAATACATATTGGTTTTAAAAAGTGAATTTTCATCTTGAGTCTTTCTCCTATAAGACCTCTGGGAACAGAACGTTAATGTATTCTGGCCCTCCTCCAATTCTGCCATTATAGATTCACCTTTTTAACCCATAATATATATAATTCCTTCTTCCTAGCGCCTGCCTTATTGAGGTCACTACACGTGTGGCCACTCACGTATTTACCAGGAGAGCAAGGGTAACAGGACTTGGTCCTGCAGTCCATTAGCTAAGAAATCCTGATTTTATGACTGATTCAGGATTCAGATGATTTCTGACCTGTGGAAGCTGCAGGATAGGACGAAGACCTGGTCAGAATACAGATGCTCACAAATCTTTATGGACTGATAATAATGGAAAGTGTACAATGGTACTTGATAACCCACCTCCACACCTGTCCATGGTTGTCAGGGGCCCACCCCAGGCCCTTGCCCTGAGTCTGTCCGGGACTGTATCTCTTGGGAAACAGATGTTTTCTCACCTTGATCTGCATCACAGACTCACATGAGGAGAAACAGCTTTCTCAGGCTTACATAATAAACAGCAAACCAGTGTTTCCCAAACCTAGTGGATTATAAGAATCACCTGAGAAGTTTTCAAAAATTCTCAATCAATTTTCAAAAATTGATTTCAAGGCCTGTTCTTCGAGATTCTTGTTCTCCGTGAGGTCTGAGGAGGAGAGGTACATTAAAAATTGCGCTTTCAACAAGCGTTCAGGTGATTCTAATAATTGCACCAATTTAAGAACACTACCACAGAAGTATAATGATAAAGAGAGGGAAAGGGAAGAGCTAAGATATGGAAGATAGGAGTACAAAGCTCTCTCCACCTGGTACCACTTGTCTGACCAGGAATTTCAAAGTCAACCCAAATTAATGGCAAATTCACAATGTTTAGGGTTATTATTTGTTCATTCTTCCAGTTCCTTGAAAGTGTGGAGAATTCTTTCTCCCTTTTCCCTTTTCCAAACCACATCCTGGGCAGAATATTTGTCCTGGAGAAAAATGTACAACTACAGCCAAAAAAAAGGAAGAGTCACTGCCATCCACTTAAAACCTTCAGTTTTTAAAATTGATTGTGAAGATAAGTCCTGCCACTGCCTTGCAGGTACACATCTAAAACCTGGAAAGAGTATTTGAAGCCTAGAAGTCTAGGTCAAGTTTAACATCCCAGTCACCGAGGCCTTTGCTTTTCACTGTCACGCTGGTATGCCAAGCTTAGTCTGGGAATCAGAGAATCCCCTGGGAAAGGAGTCGCAAGCTCTCCATGTCGCTTTGGATGCTTTATGAATAGAGGTGTTGGGTGAAAGGTAGTGGCTTACCTGAATTTGACATTGTGTTGAGCAAAAGTTAAGTAAAACAATTACTATAGAGGGAATTAAAGGAAGAATTTTGTACAGAAAGTGTTTGCCTCATATAGCATAAGATGACTTGTGTCAGTGTGCAGTGTTTCTCCACTGCTTATTATCTACAATGCTACTTTTCCTCATTTTTGTATGTTACTCTTCTTGTTTTTTCAGGTGGCACCACAGTGCTGACCACAGAAAAGCCAACCATCATAGACAGCACAATACAATCAGGTATTAAATAAAAGAAAAAATGTAGGTTGCATATATGTCTACCCTGCTCCCTATAAATAGTGCTTTGCTAACTTCTCAATTTCGGTTTCGCTCAAAGTCCCAGAAGAGAGATGCCACGCAGCATCTGGTCTCCAAGCATGAGCCATAAATATTGCTTTCCTTTTATCCACATGTATATGCAGCAGGGAGTGAGATTCTCTTCTCCATCAGTAATTGCCAAATGGTGACAATCCCAGCTCTCAACTGAAGGAACTGGGTAACATACTTTGTTTAAACACAGCACATCTAGGACACGGACTATGTTTGCAAACTATAGGAGGAGGAAATCTCACAGGCAGCAGCCTGACTATTTATTTTCATCACGATTCTGCAAAACTGAAACAGGCAAAGTTTGTCAGTTTTGCCTGCCACAGACTTGGCAGTTTTACAACAGCATTTCCAGTGGGCGTGCCACGAAATGGGGTTCAGGAAACCACAGCTATAATTGTGTGCAGGGAAAGCAGTGCTCCCGGGAATAGCACCCGCATCCATTTATTAATAGAAAAGCAGAATGACTTTTAAAGTCCTGGGTTTGCTGTTTATCAGAAGTCAGCCACTGTTAAATGGTGGCCTCTCTTTCCCTCTCTCGTTTTTTGTTAGTGTTCTGTAAAATTCTTCCCCACAGACACACACAAAGGAAAGAGTATAAGCAATCAGAAGTTTTAAATACTTTAAAGTTAATCATTAGAGTAAGGTGAACAGGTCAGTTTCCAGCTTCGTCCTTTTCCTTTATTGAAGCTCACTCAGCCTTGGCCTCCACAGTCATTTATTAATGGGGCGTGTGGTGTGTATCAATGTTTCCTCAACAGTGTGACATTACCCAGCTAGGCAGAGGTAGAAAGGACTTCTCTAATTAGTATGCTTCCTTAAAGGACTCTGTCACTGTTGACCTGATTAAACTGCAAAACAAACTTCTCTTCAGTTGAGCTTAACCCCAAGTTTCCCTGTGTTGTGCTAAGATTGATAAAACCATTCCCACCACACAGCTCACATCCCCTCAAATGCCAAAAGATGAAACAAGAATAATTGCATCATTATCCTACCCACATCTTTTCAAGTTATAAAATGTGGCCTGCAGGGATTGTCCGGCCACCTTGGATGGTTGAAGCTACCGTAGGAGTGAAACCCTGCCTCCCACTTCCTTCCTCCCTTTCAGGAGAGTTTAAGCCCTGTTGGGTGGCTTTCTGAGGAGAAAAAAGAGCAACCACTCCTTGTCCTCTCTGTGATAGGAGAGGAGTGAGGTACAAAAATGATGTTCTAATATTGTCACAAACAATACTTAAACTGTTTTTAGTTTCTTCTCACCAAGAATTAATTAAAACTCCTAAGAAGTCACCCTTAACTAACTTGTTTTGTCTCATATTAATTGTTGCCTACCCAAAGAGCTAGGGATTGTTATGAAAAAAAAAAAAAAAAAGTGAGCAACAGCTGTTGTTCAGCTGTGGAGAAGATGGAAAGGTGTATCAGATTCTAAAATGGAATAATTCCCCTTGAGTGTTTCAGGTCTATATTGTCAGGGAAGTGTGACTTTGTGAACACATTTGAGTTGTGCCTGAGGTCAAAGCATTTGCCTCGGTGGCTTCACAAAGGAACTCTACCGCCAAGTCCTCATCTCATAGGGTCCTCTGTGGTTTCGAGGGCAAATTTACAAATCATGATTCACTACTATCACCATCTGAACAAAGTTTACTTCAAATCACAGGACTTACAGATAAGGTGGTCTGGTCTGATTTTGATTTCTGTTGTCAACCCAGAGTCTTTTACAAATTGACTTGATTTCCTGTTTTCCCATTGTCTGAGTCATGAATCTGGGCTTCAATCTTTGTTCTTGGGTAATGGACTGTCTGACCTTTGTTGAGGAGTTCTGTTTATTGTTACTGTCTAGCTAAGCCAAAGCTCTGAACTCTTCAAGACCTAAATATGCATGGAGTCAGAGGCTAGGTATACCACTGACCAACTCAGAAGCAAAAAACCGTAGTAGAATCCATCTATTTTGATTCACACTTTTCTGCAGGTCCCAGATTCTATAGGTATCTTTAGCAGCAACAGAGTTAGACCCTTAAACCTTCATCATACTGTGACTTCATTGAAGCCCTAATAGACTCCAGCAGAGTCTTAAGATTTCATTTTAAGGTTTTTCTCAATATAATAAAATCAGTGGGCATATACTATTCTATAGTGTCTGGGTTGTAATCAGATGCATAAAAACCTATTAAATGTATAAAACCGATTAAATGCATAAAAACCTGTTCTGCCAGGAACTCATGAGAAATCTGCATTTTTAATCTAGCTCCCCCTGGTGAAGTCTCTTACCCTCTAAGGAGCTTCAAACATTCCTGTGGCAGCTAGGTATACTTGTATCATGGTCTTAGCACCTCTCCTTGTCTGGACTAAAAGACCTGTCTGTGAATAAGAGTTAACACATTCAATAGAAGTTTTGAATACCAGATTTTAAAATGAAATCCTTGTGAATATATGATACTAATGATACAACTGCAGGCAAGATCAGCTCAACAGGCGCAGCTGGTGCTTGCTCATAGCAGCTATAAATTTGTTTTAAGTTCAGAATATTGTTTCCTGCTATTTTTTAAGAGTCCAGAAAGGATTTATTCAGATTATTCCCAATGAATTTAATGAGAATTGTGCAGGGCCTGAGTAATACTTTAAAGATTTAAAGGTCAAAGTCCCATACTCATATTTCTTTAGTCCATTTGCTTTTTTCTTTATCTTCCATTTTCTCCTCTGCTTATGACCTTCCTGCTTCCTCTCTTTCTTTTTCTTTCCTAGGGATGTTTATGTGTGTTTTGTGTGTTTAATTGCCTTTCTAGCCAGGCTCACATTTTTAACATTTAGCTATTCTCACTGTATACCCCTTCCCTGCAATACAGGATTGCCCTAAGTTACATGATCAGGACAAGAAGAAAAAGGACTAGATAGATACAAGAAGTTAAATTAATAAAATTGGAGAGGACTTTGGAAGATACAGGCATACTGCTGTTCTGTGCAGCAGGAGAAATGTCAAAAATCACCCTTTCAGGAAAAGCCTTCCCATGCCCTGGTCATTGGAAAAAAATAGCCAAGTTCATGTATTTTATGACATCATCAATATCAATAGCCAAAAATAGTGGACTATGTGATTTTCTATACTATAGGATACCTTTAGCATATTAACAAAGCAAATATAACCAGAAGTGTATGTGCTGTGATGGCTGTGTTCCTGTGCATGTCTTATATACTGTATGTAAGGAGGAAACCCAAAACCACACACAGCATAATATTTTCCAGTATTAACATTTTCTTACATGAGACTATGCAACAATACATTCCAGGGTTATGGGCATTAACATCCAAGGTTGCTCAACCATTCAATCACTGTTCGGTTGAAAGTACTTCATTTAAATAATTCAATAATGCAGCACAAAAGTATGGTAAATTTTGGAGAGAGGTTCTCATGCTTTTAACAGTCCTATTTCATGGTTATGATAGACTAGACATGAAATATATCTTTCCAATGACACTACAGTTGTGAAACATAGCCCTTTTGCACTAACGGAAAGTGTCACATTATACACATCACATAGCTTAGGAGTTTTTGCCCCAAGCTGGCCCAGGGCTCCCGTGTGCAGGTCACATAGTCATTGGGAAGGAGACTTTTTTTGACAATTTATATGGTACGGTCCTTCCAATATTTTCTGTTAGCCTTTGAAAACAGTTCTGTGGAAACTAAAATTGCAAAGTAAATTATCCTTATCTATTCAATAATCTTACCATTAAACTTCCTCCTACTATTGTTAAAACAGGGAGAGAGGCAATGGAACCCAACCTCAGAGAAGAAAGAAATTTTGTGTTAACCATTTGAGTCAAGTTCATGAAAAGATCAAAAGGAGACACAATCTCAGCCTGACCCTAATACAGCATATCATATCACACTTTCCTTATTGTATTGTTCATAGGGATTGTTTTGAAACTTATTTTTCGGTTCAATTGGCAAGATGCCTAAACACCTCTCCCTGTTTCAATGCTGCCACCTGGTGGATGGCACAAAATCAATCAGATGCAGTGACCCTTCTTCATTAGAGAAAAGAGTCACGTTTTATATGTTCCGTCTTATGTAGGGAGGGGGAAGGAGTAAGACTGGCAGAAGCATCAGGATTTTATCTTCAGGATTATTTTTATTTTTGACTTGAGTTTACAAAAGAAATCCAAGCATTAATGATTTCATTTTTTCCATGTTTAATGTTAAGCTTTTTACTTGAAACTGTTGAGTAAAAAAATACAGCCATAGAGGTTTAAAAAACACCATAGTCAAATGATGCATAACAGAATACACAAGACAAATCATTCCTGTGAATCCATATGCACTTTTCTTTCAGACTCCAATAGAAGCATTCTGAACATTTTTTAAAAGTGGTGGGGGGAGTACTATTTGAATGTGCCCTGGCTTTGCATGACCTTGCCTTGAAGTTTTTAGTGAGTAATTTATATGCAAATTTAAAGGTTTACTTAAAAAGCAGAAATTTACACTAAAATTAACTGACCTGATGTAAAGCTCAGAAGAAAAAAAAAATCTTAAATGCTTCAGAGATTTGACACTAAAAAGACCTGAAGCAAAAGCATGTGGAAGGAGAATACAAATAGCTCAGGATGAGGCTCTCAGCCAACTCACATTTTATAGACTTTTGAGGTTCACAGGTCAATATCTAACTAAGATGTGCGTTATTGGTGGATATCAATTTTTATGATTCATCCTCAAGAACAGAGTGTCTTTCATATTAAATGTAGTGGAAATAGGTAGAATGATGCAAATGTAATATACAGTCTTTGGAATGTAACCTTCCTGGAAATTTTTTTGTGAAAACAATTTGACAGTCATTTCACAATCTTTTTAAAACTGCATGAAGAAAATATTAAATATGATTTTGCAAACATTTTGACATCTCCATGCATCTTTTGAATTTTCGGTAATCCTGAGTTTTGTGACTCCTAGAATTTTTCAACAGACATTAAGTTACATAAATTGTGCTTGCTATGAATGAAAGATCTTCGTAACCCTAATTGATTAAATCTGTTTTTCTCTGCTTGTCTCTGTTTTTTCCTTCCACCTACTGAAGAGTTTCCAACATATGATTTTAACTGTGAATTTGGCTGGGGTTCTCACAAGACCTTCTGTCACTGGGAACATGACAACCATGTGCAACTCAAGTGGAGTGTGTTGACCAGCAAAACAGGACCAATTCAGGATCACACAGGTAACGGAGAGTTCACTGAGGCCTCATTTCTTTAGATGAAGGTGTTACTGTGGAGCGTTCCTGGGATCTGTGAGTTTAAGGAAGTTAGAAATAACTACAGAGCTTTAACTCATACTTTTATTTCCTGGAATTACCAGTTGTTTTTCCCTACTAGAGATACACTTAGGACAAGTAATAAAGAATGTTGATTAAGTGCGTCAACTGATTGACCGCCCGAAAAATAGCAAGCTGGGTAAATATATGAAAATTAGTGTTTTATAATTTGTAAACTTTTTATGGAAAATTTTAAACCTTCAAAAGTGGAAAAGAAATAGGAAAAAAGGGGCCTCCCCGGTGGCGCAGCAGGTTGAGTGCAGCACTATGAAGCTGTCCGCAGCCTCTGCAGTACAGGTTCGATTCCCGGCCAGCCAGGGAGATTCCTACATGATGCAGCAGACCTCCCCTGACTCGCCTGCTGCTCCCCTCAGCAGTGTGCTCAGTAGATCTGCCTGTTCTGCTCCCCGCTCTGTCTCTGGTGAATCCTCTCACCCTCCTGTGCCTCTGGCCTGTACCCCAGCTCTTGTATAAATAAATAAAATCTTTTAAAAAAGAAAAACCTTTAAAAAAAAAAGAAATAGGAAAAAAGAACATATATGTATATATACATATACATATATATTCTTTATATGTGTGTATATATATTCCTTATATGTGTGCATATATAAAATAAATATATATTCATATATTTATATATGAATAAATATTTATATATTTATAAATATATATTCATATATAAATATATCCCCCCAGCCTCTACCATTATCAAATTAGGTATCTTATTTTATCTCTGGATTTTTTTTAAATATTTATTTATTTATGCAAACAAGAACTGGTGTACAGGCCAGAGGTGCGGGAGGGGTGAAAGGATTCACCAGAGACAGTGGGGAGCAGAACAGGCAGACTGACTGAAATACACTGCTGAGGGGAGCAGTGGGCGAGGCAGGAGAGGTCTGCTGTGCCATGTGGGTAGCTCCCAGGCCGGGGATCAAACTCATGCTGCAGTGGCTGCGAATAGCTTCACAATGCTGTGCCTAACCCCTTGCACCACCAGGGAGGCCTCCATCTGTGGATTATTTTGAAGCAAATCCAGATGTATATTATGTCATCTCATTTATTTCACAGCTAAAGAAACAATAAGTAAACCTGATGCTTGTTCTCTCTTGACCTTTCAAGCGGAAGTAGAACCAGATGGGATGGGAGGCTTAACTTGAGGGAAGATTTTAAATCTTCTGAGCACCTAGAAATCTCCCCCCACCCCACCTCACAACACACCCCATTCCCTTTCTATTTCTATTACTAATTAGTGAGGGAGGGACTGGGTAGAGAACAGAGGGAGGGGACAGCCACTCCAGTGCACTCTATTTTTTTTTTCATTTTGCATGAATAAATTCTTTGTATAATTGGGGTATAGACCAGAGGATTTACCAGAGACAGAGTGGGAAACAGAACAGGCAGAAATACACAGGAGTATCATGCTCAACCCTCTGTGCCACCAGTGAGGCCCTGTAACTTTATTTGCTAGTCAGTGATTAGTTTTCATCCACATTGACTGTCTGTAGATTTTTGAAAGTTGTGACAGGCACATAGGTAACCAATGTATACAGCTTGTTTGGTGAATCTTCATCCTCATTACATTTCCTGGACAACCGTACACGAATACGATAGGGGACATTCCTTATTCCCTTGGCCCAGACAGCTTTGTTGAGCCTGGTGTCAATGCGTACATCTGGAATGCCCATTTCCTTCATTGCAAATTTCCGGATTTCTTTAAGTGCTCCAGGGGCACGCTTCTTGAAGCCAATTCCATGGATGTGCTTGTGAATGTTGATCGTGTATTCTCTGGTAACTACCTCGTTGATAGCAGAATGGCCCTTCTTCTTCTCACCACCCTTCTTTGCGGGAGCCATCCTGCCGGGCCACAACGTTGAAAGTCTATTTTTTTATTTTTAAGATTTATTTTTATTTATGTATACAAGAACTAGGGTACAGGCTAGAGGTGTAGAGGGTGAGAGAATTCACTAGAGACAGAGTGGGGAACAGAACAGGCAGATTGACCGAAGTACACTGCTGAGGGGAGCAGCAGACAAGACAAGAGAGGTCTGCTGTGCCATGCAGGTAGCTCCCTGACCGGGGATCAAATTCATGCTGCAGTGGCTGAAGACAGCTTCATAGGTTGTATCTTAAACCCTTGCACCACCAGGGAGGCCCTCCAGCACATTCTAATCCGCTATCACACTGTTTCCTCCTGGTCACTTCATCACTCCACTTGGGATATGGAATAAAGAACCAGCGGTGTCCTGCAAAAAGTACAAACACATACATACACCCAGCCCACAAACTTCCACCCTACTCAGTGATGCTGGCCTGCTTACGCAAGTAGTGGCTTCCCAGAAGACACCCCAGAGGAACGTTTGCTGATTCTGAGAAATATCATTAAGCAAAGTTCCTCCCATGCTGGTGCTTTATGAGGATGGCTTGGTAGGCCAATGGATGGGCAGAGGGTACTTTGCCCATTTTGTTGTTCACTTTTTGTCCCCAGTGAACATAACTATTAAGTAAGTTGAATAGACCTCCTTCCACCATAGCTACCTCCTTGCCTAATGAGAATGACAAGGAAATTGGATAAAATTGGACTCCTTCAATTCTGAGACACTTTCAATTGAGTCTTAAGACAAGCAGTTTTAGAAAACTTAAAATACTTTGACTGTAAATGGCACTGTACATATAAATGGCATCAAATTAACCAAATGCAATTAGCTGAAATGAAGGCAGTAATGGTGGAAAAATTGATGCAAAGTGAAGCAAAATGGCTCAGTAGGATCTGACATTCAAAGGAGGTTAAAAGCTATGTTAGCCGGAGACAAAAGCTAAAAGGCTTGCAGAAGTAAAGTGCTAATTGAGAAAATGAAGACAGAGTTCCTGACCCAGAATTGTGATTAAAAAAAAAAAGACCCTGAAAGGAAAAATATCAGCTCTTTATATGTTGAAGTATCAGAAAAGGAGGGCTTGTCTTGATTAACATCTGAGAAGTGTGATTCTTTCAAAAGGATTTGTCTCTTTTGTTCTCCCAGACAAACTCTGAGATTCGCTTGGCTATAATGCCAGGTCTGCCTGACTCGTGAGAGAGTCCCCCATGGCACTAGAAGCACAATCATTTACTGAGCCTGACATTTGAAAGGCAGGAACTTGTTAACATGAAAAAAAAATCTAGATGAAAAGGGCATGCACACAAACTGACAGCAGAGAGCAGGCAGCACTCTGCAAATCGGTCATTGAGATTTTTTAAATTAACGCTAAGTAAACTATCCTGCTCCCCAGTTTTCAATTTATTTAAAGAAACCCCACTTGATTTTCAGCATTTGACCTCTAACAGTGAAACTATGTACCCCCTTACAGAAGATTCCCGAAACCCAGCATCTATCCCTGGCTCATCAAACAAATATTGTTTGAGTAGGAGTAGCCCTATTACATGGTAGGTGCCACATTGGGCACGGGATACGTGGGTATAAAGGGGGGGGCCTATTTTTGAGGTGTAGGGGCAGGAGTGGGCACAGTGCAGGATCTCTATTATCCCATGCAGACAGGGTAAAGGAGGAGTCAGAGTCCTCAGTGACTTTTCAGGCTTTTATTGAGATTTACCAGGCATACGGCAGACAGGGATGCTGGGGGGCCAGGAGGCTGGCAGTCCTCCCAGCCCCCAGCAAATCCTCACTCTATCTGGGCTCTCTGGTGATCTCTGCTTCTGCTTCTGCTTCTCTGCTTCTGTCTCAGCTTCCCCTGGCGTCCCCGTGACGCCACCCTTAGAAGCCCAGTCTCAGCCCAGGTGAATCCCATCTACCTATGCCGACACCCTACTCCAGGTGCCCGCCATCAGGCATACATTCAGGACCGCAAGGATCCATCATCTATCCTGATGGCGGGAGGGCAGCAAAGCCTGATTTTTTTCCTTACCCTACATGAGGTTCTTACAGTCTGACTCTGAGTGGAAAACGATGACAGTATAGTTGGGTTTAGAGTGTCCAATGGCAGCAGAGAGCAACAGTGGTTAAAGATAATATAGAAGTATTCGGACAAAGCAGTCCTGCCTTAGAGATGGTCTTAATCAGGCTTGCATAAGAAATGGCATTGCACAGTTGTGCAGTTCGGGGTGCTGTGTTTTAGTGAATTTCAACTGGTGTGGTTTGTGAGTCAATTGGGTGTGTGGCATGGGCATGTGGCCTCAGTTGCTATGTGAAGAAGTGGGGTAGCCTAAAGGCAGTGAGGAGCCATTCAAGAGTTTTAAGCAGAGGAGAGACATAGGCATATTTTTGGAAGACCACAATGGCAGCAGGGTGGAGGCAAGAGAGATTTTTCGGGCAGAATTCCCCCTCTACCAGACCAGTTTTCTCCTTTCTACCATCAAATCCCTGAATGACCAGAATAAACCTCATGAATGCAATTAATGTGTTTCCTCTCTGCAGCATTTCCAGTTTTCTTCCCTGAGACTTGGGGAGGGAAAAGAGGCAAGACCAGATATGTGTTTAACTGCCCACCTTGGTGGACGGATATATTGCTCATGTCAGTGAAATACACTGCCACACAGATGGAGCAAATTGCTCATTTACCAAGTGGTAAATTCGTGAGTTGAAACAAAACCCTGGGAACGACTGAGTCCGCCTGGTCATGGGGGACACCACACAAAGGCCGAGAGAATCAGACACATTGCCAGACCTGTGACTTATTTCCACCTTCCTTTTATTATTCCACATATGGGTTTTATTAAGAGTGTTTTGGGCAACCTCATATAAGCAGTCAGATGAAAGAAGCTGCCCACTGATACCTCCCCTTCCACCTGAATGCTGTTTTCACAGACAAACAGGTACAAGGACGTGCCCACATATGCACAGTGAAAAAGTATCTCACAACCACACAAGCCTCTTGGGCAGCAAACAAAACAAGTCCCTGCCCACTGAGGGCCAAACATCAGATTGACACTTACATCAGGTGAGGCTTTAGGGTAGGTGATTTCTATTTGCAGAACAAACAGTGAAACATGAGTTGTGTGTTTAGACCAGGTGGTGGCAGGAGAAAATGTTCCCACTGGGAGTAATTAAATGCAAAGCTAAGAGTAAGTCCTCCCAGCTTGGCAACTGTCTACATTGCCAAAATGGCTTGTTCTAATAAGCCTTAAAAATGCAACCTTGCTTCTCCTTGAACCAGAAGCCCACATCAAACAGAATTCAGACTCACAGTTGATCCTCAAGCTCTCAAATATATGTAAGGAATTTGAAAGTCATTAAAATTAACTAAGGAGGAATAATTGATTGGGGGGAAAGAGGATTGCCAGATTATTTGGAAAAACTGCAACTTTATTATTGTCAGGTAGTTATAGGGGCCAGAGTGTCATCAACCGGAACTCCTGCTGCTCCAATGACAAATAAAAATACATCTAAATCATTCCATTTAACATCTGTGTTCACACAGGTACTTCTGGAGCAATCTTAAAGATTCATAAAAATAATTGTACAGGTCTTCCCTGCGCTGCTATTTGCTTGCAAGGCTGCAAAGTTGACTTCAGTCAAAGCACACGTCCATGTGACAATGCCTTCCAAATAAGTCACATTTAAACTAGCACTGCTTTACAGCCCTCCCCCATCAAATGCCCAAAGAGGAGCCTGAGGTGCAAAGACGTTCCCCAACAACTTCACACCATTCTCTTTCTACTGCATATTGGGAATCTTGGTGCTCTGCCAAGGAGGGACGGTTTACGCCATGGAACTTAAGAGACAAAGGAGCAGTAAATTTGGCCATTCTCCCTAACACAGTTTTTTGTCACAGCAGGAGATGGCAACTTCATCTATTCCCAAGCAGATGAAAACCAGAAAGGCAAAGTGGCACGTCTGGTGAGCCCTGTGGTGTATTCCCAGAATTCTGCCCACTGTATGACCTTCTGGTATCACATGTCTGGTTCTCATGTGGGCACGCTGAGGGTTAAACTGCGTTACCAGAAGCCAGAGGAGTACGACCAGTTGGTGTGGATGGCCATTGGACACCAGGGAGACCACTGGAAAGAAGGGCGTGTCCTGCTCCACAAATCCTTGAAACTTTATCAGGTATGACCCACTTCCCTAGGTTAGGGAAGGCAGCTGCTTCAGGGCCACTGGGTTAATACTTTGAAGGTTATGAAAATTGGAGGTGGGAATATTTAAAAAAAAAAATATATATATATATATATATAAGGTGTTTCTCAAGCCTAAAATATTGCTGCAGTGATGATAATCTTGGTAGTATATTTTGCAGTCTCCTAGATTATAGGAATAACACCAGTTTGTTGAGAAAAAAAGGGGAAAAATTACTTCATAATCTATTTTGGGCTCTCACTATGTAGCATTTCTTTTAATTGCTACTGTTTCCAGTTTTAAATTTTGTATTATAAAAAGAGGGCGTGAAGAGGTTTCATGCTATCACCAGCCATTTAATATGAAATGATGAGCAAAGTGCTAATGTGAGGTCTCATGGATTTAATTTATGTGCGATAGCTTCAGCTGAACAAGCATTTGTAAACATTGCTATTTGGGACTGAACATTTAAATATTGTGAAATGATCTCATTTTGTTAGGTGATTTTTGAGGGTGAAATCGGAAAAGGAAACCTTGGTGGTATTGCAGTGGATGACATTAGTATTAATAACCACATTTCACAAGAGGACTGTGAAAGTAAGTATGAGTTGCTGAAGAAATCAATGAAGCACTTGCCCAGAACTCATTTCTTTCTATGTGATGGTCATTGTCTTGTTCATTTAGACCTAACATTTCAATGTGTCCTTAAGTACATCATATTAAATACATAGTCTGATGTACAAGACATAAAATCAAGACAGTTTACTTTTAACTACCCCATTACCCAACCTACAATAGTTCCGTTAGAATGTCTAATTAATTTCTACAAAAAAGACATAAGTAATGTGGAAGCCAGATCTCATAGCAAAGAAACTCACAGTTCACAGTCTGTATACACATGTCAAAACATTTTGATGAAAGGTAGAAAACTCAGACATCTGGATAATTCCAAATATCTAGGTATATAAACAAAGCAGCAAGCCTATGAGAATTCTGATCACCTTGAATTAAAATTACATCCCTAATGACTCTTAAAAGCCATAATTCTTTGCTTTATTACAAATAAGCAGTATCACTAACTCTAAAAATAGTTGAGATTACTAAAAAATAAATGAGATTTAGAGACTTTGTCTAATATTTCAGAGTGTGTCTTTTATTAGGCTGATATATATGGGAAAAGTCTGACAGAGAAAACCAATTCATATTCCCTAGTTCTTGATATATAATTTTAAATAGCATCACTAATGGCAATGTAATAGCACTGTAATTAGTCTTAAGTTCCATTTGCTACACTTAAACTTTTGTTATATCTCATTATATAGTAGGATGTTAATTATAACAAAATGGAATAAGTCTGTTGGGCCAACTTAAGACAAAGGAGGCCTGTTGGCTACAGTGGGTTTTAGTCATTTCAGCAATTTACAATGCTCTTATTATACAATATATTGAATATACGTAATTCCTAAAGAGGCAATAATTTGGTAGGGTCAATTGAAGAAATTTGGATAAAAAAGAATAATGAATAAAGGTCTGTTTCTTCATACTATGTAAAGAAATCTACTTAATGCACAATAGCAAATCTTCACAGAAAATGGCAAGACTATTCAGGTGCAACTACTTTACAAATTACCCACTGCCAAGGCTGCTTAGATGTTAAAATAATATCTTTCAAGTAGTTACTCTGTGCATGTAATACTGATGCTTTCTTATTCCAAAATGAGAGTGATGATGGTAATGCTTTAGGAATGTGAGAGCAAACTCCACCAACCAAAACAAAGAAATAAATTCAGTTCAGCTCAACAAGTTTTAAGTGACATATACAATATGCTAAGCAACATCGAATATACTATAGTGACATATACTATATGCTAAGCTCCAGTTAATATATAGGTGGCTAGATGATTCCATGATCTTCTCCTGTGGCTAGATTACTTATCGGTAGTTGTTGCTATGCACTGTACTCCAAAAGTTACAAGCAAAGCTCCATAAGAACACTTTCTCTAAAAAGATGTCTAGTTATTCATTAAATATGTGTTCTCACATATTTAGCCATGGGTGCTATGAGATTATTATCTATTGTTCATGAATTAATACAATAAGCATTTATTAAGGCACCTATTTAGTCTGTACACTAAATGTGAGGGGTGCAGCAGTGAACAAAGTACTCAAAACCCCTGCCCTCTACTCAGAACTATAACGGATACCAGGACTCCATTTCTTTTAGAGACTTTTATTTTTCTTACATCACTGTTCATTTTTGTACAATATTTAATTTCTCCCCTCAGGTGTAGTCCCCATAAATCTCCCACCACCACATCACCCATGAGCCATCACCATAGTCCCTTGTGCTCTTCCCTCCCTTGTTTTGATCTCTCTCTCTTCCCCTCCCCTGCTATATGTCTCAGATCTGTGGTTTGCCTGCAAGTTTTACCTTTTTCCTGACCTTTTGTTCAATTTCCCATACCCCCCCATGAGTGAAAAATTATGGAATGCTTCATGAATTTGTGTGTCATCCTTGCGCTAACCTTCTCTGTATCATTCCAATTTTAGTATATTGTGCTGCCAAAGCAAACTTCAGAACATCAAAGACTTTTTTTTTATGAGACTCAAGATATGGTCTCTTGCCTCAAAGACCTGACATACTACTTGAGAAACCAAACTAACACTTACCAAATTAGGAAGCAATTACCTACAAAAGCAGAGGATAGTTGCACATGTATACCCACTTCTGTTTACTGTTTTCACCAGATTTTCCCGACTCTCCAGACACCAAAATCATTTCTATCCTGCCTTCTCTTCTAAAACAACACCCTCTGCTTACAGCAGTGCTACCTGAATTTAGATGTGAAACCAATTTCACAGCCATTTAGCATTGCCTCTCTGTTGCTCTGCAGTTAGGTGAGGTTTTTGCTAAAACCTGTAAAGGAAACTCTGTGTGTGTGCATGTGTGTAGGGGCTTAGGTTATTTATGTATATTGTATTTTCTAGGCAGTTTAAATATCTCTTTCAATTTTGTTTGACTTTTCAGAGCCAGCAGACTTGGATAAAATGAAGCAGGAAAATAAAATTGAAACAGGTGAATTTATTTTGCTGACCAATTTTTTTTAATTTACTGTTACTTTCATTATGTGTGCAAATAAACTTTCTGAAACCTTAGTACACTGGTGTATAAAGCAATTCCAGAAGTAAATGTTAATGCCCCTGGTAAAATGGATTAGATTTTTGCCAGCGTTCCTTCTAAGCCTCCCTTTGAGAACCACAGTGACAGGTCCAGCTTGTGGAAGCGGTTGACCCTGGGGAAATATGCTAGCACTGATGTTCCCTACCTGAGTTGGGAGAAGGAGTTGGAGGTGGTAAGGTGAAATATTCTCCCTCTGTAACTATGCAAATGGGAAACTAGTGAAGACTGACTCAAAAACTACCATAATTTTCATATGGCAATTAGAAACCAGTCAAAATTCTTGTGTCTGGTTGATCTCCACAGATGAGCCTACTTTCTGTGATTATCTGTTGTAATTGAGTCATCTGTTCCCAGCCTCCTTTGGGGGAACCCTAGCTTTGTGTTAGTGGTCATCTGATGATGATGTCGATGTTGATGATAACAAGGTTTTATTGTGGAGCTAGTATGTTCCGAGAACTTTATTTAATCTGTTTAGCCCCTCTCTGAGTAATATTTATTCCCATTTTACAGATGAGGAGACAAACTCAGAGCAGACTTGCCTTAAGTTTCATTGCTGCTCAGGTTGTCGCCCTGAACTTTAGACTGACTCACTTGAAAATGTGTGTTTCCATTGAACACAGATTTGTAATCAAATGTAAGATATTTGATCAGAGTTAGGCCTTGCTTGATGTTATTTTATTCTCAAAATTTTCTGTGCCTCTTGGCTAGCAGTTGTGGGTTATTGTATCTTGCCCCAACATTACTCACAGCTACTGCCAACAGTTCTATATCCTGCCTATCAACATCAGGAACTGTTTCCCTTAGAAATTTGGTCCTACTATTGCCAAATTTGAACTTCATGGAGACCGATAAATATGACCCTATCCTATGTGGTTAATATTAACACAGGGCTCATATAGCTTAGTTATTAGTCCATATTGAGATGTAAAGTGTATTTGAGATTGTTTAAAAACAATCTTTTATCAAGGGAGAAAATATTACTATGCCCCCATGACTTGTTTGTCCCTGTTTAGAGACTTGCATCTCGTATTTTTAGTTTTCTTTGATTGGAATCTTTGCTGATCAGAACACTATTGAGTAAGCAATCATACACGTGGTGCATTAACATTTTGGTCTTGTTTCTAGACTCACAGCTCCCATGTTAATACTTTCTCATGTTCCACTCTAAAGAAAACATTTCCCTAGTGACTGAACTGCAGAACAGTATGACTGTCTCCAGTGACTTTAGACAAGGACTGCAAAGATGCTTATTATTAAATGTGTTCTGTTCAGCACAAGAGAGAGTTTCTAGATTTAAGCCATAAGTCATATTACATGTCAGCGGCAAGCATTCCCTAGTTCTAAAAGATCTCTCCTTCTTGAGTCAAATCAGCTTAGACTTGCGAAGGAAACACATTTGACTTAAAGATGTTACATGGAACATGTTTATAGAACAACAAAGTTGTGTGGACCATGCCCACACAGAGACACCACATTAAAGGGCAGTTGGGGAAGGCTTCCTCAGGCCTGGTTTTGGGGTCAGGCAAATGCACAGGGCAGTGGAGAGATCCCCCAACTAAACAAATGTATGACTAAGCATTTTGCAAAATTTAATCACCACATTTCTGACCAAAGACTAAAAACACAGATTACAATTGAGCACAGATGGTGGTGGGCTGCATGAAATCTGAATTAGATTAGAACTAACCCTCACTATTTACCCCAAATCAGTTATTTCCATGTGCTAAGATTTCTGTCCGAATCACAGCATGTACTCCCCCATTATCTGCCTTCCTACCTCGAAACCAATAAGGAGTGAAATGTAAAATTGGTATTTTTCAGCGATGGTTGGGTCGAGCCCCATTGGAGAGTCAATAGTCTCCTAGAAGAGCAAAGACAAAACTGGAGTGTGGGATTTACTTCTTTTCTTTCTTTTCTCTCTTTCTCTATCATTGGTATGGTGTCAGTGCTTATGAGCCACTTTTGGTTTCTTCATAGGGAGCACTCCAGGATATGAGGGTGCAGGAGAAGGTGATGAGAACATCTCCAGGAAACCAGGCAACGTGTTGAAGACCTTGGATCCCATTCTCATTACCATCATTGCCATGAGCGCGCTGGGGGTCCTCTTGGGTGCTGTCTGTGGGGTCGTGCTGTACTGTGCCTGTTGGCACAACGGGATGTCAGAAAGAAACTTATCTGCCCTGGAGAACTATAACTTTGAGCTTGTGGATGGTGTGAAGTTGAAAAAAGACAAACTGAATACACAGAATACTTATTCGGAGGCGTGAAGGCAGGCAAGGGTGAAGCAACCAGTCAGAAGGTTGATGCGGAAGGACCTACATTGAGTGAGCGTGCTGGGAAACTGTTGATCTTTCACTGTACAGGCTGGAAGTGCGTTGATGACGCTGAGCCAGGCTTTTCTCAGGAGCTTCGATGAGTATGGCCGACAGACATGAACAAGTTAGCTGTGTTAACGATCAGAATCATGTACAGTCAGCTTTTATCTGTTGGTTTAATTTGAATAATCAAATGCTGGTGTTGAGACCAAGTATGATTGACTGAATAATTCATTTCAAATTCCCTGTCCCCTTCTTTCTCTCTCCTCTCCCTTTTATGGATAATTTTTGGAAACTGCAAAATCCAAGATGCTGGCACCATGTGTATTCAGTGGGGCCCTTTTGATGGACATGCTACCTGTAACCCAGTGCCCAGAATATATTAGAATAAGCGCATTTCAGTGGACTCCTGAAGCTGTACTTGTGTATAACTGCCCTGTCTTACATAGGCAAAGAGGGATTAGGATGTTTTATTTTAAAGTACTGTGTATTCAGTACCAATTTAGTGTGTCAGCTCTGTTTACAAAGCAATACCGTCAAATTTTCTTGATGTTTTCCAGTGTTGTACTAAACCTCGTGCTTGTGAACTCCATACAGAAAACTGTGCCATCGCCGAACACTGCTGGCAACTGGGTGTGCTGCCGACAACCGCAAGAAAACTCCTTGGCACTGGCTAGTCTATGTCCTCTCAAGTGCCTTTTTGTTTGTACTGGTTCTCATTGTGTTACATTAACAACCCGCTCTGTTTCTTGCTGGTGAAAGCCCTACTCTTTAATCAAACCCTGGTGGCCCACTGACTAAGAAGAAAGTATATTTTAGTGTGAGACGTCAGCCCTAGGGAAGGCAAGGGCTCCGAAGATTTGCAATGTGGCTTAATTGTTCTGCTTTTTCTGTAGTTCAATTTCATGTCTCTTGACCCTTTTGTATAAAGCTGCAATATTCTCTCTTATTGTTCTTTCATATGGAATGTATTTTCAGATGTAAACTTTCTCTCCTATTCTGTCTTTTTCCTCTCTTAGGATTTAAGCATTTGCCATTGTCCAGAAAAGAAACTCGCAGCTTTAACCTGCTGGTAATGGCAAACAATTTTACTAGACTTTATGTTTAAAAATAAATAAATAAGGGAAATTCCTAACTTTGCCCTCCAAAGTCTAACTTTGGTTTTCTTGTTAACTGGTTAAAGTGACAGTATCCTTTTTCCTTCAATCATTTGTATGTCTACTCCAATCAAAATCATCTTTGATAGAAATGTTTGCATTTAACAGATATAGTAATAAGTTGAGGGAAGAAATACTACTAATTGGCTTCCATGTGAGACCCCAAAAAACTAAAAAATTCTTCAAACATCCAAAACCATGAAATTTTTACATGCAAATATACAAAATGAGAGCCTTCTTGTTTGGGGATTGACTCAGACAAAATAAGTGGTAGAAAGAACAGTTTATCTAAGAAACAGCTTAAATCCTGGTGCCTGGAGAGGAAGTGTTTTAAGATAAGAGGGTTAGAGGAGCTAGTAAAGTCAAAACAGATATTTTTAAAAATCTATTCAGCCGCAACCCTGGGGGTAAAAAAGAAAGATTTGAATGAATGTTTCTAGAAACTTCGAATGATTCACAAAGAAAAAAACTGCCTTGGGGCTGGCAAGACCTAAGCCTCTAAAAACACAGGGAAGTAACTCTTTTAGCAGGCAGCTTGTGAGTTAACCCAAAGAAACTTTGGTTGTTTTTCTGTGTATTTGTGCCATGCCATGTTGTACATAAGAACTTTTAGATCTTCCGCCCTTCCTGCTCTGCGAGAGGTCTCACTCAGATACATTTGTGGGAGTCACATTTGCATCATGGACTGGACAGTCCATTCATCTTGGTTTAATTGGATTGAGAATTCCTTTTGTTTCCAGGAAAGTATTGATCACCAATGAAAGAAGAGTAGATTTTTGTCCTCAGAGACATTCATCACACCAGGACAAAAGCACTAAGTAAGACTTTTTTTTAAGGCAACAGACTTACAGTTGTCCTCAGCCAAGGAAAAATGATACTGAAACTTTAAATTTTAAAGTATCTTGCACTGATAAATATATTTAAAAATTATATGTTTATAAAGTTATTAATTTGTAAAGGCAGTGTTACAAAATGTTCAGTTTATATTGTTTTAGATTGTTTCATAATTTTAAAGGTGAAAAATAACATATTTTTTCTTTATTGAAATCTATAAAACTTTCTGTAGTAAAATGTTTTCATTTTACTGGTATATTATTGCTTCATGTTTTGTACCATCATAAAATTTTGTGCAAATTTTTTTACAGAAATTTTTATTTTCTATGACAATATGACACTTGTAAATTGTTGTTTCAAAATGAACAGCGAAGCCTTAACTTTAAATGACATTTGTATTCTCAGACACTGAGTAGCATAAAAACCACGTAGAACTGAATTGTAACTTAAATTCCAAACTATGACTACTACATTCCAAAGAAACAGTTGAATTAAACATTTTCATAAAATATTCCAAAACTGATGGCTTTTATTACATTAACTTTGTTATTGTTAAAGAAATTGGTATTATTCCAGTATTGAATAATTTTCAAGGTTTTGAAGTTCTTTTTTAAAAATAATACAGAGAGGGCCTCCCTGGTGGTGCAGGGATTAAGTCTCAGTGCTATCAAGCTATCGCCCTACGGTGAGGCATGAGTTCGATCCACAGCCAGGAAATTTACCCAAGTGGCACAGCAGACCTCTCCTGTCTTTCCCGCTGCTCCCCTCAGCAGTGTATTTCAGTAGATCTGCATGTTCTGCTCCCAACTCTGTCTCCGGTGAATCCTCTCAAAATCCCCTGCCCCTCTGGCCTACACCCCAGTTGTATGTATAAATAAATAAATAAATAAATAAAATCTTTAAGAAATAATAATAATACAGAGAGAAGATTAAGAAGACATTTCCTGAAAGTAGAATAGGAACCCAAATTGGACTCTGTCAAGTGAAGGAATATAGCATTTGACTTTATAAATGAAAAATTTCAATTCCAAATCTTGTGTCAAATGTTCTATATTCTCCTTCATAAAGTTTTTTTAGTGAATCCACATTTTTAATGAAATTTTAGTAAGTTTTGTAATTGCAGAAAATAGGTGAAAAATCTGACTGTTTTTGCACACATCTATGCTAAATTCAGTACAAGGCAAGGTAGAATATGTCATTATAATTGGCTATTTAATAATTCTTAGGAACGCTTCTGTGTTATTTGGAGCCAAAACAACGGTAATAAAAATCACAGCAGCAATAACAAAGTCAACAGAAGTGTTGAATCAAAGCATGCTGAGCTGTTACAACGAAACTTGGTTATAACAAAGTGGCCTAAACTAATCCCCTTACCCACAGGTCAATAGTTCTTTCTTTACCTTTCTCTAACTGTAGGAAAACTTAATGCTGAAAGCATAGGAACTCCATGAGGAGTGGACTGCTCTGATAGCTTTTGCAGTGAATCAATACTCCTGCTTTGCTCTGGGTCTATGCCTTTTGCATCTTCTAAGATGTGACCCTGTTGAGTGGATTTTCAGGTCTCCCTACTTAGAGACAGATCCAGATTATCGCTTTACTCAAGTTAAATTCTTTCTATGTTAATGGATGTTTCTAGAAAACATGATTTGCAAGAAGCCTATTAGAAGTAATACAAAGATATCTTCTGAAAAATCTCAGGGCCATGGATTAATACTATTTCATTTTTTTTTAGCTGGCTACTAACCTAAACCTAATTAGTTAGGCTTCCTTACTGGGCTTAAAGAGCTAAATCATTGCACATTATTTCCCAAATTCAGGAATTATATATGTTGTGAGGGTTGAAACATTTAACTTAAAACATAAAAATAAATTATTGTTATATTGCCTGTGTTCCCTGCTAACTTATTAATTGCTACTTGAGCTCAATTGCACTCTTTTTGCAAATTAAATAGATTTTATCATAATCCATAATGTTTCTAGTTCCCAATGGTATTTACAACTGTTGTGTTTCATTAAAAAGCTTTTCTGCCAAGAATTAACTCTATTTCACTAAACTCTATCCACTAAGGGATCTCAAGCAACTTTTCAACTTGGGGGTTAGAAACCTGAATCAAGGGTACCTCAAAATGATTAGAACTGAGCACCAGAGTGATAGACTTTTTTTTTTTTAATCTTTCCATGAAACATTACAAGATGATACAGATGAGAGTGACATTATACATGTGTAGAACTTCTTGGCAATAAAGTTCCTATAAACTGACTCTGCTATTTCAGGAGAGGAAAAGTCAACCCCACAAGAAACATCTATGGTAATGACATTGTACTTCTTTATATTGACAGCATTAATTATTTTCACAGCAGCTCTGTGTGTGAAGTATGTTGTAATTATTCTACTTTATAAATAAGGAATCCAAAGCTTAAAGTTGAATGATGATGTATCTGGTTTCATCTTCCCGTTCATTGTTCCTACTATCTCACATCCTTGCATTATACTGCAAGATGCTTCATCTGGGTGGGGTGGGGAAGGGGAAAAAAAAAAAAAAAGATGCTCATTTGGGGTGTTGCTATGCAAACTGTGACCCAACAATCACTACCACCACCAGTATCATCTGGAAAAATGCAGAGTCTTAGGCCATACTCCAGACTTGCTGAGTCATTTTTATAAGATCTCCCAAATGATGTGTATCCCCAGTCATTCAGATTTGAGAAGCACTGACAGTCTGAAGTTACACTAAGCCAGGTTGTGTGTTTGCCCTTGCTTCCTTCCGAAGGTGGTTTCTGGACCCTCAAAGATGGAGGAAAAGATACTTTCAGGTTTCAAAAAGCACTTTTCAGAAGAGTCTGAACCTAATGCAGCTGAGAAAATAGAAAGCAAAATTAGCAAATTAGAAATCTTACTCAGAAGAACATTCTGTCTGGTTGTAATGGAACCAAATGTGGGCTTCACTGACAGGAAAGACATAGCGTCGATAGAAATTTCAAAGTGGTACAGAAGCTTAGCAAATACTCTGTTATTCATCACAGTGTGGTCAGGGGAGAAAGGGGAAGAACAATTTATGAAGAGCCAAATCCTCCTGTTCAAAAGTAGCCTCATTCTTCACACACAATTTACTTCTTTACAAAGATGTTAAAATCTTGATTGCTAAAACTAGGCTGAATCCTATTTAATCTTTCTTTGATGAGTTCTAATCTTGTTCCTTGGGGTCCTTGTTACAAAGAAATGAGAAACTGTCAGATAATGGAGGTTTTTTTTTTCAAGTAGTGAATCCTGAGAGAGGGTTTCTCTATATAGAAAGATTGTCTTGCCTGCAATCTGAATGAAGAAATACCTCTTATGATGTAGTTTCATAAATATATAATATTCATTCCTGATTACCTAATTTTTTTCACTGCCCTGTTAATGGAGTTGAAAAGTCAGTTGTTCTGGCAGAATGTTGGGCCGGAAATGGACATGCTGTTCTGAGATGGTGCAGCCAAGTCTCACCCTTGTGCTGCTTGAAAGAGACCAATTGCTGGGATGGACAGCAAGCAAGTCCTGGTCTTATGTGATGCTCTTTTCAGTGACTTGGATGTCTCTCCAAGCCCCATCATTTTTGACATGACCTAATTCTGCACCTTCTTCAAGGTCCCATCATCATCTTGCTAAAATGTGGTGCTGGCAATGTTAATGTTTTTGATGTAATCCTTCCAGGAAACTGTTCCACTGCTTACTAAGGTTATCATTTCTCTAATTGTCCAACTTCTGAAATTTTTCAGCATTATTTAAATTGCTTATTGACTTTGAATGTGTGATGTGTTTAAAATCGACTCAAACACTATCCTTACGTCATTTGCAATTCTGCTGTGATTCAAGTCAACCATCTAAAAGGCCTTACGTTTGTAGATTTAAGTATAATTTTTCTTGGGTCACTTTTTAAATTTTTATTTATTTAAGTCACCTACATTTCCATTATTTGTAAGAAGAAATATTTTTTCTGTTATCCAAATAACAAATCATCCCTTTCATTTCCTCTATTTATTGGAAAGTTTGGATGGTTGGAGAGACCCCCATTTGTGTCTTTTCCCTATTGCCTGACCACATTGAGCTCTGATATTGATTACATGTGTATTTCACCCAATCAGCAAGTACATTATTGAGTCTACTCGGCATAAACTACTTACCTTCTTATTCCCATGACCACTAAAATTTTCTGAATGTCTACTCTGTACCAAACATTACTAGGCACTTCAATTAATCCTCAAAATAACTTGCTCTATCTTGACAAAACTGAGGTTCAGAGAGGCTGAGAAATGTTGCAAAACAATTAGCAAGTGACATTTCCAAGATTCAAACTCTGATCTATCTAACACAATGTTTATAATCCTCAACACTACTCTATATTGTTCTGTGTGAGGGGATGTTCTTCATATTACCAAGTGGTAACATGGTGGTAAGTATTAGTGGTGATAAGAATGCTTTAGAATGTGTGCACTATGGTTGTGATCTCACTTCACTATTAGATCTGGTCAGTATCAGGGAGGCTATGTTGTGGTAAGAAATAATCTTCTAAGTATTTATGACTTAACACTAATGGGTAAGCATATATTTTACTTACCCAAAGTTTACTGTGCATCCAGTCATCCAGTAACTCTATAAGACAATGATTCAAGGATCTGAGCTGTTTGCCTTTTGTTGCAGCACCAACCAGAATATGTGGCTACTAGTCTCTGAGCAAGAAAGAAGTAGAGATTTGCCCACTGTCTTAAATGCCACAGCCTGGAACTGACACATGTTAAGTGTGCTGAAAAAAGCCCAGCAATTCATGTATATTCAATAAGCATTGGCTGTTTCTGCCACAACTTGGAAGGGCAAAGCCACACTGTTGCTGTAGAAGGTAGATGGAAATCATTCACTGTGCTTGCCACATTGAGAAGTGAGATATCTCTGAGACTGGAAACCAATAACTTGGGGAGAGCAGTAAAATGAGATGACATAGTTCACATCTGATGAACTCCTTGCTGTTGGATTTAACAGGACATCCTCCACATGGAGGGGGGTCAGGAGATATGAAGTGATGAAACTGAGCTAAGAGTTGTGGAATTATTTCTTTGGGTCCTGAGGAGTGGAACCACTATAGTGAGAGGGGACAGGCCCTGCGAGTACTAGGAGCAAACTTTTGTACTTTTCATATGTTCTGTGTATTTCTTTTGAATTTCTCTTACTATCAAGTCATTTAGTGTTTAGTCATTTTAGTACTATTCAGTAATTTTTACTAAAGCTCCTGAGAATCTCAGAGTCCTACCCCTATCCATAGCATTTCCCGTCACCAACCCCACTCTCTAATTCTTTCCATAGATTTTATCACCTTTTTGTATACCATAAACTTTACTTATGTATTTTTAGGATGTAAATTCCATGAGTGCAGTGATTTTTTTTTCCAGGTTAAAGTCCTTTATTCACTTACTTTAGGGAAAAAAGTTAACATTTTATTTATTTTTATTTTATTTTATATAAATCTTACATCATTTTTTATCTTTGTACAATGTATGCATTTTCATTTTGGTTATATTCCCCATACAATTGCACCCCCTCTTATTTTGACTCTAGTTCTTCCTCTCCTCACCCCTCCCACCTCCCCCCGCCCCCACCCTGTAGTGTGTCTCTGGTTTATAGTTGCTTGTTGATTTTGATTATTACTTTGTATTGATTAGTCTTTTTCCTGGTCTGTTATTTAGATTTTCTAAATTCCTGCTATGAGTGAGACCATCTAGTATTTTTCTTTTTCTTTCTGGCTTATTTCGCTGAGCATGATCCCTTCCAGCTCCATCCATGTTGCTGCAAACTGCATGTGTTTATCTTTTTTGATTGCTGAGTAATATTCCATTGTGTATATGTACCACATCTTCTTGATCCAGTCATCTATTTTTGGGCATTTGGGTTGTTTCCATATCTTAACTATTGTAAACAGTGTTGCTGTAAACACAGGCGTGCAGGTGCCCTTTGGAATTACTGTTTCTGTGTCCTTTGGGTAAATACCTAGGAGTGGAATTGCTGGATCATATGGAAGCTCTATGTTTAGTAGGGAGTGCAGTGATTTTTGTCTAATCTGTTCACTCTAGTAACCCACAGCACATAAAATAGTTCCTGATATGTGGGAGGTGCTATGTAAATATTTGTTGAATAAAGTCAACAGCTAGAATAAGAGAATCTCAGTGGAAATGGGAAATGAGGAGACAAAATTTAGTGCAATTTAACCTACTAGAGATTCCTTCTTTCTGAACAAGAATTTGGATGATTAGTGTGTCAGAATTTTTTTTAAGAAAAATTTCTTTCACACCCTACTTGTTATGGAGTTCTTTTAAACAGGATGGCATTTACTCTAATATTTATCTCTCATATACAGACAAGCAATGATCTTGCCTAAATTTTTCTTTTTCTTATCTCTACCTAACGGCAACACCTCACTATATAGAACTTACTGAAAAATCATTTGTCAGTTCAAAGCAACTCATCACCCAGCAAATGTAGAAAGATGAAGTTTTTAGATACCTGGATGAAAATATCATGTAAGCTTAGCTCTGTGGGTTACCAACATTAGAAATGAATTTGAGGGGGCCCTCCTTGGTGGCATAGGGATTAAGTCTCAGCACTATGAATCTACCCACAGCCACTGCAGCATGAGTTCAATCCCCTGCCAGGGAGATACCCACATGGCGCGCAGACCTCTCCTGTCTCTCCCGCTGCTCCCCTCAGCAGTGTACTTCAGTCAATCTGCCTGTTCTGCTCCCCACTCTGTCTCTGGTGAATCCTCTCATCCCCCACCCCACACCTCTGGCCTGCACCCCAGTTCTTCTACACCAAAATAAAACCTTAAAAAAAAAAGAAATTGATTTAATGAACACTGTGAGGTGCTCCCACAGGATCAGGTGGGAAAGCAAAAGTCTCTTTGAGTGTAGTTGCTTGAGGATTATTGACAACTCTAAAACCTATCTCTGACTTTGCTTCTGATTCAAAAAAGGATGTTTAAGCATAAATAAATATTTTTCCTTCTCCCGAGATTTCATTTTACACATGAAAATAATACTTTTAAAGTAATAAAATTATATTATAGCTAGAAAAACAAGCACAATATCAGAATAAGAAAATTGAAGAAATACAGTGAAATATAAAAACAAGACAGACGATGGGTTTTTGAGTTAGAACTGTGAGCAGTGAATGAGGGCAATGGAGACACTTGGACAAAGGAAAAAAACACTGGGAATGCTGGGAGGATGTTTATTAATGGTATAAGTGGTAAAATCCTGTATCACAAACATCCCCTCTCCTGATAACTATAAAAATGAGATTAAAGTGGCAAAAATACTTGCCAAAAGCAACAAAAAAAGGCAATGACAACAACATATTTCAATAAACTTTAAAATCTATAACCAGGGGCCCCCTGGTGGCACTGGGGTTAAAATCTCAGCTATCAAGCTATCACCAGCCAGTGTGGCATGAGTTTGATCCCGGCCAGGGAGCTAACCCACATACAGCACAGCAGACCTCTCCTGTCACTCCACTGCTCCCGTCAGCAGTGTATTTCAGTCAATCATCCTGTTCTGCTCCCCACTCTTTCTCTGATGAACCCTCTCACCCCCCCATATCTCTGACTTACACCCCAATTCTTGTATGCATAAATAAATAAAAATAAATCTATAGGGCCTTCCTGGTGGCTCAGGTGGTTGAGCACAGCGCTGTGAAGCTGTCCACAGCCTCTGCAGTGCCTGTTCAATCCTGGCCAGCCAGGGAGCTACTCACATGGCACAGCAGACCTCTCCTGTCTCGCCCGCTGCTCCTCAGCAGTGTGTTTCCGTCAGTCTGCCTGTTCTGCTCCCCTCTCTGTCTCTGGTGAGTCCTCTCACCCTCCCGCACATCTGGCCTGTACCCCAGTTCTTGTAAAATAAATAAATAAATCTTTAAAAAATAAATAGATAAATCTTTAATAAATAAATAAATAAATAAAATCTATGACCAAACAGAAAATTCTAAAGCAGCCATAAGCAGCAGGAAGGTACAACAAAGCCTGACTTCTCAACTAATTCCCTCCCCAGAAGGACATAAGCAGGTGGTCATCAATATACCAAGGATTCTCACTAACAGCACCAAGTATTTGTATATGTAAACTGAAAGACGGTGTCATCATCACCCTTTTCTTTTTTTTTTCTTTTTTTTTTTTTTTGACTAAGGAGAAGTAGAAACTAGGGGAAAGTATTTTTGGAAATTCTTTCATGTGCCAACATAAAGGGAAAGCTGAAAGATTGGAGAGAGAAGGGGACCATGAAGTTCTTTGAATTGAGGAGGTAATATAGTCCATTTCCGGGGTGAGCTCTGTTCCACTAGTAGGTGAGGGAAACTGGGGAAGCAAAGCCAGCTGCTTATGCAATCTCTTCCTTTAATAGAAATAGAATTCCCAAATTTCACCTATAACATGACTGCCCAAAAGAAAGACTACATGTGCCAGCTCCTTTGCTACCCATTGTGGCCACATGACTTGTTCCACCCAATCATACTTGAGAAGAAGTAACACTTGAAACATTTCTTCTAGCACAGATTCTTATCCTGGGGTGTTTGCTTCTGTTATTGGCAGGGGCTTGAACTCCAGTTTGTTCAAGCATTTTGTGTTTGTTTTGTTTTGTTTTTAGCCCTGTTTTGGGAGTGGCATGTACTTTGGCTATTTCAGTCTGGATTTTGGGTGGTAGCCCTATGTCTTTACAAAAGAGAGACCATGCCCTTTCCTTCCTTTCTCCCCTTTGCACTGGCTGGATGTGGATGTGCCCATAAAGGCTGGTGCTGGTGTAATGCATAAGTTGCTTGAGAGACAATCAGGTTGAAGAATTCACAATTCTTTTTTTTTCAAAAGATTTATTTATTTATGCACACAAGTGCTGGAGCGTGGGCCAGAGGTGGGGTAGGGGGCAGGGCAGTGGTGAGAGGATTCACTAGAGACATAGTGGGGAGCAGAACAAGTGGACTGACTGAAATACACTGCTGAGGGGAGCAGCAGGCGAAGCTGGAGAGTCTGCTGCGCCTTGTGTGTAGCTCCCTGGCCGGGGATCAAACTCTTGCTGCAGTGGCTGTGGATAGCTTCACAGTGCTGAGACAACCCCTTGTGCCACCAGGAAGACCCAAAATTCAGATTTTTTTTTTTTTTGCTAACAATTTATTTATTGAACATTACCAAGTGACAGTTGCTGGAATTACAGCAATGAACAAGATGGACACTGCCCCTGCCTTCAGGAAGTCCACATTCTATTGAGAGAGATGGACAAGAAACAAGCAACTACAATAAAATGTGACAATAAATAGTAGCATTTAACATTTGCTGAGCACTAAACACTGTGAAAACTTTTTATGTGGACTGTCTAGTTGAACGTTGAAAGTAATAGTGTGTTTTGTTTTGTTTTGTTTTTCCATGTGATTCCTTTTTTATTTTTTTATTTTTTATATAATTCTTACATCATTTTTCATTTTTTCATAATGTATGCATTTTCATTTTGGTTATATTCCCCATACAATTCCCACCCCCCCGCCATGGGAAAAGTGCTAGCATGTCTATGCTTACATTGAAGTAGTTGCAAAAGAGAAATGCAAATTTCGATGCTGAGAAATCACTGATATTTTGACCTCTGTCGCTAAACCAGTACCACATTTAATACCTCATTAGTTATCTTAGAACATTTAATTCAATCTTAGAAGAGAGAACTGAGTCCAGATATTCTAAGACTGACAGAAGTCTTATAAATTTGCCTCCTTGCTTTCTTAATTTTTTATAATGTCAACAGAGAGCCATCAATATATCCTATTTAGGCTATTGAATTACAAGCCTATTAATAAAAGTTTCAGACACTCAAGCAATAAGGACAAATTACTAAGAAAGAAGGAAAAAAATTAGTCTGTCCTTATTCTTCCTCAGAATAACATGCAAGACTCCATTCAAACAATGGAGCACAATCTACAAATTTCTAAGGGAAAGAAAATGTAACAGCATGAAAAATGTCTATCTGGAATGTTATTCAAAAACAAAGGAAGCAGAAAAATATTCTCAAAAACAAACAGAGCATCCTGGCAAGATGCAATAGAGTGAGGATGCTGGGCTTACCTCCACCAGACACAACTAAACTGGTGGGGGGAGGGGGGAAGGGTGGTGCCAAAAAATTCCTAAGGTAAAAATGCATGATCAGAGCACACAGAAGGAGTACTGGCCTAGTGCAAAGTGAACTTAAAGTGAACTCTGCTTAAAGTGATAATGGGGTAGGACAACCCACAAGAGAGAGGAGTGACTGGTGTGCAGAGCCCCCCACAGCTATGGACTAAGACACAGCCATCACTGGGGCTCCTGAGACCCAGAGCAGGGACCTAGGATGGAGGGTGTGTTGTTGGAGAACTGTGGGGGCAGCACAGAGTGAGTAATACTGACTCAAGTCTGAGGCTTTTAATACAAAATAGCTGCAGCCTGAATTGGGTCAGAGCACATGGGTTTTATATTTCGGTATACAGAGGCTACTACTCAGACCCCAGATTGAAATAGCCAAATACATGCCACCCTCCAGCCCAGGGCTAAAATCAAAACAAACAAAAAATGCTTGAGCAAATGAGTTCAAGCACCTGCCAATAATAGAGCAAACACCCCACGATGAGAATCTGTGCTAGAAAAGAGAATAACTTCCAGCCTGTGACACCACATCAACTACAATCGACAGCCAGTGCCACATCTATGCTAAAAATAGCCTCTTTTGCAAGATGATTATAGACACAAAGACGGAGAAGCTGGCCTAGAGGAAGCATCATGGTAGATTCCCACCATACAATCCTCGAACTCACAGCAACAGCAGAAGTTCAAATAACTGAATCTACTGGAGCACTTTGGTGCCATATGTGCCACTGTCTTACACCTACTCCTCACTAGTACTAGTCCTCAGAGTACTTCAACGGTTGCAAAAACAAGAATCTCAAAATTTATCGCTGTTAAAACCCACTACGAATTAAAAATGATGAAACAGAAAAACACATAAATTGCCAGAGCAAAAAAAAAAACCCTGAAGGAGCTCCAACTCAGTGGAGCTGCAGAACATGACAGTTCCGGCAACACTGATGAAACTGGAAAGAAAAAAAAAACCAAAAGAACAAAAACAGAACAACAAATACAAGGAAACTATGAGGCAACTACAATTAGAAATAGCGCTAGGAAATACCATAGTTAAGATAAAATTGAGGGCCTCAACAGCAGACAAACAGAAACAATGGAAGAATTAATGAACTCAAAAACACAATGTTGGGACACATGAATAGAATAATGTAGCAAGAAAAGGAATTTAAAAGGTGAAAATAATATAGAAGCCCTCTGGGACAATTTGAAGAGAAATAACATCCATATCATGGAGGCACAGAGGGAGAAGAGAAAGAGAAAGGCCTAGAAAATTCACTAAAGACATAATTATTGAAAGCCATCTCAAGCTGGGAAACAAACAGATGTTGTGATCCAAGAGGCCCCAAAATTCCCAAACAAAATAACACCAAATAGGCTCATGAATCTTTAGATCTTCCATTAAGCTAGTTTTATTATAGCTTTGTATTCTTTTTAGTTGTGTTTGGGGAGACACTGATCCAAACCTCTCTATTCTGCCATATTGTGAGTAGATTTCCTAGAGAATCATTTTCGAAAGTTTAGCATTTCCTTCATTTTCCTTTAGTTTTTCCTGTCATTGTAAATAAAATTAAATTCAACAATTCCCATTAAAATTCTGTCTATAACACGATCCTATTTACATACCCATCCATATATCAATCTACATTATAGCTTTATAGCACTAACCCTAAACATATTATTTTTTTAACCTGCACTTTTCTGCATTTTAAAACTTTATAATAGGGCCTCCTCTGGTGGCGCAGCGGTTGAGCGCTGGGCTGTGAAGCTGTCTGCAGCCTCTGCAGCGCCAGTTCCATCCCGGCTGCCAGGCAAGGGTCCCACATGGCGCGCAGACCTCTCCTGCCGCCCGCTGTTCCCCAAGCAGTGTACTTCGGTCCCTCTGCCTGCTATGCTCCCCGCTCTGGCTCTGGTGAATTCTCTCACCCTCCCACGCTTCTGACTGTACCCAGTGCTTGTATCAATCAATCAATCAATCTTTAAAAAAATATAATAATAAAAGACAGAAACTGGTATTTGATTGATTTTTTAAAAATGATGTGTCATAGAATTGTATTGATTATTAACATGTACTTGTTTTAATGTCTATCTTTCCTTTTACCCTCATTTCAAGCAGGATGCCATTGCAACAGGGTGTGTTTCCAGGAAAAGGTGCGGTTCCAACTTCCCTGCCCCACCCAAGGGAGGGTGGAGCTGAGCAGGGAGGAGAAGAAGCTGAAGAGGGGACTGGAAAAGGAAGGAAGCAGGGTGGAGAGCCAGAAGGAGACATGGAGGAAGCACATGGAGCAGAGAGACACGTGAAGAAACTGCGCTTGCTTCTTGCTCCTCGACTGGTTGGAACAGATGTGGGTGAGAGACCCGTGGAGAGGATAACAATGGCAGCTTTTATCTTCATTTTGATTTTGCTCTTTTCTTCCCAGACTTCTCTCACTGTCTCTGACCCTTTTCTATGGGTCCCCACTGGAAGGTGCTTTAGACTTGTGGCAGGATTTCAGGCTTTGCTTTGGGCCAGTCCTGTTTGGGTGGACTTTTACCCACAAGGGGATGGGAAACTTTGGTTGCTAGATTTGGAAACTATATTCTCTGTCTTTTCTGTATTGCACACTAATTGTATTAAAGTTCATTTTCATTAAAAGTCTGTATGCTTTGTCTTGATGCTTCGGATGGCAGAACCTATTTAGAGCGGGCAGATTTGGGGGCTCTGGGGTGCCCCTTTCCCTGCCCTGTAACACCACCTTTGTGAGCCTTTGTGTCCAGCATTTTTGTTAGATGACAAGCAACTGAAATGAACCTTGTAAAAATTTACAGTGAGTAAATAACTTGAGGAAAAAGATTTGGGTGGCAAAGAATGATGGACTTGGAATTTGGAAATGTAAAAAAAATCTCTGGTTCCGTAGCAACATTTAAGAGGGGAGGTGAGATCCTAACAGCCTAAAATTTCTCACTTCCTGAGGGTGGGAGCAAAAGTGAATTTTAAACCAAAATTCAAATGAATATTTATTATGTTCTTGTTGCTGAATGTGCTCTTGCAGCCCAGTGGCACATAAATCAGGAAACCAAAACCAAATTACCTACATATTCATTTCTGAAACAGGTCCCAGTAGGAATTTTTATTTTTTTCCAAACCAATGAGTTGTCCATACACAGGGTTCACTGGGTAAGTCATTATTAGAACAGTGTGACACATAGTAGGTGCTCAGTTAGTTGATAAATAAATGGAAAATTTTATAAATAAGCTAGTAAATAATTGGAAAAATTGTAATTCATAGGTACAATGGAGTGGGGTCTAGATGGCTATATTTGGCAAGTAAGATATTTGATTTGTAGGAAATATATATATTTAGCCATTCAGACAACCTAAATATATCTTTCATATGTGCTTGGTTTTCAATCAGCTGTTCCTGTCTCATAGCTCCCAAAATCCTTAGAATTTTCGAAAAGTGGGAAGTTATCAAGGTGTCTTTTGTTATGTTAATGAGACGACTTTAGATCATACCTAAGGATGGGGTTTGCTTGACCAGTGAAGAGCTCTTGTGATTAGAGAGCTAGAACTTCCTAACCCACCCCCAACCTCTAGGGAGGGGAGAGGGATTAGAGGTTGAATTCCACTGCCACTGGCAAATGATTTAATTAGTTGTTTCTTTGTAATGAAGCCTCCATAAAGAGCCAAATGGGGTCCTTGTGAGAATTTCCAGGTTGGTAAACTTGTCAAGATTTGGGCAAAATGGCTTGCCTAGAGAGGACAAGGAAGCTACACACCTTTTCCCTCATTCACTGCCCTATGGTTCTCTTCATCTGACAGGTGATTCGTATCCTTCAATATCCTTTGTAATTAAATTGGTGATCTCATGAGTGAATGGGTTTCCCAAGTATTGTGTGCTGTTCTAGCAAATTAATCAAACTTGAGGTGGATGTCCTGGGAACCTCTGATTTATAGCCAAACAGTAAGAAGCACGGACAATAATTTGGGCTTGTGATGAGCACCTGAATTCTGAGGAGGGGGCTGTGTAATCCTCCAATCTGTAACTAGTTGGTCAGGAGCCCAGGTGGCAGCTTGATTCTGCAGATGGTGTCTGAAGTGGAGACTGAGCCATTAAGCTGTGGCATCTGATCCTATTATAAAAACCAAGCAGGAGTGTTCACTTGGACACAGAAAGCCAGACTGAATCAAGAGAATTTTCTTGAAGGAGTTTTGAGATGGGCCATCTAAGGAGTCAAAGGGATAGGTACCCCAAAATGACTGGCTCCCCACATGACAGGAATGCTGTGATTCTTATAGGGAGGGGAGTACAAAGTGAGGGAGATTTGAAACTTAGCATTTCCAGCCCAAGGAGTTTCTGGAAAGCCTAGACAACAAGAGTCGGGATGTTTGACTTTCCTAACAGGCTGTTTTCTCAGCAATCAACAGGAGTTTACTTCTGATGCCCCATCAACCTCAGGCAGACAGAGAATTTTATTAGGGGTGTAAACCAATCAACTTTCCAGGTTCCCAGGAATGCAGGTGCAACAGCTAATAATGAGAAGTGGTAGAGGGAGGGCAATTCAGTGAGTTAACAGTTAATCCTAAAGAGGAAATGCGCAAAAACGGTGGTTAGTTTAATTCTATTTATTCCTAAATTTTTAGTCTAAGGGAGTTTTTGGTTGTGGTTGCAAAATAGAGGGGAATCTAGTTCAATTGTCTCTCACTAGATGGTGTCAGAATTGAGTTGTCAGTGGGGGGAGCCAAACTGACACACTCACAATGAAACTGAGTGCAGAAGCCCAATGACATAGGCCCCACACAAATCAAGGAGCAGCATTCTCTACCTAACCCTCTTAAAAGCAAAATTTGTTTCTCTTGCACAAACCTCTGTTTCCAGCATTTGATTGGGGAAAGGTGTACATCAGGAATTGGGGAAAGGAATTTAAATACTAACAAGCTCATGACTTGACTTGGTAATTGTTAACCTATGAGTTACATGTCATTATCATCATCATCATTACCATCTCCACTTACAATGTATGGAAGTAAAAGCCAAGGAGGTTAAGGAATATGACAAAGATGACTCAGAGAGCATGTAGAGGCAGGATTCAGAAATGAGCTCTCTGACTCAAAGGTCATATGGTATACCTCTTGTAACTAGAAACCCCTTAGGCCCTCTTTTGCTGACCTTCCAGGACCCAGACTAAAAACTCCTTCCATATTTTGTTGCCCAGAAATTCAACTTTCTTAGTCTTCTACTCGCTTAGCCCCATGGGTGTGTCTAGATCAAGGCAAGATTTCATAACTCTGGTCCTTCATCAGGCTCTCCCTGTTGCTTTCTTTTCATTGTTTTACCAAATTTCTACTCTCCCTAGGTTGGATGAGCATTTTCCCAAGATTTCCAGACCTCTGCTCTACAGCCAGGGTCAGTAAGAATGACCCCCCCAAAAAAGAGTGAAGATCCCTTGGTGTGCCGTTGCTCACAACTCCAATCAGACTATAACCCATTTTAATCTGAATATAAACAATTTGGTTAAAATTGAGTCACAGTCACATCATCAATAAAGTGTGCCATCCCTTATAGTTATAAAAGGAATTGACCTATACCAAAACCTTTACCACCTGGAAAGAAATCAATGCATTAACCTTGAAATAAGAAAAAAATTAAATTCTAGTACTATCTATGACAGTCACTTTTCAATTACTTTAGGGACTTATATTTTATTTACTTTTCAAACACATTCCTCATGTGGGTTCTTTTGACAGAGAAAGCTCAAAGGTAGTAACCACCTGAGACCAAGTTTATCCAGATTCATAGTGGCTAAGGCAGGAATGAAGCACAACTCCTTCAGGAGAAACCTGACTGCTGAAATCCATTACCATTTGTTGTAACCACCTTTTCACCAAACCCTGTCTTAAGGAGTGATCCTTCCTACTTCGCACAGCTTCTGGAGGAATCATAAATGAGACACAGATGTGAATAGAAGACAAGATTTCAGAAGGGACTAGGGGAAAAACTAGGGGGTCTTGTTCATGAAGTAATTGTATAAGTTCCTGGGATTTTAGATGTTCACATTTTGTTAGCTAGCTCTTAGAGAAATTTTATCAAACTATGACAGAGTGGGATTGAAATTTTTCATTTTCTGTAGAGGAACAATGATTTGTATTTATTAGGTGCCAAGTTCTAACATGTAAAGATAAAGCACATCCCCAAGGTCACTTTAAAGAAGACTCAGGAGTTAATTGTTTCTTCAGACAATGGGGAGGGGATTTCTCTAAATGAAGCCACAGCACATTTTCACTTCTGTACAAAGATTCCCAGAAAACCAACTGGTTACCATCTCCCTTCAAAAAAAACAAAGAATGGGGAAAATGTTTCAGGGAACTCAGTCACTGACATTAGAGAACTGTTTAAAGAAACCGAAGAAGAGAAAAAAATTCTTCAACCAAAGTCTCCTATTGAAGATGCTTCTATTAAAAAAAAAAAAAAAAGACTCAGTGGACTAATGTTTTTGGGAAATACTCTATACAATATAATATCTCCTGAAGAACTAGCTGCTCTGATATGCTAATGTACGCTTTATTCTTTTTTTTTTTTCTTTATTAGGGTAACACTGGTTGACAGCACTGTACACTGTACATAATCTAGGGGAATAGGTTCATACCTCCTTAGGTGTATGTCACCACACAACCCCTATGAGCATGTGACCAAGGAGTACCAGGGACCTTAAACTATTAAGGGGTGCATGCTCTGAAAGAGATTCAGTGCATAAAGGCGAAGAAAGCAGACTCTCTGTGAAAGATCGGTAATAGATTAATGTGCATAGAGAATAAAGGATATTCCTAATAATAGTTTCCTGACAACCCCCCCCCCAAATTACCCTTTACTTTAAGGGCAAATGCCTAGCCAAATGGGGTTGGCCTGATATGGGGCCACTGAGGCCAAAAAGTTTGCCCCAAGTCTGAAGTTCCTCGGGCCAGGAAATATAAGAATTGATCGGGCAGATCCCAGTGAGCTGGGACAGAAGGAGAGAAGCAGAATTCAAAATGTAACAAATAATCCACCATGAAATCAGGACAAGGCTGTCATTGTCTCTACCAAGGACCAGGAGTAGCTTCTCCCAACCCCAGTCTCTCACCCCTCTGTCTCTTCCAACTACCCCCCCCTAGTGTTTCTCTTCCATGTGTCTTCTTTAAGCCCCTAGGTTCAAGTCCAAGCCAGCAAGGCAAGAAAGAAAACACACAGCTTATGTGTGTTCAGTTACAAGCCAAGCATGGCTGTTTAACTCTATCCCTTGTTCCAAGTGACCCCCCACCTCATTCAGGAAGTGATATCCATGGCAACTGAGTGTTGCGGTCCTCAACACCTGAGGTCTCTTCAAGATAGAGATGAAGGTATACCTTCATCCATAAAAGATGTCAGGGGATGGAGTTCATTCAGGATGTGATACACAGATTAAATTTTGCTCCTTACTCCAACAATCCCATCAAAGTGTTATAGGACAGGGAGAGGGGCAGCCCAAACCCCGCAAACCTGCCTATTCTACATGGGTTCTGCCATCCGCCGCATCAACACAAAACATAGGAGACTTTAATGGGAAGGAACTTCAATAAAACTAGGAAACAATACAGGTAAGGCAAAGAGTCTAGTTTCTAAATGAAGCATCCAAAGTTACCCGTCCCCTCGTGGGTAAAAGTCCATCCAAATGGGATTGGCCCAGAACAAGGCCCCAAAGCCTGCTATAAGTCTAAAGCATCTTCCAGTGGGGACCCACAGAAAAGGGTCACAAACAACTGGACAAGCCCGGAAGGAAAAGAGCAAAATCAACATCAAGATAAAAGCTGCCATTGTCACCTCCCCACGGGTCTCACCCACATCTGTGTCACCCAGTCCATGACCAAAAGACAAGCGCAGTTTCTTCACGTGTCTCTAGGATCCATGCACCATCTCCAGGTCTCCTTGCTCCATCCTGCTTCCTTCCTCAGTCTCTTCTGCAGCTTCTTCTCTCCCTGCTCAGCTCCACCCTCCCTTGGGTGGGGCAGGGAACCTCCCCCTTTCCTGGGGACCACCCTGTTGCAATCCCCCCTTTTAATTTTTATTCTACCATATATAACCTGAGCCCTTGGGCCTCCTCCCCCTTTTCTTCAATCCACATTCTCCTTCACCTGCTAGCAGCCTTAATTCTAGAGTCATATTTCTAAGGTTTGTTTTGGTTATGTTTTTCAGTTCTGTTGTTGTTCTCTTTATTCCAGTGAGAGAAATCAGCCTGTATTTGCCTTTCTCCTGTCTCATGTCACTTAGTATAACACCCTCCATTTCCATCCTTGTTAACATAAATGTCAAGAGCTCATCTTTTTTTATAGCTGAGTAGATTTCCATTGTGTATATATACCTCATCTTCTTAATCCACTGCTCTATTGGTGTGCATTTAGATTGTATACATAACTTGGCTGTTATAAATAGTGCTATTGCAAACTTTAATCTGTCGCTTAGAATTCCCCACACTTATTTACCAATGGAAAAAAATGTTTGCATCTAATACTTTGATGTAGGCATGCTTAGATAGTAATAAAGAAATATATAAGTTGCATAAATAAATGACAGGAACATCCAGACATTTTCATGATTGGAAGTATTCTCCCCAGATGTGACATTAAGTTTCTTTGTCCTGGTTGAGCAAACAAAGGGCCAGAAAAATCTAGACAATTATTGATAATGGGGGCACAGGTGTACAGGATTCTTAGGCAAAAACTCTTGACCAGAATTTACAGCTTGTTTCCTATTCTGTTCTTTCAACAAATTTTTATGCTAATGAGCCTGGCATTATCGCTCATCATCATCTCCTTGCTTAATCACCCTTGATTGCCTGTGTTGTTCGTTTATAACCTTAGGTTAAAGAATGCAGACAACCCTTTCCTTTTCTCTGGCTGTGAGAATATATCATAACTGAACCATTTTTGCCTCTCCGGTCACCCTCATATTCTTCAGTGTGTGTTCTCTGTACATTAATATCCTAAATATTGATAGCAAACCTCTCTCTTATATTTCTTTGTGCTCCATTATTGCTGCATTCAGGGTGATTGTTTCTGTTTTTTAGACAGTTTCATAAGGACTGAGTCAACCTGTTCTATATTTAACCTTTCTGTCCAATTATAGTTGGAGAATGTTTGGGAGAGTGTTGTGACATGAGCTGTGAAGTCATTCTCTACCCTCGTTGTATGTGCCATCATAGCCAGTAGGGGTCAGAAGGGTATTTCTCTCTGGGGTCAAGCAGTTATTGAGAAAGGCAAGCCCTGGAGTTAGTGTCTTAAGTTGACCATTTCTCTTTGAACTTTGTCTCCTAAATTTAGCCTCGGGGAGAAATAGAACCAACCTGGCAGCTTCTGTGTTTGGTGTGGAATGTTGTCTCTAGAACGCTTATGGTAGGTAAATTTCCAAGAGCAGCAGTCTCCACAAGGACCATGGAATGGAAGAAAGTGTCTTTACCAAACACTAAGAGACCTGAATACAATCCCTGGTCTCTAGTTCAGTCTCCTGGGCAAATAACTGAACTCAGCAGCTGCACTTAATGTGGGAACATTAAGTGATAAGTAAGCAGGCAACATCTTTGAGAATATACCATATTTTGATAATACAAAAGAAAAATGTGTTACACTGTAAAATGAAAACCACCTGCTTGAAGGGCAAGCAAATCTTTCCACTTTAATCAAAACATTGTCTTCCAGACTGGAATCCATAATCCACCCAACCCTCCAGTAGAAAAACCACCATTGTCTTTTGTATGTTTGTATTGGGAGAGACTAACAAATGTGTTTGTTTGTTTGTTTGTTTTTTTCAGTTTTTCTTTTTCTACTTCAATCTTTATTCAAACCATTCCTTTTATATATCATGCCTTAATGATATATCACGATATATTTTATATATCATGCTATTTCCATATATTCAGAACCTCTCTTACTCTGAGGTCAATTGTTAGCACCTCCAAAAAGCTTTTGGGTTTTTTTTCCCCTTTTCAACTATATTTTATTTTTTTATTCTTTTTTTTTTTTTTTACATTTTTAAGACAGTATTTGCTTCCCCCACCCCCTCAGATTGTGTCCCCATGGAATTTCCTTCCCCAAGGCACAACAAAAGAAAAAGATTGAACAGATGTTCTGTGGACTAACTCCCAAGTCCTAATTATTTATGTATTAGGCATTTGGGAAGTCTCTCTCTGCCTCTCCCACCTTCTCCCCAACCCCCAACATAAAGGAGACAAGGAAGATTCAGTCCTCCAGAAGATAACTATCTGATTCTTGACAACAGTAAAGTACCTTGCTATTAGAGACTTTAGGTTACATATTATCATGTAAGTGTTCTGTTGAATCTTCTCCAGTGGTTGCTGATAAAGAAAGCAGATCTTCGTGTTTAGTAGAGAGAGTAGGAGGGCGCTATGCTATTTCTTATCACCTGAGTTCTGGGAATTGAAGGTTTCTGTGGCAGTAGTGATATCACATCACAACTACAGAAACCAGAATTGGAGAACTAACCTCTCAGCAATCTGTTTGTTTGTACCTGACCCATCCTTCAAAGGTTATATATTATTTAGCATGCCTTTTGTTTAAAAACAAAAACAGAAAAAACAAGTCCAAAATGGAGACTTCTTGCCAGATCCCCACCCAGATTTACCCTCATTGCAGTTTCAACCTCTCCCCAAAGTGTAATCTAAAGCAATCAAGCAGAAGTTTTCTAATCAGTACCAGTGAGGAAATCTGCATTTTAAGACCCCCACTGCTTTACTTGAAGAAAATGGTTTTACAACAGATAATCTTTTTTTTTTGGCTAGTAATCTTATCCTACCCTCTTCCTGTCTATAAATACTTCTATTTTGTGTAATCCCTCCATAGTATCTAGATGAGATGTTGCCCAACTCGTCATTTATTTAATAAAGCCAATTAAATCTCTGGATTTTGTTCTTAACACTCCAAAAGTCCATATTCTTTTGTTTTAACCATGCTCTTGCTACTTCTTCCTCAATTTTCTTGAAAGTTCCTACTCATTCTTGTGAATGAAACTCAAATTTCCCCTTTGATATAAGCCTTCCTCACCCCCGCATATGAAAGGGTCCCCATCTAGGTCTCCATTATCGTGTTGTCAATTATTCTTGCCCTCCATCAATAGTGCCTTGCAATGACTGTTTATAGCAGCACTATATTAACCTTATAACTATTTTTCTACTTTTTGCATGTGTCATCCCACAGAAAATAAAGTAAAGCTCATCCCAGGAAATTCAATAAGAGGAACTCAGTGGCAATAAACTGGTTACAAATGTGTGGGGAGAGCTGACATATCCAAGAAGAGGCAATGAAGCAGTCCAGATTTTTGTTACACTAAGAAGCTGCTAGTGTTAGGGGGGAAAGGATGTCCTAAAGCTAATTCCATACAGGCTTTGTGGACTCCACCCCCACTCCAGACCAAAGCCAAAGACACTGGGAACTCCAAATCCCATCACCACCAAAGGGAAGGTGGCTGGGAACTGAGGGTGGGGTTAAGCAGCCAAGTGAGTATAAAGACAGACACGTGGGCTTTGGGGGGGTCCCCCATTTTGGCTCTCCACCAGCTAGCAGCGTCCGGCCAGCTCTGAGAGTGCCTTTGGGTTTCCAGGTCAGCGGATCGGGTAGGACACATTAAAGACTTTATTTCCCTGTTTTCTCCCTGAGTTGTACATTTCCTTAATTCCCTTTCCCTTGTAAATAAACCTTTTATTAACCTTTTGTGTGTGCCTGTAGTGGAGTATTAATAAGTCCCTTTTAAGCATGTGGGTGAGGACCCACAGCCAGGCAACCCGTTTTTATATCGGGGTTGCCCCATAACACTAGTAGTCACAGGAATGGAAAAACAAAGGTAAAGAAAACTTATAATCTGAGCCCAGAAGCCAAAGTTACCTGGCAGGTCTGGACCCTTAGAGCAGGAACTTCTGGGAATGAGAGGGATAGGTAAAGACATTCTGGTTTCTCCCTAACATCTAACTTCCAGTCTCCTGCCAGAGGTCCACAGCCTTAAACATGCCCTGATGCCAGTTGCTAAAGGACCACAAAATGGCAGACTTCAAGGAAAGGTCTAAGATTGGGCTTGAGAGCAAAGAGAAGGTGAGTGAGTGACTTAAATACCTTTCTCTAAGTAGACAGTAAACTTCATTTTGGTGTTGAGGGGAAGCAAAATTAGTAACTCAAAAATATGCTATTTTGTTTTGAACTGAAGACAAATAGGACCAGCTGACTCAGAAAAGATTTATTTACCTCTCCCTTAACTACCTAAAAGAATTTAGATAAAAGGCCCCTATCAGGAAGAGAGATAAATTGCAGAGATAACTGGGTTTTTTTTTTTCCCCCAGTAAGTCTTAACTGCCTGACAAGGCAAAATTTGTTTACCAAATATTTCCTCTTCCCATCTTCCTGTGAATTGTCTTCTTCCCCTTTGAAGTCCCAGATTCTAAACTCTTCTCTGTAGCTAAGAGAAGGCATGTGAGCCTTAAGTGCCTTTGAGTCTTCTGTCTTTGGGGCTCCCCTGCACAGGAATTTACTTTTCACCAGTTAATCTGTCTCATGTCAATTTGATTACTAGATCAGCCAAAGAAACTAGAAGGGAAGAAAGGACAAGTTTTCTGCCTCTATAGTATCCACAGCATAAGAAAGATACTATAATTAGCTTGTTAAATAAAGAACTGACTTAACGTGAGATCTGTTTCCTTTGTATTCTTGTCAAAGGGGTTTATAACTTTTTAGAAAATAGTAAGGACCTTCTTAGCCTCCCTTAAACCATTTTCTTTCTTTTCCTCCATCAAATCAAAATGTTCTTTTTTCTTCCTTTAACTATGGTATCTCCATCTTTGTTGGCTTTTCACAGTTTCCACATTCCCAGAGTTCCAAGAGGATGAGAGTTGATAATCTTGTTTGAGATCTGTGATCCTCTGGAAACCTAGACCCTGTTCTATAGAAATATCAGGTTAAGAAATGAGCTTTTTTGCTATCAAAAACTTTTTAAATCTTTTCATTATTAATTCTCCAGTACAACACATAATGAGGTCTTATAGTTACAAATAGGGAATTCATTTTTCAAATAAGTGGCTGAGCTTATAACTGCCAGATCAAGCACCATCTATAATTACTTCATGGGTATTCCACAAGATCATTTTCTTTTTTTTTTTTTTCTTGGCATAATTTGTTACTTTTAATTACAGTAACATTGGTTTACATCATTGTTTATGTTTTAGAGTTATAGGAACCCTCTGCCCTTTCAATATAATTTTTTTATATAGGATGAAAAGGCAGATCTCTCTTGCTGATGGTTATGTAAATTAAGCCCAGGTCAAAGCAAGATGAGCTGGTGGTGACCTGTAAGTGGGGTGTTTCTCTTTTCTACAACAAAATCATTTAGCCTCTGTTCTAACCAGAAAGCCACCTTCAGTGAAGCAACTAACAATGATTGGAATACAGATAGTACTTATTGGTCTCTTCAGCTCTGGGATCTTTGCTCTTGGACAACATTTATATACAGCTTCTTTGTCAGTGAATTTCTTTCGGTCACAACATTCCTTAGAACTTGTTTGTAAATAGCTAGGTAACGGAGGCCTTGCACACATTCAGGGAAAGAAAAGACCACATGTTACTCACAGAGAAAGACATTTTGGAAAACTCTGAGAAAAAAAATATGGTTGTTGCTTGAGGAAGGTGCGTGAGGAGGTGACAGTGGCATGCTTGTGTCCACTTGAACAGAATTCCTGAAAGCTAATAGTCAGGTCTCTTCCTAGCTTCCCATTCAGTGGAGTTCTATGGGTAGTTTGCAATTGAACAGAGTGAAAATATTTATACCACCCAAGCTGGCAAACACTACAAATGAAGCTGTTTTCTTCTCGGAGATCTAGTTGCAAAACATTTTCTAGTACATCATTGCAAGGAAAAGAATCCAATTTTCACCAACCCTTCTCCTTTGATAAAGCCCATCAGACAAAACCACAAGGAACTGCCTGCAGCAAAACAAATTTATTTTTATTTATTTGCTGCACCATAGATGGTTGAATACCACACCCCTGTGGGATGTTTCATTAAGAGGGAGTTAACAGGAGCTTACGATGGGCTTGGGTTAATGTAGAATGGTTTCTAAGAGGGACTAGGAAGAAGGACCACTCTACAAGGGATGCCTCCATGATGTAGAAGCAGTTGAGAGACAGGATATGCAGCAGTCACTCCGGAGGACACAGAGCCAAGTGGGACTGGGGGAATCATGGGGAAGAGCTGACATTAGGTAATAAAGCAGTAATTGTTCATAAAGAAAGAAGTTGCCAATAATTTTGTAGCTGTGGTATTGCTTTGGGAGATACCCTGTTTATATGGCCTTGGTCATGACCCATCAGAAACATTTTAAAAGTTCTGTTAAGAAAGACACAGTTTAGTTACTAGCAGGGCTAAAATGTAGATTTGATGTCCTATTTCCTTGGAAACTTTCAAGTTAAGATAACTGGAATGTTGTGTCCAAATTCCATTCCTGGTTTGGAGATCAAGTTGGTTACCTTGTGTCAAAGTGATCCACAGGCTCTGAGCTCAGTCCAGGCAAGAGTGAGTTGTCCGTTATCACTGAAGTGAATCAGCAAAGTTTCTTTTCACTGTCTATGTATGGAACAGTTTTTCAGCACCATTTCAGTGGAATTAATGAACTAAAGCAGTTTTTTCAGATTTACACCTTTTACCAACCCTCACCTGCTCACTGTTGCCTGTTTCAGATTCCAGTCTGACCACTGGATCCACAGGAAACATGGTTGCATTTTTACCTAAAGGAAATACAGATACATGAAAGCCTTTAAACCTCTGTGTCTTAAATATACTTTGTTTCCAGAACTGGGCATGGTGCCAAAGATAAAACATGTGTGACTAAATGCCTATTGTATGTAATCTCATGGGATGCGGGTATTTGGTAGTGAAATGGGACTTTTGATACTTCTCCATCCACACTGTTCGGACAGTTCTACAATATGCACATTTATAGGTTGTTTATCACCATCACCTTCAAGTTCCTTTTTCTGCAGAGTGCCACTCCAACATTGAACGATAGGAAGGAAAGTGTGGTATCTGCAGCTGTGCCTTCTAGGTGTGGTCCTTGCTGCAAGTAAACATTCTTCACAATCTCATTCTGCCCTTCAAATCCAGAAGGTCAGAAATCACCAGAACCTGTCAGCAGTTTTTTTTACTGTGGTCCACAAACCACTTGCACCAGGACCACCTGACGTGTTTGTAGAGACAGGCAAATTTCCATCTCAACCCTAAATTGATTAAATTGTAAACCAGGGTCTGTAGTTTTCACACTCCCCTGTGTGACACTAAGGTTTGAAAACTGCTGATCCAGATGATGTGATCATTTTTTCTCTGTAAGGTCTACTCATCTAATAAATCAACAGGGATGTATTGATTCACTTGCCATTCAACCACCATTTACTGCATCCCAGGTACAGAGGTAATTACAGTGGAAAAGACACTCAGGGAGCTCTGTCTCCTGTGAATTCATCTGTCAGAACTATCTGCTCTGATCTGAGAAATATTTTGTTTTCCTTTTTTAGACCCAAAAGAAAAAAACTGAACCATGCTTCCTGATCAATTATCAGAATTGCTGATATTTACAGTGGTTGCTTCTCAAAGAATGGGATTGCTTGGGGTAGGAAGACAAATATACTCAATGCACAGGCCCAGGTTTTATTGTTCTCTCCACTCCAGTTCACGCACCATCTCCCAAGCCTCAGTGGGTAACTCCATGCAGAGTCAGGTCCCCAGATCACTTTCATCTCCGCTCACTGTGAGCAGCTGCCTCAGCCCGTCCAGGCCCTGCTGCATGGGCCTGGGTGGGACTAGGGTGGGCAGGGAACTATCATGTTTTCCACAGTGACAGTACTATATTGCATTCCTAATGCACAAGTGTTTCAATTTCTCAGCATCCTCAACACTTGTTATTTTCCATTTCTTTTAATATTTTAGTGTAAATAATTTTTTACAGTTTAAAATCCAGTTACATATATTGTACCACATTTGATTATTCTTTTCCCCAGTTTTATGAGCTATAAATGACATATAGCATTGTATTAGTTTAAGTTGTACAACATAATGATTTGATATATATATGTATGTGTGTGTATATATATGCAACAAATGATTACACAGTAAATTTAGTTAACATCCATCACCTCACATAGTTATTATATTTTTCCTTAAAAATTTTTGGGATCAGTTATCACAGGAATATACAATATAGTATTGTTAATTACCCACATTATAGTATCGTGAACTATCATCACCATGCTGTGCATATATTCCTACAACTTATTTATCTCGGAGCAGTAGTTTGCACCCTTAGGTCACCTTCACCCATTTTTCCCACCCCCAAATGTTTGTCAGCATTATTTCCTTGTTGTTAGTGTTCTTTCTTTTCAATTTAAAGATCTCTCTTTAACGTTGCTTGCAAAGCTGGTTTATCAGTGATGAAACTCCTTTACCTTTGCTTAACTGGGACACTTTAATCTCTTTTAATTCTGAATCTAATCCTGAAGTGTAAAGGATTTTAGATTGTAAGTTTTTTTTTTTCCATTCAGCACATTGAGAATGTCCTTCTACTCTTTTCTGGACTCTAAAATTTCTGTTCAAAATCTGCTGATAGCTTTATGGGATTTCCCTTGTATATAATGAGTTGCTTTCTTTTGAAGCTTTTAAAATCCTCTCTTTAATGTTTGCCATTTTAAGTATAATATTTCTTTTATGTGGATCTCTTTGGATTTCTCTTATTTAGAACTTTCTGGTTTTATTGTACCTTCATGTCTGTTTCCTTCCCCAGGTTAGGAAAATTTTCAGCCACTATTTTCTCAAATAATTGTTCTGGTGTTTTCTCTATCTTCTCCTGGAGACCCTATAATGTGTATATTATTCTTTCTGATGTTGTCCCAGAGGTCCCTTAAAATGTCCATTCTTTTTTGTTCATTTTGTTCTGCCTATATGAATTCTATTGCTCATTTGTTCTGTTGTTATCTACTCCTCTGTCTCTTTCAGTCCTTTATTCCATCTCTTTGTTTTTCAATTTTATCATTGTACTCTTCAGCTTTGCAACTTTTGTTTGCATGTTTCCCAAACTTTCTAGTTCATCCACTCTTCTCCTAAGTTGGGTGAGCATCTTTAGAGCTATTACTTTGAACTCTTCATCAGGTGGCTTTCTTATGTCTGTTTCTCTATAATCTTTTCCACGCTCTTTCTTTAGGACATGCTCCTGATTTTCTGTGCTTGCTTCTGTGACTAGTCAACTCTACTGACTCTCCTGGCCTGGTAGGGGTGAGGGGTGGCCTTGTGCGGTCTAGGAGCACAGCCACCTAAGTCCCCTGCCTGAGCTACACTCTCCCTCCTGCTACAACAGTGTGACATCATATGTGGAAATAGACTGACTACAATATGGTGGGGGGAAACAGTCAAGGTATGCAACTGTGGTGTGCTGGTTGGGTAGTGCTATGAACTTGTGCCAGCCACAGTGTGCTGCCACTGTGAGATTAGTAGGTAGAGCTGCTGGTATGTCACTGCTGTATGTGCATGGCTTTTGGGGTGTGACAATGACTTGCAGTGATTTGGGGAGCTGAGCCTTAATGAATGGAAGTTTCAGGCACTGAGCAGAGATAGGCAGTTTTGTCAAGGTGGTAGGTGGAGCTCTCACCACCTTGCAAGTCTATTAGTTTGATTTTTAGTTTGACCAACGGTCATTAGTAGATTGGTAGGAGAGTGCCAATAGTCAATAAAATTACAAGGTTATTTGAAGTGGTCAGAATAGAACCCACCAGTGTTTTTGACCTAAGGATCATTCCCAAATCTTCCAGTCTCTCGTAGAAATTATAAGAGAATATGGGATTCTTTCACTTAGGATTCTGGCACATTTCAGACCTGTGTTACTGCACCAGATCCCTGGGAGAGTGAGTCTATGTATGGGTTCTTTAAGGTGACTCCTCCATTTCCTATAGTTTTCAAATTATTCTCGGTGTTTTTCCTACCAGTCCTCAATGTTGACGCTTTAGGGGTTCACCTGCATTGTGCAGAATCAATCCAGTACAGGGCTCCATGTACCCCCACTGCCCCTAGGGAAAAATTTATGCACCTTTGAAATCACTCCTGACTTCAGAATTTCACACTCAAGTTGGAGTATTTCTGATTTTTTAAATAATGGTTCTCCAAAGGGGTGTGAAATGTTATTTCATTGTGGTTTTCATCTGCATTTCCCTAATTAGTAATGTTAGATAAATTTTCTTATGCTCCTAGGCCACTTGCATATCTTCTTTGGAAAAATGTCTATTGTACTCCTTCACCCTTGTCTAAACTGGGTCGTGTGGCTTTTTGTTGTTGTATTTTAATAGTTCTTTGTAGGGTTTGGATATTAATCCTTATCAGATATGTGATTTGCAAATATCATCTTTCTATTTTGTGGGCTGCCTCAATAGTGTTCTTTGATGCACAAAATTTTTGACAGACATTTGATTTTTCTCTTTTGTTGCCTTTGCTTTTGGTGTCTTATATCTTATTTCCTTTTTGATAGTAATGTATTCTAATTTCACATTCATGAAACTTTCATCCTGCCATGTCTTAATTGCAAGTCTATTAGTTTGATTTTTACATTTTCTTTGGTTCCCTCCATTATCTCTGCTTTTCTCAATGTCACAATTTCTGGGTTTCCCCCATTTTGTTATTTTTGCTTTCTTCCTTTCACAACAGAGATATTCACTAAATGCTTTCTAAGCTTTGCAATTATTCATATTTAAAGGTAAGGTGTTAAAAGCCTGGTCAGGACTCACTGGACATGAGTGAAAATAGGTAAAACAAAATAGTAGGTTTTAACATAAAATAATAAAATGAGAAAGCAGTCTTTTTAAGGAGAGGATCTCCAAATATCAATACATTTAGGCAAATGCATTGTGACCCTCAAATTCCTCCATTGAAGAATCTTCTCTCATCTGACCTCCTGTTTTGGAGACATTGGTCTGGTTACAAGTGTTACAGAAGTAGAGTGAGAAAAGAGGATATTTGAACCCATCACTCATTATAAATGCATCTATTAGTCTTGTTTTTAGGTGTGTCAGTCTCCATTCCCCACCCTTTACATCTTTACCTAATGATCAGAAATTTGGAGCTCCTCAGATTCAATTTTCCTGAAGAATAAACTTCTAGTTCTTGAAGAAAAGGGCATGAAAGAGGGAAATGTGCCTATTGGAGCAACATTCTGTCTTGAGTGAACTCTCTCCACTGATGTTTTAGGGATACCACCCCACCTCTATACCAAAGAGAACCCAGCACCAAGAATTACAACTGCCATCTTGCCATGAATCTGTCATGACTCTTGACATCTTGAAGAGGGAGTTGCTGGGAACAAAGGGCAGAGTAAAGCAGCCAGGCTTGGTATAAAACCAAACACACGAGGACTTGCACTTTCTTGCTTTTTCTTGCTTTCAGCTTGTACCCCAGAGGCTCAGCTTAGATGGCATTACTGGTAGGACATATTGGCCAATTAATCTGTCTATATTTGTGTTCTTCCTCTTCTGATTCCCTTTCTAAATAAGCCTTTCATTTTCTCTGCTTGCTTGCTTTGAAGTAAGTCTTGTCCCGAGTTCTTAAGCACACGCGTGAAGACTCACACCAAGGTCATCGATTTCCCCTTGAAGGTGCCCTGTAACACATCCAGGACCTAACATGTCTTCTTGTAGACATTTTGCTGACTTCCCTATGATAGCACCTTAGTCAGCTCATCTTGCTAAAATAGCACCATAGACTGGATAGTTTATAAATTACAGAAATTTATTCCACAGTTCTGGAGGCTGGAATGATACAGGGAACAGGTTTGGGTCCTTGTTGCTGCCTGTCACTACCAAAAGCCAATAAGCAGGCAGGAATTGAATCTAAAAGTACTTTTATTTTCAGAAATCTGGCCAGTGTTCTGAGAAAATGGTGGGTAAAATACCCTGAAGAATGCATTCTTCCATTTCATCTCGAATTGACTTTTTTATAATGAATTAAATAAAGACAGTCATAAGCAAACAGCCTATCAGAACAATCCATCACAGTTGATGTTTCTGATATTCATTGCATTCATCCTCTAGAACTTGTTATCAGCCTCCTGGTTATCTTGACCCTGGTATATGCTGCTCTGCTGATGCTAGTTAATTTCTGATGGTGTCAATGTCCTGCATTCATTTAGGTATCATCAGGGCAGGAATCTCATTTTAAAGCAAGAACTTTAGTTTAAAGATAACAGGCCAGGAGCCTCCCTGGTGGCGCAAAGTGTTAAGACTCAGCCTACGAAGCTATCTGCATCCACTGAAGCACGAGTTTGATCCCCAGCCAGGGAGTTACCCATATGGCGCAGCAGACCTCTCCTGACTCACCCACTATTCCCCTCAGCAGTGTATTTCAGTCAATCTGCCTGTTCTGTTTCCCATTCTGTCTCTGGTGAATCCTCTCACCCCCCACACCTCTGGCCTGTACCCCAGTTCTTGTATGCATAAATAAATAAATAAATTTTTGAAATAAATAAATAAATAAATAAAGATAACAGATCACTAGTCAGATAGTGGGTATGTGCAGCCTATGCTATGTGTGCAGATACTTGTACTAGGTATGATGTCCTTCCTTTCTAGCCCCCTATCAGGAAGACCAATATCATTGCACAGATGGTTCGGTTCTGTTAAGAGACCTTCTAGATTGCAGTGTGCTGACTTCTTATACTATCTTTATATGGCAGAGGTTACAAAGAGGAAGCTAGCTCTCTAAAGAATCTTATAAGTACACTAATCCCATTCATAAGGACTCTGCCTTTAAGACCTCATCTCATCCTAATTGCCTTACTAAAGATCCATCTCCTAATTCCATCACATCAAGGGATTAAGTTTCAACATATGGATGAGAGTGGGGATGAGGCATAAACCTTTAATCCATAAGAGTGTCTTGTCTAGCCAACTCTGTTTCATAGCAATATCGAGTGCTTCCAGCTTTGCATCTCTCTGGGTGCTGAGGGCAAATTCTCTCTCCCCTTGGGCATTTAGCTTTTAGTTCCATCTGGCTTCCGAAGTCATTGTCTCCTCTTTGGGCTTCACATTTCCGAGAAATTTATTTATTTATTTATTTTTAAAAGATTTGTCTACCCATGCATACCTGGGGCACAGGCCAGAGGTATATAGGGGGTGAGAGGACTCACCAGAGACAAAGTGGGGAACAGAACAGGCAGACTGACCGAAGTGCACTGCTGAGGGGAGCAGCAGGCAAGTCAGAAGAGGTCTGCTGCACCTTGTGGGTTGCTCCCTGGCTGGCCAGGAATCGAACTTGTGCTACAGAGGCTGCGGATAGCTTCATAGCCTGCGTCTTAACACCTTGTGCCACCAGGGAGGCCCTATTCCCCAGAAATTTAGTATAATATTTTGCCCACTTTTGTCTTCAACTACTTTTGAGAGTTAGATTTTTTTTTGTCATTTTTTGTTGGCACACTGGGAAAGGAAAAAAATATACAGTGTCAATCTACCAGAAATTCCTAGTGTCTTCCTGATTATTCCTTCATGCCCTTTTCTTTTTGATTTGTCAAGTTCAGCATTTCCCAAAGAATGCTTTGAGGAACAGTGGTTATATGGGTTATGAATAAAGATATATAAAGAAAGAATCCAATGGCCAAACAAGCATAAGAGAAGTTCAGCAATAGACATCTTCCAGAAATGTCAATATCTTTCAAACAAGTTTAGTAGCACTCTTCTAGAAATGCCTTCAGAATCAGCTTAAAATCCTCATAAATAAACCATGCTTACTGCTTCATGGCATACCTCTTGTGTGACACCCCTCCCCCATACACACTCACACCTCTATATTAGACTCAGCTTGCATACCTATCTTATTCCCCAGATTTAATTCTAAAATTAAATCTAAAATTTAATTTAATTTAATTCTAAAATTAAATTCTAAAATTATTTTAGAGTGAAAATATTCAAAAGAACATGCTTCAGCCTCTGAAGAGGAATTCCAAGCATGTTTTCAATAGTGACATAGTTGGTTAAAGTCTAGGAGTAACCCGAGATAAGTACTTGAAAGGAACTGCATACAATTGTTTACAGAAGCCTGCTTACGAATACTCTTTTTAAGTCTTAATTTTATGGACATGAAATACATCCTTGAATTCAGAACATCTTGTACGGTGACTTCTAACTTTCTAAAAAACTAGAATTAATCTCCCTGAAGTGACCAATGTAGTCCTCTCTCTTTACAGGCATCAAAACCAGCAAGAGTTTGGGCTCTGTTTTCTTTATACTTTCAGCCGAGCTCTTCCTATGAAGTTGTTCCACATTTGATGTTAAATACCACTCTTTCTCTGCCAATTTAGAAAAACATGCTTTCATTCTACTGCTACATCTGAAAGAGAGGATAAAAGGTCTGTGATTTTTTTTTTCCAAAAGTGACTGGGGAGAAGCATTTCCAAAGGCACCCAGAGGTTTCCTTCATCCCAATTTTGAAATTTCTTTCATGATTTGTCTCTTTTCTGAGGAAGGACACTTCTGGTATGCTAAAATGTTACTTGTTACAAATGCAGTCAGTGTCCCTGAAACACTCATAGGGTGACATTGTGATCTACTGAAGTGTCTGTCTGGCTGACACAGAGCCGCTCAACTGCCAGGACCCTCAATGAATGCCGATTACAATTAAATGCAAATTAGTTGCAGCAGTACCTACATAATTTCTTGAGTTGCCTCTGTATTCCAAAGTCCAAATGCCATTCCAGACTATTATAATTAATTGCTCCTAGATAAGTGTATGGCAAGGATATCCCTACCATTTTGTTTTTCATCATCGATTTGCATATCTGACACTGGGAGCATGCAATTCGCCAGTTAGGCAGTTTAATTAGGTTAATTAACGCAACCACAAATAAACATGGAAATCACTAGTCTCTGTGAGGTACCCACCTTGTTTTTATGCAGCACAGCACACTCACACTCAACAGCAGCTGAAACCAGGCACTAGTTCTGCAGCAGAATAAACCTGCCCTCTGTTAGTCCATGGTTCTTGAGTGCTCAGCACAGTGTATTGCACATACCAAATACTCATTAAATTCGTTAAAGGGATGAATGAATGTTCTAGTGTCTTACTTACATCCCTGCATCCCTGTAATGGCTTCTTTCCACTGCAAATCAGAGGACTTGTATGGATAAAAAGAATGTACAGAGAGAATAGCTGGTGAGAGGGTATCTGACCAGGAATTCCACCTGGTCATATTTCTGCAGTTGCCAGACTGAGTTGAAGGCTGGTTACCCTAGTTGGGTTGCACTGGAATATGTTCAGGTGTGGAATGTCAGAATGCTATCTGGGAGTCATTTGATCCCTCTTTCCTATTAAGCAGAACCTCAAGAGCTCACAGCATGATGCTGCTTTCTCTACCAATACCATATAAATTATCTTTGCAGATGTCTCCATTTGACCAGTGAGCATGACAATGGGTCCATTCATGAAATGAAAAAACTCCTCATTGCATGTGGCAGAGGTTTCTGGCTACAACCAAAATGTGGACTTTCCTACCATTACATCACTTTGAAGTGGCTGCTTAGGCAGGACAATATTTTCTAAGCTCATCTTGCATTTAGATGGCCTCATATAACTAGTTCTCACCAATGGAATTATGCCATATCCATAGGTCCTATTTCATTTGGTTTTATAATGTGGTGTTGTATTCCTATATCAGACAGTGGGGTCTATATTCACTCCCTTTAATCTGGGTGAACAATAAAAACTTATCAGGATAAGTGATAAAATTGATTCAGCTTCTGCCCAGTCCTCTTGGAATGTGTGTCCTTGGATTCCAGCCACCACGTTGCGGAGTATCCAGAAGCCAATAGAAAGTTCCAGTGTAGATATTGTTTGCAGCCACAGTTGCTATACCAGCAGACACCAAATTTCTACATACGGGGGTTGAGTTAGTCAATGACAGCAGCCTGCAATCTTCAAGCCATTCCAGGAGACACCAAATAGGAGCAGAAACAAGCTGTCCCCTCTTCCCCCTGTCCAAAGCTATACATTTATGATCCAAACAAATGTTCCTATTGTAAACCAGTAAATTTGGGGTGATTTGTTATCTATCAATGTAGAATTGGAATAGAATGTGAATGGAAAGAATGTATGTCACTAATGTCTGCATCAAACTTTATTTCAGAGATAGAAATAAATACCTTTTCTGCTAAGACATTAAGATTTAAGAGTTTTTATTTTCACATCATCTAGAGTTACCCTGATACATCTTTTTCTACTCTGTCCCAAATCTTTTACTCTTTCCAGTATCTCCCCAGCCTTTAGCTTCCTAGTTGTCTGAATAATAATGTTGCCACTTGGGTAGTTGTTCAATTATTTTCACACTGATACATGAATTCTGTATATCACCAGAAGGACAATACTTACAAACTTCAGCTCTCCTAGGTGATTCTTATGCAAAGGACGAAAGAAGGGTAAGGATTCTTCTTGTCTTCCTCAACGCCTCAATGACAAAGGCAAACTATCCCAGGTCACAGAAGGGAAGGAGCTGCCCTGCTCCAACACACATCAGCAGACTGCATCTCCAAGCTCTGTTCCAGAGGCAGACTTTAATGGTGAAGCTGAATGTTACATGGTGACATAAAACTTTAGGAGACCATATTGGACATAGATAATATCGATGTCCTTGTCACATGATATAATCAATTTGGAGGGAGAAGATAAATCTTTGGTTCCCCTGGGCTTTGATGCCAGGTAGAGGGCTAAGAAAATTAAAGGTTCAAGGCAGCATCAGCCACCCCTAGTGCTTGATCCCCCATAGGGATCAAGGATCTCTGTCAAGTGTTCATTTCTTGAGTTCTTCACTGACAAGAAGTACCCTACTTCCCTGGCTCTGAAGGGCCATAGGCCACAGAATTCCCCCCAAATAATAATGCAATGTCAATAGCCTATGGCATCACTTGTGATATTTGGGAACACAGAAGCAGAGAATAATTGCTCATTTCTAAGTATTAATATGAATCTGTACCACAGGAGGTAAATGATGAGATTCAGTGGGTCTTTTTCAGCATTTGTGAATTCTGAAAGTTCCCTCAAGGTATTGCCCTCTGCCTAGTATTAAAATCAAATTCCTAACCTAAAACACACTCAGGAAATTTGGAAAAATGTTGCTGTGGAAGTCAGATCGTGTCCTTGATACCCTGGTGGTGTTCCAGGAAATGGTTTTTTGAATGTTCAGCATAAAATATGTTCAGCATAAAATGTCAGTGCCCCTAACGTGATAGCCGACCCTTGCACCCCAGCACCAAAGGCCCAGCCCCACATCCACCCACAGCTTCCTTCCTGATGGCGTCTCTCACCTTTATTACTTACAGTGATGTAAGACATTCTCTGCTTAATGTTTAAATTATTTTTTTCAAGACTGAATGGTAGCCTAGGGGGTAACTGGAATCCAATCCAAGATGAAAAAGCTTTGCCCTAAACAGAAAATACAACAAAAATACCCCTGGCTCATGCTTACATTTTGAATCCTAATAAGAACTCACTTCATCAGTGAATTCCAAATTCGCTGAACTAACAACTCTCTGGCATTTTGGGGTACAATCACAAAGGAGGTTCTGTGGGGCTTGTTCAGTGTTGCCAGTCCTGGAATAGTCTGAAAGGAGATCATGTACCTTATCTCAAATGACCTGTGGGAGAATTTTTCTTTTTTTAATGCTTCAGCAGAGCCCCCAGAGAGGAATTCAGCTTTTCACAGTTCATTCCTAAGTTGAATGAACCCCTTTTCTATAGGGACCTCAAGAATGTCAGAGATTCCCTCATCTTTACATGGTTGAAGTTTGGTCTAATCCTTTATCTCCTCATGAACTGTTTGGTTCATGCTGTTTTGATTTCACTGGAACGACCTAGCATCTGAGAGGCTGAGACTCTAAGATCCCTCGCTCTGGCCTCTTTTCAATGGGTCCCTCTGGGCCTCTGGGCTTAATGCCTTCAATGGAGATCTGGTGGGATAATGTTTCCAAATTTGTTTTCCAGAGCTTCAGCCCTTGGGAGCAGACTTGCTGGGTTTTATCAATCTCTGCCTGGCTACTCCCTCCTCCATTCCCCTCCAACCGCTCTCTCTCTTCCATCAGCAGTTCCCTCCCCTTTGGCTACATTCCTCTCTGTGAGCTGGAGAAGCACTAAAGGCTTTGGGTGACTGTGCTCAGCTGGGGGGATGCACAAATGCTAAAAGCCCATTTCTAGTCTTCAGTCTCCTTTATCTTTCACTCACTTCTAACAGATTTGGTGCTTTTGTGGCTTTGTCAGTCCACAAAACCTCTTTTCACCTGTTCCTGTCCTTGAAGCTCCTCACCAAAGGACCAGTCCTTATTGACAAGACTCTTGTTCTTCTTAGTAACAGAGCCAGGCCTGACCTGCTTTGTGCTACATGGTACTGCTGAGCCAACAGGGGCCTCACCAAACCCCCAGGATGAGGGAAAGCCATTACCCTACTTCTGATGTTTTAGTCAGACTGAAAAATGTGGGGTGTGGGGCAGCCCACCCACAACTGCTACCTCCTCATCTCCTACAGGCATGTACTCGGTTTCCACTCCCTGGATTGCAAGACAAAGTAGAACATCTGCCTGAAGCAAATGAGCCGAGAGCCTTGACAAATCCGGATCCTCTAGCAAATCAGATAAAGAGGAATATAAATCAGGAAAGAGGCACATTATGCTTTGGGCCCAGTGCCGCTCAGGACCTGGCACACAACTGGGTGATTAATTTATGCCTTCAAGTAACAATCAGATTTCAGTCTGCCCCCCACCCCCCCCACACACACACACACCCTGCTTAGCACAATTCACATGCAGAAGTTATTAAGTCTTTGGGTCTCATAACAAAGAAGTGACCAAGCATTATCACAACAGATTTTCCAGATGTGGATACACACATCAGAGGATAGAACTTGCTCAGAGACATCTTGGGGTCATTCATGCACTTGATTGTGGAAAACTTATTAAGAAAAGCTGCAGCGAGGGAATGGGAACACCACAGACACAGTCCCTGACCTCAGGGAAGCCCCACTCTAACAGGAAGAACTTGGAGGCCTGTGCTTCGCCCACACCTTCCCCCAACGCACATCTTGCTGAGGATCTCTGCGGCTGGGTTCATGATGCATGGTTTTGTAGGTACCACAGATCATCCTGATGTGCACTCAGGGCTGGGAGTCCTGGTTGCACATAGAATGTGATGGAAAAACCCTCTGCTTGCCCATCCAGAGGGTTGGAGAGAAGAGTGTGGAGAACCAGGGCTTTTAAGTAATGACATCATTCACCCATTCATTTTCATGAAATATTTAGTGAGAGCTGATTGTGGGCCAGGCAATTTCCTAGTGACAGGACAATAGCAGGACACAAGATTTTTTTAAAATCCCAGTCCTCATGCAGATGGTGTCTTGATCTCTTGGGTAGCATCCAGCTGATGGAGAGGTAAGAGAGGAAAGAGTATTCTATTTTCCATGGGAAATTGAGGAAGCTAAGACTTTGCCACTTATAAAGGGGCAGAACTAAGGTGAAAACTCAGGCCTTACCCACCCCCACTGTGTGCTGCTAAGAAAGAAAAAGGTAAGAAAAAGGAGTCACAGAGCCCTGTAAAAACCACAAGAACTGACCCCTAATATGACTTTCAGTTTGGTCCTTCAATTAATTTCCCTTCCTAACAGATATTTCTGAGGAGATCAGGCTACGAATGAGTTCTTCTTTTCGTCAGCACTTTTAGCAACAACTTCTAGGACGATAGGGTAGAGATAGTCAACTACACAATAACATTACTCCCTTAAGGAATTCAAGACATTTTAGAAACCACAATCAAATTTGTAAAATAAGACCACGCAAAGCATAACAAAAAAGCAACCAAAGTTGTATAACCATTTTTTATGCAAAGCTGAAATTAAGAACTAAATTTCACAATTAGACTAGGAAAAAGTATAGAATTCAATAGCATATTATTTTCAGAACAAACTGTTAGTTTCAGAACAGACTATAAGAGAAAATGTGCATATCCAGAGCATTTTACATGTATGAAATCCCTGACCAAAAGCAAAATTCCTATAGTCACAGGAAATCACCATCTTCATTTAGCTAGGGGAGTAAAGCATGGAATCAATTGGTACTTTTCAGCAATTTCTTTCTTTCAGTTCTATATGGTTACAGGAAATAATACACAATGTTAAGGAAACAACTTGCTTTTCAGAGGGAAACTGAGATACACACGCGTCTACCCACAGTTACTTCCTTTCAGAGAAAAAGAAAATAACCCTAAATGCTTGAAGTGGTAATAACAGTTAGTCTTACTTCACACTTGATAATGAAGTGTCCTTTCATAGGTAGACGATGCAAAAGCAGGACCCTGTGCTGCTTTCTTATCAGCAAGTCCCTGGACCTGCTCTCCCTGCTCCTCTCCACCCACTGGTCACTTGGCTCCCATGAGCTTTACTCCACTTGCACGCAGTTTCCCAGGTCACTACCTGGATCTTTAATCATGTACAACCTGCCTTTCCCCTGGTTTCTTTCTCCTCCTCCTCCCAGTATCCCCTTTCTGCCTCTTTAGTCAAAGCCTCCATCCCTGGACTCTTGCCTCCCAATCTACAACCCTTCTTTCCATCCCTGCCCAGTAGAGTCATTTTTCAGCCATTTTACAGTTATTTTTCTCTCATTGTGACCTTATGGTCTGTCTTATTTTTTTTTAAAGATTTATTTATTTATGCATACAAGATTTTAAAGATTTATTTATTTATGCATACAAGAACTAGGGTATGGCCAGAGGTGTGGGGGTGGTGGTGAGAGGTTTCACCAGAGACAGAATGGGGGACAGAACAGGCAGGCTGACTCAAATGCACTGCTGAGGGGAGCAGTGGGCGAGTCAGGAGAGGTCTGCTGCACCATGTGTATTTCTCCCTGGCCAGGGATCGAACTCCTGCTGCAGTGGCTGAGGACAGCTTCATAGTACTGTGCTTTACCCCTTGTGCCACCAGGGAGGCCCCCTGGTCTGTCTTTACAATACCCTTTCCTTTCTCACCTCTCACCAGATGAACGCTGTTCAAGGAGATCAAGATTCACCATCCCCATGAGGACTGGAATTTCACAAAAAAGCTTGTTTTGTTCCCTACCATTCTCCTAGCACTAGGAGACTGCCTGCCCCATATTCAGCTCTCACTAAATATTTCATGAAAGTGAATGGGTGAATGATGTCATTACTTAAAAGCCCTGGTTCTCCACACTCTTCTCTCCAACCCTCTGGATGGGCAAGCAGCATCTCCTTTGTTTTTCCATCACATTCCACGTGCAACCAGGACTCCCAGCCCTGAGTGCACATCAGGATGACCAGTGGTACCTGCACATCTGTGCATCCTGAGGCCCAGCCGCAGAGATCCTCAGCAAAGTGTGGCTTGGCAGGTGTGGGCGAAGCACAGGCCTCCAAGTTCTTCCTGTTAGAGTGGGGCTTCCCTGAGGCTAGGGACTGTGTCTGTGATTTATGTATACCTGGTGCAGCCTCTGTTCCCTGAGGAGCAGAGCAAATGCTTATCAAGGGTATGTGTGTAAATATTATGAGCCTTATGTCTACTGGTCTTCTCACCCCTGATGGCCACCCAGGAAACTAAAATTAAACCTAAAATTAGTTCATAGCTTCCCCAAGAAAGTCAGATTTCAAATTGTAGCGGAACTACATTCTGGCCAATTATCTTTGAGACCCTGAGGCAATATGATAGCATGGAACTCCAAAGAATCTTAGAAAAGTTTTACGATTTCCCAATGGAAGATAATCCATTGCAGAGGAAAGAGCATTGTGTTTGGAGACCTTGGGCTATATGGCTTGAGATGTTTCCATCTCTTCTTGCATTATGACCTATGGTGACTCATGTAGAGTCTCTCAATTGACACACATCTGCTAAAACAAATATCAGGAATAACCACGCCCAGGGCTTTTGTTAGAATTACACATAAATGTGAAAACCAATGACATAAAAAGTGTCAACGTAAGTGAGTATTCTTAGTATTGCGAATTAATCTATATGTTCTTTCCATCCTTGTTCTCTCTCTCTCTCCCTCTCTGTCTCCCTCACATATATACACACACACACACACACACTAAACAATCCTTTGTTTATTTCACTGAGTCTTCCAACAACAACATATAGCATAAGGAACATGCATTCTTATTTTAAACTTGAGATAAATGATTCAGTGAAAGGTAGAGGAGGTTCTGTCTGTTTGGGTTGAAGTGAATGTTATGAGTGAGCTGCAGATGCTCCATTAGCCAGGCTGCCTGGTAGTTTCCATGCAGAGAGGCTGCATTGGGAGCATACACCTGTCCCCTGTCATCTTGCATCAGAATCAGCTCTTCATTTTACATTCACAGACTCTCTCTTCAAAACACTCCCATTTTGCCACTACAAGACCTCCTCTCGTGCAGGGAGTTTGCTACACACCACTCATCAACATGGGTCTGTGCACATAATTATATCCATGGCTTGGCACATCTATATAAATAGCTTTATTTAGTTTCAGTCTCTCTTAATAGTAACAGTTGTGTCTGCCAAGGGAGGCTAGACATGAGCTTAGACTGAACCAATTGACAGGAAGATTCCTCACTCCCCTTGCCTTTCTGTTCTGTTGCTGCTTCAATGCTGAATTTGCAGCATGAATAATCTCAACAGTGGCTCAGCCAAGTTCTAAACCAAGGCATTCAAAGCCCTGCCCAGTTACTTCCTCCTCTGGACTCAACCATGGAGAGCACTGATCAGTTTGGTGTGAGCCTGGCTATCTCTGCTGCACACTGCCTTAAAGTATGGTGCTTTCCTAATGGTTTCCATAGTTTATATCTCAGTTGAATGCTCTAATTTTAGCTTCACCCAGTGGAGAAAAGTCATAGTTGGGTGTCTGTTTGTTTTTTTTATGTTATTCAGTTACACAATATTCTTTAAACTCTGCAGCATACAGAATATATAAAATCTCCAATTTTAGCCCAGTGCCAAGAAGTCGCACTGGCAAAAGACAAGGAGCCATGGGCTGTGTGTAAGCTGGCAGATGAGTTGGAATTTAAGGTGGTAGCTTTGGCCACCTCTAGTCTCTTTGAGTTGACTGAGGCTCACAGCTGGGGCCCAGAATCTAGAGATGACTGGTTATCTTCTGTTTATTGATGATTGTTGACTGGAAAATATTACTGGGTGTTGAACTGGAACAACTTTACCTTGAAATGGTTAAGTATGCATGAGTAGGATGAGTCATAGGCACTGCCAACTTTCAAGCATGGGCCTCAGGGTAGAGTTTTTCTTACCTTACTTATAACTCAGACTTTATCCAAGTGGTACTCAAAGGCTATCTGTCTCCTTGTTCTCCCTTAGGCAGGAGGTGATGACGTTGAGCACAGCATCAGGATAGATAACAATTTTACTCCTGAGAACATGAGTTTTTGCCGTCTGCTCATCATATCTAGTACAGATTTGGCAAGTGTATGTATGTGACTTTGCCCCTTGCTCTCTGCCAGAACTGAGTCCTCACTAACAGTTGAAGAGTTTCAATTCTGAAACCTCTAGACATTTACTTTCAGTTTGCCAACATATGACCTTTCTCCTTCCTTTGTATTTTATTTCCAAAGGGACGGGATGATAATGGTGTGGTACAGTTGTAGTTAATTAGTTATAAAGCGATGTCTACCTCTATCCCATAAATTGTTTATTGGCACATGCCAACATAGAAATATTCAAGATTAGGGGGCCTCTCTGGTGGTGCAAGGGGTTAAGCATTAGCACTATGAAGTAATCTGCAGCTATTGCAGCTGAAGTTCAATCCGCAGCCAAGGGTGACACACATGGCACAGCAGACCTCCCCTGTCTTGCCTGCTGCTCCCCTCAGCAGTGTATTTCAGTCAATCTGCCTGTTCTGCTCCCCACTGGTGTCTCTGATGAATCCTCTCACCCCACTCCTGCACCTCTGGCCTGTACCCCAATTTTTGTATGCATGGATGAATAGATCTTTAAAAAAAAAAAGAAATATTCAAGGTTAGAATTAGTGTATGAGGAACTAGGGTTTGATCTTTGTCATGAATCACTGTTGTCCATGGAAAGGGAGTGACTGAACAAACCAAGAACAAGGAACTGTGAATCATGTAACATCACACAGCAAAGCAAAGTAGGCTGCAACAAAGGAAACACATTGTAAGCTGCTAAAGTGAACTGCTACTGGACTGAAGCCTCCAATTTCCATGAGCCAAGTAAACGTAGAGTGCTATTGGAACCAGGGTGGGACATTCAACCCAGCCTGGTGGAGAAAATTTTTGAGTCAAATCCTAAGATTCAGTAGGAATTGGTCATGTGAAAGTTTACTATTCAGAGGAAGCAATAAGCAATAAGCATGGAAACTCAGAGGATGGAAAAATGATGAGTAGTTCAGAAGAGCTGCAGTGGTGGAGAGTGGTAGGTAACAAATAATTAATACTGCCTAGTATGTGAAAAGGCATTTAGGAGATACAGAAATATGCATGAGGGTCCATATTTCTAAACAGGGTTCTAGAACAGGGAAGCCTGGATGGGGAGATCTCTTGTGAATGCAAATAGGGTCTTTGCCACCATGAAATAAAAAGGGAAGGATTTCAGGCAGGGAGCAACATAATCAGAAGTGCAGTGTACGAAGCTCAGTCTGGTAAAGGAACATACGGCAAGAGTCGAAACAGCAGCCAGGGCAGAAGCCAGGGAAGAAATGGGGAAAGGTAGACCCTAGGCAGTGGTGATGACAAAGCAAGAGCACAGAACACAAGGACATGAGATGGCCAGTGAGATTTGGGGTTTGGTAAGGGGCAGGAGGAGGGCATTTGGTCATCTTGGAAGAGCATTAGAGCCACTCAGTGAGATAAGGCACATAGGACGGTGGGCAGGTCTGCAGAAACAGGAGGGATAGGGAGGAAGAATGAAGTGATGAGCTGTTCCATCCGGGCTCTTTGACTTCCAGTCATGTGCATCTTGCTTACATGTGTCCTAGTTACACATGCTTAGGTAGCTGTACACCCTCTGTGTCCCCGTAGGGACACAGAAGACCTGCAAAACTCGTCAGCTCTTAGTACTCTTTGAATGACACACAAAGGAAAATGGATTTGTGCACATCATGGAAATGCTATGTAGATCACGAGATTAAAATGACAACAATCTTTTTAATCCTAATATAATCATTTTTGTTCCATGAAGCAAAACCTATAATCTTATTACAAATTCTGAAAGAGCTGGGTGGCAGTAGTCAATTTTGTTATATTAGTAAAAGAATCAAGATTCAGGTAGGCAATAAATAATTAATACTGCCTACTGAAAAGGCATTTAGGAGATACAGAAATATATGACGGTCCATATCTCCAAATTTTTGGGGTAGTAGAGATTAGTTTGGGGTATCTCCAAGGTTTTGGGGTAGTGGAGATTAGTTCTGATCAGGGTGGTAAGAAATCATGAGGAGCTTCACAGGTCTTAGTGTTATAGAACAAGGAAGAGGGGCAGCCCAAACCCCGCAAACCTGCCTATTCTAAATGGGTTCTGCCATCTGCCTCATCAACACAAAACATAGGAGACTTTAATGGGAAGGAACTTTAATAAAACTAGGAAACAATACAGGTAAAGCAAAAAGTCTAGTTTCTAAATGAAGCACCCAAAGTTACCCATTCCCTCGTGGGTAAAAGTCCATCCATATGGGAATGGCCCAGAGCAAGGCCCCAAAGCCTGCTACAAGTCTAAAGCATCTTCCAGTGGGGACCCACAGCAAAGGGTCAGAAACAACCGGACAAGCCCGGAAGGAAAAGAGCAAAATCAACATCAAGATAAAAGCTGCCTCACTCATAGCAGGGATCTAGAAAACTTAAATAAGGGACCAGGAAAATGAATAACTATAAGAAAGTGAAAATCAAAATCAACAAAAACTATGAACCAGAGACACTTTTTGGGGGGTGGGGGCGGGAGGGGAGGGATTGGGGTCAGAATGGGGGATTGCAATTGTATGGGGAATATAAAAATAAAATTTATTAATTAAAAAAAAAAAAAAGATAAAAGCTGCCATTGTCACCTCCCCACGGGTCTCACCCACATCTGTGTCACCCAGTCCACGACCAAAAGATAAGCACAGTTTCTTCACATGTCTCCTGGCTCCATCCTGCTTCCTTCCTCAGTCTCTTCTGCAGCTTCTCCTCTCCCTGCTCAGCTCCACCCTCCCTTGGGTGGGGCAGGGAACCTCCCCCTTTCCTGGGGACCACCCTGTTACATTAGGTCACAAGTGTGGGTCTGCTAATCCTAAGAGGCCTGTTCGGCCACCATTTTGTTACCTGCAGTTCTGCTTTCCTACACAAGATCAGAACTCTCCAGTCAATCGGTCAGAGGCAAACCTTACAAGGTGATTTTCAAATCAACCAAGAGCTTAAAGCTTGATCACTCTGGGAAGGCTATGCCTCATGAGGTATGATTGGGAATGCCCGGGGTGCTGAGGACCATGTATGACAAGGGACCCCAGAAGCTGATCAGTGGAAAGCCTTGTTGATAAGATTGACACTACCACAGCTGGGGATCTAAAGCTTGATCTCAATTACAATACGGAGTCATTAAGCAGATGAGAAGTGCCTGGAGGGCAGACTCACAACCCCTGATACTATAGAGGACAGAGCACATTTTCTAGTTTCACCCCTCCCTTCTCTCTTTGTCTTTCTTCCTCTCAGAAATGATGCTGTTGTAATTCTTCTGTCAATAAAAAGGCCAGGATCTTGCTCTTCTGCAGCATCCTGCATTATGTAGCCTGCTCCATGACTCCCATTTCTTTATCAGTGTGGTGTTGCCTCACGCAACACACAAGTGTTAAGGATGCTTTACGAATAGGATTGGTCTTTTGAGCACAAGTAGGATTTCATTCCAAATTCCACATAGGGGTCTTTCTACCACCCTCAAATAAAAAGGGATAAAGTCCTATCAAGTCTTAAGTGCACACATTAGGTCAAATCATGTGAAACCGCCATTTTCATAGTAAAAAAAATGCTTGTATATTGACTCTCTTATGTAATTTACTATAACAATCTTATTTGATCTGACTCTTCAGTTCAAAGAATTCCTAACAAGAACTAAGATTACCACTGACTGCTGCAGAGGCTTAGCTGGTGATTGTTATCAGGATTCCCCAGGAGGCAACATTCCAAAGAGTCCATTCTTTCTGTGGAACAAATTCACATGATACGAAGAAGCCTGAACAGTTTGGAAAATCCATCAATGTCATCCTCATTCCCCAGAATCCCAGTCTTAAGAAATCTTCACTGAGAGTAAAGGCCTTACCTCTGCAGCTTCTGGGACATCCATGTTAACTTCCTGTTCAATCTCACTGTTAAGATTAATCACAAGAGCAGCACCAGCAGCCAACCCTTTTCTTGCTGAAACTTTCCCAGTGTTGAAAAACTCAATTTGAACCCAGACATGCATCCCAAGGGAGAGCCCCCAAAGGCTGGGACTGAGTAAATTTTTTTGAAGCACATATCTTTTTGGAACTGACTGATTACTGATGCTGTCAACTGATGAAGATGTAATGATTCCCTAAAGCTGAGGTCATGAACCTAGAACATATTTTTAAAGAATGATTTCAACATCCTTGTGGGGATGAAAAAAAAAAACAAAATGATTTTGATAAATAGTTTAAATGGTTACATGTTGGCCCTGCCCTGGAATTGTACAATAGACCCAACCACAGTATGACAAAATATGGGTAGTGTGCATAGCCCAGTTAAATTCACCCCACAAATGTCTCCCCTCCCCCCTTTAAAAGAAGAACCTCTTCTAGAATCAGAAAGAAAAATACTTTGGAAACCCCAAAATCTTGCAAATGTTTTTAGACATTACTTCTCTGGCCCTTGCATCCCTTTCATAACTACCATTGGCTTGGTTCAGTTGCTGGAGCAAAGTGAGAGGCTGGGCCAAGGTCACCCCAACACTGGGAGAGGTGTGCCGCTGAGAGGAAAGTACACACTCAGTGACAGCCAAGAGAAAACACTCCCTTGGCAGCTAGGCTTAGAAACAGTAACTGCTTCTCTTCAGCACCAAATATGGGCAGGAAAGAAAAAGAAAGAAATCATAAGGATTGACCTCAGTGGACAAATGGTTTGGTGATTTGCTGTCTGGGAATCCCTGGGACCCTCTCTGAAGCAACCCTGGCCATACAGTTTGGAGAGGACTCCAGACCTTTGGTCATCATTTCACTGAGATCAGTCCCGATTTCATCTTCCTGTACTGTATTCCAACTTCCATATTCCATGTATGAGAAAAATGAGTTCCAAAGGGATGAAGCATTTCATTTATGTTCACAAGAAAGGCAGATGTCTTGGTTCCAAAAACTGGTCAGGGAGGAAAAAACGTAGCAAGAAAGAAAGCAAAGCAAAAGAAAAGAGAAAAAGAAAAAAGAAGAAAGAATTGAGAACAGGCCTGACAGTGCTCTGCTGCCTGCAGAGCACCATTATGGTCTGCTTGGGCTGGAGGTGATACAGTTACAAATGATGGGTCTCTCTGGTAAGCATTAACAAGTCCTCCTGCATTTCAAGGAAGACAAGTTAAACATCAGCTATTGAAGAAAAGCAAGCTGATGCCCACCTGTCTCCGTGCAGACCCCTTCCCCCTGAGGGACCATCCTGTGAGAACATGATGTTGTTTTAGGAGTCAGTGGCTTTGGAGCGTGGGGTCCTGGGGTTCACTCTGGAAAAGGTTTCACCAGCGCTCCCCTTTCAGTGGCACAAGGTGAGTTTCCCATGTGAGTTTCCCATCTCCACAAGACAGAGATGTTAGTTATATTTAAAGAGCAGATTTAGGGCCTCCCCAGTGGCGCAGCGGGTTAAGCGCCGCACTGTGAAGCTGTACAGCTGTCCACAGCCACTGCAGCGCGTGTTTGATTCCTGGCCGGCCAGGGAGATACCCACATGGCACGGCAGATCTCTCCTGTCACGCCCGCTGCTCCCCTCAGCAGTGCTTTCAGTCTGTCTGCCTGTTCTGTTCCCCACTCTGTTTCTGGTGAAACCTCTCACCCTCCCGTACATCTGGCTTGCACCCCAGCTATTGTATAAATATAAAAAAAAAAATCTTAAACAAAAAAACCAGAGCAAGTTTATTAGAAAAGGGACAGAAGAGTAAAAGACACTTGCCTAGACACAAGCGGGCAGGAAGAGCTGCCCAGAAAGGGACAGGTTTGCTGAGAGAGGCCTGCATGGCTGCAGGAGGGCAGCCTTGAGGAGAGCTGCCTCTGCTGAGGGAGGTCAGTGAAGAGAAGCCCCAGCACGGGATAGGTCAAGGGCAGGCAGGAGGCTGCTGAGTTGGTGAAAAGAAGCACCTGCACAGTCACAGGTGGGCAGAGGGAGTGCTGCCCCCAGCCTGTGCAGAGACTTCACTGATAGACTCTTCTTCTCTTTGGGAGGGGCCACTCCTTGTGAGCCTTAGATTTGTTGCTGATTTGGGATAACTATGCAGAATCTGAAAGGGACAGAGATTCCACAGAGGGCTCAATCTCCGTATCTTTATCCTTGGGCCTGTGCTCTAGACAGCAGTCTGATACCTGCTTGGATCTTATGCTTTGTGATCTAGGCATTGGTGCCTAAGGATCTTGGTGTCTATACCTGGGTGAATGGCTATGCTAATCTCTTCTACCCCCACCTCCTTTTGTAAGCAGGGTTTCTGGTCTTGTGGCACCTGTTTTCCAGTTTTTCTATTCTTGTCCTCTATTAAACACACACGATGGGAGGTGACTTGGGCATTTGAGAGAAGCATCAAACTTGGTCGCTGCTCTTGTACAAATAGAAACTCCAGCAAAAGACAATCATTCCAGCCCAAGGATCATTGCTGGCCATTTTTTAAGTGAGTTAATTGCTCCTGCCCCTTGCCAGTGGTAGAGGAGTGTCTTATATCACGGACCCCTCTTTCTCTGCATCTGCTTCCCCTCCTAGCAAACTCCCCCCAAGAAATGAGTCACAAAAGCCCACTGGCACAGGAGTCCAGGGAAAGCAGGTAAGAGGTAGGAGGTGAGAGGTGGAGAGTGGGGGACAGGGAAGTAAAGGAAATGTTAATTCTGGTCACATGTTGATATTTTTCCTTTCTTTTTGTGATCTAGAAAAGAACTCCCATGTAATAAAAAAAAAAAAAAGAAAGAAAGAAAGAAAAGAAAACAGCAGCTAGGAGGTAGGTAACATTACCTTCTCCAACACCCTAATCCTAAATGTCCATTATTTCCTGAGATCGAATGTGGTGTTTTGGAGGAAAGAGGACATTGTTTTATTTTTCAATTGAATTATGGATGGTGAGGTTTTGGGACTTACTGCACTTGGAAAAAGCAGCAGGGTCCTTAGCCTTATGACATGCCACATTCGAGCAGAGCTTACTGAGGAGCTGAGGGTGAGGGAGGAACATACAGGACCTGCAGGTGAAAGCGGAAAGAGGCAGGGGTACAAAGTCCTGGAACAGGAGAGCCCCTGGTCTTGGCCTCCGCCCCACTGCTCCCACTTCTCAGGGTCACATCACACAGCATTTCTTCTGCCTGTGAAGGGACAAGCACAAGCAGTTAAAAATGTGGATAAATGAGAAAGATAAAGTCCTGGAGGCTCTGAATCAAAGTGAGTAGGGGGGAGGAGGAGGGGGAAGAGGGGGGAGAATAGGCGTTCCTGTTAAGAGAGACCCTGAAGGGAAATATTCTGTCTTGCTTTGCTGCTAATTATTTTTCCTCTGTGACTCTCAAATTAGGTTATGCTCTCCCTGAAGTTAAAAGTCATCTGATTGGTGCTTCTTACTGGAGCTGCAAAAGGCAGCCCAAATTGCCAGGCTCCCCCAGGGTGAACTTGAGCAGCAGAGAGTGGGGAACTCTGAGAGCAAGACTCAAAGTGGAGTCTGCACGGGCCTGCAGGCAGGAAATGGGAGCTTATGCTTCTATTTCTCGCATCGCCTAGGGCAGAACTGACAGGGGGATGCACCAACATATAATAGGTCTGGGATAGTTTGGAGGAAGATGGGGTGAGCAGAATGACAGTGTTTCCTGAAAGTCTGTTTTTTTGTCCAAAGAAATCCTGGAATAATTGTTATAGGGCAGCCCCGATATTGAACGGGTTCCTGGCTGTGGGTCCTCACCCGCACGCTTACAAGGGACTTATTAATACTCCACCACAGGCACACACAAAATGTTAATAAAAGGTTTATTTACAAGGGAAAAGGAATTAAGGAAATGTACAACTCAGGGAGAAAATAGGGAAATAAAGTCTTTAATGCGTCCTACCCAATCCGCCCAACCCGGAAACCCAAAGGCACTCTCAGAGCTGGCCAGACGCAGCGAGCTGGCGGAGAGCCAAAATGGGGGACCCCTCCAAAGCCCACGTGTCTGGCTTTATACCAACCTGGCTGCTTAACCCCACCCTCAGGTCCCAACCACCTTCCCTTTGGTGGTGATGGGATTTGGAGTTCCCAGTGTCTTTGGCTTTGGCCTGGGGTGGGGGTGGAGTACACAAAGCCTCTATGGAATTAGCTTTAGGACATCCTTTTCCCCCTAACATAATCAGCGATGCTCTACTCCCCTTCCTTTTCATAACCCTTCCTTTTCATAAAGGACTGACTGATCCGTGTCTTTCTGAACTGACATCCGAAGACTACATCATATCTCAAAAGGAAGAACAGGGTACTGAATATCATTAGCAGCACCCCATTTTCCTTTAGAAGTGAGCAGAGAGTAAAACAGGGACACTGTTATGGATATAGGTCAAGCAAAGGGAATGGCTTGGAAAATCACCTTCCATTTACTCAGAGGCTATTAAACATGAAAGGAAATTCCCAAAGGAAACGGGATGATCTGCCCCTGTCACTCTCACTCTCTACACATAACCTAGATATGCAGTGCTCTGGAATGATTCGAGGTGTGATGCTGGACAAGGGAGGAGGAGGCCCCCCTCATGTCTCCTCACCCATAGGATGAAACACTTCACTCTAATTTTGTTGTTTCAGCCAAACTCAAATGATGTCGTTTTTGGAATTGATGGGTTTTGAGAGCAGGGTCGTTGGGTTCACTCTGGGAAAGGTTTCTCTAGAGCTCACCTTTCAGTGGCATGCATCGAGCTTCCCCATAAGACAGAGATGTTAGTTACATTTAAAGAGCAGGTTTATTAGAAAAAGGAGACAGAAATAAAGGACACTTGCCTAGTCACAAGCGGGCAGGAAGAGCTGCCCAGAAAGGGACAAGTTTGCTGAGAGAAGCCTGCATGGCTGCAGGCGGGCAGCCTTGAGGAGAGCTGCCTCTGCTGAGGGAGGTCAGTGTGGAGAAGCCCCAGCTTGGGACAGGTGACGGGCAGGCAGGAGGCTGCTGCCCTGCAGAGGAGTTGGCAAAAAGAAGCACCTGCATAGGAACAGGTGGGCAGAAGGAATACTGATCTGAGCCAGTGCAGAGACTGCACTGATATAGGCTTCTTCTCTTTGGGAGGGGCTCACTTCTTCCTGGAATGATTTATTTGTTGACTTTGACTAGATTATGCAGAATCTGAAAGGGATGGAGATTCCACAATGGGCTCAATCTCCATATCTGTATCTTTGGGGTCTGTGCTCCGGACATTCCCTACAGCAGTCTGATACCTGCTTGGATTTTATGCTTTGTGATCTAGGCATTGGCCTTAAGGATCTTGGTCTCTATACCTGGGTCAAATGCTATGCTAATCCCTTCTACCCCCACCTCCTTGTGTGAGCCAGGTTTCTGGTCTGGTGGCGCCTGCTTTCTAATTTTTCTGTTCTTGTTCTCCATCAAAAGGAAACATATCCTGTTAGAATATTATCGTTCTTATTATGTAATAGTAATAAGCATTAAGTGAGTCTTCCTTTTGTCTTGAAAATAATGTCCTAAATTATATACTTTACAGGAATATAAGGAGGACAAATCTGCTAATCAAGCCATCTCATGGACTGGGTTGTTAATGCCTAAAAACCCCTCTCCAGTCCTGAATGTTCTACTTCCACTTTCAAGCTTCACAATCTTAGCTGTTCCCTTTTACTTCGTCTCCAAGCTCTGATTACTGGGCAGTGCACTATTAATCTTGAATGGAATTTAGTCTCAGCCACTTCCATTTGAAAAAGAAATAGCTTTGCCGTTTCCATATTATTCGACACTATACAATATTTATGATTCCTCTGGCACCTCCAAGCCCCTTCTATTCCATCGATTCTCTCAGTCAGCACTAAGTGCTCGCTTTGAGGAAAGTACTTCCTGTCCATCAGGAACAAGCCCCTGATGACAGCATTCAGTGAGTCCAGCTTCTTTGTGTCACTATGTCATTTTGTGTTACCAGCAAAGCACCTGCTACTCACTTGGGGGACTCTGGTGGATTTCCAAGCCACTTTGGTGAACATTACTGGTCCCTTGGGCTCTGGGATCCTGCTTTTCCTTCTCATTTTCTTTCACCTGGGATTCCTGCTACACACAAAACAACTCAGATCTTTGCATCTTCTGTGACTTCAGGGGCTAGGTAAGGAAGCAGAACTTCTCGGAGAGATTCTCGGGACCTATGGGTGAAGCAGATTGGGATCCCTAAGCAGTTTGATTGATCCAGGGTACGGTTAGATCTTCCAAAGGGAAAGCCCCAATATCACAGCTCCTGAGGCTGAGGAGTGGTTTTCCTCTTACCTTTCAAATTACCTGCTGTCTCCCTTTTGGTCCCTTTACAACACTACTGATTTCACTGTAACAGTGATTTCTCCAAACTAGCTGTTTTAGGGACAGAAAATATGGTAGAAGTGGCAGGAGATGCCAGTCTCAACTTGTTACAGGGTAGGGAGAGGGGCAGCCCAAACCCCGCAAACCTGCCTATTTTAAATGGGTCCTGCCATCTGCCACATCAACACAAAACATAGGAGACTTTAATGGGAAGGAACTTTAATACAATTAGGAAACAATACAGGAAAGGCAGAGAATCTAGTTTCTAAATCAAGCACCCAAAGTTACCCGTCCCCTACGTGGGTAAAAGTCCACCCAAGCAGGATTGGCCCAGAACAAGGCCCCAAAGCTGGCCACAGGTCTTAAGCACCTTCCAGTGGGGACCCACAGAAAAGGATCAGAAACAACCAGACAAGTGTGGAAGGAAAGGAGCAAAATCAAAATCAAGACAAAAACCGCCATTGTCACCTCCCCACGGGTCTCACCCACATCTGTGTCACCCAGTCCACGACCAAAAGGCAAGCGCAGTTTCTTCACGTGTCTCTCGGCTCCGTGTGCCTCCTCCAGGTCTCCTTCTGGCTCCATCCTGCTTTCTTCCTTCCTCAGTCTCCTCTGCAGCTTCTCTCTCTCAGCTCTACCCTCCTTTTTGGGTGGGGCAGGAAACCTGGAACCTCCCCCTTTCCTGGGGACCACCCTGTTACAAACTCACCAAAGGAAAGATGCAGACTCTATATTGCTCGGTAAACCCTTCCATGCCCCGTTCTCAATAATAATCCTGAGTTACAAGGACGGTTACCTATAAGGGTCCCAATTTATAATAGTTTGACTTATAAATTTTGACTTTATGATGATATGAAATTGATACACATTAAGTAGGAGCTGCACTTATTTTTTATTATTGTATTATTTTTATTGAAGTAACAATACTTTACATCATTATATATAATTTGGGGCTATAAGTTCACACCTCTTCCAGAGGGATGTTATGATACCACCTCCACTACCAAAGCACTCATAATCCTCCACCACATTCAATTGGGGCCCCTCTCTCCCACCCTCCCCTGCTGGCAACTTTAGTTCTATAATCATATTCTAGGATAGGTTTTGGTTTACTCTTTCTATTTCTTTGTTTTGTTTTTCTATATTCCACATCAATGAAATAATACTGTATTTTTCTTTCTCCTTCTGACTTACTTTGTTTAGCACAATTCACTCCATTTTGTCACAAATGGCAAGATTTCATCTTTTTAAATAGATGAGTAGTTCAGTATTCCATTGTGTGTGTGTGTGTATAATTTTCTTAATCCATTCATCTGTCAATGTACACTTAGGATGTGTCTATAACTTGCTTATTATAAATAGTGTTGCAATGGACATAGGAGTGCTTTTTGATAGCTTCTTGAACTATGCAGAAGTCTTTTTTTGTTGATGGTGTTTTAAAGATTTTGTTTTTTTTAATACAAGAGCTGGGGTACAGTCTCTCAATTCTATTCAGTCATTCTAAAAAATCATTATTCCAATACCATACTGTTTTTATTACTATATTTTTGCAGTGTAATTTGAAGTCTGTGAGTGTGACACCTCCATTCTATTTTCATCAGAATTGCATTGGCTATTCAGGGTCTTTTGTGGTTCTATATGAATTTCAGTAATGTTTCCTCTATTTTTTGGAAAAATGCCATTGAAACTTTGATGGAAATTGTATTGAATCTGTGTATTACTTGGGATAAGATAGTCATTTTGATAATATTGATTCTTTCAAGATAATCCATGATCAAGGAATATATTTAAATTCTTTGTGTCTTTTATCTGTTTTAATAATGTCTTAGTTTTCATTGTGCAGGTCTTTCATCTCCTTTTTAAATTTTTCCATAATATTTAATCATTTCTGATGTGATTATAAATGGGATTATTCCCTTGATTTTTCTCTTCTAGTTCATTTTTGCATAAAAGAATGAAACCAATTTTTATATGTTCATTTTTAGTCTGCCACTTTACTGCATTGATTTATTGTTTCTAATAGGTTTTTAGTGAAAATCTATTGTTTGTAATAGGTTTTTAGTGAAAAATCTTAGCAAACTGAATATAATAATACATTAAAAGGATCATACATCATGACCAAGTAGAATTTATTCCAGGGATGCAACATCCCAAATCAATCAATGCATAAACCACAGCAACAAAAGGAAAGATAAAAATTATATGATCATATCAATAGATGCAGAGAAAACATTACAGAAGATTCAACATCTTTTTATGATTAACAACTGTCAAAAATAGGGATGGAGTGAACATACCTCAAAATAATAAAGAAACCCACATATATGAGAATTCCACAGTGTACATCACACTCAATGGTGAAAAACTGAAAGCTTTACTTTTTAGATCAGGTACATGACAAGGATGTCCACTTTACCACTATTATAGTATTGAAAGTTTTAACTAGAGCAATTAGGCAAAAGAAAGAAATGAAGGAATACAAATTGGGGAAGAAGTAGAACCATCATTATTTACAAATGACATGATACTACATGTACTTAGATTTTTGAATGCTGATTTTTCTACTAGACTTATGATATGTAGAATGATACCCTGTGGTTCAAGTAGGGACAGTGAACCACAGCTCTCAGTCAGCTGTGTCATCACAAGAGTAAACAACCAACACCCTACAGACTATCGCTTTCAGTATAATACTCAAGAAAATGCATATTCAAAACTTTATTATAAAATAGATTTTGTTAGACGATTTTGTCCAACTGTGGCTAATGTAAATGTTTCAAGCATGTTGAAGTTAGGTTAAGCTATAATGTTCGATAGGTTAGGCATATTAAATGATTTCAACTCATGATACTTTAAATTAACAGTATTTTTTTCCAGACATAACCCCACTATATGTCACGAGCTGTATAATCAATTGTAGTGCCAGGATGGCAAAAGCAGGTTTTCTATGACCCAAGCAGACAGGTAAAGGAAAGTCCCGGAGCCCTCAGTGGCTTTCTCAAGTGTTTATTGAGCTTTTATATGTAGTCTGGCAAACAGGTACACAGCAGGCAGGTATGCCAGGAGGCCACGAGGCTGGCAGGTCTCCCAGCCCCACGAATCTTCACTCTGGGCTCTCTGGCGCTCTTTCGCCCTTCTTTCTCCTGTTCTCTCTCCTGTTCTTTCTCCTTCTCTAGGCACCTATATCTATACTGCAGCCAAGGCCCAGAGACTTAAACAATACAACTAAATATAACAATGCAAGAAAATGCAGGTGCCCACCATCAGGCATGCAATCCTAATGGCTGCAGGGCAGAAAAGCCTGACAACTATTTACCCTACACAATATAAGGAACTTAAAATAATGCCTGACATTTAGTAAGTGCTCAATAAATGTGAATCATTGTTGTCAAATTTATGTGACCAAGCAACATCAGTCCCAGCCATTGAGGACAGGGATATGTCTCTTCAGCTGCCAGGTAAACACAGGAGATGAAAAGCCAGAGAACAGGAGACCTTAATATGGGCCACTACTACCATCACCTGGAAGCCCTTCTTTATCTCCTGTTATTAGCCCAGAAACAGTAAGCATCTCCACCTGTGTTAACTAGGCTACATCCATACACTATCACCTAGTACAATAACTCCTGAAAATACAGGCTTATGTTCAGCATCTCGTATGTTATTATTACATATTTTCAGTGTTCCAAGTGTTTTTCCTAAGAAGCAACACCAAATTTTTCTCTCCTTCTCTCCTCACCATCAAAATATAACCATTATGTATCCCAAACCCCTGGAATCCTGCCCTTCACCAGCTATGTTATGGTAGAACTATATAGTGGTTAAAAACAAGTTGGGTAGTAAGACAGACTTGGGCTCAAATTCTGGCTCTAATACTTACAGGCACCTGGGTCAAGTTATTAACATCTAGAAAATTCTGATTCCTTATATATAAAAATGGGGAACAATAGTGACTGACTTATAAAGCCATAACTCCTAATGTAGGGGACATATTTCAAGATATTGCACGAAAAAAGCTCAGCAAAATGTCTGACCCATACTAACTTCTCAACAAGTGTTCATTATTAAGGTCACCATTGTTCATGAACACACTTAATCTGAGAATATTTGACTTTTACCATACCTTCTAGAGAAAATGCCATAAGATAGTAAAGTAAGTAAAGGTGGTCATTTTGGGGGGAGGTAGGGGAGATGGACTGAAGGCAGAGAGATTTCTGGATAAAGGGTTCTCTGGAGAGACACCCTCTCGATGCCAGAAATGGAGTACTACCTCCTTTGACTCTGACCAAGAAAAAGAAAACTGTGCTACTGGGCTGGAAGATGAACTGAGCTCATTCAGCTCTTCACTGTGCCAAGGAGAAAGGATGGAGAGAGACAGAATAAGAAACTACTTGAGTCAAGTGTGGTCAATCTAGCAATGGGACCAATTTCAAGCGCAAAGTTATTTTAAGTTAGTGGCAGCAGGAGGTTGGTTTGAGGTTACTTAATTGTATTCTGCCCTTCAAAAAATTCAAAAGCTGGAAAACATCAAAGAAATGATGATACATTCCCCTGAAAGGCCTTATATGGTTGTTGCTCTGATGTCTACTGAACTGAAATGGTGCTGACCAGCCTCTCCCAGTAGAACCTAAGAGAGACACTCACTGTGTACCTCCTGCCTCTCCCAGGTAGACCTACGAGAGACATTTGCTATGCAGTGCCCCGACATGGAACATCTGGGCTGTCCTAGAAAGGGTTGAGCAAACACAGTTGTTTAAAGCAGCTAAATTTGCCTAACCAGTGTCAGCAAGTTTTTGCATTAGAATGCATTACACTGAGCCATGCTGGCACTTTCTCCATCTGTTTACATTTACAATAGGACTGGTTGCCAAAGATAGGAATCCCAGTGTCCACATCCAAAAAAGCACAAGCCAAAAGTTAGAAATAAAAACAAATTGAAAAACTGCTTATTTCTAGCTTAGTTGGATTGAGAAAGATTACAAATATTTCCCTAGAGCTTAAAGCCCCAAAGAGGAGGGACTTAGCGTAAAGGCAGGACTGGACACGGTGCAGGTTTACTGATCCAGCAGACCGGGTAAAGGAGGAGTCAGAGTCCTCAGTGGCTTTTTTGCAGGTCTTTTTATTTAGATTACCAGGTACAAGGCAGGCAGGGGCACTGGGGGGCTGGTAGGCTGGCAGACCTCCCAGCCCCCAGCAGCAAGTCTTCACTCTATCTGGGCTCTCCGGCCTTCTCTCTCTCTCGGCTTCTGCTGCTGCTTTCTCGGCTTCTCTTTCGACTTCTCTTTTGGCTTCTTTGGGCGTCCCCATGACGCCACCCTTAAAAGCCCAGTCTCAGCCCAGGTGAATCCCATCTACCTATGCCCACACCCTATTCCAGGTGCCCGCCATCAAGCATGCATTCAGGACCGCAAGGATCCATCATCTATCCTGATGGCAGGAGGGCAGAAAAGCCTGACATTTTTCCTTACCCTACACTTGGTATCAGAAAAACCAAAGGAACTTCACAGGATCCCTCTCCAAGTATATCGCCTTGACTCAGGGGTAACCTTCTCTATCACCATGAGACCACAAACTCCACAAGGAAAGCAGGTACATGAAGAATTCTTAGTTTTTCTAGCCTAGTGCCTGGTAGCTGCACTCTCTCTCTCTTTTTTAAAGATTTATTTTTATTTATACTAGAACTGGGGTACAGGCCAGAGGCATGGGAGGGTAAGAGGATTCACCAGAGACAGAGTAGGGAGCAGAGCAGAACAGGCAGATGGACCAAAGACAATGCTGAGGGTATCAGTGGGCGAGGCAGGAGAGGTCTGCCGTGCCATGTGGGTATCTCCCTGGCCGGCCGGGAATCGAACCCGTGCTGCAGAGGCTGCGGACAGCTTCACAGAGCTGCGCTCAACCTGCTGTGCCACCTGGGGAGGCCTGGTAGCTGCTCTTAATAAATGCTGTTTAGTTGAATGAATAAATGAATTAGTCAAATCTTTGTGATAGTTTTCAAACTAGTCTGCAAATTCTTTTTTTTAATATATATACTTTTTTTAAAAATGGGCTTGCAATTAATTAATTAATTAATTAATTAATTTTTTTGTGGGGCCCTTGCCGGCAGCCAGGGAACGAACCGGTGTTGCAGAGGCTGTGGGCAGCCTCGCAGCCCAGCGCTCTACCACTGCGCCACCAGGGGAGGCCCTAGTCTGCAAATTCTTTGATGCTCTTCCATTGAGAAGTAAAATCTGCCTCCTCTCCCTTTGAATCTAAATAGGATTCTGATTACTTCCACCATTCTAGCTGAGTAGAAGTTGAAACAGTGCCCTAGAGGCATCTATGGGGGGGCTATAGCTACCCAAGGACAGTGGTCAATAGAGGACAGGTCACTGTGGGTTCTCACCCACATACACAATTGCAAGACCACTCAGAATTAAAGGAACAACAATGGGGTTTATTTAATAAACAGGGGAAACAAAGTTTCTAAGGCTGCAAGTGGCCCACTATCTCACACCAGATATTGTACACAATGTCCAAATGTCCCAAACAAGACTGCTCGTCCAAAGTGGTGCTGTCCATCAATGAGGGCCTGGCACTCATAGCACACTGGCAAGCAGCTGGCCTGGATCCAACTTACCACAGCTGGAGGTGCTCACAGATGGGGCCACTGACATGACCCTGCAGCAGCCCACAGACACAATTGGGATAGACAGCAGCAGAAGCTGGACCAGACAGCAGTAGAGGCAGCAGCACCTAGAGGCAGTGCTGAGCAATTAACAGCTCTCAGAGGTGACCTGGACACAGAGCACCAGCCACCCATCAAGAGTGCTGAGCAGCACTGGCCAGTAGTGCTTGGTTACCCACCCACCAGATACAGCGTTACAGCTCTGTGAGTTTTGGCCCACACCAACAACAAATGGTTCTTTGAGACACCAGGCCCAGGGCCTTTGGGGCCTCTTTCAGGGGATGTCTGAAGTAGGCTGGAGGCAGGTGAGGCAGGCGTGGTCTCTGCAAAGCTCTTTGGCTTCTCTTCTTTCTTCAGAAGTCAGGAACAGTGTCCTTTCAAGAGCCTGAGAGTCTGTCTGAGAGTGAGTCCCTCCTCATAGGCAAGGAACAGTGTCCTTCCCAGAACTAGAGTGAGAGTCTGAGTATCAGTCCTCAGTTGGCTCTGGCCCTGCCTTATATCCTCTCTCCTGGTGCCTACACATCTGATTGGACCATTTATTAATCAGCTCATAGTCCCACCTGATCAGTCCACTCCATGATCCAGGCACCAAATCCATGGGCCTCTCTACTGGCTGCAACTGGAGAAGCAACAGCACAGGGGCTGGCCCTATGAAGCCCAGAACTCCTCCCTGCAACCTTAAAACAGGCATTGCATGCCCTGGGGTGACATGGTAGGTGTGAGGGGCAGGAGGACACAGGGCAGGATCTCTATGACCCAAGCAGACCATGTGAAGGAGGAGTCCTGGAGCCCTCGGTGGCTTTTGCAGGCTTTTATTGGGATTTACCAGGTACAGAGCAGGCAGGGGTGGTGGGGGGCCGGGAGGCTGGCAGGCCTCCCAGACCCCAGCAAGTCTTCACTCTTTCTGGGCTCTCCGGCATTCTCTTGTGGTCTCTGCTTCCCTGCTTTCTGCCCTCGTGGTTCTGCTCTCTCGTGGTTCTACTGGCATCCCCATGACGCCGCCCTTATAAGTCCAGTCTTAGCCCAGGTGTACCCACTTACGCATGCCCACACCCTACTCCAGGTGCCTGCCATCAGGCTTGCATTCAGGACCACAAGGATTTCAGGACCACAAGGATCCATCATCAATCCTAATGGGGGGAGGGCAGAAAAGCCTGACACTTTATTTACCCTACAGTAGGGGAACCACTGCTCTCTGCCATCACTGTTGGCTTCTGCCTGCAGGTAAGCCCTGGGGCCACTGGTGGTGGATGGAAAAATGCCTACCACCCGCAGCCTCTTGCACTGCCCACAAGAAGCTTCTAGGGCCAGGGGCAAACTGCTACCACTTTTCTAACAGTACCTGCTGCTTAGCTGGTGGCAGGAAAAAGCCAATCTTGCCCCACACCCCATGTGCTGGGGCCCCAGTTTCAGAGTGACACTTATGTGACTCCAAAGCAAAGGGATAAAAGGCCACAAGGACTTTGCATTTCTTCTTGAAGTCCTGAGTCACATGTAAAATGACCCAGCATCCCGAGACAGCTGTGTTGGAGAAGCCACGCACCATGATGACATGAAGAGTTGACACTTCACAGAGATGCCCAACATGACCCCAGATATTTTATAAGAGAGTTAAAAAACTCCAAATGAGACTAGCCCTGCTGTGTAAATTACTTCCAAACTTTTTAAGTTCCTAACTGAGGCCTAGCTGTTGTGGAATGACCGCAAGCCATTCTTGCTGGGCCCTATCTGAATTCCTGACTCATAGAACTCATGAGCATTTAAAAATGGTGCTTGCTTATTTGGTTTGTTCATGAGACAGGTAATATTCTTCAAGGTTCCAGGCAGGAGAGTTATGTTATGCTCAAGTCCTTCAAGATTCCCAGTCAAGAAGTCGATCTTTAAAAAACATATCCCCTCTTCCATTGAAGCCCGTACCTTCTTTATTTGGCCTGTGAAGAGATGGTTAACAGCTGGTTCACACTCTTACTTGATTGTAGTCCTTCACACACTGGAAATATGCTTTTTCTTATTTGGCTCAAATACTCCATAATCTTTCCAGATCCTTTTATCTTTTTTCATTTTGCTCTGTATTTGTCACCCTCTAAAAAACAGATGCCAATGTATTTTGTAGACATGCAGCAAATTATCATGAGATGAGAGCCTGAGATCAAAACAACAATCCTTTTGGCATGTAAGGCATTTTATAGTATGCAAACCATTTTCACCTGTATGATTTTCAGGTTCCCATATTTACCCAGTTACTTAAGTGATATGGATATTTATTCCAATTTATTAACCATAAGTTCCTTTCTCAGTAGCATACTTGCTAATGGCTAAGTTGAGACTAGAAAACAAACTTCCTTGAATTGCAAGGATATGGACAAGGACAAAATGACAATTGAAAAGAATAAAATCAGCTGTTGTGCTTGAATAGTGAATTATTTTCTCTTCAGTTTTCCTTGATTATAATTTGGTCCTTTCAATAAAGAAAATCATAACATTTTTAAAAAGGAAATACTAGATCTTGATAGAGTGTTTGGCCAGTGTTGAAATATTTTGAAGTATGTAATTTTAAACATAAATAGCTCAAATTGCAGGCAAAACAGAAGCTACATAGTGAATTATCTTCTCATTGATGTCATTGACTTTAATTTTTTCTAGTTCTAGAAAATGGTAGAAAGTGTATTCTAGTCAGAATCAGAAATAAAAATATATTGAGTACCACTGGGTTGGCCTAAAAAATGCTAATTACAAATGCATGCTATTACTTGAACAAAATAAGTATTTAGAACACAAGAAGCACCAGGCTTTTATGGGTATTGTGTAACATCTTCATCAACAAGCCACTTGAATGGAAGTCCCAGTTTCGTCTAGTCCTATGCTGGTGATATACCACCGCATGTCAAGACACATGGTCTAGGTTCTATCAAGTATGTATGTGTTCACACTCTTTCTCAAGGTCAGACTTTCTATACAGAATATTTATTTCTATGTTCTAAATAAAGCCAAGGACGGAGAGAATTACTGGTGATCCAGAAAGAAGAGGGATGGAGGTGAGTATAAGTAAGACTGACACTGACAGTTATCCCCACTTAAGGAAGTGAAGCTACACTTTCAGAGCCATATCTGTGAATGGCTGAGCTGAAACGAGAAAGCAGGGTGAAAAAGACACCAATTCAGAGGTTGCAAAGACTCACGTTTGGCTGCACAGTGTCCCATAAAGAAGGATCCATGGCAATCTAAAGCTGAGTCTCTGTTGGAGAGTGGAGGGAGTCCAGAATCTGCCTTTTTAACAAGTATCCTAGGCAATTATGAGGCCCGCTAGAATATGTATGTTCATTAGTTCATGTCATCTTCTCAAAAATTCAAGCAGTTACAAAGAGTAATGCAGGACTCAGAGAGCCTCTGTGAGACTGGGGGAGTCACACCTGAACCCTTCTGAGATAGAAGCAGGTGCTATTTCCTACCACATATCGCCACAACCTGGTTGGTGGCACAACTCTTCACACTTCTGTGAGCCTCACTGTCCTGTGCATAAAATGAGAGGTTGAACTACTTTAGATTTAAGAACGCTATTGTGTCTGCATTTAATGATGACTTGAGATGAAAGTCTAGGTGCCATTTTGGATGAGAGTAACTCGCACAGACTTTGAGTTAAATGCTTTTATGTAGTCTGAATCCACTACGCTCATTTAAAATAAACCTAACGTCCATTTACATCCATATCCAGTAGCGTTCTAACTGGTACTGCATATGCCAGATCTTGCAAAAGTGATTGCCAACAGCACCTTAGCTGCAAGGAGAGGATGTGGGCACAAACCCTTCAGATTTGGGTGTGTCATTTTAGACCAGGTCAGAGCCATCAAAGTGCTATGCTTTCCTCCACCCTTTCCGACTGCCCCAAGACTGGCACAGGGCTTACTAAGAGTGAAAGTAACACTTGCCTATGTGGGGCCAACAGTCTTTTCTAGGTGGTAGGGTGAGGTGCCAGACAGAGTCGTGCCACCCAACATGAATTTTCTACAGCCCAAACCAGATACTTCTGTTTCCTGACATGCCATGCATCTAGGCCTGATCCTTCTGCTCCACTGGTCTGTGTTGCAACAAGTGAGAAATGGGTATTTACTGTCAAGGCCTGACTTCAAATCTTTTTTACCTTAATCTGTTTTTCCAATACATATAATGGGCATCTACTCATGCCACAAAACTTTCTTTTGTCTAACATCATTTTAGAGATAACTAGCAATGAAAAGATATCACATTGTTACGGAACAATTTTTCAGTGGATTCCATTTATCAGTTTGTTATAGAGCAACCCCGATATTAAACGGGTTCCTGGCTGTGGGTCCTCACCCGCGCGCGAACTCCAAAGCCCACGTTTCTGCCTTTTGTATCCACCTGGCTGCTTAACCCCACCCTCCGGTCCCAGCCACCTTCCCTTTGGTGGTGATGGGATTTGGAGTTCCCAGTGTCTTTGGCTTTGACCTGGGGTGGGGGTGGAGTCCACAAAGCCTGTATAGAATTTGCTTTGGGACATCCTTTTCCCCCTAACAAGTTTATCAACTCCATTTTGCAGGAATAGTTTCCACTTTAGAGGAGACATTTTATGCATAACAGAGAGGGTTTGAGTCTCACTCAAGTGTCAGCACATTACATATTAGAAAGTGTTACTAGGCTTCAAACAAAGCTGTGCAACTCTGCACATAGGTAACACTAAGCCAAAATGTGTGTGGCCAATAAAATGACTCCATGCCGTCAGAATGTGGGATGCAAAATGAGATTCTGTGGGAGTTAGGGGTCAATAGTGGTCAAGTGCAAGAGAGAGATTTGACAGCTCCCAAGCTCAGGGCAGTCTGTTCTCAGTTATCTACTGGCAGGGAGGGAAAACTGAAGGATGAAATACTGATACCCCTAACGACTTGATCCAGCTTCACTATTTGTTCTGATTTTATATGTCTGTTTCCCATCCCTCCCTAACTCTTTCTTTGGACTTCAGAATGGGCCTAATTAGCTGGTGTGGTCATCAGTTATCAACTGCAACTGTGATAAATGGCTGTTAGGAGATGGTGCAGAAAGGGAACCTGTTTGTGAAGTCCCAGTTAACTGCCAAACTAGACAATCACCCCTAATTAATCAAGAGCAAATGAAGGTTGTTGATGGTAGTGAAGTGCCATTTTGAGAACTCTCCAGCATATAATGCAGAAACTCTTTGTTTTCTTTTTAGCTCTGATTCTGAACTAAATGGTTTAAGTCATCTGGTTACCCTCCCTGGAATCCAGTCAGAGAAGTGAGGCTAACAGATGTGGCCTTCTGCAGAAAAGTACTGATGAGGAATAATGGTTAAAAATTATCATGAAGCCCTTTGCAATGTCAAAATGGTGATAGGCAATGATGAACTTTGACCAGAAGTCTTGTGTTTTGTGGCGTAGCTGCTATAATTGCCCCTGTTTGTTATGACACTGGTGCTAGAGGCTGGGAGAAGACTAAGAGCTTTGGTGGTCTTATTAGGCTAAGAGTGTGGGCTTTTGCAAGTATGCAACAGTGCCCTCTGTTGGCACCCAACATATTAATAAGCTGCTGAAGCTGAACAGCCCATTTCCTCGGCCATGTGTTTTCCTGCCTCTCAGCAGAGGCCCAGAGAGTTGGTGTGCAAGGGCCTGTGACCAGTCCCTGCAGCGAACGGTTTTTGCTTCACAGAGCTTAGTGCGTGTCCATTTGAAAGCTGCTCAGTGGAAATCTTATTCCTTGGGATTTTAAACAGTCATATTTCCTGCTATTTGACATCAATAGGACATTTAGCAAATGGAGTGCCAGATGGAGCTCCTGGCTCTATTTTTTGTAAGACACTTGAGAGTCGGAAACCTCTGGATGTTTGCATTTGATAGGCTTGCTCTCCGTAAGGCTGTCCATGGTTCAATGGATGTGGGGCATTCTGTAGGCTGCTGAGTCGGGGGGAGATCTGGGACACCCAGGACTGCAAATACAGCCTTGCTACAGTGCTGCGCAGACGTGTTTTCCATGATTCACTTTAACACTCAGACATTCACTTCTCTCACATCTGCATTTCTTAGAAGTTCTAGAATGCAGATAATAATTATCACTTTCACAAGCCTCCAAAAGAAGGTAGGGCAGACATTGGTGCCACTGTTTTGCAGATCTGAAAACTTAGGTTCAAATGTTGTGGGACTTGCCCATAGTTCCATGGTTTACATGATACAGGACCACATGAATACCAGAGAGCAATGAAATCTCAGGTCTTCTCTAGTAGCTAAGCAGTGCCCCTCTCCACCCAACCACCCCTTCCTATGTAAACACATGGTCATATATAAATCACCTTGGTTATTTGGCATTAATTCACACTCATGTGAAGCAAGGCCCAAGAATTATTATCCTCTGAAATTGTTCTATTAATTACTATGTTTGTGATAGCATGGAGAAAATGTCAGTGGTGCTATTTGGAGAGACTTTGGTAGGTTCAAAATTGTCCTGCAATTATACCAAAGATGGCTGACAGTGATCTAGTCAATGAGATAATGATTTCCTGAAAAGGAGCATTTGAATTTTTTCTTTTCATCATGTTGCCAGTGTCTTTGCTGATCAGGCAGGTAGATGCCACGTGATTTTATTTATTAGCACAGACTTGGTTTTTTTGCTATGTGGAGATTATATAAAGATTCTAAAACCATGATTCAACCTTAAATTTTTTTTACTATTAGACAATATCCAGAAAATGCTTAGGATTCAAACTGCTGTTACATGGAATGTCCCTATGCTTCTGAAGTTTTCACACTGTTATTTTTACAGATGTCTTCCTCAGTTCCCACTTAATTCAAGTTAGGAGAGTTAACAGAAATGAAACTTTGTTTCCTCTGTTTCCCTCCTCCCTGCATGCTTGATTTAAGTTGTAAGACCACAGATATGCTCTGCAGATTTACACCACCGCAACCAGGAGATGATTTTTGTTTGTTTTGTTTTGTTTTTGCTGATTTTAGAAAAGAGAAGATGTGTACCTGCACAGCTTACCTTTACCTTAAATTATATGGTGGTACCTACTTCCTCAAGGAAAGGTTAAAACCTCTGGGGCTGCTTGTACAGAAGAATCAGCAAACATAGTTACAGTTTAAGATAATTTCCCTCACACCAAATGGCTTTTCTCTTGCACCAAAACAAAACCGCTCATCCTGAGACTCCTTATCTCTGGTGGTCTTAGTGCTGTCACCACTGTGGCCTGGCCTAGCCCAGTGGCCTGAGTTCAATCCCTGGCCAGGGAGCTAACCCACATATGGCACAGCAGACCTCTCTTGCCTTGCCTGCTGCTCCCCTCAGCAGTGTATTTTAGTAGATCTGCCTGTTCTGCTTCCCACTCTGTCTCTGCTGAATCCTCTCACCTGCTGCACCTCTGCCCTACATGTCAATTCTTCTACACAAAAGTAAAATAAATTTAAAAAAAAAACCCTTATCCTGTATGACAATTTCAACTGCATAAAGAACTATTAGTAAAACTATTAACAAGGACCAAAAATTAAAAAAAAAAATCCTTGCTTTTATACTTATTAAGCTTTCCTTGGCTCTTCTACATTGAACTAAATTCAAACAGAGCTTTACAAAGTATCTATTCCAATCTTCTGTTTAACATAGAAATTCATTCTCTTGATAAATACTTCAACTAACAGAGTCCTCTCTTTAAAAGGTTGTCCATTCCATTTCTGAAGAGCTCTCATGGGGAATAATCAAATGTAAAGACCCATCTTTTACTGGACTATATAATCATATAAATGTTCATTTCAGATATATTCACAAGTAAAAAGAAAGTGAACTACAAGACTCAAGAGTAGGCCATTTCTTTGAAGTAATATCTCAATGGACAAAAATTGATAGATATAATTTTATCAGTTGTGAGAAGAGAAGACTTATAGAAGGAGCCTTGGCAAACCCCCAAACTGACCCTTTTACTTGCTTCATGATCATCTGGACACTATCGTGGAATGTGGCATTTTGGTCTAACATAAGCACAGAATAACATGTAGCATACACCCAAATTTAGTGAATCACTAGTGAATAGGCCCTTAAAGTCTACAAAAACCAACCACAGGGCTGTAATGAAAGAAAGCGATGACAGATAAGTTATAACAAACAGCCAGCCAATTTCTGAACTCTGTATTTTGGCTGACTAGTCCTGAATATGGGAAGAATTATGTTGTTCAATTTATAACTTATTAAAGAGGGCAAGAACCCGTTGCTACAGATGACTGGTTCTATATCAAAGAAGACTAGAAGTCATATTATAGTTTCTATTAGGCAAACCGTTAAGCAGTACTTAACTCACTTTTTCCCCTGCCTAATCATTAGAAAAGGATGAATTTTCAAAAAGTAAAAAATCTGCAGTATTCTTAGTAAGTCATGTTTTTACTCTCTTGTTATCTGTAAAAACCTAGACATGCTGATAGAATCAATTTCATTTCCTAAGCAAGGCAGTAATTACTTTTTCACATGGTGTATGTTCCTTGTAAGCAGTTGCCTGCAACATACAGAATGGAATGCCTTTGTGAGGTGAAGGGGGTGAGTTGGAAGTTTATTATAATATTAAAGTATTATATTTTATATATGCACATATATCATATGTTATTAGATGAAATCTGCCCTGAATACAACATAAAACTACTTTTCACTTACCAGATAAAACACATGGTACCTTATATACAGTCTATGAACACTTTTAAGAGTAAGCCCCAAAATAGGCACCAGAAATGTTGAATACGAGAAGAAACGAGTCTTCCTGGCCTAAATGGACTTTAAGCTTTATTACACCATAACTGAAAACTTATTACTGCTGCTTTCAGCTGGTGTAGTGGAAAAGCCAGAAGACTTGTGCTATAATCATGAGTTAAGCAGGAATGTTTGATTTTGTATAATTTTGCAGACGTTTAATTTGCCTAAGCCATAGAAAGGGGGAATACTGAACTAAATTATCTACAAGCTTCATTCCATTTTTAGATATTGTGATTTTATCTTCTCGGATGAATAACTTCACCATTTAGTCATGGAGGAAAAAAGACATCAGAAAGCCCTTATAAGCCATTGGTCTTTTGGAGGGCTCATGGGCAATGTATTTCAGAAGAATAAGATGTTAGTTTTCTTATGTTTAGGTGGTGTGATTTAGTCATCCTAAAACTGTACAAAGCTAGGGGATTAACATGGTTTGTTGGTCTTCACCTTGCATTTACAATGGCAAGACACAACGCAAGCTCAGGGAGTAACAACAGCACGGTTTATTAACAAAGGGTAAACTGGGGAAAAGGAAAGCATTTTATAGGCCACAAATGGCTAGCTGCACTGCCCCAGACAGTATCCATAGTATCTAGCAGCCTAAACCAAAATTTTCTCATGCAAGATGGTATTGTCCCCTTGATGAGAGCCTGGAATTTGGGGTATACTGATAAGTGGTGAACCATGACCCAACTCATGGTGGAAGCTAGATATAGTCATAGTTGAGGCAGCACAACAGCAGCACAGCAGAAATCTAAAGGCTGGGCTGGACAGAACAGGGAGAACAGCACCAGGAGCTGATGCCAGATGTACTGGAGAGAGGGACATTGCTCAGGCAGTGGTCCTGGAAGATCAGAAATGTTGGACAGCTCTTAGAGATGGCTGGACACAGGTCAGCACCAGTCAGCAGGCAGCAATGTGAAGGGTCAGGCAACAATGTTCCAGCTCTTTAGGGACTAGGCACAGGTCCATGGTTCACAGATCTTAGAGATGCTGGGCACAGGACAATGGCAGACAGCTCTTTCAGAGGCAGTGATAGAGGATAAGCCTCTTCTGGAGGCACCAGGCACAGCTCTTTCAGACATGCTGGATGTAGGCATGTCTTCTAGGTGACTAGAAGAACCAGTCACCAGGCAATGTGAAAGCAAAGCCGGTGTTGGTCAGGTGGTATAGTTCCGAGTAGAGAGCAGATGCAAATGTCTCAAGGTCTCAATGAGTGAAGGTCTCAATGAATAAGTGTCTGCCGAGAGACTCCTGATCAATGAATGAAGCTGGTTACTGCCCCAGCATATATTCCCTTCAGGGTGCCCACATCTCAAACTTGATTGGTCCATTTGCAAAACTGCAATGGCTTTAAAACTGGCCCAGTTCTAGTCTGGTTCAAATCTAACCAGCATGTCTCCAAACTGCCACAGATTTCCAAGCCCCAAACACAACTGGGGCATGAAAACCCACCCTGTACTGGCTTTGGCTATCTTGTGCTGGGATCACAGTAGGGGGTACACTAAGTTGTACCCCTGACCAGGAGCTGCGGTGGGGTTTTTCTTCTAATCCAATTACTGAGTCATTTGTGACCTTGGAGAAACAAATTCCTTTCATTTTTTTTCTCCATTTGCAATGGTGATAACCTGTCTAACCAACACCCTACCCAACAAGGTAATTTATAAAAATTTATTAGACATCATATTTTTTCTATTTCATGGAAATAAATGTTCTAAAACTGCAGCTAATATTTATTATTTTAAACAACATATAAACTAAACAACATATAACCACCACCTATTGGGGTGGTCATTAATAAGTTAAACTTCCAAGAAGAATATTTTGAGCACACTCTGACTTATGAATCAACTACCACTTTTCTTTACAACCATGACATTTCTTATTTTCTTCTGAATTTACAAGTTCTTTATCAGCTTGGACCATTTCCTTTCTTCTGTTAAGGGAATTCACATGGTGAACTGTAACTTCCTTTATTTAAGATGCCTGAAAAGTCAGGCATGGTCTCACTGGTCCATTTCTAGAATGGGTGTATCTAATCAACAGTCAAAACTGGCATTATGTCTACAGGTTCTCTTTGGCATGGCAGTAGTTTATATTTCACAGACAGTTAACACCAAGCAATTGTTCATCACTTGTAAATCTAAATTTCATAGACTGCAAACTCCTGAGTCAGAAATACCCCGATGCATTTCAGAACTGGGTAGAGGCCCCAGCACATCCCCAGGATAGCCACGTATATAGTGGATGACCACTGAGTTTTAACTGCTAATTAAAGAAATGCAGAAACAGTTCCATAGAACTTTACAGTACTTTTTAGCTACAATTTGGTTTCCTTTATTCTGTTTGATTTGGCTCATCAATCTATGTGGGGACCCATTTATGTCAAATTTAATATTTCAGGAGAATAAATTATGTTTCATATTAATATCATAGAACAAGATATAAAACTATTGGCGATTTTATAATTTGATGCTAATTCTACCATAATTTATCTTTACCTCTAAAAATGCATTCATAATTTAAGTAGGTGATTCCGATCTTCTTTTTATTTTTTAACACATTCCATGGGGGATTTTTAGTTAATTCCCATATGGACACACAAATGAGAAATGCTTTTTTTTTTCAGTAATTTTTTGAGGAGCTAGTCAAAAAAATTCATTGTGAATTTTTTTCACAATGGTTGAGTTATTTATGGACCTGAAATATTAATTTCAACATAATGGACCTCAGAGTGATTTTTCTCATGACAGCACACCTGATTGAGGACAGGGAGAGTTCCAATATGGCAAGCCACAAGCACAAGTTAGAAACTAGGATTCAAGAGGAAAAGCCAAACAAAAAAGTTAAAGAAATTTTCCTGGTTTTGGTCTTCCCTGGTGGCTCAAGGGGTTGAGACGCAACCTATGAAGCTGTCCACAGCCTCTGCAGCACGAGTTTCATCCCCCAGCCGGCCAGGGAGCTACCCACATGGCACAGCAGACCTCTCCTGTCTCGCCCGCTGCTCCCCTCAGCAGTGTTTTTCAGTCAATCTGCCTGTTCTGTCCCCCACTCTGTCTCTGGTGAATCCTCTCACCCCCACACCTCTGGCCTGTACCCCAGCTCTTATATGCATAAATAAATAAACCTTAAAAAAAAAAGTTCCTGTTTTCAATATGGAAACTCAAGAGCGAGGAGTGATTGGCTTCCAGTTTGTGAAAGACCTTGATATGCAGGCAACAGTGAGGAGATAGACTGATCTCCCTCAGGACAAATCAGTAGAAATAAGAGAAATAGCAAGCTGGGGCTTGCATTAGGCGCTAGGAAGAATTTTCTGACATTGAAGACTGTTTAGCAGTGAACTTTGTACCAAAGGAAGTTGGGCAATCTCCATTCTTGGCAGATTTAGAAATAAGATAGATTCTTATCTTCTTGAATCAAAGCTATGGGGAGAGAACTGAACCACCTTGAGAGACCCCTTTCAAGACTAAAAAGCTATACCGGCATAGTTGGGAAAAAATAGATTATGTAAAAATGAAGTGTTCTCAACTGACTTTTATATATTTCCTTTTTCTGTCAAAATGAGAATTTTTTTTCAGAGAGGATGTATATCCTGAGGAAATTATTCTTCTCTATTTGATTTTGATAAAAATAGTGCTAACCACATCTAGGTTTTTAGCAGAACCCACTGGCAGGGATGATGGAAGGCTCTGGCAGCGCCTGCAACAGTTCAATTATGAGTCTTCTAAGAGGTTTTTCTTTAAGGGAGATCTGAGAGGGCAGGTCCACTCTGCGTCACAATTCGCAAAAACCCTTAGGCCATCTGTCTGTGTAGGTCTTCAAAAGATAAAAGAAGGAAATTGGAGCATGCAGCAACCTGAGGGATTTGGCCACTGATTACCCATAGAGTTCTGAGTGCTGGGGAAATGCAAGAGAAGTTTTTCCAGGCTATTCTTGCTTACAGTTGGGGTGCTACTAAGAAAGTTGTACATGTTTCTTTTAAACTTCTGGATAAGAATTGCTAGAATTGTATTGCATCAACATAATCTGATTTTCACAAACACTGCTGTGGGCATCCAAAGATTTTTGTACCTACAAGAACATCGTCAAGGGAGGAACAATATAGAAATTTTAACTCCTCTGCAGACTTTTCTTCTCATGAAGATTAATCTTAGCCAGTATATATTTTGTCCCACTCTTGTTGTGCTATAGTTTAAATAAAATGGAGACTCACCTGCAAAAACTGATACAGCCATTACAATAAGAACAGGAATCCATTTTGTCTCTTATAAAATAGAGAGGTAATAATAACTTCAAGATTGTTTCTATAGTCCTTTCTGAGGGAAGCTGAAGCAAATGCCCTTAGGGAGTGATTATTATCTATTCTCTCTTGGTTGTTGTTTAGGGTACAATATGTAGTCCTCTCCTGACAGCTGGGAAATTATGTTGTGGCAGGAAGGACATCTTTCTGCCTGTCTTCAAAGACTTTTCCCAAGGGATTGCAAACTGAGGCTGTGTTGATAAAATACACACAGAGAAATCTCTCTCTCTCTCTCTCTCTCTCTCTCTCTCTCTCTCTCCTAGACCTCTAACAAATTCTTATCATTTGGTTAGAGCGAAGAGAAAAAACTAAATTTAGAAATAAACAGAAAAGAAAATTGAACATTCAACTTGCATACAGATAGTTTCTGCTTAACTACTGAGTATACTAAATTATGGCAATTTCTACATTACCATTTCAGCTTCAAGTGGAAATCGGCACTTTGTAAATTGGGATACCTTTCTGCAAATAAATCAGTTGAACTTCTGAGAAAGTGTACTTGCACACTCATTAGAAACTTCAATATAATGGATGGTGTTTTACCTAAAACTGGATCGATGACACTTTCAAGAGAATTAGACATAATACTGCCTTTCTTGGCTCTCCCAATGCACAAATGTTGTTTCAAATGTCTTCTCACCTCTCTCTACTAATGATCTTCACTCTTGTATTTATGTGCTTACTAGGAAATACAAACCATTTCAAGGTTCCACCCCTAAAGCCTCCTATATTTCAGATGGCTTTGAAGTTTTACTCTAATTATTCTTTATGCAGGAACATAACATCTAGTGTCTGTGACTGGAACACTCTGTGAACAGACCAGGCTTTAGGAATGAGTGCAATAGAATAGATACTTACTCTTTATGGACAAATCAGTTCCTCTGACATGTTGTTCCCCTTTATGAAACTGTATGAAATCTAGGGGTACCAGGGACCCCAGATTGTTAAAAGCAAAAGCCATTTTGCCCATTCTAAGGGTCTGGCCATCAGCACACAAAGACAGAGTGACCTTGAGTGTGCTCAAATATCTTTAAATGGGGTGAAAATAAAAGAGAGAGAGAGAGAAGAAAGGATTTCAAATAGTAGACTTTTGATCAAATTCCAAAATCACCCATTCCCTTATGGGCAAATGCCCAGTCAATCATGCTGGGCACAGGTAAGTGGTTGAGAGCTGAAAGCTTGCCGGGATGCAAGGCATTTCCCAGTGGGAATCAATAAGAAAGGGGTTAGGCAGATCCCAGAGAGCTGGTACAGAAGGAGAGTCCCCAAATTTACCATGAGCCATCCAAGCTGGATAATCCACTATGAAATCAAGATGACATCTGCCATTGTCCTGCATACTTGCTAAAGCACTAAAGTGCTTTTCCACATCTCTATTCCATATCTCTTTCCCCTTTGCTCCATCTCATTTTATATATACATACTTTGCTTCTTCTCCTTTCCGGCTATCTCCCATTCAGGAAATCTGGTTCATAGTGCCCTGAAAGTTATAATCCAAGGCATCTGAGATGTAGGTATCATAGAAATGGGTGGGGAAGATGGCACCCATTCCCACAGCCTTGGTAATGCTCCTATGACATTTTTTTCCTCTGAGACCCTGGGTACTGGAGGAAAGTGGGTAGGCATTTACCCTGGTACACTTGTGTTTGAATGAACCTATCATCTCTGACCTGTATAACTTCAAGCAACTTGTTTACCCTCTCTGAGTCTCAGATTCCTTATCTGTAAGATGAATATTCTAGTCTCTTCCTTATAAGGTTACTATTGTTGTCCATTGGTCCATTGGAAAGGATGTGTCTCAACTCCAAGCTTGTATAAACACGCCTAAAATAAAAATGGAAAGAAGACACACAAGAATACATAGGAAGGGCCTCCCCGGTGGCGTGGCAGTTGAGCGCTGGGTTGCGAAGCTGCCTGCAGCCTCTGCAGTGCCGGTTTGATCCCCAGCTGCTCCCTGGCCACCCACATGGCGCGCAGACCTCTCCTGCCGCCCGCTGCTCCCCTCAGCAGTGTGCTTCGGTCCTTCTGCTTGCTCTGCTCCCCGCTCTGGCTCTGGTGAATTCTCTCACCCTCCCGCACTTCTGACTGTACCCAGTGCTTATATAAATAAATAAATAAATCTAAAAAAAAAAAGAATACAAAGGAAAAGACAGATCCTAACATTAATATAATAGATTGCCTAAAAACTTGAAAGTTAGTCTATTTCTCCATCTACCTTCCTTACCTCTTTCTCTATCTTCTGAATCTTCTGCATGGGTTCCACTATGCAAAAACTGATTTTAACCTCTGATACTTGTAACTCTCATTAAAGTGATTCAACTGTTCTGCTTTTTTTTCCCAAAGAATTCAGAATGATAGTGATGACATGGTCTCCTAAACTGTTGCTACATTTAGTGCCTTTCTTATTTTCTTAAAAAAAAAAACAACCTTCTGTCCTGATCAACTAGAATGTTGTTGTGAACTTCCTGGACAGTGTTCCCAGAAGTGAAGTACATTAATAGACACTGCCTCCTCTGAACCTTCCTGGGAGTTTTAGAAACCTTCCTGATCCATGACAATGAGTTTTAAGTGTCCTACTTCCCATTTCCAAATGACAGGAATTTGGACTTACCAAATTTACAGTAAAACTGTTCTTTGCCTTCCAACTACAATTCTTCATATACTATTTGATAATTGAGATTTTTTTAAGCCCTGTATTTCTACCAAATATCTCTCATTGAATAAATTGTTCATTAAAACTAAACCTTTATTCAAGGACTCTACTAAAAGTGTGTTGATAAGCGTCTAAAGTAATTGGTATATTTATTGAACATATACGTCACAGTAGACATGGTTCTATGACTCACTCTCATTTTCTTCCTAAACAAAGCTGTCACATACCAGTTTCTAGGCTTTGTCTTCATCAGGTTGTCATAGTGATGGGCAAACAGCCTGACATTTATCTCATCTATGACCCAGATCCAGGCTGCTTTTTCAATCTCTTCACTATATAACCTATAGGGTCCACCTGGAAACCTCAAAAAGTGTCTGTACTCCCATCCTTACCTCTTATATGAATCCTAAGTTCAGCCCAAGTTAACACAAACTTCCTTCCTTTGTCCTTGTGACAATCCCCACTATTGTCCCCACAATCACTCAAGTTTGTAACATGGTCAGGTTAGCACATTGATGGGGATCCAGAACACCCCAAATTTAAGGGGTGCATTCTCTGAAAGGAATTTGGCCATCCACATGCACAAAGGCAAAGGAAACAGCATCTCCAATAGTGTGAAAGATTTTTAATAGAAGTAGCTTGCATAGAGCAATAAGAGAAGAAAATATGTTCTCTATAAAATTCTGAAAATTATCCATTCCATCATGAGCAAATGCCCAGCCAAACATGTTTGACCTGAAGTGATGCTACTAAGGCTTGAAAGCTTGCCGCAAGTCTAAGTTTCCTTCTGACAAGGAACCACAAGAAGTGGTTAGGCAAGTCCCAGACAGCTGAGACAGGAGAGAAAGAAAATATACCACGATTAGATAACAGCTGCCATTGTCTTAGTCAAGGACTGGTAGCAGCCTCCCAACATCATTCACCCATGTGTCTCTTTTCCAAGTCTCTTCTCCAAGCAGCTCTATCTGTGTCTCCTTCCGTGTGTCTCCCCCAAGTATCTTGTCTCCTTCCAGCAGCACCAGAGTGCAAACCGGAGGCAGAAAAACAAGCAAACTGAACTTGCATGTGTTCCGTAATAAACCAAGCATGGCCGCTTAATTCCTCCCCTAATTCTCCTAATCCCCATTAAGGAAGGCAACTTCAAGACATGCTAGAGTTGTACTTCTCCACGCATTAGGTCTCTTTGGCATGGAGATGGGGCGGGGAGGGGGGGAAGTCTATAAAGTGATCAGGATGAAGTTCATTCAGAATGTCATTCACTGGCTCAGAGTTTGCTCCTTATTGTTCTGTAATGGTCAGAGGACTCTAAAATCGAGAAGACTGAAAGAATTAACTCAATATACAGAATGGGATACTATAAAAAGAAAAATTAACATCTGCATCAACAGCTGCCATGTATATAGTGATGCCGGCACTGAGCTAATAGAGCTTGAGCAATCTTCATATCAAAATCAGAGAAGTCTGAGACTCGAGAATTAGGAAAACAAAGATGCAAGAACAAAATACTAAGGGCCAGTAACACAATCTAGAGCTATATTAAATTTTGATCAATGAGAGACAGCTAACGCAAGCCATAATGAAGAACTGCTAGTTACAAAAGAATGCAATTTGAACATTACATATGCAGTCAGTCATGTATTTCTATATAATTTAACCAGATAAATGCTTGGATAATCTCAGTAAACTAATTTTCCAAATTGCTAAGTGAAAAAAAACCATTGAATTCAAAACATCCTGGATAGTAAAACTTATCTAGCTGTCCAGGTGCAGAGGTGTTGATTTGAATACCTGGCTCCAGGGCATCCCGGCAAATGATGGCTCTTACCTTCCCCTACTATTTCCACTGCTATGTGAACCCATCAAATATTGAGGCACAACTAACACAATTAAAAGGAAGTAAAAGAAACAGTCTCTCATCCTTCTGTGGAAAACAGCAACAACTCAAGTGCTTATTAGGTGTCAAAGTGGAAGCTTTTTAGACCCTGAAATTAAGATTCACTGGGATTAGTTTGAGGACTGAAAAATTACTGGAGATGGTCTCCACATTTTCTCCTGAAGACCTTTTAGAAACCTCAGCAGCTATGGGAGAGAGTTTCCTCCCCATCCAGTATGTATTTCTTGGTTTCAGTCGGATGCTGAGAGAAAAGCAAAGATGAATGGACTCTGCTCCTTGCCCTCACAGTGCTTACCATCCTGCCAGTGAAGCAAAACCACATTGACCTTCACAAACAGGTGCCATATACTGCAGCATCTGATTAAGGACCAACTGAGTGGGTGATCAATCAGTGGCCTGTAAGGTTGTTAATCTGCAAGCTGGCCTGTCAGCTACAGCTCAGTGCACAGTGACATGAGTCAGGATTCAGGGAGACTGGGGCTAAAAATGACTTGAGGCGTTTAGATGTGTGTAATCACCTCAGAAAAGCAACTGCGACTGGGAGGGGTTTAAAGCAAGGAGGGGGCGCTTCCTCTTGCTTCCCACCTCCCACCCACTTAATGTACACTCACACCTCTTTGTTGGGAAGGATCTTCACGTCTAGTTCCATCCCCCACCTCATTAGAGGGAAGAAGTGTATTTAAGTTCTTTTTTTCTTTTTCTCAGGATATTTCAGTTCTGCTTTTTGGCATATCTATCTGAAGCTCGTTTAACATGATTTAAAATATTTTACCTTACCTCTTTTTTCATTTGGTTCTTTAAAGTTTCTCTTCCCCACTTGTGTTTTATTATCACCTCTGCATTCTAATCATGTTCCCAGCTGCAAATATCATCACACAACCTTGTTTTAGCAATAGGCTTCTTTTTCTTTTATCCTCTAATTAGAATTTACCTTCAAAACATTCCAAGACTCCTTCCTGCAGACACCCCATTTTATTACCAGTCTTCCCTATGATTCACATCATCTCATGTTCAAACTTTCTCTCTTCAGGAAACCAAACACTAGCTTTTTCTTTAAGTTTCTTTTAGTTACTTATTTCTTGGACCTGTAGTAGAACCTGAAATTAACCATAAAATGCAGTTTCAGTAGTAGGAAAAAAAAGAAAAAAAGAAAGCTAATTCCCACAGAATAAAATAAAAAATGTTCACCTTGATCCAGCCATGTACTAGACATTTATGAAGGGTGGATGAAAGCTGAAAGAACAAATTTCCTGCTTAAAAAAAAAACACACACCAAAAACACTACAGTTGGTTATAATATTGTCATGTATTTTTTTCCAAAATAAAAGATTAAAAACAGAAATTTTTCTGTTCCAATTCTTAATAAAAGTGTCCAGATGGCAAAAACACAAAAGACTAGCCACACACACACACACACATACACACCCCACACAAGTACGAACATGCCAGCCCATGATTCAGTGAGAGGCCACAGATGACTGTTTCCAGCTAGAGGCCATCTGAGAAACAAGGAGGAACTTGTCCTTTGCCAGGACCCACAACTACCTTCCAGAAGTAGTGATTGCCTGGATGAGTGTAGGGGAAACAAAGAGTGAGTTGATCCTTTTTTGTTGTTCTTTGTAAGTTTCTCCACCATTGAGAAAACAGGCCAGGAACCTAATCTAAGTAGGCAACTATTGCATTTAGAATGAAGATTCAGAATGGCAGGGAGAAAGGATGAGTTTACAAAGCGAGTTCTGAGAGATTCCTCAACATGGGGAATGGTTGAACCTAATTACCAGCAAATCTGCAGCTGTGCTTACCCAGAACTGGGACATGTTCTCATCCATTGAGATTCCATAGTCTATTATCAGGACACCTGAAACTGGGACACAAAAATAATCAGCAGGTTTACATTCTTTAACCATGATAAACAATTTCCCATTAATAATTGTTAAATTCAGAAGTAAAATAGACTAATCAAAAGTGTGTAAGTCATAGAAAGAAATTAATATGTATTCTCAAGAGAGGAAAGAGCCAGATTAGAGTGAAATTACTTATGTTGAACAGTGATGCTCAATTCCCTTCATCATGGAAAATCTCCTGAATCAAATTTTAGGGTTTCCATATACAATGGTATCACATATCTTTTATAACCACACTCAGCCAAACTCTGCCTGTATCACAGAATCAGTATACTATGCCAGTCTCCCAGAAACCTGCAGTCAGCTGTTCAGATTCTGTTTCTTGACCATCATAGAGAAGCATCATAGAGCATCATAGAGAAGATCAAAGACCCTTACACAAAGTGGCTGTCTGATAAACTATTAGGAATGACTAGATTTTTCAAAAACATAAACTAGTCATTATTTGCTTTTGTCCCTCATTGTCTGTATTCTGTTTCAGTGTGCTGAGGCTTCTAGTGAACACAATTGCTCCACTAAAATCTATGAAACTATGAGATAAAACTCCAAAAATGTGTTCTTAGCTCAGCACCCAGTCAGGCATGGTCTCAGTTCTTGCAGAGGAATACAGGGCAACACTGGGTTTAGACATAAAGGATCACAAGAATGACCACCATACAAGGGCTGAAAGAAGATCCAGCCTCAGAAGCAGAGCTGGTAGGCACAGGGCTCAGCAACAATTTAGGTATAGACAAGCAACTGATAACAAGATATATGGCAAAGAAATGGTGTTCTGAGAACGAAAAAAGCTCGGAGTGAAAATTTCCATGTCTTAATGTCAGCCACAGACTGGGACAAAAATATCTACAAAATGTATCCAATAAAAGACTTGTATTTGGAATATAGAAAGAGTTATTATAGTTAAATAAGAAGAAAAACAACGCATTTTGAAAAAGAAGATATACAGATGGCATTTAGGTATATGAAAAGATAGTTATTAGTCATCAGGGAAATGCAAATTAAAACCGCAATGAGATACCAATAGCAGCCACTGGAAAGAGTAAAATTAAAAAGACTAACCACCAAAGCGTGGACAAAAATGTGGAGAAACTGAAACTTTCATACAATGTTGATTGGGATGTAAAATGGCAAAACCACTTTGTAAAACAGTTTCAGCAGTTTATACATAGTTTAAGGGACATTTACCCAACCATAACCTACTCATTCGACTCCTAGGTAGAAAATTATAAACATAATCACACAGAATTGTAGACCAAGGCTTGTAGTAATTTTTCTTCTCTCAAACTAGAAACATTTCAAATGTCCATCAATAGGTCAATAGATAAACAATTACAGCATATTAATAATACAATGGTGTATTATACAACAATAAGTGTTAACTATTGATACATGTGAAAATGAGGATGAATCACAAAATAATTTTGTTGAGTAAAAGAAAGCAGACAAAAAAGAGTAATATTTTATGATTCACTTGTATAAATTTCTAGAAACTGCAAATTTAGTTAGAGTAATATATAGCAGATCAGAGGTTGCCTGAAGTTGGGCAACCAGGAAACTTTTGGGAGTGATGACAGTTTCCCTTAACTTGACCATGATAACAGATTCATTCAGATAAACATATGTCAAATTTATCAAATTTTACACTTTACACATGTCCAATTTGTTGTGTTTCAATTGTACATCACTATAACATTTTTAAAAAGAAATGACCATGTCTTCAGACTCTCCATTATAAAATCACAAGACCTAAAGTTCTACATTAATTTTAAAGTTCCAGTGTAAACCTAAGTGAAGTGTGAAATCATAATTCACACACACACACACACACACACACACAGGTGCCATTAACCCTCTGCACAGAAGCGAATAGGAATATACCTGAATTCATTTATGTTTAAAGGAAGAGTCAGATGGAGACAACAAATTGATTGAAGACAATCTGGGCAAATGTCCAGAAATATGAACACCTGTGTTAAAACCCCAATCACACCATTACTAGCTGAGGGGGTCTTAGGAATTATGACAACATCTGTGAGCCTAAATAATTATTTTTTAGTCATCAATTTTTTATTAATAATTTTTTTTACATCATTGTTCTTTTTTTTTTTTTAAAGATTTATTTATTTATTTATACAAGCACTGGGTACAGTCAGAAGTGCGGGAGGGTGAGAGAATTCACCAGAGCCAGAGCGGGGAACAGAACAGGCAGATGGACTGAAATAGACTGCTAAAGAGAGCAGCGGGCGCAGCAGGAGAGGTCTGCGCGCCATGTGGGACCCTCGCCCGTGGCCGGGGATAGAACCGGTGCTGCAGAGGCTGCGGGCAGCTTCACAGCCCAGCGCTCAACCGCTGCGCCACCAGGGGAGGCCCCATCATTGTTCATTTTTAAACAATATTTGCTTCCCCCACCCCCTCAGGTGTAGTCCCCATAGAATTTTCTCACCCTAAATAATTTTTATAAAATGTAATATTAAAAAGTAATACTAGGGACCTCCCTGGTGGCGCAAGGGGTTAAAGACAGCACTATGAAGCTATCTGCAGCCACTGCAGCATGATTTCCATCCCTAGCTGGCCAGGGAGCTACCCACATGGCACAGCAGACCTCCCCTGTCTCAGCTGCTTCTCCCCTCAGCAACATATTTCATTAGATCTATCTATTCTGCTCCCCACTGTCTCTGGTGAAGCCTCTCACCCTCTGCACCTCTGGCTTACACCCCAGTTCTTGTATGCATAAATAAATAAATCTATTTTTAAAAAAAGTAATACTAACTTTGACTGCAACATAGGTAGGACAGAGGTTCAAATGAGAAAAAATATGTTAAATTTTTATAAAACTATAAAGCATATAATTAACAACCATATTCTGATTATAATAATTATGGTATGACAAGCAGATCCTAAGAAATTTTTATTCATGCATTCTTTCCAACAGACCTGTGAGGTAAGTACTGTGATTTTTTTCCCACAAACAATTGTAGAGATATGAACCTCTCCCAGGTCTCTCAGACTTCACAACCTTTAATCACAGGCATTGTGTAATAACATCTTCTGTGATTCACTTTGAAGGGAATCCAAGTACATAAGCAGACGCATCTTTACCTTGGGAGGCTGAATTGCCCACTGTGTTGGCTTTCCCAGGCTCTGCGGAATATAATGTTGGCTGGAGCTTTTATGAAGTACTTTTCTTTCTTTCTTTCTTTTTTTTTTAAGATTTATTTATTTATGCACACAAGAGCTGGGGTACAGGCCAGAGATGCCGGGGGTGAGAGGATTCACCAGAGACAGAGTGGGGAACAGAACAGGCAGATTGACTGAAATACACTGCTGAGGGGAGCAGCGGGCGAGACAGGAGAGGTCTGCTGTGCCATGTAGGTAGCTCCCTGGTCGGGGATGGAACTCGTGCTGCAGTGGCTGCTGATAGCTTCATAGGTTGCGTCTTAATCCCTTGCGCCACCAGGGAGGCCCTGAAGTACTTTTCTATAAAGTAAATCTAGTATGAAGTTGGTCTTCAAATCTCTTTCTAATATATAAGTCAGTGGAAACCAACCTCATTAACATACTAGAGAATGAGGCCATTCTTATTGAAAAGTAACACTGTATGTTTATTCTTACATTAAGACACATTTTAACTAAAAAGGAGTATACATGGATGAAAGAGTGGACTCCTTTGTAGCACAGCTGGATGGATAAGGAAAGGCAGACCAGAAAAAGCAGTTTTCTTTTCCACCTTAATTGAAGCTTTTCTTTTCCATTCACACCATTCCATTCATTGCCTACCTGTTCTTATCTCTCTCTGCTTTTTCGCAATCTTTTTCAACTCTTCTGCTTCCTTCTCACACTGAGCACTCATTGATGATTTAATTAAATGTATCTCATGTCTTCAACTAGCCAATGAAATAGTCTTATAAAAATAAAATGGGGAAATGAAAATAAATAGTAGCTTAAAATGATAGTCAACCTTCAATTTCCCCATTGTGCTGGCAGCAACAGCATACAGTAACAAAAAGAGATTTCAAATAAATCATGAGAAATATTATTTTAGCTCAGTCTCTAATCATGTGTTTAAAAATTAAGAATAATTATTTTATTAGACTGTCATTTAATGAATTTCAAAATGGGCAAACAAATAAGAGGTCAACAAACTATTTGTTATGGAATATTAAATATGTTTTATATTTTATATAAAGCATATATTGTTTTACATATGATTATTCTTTATATTATAGAAAATTATATTTTATACATTATATATTAATGTGAGATACATAATACAGCTTATGCCATAGGATATATTGAATTATCTATCTAACATTTGTGATATTGATCTATATATAACTTAAATACTTATATAATTTACTCTAAAGAATAAAAATCCATCGTAAAGATACTTACTGAATTTCTTTCATTTATTTATTTATTTATTTCAAAGATTTATTTATTTATTTGTTTGTTTGTTTGTTTATACAAGCACTGGGCACAGTCAGAAGCGCGGGAGGGTGAGAGAATTCACCAGAGCCAGAGTGGGGAGCAGAGCAGGCAGAAGGACCGAAGTACACTGCTGAGGGGAGCAGCGGGCGGCAGGAGAGGTCTGCGCGCCACGTGGGACCCTCCCCGGTGGCCGGGGAACAGCCGGGGATCGAACCGGCTCTGCAGAGGCTGCGGGCATCTTCACAACCCAGCGCTCAACCGCTGCGCCACCGGGGAGGCCCTGAATTTCTTTCATTTATTAAAATGATATATCCAAAGTGAATATATGTTCCAAAGTGCCTCTTTATTGATGTAGCAGAAAAAAATCTTATTATCAAAAAGGAGTTATGGTTTATGTTAATTTTAATACAAATTTCTACTTCACCTTATGTGATATTTTAAACAGATTTCCAGAGGGACATTTTAAATACCAGAATCTGATCTGACTCTTTAAGATAGCCCACTTGCTATTTCTGATTTCACATGTGTCTTGTGTGTTATGAAACTGCCCTGCCGTGGGCAAACTACCAGAATGTCCCCAAATGTCCCCATTTCACAAAATGGAAATAATCAGGTTCATCTCATATAATAAAGAAATTCAAATTCTCAGTTAATTATTAAAAAACAATTGGGGCTGCAATTGCTTACGAATTTTACCTTCAAGAGTGTTCCATTTTTGGCTTGAGTTAGAAATGAGTTTATGTATATTTTGGGGTATCCAGTTTAGAAGACTATTTTGTGTGTTTGAGGAACTCTGGGGTTAGGTGTTGATGGGAAATAGGCCCTGCTCTCAATATAGAAAGTAGAAGGGGCAAATTTCCCCTTTCTCTAACCCCTCACCATAAGGTACAAGCATGTGGCCTGGGCTCAGCCAAACAGGTTTTAAAACTGAAATCAGTGATGAGAGAATTGCAGGGAAGAACCGACTCTGGCAAACTTAGGACACAACTCATGATTCTGACTGGGTTCTGTGGTGGGACCAATGTCTGCGATACTAGTTATTGGCCATTGATGCTATCCAGCAGCAACCTCCAACTTAGGCAGGGGCAATGGTCTATCTAGGAGGGTATGGTTCCAGCTACCCAGCTTCTCTTTACTCCCACCCATTTAGTTCCTCAGCTTTTCCATCGCTTGTAGGAGTTCCCCAACATCATCAATTCCACTCTAGCTTAAGCCAAGCAGAATTTGATTCTTCTATGTAAAACAAAAAAGTCCTTTTTTCTCCATTTTTTTCTCCAATTGTCCCAAAGCAACCTAACTGCTGTATATGAGGCTTCCTCTGGGTATGGTTCCCTCCCCCTACCCATACAGGACAACGGTCTCACCTTTCTAGGCCAGCAGCTTGTGGAGTCTCACAGGAGGTTGTGAGGCCTCTGACCATTCTGGCACTTTCCCTGGCCTGGTCTCATGGGATGTTGTGAGGCTGCTGGCTGCTCTGGCACCTCCCCAGCACAGGTCTAGGGTCTCACCGGTTTTCTTATTGAATTTAGATTTCCCATTCATGAATCTGTCAATTAGATTATTTATCACTCTTCCTGAAATTTGCCACAATCTGTCAGTATTTTCCTAGCCTCTGAATAGTTCTCCCTCATTTAGATTTTTCCTGTCACTCAAGAAATGAATTTTGAATACCAGTGCCTATCAAGTCCAGAAACGCAGCAAGAATCCAGAGTCAATAAGTGTACAGGTCAGTGAACCAGATTATCAGGGGTGAATTTGCTCACTTTGGTTCGGACCCTTGGGGGCGTCCCCTAAGAGTGCTGTTGATTCTCTAAGGGTCACTGTTAAGTGGTGTCTGTTGGGATGACAGTCATGGTCAATGTGGACTCATAATGGGGCGGGTGAGGGAGAGAGGAAGGACTCTGGACCAGAGACCTGTTTGGCCACCACCCGGGATGAGACTCTTAATCTTGTGATGTTTTTGCTCAACAGTGGGTGGCCAAAAAGATGCAAGAGATTATTTTAATGTCTCCCTAAGAAACTATTTCACAGTGCAAAGTACAAGGACTATAGCATCAATAGTCATGAATTTAAATCCCCCAGGTGAATGACCTTAGTCAAGAGCAGAATTTCTACTTTGTCTATAAAATGAAGATAATAGCAGAAACAAGGAGTTTTTGTGGAGATTAAATGATCATGCAAGATGTCTGGCAAAATGCAAAATAAATATTAATTTTTAATCCTTCTCTGTTCTTCCAATGTAAGGTATTAAGAATTAACTTTAAGAATTAATGTTATGGTTTTTAATGATGTATAAAATATTAAAATTAAATGCACTGTACATGCCCTGAAAATGTTCTGTACATGTGAAAGAGCAACACAAATATAAAGCATTTTGATAGCTAAAGCACTACAACCAGGGAAATAACATTATTAATTATTATATATATATTCTTTAATTAATTCTGTCCTAATTTTCTTATCTTAGTAGAACACGGTATTCCCAAAGAAGCTATTACTTATCATTTATATTTGTTGAAAGGAATCAAGGGCTATGTAATCAAAGAATGAAAATAATCTAAAAGTCAATTCTAAAAAGTTAGCTTCCTTTGAAATGCATTTTTGTCACCAGAGGATAAGACCCTTGAAGGTAAATGCATTAATTACTTTTTTCATATCTCCAAATCCTGGCTCATTGCAGATGTCTTATCAACAAATTTTTGAGCTCAATTTATTAAGTGAAAAGTACAAAGTATTTCTTGCCAAGTATGTGTGTGACATGGGAGGATCAGAAAATAAGCGCAAGATTTGGAATTTGTTTTGTGGATTGAACATAAGCGCCAGGACAAAATATCTTACAATCTGAGGAGACTTGGTTTCCATGAAGAAATATCCCCAACAGACATCTGCATTTGGGTCTGAATTAACCATTTTAGTACCATAAATGGAACCCAGCTCACCACTCTGCCTTCATCTGAACTCCAATTCTTAGCATAGAACTTTGACTTCTGTTTGCTGAAGTATTGATCTGCCACAAATCCCACACACCAAAGGTATAATCTCACCTGTGTTGGCATCTTTCTTTTTTCTCCTTCCTTCCTGTCATGAAGAAAGACATACTTATTCCTCTATAAATTAACTCCAACTTGCCTAGTCATTTCCAATCGCCTTTGCCTTCCCAGGAGCTACAAGCCCTTTATTGATTATTTAGTCTCCTGCATCTCTACCACTCACACCTAACTTGACTTTCTCCGATCAGCATTGAAAGTGCTACAGACATTCCCACTTTTGAGAACAAACCCAAACTAAAAACCTGTTAACATTATATCCTCTTTCTTCTAGAGAAACACTGTTTACATACTGACATCCTGCTTACACCACAAGTAAGCTGCCACTCCCATTATTCCAAAATCATTTCAACAGGTTTCCTAGGGCCCTCCATATTGCTAAACGTAGTGGGTGTTTTTGAATCCTCCTCTTAAGCCCTCTACAGTACTTATCAATGTTGACTATACCCCCCTTTTTAAAGCATGATATTCCTTTTAGATAGACTATATTCTCTTAATTTTTTTCTTATCTCTTTCTCCCTCTCAAATTTTCTCCTAAACTCTATTTTGGTCTATTTGAAGGGTCTTCTTCCCTTGTTCATCCTTTCACATTGGAACTCCTTGAGTTATTCTACCCTAGGTCCATTTCTCTTCTCATTCTTTATTCTCTACTTCTATAATCTCATCTACTCACCAGTTTGCCAAAATAAGCAGTAATCATGTCTGTATCAGCCCCTGTTGCATCCCCAGAACCTTGAACTTCTTGTTTAGTGAAGGCCCTTAGGGTGATTCATTGTTGATCATATATGCAAAGGGCAGACACCTGGGCCTCCCTGGTGGTGCAATGGGTTAAGACGCAATCTATGGAGCTATTCACAGCCACTGCAGAATGAGTTCGATCCCCAGCCAGGGAGATACACACATGGCAGACCTCTCCTGTCTTGCCCGCTGCTCCCCTCAGCAGTGTATTTCAGTCGATCCACTTGTTCTGTTCCCCACTCTGTCTCTGGTGAATCTTCTCACCACCCCCCCCAAACCTCTGGCCTGTACCCCAGTTCTTGTATGCATAAATAAATAAATCTTTTTTTTTTTTTTAAAAAAAAAAGGGCAGGCACTTAACTCGGGTCTGACCTGTATTCCTTGGGCAGTTGGCACTCTGGAAGTTGGTTACAAAATAAAAAAAGAACTACAATCTGGAGAACTGAAGTGTAGGGTAGCTTGACCCAGTTTTCACAATAATGGAATTGTGTCCCTGGAAGATCTAGGGCAGCCTATCAAGGAATCTAGGCTACCAAGACACTACTGTAAGAAAAAGAATAAAACAAAAGACAATAATATAAATGGAATCATATGGGATGATAGTGTACATACTGCAATAAATTCTTCACTCAAAGCTGTTGGGCTCTAAGCTAGATGTTATGTTCTCCAGCAGTTAATGACAAATTCAGTGTTCATGACATCAAAAACAAATCGCTGCTTAGGGGAAATACAACTTTCTCCCCAGGGCATAGGAGGTTTCCTCCTAAGTTGACTTCATTCTTTCAGTTGACTCATAGTATTACATGAGCTACATCTCACAATAGCCTGCTTCTAAAATCCTCCATCAAAGCTTATGACATTATAACAAAATATTCTTCAGAAGAAGCAATGCTTTAGGGAGCCATTAATGTAATGCAAGTCTTCAGATTCCACTAATCTTGCTTGATTCAGGGTGTGAACTTAAAAATATCTGAGGAGTGTGATTGACTCGGCATACTTTGATCAACTGACATTATCAAAAATATTGGGTAATAAGAAGTACACCCTGGCAAATGTGTAGTTTTCAGTTTTCACTCATCTTTTTTACATTACAAATGAGCTGGGAATTTCACTGAAATATTTTTGTAGATGCACAGAAAATTGGAGTCTATAGCCATAAAATTCTAGTACAATTGTGTGAACAATTTTTTAACAAGGTGGAACAGGTGATCAAGTGAAGCAAACTAATCATGTCAAAAGAATTTTTTAGTTAGAACAGGATTTCTCCCTGGTGAGCACTCCAAAATATATAAATTAATTGGAAATATAACCCAAGGAACAAAATGGGGTTACTTTTTGTGGGGGAGTTATTATGCATCAGATCAAAAAATAGGCAATATCCATCAAATATAATAGCTTCAATTTTGAGGTTTTTTTCCCCTGAAACAATGTCTAACAGTTCAGTAACTATGATAATCACAGCTGTCCTACTTCTCCTTCTATACAAATAGGAGGATTGTAATTCCCGGCCTTCTTGGAGGTTAGGTGTGGCCATGTGATTTGATTTGGTCAATGAGATGTGAGCAAGAAGAATCCTTATTCTCTAGTAGAAGATTTAAGAACCAGCATACAATCCTCCACTCTCCCTTTTCCTCTCTGCAGTCATTAAAATGTAGTCACAGAGGTTTCTTTAGCCCAAATTTCTGTAGGAATAGTTTACCAACTACACTATTCTGCCTCTCTGTCTTGCAAAAATGTGCTGTGTTCATGCAGCACGCCATTTCTTATTTGTCAGCCTTAGTGTATGCTGAATGCTCAGCCTGGAATGCCTTTTTCTCTCCATATAAATAGTCACATAAATAATTGCTCCTGATAAGACCCAATGCAAATCACCTATTCCAGAAGACATTCCTGAATCACCAGCCTATTCTGGGGTTGCATTAGAAACACATTTGTGTATGCATGTGTTTCTAGAATATCCTATATATTCTTTTAATGTTGCATATCAAGTTGAAATGATCTGTTCCTTCCTTATTTGATTTTGAGTTCAATGAAGCAGAAACAAACATTCAGAATCTTTATGATCTCAGATCCCAACGTTGCACCAAGCACATAGCCTGTTTTCCATAAATGTTTGTTGGGGGAATGACTTAATGAGTAAATGAAAATGACTGTGTATGAGGCAAAAAAGGTCTTCTTCCCAAAGGCCAAGGTAAAAACACACAAAAAATCTTATTTTCTACTACAGAGGAGATAGTACATTGTGACCACTCAATAAATATGGAATGAATATCATGTTAAAGTAATTCTGCTTCTTATATCTATGTTTACCGGTATTTTAGAGAAGAAGGCTTGCTGTGGGAAATTTGTTATTTAGGTTCTCAAAAATTTGCATATTAATACAAGTTAATTCTAACATGGCCCTGGAACATGTTTACTGTGTTGATACCTACTTTTCTTCATCTGCTAATAAGAAAGCAGACCACATATTTCCCAGTCTTTAAGTGCCTCTCTATCCTGAAATGTGCCTTACAAAATTTTAAATCATAAGCACAGAGTAGCAGCCTTTTGAAATTGAACCAGAGAATGAAAGCCTGGAAGAAGTACCTGAAGCAGAGATTACATGTATTGATTGTGCCTCCAACCTACTGATAAAAATTATGTTGACAATTCTTATAAAACCCCTAGTATACTAACATTCTCTCCTCTGCTTATGAAAACCAAGTTTCAGGAATGAAATGTGCCTCCCCTATTATATTAATGCTCTTGGACATAGTGCTGGCAATTTAGGCTAATTTATGAAAAAACAGAAACATGTTAGGGCTTTAGTTCTTTATCTTCAGTATTACACTGTTTGAACAACAAATGCACGCATGCTTTTTCCTATTCATGGTGCTTAGCAACAATAGCACCACATTCTACTCCTTCCAATAAAATGTATTAAAAAGGAAAAAAAAAACTAGCCAAACTTTCTCAAAGTCTCAGGAAATGAGATACCACAAACAATACAAAACAACTTAAGATCTTTCTAGTGTGAACTCTATTTTTTCTGCTATACCTTTTATGAGAAGTGGTGGGTTAGTGGAGGATGTTCACATTTTATATTCTTCTCTGGATAAATATAGTAACTGGGAAAACAAGCACTAGTCGCTGAAGTCTGCTTGCCTGCCCCATGACAGTCACTCTTGGGAGAGTGAGTAAAGGACAAGAAATGTTGAACTTTCTCTCAAGATGAAATTCTGCATTCCAAATTAGTCAAATAAAGATATCCAGCCGGAGGGAGTAACACAGGGTCACAGGTATGCAGGACCATGCATCATGATCAGGAAACAAATGTTAAATAGGGCACTCCTGGAAAAATGAGCTCATTGTCATACCAGCGTGCCCTCCAAGAGAGAAACTTGACGCTTCCCTGGCACCATCCTCCCCAGCTAGAAGTTAAAAATAATAATGGTATCTGACACGGAGGGCGAACATGATGCTTATTCACAACGACAAAGGACACAGCCAGAGGTTCATACTCTTTCTGAATCGTTATTTTACAGATGAGCTAACAGATACCCAAAGCAGTCCCAGAGTTTGACACAGCAGGACTGGAACCTCCATGGGCCTGTACTCCTAGCCACGCTTACATTTAAGGCTAATCAGGTCTTACAGCTTGGAAATGCCAGAAGCAACTGGTTCAGCCCTCACCCAACATTTCTCATAGCAGTTTGGTTATGTGAAGACGTCAGTTACCAGATGTCTTACTAAAAAGGAAAATATGCAGTTTTCAGAACAACATTGTCTAACATTCAGTTTATGATATTCTATGTCAGGAGACGAGGATTCACAAAGAGATTAACAGAAAAACAAGAGCTATTGGATTAACAAAGACAGGTATTATTTTTGTTCAAAAACACTTACTTGTATTTTAACCCCTCAACACAAGGAAGGTTGTCTGCAGCCAGTGTCCTACCACTTCCCAGCTATTTCTCAGAAAAATAGATTGCCTAGAATTGGTAAATAATAAATATAAGTGAATTATAGTATAGATAACTAGATTTTCATTAGAGACCAGGAGTGAATGAGATAGGTGACTAAGCTATTTAGTTCAAAATCAAACTTCTCTCAGCATCAGGCCCTGCTATAGCACTTATTTGAAAACCAACCAGAATCTTCCTCACAGTTGCCTTTATCCCTTAGCTATGCCTTTTATCCCCACATTGCCTCCAGTAAATAACCTCAACTCATCAATTTACCCTATTCAATAGCATTAAATGTTGAACCTACAAGCTGGAAAACATTAAAAGCACACACAATGCATGCATCCATAACTGATGTTGTGGATGATGATTCATTACATAGAATTCCCACTTAGATTTCCATGGTAAAGTCTTGGGAAGATAAGTGCCAATGCAAAGGTAATTTGCAAGAGACTTTTTCTCTTCTCACAATCTTTCAGGCATGTCAGAGTGTTTCTGCTTTTGCTAGAAAAAGATTTGTTATGCTCTTTGATTCATCATATCATTAGATAAATCCTCTTTCTTCTTTCTTTCATTCTTCAAAGTGGCCTCAATCCCCACTTTCACCCTGATCTGTTTTTAAGGCTTCGACTATTAACCTAATAGAGTCACATTTGAAATGCATCTTTAATGTATTGAAGGAAGCAAACAGAAAAATAAATTTTCTAAATAAAAATGTCAAGCCCTAGTAAAATAAGACGGATTTATTTTCCTTTTGTATATCTGCAGCATAATTCGTTTCCACCGCTAAAAGTCTTGTGCAGAATACCAAGATTCACGATTTTTTTCCTAGAAGAAAACATTAGCCTAATTCCTCCACTTAAAATGATTTAACTTCCCAGAAGATGTCCTAAGCAGGCTTGGGGGATGTTCAGAGGCTCTCAGCAAATTAGCCATCCTCATGTCCTGGGATGAGAAGACCTTTAGAATGCCTAAAGTGAATTATTTAAGAGAAAGAGGGGAAGCAGACCAGCACTAGAATAATAATTTTTCAAAACCTTCTCCAAATATTTGTAATGCAGAAAATCTTGATTTAAAGAATGTCTTATTATTTCACAGATATACATCTATCAAGGTCACACCATGTCCTAAAAACAACTGCACAGCATGCACGTTACTCATGAGGTGTACGCAATGCTGTCCCTTAGTGTCTATTCAAAAGAAATTCCACTCTTTATTCCAGGTGCTTGGTGCCCTGGGCTTACATTCACATGCTGAAGGAATTTGTGTCTGCCTGTATTTTCTAATTTGTTGGCGGATGACTATTTTATGTAATCAACACACTATTGAAAGAAGCCAAGCATATCTATAAGCTAAGTTTAATGCTTAATGCTGTAATCAAATAAAATATACAATGGTACTTTGGGATGCATCCTTCATTATTGCACATCACAGTAATTAAGAATAAAATTGGTGAGTTAATGCAAATGAACTTAATTAGTATTACTTTTGTGTATTCATATCAATAAGAACTAGGCTTGGCTGCTGGTGAGGGAGAATCCAAAACAGAGATATAAAAATGATTGACACTGATTTTTCTCACACATCAAAGGATTCTGGCTGAAAGGTAGAACTCTCCACTCAGATATCACATTGAAAGTTTCTGCAGGGGTGAGATAGTAGTTTTGAAACTTTTGGAATCAGTCCACATCCTTCAAAAGAGAATTTGGACTGAGGGTAGGACTCACCATGTAGGGTGTGGCTTCTGGGACTGTCCTGTTTTAGCACCGAATGACCCAGAAACCTGTCACCAATAGCAGAATGCCTCTCCACAGTGCAGGGAAGTAGAAAAGCCCAGGAGGATGTTTTAATTCAAGTTGCTCAAGTCCATGGGGCAGCAATCCCCTCACATGTCCTGACTCAGGAAACAATAGCTCTTCTCAATCCGACCAGACCCACATAGTTCCTCTTCTTCTGTAACTTTTCCCTGTTCAACAAACAATTGGTAAACACTCAAACTATTTTTTAAAGTCCATTATTATTTTCTGTAGTTGTTTTTTATTGCAGTCACATTGGTTTACAACACTGTGTATAATCTAGGTGTACAGGTTCACACCTCTTCAGATGTATGTTACCACACCACACACACCACCAAAGTAGCAGTAACTCCCCACATCGTAACTCATTGGGTTCCCATTGTTTCTCAACCGCTATCTCCATTCTAGAAGCTTCAATTCTACAGTCAGTTTTCTAGTATTGGTTTTGGTTTTTTGTCCACGCCTTTGTTTTTCAACACTCGTTCTAAATCAGGCAACATCCAGATATAGCTCACACTCTAATCAGCATCCACGTTCACCCCTGATAATGATGAATTTGGTGTACCAGGGACAGGATCTGTCCCTTGTTCAGTACAATTTCTTCTATCTGCCACAGAAATTTTGGTCAACATTAACTGAAGAGGAGAAAAAGGCCATACAAACTCTGTCTAAACAACAGAAGGCAAAACTCAAAATCTTCAATTGCCATAACATTTGGAACATATTGAGAATGAATATGAAACACTTAGAAATATTTTTATAATACATTAAGCGCAAAAAGTGGGTTTACAGAATAATGTAGCAATATGATCAGGGTCTATATATAATATTTGCTTATTTACTTACCTATTTAATATGTTTTGGAAAAATATGCCCCAAAACAATAGCAGTTAATACCTTCAAGTTCAAGACCTAGGAAGAAACAGTTGTGAGGAAGAAGAAGAAGTCTATTCAAAACTGTTATAAAAGCAGAATGTAAGGACATGGCTGGATTTTTGGTTAGTGGTTACCATGAAGGTTTTACTTAAACTTCTTTGTCTTAAATCTTTTATGAGCCAGTATCTATTCGCCAACATTTAATTTCACAGATTCTGTCCATTTCTTCTTCACTCTTACTGTTTTGTTTTTGACTCAATTATTCTTGCTCATGCTTCTGGCTTTGAGTTGCTATTGTCATTTTGCTCAGGAATTTGTGTTTCATTTTTTCTTTTCTTATAGAAGAACTCCTTTCAACATTTGTTAAAGAGCAGGTCTGGTGCTGACAAACTGTTAGCTCCTGCTTGTCTGAGAAAATCTTTATCTCACCTTCAAGCTAGAATGATGATTTTTTAGGATGAGTATTTTTGGGGTGTAGTTCTTGTCTCTAAGGATAGTGAACACTTCCTTCTACCTTCTACTCTCTGATTGCCTGGAGAGTGGGTTAAAGTCTGGGGAAATCTTTTTTTTTTTTAAGATTTACCCATTTATTTATACAAGCACTGAGTACAGACAGAAGTGCGGGAGGGTGAGAGGATTCACCAGAGTCAGAGCGGGGTGCAGAACAGGCAGAAAGGCCGAAGTACACTGCTGAGGGGAGCAGCGGGCGTGGCAGGAGAGGTCTGCGTGCCATGTGGGACCCTCGCCAGTGGCCGGGGATCGAACTGGCGCTGCAGAGGCTGCGGCAGCTTCGCAGCCCAGCGCTCAACAACTGCGCCACGAGGGGAGGCCCTGGGGAAATCTTAATTTGGAAGCTTTTGTTATTTTTTTCCCTTGCTTCCAGTAAAATTTTTTTTTATCTTTGATTTTTGATAGTTTGACAGTGATGTATCTAGATGTAGATCTTCTTACATTTGAGAATTTGGATGTTCTCTCTGCTTCCTCCACATCCATATTAAATTCACTCTTTAAGTTTGGGATATTTTCAGTTATTATTTCTTTGACTAGAGTTTCTGCTCCCATCTCACTCTCTTCACCTTCTGGGATTTTAATTATTCTGAAGTTTCCTCATTTAATTGAATCTGATGATTCACATAGTTTCTTCGTTTTTTTTTCCTTTTGTCCTGATTCTCTCTCTTTTTCTAAATGTGTGATTCGTTCATTTGAATATTTCATATCTGAAATTCCTTCTTCTGCCAGTTTAATTCTATTTAAAGCACTTTCTAAATTTGTCTGCACTTCATTCAAAGTCTCTTTTTGTAATGCTTTTATATATATTCAATCTCTTTGGTGAAGAATTCTTTTTTTCCAGGATCTTCTGCCTGCCATCTTGGACCTTCTGTTCTGCCTTTGACTCACCTTCTAATGGCTTTGTAAACAATAAGCAGAACATTAGTTTAAAACAATAGAAGTTCACTTGTTCACAGTGCTATAGGTCAGCTTGTTTTGTTTTTCAAGATTTATTTATTTATGCATGCAAGAACTGGGGCACAGGCCAGAGGTGTGGGGGTGAGAGGATTCACCAGAGACAGAGTGGGGAGCAGAACAGGCAGATTGACTGAAATACATTGCTGAGGGGATCAGCGGGCAAGACAGGAGAGGTCAGCCCTGCCATGGGGTCAGCTCCCTGGCTGGGGATCGAACCTGTGCTGCAGTGGGTGTGGACTGTTTCATAGTGCTGAGACTTAACCCCTTGTGCCACAGGGAGGCCCCCCCTTTTTTTTAAAGATTTATTTATTTATTTATATAAGCACTGGGTACAGTCAGAAGTGCGGGAGGGTGAGAGAATTCACCAGAGCCAGAGCAGGAAGCAGAACAGGCAGACTGATGAAGTACACTGCTGAGGGGAGCAGCGGGCACAGCAGGAGAGGTCTGCGCACCATGTGGGACACTTGCTGGAAGCCGGGGGTCAAACCAGTGCTGCAGAGGCTGCGGGCAGCTTCGCAGCCCAGCGCTCAACCGCTGAGCCACTCGGGAGGCCCCCCTTTTTTTTTAACTTGTTTTTTGGATATCCTTTTGACTCCACATCTGTGAGATCATATTGTATTTTTCTGTCTGATTCACTTTACTTAACATAATGTCCTCAAGGTCCAGGCCCATTCATATTATCACAAGTGAAAAGTTCTTCTATTTTATGGCTAATAATTTATTATTTTACATATTTTATATATTTATATCACATATTTATTCATCTATCCATTGATGGGTACTTAGGTTGCTTCTATATTTTGGCTATTGTAAATAATGCTGTAGGGAACATTGGGATGCATGTATCTTTTCAAATTAGTGTTTCTACTAACTTGGCAAATACCCAAAAGTGGAATCAGTGGTTCATATGATAGTTCTATTTTTAATTTTTCAAGGAACCTCCATAATGTTATCCATAGTGCTTTAACCAATTTACATTTCCACCGACAGAGCTCATTTGTTCCCTTTTCTCCACATCCTCCACGTGTTTCTTATCTTTTTGACAATAACCATTCTAACAGGTGTGAGGTTGTACCTCACAATGGTTTTGATTTGCCTTTCCCTGATGATTAGTGATGCATAGTACCTTTCCATGCACCTATTGGCTATCTATATACCTTTGTTGGAAAATTATTTATTCAGATCCTCTGCCTGTTTTTTAATCAGATTATATGCTTTTTTGCTATTGAGTTATACAAGTTTTTATTTTTTGTAGTTTAGATATTATCCCCTTATCATGGTTTGAAAATATTTTCTTTCATTCAGTTTGGTAGCTTTTCATTTTGTTGATTTCCTTTGCTGTGAAGAATGTTTTTGTGTTTGATGTAGTCCCATGTAGGGAATGCAGGGAGGATAATTGGTTCATACAGGCCCTGATGCAGCAGTCTTGCTGATCTGTCCTTAATGTCTTTCAGAGAGAGGCAGCAGAATGGCTGGGGGGCAGCAATAGTGAGATTTGTACCCCACTGTTTTGCATGACCAAGATGTGAGCAAGCAGTGAATAAAACAGAATATGGTCAGTTTTGAGCATGCTTCCGGGTATAGCATCCCGGAAGACTGCTTGCTGTGGGTGTGGCCAAAGGGAGGAGGAGCTGAAGGGTGCAGTCAGAAGGCACCTAGCCAGATGAGTTTTCCATACTAGGAAACTGTGGGGAGGCAACAATCACTCAACAAAGTACCCACCTGCACCCTTTCCAGAGTCAGTCCCCTTATGACTCCAACAGGAACCATCAACAGCCAGGAAGGAACTTCAACAGTGTAGGGGGCAGGACCGGGCACAGTGCAGGTTTTCTGATCCCATGCAGACCGGGTAAAGGAGGAGTCAGAGTCCTCAGTAGTTTTGCAGGTTTTTTATTTGGGGTTCACCAGGCATATGGCAGGCAGGGGTGCTGGCTGGGGGGCTGGGAGGATGGCAGGCCTCCCAGCCCCCAGAAAGTCTTCACTCTATCTGGGCTCTCTAGCGTTTGTTCTGCTGCTTCTCGGCTTCTCTTTCGGGTTCTGCTGCTGCTGGCTGGGGCTGCTGGCGTCCCCCCCGTGACGCCGCCCTTAAAAGCACAGTCTTAGCTCAGCTGAATCCCATCTACCTATGCCCACACCCTACTCCAGGTGCCCGCCATCAGGCATGCATTCAGGACAAGGATCCATCATCTATCCTGATGGCGGAAGGGCAGAAAAGCCTGATATTTTCTTTACCCTACAAACAGCAACAGCAAAATAAGCACTTTTGTACCTTTTTACTTATCATACTTACCCTTGTATCTCAAATACACGAGGGCAAGAAGCAGAAGGTGAAATAAACAAAAAGCTAACCATGCCCCCCTCCTTTCTCCTAGGTTCTGGGTGCCTCAACAGTTTTCAGAGAAAGGAAGGAAATGACATGAACCCTAAACCTGATGATAGCACATTACATGTTTGTCTTGATGCAACTGCATTTTTTTTGACACCTGATAATGACTGAGACACTCTGAGTTCTATCATCAAAGAAAGAAATGGAGATTCAACAAAGCATGCTGGAAGGTCATGTTTAGAGAAAAAATAAAACCATTTCATGTGTGTTCCTCACCAAATTCATACCACTTCATAAGCCAGTTACATTTACAATGACTGAACTCTCATCTTTCAAGATTGGACATACTCAGTTCCAGTTACTTCAGAGAGGGAGAAATCCAGAGAGTGAACTTTGGTTATAAAGCCCAAACATAGGCAGTAATAAATACACACTTGCCCAAAGTGTATATGTGGGTGCATATGTGAGTGTGTGAGTGTGTGAGGAGAGTGTGTATATGGTAGGAAGATTCACAAAGAGGCACATGCCTAAGGCAAAAGGTGAAAGAAATGAAATAAGTGGAGGTCATGTCAATGAGCTCTGACAAAAGAAAAACAAGATTTTAAAAAGGAGACGGGAAAGTAAAAAGTTTAGCAGCAATTTGGATTTTCATTTATGAACCAGGATCTTAATGTAGGGAGAAGATCCAAACATGATGTACTGTTATTGAGGTTTCCAGAGTTACAAACTTTATTCCCTCCCTAGCCATTTGTCTCTTTGTTAGTTTAATAATTTTCCACAGCTGTTGTGTAATATAACTGCTGATGTACTACTGAGCTAATTTCTCCCAGCCAGTCCTGCTTCCAAGGAAACTAATGGGAAGAGACAACACCAGGGTCTTCCCTGCAAACCTGCGAAAGCTTGCAAATTGGGTCACAGTGTGCTTATTGCTGAAGGGAACAACTTAGACATGCTGTCATCCCCATTTAATTTTTTTCCTTTGTTTTTCCCTTCCTTGTAAATAGCACATCTTTCTCTTTGACTTCTAAAGAAATCTATTTCATTTTTTTCTTGCTGGCTCTTTAAGAAAAAAAAAAAAACACTAGGCCTAAAAAGTGAAAATATTTATTTTAGGCACAACTCGCTTTTCATCTTATAAAGAGCACGGTTTCTATTTCTTATGTCTCCCTGAAAGCATTTTACGATTATTTCTTGTCCTCTGGTTTCCCAGTTGTATGACTTTAACACCATTCCTGAGAGGCAGCTGTTTCCAGAATACTAAGCAGTTTATTGAGTTCATGAGAATTGTGACCGTTGGCAGCACCCACCTTCACAGTCACTTTCATTCCAATTTGCTGACTTCCACAGGAAGCAGTTTCTCCCGGTGTGTCCCTTCATCCAGGAACACGAGCGATCAAAGAGTCACAGACTGAGTGCTGGAAGGGCTCTCAGCAACCGTTTGTGCCAATCCCCTCAAATTCTCATTTACACATGAGGAAACTTAAAAGTGAGACCTTGAGAAATGTAACTGCTTGTTAACTAGTCACCTAGGAGCAGAGCTGCAATTAGCTCTTAGCAATCCTGAAGCTCTAGTCCCTGATCTGTGTGGCTTCCAAGATGTTGGTCTTGATATTACAGCACGTTTGCCCAAAGGTTGACCCTATGAAATTTCTTCAGTCTTCAGAACAAGTCCTAGATTTCCTTTATTAGATATGTAATTACTACTCTGATTTATGATGTTCCAACTGAGTGCCGAGTACTGTGTTGTTTCTTACACAGTGACACATTGAGAGAGGTATCATTTTCCCAGATGTTATAAAATTTAGGGGACTGATGAATAGCATAGAAAAAAAGATGGCTACATTGATAAAAGAAATCTGTGGAGCAAGTCTTCCTCTTCAATATAATCACGGCAACTAGCCTGGTCAAAATCTGTAGTTCACAAAGAAATAAAGGGCTTAAAGAAATATTCTCAGCTACTGAATTATGTAGTGAATTTGGTGTATGTAAATGTGTGTGCTGGTGGTCAGGGGAGTGATTATGAAAAATTAAGTCAGGATGAAGTTGGAGGCTAGGGAAGGGCTAGCAGGGTTCTGGAAAAGCACAGGTTTCTTGAAAAGATCAGGAACAGAAATAATGAAGGGCCTACATGTCCAGGCACACTTCATCTTCCCAATTTGCCAGAAACAAGTCAAGTCACAACCTAAGTAGTCTGCAAAACAGGTTATCTTGCTCTTACTGTAACACATAAGTTCTAGCCTATCTCCTGTGATTGTTACCTTTTTCTTGCTGTTATTTTGGTAAAATAGATCTACTGAATCTGCCCCTCTGAAAAGTTTAGTATAATCTTCTCTCAGGAATTGAAATGGTTTCTCTAGTTTTGAGCTTGCTCACATGTGGGTGAGTTTGTTAATTGCTGCTTCAAATCCTGCCCCAGGTTTGCCCTGATCCTTGTAGTGAGGGGAATCCAGAGAATTCAGTGAATCACAGGGGTGGGGGCGGGGGTGGGGGCAGGGTGGCAGGAGAAAAAGAAGACAGAGAGCATCCTAGACCAGCTCTGCTCTATGAAATGCTCCATTGTTTGGTATTTAAAGACAGTAAAACAAAACAGCAAAGACTAAGGAACACTAACAGGCATCAAACTAAAAGGAAAGACCCCCCTCCAGAAAGTGTTTGTGTCCAGAAACAAGGCATTCTAATTAAGAACTTAGTGAGACATGTAAAACACTTGGCAGAGAATTATTGAAGTAGGAAATTAACAAGCTTCAATCCCAGTATTAAATTAGTCTTCTGGATTCCAAAATCCAAAAATGTATCCTGTGTTGTGTTCTAAATTGAGTGAAATTATATTCAGGGGAAAAGAAAGGTGAGGGCTTTCTCTACAGAGAGCCATGGGGTCGCCAAGGGAGTGTCAGGAGCAGGCAAGTGTGGAGCCAGATGCTGCCTTTATTTAAAATGTTGATGTTTCATTTATCATGGATTTTTTTAATTAATATTGATTGAAAATATGTACAAGAATATTATTTATTTTGATTACTGAGCTATTTTGCTTCTTCTGAAATTTAGTGGTTTTTTTTTCCTTTTAAATAAGCATTTTTTTAAAGATTTATTTATTTATTTATACAAGAACCAGGGTAGAGGCCAGATTCACAGGAAGTGAGAGGATTCACCTGAGACAGAGCAGGGAGCAGTACAGGCAGACTGATGAAATCACTGCTGAGGGGAGCAGCGGGTGCGACAGGAGAGGTCTGCTGCACCATGTGGGACCCTTGCTGGCCGGCCAGGATGGAACTGGTGCTGCAGAGGCTGCACACAGCCTCACAGTGCAGCTCTCAACCACGTGCACCACCAGGGGAGGCCCCATGAAATTTAGTGCTCCTTATGAGCATCTCATTTGCTTTACTCTAGCATCAGACCTGGTAAGGATTCTCATTTATACAACTGACGCAGTGACTTGTGTCTTCCCAAAAATGTTGAAGTGTTGACCCCAGCACCTCAGAACGTCACCTTATTTAGAAATAGGAAAGCTAACTTAGGAAAGATGGGTCAGAGTTGAAATCAGGGTTCTGACAGCGTAGGAATATGGCAACCCTGTAAAAATTCACCAATCAAGGAGATTAGAGGAAAGAAAACCTCTGAGGACAGGTCTGTGGTCAAAGCAAGTGAAGCCATGAGTGCTCTCTCAGATAAAAGCTGCTTTTTCTTGAGAAGCCTTTACCCATCTGGGAAGAGCATTTTTTTAAAGACTTATTTATTTATTTATACAAGAACTGGGGTACAGGCCAGATGTGCAGGAGGGTGAGGGATTCACCAGAGACAGTGGGGAACAGAACAGGCAGACTGATGAAATACACTGCTGAGGGGAGCAACTGGTGTGACAAGAGAGGTCTGCATGCCATGTGGGACCCTCGCCGACTGGCCGGCATTGAACCGGCACTGCAGAGGCTGTGGACAGCTTCACAGCGCTGCGCTCAACCGCCTGTGCCACCAGGGGAGGCCCTGGGAAGAGCGTTTTTGAGCCCTGCCTCTGACCTCATGCTGTAACAAACTCCTACTAAGTGGTCAGCTCAGTACTAGTTTCTGTATCAGAAAGAAAGTGTTCAAGAGTTGAAAGGAGGGGTCATATCAGGACATAAGGAAAATGTGTGAACAATGTAACTCCCTTGACCTTGTCTTGAGGTTGCCCTTCATGAAGAATTTTGTGTTCTGTTTTTGAAAAGAAAAATAGGAAGACAAGAAAAACAGGGAAGGAAGACACATAAACATGAAGAGTTGAAGGTCATTAGCTTTTATCCCCAGCATCATATTTCAGATTGGTCTATAGAGAAACCAACTCTTGTCACCCTTAAAATTGCATTGTTTGGAGGAGGCTGATCTCTTTTGTAAACACCTGATACTCTCTGACCAGGACCTCCCTGTTTAAGGTCAGTTCCCTTGCGGTATGTAGCTTTTATATTCTCTTACACTCCTAGCTACTGGTGTGATAAAATGAACAGCATCAGTCTCTGCTTTGGGACAGGAGGCCTGACCATCCCCTCTGTGGGTTAAGGGGAGCCTGGCTGATTCAAACGACAGTGAGAATCCACGCAAACACGAGGGCTTCTGGAACTTGGTGACTGTGTTGGTCCTGCAGGGCCAGCTGGACAAGGCCTGGCAGATGCTTTCCAAAGAAGCCGATGCCAGCCCCACCTCTGCAGGCATGTGCCAGATCCTGGGGGAACTGATGAGAACTATACCTGTTCTCAGCCCTGGTAACACTCAGACACTAACAGAGCTGGAGCTGAAGTGGCAGCAGACACGAGGAATGCGAGCGGCACCTTCAGGATGGCATATTTGCCTCCAACCCACACCTGGAGTCTCTCTGCTGGAAGACGAAACTGCTTTGTTGGAGCACAAGGAGCTTCTTAGTAACTATCATTTCCCAGTGATCCGACTCTACTCTCATCCCACAGTAAAACCCATTGACCTGCACTTTCATGCTCAGTTTAGCCTTGACCTGTTTCTGGGAGGTGAAATCAGTCCAGAACCCCTGGACAACATCTTGATGGCAGCCTTCGAGTTTGACATCCACCAGGTAATCAAGGAGTGCAGCATGCCCTGAGCAACCGGTGGTTTGTGGCCCATCTGACGGACCTGCTGGATCACTGTAAACTCCTCCAGTCACACAACCTCTATTTTGGATCCAACATGAGAGTTCCTCCTGCTGGAATAAGCCCCTGGACTGTTTGCTCATCACAGCCTGTGGCAGCTGGGGGTGGATTGCTTTGACTACTGCCCAGAGCTGGGCCTAGTATCCTTGCAGCTGTACATTGAGCCCATCCCTCTGAGCACTGAGCAGAAAACCCTTTAGGTACTGCGGATTTGTGAGCAGCGGCAGATGACTGAGCAAGTTCGCAGCATTTACAAGATCTTAAGCATGAAAGCTGTCGGCAACAACCGCCTGGGCTCAGCCCTCTCGTGGAACATTCAAGCCAAGTACACCGCCTTCGCCACGCTGGTGTCTGACAGGTTCCTCACAGATAACTGTGAGCGAGGCTGCTTTTCCAATTTGGATCTCATTGACAATCTGGGGCCGGCCAGGATGCTTAATGATCAACTGACATATCTGGGGAAGTACCACGAGTTCCACAGATTGTATGGCGAGAAGCCCTTTGTGGATGCTGCCTCTCTCCTCCTGTCTCTGATGACTTCTCAGATTGCCCCAGTCTTTCTGGATGACACTTCTAACCGACACCCCGCTGCTTTTAGAACAGAAACAGGTGATTTTTTCAGTAGAGCAAACCTATGAGCTGATGAAATGTCTAGAGGACTTGACCTTAGGAAGACCAGAGCATGGAGACCCTGATGCCCAGATACTCCAGGACGATGACATAGAAACCACCAAGGTGGAAATGCTGAGGCTTGATCTGGCATGCAATCTTGCTCAGGCAATTATAAAAGAAGGCTTACTGGAAGGTTCCTGAGGTCTTCTGAGGGCTGCTCCAACATGGTATATTTGTATATAATTTTTTTTAAAGAATAAATGTTTTCTTATGCAAAAAAAAAAAAATACAAAAACTGCACTATGCCACGCACTAAATGGCACCTAACATTACTCCAATACTATGCAAAGGCCATCCAGAACTACTCTCTCAGACCTCAGGTTCCTGGGTTCTGCCACCTTTACAATGCCTCCCACAGCAATGCTTTCTAGTGATCAGGACAAATCTTTTTTCTCTAACCTCAAAAGTTTTCAGTCTCCTCATAAGAACTCTTAGAAGCCAGCTTAGTTTTCTCATAACCAGTATTTCTAAGCTAAAACAACTCATCAGTGGGAAGTAAGAGCCTCAGAAATAGTCCCTGAGTTAGAACTTAGCTCTTTCTGAGACCAAGGACCCTCAAGGTCAGGGTCTGAGCCTTATTTGTCTTTATTCCACTAATGTATGGAATGATATTCCATACACTTACTAGATGGCACTTACTAGATGACCAAGAAACATGTTGATCTAAAATGCTATGCATCAGTCCCTCAATCAGAGGAGTCAGCTGTCCCAAGTGGGACAGGGGTTTGCCTTTGGGGACAATGACTTCCAAAATTAGATGCTATCATCCCATTTACCTACAACCCTAGAATCACTTGCCTAGTGTTCTTCATTGTAATAAGAACAAAGACCTATGTTATGATTTGAGATGCTAGAGGCAGTTAGATACATTCTAATTAATTTGGGTGGATTGAATAACCAAAGTAAAGGACTTTGAATGTTCTGTTATTTGGCTTTCTATTTAAATACTCAATGACTACCTGCTCCTCTGTGTGCTGTGAATCACACAGTGAATAAGTGATTTAAGGAGACTAGTAGATTATGCCCGAGAGGGCTTGTCAATATAGCTTGCTATCAACTGCCACTTTACATCAAGGCTAATGGAATGAAATGTAATATGAAATTCTGGTTTGGAGAAAAATAAAATAGTGGTTGTCCATTGATTAAATTTACCTGAAAGTCTGACATATCATCAACCAAATGTTGTATTTCTGAATGAGTCATGTACTTTTAAGAGACTGCCAGGAAAAGGTATTTTTATTTTTGATTGATCTCTGAAAGTGTTTGTTCCCTAAGTTAACTCCTGTGAGCCCCATGCTATGCACTCAGAAACTCCAAATCTTTCCAGGAAATACTGTGGATCTTGATTATACTTGACTATCTATCCCCTGCTGAGGAACACCAGTAGGATTTAATTTAGCAGTGGGCTTAGGCTACAGACCAGAACAGTTCAAACCTCACATTTCACATATGAGGAAACCTTTCTGCTGTATTGTCTGTATTGCTTCTTATAGATGCAGTAACAAATTACAACAACTCATTTACTTAAAACAATACACTTTTCAATAATCTTACCATTCTATTATCTTCTAGAGGTCAGAAGTCTAAAATAGGTCCACATAGCTGCCGTCTTTCTGCGAGTTCCAGGGAATAACTCCTTTCCTTTCTCTTTGTAGCTTTCTGAGACTGCCAAATGTCCTTTGGTTTTTATCTCTCCTCCTTCATCTTTAAAACCAACATTCCTTTACCATATAAGTTAACATATTTCCAGGTCCTTGGAATTTGATTGCAGATGTATTGGGGGAGGCATTATTCAGCCTACTATGTTTTCAAAAGAAGAAATCTTGTAAACAAGTCAGTGAAATTATTTCGTTTTTCACTGAAAATACTTCTGTCCATTGATGTAATCTTGTCAACTTCTGGCAAGTGTGGCAGTGAGAGCAGAGAGTGTGGGCACAGGACTTACACCAGCTCTGGCTAACCTGGTAGTGCCATTCACAAGCTTTGAAGGTTGGGAACAATTTGTGAATTGTCCGGGTTGTTTACTCACAGAAACCTTGAAGGAAATGGAGGCAGGAGAATCAGAAGGTGAGGGAACTGAAATGTCATGATAAGTAATTACATACAAAAAAAATGTGTGTTCCATCCAAACAGCCATTTCCTTGGCTCTGTTTACCCCTGCAATGTTAGTACCTACAATAAATATTTGATAAATGAGAGAATTAACCTGTACTGTGATGGCTATTTTATGAATCTGTACTCTGTACAATTTTATGAACCTGTACTATGATGGGAATTCTTTTCAGAAATATACCCTCCAGTATAAAATATAAAATGAAACAGACTCAAGAGAAATCTTACAAATATTTTTGACTATAGCAGACATCAGTGCTTTGCCCGCAATGCTTTAGTGGAAGCCATCCCCACAACTTCCAACTGCCAAATTCTTCTGTGTGCTGCAGGTCCTCTCTGGCCACCATCTGGCAGAGGACAGTGCAGATATGCCAAAGAGTTAATACCTCCCAGAGCTGCCCTCAGTCAATGCCTGACAAGAATTAAGAGAAATACTTAATCCCATTAGTTTCTTGGATGAGATAACTCCAAGGTAGGTTCTCCATCATCTTCCAGTGTGCCACTGTAGGATGGCGCCTCAGAGACCAGGAGTCCTCCTTCATCTACAGGAGAAATGTTCCAAGACCCCCAGTGGATACCTAAAACCTCAGATAATACAGAACCTTATATATATATATATATATATATATATATATATATAATTCTGGAATTATATATATATATATATAATATGTCTTTTCCTCTAAGCACATATTTATGCTGGATATTTAATTTATAAATTAGGCACAGTAGGAAATTAACAAAAATAACTAATAATAAATAAAATAGAACAATTATAGCAATGCACTATATTAAAGTTATGTGAATATTCTCTCTCAAAATAGTACAACTAATATTTTCAAACCACAGTTGACAGCAGATAATTAAAACTATAAAAAGCAAGCTATGGATAAGGCAGGATGACTGTAGTCTCCTCAATAATACATTTTTTTGTTAACTTCTTTCCTCTGTCTCCGTTCTCCAATTTTCCCTACCAGTGTTTACTGGAATCATCTCCTAAGTAAACCACCTATATTAAATCTTTGCCTCTGGGTCTGCATCTGTGACCATAAGCTGTGGCATATCTGCAGCCAGGAGAGGTTGAAAAAGGCAAGTCGCAGGTTCACCCTAGAGTCCCTGGGGGCAGGGGAGTGCAGCCCACCCACACCTTGCTTTTAACTCCGTAAAGCAGATGTTAAACTTTTAGCCTCCAGTACTGTGAGTGAATACGTTTCTGTAGTCCTTTGTTATGGCAGTCCCCGGAAATGAATATACCTTTACACAGAATAAATCATTCCTTTTAGTAAAACTGAAGCATCTTGAGAAATGTTTACCTGTTTTAGACATCTAGGATCTAATTTATCTGTTTTGAAATGGCAATACATATGGTCAGAAGTGGTTATTTGAAGCAGATAACATTAACATTACTCCCCTGTATAAAATCCTCCGGTGGCTTGCATCCCACTTAAAATTTAATTTGAATTTCTTCATTGAGCTTCAAAGCACCAGGTGGCTCCAGCCAGCCTCTCCAACTCTTTCTCTTTTCCTCATTCTCTGGCTACATGAACCTTATTTCAGATCCTTGAACTAATCTCTGAGCCACTATATGAGCTCTCTGTCTTTTGCCTGGAACCTTATATCTGCATTGTTAACCCCGCCTTTTCATTCAGATCTCAGCTTAAACACCGTCCTTCAGAGAAGCTTTCCTGGCTTTCCTATCTAAAGTCACCATCAGAACATCTTCTAATGCTCTTTGTAGCTGTGTGTAGTATCTTCTGTTTCTCCTCTCTCATTATTATTTTTTTCCTGTTTTTCTTCTCCTAGATTGTGAGTTCTATAACAGGAAGCTGTCTGTTTGACTCACTCTGCTATTTCCCACTATTAGAAAAGACGCTGGCAGAATCCGGGTTCAATAAATATTTGTAAGTAAATTAATAAAAGAATAAATTAATTTTGAAAGAGATATAATGGAGTGACTTTCATTAGTTCCTCTTTGGTAAAGTTTGCAAACTCTGATTCCTTCTGTGCTGGGAGGTTCAGTAAGACGATGCATAACTGCATTGCAGGCACAGAGGCCAAGCAGACCTAACATCTGCCACGGGGAGTCTGAGCCTGGTGTTTGAGCCTAGATTTTCTGAGTTTTGTTTTTTTTTTTTATTTAAGATTTATTTATACAAGAACCCAGGTCAAATGTGCGGGAAGGTGAGAGAATTCACCAGAGACAGAGTGGGGAACAGAACAGACAGACTGACTGAAATACACTGCTGAGGGGAGCAGCAGGCAAGACAGGAGAGGTCTGCGTGCCATGTGGGTTGCTCCACTGCTGGCAGGGATTGAACCGGCACTGCAGAGGCTGCAGGCAGACTCACAGCGCTGCACTCAACTGCCTGCACCACCAGGGAGGCCCAGATTTTCTGAGTTTTTCTTTAAAGATTTTTTCTTTAAAGATACATCTGAAATCCAGATTTTCCTATAAGGAAAATCAAGTATTTAAACATCATTTCAAATTATTTTCCACACTGTTCAAGTCAAACAAAATATGTCTGCTTATTAAATACTGTCCAAAGCCCCCATTTTGCCCTTTAAGCTTCTTTAGTTTCTAGGACAATAAGAGGCTGATGATGGGAATGTTGAACTGTTAGCTTATCAGAATTTAAAAAGGGAAGGGATAGTGCGGTTTCAGGAGCCTGAGAACATATAAATAACACACAACCTAATGAGAATATTCATATTGACCCTATCCTAAAGAAAAAAATTGAGAGCAGGGAGATCTTTTCTTGGAGTTGACTGGGTCTACAGTCAAACCTCCGCAGCCTACTCAGTCCTCTCTTTTGAGAGACTTGAGCTGTTTTTGATAAATGAAGCAGGATACAAGAACAATTGTGGATACTAGGAATCTACTTAAGTCCTCAACCTGCGCGTGTAAGAAAAAGTCTTAGAACTTGTTGCTTTGTACTATCTTCAAAATTGATTACATGTGCTTGTTTAGTGCTTATGAACACATTTTATAAACATTCATGATTCATAATCTTGTATTTTATATAATTTATATATATTTAATATATGATGAAATTCATAATTATGAATGCATTTATTCACTTCAAAGATGTATTCTTCAGTGCCTGAAATTTTTGATGACAAAGAGTTACTCTCTGCCCCTGTAGGTGCCAGGAATGTTCTCACATTTTGAAGTTTGAGGCCCAGCATGTGGTTGTTGCACTTTCAGGTATAGATTTAAAGGGCTGGAAATTTAAATTAGATGATCTCCCTAAAATGTCACACATCAGTATGCAAATGGTGAAAAGTCCCATGTGGGAGTTTCAACTTTTTATAGTTTTCAACTATTAGGTGATTGTGGGTGAAATCAGTTACCATATCTGGGCCTCAGTTTCTAAATCTTAGAATAAGGGCGGTAGTTATAAAATAATTTGCATATCTTTCTTGAAGGTCTTTAATTATATAACTCCACCTCAAATTATATGACACCTGCTTCTTCAGGTGTCACTTAGGTACTTCAGTGATGCCCACCAGCATCTGCAAGAGTACAAGAAACAGAGAATGCAAAGATCCCCCAAAAAGGAAGTAATAGAATCAGCTTCCTCCACATTCTCATTCGATGAATGGGGTTTATGAGAGTAAGGGAAACTTCTGTGGCAAACCACTGACAGTGAAACCCACCTATCTACCATGGCTTCATGTCCATAAGCTGTCTATTTGAAGGAAAAAACAGTTCTGAACAATTCTGGAAAGAATCTGAGGAAGATTATTTTTAATCATAAGCTGAGGAGTATATTTGTTTCTTAATCCTTTGAATAAATGATGCATGGAGTATGTACATTTTAAGGAACGGAATGCTTTTGGGTTGTTTTCCTGGAATGCTCCATATCTGAAGAATTTCTGAAGACCAGTAATAAATATATACAGCCATATAGCTAAGAGATGAGAAGAATGCCCTTATGTGTCTGTTTCATTTGCTTTTGAAAAATTCATTAATAAGCAAGCATATCCAATAAACATGCCAGATAAAACAAAGGTAATTAGAGCCATGTTTAACAAGTCAATAATAAGAATAACAAATGATTTTTTTTAGGGGATTTCCTTATAAGGTTCCCAAAACTTCCTAAATCTCTTTCTTTGTTTTCTTTTCCATGACTATTTTCTCTTGATTAATATTTTGCTTTCCTATGATTAAAATCCATTTTCAATTACACAGAGTTACAGAAATAAGATGAGAATGTGGAAAAGCACACAGAATCATGAGAATAAGTACTCTTTGCATTCAAATTCTCTTTATGCACCAAATGATCCAAGTCAGCAATACTAAGTCTTTTGGGTAATTGGTGTGGAGATGCAATGGGTAGTGAGGGATGAAATGTGAGTTGAGGAATACTAAAATCACACACACACACACACACACACACACACACACACACACACACACACTGGTTTCTGTGCTGCAATTCCCATGGGTACATTGCTAAATTCTTGGTTAGTCAAGGTTCAGGGTAATATTTGTTTTGTCCAACAAAGGATAGTCAAAGGTCCGGGCTAGAGAAAGGGATCCCTCTAGATTTCCATAGCTTACTGATCATACCTTATACACTTAAAGCCATTGTGGAAAAGAAAGATTTGGAATTTTACAGACCTGATTGAATTGAAGGTCCATACTTACAAACCTGTTATGTAACCTTACACAAAACATTTACTATTCCTGAGCCTATATTTAATCTTCTCTATTTGGTGACTATAATAATGACTAATTCATAGGATGTTTGAGGAATAAAATATCACATGCAAATTATCCAGCAGGTGTTCAACTCATGTTTAGGCTGTCCCATCAATCCAACCTGATGCACTAACCCCTTGGCTCTGGTTTCTGTTATTTTCATTCAGATTCACCAAATAACCAAGTAGGAAAAAAAGTTTAACAACATACATAGAATATTTTTTTTCCTTGTTAGGTATACTGAATAGTGATTTATAAATCAAAGTTTATATTACTGTTTTTCAAATTAGATGGTTTGAATCTAGTAAAGGGGGCCATTCTAAGCAACAAAACATTTCTACCTATAAAGAATATAAAGATGTGTATTCACAGACCACTGTTTTGGGAAAATATCTAAGTGTTCCTTTAACTGTATGGATCTGAAGGAAGTTACTCTATTACTATTTCTGAAACTGCAAGGTGACCATTGACATGAATGCAATGTTTAACACTGAAAAGAAGACCTGAATAGATATTTGTCCAAAGAATAAGACAGTTGGCCAACAGGCACAGGGGGAAATGTTTATCACCACCTATAATTAGATAAATGCAAATTAAAACCAGAGTGTGATAATAGCTCATACCTATGACAGTGACTTAAATCAAAAAGACTAGAAACAACAAGTGTGATAGAAGGTGTGAAGTAAAAAAAGAGCCCTTGTACACATCGGTGGGAATATAAAGTTGTGGTGGTTTCTGGGGAAAACAGTATGGAGTTTCCTTAAAAACAAACTACTATATGATCCAAGAATTCCATTCCAAGGTACCTATCCGAAGAACAAAAAAACATAAATTCAAAAAGATATATGCCCCTCTCATTTCATTGCAGCACTAGTCATAAAAGACAAAACATGTAAACAACCTAAGTGTGCATCAACAGATGTGGATGAAAAGGTGGGGTATGTAAACACCATGCAATACTACTGAAATGATAAAAATGATAAAATCTTGACATTTGCAAAAGCATGGATGAAAGGTGGTGATTATGCCAAGCGAAATAAGTCAGGAAGAGAACAACATATACCAGATTGTTTCACTCCTTCGTGGACTATACGGAAACATGGGAGACAAACAAGACAAAAGCAACCCTTAGACTCTGACAACAAAATATTGGCTACCAAAAGGGGAAGGTTTTTGGGGTAGGAAGATGGGAAGAGGGAGTCGATTGGATGTTGATGGAAGGTTATTATAATTTTGCTGGTGGCATGGTTTCATACATTTGAAGAGATGTGAAACCGTACTCCTGAAATGTATAGTGTTGTAAACCAATGTCACCTCAATTTTTAAAAAGGAAGAAAGAAAATAATTTATTTGAAGAATTGGAGCATTGTTAGTTGAGTCAAAGCCATTTTAGGATTTCTTGCCTTTTGACCAGGATGGTAGGGATTAAGGGAGGTACACGGAATGTTTCTAAATTCTCTATATTAAGGAATTACTGCTCTGGAAATTGTTTGTGGAAACTCTGGATGGAGACCTAGTAGAAGATACAAAGAATGTTTCTTACCAGAATATTTTTCAAACCCAGAAAAGTCAGTGTAACAGGGCCCCCCTGCTGGTTCAAGAGGTTAAGATATAACCTATGAAGCTATCTGCAGCCACCACAGCACGAGTTCGATCCCCAGGTAGGGAGCTACACACATGGCACAGCAGACCTCTCCTGACTGGCCCGCTGCTCCCCTCAGCATTATACTTCAGTCAATTCGCCTGTTTTGTTCCCCACTCTGTCTCTGGTGAATCCTCTCACCCCCCACACCTCTGTCCTGTACCCCAGTTCTTGTATGCATAAATAAATAAATCTTTAAAAATCTTTAAAAAAAAAAAAAGGAGTCAGTGTAACATACCCCAGCTGTGCACAATCCAACTTGGGCTTGAGAATCAATTCTCATAAACGATTCTCTTAATGAATGAATAACCCAGAATAAACTGATGTCAAACTCAGTTTGAATGTGAAAGTAGTGATATTTCTCTTATTAATGATTGAAGAAAGAAAGAAATTCTGGGACAGAAACCAAGGATTTGAAAGTGGAACTTAGACTGGGCTTCAGGCAAAATGTTTCTTCTCTCTCTCTGTGCCACATCACAGCCTATCATTAGCTATCCTATAGGAAATTCATGAAAGGGATACCTTCAGCAGCCACAGTGGAACTAGTGGAAGTAGGAGGTAAGCAGGTTAAGATTAAAGCCCTGAGACAAAGGCTTTCCACATCGCTCCAGGAAATTTCTGTGAATGTACTGCCCAGAGCCAGGGTGAACCAGATCCAACCAGCAGACAAACCCCCTATGGCCCAAACCTAAAATACTAAAATCTCCACTTAAAGCAGGAGTCCTGTTGCCATTTTTTAAAAATACGATGTAGAACCAAGCACTGTGAAGCCGCTCACCTTGCTCCTGAGCATGCTTAGACGCCACAGGAGACCCCCTTCTCACACTCTTCCTCTCTACCCTTGCCTTGCATTAAAAATCAGGGAAACATTGCTCTCACTGGAGGTGGCACTGCTTTCTGGAGCTTCTGCCAGTGCTCCCCTTACTTGACTCAAGTAATTAAATCTGCTTGCAAACACCCAGTGATCTTAGAGTACCTTGGCTCATCAAGTGACTGAACCTTTTGATAGGTCACACTAGCCCATATGGATGCTGCAAAAGAATCCCTGTGCCCAGAACAACACTCAGGAGCAATGACCTACTGGGGCTCCAGGAGAAGGCGCTTCTTAGACCAGGATGACTTATCAGCACCAAGGGAGTGACTTGTTCTTGGGAGGGTTAAAGTGAAAGATCATGTCAACATCATTTGGGTAATAAAGGAAATCTAACCATATAATATATTCACAGACTGCTTAGGTCTGGATGTTTTGTTTACACGTGAATCATTTCCTTGCCCATGCTCATCTCAATTGACTTAGTTAAAATTGTTTCCAAATTGATTCTAAAGAACAGAACCTGACCAGAATGGAAACCTGCCGCATCTAATCACCAAAACCTGACATGACTTATCAGCCCACCCAGTGAGCAAACGAAGTTTTGTGCTTGCTTTTAAATGATTTTTCCTCCTGCACTCTGCCTTTTAACACAAAGAATGAAAAGGAGGGGAAATGTGTAGAATTCAGTCATATTTATTCACCAGATACAAATTATTTCTCCATTATAAATTCAGTCCTGAATTATTCTTTAGTAACAAAACTGGCTCTGTGTTTTATTCATAAAGGAAGCCCATGAGATCTTTCAACCCATAGCTCTGTTGGAAAGAACACTTCCATGACACTGTTCACCCTTCACTTAATCACATTTCCAGACAGCACCCCTCCAAAAAAAAAAAAAAAGGCAGAAGCAAAAATTCACTGGGAGGCATATCTAATGCAGAAGGTAAATATAAGCTACTGGAAAGATGTGTCAAATAAGTAACAAGGAAAGGGAAAAAAAGCAAAGCACAACCCAGTTAAAACAGGAGGAAGGAATCACACACCACTCAGCAGGGGAAATCGCTGCATTTTACTGAAGCAGGTGCACTGGGCATGTTTGCATATTAAATCATTATTGGGATTTGAAGGATCTGTGTAAGAAGGCAATGCCACAGTTTGATTCTCATGCTATTTATAATTCCTTAACAATGTTTGATGTTTTGCAGTCAGAAAAGTAGATGGTGGGATTAGTTCACTAAAAAAAATTAAGAATATTTATTTAGTTCTTTCTGCTGAATGAAGTGGCTCAACCGTCATTTATATTTTTCCAAAATCATAAAAAATATCTTCGCTGTTTATAACACTATATAAAATATGGTGTAAAGAGAATTCTTGCTTGTCCAGATGCAAGAATAGAGGAAACCACCCAAGGAGTGGAAATCAGACCTCCCACAAACCATGTTCAGAGCTCTGATCCAAGACCCTAAAAGGGAAAACCATCTTAATGAGACTGAGAACCTCCACACTCACCTCAACTGGGGTCCTCGAGATGGGGAAGAAGTTGCTCAAATTGCCCCTCATTCTTGTTTCTGGGAGCTTGGCCTAAGGTTTTCGCAAGATTTTCTCACTAAGTACTTAGCAATATATTCCACTACATATTCTTGCACAGTAAATTATTTTTTAAAGATTTATTTATTTATGCATACAAGAAACTGGGGTACAGGCCAGAGGTATGGAGGGTAAGAGAAGTCACCAGAGACAGAGTGGGGAACAGAACAGGCATATTGACTGAAATACACTGCTGAGAGAAGGAGTGGGCGAGTCAGGAGAGGTCTGCTGCACCATGTGTGTATCTCCCTGGCTGGGGATCAAACTTGTGCTACAGTGGCTGTGGATAGCTTCACAGGTTGTGTCTTAACCCCTTGACCCACCAGGGAGCCCACCCCCCCCCACTTACTCTTGCAAGTAAATCAATACTCTAAGGCCTCATCAATGACTGCTTTGGAGAACAGGTTATCTTTGAGGTATTTCAAGACTATCACCAAGATGTGCCAACGTCTGTGATTTCCATGTCTTAACAAACACTACTGAAATAATTCTGCATGTATACCAATTTTCAGATGAAGAAAAACAGTGATCGAGTTGGTAATCCAATAACACAATTTAGACAGATTATTTGGAAACAGCTAAATGCTAGTTAGACAACCATTGTTGCCTGAATTTTTTGCAGTATTTTGACAAATGTTTTCCCATGTCTTTCAAGACTAAATCCCTCAAAGATGATGTGCGTAAAACCTTTTTAAGAAGTTGTTCATATTTTAAGTCTTTTATTAATTTTCTTTCTTATGGTTTTATTTCTGATATAAAATTTGTGTTGCATTCATAAACAGTATCTTATTTTCTACATGCCTATATGCTGCAGTTAGTTATTGCTGATGTAGTGCAACACTATTCATCTCTTATCCAAATCATGCTGAATTCTCTTCTAGTTCAAAATTTGTCCACTGATTGTCAGCAAAGAAAGTGAGTAGCTAATAGCCCTAATCCTGAAGCTAGGCTTCCTGAGTTTTAATCCCAGATTGACTGTTCTAATTTTGGAAAATATTTGTCAACACGCCTTCAAATATTTCATCTCCATTTGACTTTTTTTCCTTTTTTATTTTATTTTATATATTTTTTACATCATTCTTCATTTTTATATAATGCATGCTTTATCATCTCAGGTATCGTCCCCGTGAAATTCACCTGTGTACCATCACCATAGTCCCTTGTGCTCTTCCCACCCTGTTTTAGGGTCTCTTTTTTACATAGATGTTGATAACTCTATTTCTACTTCCCTACAGCTTAGGTCTATCTTTCTAATTTTTATACCTTTCATCTTATTTATTCTTTAGCTATATCAATTTGGTTATTTAACCATCCATTAAATACCCTATTTCAACAATTTTTAAAGTCAGTATTTCAAATTGCCTTTCCCATGGCATTTTTTAATAGTTTCCTATATATCTCTGGTGGTGTTTATTGTACTTATTTTACATTCTTGATCTGTTTTATTTTTAATTCTGCTTCCTCTGAGAGATTTCTGCCCATTTGTTGCTTTTCTTTTATTATGCTGGCACTCCTCAAATCCCTGGCTGTTTCCCACGTTTTTATCTCTTAGGACCAGCCATTGCTGGTCTACCTAAAGAGAAAAATGAAAACTTACTATCTAGTTCCTGTCCCATGAAGAATAGGTTCAGGTCAGAAAGCTTTTAAAATTGTGATCTGGGTTCAATCATCCTGTGTTCTTTCCAGGCATCCTCCCATTCCCCAGGGGAACTTCACAATTACTGAACCTAGTGTTTGCTCTGTGCAACACTAACTTATAGTGTGCAATCTTCTGTCTTGGTGACAACACCTTTTTCCTGAGGGAAGTGGGGAAAATCTCAGGCCTACCAACCTCCTGCACTCAACTATTGAGTTTCCACCCAAGCTGGGGTCTTGAGTTGGGGTAGCCTAACCTGACAACTTCAGATTGGCTTTCTTGTTGCATGGGGGCAATGGGTTTGACAGCAATCCCTCCAAAGAAAGACAGAGAGAACAACTAAGATGTTGCTCCCAGCCTCTCACCCTTCCATCGCTCATGGTCCTCTCCCACTTTAGGCTACCATCTATAAATAAGCTATTTTTCACATTCAAAGATTCAACCATCATTTGTTTCTATAATTTTTTGACTATTTGATCACTTACCTTAGCATAATTTTTAAGATGCCTTAGATCTCATAATGTTCTAAAATATTTTGGATACATATTAACCCCCAGCTTCATTAGCCAGAATGATGCAAAATGGTCTTGAATTGTTGTATCTCCTGCTAGGTTTCCTTACCTCTAGTTTCTGGCACCATTTGCCCACTTTTTAATGCAAGGTACCATGAGCTTAGCCATTCTGATACTTTACCTTCAGCTGGACATCTAACCCTGTTGGCTGGTAGCATTCTGTTGCCTATGTAATGAACTGTTATTTAAGTCCCTCCATAAATGGGATTTATCATAATATCTCACACTTTCATTTCTCAATACAAACCTCCCCCTCTCTAGTTCCCCAAAACAGACTCTTATCATTTCCCCTCCATTATTTCTTCCTTGTTTTCTTTCCTTGTTTTCTACCTCTTACCTATATGCCACTCAATCTAGTTCAATTTTGTTTTATGTCTGAACATAAACTGTTCTCTAAATCTCCCCCACTGGATTTACCCTTTCTTCATCTTCCTAAAGTAAGAATTCAAACACAATTAATTCGGAACATAACTTGACTGCTTAATGCTTTAAATGTCCTTAGATTATAGATTCCTTGAGAATAGAAGGTTTTTGTATTTTTTGTTATTGTTTAGTTATTATGTTTATCTCCCATAACTTTGACTATGATGATTTATACATACAAGGGAATCAACATTTATTATTGATTTATTCAGATATTCAGCTAATTGTACGAGTCATATTATTCGAAGCCTCTAGGCAATATGAGCATCAAATCATTTATTTTCTTTCTGCCCTCTCAACATTATTCCCAACATCAAGGGAACAACTTTCTTCATATAACCAAATCTATGAATAGGTGAAAATCCTCTCTTTGGCATATCATAATGAGAATTCTAGAAAGTAGCTAGTATTTGCAGTTCCTGGGCTAAAAAAAGCAATCACCTTTCTGGAAGATGTATAGGTTTTTAAGAAGTTGGGTTGAATAAGTTACCTTAACATCCAATTAGCAGCCAAAAAAAAAAAAAAAAAAAAAAAAAGATTCATTCCAGATGAGACTGTGCTTGCAATTATAGCTCAGGTGTAGATAAGCTCTGGAATAAATCTAATTTCTTGATATTTAATCTGCCAGACTCAATAGGTCACCCTCCATTACTTGGTAGCATCTTAAATTTATAAGATAGTTGTAAATGCTGAAGTCCTGAACATCATGATTACTAACAAAATACTTCATTACTCTTGAGCAACTTGAACTTTTCTATTTATAGTCCCAATTCCTGCAATTTCAAAATAGAAATACAGCATCTGTAACTCTATGGGCCTCAAATACCAATACTGTGAATCACAGATTTGGCTACAAAATCATATACTGAAAACTAAAAATTTTGTCACTGAAAAATCACAAACACACAACACATCTGCAATCAACCATTTCTACCTTCGACCTTAATTATCTTCAAATTTCTCAAATACAAAGGAGGAAAATTTGGGAAATTTAAATCAATGTTATTGTAATGGAAAATAATGAAACATTAAAGAACCTACATTTAAATCTTGCTCTGACAATTTTCTAGTTGTATGACTTACAACACATTTGAACTCTCATAGATCCATTTTCCCATTCTGTAAAATGTGAGGAGTAATAATACCTGTTTTACAGGATAGCTGTGAAAGTTAAATCAAATAATAGGTGTAAAAATGATAAAATGGAGCACTTTGTAAACTAGAAATTATTGCACATATATGTTGGTCACCATCATGACTTTTATTCATTTAAAAATTCATAATGCCAACAATGTATGCATGACCCTAAGTTAGGTGCTCTAGTAGAACTGGAGAGTCCCTTTTTTTAAAAAAAATGCATTTGAGTTAAGAGATTTTATAATTAATTGCAACACTATCTCTAATACTCAAGGGCACTGGTTTTACACTAACTATATAGTTTAAGCATTCAAAGCACTTAGCTCTTAGGGATACCATTTAGAAACCTTCAACCAGTCACCTAAGAATAATTGAATGAATGAGTAGTAGCAACAGCAGCAAAAGGCATCGTAATGTTACCAAGTGGTAGGCTTTTCATGTGTAAATTTACCTTGGACTTTTCTTCTTTAGTTCACGGATACTTCGAGAAAGAACTCTGAAAGATGAGAATGGTATATATTTTTTCAAAAGTAGGAAGAAATAAATTTCATATCTTCATTGATCATCCATATCGAGGCCAAGCTACCCAAGGTTTTTAAAGGAATCTGCTTTGAAAATTTCTCTGAGAAAGAAATTCCAATGAAAGAATAAAATGAAGTTATACCTTAAAGAAATTGGATTATAAAAGAAAAACTGTGTATTCAGTATTTAGAGTAACTTTATATGCAGACACTTAGAAACATTTTTAATTAGCTGTTCATATTTTGGTTATTTGTATTTCTCTAAAGCATTTGTGATGTCTTTCTAAATTTGCCATTTAATAAAGAAAATTTTTAAAAATGTTTTCAAAAACATGCAAAATTTATCTCATTTAATAGCAAAAGAGAAAGAAAGCTTTTCAAAAATATATGGTATTATTCACAGTAGCTACGACATGAAAACAACCTAAATGTCCATCCGTGGATGACTGGATAAAGAAGGTGGTATATACACTCAATAAAATAATATTCAATTATTTAAAGAGATGAAATCTTGCCTTTTGTAACAACACAGATGGAGCTTGATGTGATTATGCTCAGCAGAAACAAGTCAGAGAGTGAAAGACAGTTATCACATGGTTTCTCTCACATGAGGAATATAAATAACAGAAGCAAACAAACTAATCACAAGAAAAACAACTCAGACTACTCGAAAAATACACTGGTTACAAGACGGTTGCCTCTATAGTGGTTATAAAGTTCATCATTCCCAAAGTGGTCTTTAAATAAGATGTTATTATTATTCCTATTTTCTAGTATGGGAGATTAAGGGATATACCCAAGGAAACACAAGTAAGTGGAAAATTTCAGGTCTTGTGAATAATGATGCAAAAATCTGTCAACATTAAGTAATATCATGCATGTAGAAAGTGCCTATCAGATATTAATTATGGTTTTTGAAGGAATGCAATGAACATACACTCATTAATAAAATGTTATCTACCAAATGCCTACATTTTTGTAGAACTTAGTTAAAAACCTGTCAGAGTTGAAGTTATCTTGCATGTATGATATTTGATTAAACAGTTTCAGAGAGCTAAATTAAACTTATGATTGGAAAATTGCATAGCTCTATCTCTACTAAGCAATCTATTTTCTGACATCATTTGACTTTTCAATGTCTAAATTAAATAGAAACTAATATCTGAGACAAGGTACTGGGAAGAATCTCTTCAGTATTTAAAAGATGAATAATTAAAAGATGAAATAGCCCTTGTCCTGAGTTCGCTTACAGTTTAGGTTATGCCCTAAACATTGTATTTCTTCTGTAATTTTGTTTCATTTTAGTTTAAAGAAACTCTTATGGGCAATGCCTATTGAGCTCTGTGGTCAAATATTTTTTAAAGAGAACATTGATTTGCAGATTATAACTGACCACAGATGAAACCTTCTTTCCAGTGACATTCTTATTTAAGGTATTGATTAAAGGCTTTTCATATAGAAAGCATTTTTCTTGTCAGTTAAGTTATGCTGGCTTTTGTAATAAGCTAATTTGATTTCCTTTTTTAACCTTTGTTTGATTAGGGGAACAGACATTTGCATTAAAATTCAAGAGAGATGAAGTCTATCATCGATCTTGACTTCCTCACGGACCTCTTATACTCATCGAAAGATGATTTAGAGAATGTCAAGTCTTGGAACAACCATAATGAGAGAAGAAAAAAATCACTTCAGACTTACAAACCAGTAAGTGCTTATTTGACGGAAAGGGCAATTGCATTTGGTGGGTAGGTTTTAGAGAAATCAAATTCAGGAAGTTTAATTTTGTTCTTAGTCCAAGTCATTAAGAGATCTATGAAATGAACTGCCATTAATAAAGTCTTACCAGTTACACCAAAATATTTCAAAACATCTGAATAGATGAAATAAAACATGCACATTGTTACCACAAAGTAACACAAACACAAAGTAAATTCAAATATTTCATTATAAATGTGTTCCTGGTAAAACACTAACCTCAAGACAAATTTCTGCTATTGTGTGACTATTGTGGAGATATTTGCAAATTCTTAACAGTTGCCCTGACCTCTGAATCTTTTTCCTAGACGGGAACCAATGAGTTTGTGACCTCAATAACTTAATTCCATTCTATAGTCATCCCAAAGACACTTCTTTGGATTTTTTTTTCTTGAAATTGTGGCTGCTTCCATTTTATGAGGACTTGGAATTTTTATTTCTATTTATTTATTTATTTATTTATTAAAGATTTATTTATTTATTTATACAAGCACTGGGTACTGTCAGAAGCAGGGGAGGGCGAGAGAATTCACCAGAGCCAGAGCAGAGAACAGAACAGGCAGACTGAGGAAGTACACTGCTGAGAGGAGCAGCGGTCGGCAGGAGAGGTCTGCGCGCCATGTGGGACCCTCGCCTGGTGGCTGGGGATCGAACCGGCGCTGCAGAGGCTGCGGGCAGCTTCACAGCCCAGCGCTCAACCGCTGCGCCACTGGAGAGGCTCAGGACTTGGAATTTTTAAATGAAGAGGAATTGAGCACCAACTCACCTGCTACTAACCTAGCCATATGTTATATACTTTGTGCCATACTTTAAAAGTGTAGCAGTTGAACCCACCCAATCCTTTTGCTGTAGGTACTTTTCAGGTGACACAATGTGTTAGTTAGGAAAACCAATTGACAGGAAAAAAAAAGCAATTTGAGTAAAATTTCTAGAACAAATCGATTGCAAAATTTCTGGTTCCCAGTATAATGGACTGTCTCTCCCAACTCAAATAGATAAATTCTCATGATTCTAGGTTACTTGGAAGGATTTCTAGGACCAGCAGACCATTACTAATTTTCCCTTTCTGGAAAAGACAATGAGCATATTTACTGAAAACAACATTCCATCATCTATTGTTCTAACAGAGATGGTTAAGTTTAGTTCCAAGTCTCTAGATTTTACAACTTCTGGTTTGATATCTTTTTACATTATGTTTTAATTAATGTAACATAATACATTTCTCCTTTAAGATTCTAGGAAACTGACTTTAAAGAGTCGATTCAATTTGGAATTGGATGCTATTTGGCATGAAAGGTAAATCTAGTGTTTCTTATCTATGAATAACAAAAAATTACATAAATATTAAGAATTGCAGATAAAATGCAGTTGTTCATTTGTGAAATATTTTTACATTAAGAAAATTATACAACTAAAAATATTTTAAAATTCCCTAAATGTAGGCTTTTACAAGAAAGATGGCATTTTTTTATTTGATGTCTAATGGGAAATTAAGATAAACATTCCATTAATGCTAACAGGTTCCTATATTGCTAGTGGTATAAAAATAAAATATCCACAAAATAGGGCAGGAAAATTTTAGTATCTTTATATGTCCCATATGGGCAAATCATTAAATGTTCTTTCAAGTTGTAAATCCAAAAGTATCTACATCATGTTTTATATTGTATTAAAGTCTGTATAATGTAATATAAAATGTATTTGGAGGAGACTGTATTTATGCATTCCTAAGGTGTTTTTAGTTGAGACATTTATTTGAACTTTAATTTAAAGAAATAAAGCTTCTAAGCTTCTATCTACAGCGTTCCTCTAGTCTCAAGTCAGAGTCAACAGTCCTAGCACCTGGGAAATCCATCAGATTCATCCCACTGGAGATTTAGAGGGCAGACTGCTGCCCTTCAAATCCACTGACTAGAATTCCTTATCTCATAACAAAGATTTTACTAGAGTGTTTTATGTGTAATTCATCAGAATAGGTGCCAAAATGTTCAAATTTGTTTTTAAAAGGCAGAAGCTTTGTGGAAGACAAGCTTGAGGGTTAAAGAGTTGATTTTGCATGCCCTTCATTTCCCCTGTGGTCTCTGAAGACTAGTGTATTGGTAACTGCCATATAACTGTTCCTGTCTCAACTGGCTCCTCATTACTCAAAGCCAATGATAATTGCTAAATATGACTAATATCATGTGGAAGGTCATGAAGTTCATGGCTAACCTTCATTGTAGCTCAAAATTTTTTCAAGGTTAATAGATTGATTTTGAGCTGAGATAGAAGACATTTAGAAAATGGAAGAAAATGAAAAATTTGGCATCACCAATATGGGGATAGTTTTAAATGATTCATTTGTTACATTTGGACTATAGCCATGAAATTCATTTGATATATATCACATAGTGATATTCTAACCTAGACACTGGAAAATAAATTAATGAAACATTTTAAAACCAGAAATTTTAGACATAACACACACACACACACACACACACAATTCAGGATGAGAATTAGGGAATTACAATATTTTGGGCTACACACACACACACACACACACACACACACACATATATGTAAAATAGACCTAAACACTTTCAAAGATTAAGCCTAAACTAAAATACAAAAGAGTTAAAATTATAATTTTAAGAGCCTGGTTGCTGATTGTTTCCCTTTGTCTCCTTGCTTCGAGCTAGGACAAATGAAATTCCTGACCTTCTTTCAGTTCTGCGTTACAGAAGTCTCCTCTTTGGTTCACACACCCTTAATTGAACTTGACAAGGACCGGAGGATCCCAGAGAGAACTTTAATCATCTTTCTGATAATGCTCAATGACTTCTGGATCTGTGCTTGCATCCAGTTTTTAAATTTGAATTTCAATCCCTGTTTAGTGAGTTTAGGGATGCTTGGCCCCTGGTGCTGGCCAGGACTTACACTTTGGCCGCCCTCATCAGAATTTGGCCCACCAGATGGGAGCCAACACTGCTGGAGAGTCTTCTAAGCAATGTTAGACTTAATGATCCCTATTGAGACTAAATCACCAAGGCCTGTAATTTCTTCCCTTCAAATGTTATTTTATTCCTATTCGTCTTTATTCCATAATGTGTAGAGTACTAATTGTACCAACTAGCTAGATCACCTCTATTGTCAGTTTCCTCCACTCTAACATCCTGATTGATTAATTAGCTCAACCACAGTGAACATTTTGGTAATCTCCAGAAAACACCACCCATACCTTCCCTTTACCTACAGAACGGCACACACATCCCTGGACTTGGCTCTGGAGGTTTCTTACTTGTTCTACCAGATGTACAATAAGTCTGTTCCCTCTCTTGCATTGTTCCCTCTGTCCTCGGGGAGTAGATGTGATATGCCCTTGACTCAGCTCCCCTCATCAACTGTATGAACTTAGTCTGGCTGAGCTTCTGTTTTATCACCTGTGAACAATGGTGAAAATAAAAACTTCTTACAAGTTTTGTGAGGACTAACTACATATTACAGAAAAATCTGTCACATGCCTGATGGTACATGACAAGGATTCAAAATGCTCATAAGAAGCTTTGTTTTCAACCTTCCAGGACTTATCAGGACTTAATCCCCACTCATTCTTTAAAGCCATGTCCCATTCATTCTCATTCACAAAAACCACAGTGATTAGTCCAAATATAATTTCAAATGCAATAGTGCTTGATCACATCCCATTTCTTACCATTTCCTAGTTTTTAGGTATGATAATCTTGTCTGCCCAGCCAGATTATAAGCTCCAGGAGGGTTTCATCAAGTATTTCTGGGAGCCTCAGTATGTCTCCACAATGTTCATTAGTTTATCTTTTTGGTAGTATCCAGCCTCTGCTGAATGCCATAATGCATGTGAAAGACAACATCATCTATAGAGTCCCGTTCTGCCACAAAGCATTTTGATGGGCACTGCCACTTCTGTTGTGGGCACTGCCATCCCCATCACATATGCTGAACACACTTGCTGTCTTCCTAAAGATGATCATATTTGCTCAACATCATTCCATTGCTCTGGGACCTCTAAGTCCTGTTCCTTGTATGTTCCAAATTATATTCTGGAAGTTTTTAGAAAAACAGTCCTTGTTTAGGATAACATTTTTCCTAAGCTATGTCTTCATTAGAAAAGAAACAGGAAAAAATAAAAATCATAATCCTAACATCTAATTTGTAAGTAAGGGTTTATCACTGAGTTAAATCTATAAAACCAGTCACCTCTTTCCTTTAGCTGGGTTTACTTCCAGATACCCTCAGTATCTCAAGCAAGTAGATATCTAAATGAGCTCACTGCAAGATAATCAGCAAAGTCTCATTTTCAGCACTATCAGCAACTTAGCAACAAGCTGGAATCTCTGCTTCACTGGACAGAAAAATCAGTTAAAATTAGTAGACCAATTTTCCAAATAATGGTAATTTGGAGCATTTGGCTGAATCTGTACCATGAATTTTTTTTAATTCCTATTTTGAAACTGCTTTTCTACTATTTGCGTCTCTTTTTTTAAAAAAAAAAGTAAGAGTAAAGAAAAATAATGTTATTATTTGAAACATGAATTGAACGGAATTTATCCACATCTAAGTTCAAATAATCACGTTGAAGAAGATTAAAACTTTGCAAAAATCGTGTGTTTAAAAAAACATCTGAGGGCCTCGCTGGTGGTGCAAGGGGTTAAAATGCAGCCTATGAAGCTATCCACAGCCACTGCAGCAAGAGTTCGAGCCCCAGGCAGGGAGTTGACCCACATGGTGCAGCAGACCTCTCCTGACTTGTCCACTGCTCCCCTCAGCAGTGTATTTCAGTCAATCCACCTGGTCTGTTTCCAGCTCTGTCTCACCACCCCCCCCACCTCTGGCCTGTACCCTAGTTCTTGTATGCATAAATAAATAAATCTTTAAAAAACAACAATAATAACAACTGATTTTTTCCTTAGGCACTTTCAATAGCAGACACCAAAATGTTTCCAGGCTCTAGAATAAGAGGGCAGAATTAAAGAATCTTTGCTTAAGGCACTTGCAAAGCTACATGTCTACTGACCTGAGAATTTGAAATGGCACCTTGTCATTTTGGTGTCATCATTAGCTGCTGCTGGCCCAGGTTAGCTCATCTCCTGTCTGGTACACCGCCATGATATTAACTACTCCTAACCTTCACCAGGAAGACCAAGGTGATCCTTGGAATTGCAGAACTTTAGAGGGTGATTATGCAGCAGGTCCCAGGTCTGAAGGAGTCCTCCCCAGATTCTGAAAGCAAAATAAGAGGGGAAGGGGCATAGTTTGAGACAAAGAAAAAATAAAGGAAGAAAAGAAAAGCATTATAATACTCTATGACTGATTCTCCAGTTTTCAATCTCCTAAACACAGTGACTTTACTTTGTTGTTTTTAAGGCTTTCAAATCTGAGTATATTGCACTACACAAACTCATACCCTAGGCAGATGCATTTACACAGATTCACACAGACTATTTCAGAGTTGAAAATATTAAGGCAAAACAACCAGGAACATGTTTCCAGTTGGGGCCATTTTCTCGTGACATATGTTGGGAAAAGTTTCCAGATGACGTGATGCACAGACAAAAAATGGAATACAAAGAACATTAGAACCAGAAGTGACTTTGGAGACCATCTAATTCAATTTCCTCAGTTTGCAAATGAAGAAACTGAGGTCCCAAGAGATGAAGTCATTTGTTCATAGTTGAAATAATGTTCAATGTTAAATCTAGAATTAGGCCCCTGAACTCTCGAAAATCTACCTTTCACTCCATTTTGAAAAACTGTCCTCATTTGTCCAATTTGGGGGGCTTAAAGCTGAAGTTGCCTTCTTACTCTAACGTGCACACTAGGGTGTTTGCAAACAGCTAGCCTACTCAGGTCTAAATATGTCTTGTGGTTTCCATACTTCCTGTGCTTAATATATTACACAATACATGGAAGACTTGAAAGAAATGTAATTGATACTTTCCATGTTTCTTGTGCTCAGTACTTTCACTTTAAAATTCTCCCTCATTCTGTACATCCCCCTTCTCCCTAATTTTGTCAAGGAGTCATTTCTGAAGCTGGTTGAGTAACTTCAAGTTATTATCAGTGAGCACATGAAAAGCATAAGAGGATCCCTATTATCCATTGCCTGCTAGACCTGTTAAATTACATGCCTGTTGCTTTTTGCTATTTAATTTCATAAGATCATCCTTCTATCACTCACTTTAGGCAGAAACTAACGGAAACAACAATCTTGGCAGAAACCGAAGAGAAACTATTGTCAGGGGGGTGGGTAAAATGGATGTATTGGACAAATTACAGGGTTGCTTATTCAGTCATGAGAATGGATACATGTCTACAAATCAATGTATGAAAAGGATATTTAATTGGATGTGAGAAGTCATTTTAACACCTGTTTCTTCTGCAATTGAATGTAGTAGTGTCAATCACTCACTGTCTGGATCCATTTTCCAAGACAAAAATGACCTCATCTCTTATTCTTAAAGGATGGAAGAAGCAGAGCAGGGTCTGTTTTTAACAGTCCTGGGAGCAATAACCATGGTATTGATGGCTAAGAAAGTTTGTCTTAGGGAGTCTGGTCAGAGGCTTTGGGGAATCAGAGCCAGGAGAGAGGAAACAAGAGAGACTGAGCTTGTGAGCATGTGGTTACATGTGAGATGGTGAGCACAGCCACATGAAGTTGGGGGTGCAGAAAATTAAAAATCTGAATAAAAGTTCAACTAAATTTACCCAGAAAATTCATAAGCCTAGAGTCATAATGCCAAAATGAAGAGGAAGAGCCTCAGCCAAGGTTTTTATTGCAACCCATTAGGGTAATGGAAATTTTTTTAATTGTAGTTGTCTGTGTTGATTTTGGTAAGGTGGAAATTCAGGTTCATTTACTGGAAAAAGGATTCAGGGTAAGCCTCAGCAGGGCTCAGCATGCACCACTGCACATTACCCCATGGAAGGGTGCCCTTTGCCTGCATTATGCAATGAAATGTTAATATTAATTTATTACTTTTCCACAGTTCACCAAAACTTTGGGCTTCCTTCATGCAAGTTTGTGGGGATTGCATTCCATCAGAGACCCTCAGTGAGCTCACTTTTCTCCTTTTCCATGCACCTGAACCAGCACTATGGCAAGTAGTGCAAAGAACACAATATCATGATTATCTTGGCCTCAAAAACATATTACTTATGTTTTCTTTTTACTTTTATGTTTCTCCAAGGATGAATGAGGCATCTAGAACACATTTCCAAATGCATTACAACTTCTGTTAAATAAAATTCAGTCTTTTTACTGCATTCTGATGACTGTCTGATTTTTGATTTATACTTGTTAGGAGGTTCTTCAATTAAACACTGATATCCTTCAAGACTCCCAGGTGTGTATCTCACTTAGTTATGATCCTCACAATTTACAATACATGGGGAGAGGCACTTAGGTAAACAAATAATAAAACTGTAATGAAATTATAATAAAATAATGTATGGAATTTTGTGGGAGCAAAAAGAAGGTGATAATGAATTCAACCTAGGGGAGAGAATTCAATTGAAAAGAAATGTCAGAACCAATTTTTGTGGTGGAGGGGAAGTGTATGTGTTTTAAACAGTAAGCGACATTTACAAAGCCCAAAGGTGTGAAGACATGTTACACATTCAAACAATAATCAGCAGTCCAATCTGGCCAGAATGTTAAGTGCATGAGGCAGGCAAGATGGGGGCTGGGAGGTGGGCAGCAAGAAACAACAGCAGAAAAGCAGATTAGAGTTAAACTGTGAAAAACTCTCTACCAGACACCAAGGACTCAGAATGTCTTTTGACAAAGAGCAGCGAGCCCTTTAACTTATCAGCCCATACTTCCTTACAGTATGCAGACATCATTTGATTCTACATTGGGGATTTTGCCTCTACAGTTCTTGGTAATGTGTTCTTCAGAAACATTCATTCTCTTCTTAGGAACCCAGGAAGACTACTTTTCACAGCTTCATAAGATCATCTTCTATCACTCACCTTAGGCACAGTTTTATGGAAACAGACAATCTTGGCAGAAACTGAAGAGAACTGTTGTATGTGTGTGTGGGTGAATAAAATGGATGTAATGTAACATATTATAGGGTTGCAGTTATGTGGGACCCAGTGACTGAGTTCTACCCAATGAAATGTGAGCAAGTGCATTAGACACTTCTGAAGACAAAAGTCTTCAGAAGTTCGTGGGCAACTCAGAGATGCCAAAAGATGACAGAGTTAGAAAATGGAGGGATTATCAGCTCCAGAATGGTTTTGTGGGAAGTCCTCCGTCAGATACTCAGACTATGAGTTGAGTGGATGAGGGGCCGGGGGGAGGCAGGGGAACCTTGTCTAGTATAAAGCTATTTGAAAATGGAAAGTGTTGGTTATAGTGGTTAGCTGTCCTGACTAATTCAATGGGTGAGGAAAACCTCAGGAGAAAAGTAGTTGTTTAGACGGATGGTATGTCCCGGAGTATAATAAAATCCAATGGCTCCTGCTCCTTGTTCTGCAGTGGATTCCTAATCTATGAGTCAGCTCCAGATTCTTTCTGATTCTAACTTTTTGGCAGTAAGTATGCTTGATTATACTTTCTGGATAGCTCTTTATTTTCCGTAATCTTTGGTTTCTTCTGAAAGTGGATATTGAAAAATATGCCATTTGTGATTAGGATGCTGTATCATCTGCTTCAAACCCATAGAAAACTGGGTATGCAATGGTTATTTTATGATTTGAACAGCTCAAACTGTCTGTTCTAATTCAAGTTGATGGTGCTTTTGGTAATGCTCTCTCTCAACATATTTTTTTTTTTATTTTTAAGCAGTGTGAAACCAGTAAGCTCAATCAATAAGCTTGACCAAGTCAATAAGTACACCTATAACTTTTTGAGAAATGCTCCGCAGATAGTTTGATCTTACTTTTAGATAGTTTAGATAGTTTGATCTCAAAGCTTCAGATGCACTGTGCTTTTAGTCTCTCTTCCTCTATCATTTTGTTCCAATGAGAGAATTTACTGAGGGTGACATTGATCTAATCAGTAGACTGAACAATGGACATGTTGAATCTCTGCCCAATCTTTGTCTAATTTCAGATTCTTTTAAGTCGGAGATGAGAAACAGTTTCAATTTTCAACCCTAACATTCTAGAATTTCTGGACAGCTGCAGTTTTTGGGCTCCTCTTGGCTCTCTGTTCCATATGTCTTCTCATTCCAGATTCTGGCTAAAGGAGTAGCCAGTATAGGATACTTAATAGTTGGGGTGGTGGTCAGAACATGAGAATACAGGAGAATGTGCAATGCCTCTAAAATCTTCTGCTCACATGATGGAAATGTTATTTTGCTGGCTATCGTTGACTACTTCCATAAAGCGGTGTGACACCAATTCCATAAAATCAGGTCACCTCCCCCTTGGTCCCCTATTTCTCTACATGTCTTTCAGGGTGTCAGTTGTATTTTTGTGACCCTTTCCTCAAGACCACTATTGACTTTATTTTTATTTAATCTGTTGTAAAAAATGGTTATTTAGAGATGATTGGTGTTAGGGAGCTGTGTTCTATAAAAGGTCCACAGTCTAGGCCTCTCTGGAGACAAGCCTGAATGCAGTTTACAGAAAAATCTTCTACAAGGTAAATCTGAGCTAGTTCTGAAGGAATGAGAGTAGTAAAAGAGTGAAGATTAAAAGGATGAGGAGGAGAGATCATTTGGATTTCTAACACTTGCCTGTGATGGACTTTTTGTGTGTGTGTGTGTGTGTGTGGGACCCTCGCTGGTGGCCGGGGATTGAACTGGTGCTGCAGAGACTGTAGGCAGCCTCGCAGCCCAGCGCTCAACCACTGCGCCACCAGGGGAGACCCCTGTAATGGACTTTTAACATGTGGTTTTAATCACTATTTTTCTGACTCTGTTATTTAACAATAGCTAATATTTTTTTTTTTTTACTCCAGACATTTGAACTGATAATGACAAATCTTTTAGAATTTGTCCTGAAAGATTCCTTATATAGGTTTAAGATTCAAGAATTTGACTTCTGTTCAAGATACTTAAAATTTTTGTCAACTGAGGTTCTGGGTAAAAGTGGAGCATAATAATTTAGGAAGGAAGCCAAGAGCTCCTCTGAATGGTCCAATTTATTATTTTCATGTTTTCAATATGTCTGCTTTGGGCTTTATGATCATACAGGTTACAACAAGTATCCATGTAATGACATACTTCTTAAAGAAATCTGTAACATCATTTTACAAAGCTTTGCTGCTGTCATATTTGAATCTTCTATTGTTTTCATTGTAGTCTTAAAATTTAGACAAGATGGTACAGGTGGTTCCACAAAATGAGAGCTCCTAGAAGAGGAATCTAGCCAATGAGTCAGCATCATAGAGTTAGATTATCTAGGATCAGATTTTGACACTGTCACTAAAGAGCTACAGGAACAGTGCCAAAGTACTCAATTTATCTGTACCTCAATTTCTTTCTCTTATCAAGGGAGCCTTAATAGTATATACCTCATGAGGCATGGGGATTATGTCCACAGTTATCAACTTCCTTCTCTTTTCCAGTTCTTTCTGTATATATATCCTCATCCCACTGATTTGCACTTACCATGTCACTTACCAAGGTTACCTATGAACAGATGAACCATTTGCCTCATCTGAGCAGAGGATTTGATTTTATTTTTTTTAAGATTTATTTATTTATGCATACAAGAACTGGGGTGTAGGCCAGAGATGCGGGGGGTGAGAAGATTCATCAGAGAGAGTGGGGATCAGAACAGGCAGATCTACTGAAATACACTGCTGAGGGGAGCAGTGGGCAAGACAGGAGAGGTCTGCTGCACCATGTGGGTCACCTCCCTGGCCTGGGATTGAATTCGTGCTGTGGTGGCTGTGGACAGCTTTATAGTTGCGTCTTAACCCCTTGTGCCACCTGGGAGGCCCCTGAACAGAGGATTTTAGAGGTGTTGCATATTCCCATGTATCATCATGTTCCGGCCACCACCCTGACTATCAAGTATCCTATACCGGCTACTCCTGCAGCCAGAATCTGGAATGAGAAGACATATGGAACAGAGAGACAAGAGGATCCCAACAGAACTGCAGCTGTCCAACTCTAGAATGTTAGGGGTTGAAAATTGAAACTATTCCCCATCTCCAACTTAAAAGAATGTGAAATTAGGCAAAGATTGGGCAGAGTTTCAACATGCCCATTGTTTAGTCTACTGATTAGATTAATGTGACCCTCAGTAAATTCCCTCATCTGGATAAAATGATGGAGAAAGAAAGATTAAAGTTCTCTCCATCTGAAGCTTGATAAACTCAAACTATCTGTAGAGCATTTCTCAAAAAGTTATGGGTGTGCTTATTGACTTGATGGAGCTTACTGGTTCAAACTGCTTAAAAAATTAAAAAAGTTATGTAGAAAGAGATACATTATCATCAACTTGAATTAGAACAGACTGTTTGAACTGTTCAAGTCATAAAATAACCATTGAGTTCCCAATTTTCTATGGGTTTGAAGTAGACTGATACAGCATCTTAGCCACAAATGGCATCTCTTTCAATATGCAGTTCAAAAAAAAAAGTGGATATTAATGGTACTCTAAGGAGGATAATGGAAAAAGAAATGTCCAAAAGATATAATCAAGCACATTGTCCAAAGGACTGAGAAGTGACTCAGAAAATGCAACTGGAACAAATCAAGGGACATTTCCTACCATCAGGTTGGAAGAGCTTAAGACATGTGCTCAATGAAATATCAGAATTACTATGAACCAGGGACTTTATCCGTATCTCCGATTCTTCCTGCATTTTAATATGGTGTCCCTGCTTTACCATTTTTTTTGATTGGGTGTTTAGCAGAAAGGAGACTGACAGTTCATCATTCTGTCTTGTCACAGGTCTCTGAATCATGAAAAGCAGCAAGAAGACACAATGCACATCATCAGATTCTTCATATCTGAGTCCAGTGCCTGAGAATTTTGAATATCTTGGGGACAGGAGATAGAAAAATCTTGTGGGCAGAAGAGCAACAGGAGCTGATTACCTTCTTTGCTCAGGGTTATTTGTTGTTTACCTGTCATTGCCAACATTCTTGGTAGATGGAGTGTACTTGCTTGCCCCACTGGCTTTTGGTTTGACTATATGATTTGCTTTGGTCAATGGGACAAGAATGGATGGAATGTTTTAGTCATGATTGAATAGATAATTTCTTAGTATTGTGATTTATCACCAATGCCCTTACTACTCCAGAACTTTTCCTCTACTTGGTTTTCATGAGAAGACATGTAGATCCCAGCACAGGCCAGTTGAGTTACAGAATGATCCTCAGGCTTAATGTTTACGAGCCTGAAAAAACATTCATTGTTGTAATCCACATAGATATTGATGCTATATTTTTCAACAGCAAAAGTTAATATATAAGAATGATATGAGGAATTGATGCAATAATGCATGCTTAATAAAATGCCTGGCATATCCTAAATTCAAAATATGTTAGTCTGTCATGGGTGTCATCTTTATGTCCCCATTTACTTATCATAGCACTAGGTGCAGATTTCACATTCTTAAATATTTATCAAATGGTGGAAGGCAATTTATTGAGATTGATGACTTTTATAAAGTTAAGTGAGGTTAACAAAATAGAAAATTCACTTCTTCAATTCTAGTAAGACACATTATAAATGGGTCATATTTGTTTGATCTATATTCGAAAGACTTGGACTGAAGAGGCATACTGTGTGATAGCTCTAAAAATCTTGAATATTTTTGACCATTATTTTTTGCTCTTCCAAATAGGAGCATCAAGTGTTCTAGGATAAAAAGGTTCTGGATTTATAATATACCTATCTTCAATTGTTTTGGTGGCCAATACTCTGTAAGCCTAAATGAGACTGAAATTCTTCTTATAGGGACTCTATGAGAAATCCATTCTGGAGCAAGGACATCTGTGCCAGATTTTTAAAATGTTTTTAGAAAGTTCCTCAAGGCTGACTTTTGGGAATATTGTTGATGAGTTGTAAGATAATTAATTTTGGGGCCTCACAATGTTCCTACAACTAATGGCAAGCTCAGTTTAAAGCTGTAGTAACAAGAAGGGGTGATAAAAGTATAAAAACTGTAGGGGAGCAGCACTATTTACAATAGCTAAGCTTTGGAAACAGCCCAAATGCCCAAAAATAGATGACTGGATCAAGAAGATGTGGTACATATATATCATGGAATATTACTCAGCATTCAAAAAAGATAAACACATGCCATTTGCAGCAACATGGATGGCGCTGGAAGGGATCATGCTCAGCGAAATAAGCCAGAAAGAAAAAGAAAAATACCGGATGGTCTCACTCATAACAGGAATCTAGAAAACTTAAATAAAGGACCAGGAAAATGAATAACTATAAGAAAGTGAAAATCAAAATCAACAAAAAACTATGAACCAGAGACACTTTTTGGGGGGTGGAGGGGGAGGAGGGGAGGGATTGGGGTCAGAATGGGGGGGTTGCAATTGTATGGGGAATATAAAAATAAAATTTATTATTTAAAAAAAAAAGATAAACTCATGCCATTTGAGGAGGAATGTAGAGGATGCAAATAAGGAATCAGGAAAAAAAAATAATTATAATAAAGTAAATATCAAAATCAATAGGCAATTATAAACCAGAGACATTCTACAGAGTGCAAGAGAGGAACAGGATCAAACGAGGGGGTGGGACGAGCACAAGGGACTATGGTGATTGTACATGGGTGAATTGGTGGTGGTGATTTCATGGGGACTATAACCAAGATGAGAAAGCATACATTGTACAAAAATGAAAAATAAAATATATGTAAAAATATTAAAAAAAACTGTAGGGGATTTATTTGGGCCCCTTTAAAAATAAAGATCATTCCTTGGAAAGGCAGATGCTTTCATAATTTGAAATGTCCCCTTAGAAATCAAGCATAGTCTCAGAATGAGCAAAATACTTTCATGAACTTCCATTTTGAGGGCTGAGAAGTTTTAAACTAGCATGAGATGGGCACTGAGTTGACAATTTTCCTTTTGCAAAAAATATTGTTATAATAATATCATCTGACATTTAGTGAATTTAATTTAATCTACTTTCACGTTCATTTTGCCATTTTTCTCAAGAGTAACCTCCTGAATGAGGCTATACAGTCTTTATTATTATCTCTATGTAACAGGTAGTAAAATGTAGCCTCAGAGATGTCTAAAGACTTATCCAAAGTTGCACAGTGAGTGTGAGTGTGGTTTATTTTGCCTCAAGACGGTTGCTCCTTTATCTATTATCAATAAAAACATCTAGTTGACTTCTGGTATTGACATGGCAGAAAAAGAGGTAAATGGTAAATGTGAAGCAGAACTGAATAACAAACAACGTTTATCCCGTTCATGAAAGATAGAGACAAGGGATTGTGCATGGTGAACAGTGATGCAGTTGTTGATCTTGGGTTGGGGGTGTGAGGCAGGAGGAGATTAAAAGGGATCACTTCTACATGTGACACTGTTGGGAGGAATTTCCAGCAACTTACAAGGTTCTGTCTGTGCCCTACTCCACAATACCAGCTGCAGTTGCTCATCTAGGACGCCCATCCTAATGAAGATGTGTGATAGCCAACTGGAACTACACGAAGATTACAGATAAAAAGAAACAGAGTGGGTGGGGAGTGATAAGTTGAAAGGCATCAACAGAAACATGACACCACAGATCAGGCAAAAATTGACATCAAGTTTATCACCATAAATTCACCAAAGGAAGTGAAGATACTGATTTATAAAACAAGAGTTTAAAGTTGGGTTATTAGGGTACAGGGAAGATGAAGTGAAAATAGAAGATGAAAGAATTTTAAGATCACAAAAAGAACAATAGAAAATAAAAGAAAAGTGAGTGTGACGTGGAAATAACCAGGTGTTGACAAGGATTAGAAATAAATGATAAATATAGAAGACAAAATACCGAAATACAGAATAGAGAACTTGGATCAAAATTTTCTTTTATTAAGGTAAAGTTGTTTTATAACATTGTATATGGATTCAGAGGTATAGACTCCACCTCTTCAGATGTATGTTACCTCTCCACACCCACCACCAAGGACCCATCATCCTCCATTATAGTCTATTTGCTCCCCTGATCCATTAATTCCCCACTTGTACCTTCTACCTCTGGTAGCCTCACTCCTCCAGTCAAATTTCTTTTCTTTTTTTAAAGATTTATTTATTTATGCATACAAGAGCTGGGGTACGAACCAGAGATGTGGGGGGTGAGAGGATTCACCAGAGACAGAGTGGGGAACAGAACAGGCAGACTGACTGAAATACAGTGCTGAGGGGAGCAGTGGGCAAGACAGGAGAGGTATGCTGTGCCATGTGGGTAGCTCCCTGGCCAGCCTGGATCAAACTCACGCTGCAGAGGCTCCGGATTGCTTCATAGTGTGGTGCTTAACTCCTTGCACCACCAGGGAGGCCCCTTCAGTCAAATTTCTAGGGTTTGTGTTGTCCATTTCTTTCTTTTGTTTCTCTACATTTAACATATAAGTGAAATCATGGGGCATTTGTCTTTATCCTTCTGACTTGTTTTGCTTAGCATAATCCCCACCCAGTTCTATCCATGTTATTGCAAATGGCAATATTTCATCTTTTTTATAGCTGAGTATTATTCCATTCTGTATATATACACCACATATTCTTAATTAATGCATCTGTTGTTGGACACTGAGGTATTTCTCCTATTTGATTATCATAAGTAGTGCTGCAACAAACATAGGAATGTATATCCCTTCAAATTAGTGTTTTTGAATTCTTTGAGTAGATGCCTAAGAGTGCAATTGCGGGATTATATGATAGATCTATTTCTAATATTTTGAGAAATCTCCATACTGCTTTCCATAGGAGCCTGGACCAATTCCATTTCCTTTATATCCTCATCAACACTTGCTTTTTCTAGTCTTTCTTATAAAGGTTATCCTCATAGGTATCAGGTAGTATCTCACTATGGTTTTTATTTTGCAATTTAATCTAACTTTTATCATTTAAAATTTTTTTTGAAGATTTATTTATTTATGCATACAAGAGCTGGGGTATAGGCCAGAGGTGCAGGGGGTGAGAGGATTCACCAGAGACAGAGTGGGGAGCAGAACAGGCAAACTGTCTGAAATACACTACTGAGGGGAGAAGCGAGCGAGACAGAAGAGGTCTGCTGCGCCATGTGGGTTTCTCCCTGGCCAGGGATCAAACTCGTGCTACAGTAGCTGCAGATTGCTTCATAGTGCTGATGCTCAACCCCTTGTGCCACCAGGGAGGCCTCATAATCTAAATTTTAAATGACCCATCTTATTCGTGGAAAGAAATTAAATCAAATCATCAGTTCTGAGACATATTATAGTAAAACTTCTGGATATCAAAGCCAAAGTAAGAGGGCCTCCCTGGTGGTACAAGGGGTTAAGCACAGCACTGTGAAACTACCTGCAGCCTCTGCAGCACAAGTTCAATCCCTGGCTAGGGAGCTACCCACAGGGCACAGCAGACATCTCCTGACTTGCCTGCTGCTCCCCTCAGCAGTGTATTTCAGACAATCTGCCTGTTCTGTTTCCCACTCTGTCGCTGGTGAATCCTCTCACCCCCCACACCTCTGGCCTGTACCCCAGTTCTTGTATGCATAAATAAATATATCTTTAAAAAAGAAAAAAAAAAGCTAAAGAAAGAGATCCTAACAATGGAAACATAAATAATAACATTTAGGGGGAAGGATGTATTCTTACATATTTGAAATGATATGTATATACAAAGATGTGCACTACAGACTTTTTCATATCATAAAAACACTGGGAACATTTAAAAGTCCATTAATAGCAATGATTAAATAAATAATAGCACCTCCATAAAATGAAATACTATACAGTCATCAAAGGAATCTAAGTTAAATTAGATTGAGGTCACAGTTGCAGTTAGACACGGGTATGGTGTGTCAGGAGCATGTCACACAAGGCTATTACTAAATACTTTTTAATTTTCAACTTTTCTAATTGAATGTCCACTCCAACGAAGAGCACACTCCTGCAGATATCATTTGAAGTAAGAAAACATTTCTCGCTTTGCCAGTACTTTGTGGATTCTTTTTTCCCAGCTTTTCTATTAATAGATTATAATCTCTAGGCCTAGAGCTGAAGGGCAGTTTGCACAGGCCCATTCACACAGTTTGATCATCCACAATTTGCCATTTCAAGGCAAGAGAAAAAGAATCATAACTTCCCAAGGAGAAAAAGAGTTATAAGAGTAGTCTCCCCATTGAGAGCTGAATTTGATCCTTTAAGGCTAGCAGTTCAATATTTTAAAAGGCACATTTCTGTTCTAATTAATCAAGCTTTCATTACCAGTGGCAATGACCTTTCCTAGGTACTCAGGAATAGAGATTTGTACAAGAAAAGTCAATATAGTATTTCCCACTAATTGACTTGGTCTTACAACTTACCCTGTTGATTTTGTCAACAGGAAACCTGTTATTCTGGTATATCTTGGAATTGTGACCCAATTTATGAGGGCAAATCTGTTGTATTTAATGGAAAAATTGTAACTTGCATCTGAGATTTAAGGAATAAAGTTTCTGACAAATTTGAGACAAGTCAAAGATAATCAATAGCCTCTACTGTGTTTTCCAACCTGTCATCTCAGGTTATATTTCTTTGTGGCACCGTTTCCAAGGTTAATTGACTAGATATTCCAGACCGTAGGGGTTTGGGTCCTAGTGACAAGGAGTAGTGAATAGCTTTGCAGATTTTGGACTATGAAAATGTCAGAAGCCTTGGACATGAGTCCACCCCTTGTCTTCTTCGTTACCTAAGCTTTATGTGAAGTGATAGGAAATTTACTATAGAAGACACTTTTTATGGGTTATTTCTAAAATGCTACATTAGAAATTTGCTCAGGGAACATTCAAGTTCCCAGAAGACTACAAAGTAATTTATTCAACTATTTTCAAGGGCTGAATAGCCAGTGATGGATTCTCTTAACACACTGGTGTATAGATAGTTAGTGGATGCAAAATTACAGCCCCCATCCTCACTAACACCACCACAGTAAGAGACATGAAAGAATTGGAAGTGGTTTCATTTTGTAAGCCTACAAAAAAGGAACAGAATAGCTGATCTGCAATTCCTTGGGTCTGCTGGGCGTATGCAAGGCAGTGAAGTTAGCGATGGTACTTTCCATGCTGTAAAAGTGACTCATTACTACACAGGTAGTTCTCAATTCTGTATTCTGCATCTAGTATGTTGTATGGCAAGTTCCTAGACTTCATTCTTCCTTTTTTAAACTGCTTTATTGAAGTATGACTGACATAAAAAGTTGTACATACTTAATGTGTACAATTTGGTAAGTTTGGAGATAAGTATACAACCATGAAACTATCACCACGATCTATGCCATAAACATAGACATCGTCCCCCAAAGCTTCCTTGCCTTTTAATTCATTTACAAATGATAAAACACTGAACATAAACTCTATCCTTCTAGCAAACTTTGAAGTTTACAACATGGTACTGTTAACTACTGGATCAATGAGATATAGTAGATCTCTGGAATGGGAACTCTTGGCACTAATTCTTAGTTTAAAATTTCCTGACAGTATTATCATGAAACTTTTTTTAAAAAAGATTTATTTATTTATGAATACAAGAGCAGGGGTACAGGCCAGAGATGTGGGGGGTGAGAGGATTCACCAGAGACAGAGTGGGGAACAGAACAGTTAGACTGACTAAAATATACTGCTGAGGGGAGCAGCGGGCGAGACAGGAGAGGTTTGCTGCGCCATGTGGGTTGCTCCCTGGCCAGGGATCGAACTTGTGCTGCAGAGGTTGCAGATGGCTTCATAATATGGTGCTTAACCCCTTGTGCCACCAGGGAGGCCCAAAACATTTTTTAGCTTGCTTATAAACCAATCTTCTTTATGTGTTAACAGAATTATCATAGCATGAAAGTAATAATGCATTTCTTATCACTTTTAGATTAGTTCTGACCATTTCATTAGACATGGAATTATAATAACAACTTGTTATAACTGCATTTCAATTTTCTTTAATCAATCTGACCTCTTTCTACTGCATTTTTTTTAATGAGTACACATGATTACATTTGTTAGTACAAATGCTTCACAAATTTGTTTGTACTTATTTTCCAACTATCTAATAGGACAATTTTCTACAGCATCATTTGAATTGCATCCTGCATGGAGATATCAGAACCAGAACATCAATGGAAGGATTCCATGACAACATCTGAGTGAGGGGATGGAGGCAAAAGCCGCCCTGCTGCTGTATTGACTGGCGAGTCACCAAGATGCACACAGGATGGAAAATGAATCCATCCTGTGGCCAAAGCTGGAACTACCTTAATAGCTTCCCAGCTATCTAAAAATCCTCCTGACTGCTAGTGACTCTGGTTAAAACAGCTAATAATAGTTGTTTCTAATAGCTTGAATAGTCTAGGGCACAGCAGAACCTTAGGTTAGGAAGAGCAAGAGACAGTCAGATCCACAGTTATGTAAAGGTTTAAGCAAAACTCTAAACCAGAGGCCTTACTGAATTGTGTCATAGCTGCCAGAATACCAATTTGTGGTTTTATTTTTTTTTTTTTTTTTTTTTTTTTTTATAAATTTTATTGTTATATTCCCCATACAATTGCAGCCCCCCATTCTGACCCCAATCCCTCCTCCCGCCCCCGCCCCCCTAAAAGTGTCTCTGGTTCATAGTTTTTTGTTGATTTTGATTTTCACTTTCTTATAGTTATTCATTTTCCTGGTCCATTATTTAAGTTTTCTAGATTCCTGCTATGAGTGAGACCATCCGGTATTTTTCTTTTTCTTTTTGGCTTATTTCGCTGAGCATGATCCCTTCCAGCGCCATCCATGTTGCAGCAAATTGCATGTGTTTATCTTTTTGAATGCTGAGTAATATTCCATGGTATATATGTACCACATCTTCTTGATCCAGTCATCTATTTTTGGGCATTTGGGTTGTTTCCAAAGCTTAGCTATTGTAAACAGTGCTGCTATAAACATAGGGGTGCAGGTGTTCTTTGGAATTGATGTTTCTGTGTCCTTTGGGTAAATACCTAGGAGTGGAATTGCTGGGTCATATGGAAGCTCTATGTTTAGTAGGTCCAGAAATCTCCACACAGCTTTCCACAGTGGTTGGACCAGTTTGCACTCCCACCAACAGTGCACAAGAGTTCCTTTTTCTCCACACCCTCGCCAACATTTGTTGTTGCTAGTTTTTTTAATATGTGCCATTCTCACTGGTGTAAGATGGTATCTCATGGTAGTTTTGATTTGCATTTCCCTGATGACAAGTGATGTTGAACATTTTTTCATATGCCTGTTGGCCATTTGCATTTCCTCTTCAGAGAAGTTTCTTTTAAGCTCTTCTGCCCATTTTTTGACTGGATTATTTTCTTTGTTGTTGTTGAGTCTCATCAGCTCTTTGCAGATTTTTGTGATCAGTCCTTTATCATTAGTGTTGGGTGCAAAAATGTTCTCCCAGTTGGTGGGGTTTCTCTTTGTTTTTGTTATTGTCTCTTTTGCTGTGCAAAAGCTCTTTAATTTGATATAGTCCCAGCTGTTTATCTTTGCCTTCACTATCACTGCTTTGGGTGATGTGTCTGTAAAGATGTCTTTGATGTGCAAATCACGTAGTGTTTCGCCTATATTTCCTTCTATATATTTTATGGTTTCAGGTCTTATGTCTAGTTCTTTAATAAATGGTGCTGGGAAAACTGGGTCGCTACATGCAAAAGAATGAAGCTTGACCACCACCTCACACCATACACAAAAATCAATTTGTGGTTTTAAACAGGACAAATGGGTGTGGACTAAAAAGGTGGCATAACCACCTAGAAAGAACTGAAATTGCCAAGCCAGAGACATAATGACTGACACACCCTGATTATAATCTATTGCCTGACTGCTTTCTACAATACAAATCCATCTCACTTATAAGAAAATAAAGTTATCTATCTGAAAATGAAGGAGGGGTTAGTGAATCTCCTTATCGATGGCTGTACGATAGCACCTTGGATAACCTTGCTCATCTTTAAGTCTTCCTTGATGCAGGGTATGCTAAGAGGAGGACAGGACAAGGGGGGCACCCCAGAGGTTCTGCCCTGGCATGTCCACTGACAAGATTTGCAAATACTCTGGGTATCCTCATTCATGAAAGAGGAATAGCGATACCAGCTCCTTCTTCCTTGCAGAACTGTGCTGAGGAGAAAGAAAACCAATCAACAAATATCTATAAGCTCCCAGTTCTCCCAAAATATGTACACACCCCCTCTCGAGAGGGGTTTGAAAGGGGTAAGTGGTAGTACCTGACCTGGAGTATTTCACAAGAGATTTTGGAGGAGATGGAACTAAAAGCTGTGAAATAGGTTTACACGAGTTACAGAATACAACGTATAATTCCTCTAAGACTTCACAGAAAAGGGAGGGGTGGTAGAAAGATGAAGAAAACCTGGCTGGGTATTGGAAGGAATGACAGGTGTTCCTCGTGAGAGGATTGCATCAAAAAAGACTGAATGATGAGCAAGGTTATCCAAGGTGCCATGAATTAACTGGCAAAAAGCTCAGAGGAATAGGAAATAAAATTGTATAGGTAGAATGAGAACAGATTAAAGCAGCAATAAAACCAGATGGAATCAGTATTTAGGAAGAAAGAGAAATTGATTTCAAGCAACAGTGACCCAGGGTTTAAGGGAAGTTAGTCTGGTAAATAATGTAGGCTAGTCAGAGTTAAGAAGATGAAAAGTAATATGGAAATCATCTATTAACCATTGTTTGTGGTGATAATAAGAATGGGAAAAGAAATAAGAAGAATGAGTATAAAGAAAGAAACTGAAAATCCTAAATGACTAACTGGATACAGGAGATAGACAAGTTAAAGTTCATTCAGTTTTGTTTCTCGGTGACTCAAGCAGTAATGTCTCCCTGTTTGAAAGACAATATGTACTGATACTATTTCATTTGTCTTGCTTCAAATGAAAGCAATGAGAGGGTCATTTTAAGTTATTGCTCCACATAGTATTCTGACTGCAATTGATTTATTAACTATGACACTATTTCCTCACTAGGCACAGCTATTCATTTCATGGTCCTATAAATGTGTTTTTTCTTGATTTAACATCAATTCCTGCTCTCAATGTTTGCATTCAATGCTCAATATTGTGTTCTTTTCATTTTTATTGAGTTATAATTAACTTTTCAATTTTTTATTGAGGTATAATTAACACAAGGCATTATATCAGTTTCAGGTGTACAAAGTAATGATTCCATATATATATCTATATATGGAAAAATTATTACCATAATAATTCTAGTCAACATCTATTACTACACAAAGTTACAAAAATATTTTTTCTTGTGATGAAACTTTTAAGATACATCCTCTTAACAAATTTCAAATATGAAATACAGTTTTATTAACTCCAGTCACCATACAGCTCTGTGACTTAGTTATTTTATAAGTGGGTGTTTGTATTTTTTGATCCCCTTCATCCACTTTTTGTTTTTTAATCCTGTGGGTCTCTTAAACTTGAAAGAAGAATTGTTTGTAGAATCCAATAGTCTTTATTTGAATCAGTACACTATTTTAATGAATTTTAGCTTAGTAGTAAGGTGTAATTCCAACTATGCACACTAGATGGCAGAAAATAACTACTTTCTCTCCATCCCATCCAAAATAGTAATAATTAAAGCTACAGAATAAAAAATAACAAGCACTATAACTCACATTTCTGTTCATCCTCTAACATTACATTTAAAAAAAACCAAACTTTTCAAGCTAACATATATCTGCAATCCACTAAAAAGTGGAGGAAAGATGTTGATACTATCGAAATAGGAATACATTTGCTTTTGCTTTTTTTTGTTTTGAAATTGTTTGGCTTTCTTTTATGTTTCACTCAGGTGATGGGAACAGATGAAATTGGCAATGATGACTTTATGAATTGAGAGTATATTGATAATAATGCATTATTATTATTTTAAATGTATTTTTGTAGGGTAAGGGTAGGGGGAGCTCTGATGGGAAGAACACAGTAGATACACAGGTGGAAGGTATGAACAGGATAAAGAGCAATCAGATTGTTGCCAAAAGCCATACAGTATAATCACCACTGAGTCTTGTACCCTTTTCAGAATTGCCCTGATATCCCAGGGTTGAGAAATATTATTAAAAGTTACTTTATGGAGACATCTTCCACTTTCGGATAGATCTGTTTTGTTTTTGTTTTTTTAAGATTTATTTATTTATACAAGAACTGGGGTACAGGCCAGAGGTATGGGAGGGTGAGAGAATTCACCAGAGACAGAGAGGGGAGCAGAACAGGCAGATGATGGAAAAACACTGCTGAGGGGAGCAGCTGGCAAGACAGGAGAGGTCTGCCGGGCTTTGTGGGTATCTCCCGCACTGAAGATCGAACCCACACTGCAGAGGCTGCGGACAGCCTCACAACACTGTGCTCAGCCACCTGCACTATCAGGGAGGCCCCCTAGATCTGTTTCTTAAATCAGTGTAATAGAAAGAAGCTTACAGTGGCCCTCAATCCTGACTCTAATATTGAACTGCTTTGAGAAGTAAAGTAATAATAACTTTCATCAATATCCATTGAGTGTCTATTTTGTGCAAAACAAACTAAAATAAGTAACATTTTTATGTTGTGTAATAGCTAGCACATCTACCTCAAGTAACCTAAACCTACTGAAGCTTAAGAGATTTCTGTGTATTTTTTAATATTCCAGCAACATACAATGTTGCTTTCTAATTTATCTAAACAGTAAAATAAGTATTTTATTTGAATATGAAATTTTGGTGAAATTTATATTTATAATTTCCTTGGTTAAATCAAATATTTTTAAACATCTAGTTTAAAGATTTTTTTTCCCTCCATAAGAACAAGGAAGAGCCAGCAATTTAAAGCGAATGAGATCACAGTCAAAAGACTTCTTTCTTCTACTTATTTCCGTAAATCTGTGATCATTCTCAATAATCAGGAGTTTCTAATGACCAACTTTACTAGGAAAACCTTGTAGGTTATTTTTGACTTACATTTTCACACAGTAATACTTAAACGTGTTTACTCTCTTCTTCCTCTTTGTTGCTCTCTATAGATTTAAGTGGATGGTGTTCCCCTGCTGAAGCAGCCACACCTGACAGTGTGGACGATGAAAGGCACTGACTTCTTCACACTGTAACAGTATGGTTAAAGTGTGACTTTGAGAAGTCACACTTTCCTCAAGTGCAAAGAGGCAAAGATGACTACCCATGCCCTGGGACAACCTGATGAGAGTGACAGTCCCACTACACCAGGGCTTTGATGAAAAGAGCACTCCACAAACCACAACCGCAATACTTGGAGATGGCTCAGCCAGAGTGAGGCTGGCCTGGCTGGGCTGTCAAAGCTGCACATCTCCCCCTGGGAACGGAGACTCTGGTCACGAGACAGTGAGTGGCGAGGTGCTGGGGATTGCTCTGGGAAATTCCCTGCATGCTGCTGGGCAGTGATAAGTAAGATCCCCCTAGAAAGATACGGCTGTTTTCATAATCAACTCTCACCCGTTACTAGCAGTTTAACTACCCTGGCTCACCCAGTACTAAAGTTTTGTTCATATGATTTCATGTGCCAGTTTTTTCTAGGACGCAAGTGCTTATCTGCGCGAATTTTATTGCCATATATAGAGAGAAAACTGCCTGGTGAAAAAAAGAACCTAAAGAGAAGCCCAAGTCATTGCATTAGGTAGGAACTACGGTTGGGAGGGTCAGTATGAAATCTGCTCTTCAGCAGACATTATTCTAACACTGCAGATGCATCAAAAGATCAGAAAAGGGAAGTGTTGCAAACACCAGAACATTCGTGGAAATCTAACTGGCAAGAGAGGTTGTTAGACAGTTGGTAGAGTTCTGATGAATTAATGAAAGCAGACTCCAGTCAACTTCAATATTAAAAAATGATATGTTATTCCCTTTATTTGGAAATGAGCATTTTTTAATTTAATGAAACAACAACAAAAACTATTCTAAACTAAAGCAGTGCATCTCATGATACAAGACAAAAATCTCTGTGACTTGGAAGCACTGCTATAGGTTATAAAAATAATGCAAATAGTGCAAAATAAGGCACTCTTGTTGACAAGTTGAAACATTTATTATGCATATGTATAGTAATTACTTTGGGTCACAACTATCATGACACAATAGTTACTGGCTAGACCTAAAAATAGAACTATCAAGAATTTTGACCAATGTGGTTTTGAGAGAAAGGAAGAGTTTTTGATGAGTGTTTGAAAAGTAAGCAAAAACTTTCACATCTATTCCTGACTCTTCCATTTTGCCAGCTCGGGTAGAGCTCACATTATGTCACTTTTCCACTCATAAAATGATTATAACATCTGTCTTTACTCCGTTTTCAGTACTCCATTACGTTTTTCTGTTGATTATACCCCTATAGCTCTTGGACTTCTTGGAAGCAATATATTCTCAGTTTTTAAAGTTTTCTGTCTCTGCCTATGACAGGCATCACAAGTATCTAATAATCAATGTGTAGTTTTACATAGGTGTATAATTACACATTTATATTGATTATCAGAAGATAATATAGTTATATATATGAGCATAGAATTACATTGATTATCAGATAATAAAGATTACGTCTATAACATGAGAAATTTAAACATCACGAAAATACAAGAATGAGAGCCCATGAATTTTTTCTTGGATTCCATAAAAATGGAAAAAAAAAAGGAGTGTCTATTCTTTGCATATCAACTAGGAAAATACTCAATGACTACCCCAGTTAAGAGTAAATGAGGGCCTCCCTGGTGGTGCAGGCGGTTGAGTGCAGCGCTGTGAAGCTGTCCGCAGCCTCTGCAGTGCTGGTTCGATCCCTGCCAGCCACGGAGATGCCCACATGGTGTGGCAGACCTCTCCTGTCTTGCCTGCTGCTCCCCTCAGCAGTGTATTTCGTCAGTCTGGCTGTTCTGTTCTGCGGTCTGTCTCTGGTGAGTCCTCTCACCCTCCTGCACATCTGGCTGTACCCTGGTTCTTGTATAAATAAATAAATCTTTAAAAAAAAAAGTACATGAGCAAGTTTCTGTAGAAAACCCAACAATTACCCAGAGAGCATTAGTAGACATAATGGAGGGAGGGAGGATAATCCTTTTCTCCTGCAAAAAATATTTTTCAACTAAATATACTATGTGTAACGTTTTAACAGATTCTAACATCCTTATCATGGAAAATTCAAGCAATACAGAAATGTAAATAGAAAAATTTGACTTCCCCTTATAGTCCCACTGTAGGGTAAGGAAAAATGTCAGGCTTTTCTGCCTTCCCGCCATCAGGATAGATGATGGATCCTTGCGGTCCTGAATGCATGCCTGATGGCGGGCACCTGGAATAGGGTGTGGGCACATGTAGATGGGATTCACCTGGGCTGAGACTGGGCTTTTAGGGGTGGTGTCATGGGGACGCCAGCAGAAGCCAAGAACGAACGGAAGCCGAAAGAAGAAGAGAAGCAGAGAGAACGCCAAAGAGCCCAGGTAGAGTGAAGATTTGCTGGGGGCTGGGAGGACTGCCAGCTTCCCAGCCCCCCAGCACCCCTGCCTGCCATGTACCCGCTAAATCCCTGCAAAAAACCTCTGACTCCTCCATTACCCTGTCTACTGGATCAGAAAACCTGCTCTGTGGTCTTCCTGCCCCTACACCCACAGTCCCCAAAAAACAGAGATAAGACCCTGACAGCCTCTTTGTAAGGATAAACACACACCCCCACATGATCACAATACAGATAGTGTTCTGCAATGTACTTTGTTCATTTAGTGACTTTTATATAACTTTACAGAATATTATGTATAGGTCAACACCATTCTATTTATATTCATAAAAGGAAAGAACATAAGGTAGTGACTGCAGGTCTGGCTTCCATAGCCAACTCTGGCTGTATTGGCTCTGTCATCACATTGAGCCTAGAACATTTGCCTTCACCCTCCAGCACCTTTAAGTAATGCAGCCATTATGGAAAACAATATGAAGACTGCACAATTAAAAACAGAAATACCATGTGAGTCAGCTATTCCATCTCTGGGTATTTATTTGAATAAAATGAAAATACTAATTAAAAGATATATGCAGGGGCCTCCCCGGTAGCGCAGTCGTTGAGCGCTGGGTTGCGAAGCTGCCGGCGACCTCTGCGGCGCAGGTTCGATCCCCGGCTGCTCCCCGGCCACCTGAGGAGGGTCCCATATGGCGCGCAGACCTCTCCTGCTGCCCGCTGCTCCCCTCAGCAGTGTGCTTCGGTCTTTCTGCCTGCTCTGCTCCCCGCTCTGGCTCTGGTGAATTCTCTCACCCTCCCGCGCTTCTGACTGTACCCAGTGCATGTATAAACAAAACAAACAAACAAACAAATAAATAAATAAAACATGCCTCTATTAAAAAAAAAAACATTAAAAAAAAAGATATATGCATCCTCATGTTCATTGCAGTACAATTTATAACTTGCAAATAATAATGATAATAACTAAGATGAAAACAACCACTCATTCAATAATTCATTTATTCAACTAATGTTGAGTAAATACATATATGTGTTTAAGTTACTCTAAAGCTGTGGAATAATTTGGAGACTATTAATTGTGAGTCAGATATAGATGAAATAATCCATGTGTAAGAATTTTCAAAATTGGGCCTCCCTGGTGGCACAGGGGTTAAAGACAGCACTATCAAGCTAAACCACTGCAACCAATGAAGCTGGCTCTGCAGACCTCTCCTGTCTCCCCTACTGCTCCCCTTAGCAGTGTATTTCTGGACATCTGCCTGTTCTGTTTCCTGCTTCCTCTGGTGACTCCTCTCACCCTCACACACACCTTTGGCCTGTACCCCCGTTCTAGTATGCATAAATAAATCTTTTTAAAAAATGAAAAGGTGGCCCTCCCTGGTGGCGCAGCCTTTGCACTGGGCTGCAAAGCTGCCTGCAGCCTCTGCAGCGCCGGTTTGATCACCGGCCACCAGGCGAGGGCAAGGGTCCCACATCCGCAGACCTCTCCTGCTGCCCGCTGCTCCCCTCAGCAGTGTACGTCATCACTCTGCCTGTTCTACTCCCCGCTCTGGCTCTGGTGAATTCTCTCACCCTCCCGTGCTTCTGACTGTACCCAGTGCTTGTATAAATAAATAAATCTTTAAAAAGAAAAAATGAAAAGGCAACCTACTGCATGATGCAAACAGTCACAATTTTTTAAATGTATAAAGCAATTGAAGGGCCTCCCTGGTGGTGCAAGGGGTTAAGACGCAACCTATAAGATATCCGTAGCCACTGCAGCACAAATCAATCCCCAGCCAGGGAGCTACTACCCACACGGTGAAGCAGACCTCTCCTGACTCACCCGCTGCTCCCCTCAGCAGTGTATTTCGGTCAATCTGCCTGTTCTGTTCCCCACTCTGTCTCTGGTGAATCCTCTCACCTCCCACACCTCTGGCCTGCACCCCTGTTCTTGTATGCATAAATAAATAAATCTTTTTTAAAAAATTAAAAAATAAAGCAACTGCGATTTGGAAAAGTCTACTTGTCAGTGAGGGCAGTTTGGTAAATATTATTTATTAATAGTACAAGAGTAGGATATCAAGTCCAAAAATGTAAATCCTGATTCTATCTCCACTAATCAATAGATGTGTGACTTGGAAAGAATTGGGTAGTCTCCCTGATCTGTATGTTGTTTATGTCTGCAAGTAAGTAAGGACAATAACTCCCAATACAGCTAGTTTCCAAGGTTACCATGTTCATGAAAGTTAAGCTTATATTTTTAAGGATGTTTTTGCTGTGATATAAGAGAATGGTAATAACTATCAACAACTGAGTTTTTAAAGTTTAAATAAGTTGATATATACATTTAAAATTGTCTAATAGTAATGTTAAGATTTTATGTTAATCCAGATATTTTTAATTTATAGTAATAACCACTTAAAAAAAAAAAAAACTAGTCCAGTAAATCTCTCATTGGGCAGGAATTCCTGAAGAGTTAAAATAGCAACTACTCTATTATTTCATCACTTTCCCCTTCAGAGTAGTTTATTGGTTCCTCAAATTTATGATTGCTCCATCTACCCACAGTTCAGTTTGCATAACTCCTTTTCTTTATCAATTTACATTAGAAATGCAAGTTTTTAGAACACTGCTTATTTTCTATTGAAAAATGTTTAAGCTACCTATTTTGATAAGGTTATTTCCCTTCTAGAATGAAAATGCACAAAACAGATAATAATTCTTATTTCAGAATGAATTTTTTTTGGGGGGGTCTTAAGTTTTATTTTTTTAAACAATATTTGCTCCCCTCCCTCCTTCAGATTGAGTCCCCACAGACTGAATTCTTTAGATAATAATTGAAACAACTACAACAGAGTACGCCCACATAAAATACTAAATTATTTTGCTGTATCATAGGTAAAAAAGTAAAATGGTACTTTTATTTAGCAATTAAAGAAAAACAGTGATCTTGGGCAGAGGACTGGCAAACCAAGGGCTGCAAACCGAATCTGGCCTGCTTCCTGTTTTCAAAAACAAAATTTTATGGGAACACAGCCGCACTCATTTGTTTATATATGATCCACAGTTGCTTTTCACTACAAGCACCGTTGAGCAGCAACAGAGACCATATGGCTTGCAAAGCCAAAGATATTTACTATTTGATCCTTTGTAGAAAAAATTTGCCAGTTCTGATGTAGGCATTAAGTAGAAGAAAAGGAAAATTGTTGCTTTTCTTTCTTGCAGTAATTGTATAATTATATAGTTCTAAAATTTTATTCAATGATTGGAAAATAGTCATTCAGTTGAGTTAACTAAAACCTTATACTGAATGGTCAGCCTGTGGTCAGAGTTCTTCAACACCGGATGGCAGGAAGTGTGTGGTAGGTTTCTCTGTCTGTAGGAACAACGAACAATTAGCTGTGTCCAAATTTCTTAGGCAAAACGAGTTTTTTGTTTATTTGTTTTTAAATACACACACGAATAGGCAAACACAAATGAAAAGGACACATATCATTTTCACACATTTTTGTATGAGTTTTTAGGCCAACTTCACCTTAGTTATACTTTTTTTTTTTTTTTTTTAAAGTTTTTTATTTATTTGTTTGTTTGTTTATACATGCACTGGGTACAGTCAGAAGCGCGGGAGGGTGAGAGAATTCACCAGAGCCAGAGCGGGGAGCAGAGCAGGCAGAAGGACCGAAGTACACTGCTGAGGGGAGCAGCGGGCGGCAGGAGAGGTCTGCGCGCCATGTGGGACCCTCCTCCGGTGGCCGGGGAGCAGCCGGGGATCGAACCGGTGCTGCAGAGGCCGCGGGCAGCTTCGCAACCCAGCGCTCAACCGCTGCGCCACCGGGGAGGCCCACCTTAGTTATACTTTTAATGTAAAAAGCTGTTTCTTTCAGACCTGAGAGAATTTTTGTTCGTTAATTTTGTATGTGTTTTAAATAAAAACAAAAATTTATTTCTCACAGTTCTGGAGGCTGGAAGTCTTGAAATCAGGGTGCCAGCAGGGTCAGGGTCTAAGACCCTGCAACATACTTCCTTCTTGCTATGTCCTTACATGGCCTCGAGATCAAATGTCAGGAAGTGGGTGAGAGTTCTCTGGAATCCTATTTATAAGGGCACTGATTCCACTCATGAGGGCTCTATCCTTGTAATCCAATGTATCCCAAAGGACCTACCTCCTAATACCATCACTTTGGAGGTTGGAGGTTGATTTTGTATATGAATGGCAATGGGGGAAGGGGGGGTTGCACACAACCATTCAGCTCATTGCACCAGAGACTTCTGTGAACACATGCTGCAGGCACCTGCATGGACCCAGGACAAGGGCAGTTGCAATGGTTGTGAGTTCCAGGAGGATACCACAGCTGTGCCCCTGCTGAAGCAGCCAGACACTCTCACTCGGCTCTTCTCACACGGTAGGTTTTGAGTCTACAGGAGATATGCAGTGTCATTGGGTCAGATTTCCTACTCTCCTTTCATTGTCTTGGGATTCCTCATTCTTTATAAGGATCCTTCTGTAAAGGGAAATGTTTTAACAGCTCATCTACAGGCCTCAACCTTAACCCCAGGACCAAGTCAAGCATGATGCTGAGTTCACTCTATCTATTCCTTCCTCTCTTCAAAAGGCAATAAATCCCCACTTTTGCTTCAGTTCGTTGAGTTGAGTTTCAATCACTGGCGATCACAGCAGCCCTTTGTCTAAATGGTCTCTTCAGTTCTAACATTCTATTATTTTTCATTCCTGCTACTGTACCTGGTGTTTAGTGGCAGATCTGCATTAAAATTGTAGCTCCAGGGCCTCCCCTGGTGGCGCAGGCGATTGAGCACAGAGCTGTGAGGCTGTCCGCAACCTCTGCAGCATCAGTTTGATCCTGGCCTGCGGGCAAGACTCCCACATGGCGCTGCAGACCACTCCTGTCGCGCCCGCTGCTCCCCTCAGCAGTGTATTTCATCAGTCTGCCTGTTCTGTTCCCCACTCTGTCTCTGGTGAATCCTCTCTCCCTCCCACGCATCTGGCCTGTACCCAAGTTCTTGCATATAAAAAAAAAAAATTGTAGCTCCAGTATTTGTTAATTATGTGAACTCTTGAGCCCCAATTCCTACCTCTAAAAATGGAGGTGATTTTACCTCCTTTCAAGATTGTTGCAAAGATATGAGAAGACCATGTATTTGTAAAGCATAAAACAGAGGAAAGAGTATGAAAGCATTTCTCCTGTCCTCAACAGGAAAAAAACTCATCTCTCCCTACTCATCCAGTGAATACCTTTTTTCTGTAATTAATTCAATTGTTTTTTCTTTGGAAAGTCTTATCTGCACCCACCATTTTATTAAGTTTAACTAGATGCTGATTCTCAATGATCTTACAACTGTTTGAAATTAACACTTATGCTACGTATAGCCCTTAACCCAGCCTTAAAAAATTGTTTTTCATTTTGTTCATAATAGCAATACATATTCATTATAAAACACTGAATACATAAAAGTGTAGAGATGAATAGCCTATATAAACAAATCAGTCATATTCCTATTCCTACAACCTAGAAATAAGTTGGAGATAATTCACCCTCCCACCCCCCTCCGCCCAAAGATTAGTGTGCTTTTAGTTGCAAGAGAGAAAACTTGGACTCCAGTATTTATTTGGCTAAATAATATGAAATACTTCACTACATAAATTAAAAGATAAGGTGACTTCTTACGCAGGACAATTCATCAAAGTTAGTCTTAAGTGTGGACCCAAAAAAAGAAATTTCTACATTTTGCTTTGCTGGAAATGTCTCTTCTTTGAGAGCCACCTCAAACATGAGCAAGACAATAGCTTTGTTTGCTGTGAAAAGAAAATGAGGTAATGTCCTCATTTTGCCTTCACATCTATATAGAGGTACCTTTTAGGATAAGGCATTCAAATAATCCCTAGTCCTGTAAACTAACATCAACAGGTAAAAGGGAATGTCTTTTCCTGGTTTTCGGGCTGAAGAGCCAAGCTGGACTGGCCTCAAAAATCAGGCTGCAACAACAACAGAGAAGTTGATTCCTGGCAAATAAAACTCCCAAAACCCAGTAGATATGGCTCTGAATAGATAGGGTAAAAACTTAATAATCCTCTTTGTTTTCCTCCATGCATAGACAACATCAAATATATAGATACATTAGCTGGAAACTGACCAGACTTTTTCTGTAAAAAATCCTTGAAAATGTATATTTCTTTGTTGACCATATAAAATTTTCGAATTTTGGACACTTCCCCAGCAAGTCCTCAGCCTTGATTCTTTAATAATCTCACTTAATGTTTGATTGCCTCAATCTTTTTAAGGATACAATCTTTACATGTTCCCCATTATATGTAGCTCTGACTAAATTGACTCTGCAAGATCAAACTAGGGAAATTCATGGCAACGAGGTGATTCATTTCCTGGAGTAGCACTGGAGGCTACCTTCCCTGAATCACACAGCTACATGGAGATGGATGGAAACTTCAAGAAAATTTTGTTGTTAGGAGAAAGGAAAATGGTATGGATAGGAACGCTGTAGGAAATGGATATGGGCAGGAAATCAACAGTATTTGCTACCATATCATTTTGAGTTCACATATATAAATTTCCCCATGTCAATAAGTATTTCTGAAAACATAATTTTAACTGAAAACATACGTACATGAAGCCAAAATCATTCATGTTTGTTCACTATTAGACATTTAAGGCAATTCTCTTTACCACTTTTATAAATTACTCAGTATTTTGTCCTAAAATGGTCAAATTAATGTCCATAAAACCACTTCCTTGAATCAAGTCATTTCTCTTCCTGAAATAAGTATTATCATTGACAGTTAACAAGAACCTTAAGTTTGCTCACATGTCATCAATGAATCAGTCAACGATTATTCAAGAAATGCTGGATTTGTAATATACATATAGACCTTATTAGTCTTTCTTACCAGTTCCTAGGTTATCTCACATTTTCCCCTAACTAGAAGAACTCCTGACCATTTCAACAAATATTTACTAATAATTTTTTCAGACCCCATAAAATTATAAGGCTCAATCTCTGCCTTGTTGAGCTTATGTTTGATTGCCTTAACATTTGATTGCCTGGGTTAACTCTCAACAGTTAAATATCTTTAGATAAACAAAATTGTCCAATTCATGCATTTATTCAATTTTATATTTATTGAGCATCTACTATGTGCCAGGTCCTGTTCTAGGATCCAGGTGGGCAATGAACTCATGGAAGACAGCAATATTCTTAGGTAAAAGAAAGAAGTTCAAATGGATCTTTTTAAAATTGTTCCTCCTATCATTCATTCCCAAGCCATTTGTCCCTTAGAAAGGAAACATCTGGTCTCTCTGCTTTTTTTCTGAATATTTTTGAGGGAATAAATTCATATTTAATTCTCACATTTGGCCTTGTCACTGATGTCATAGATAATCTGGCTATTTCAACAAAGGACTATACTCAGTCAGAAAATATAATTTAACAAACACTATTTCCTGACTCACAAACAGGGCAGGAAGTGCTGCTTTCAATGGACTTTGCAGGCTGTGGCTCTGAATGAAATGGTCAGTGCTTAAATATTGCTGACCAAATGACCATATTCTCTCCTGGGACCCTGGACCTTCCGGGTCATAAGAGGCAAACAGAGCACTGAACTTTGACTTGGGACTTCTGTTCAGTTTAGAATTTCAAAATTTAACCTTGTAAATGGGAATTTAAATGCAAATATTTCTGCAATTGCCTAGTTTTGCCTGATTAAAAAACAAATACATGAACATTTCATTTATACTAAAATAAATTTATAAGACTAACTTTTTGTTGTCCATCTAAACCTATACAATTAATTAATACTTTTTTTGGTTCAAAGGGACTTAATTGAAAAATAGATTATGATTCATATAACTTTAGAATTAAAAAGGCTTTTGCTTGATGATAAGCAACCATGGCTGACCATCTAAATGATAAGGGGAGTTTTTAATAATATAAATTCCCAGTCCTCACCCAGACCAACTCATGGCATCAGGTGCTGGTACCAACTACTCCAAACCTTTCATTTTACAGATGAGGAAATAGTGGACCAAAGATTTGCCTAGAGTCACAGGTCAGATTATGTCAGCAAGAATAATACATTTTATTTACTCAAACATAAACTTTCTTTTAGTTTATTACCCAAAAAAGGTAATAAAGCTGGGGGAGAGAGAAGGCTGAAAGTCTTTGAATCCTTACAGGGAGACAAAGAGGAAGCAGTAAATGAGTAGCACAGGCAGAAGAGGCACGAGTCAGTGAGTGCTGTGAATTACCCAAGAAGGTCAGCTGCAGGAGGACTTTAAGCACAGTAAGGCTAGTCTCGCTCCAGGATCAGCACTTTGCTCCAGTCCCACACTCTCTTGCACAGCATTTTAGACCCCTCGGAGTGCTGAAGAATTGGAGCAAGCTCTATGCTGACTCACCAGAGTAGCACAATCAAGTTCTGATGCAGCCTAGGACCTGACAAATCAGTGTAGCCCTTAAGGATCTGACTCACAGTGCTGTAACGGTGACTCAGTGACTGGCAGTGTCAGACTCAGAGCTCATAGTCCCAGCATTCCCTGAAGGTGATAACAGAGCCGTAGATTCAAGTAAATCACCAGACCTGCTAGACATCTACAGTCAAGATGATTCACCTACAACAGAAGGCCTGTAGCCTCAGGCTACTGTTTGCTACTGCAGATAAATAGGGAGAGTTGAATCTTTCCCCCACCCCACCTCTCATCTGAAACAGCTTTTATAACAAACATCAGAAGTTAAACTTTTAAAAAATGATATATTTTGTAAAAGGTACAGTAAAATGCAATTGAAAGGATTAATTGCTGTGACTGAAACCGACCCGTGTTTATTAAATACCTACTAAGTGCTAGGCAATGTTCTAGGTTTTGGAGAACAAAACAGGCAAACATCCTTGCTTTCCGGAACTTACATTCTTAGAATAGAAATAATAAATATCTTGGTAATTAATAAGTTAATGCATACGTGGTGTCTTCCTTTTCCAAAGTAACGGCTTCTGCTTAAGAATATCAATTCATGGTGAAGGAAATTCTAGGGGGACTATACCTGGGGGTGGGGGGCAGGCAAGCAAACATTGTTTAAAAATGAACAATGATGTAAAATATATATAAATTTAAAAAAGTATTGTAACAGGGTGGTCCCCAGGAAAGGGGGAGGTTCCCTGCCCCACCCAAGGGAGGGTGGAGCTGAGCAGGAAGAGGAGAAGCAGAAGAAGAGACTGAGGAAGGAAGCAGGATGGAGCCAGGAGACCTGGAGGAGGCGCATGGAGCCTAGAGACACGTAAAAAACCTGCGCTTGTCTTTTGGTCGTGGACTGGGTGACACAGATGTGGGTGAGACCTGTGGGGAGGTGACAATGGCAGCTTTTATCTTGATGTTGATTTTGCTCTTTTCCTTCCGGGCTTGTCTGGTTGTTTGTGACCCTTTTCTGTGGGTCCCCACTGGAGGATGCTTTAGACTTGTAGCAGGCTTTGGGGCCTTGTTCTGGGCCGATCCCATATGGATGGACTTTTACCCACGAGGGGACGGGTAACTTTGGGTGCTTCATTTAGAAACTAGACTCTTTGCCTTACCTGTATTGTTTCCTAGTTTTATTAAAGATCCTTCCCATTAGTCTCATGTGTTTTGTGTTGATGCGGCGGATGGCAGAACCCATTTAGTATAGGCAGGTTTGTGGGGTTTGGGCTGCCCCTCTCCCTGTCCTATAACAGTATCAATTAAAAGGAGAACACCTGAATTAAAGATAACCAGGAAGGATGGATTAGGTTAATTTCACTCATCTACCACATCTAAAGGAATTTAAAGCCTTACATTGCTGTGAAAAGCAGAATTTGGTAAACTTTGCGTCAAAATCCACAAACCATCATCTCCATTGCCATGGAGTACTTGTGTTAATCTAAAAACTACTAATACATGATTTTTTTTTTAATTTTTTAAATTTAAGATTTATTTATTTATACAAGGACCAGGGTACAGGCCAGATGTGTGGGAGGGTGAGAGGATTCACCAGAGACAGAGAGGGGAACAGAGTAGGCAGACTGACGAAATACACTGCTGAGGGGAGCAGTGGGCGCAACAAGAGAGGTCTATCGCGCCATGTGGGACCCTCGCCGGCCTGCCGGGATCAAACCTGCACTGCAGAGGTTGCGGGCAGCTTCACAGCGCTGCGCTCAACCGCCTGCGCCACCAGGGGAGGCCCTGATACATGATTTTAATAATATTAGCAACAGCTACAATTTATTGAACATTATGTGCCAAGCATTGTGCTAATAAGCATTGAAAAAAAGGTAATACTTACTAAAAGTTTTTGAAGCAGGTGGTATTGCCACCACTTAACAGACATGAAAATTAAAGCACATGAAGTGTAAGTAATGTGCCCAAGATCCAGCTCCTCTGTCCCCCAAATCCTGTTATTAACAAATAATCTTTAATACCTCCCCAGACATCCTTCTGAGTCTGTCATGGGTTATAAAAAGGGAAAATAAAACATAGTGGTTAAGTGTCTAAGCTTTGGTGTGAAGAATATCAGCTTTGGATCTGCTGTTGCAAAGTCAAATAATACTTGCCTTACTGGGTGGTTCTGAGGACTACAAGATAATTCACATTAAACACAGTTATTGGTTCCTAGCTCTCAATTAATGTTAGCAATAATAGCATGGTGGTGGTGACTTTGCAGATGCTGGAATCTTGGCTTTAGTATGGAATCTCCTCTTTTTATCCCAATCCATCAAATTCTGAAGTTTGAGTTCTTGTATAGCCTAAGAATAATGACAAAGTGTTATCCGATACTTGTTGGTTTCTTTCTTCACTCATATCACCATTATAAAATTGGGAATTAATAGATTCTCATGCTAAAAACCTGGGGCTTTGAAGTCAGGCTAGGGTGCTGACATCTGTTGTGACTTTGGGCTAATTGAATGTCTATGCCTCTTGTAGGATAAGGTGAAAGTATCAGGCTTTTCTGCCCTCCCACCATTAGGATAGATGAGGGAACCCTGTGGTCCTGAATGCATGCCTGATGGTGGGCACCTGAAGTGGGTGCACCTGGGCTGAGAGACTGAGTTTATAAGGGCAGCGTCACGGGGACGCCGGCAGAAGCCAAGAACGAACAGAAGCAGGAGAGCAGAGAAGCAGAGAGAACACGAGAGAAGGCCAGAGTGCCCAGACAGAGTGGAGATTTGCTGGGGGCTGGAAGGATTGCCAGCCTCCTGGACCCCCAGCACCCCTGCCTGCTATGTACCTGGTAAATCTAAATAAAACGACCTGCAAAAGCTACTGAGGGCTCCAGGACTCTCTCCTCCTTTACCGGGTCTGCTGGATCAGAAAACCTGCCCTATGTCATTCCCGGCCCCACCCCACACCCCTATTTTTCCAGCCATCTATGGTGAAAGCTCACTTTCCCCACTCCACCTTTTTCCTTCCCTTCCTTTATGTTTTCCTCTCTACTCTCCTGGCGTCTTTTCCTTCTACCCTCACTTCCCTTCTCTCTCCCTCTTTCCTTTCCTTTCTATCTTTATTCCTTCATTCCTGGTTACATCCATTCTATAGTGGACCTGTATTTTATAAATATAACAGAAATCTTTTAGCAATGTCAAATTGCTATAAACATTTGTAGGGTAAATGGATTTCAGGCTTTTCTGCCTTCCCACCATTAGGATTGCCCTGCCCGATGGGGCACCTGCAGCTGTTACATTGTTGTAAGCTGTCCTGTTTACTTCTGTGGGCCATGGGAGGAGTATTGAGAGAGTCACCAAGAGAAGCAGAGGCAGGAAAGAAGCAGGAAAGAGAAGGGGAAAAAGCTCAGAGAGAGAGAGAAGCCCAGAGTGAAGACTTGCTAGGGGCTAGTCTTAGCCCCCTAGCACCCCTGCCTGCCGTGTACCTGGTTGCTGCAATACATGTAAAGCTCAATAAAAGCCTGAGAAAGCCACTGAGGGCTCCAGGACTCCTCCTTTACCCCGTCTGCTGGATCATAGATAACCTGCTCAGCACCCATCCTGGCACTACAACATTCCTAAAGGCTAACTTTCAATTCCTAATTCTAAATTCATCGAGGACTGTTAACTGTTTGCTGACCTTACTTTAAGTTATACTACTCTGTTTTTTGTTTCATAGTCCATAAAATTGGAACCCAAATACTTATTTCACATAATTTTTAAGAAAAATCGAGTGAAAAAATATAGGTGATGTGCTCATCACATTGTATGTCTAGTAATTGTGGGCACTGATGATTTAGAGCTCTAGAGAGCTCTTGGCCATTGCCAAAAAAGGGGAAAGAGAGGAGAGACATAAGAAGGAGCTGGAAACAGTAAACACCTCAAGTATCATGGCTGAGTCCCACATGAGTTAATTTTCTCCTTACTTCTTTGAGCAAATTTTTCCTTGGGCGATATAGCCACAGGCCAGTTTTTCCAGTGATGTGTTAAACCGGGCAAGAGACTAGCTCATGCTAGGCACAGGCACATATTTCTGCCAAAAACCTGTGCATTCTGAACTCAGCCTGCTCTTCTGTTTTGCTCAGTATAACCATTATACATCACTGAAAATAAGCACTCTAGATATCAAATGTCTGTCTTATGATTAGAATTTTAATTGTGGCTCAAGTCAAATAACTCTCCTGGGAATGCTAGTCAAATTAAATTGAGAAAACTCTGTTGAAGTAACAGATTTAATAACTGTACAATTACTCCATTGGTGGAATCATCCATTTGACTTTAGGAGTGGGATAAATAGAGGTACCAAGGGGCTGGTGATGCCCTGTAAGGCTACCCATCAAGGCAATTCCGATACTGTATCATAATGGGAAGATCAGGAAATGCAGCTGTAACATGATAACAGATGTCAGCAACTTCAGACAACATTCCAAGGCTCAGTGAGTATTAAAGTATTTAAATCCAGCTGCCAATATGAAACAGGATGAGGTCTCCTTGTTCACTTATTTAAAGTGAACCTGGCACAAGCTGCAATTAAAGCCTAAACATAAAAGGGAGATGACAAATATCTCCCTCTTATCTGATGACTCAAGGTCTAAGTAATATCCTCAAAACTGGGAAAAAGTGTCATGAAGACAGCATTGAGAATTCCTAAAATATCAATATCAAAGTCGTTCTCAGAATCCAGATTATATCAAGTTTAAATTTTCAGCTATATCCAACAATAAACAATAAATACTATTTCTATTTTATAAATACATTTTATATTACATATTAATTATATTTATAATATTGAAAACTCTCACAAAATACTTATGTCAGACAAGAAATCCTAACATATATATTAGTTTACCTTTCAGATAGCTCACCCCACTGTTTATCTGCCAGTCAATCAAAATATGACTATCTTCTAAAACCTAATGATAATAAATATCACTTACATCTTGTTTCTAAACTTGTATAGCTGTGTCAAACTAAAAATCTTATTATAATGGAGTAAAGATAAATTTGCCAGGGGCCTATTTTATTTGATTCCATTTGTAATCTGCTGTGAAATAAATATTTTAAGGGTTAATGTCAGGTGAGGTAGTAAAATCTTAAGGTCTTCAATTATTAAGTTACCAAGAAATTTACTTTATCTTTATTTAGCTTTTAATCTATACAGTTACAAAAATAAATCTCTACAGAATAACTGACCTAGCTATTTCAACAAGTCTGTAGCTTCACAGTGCTGAGATTAACCCCTTCTGCCACCAGGGAGGCCTAAGAGTGTAAGATGAGCAAGACTGCAGCCATTTTGAGAAATAACTGTGTTGGGCCCTAGCTTAAGCTAGCAATAAAGCCTTTTTGTTTTTGCATCTCTGGCTCTGTGTGGTCATTGGGAACCCTGGACGGAGTTTAGGTGCCAACTCCTAACAAGAGTTGAAAAGTTTTTTAATGCTCCACTCCAATGTAGCAAGCTCAAGACCAAACTGCAAATATGCTTGTACACAGAGGCAATATTGATTTCTTTTACAGATACTTTATGATTACAGCAAAGCTATTTTACAAAACATTATGATTATGAGAAAATTTATTTTCAATGAATTAAGGAAAATTCAAAATATAAGTATAGGTATTTAACTCGACACTGGTAACATCAAAGCTTAATCAAAATGGAATAGCAACAAAAGCTATTTCCTTCCCACTGATTTTTGCATAACATCCTGGTTGACCAGCTGCAAGATTTTAATGTGCTTGAGCTGTGGTACTGATTTACATTGCAGGCCTGTCAACAGGATTAGTCATCCTGTTGAAAAAGTTATGGCCTTAAATATATGTAATCTTTATACCATTAAGTATTTCTTGTAACATCTGAAAAAAAGCTGCTTTCTGCTTTGCCAGCCAGGTGTTAGCCAAAATATTTTTCAGAAATAGTGCCAGGATAAACGTATCCACAGTTCTGAAAATCAAAGTGCAGGGAGGGATGAGAAATCATTTAGCATATTCCTCAGGCTTACAAGTATGAATTAACAAAATTATTTAGCAGCAAATTAGAAAGTAACCTGTTTTTTAAGCTCTCCAGGGATAATTATTCCATAACTTCAGTGACTGATTCGTACTCAACAATTCTGTTTTCCTTTACCAGAATCTAAGAAGTAAGTTTATACTAAATCTAACCACTGTGAAGCAAAAGAGGAGGACATCATCTTGACATCATAGTAGAAGACTTGGCCTTCTAGAGGTTGGTGTAGGAGATGGTCTGGATTTTTAGAAGCATTTAATTTACATCAAATGTCAGGTGTGTTTTTTTGTGCATAGACACAACAAAATCACCAGTTGTACCAGCATCCCTAAAGCTTTACCTTTTGCTGGAGCATTACTTCATCTGTTTCCTTGTGGAACTACCTCCACTATCCTATATACCAACAATGGTACATTTGGATATTTATTTTATAGTAAACTTCCATTTTCTGTCTCCCATCACAGGCACCAAATATTGACATTTGTTACCCAAGATTTTTCACATAAAATATCTCACAAAGGGAATTTTTCTCATAAAAATAGAGTATTTTGCCTTTTATTCAAGTTACCATTTTCAATGACAAAAGGAGAAATTTCTGGTTGTTGCTAAGCTGGCTGCTAACTCCATCCTCAACAATTATAACCTCAGCAAAGGCCCCAATCACTCCAGTTTCTGTTCCAGTTACTTGCAACTAGTGAAATCCGTACTTGTTAAAACGTGAAAACCGGGTCTCCCTGGTGGCCTAGGGGTTAAGTCTCAGTGCTATCACTGCTGTGGAAATCTGCCAGTTCTGCTCCCCACTTTGTCTCTGGTGAATCCGCCCAATCCCCTGCACCTCTGGCCTATGCCCCAGTTCTTGTATGCAAAAATTTAAAAAAAAAATACTTAAAAAAAAATGTGAACACCAGTGACTTCAGATACCTCTGCAGTACAATTTCCCTCACAACTTAAGCTAGCTGTAACAACAAAAGCTGCTATTGGACTACCAATTTATATTCACCAATTCTTTTTCTCTCCTTTCTCTTTTGTTTCTTGATTATATTCATGCATATCTCTTTAAAGACATGCATCAATTTTGATCAGCAGGGTGTGTCCAGGTGTGCATTGCCACACTGAATATTTTGATAGGCTCTACATAATCACCCAGTAGCAACTTGAAGCCTTTTGTCTGTAACCAGCCTTCACTCCTCCTGGCATAATAATTCCTCCTGCTGCTTTATCTCTTAGTGCTTAGTCTCTTTGATTTTCCGGGTGGCTGTTCGCTGAATTTTTACCAAGTAAAATGGGTCCTAATGCTTTGAAGTAATCAGTGCTATACAAAACAATCTTAGAAAGCGCAACTAGCACATTCATGTAATTACATGAAAATAAAAACCTCTTGAGTGTCAGGGATATAGAGTAGCACCCACAAAATAATTGCCTCTGTCCAATCGGGTCAATGAGCCTGGAACTAAGGTGCTCACATTTATAGTATTCCAAGATGATTTAAAGGAAGAGAATGAAAGTATGTCTAGCAGCAATGCTATTTTCATGACATAGTATCACATTTAATTTTTATGTCACTTATATTGTCTTATTATCCACGAGAACCCTGTGAAGGTCATTAATATCTCCTTTTAGCAGATGAAATAAACTAAGACTCAGAGAAGAGATGTTAAAAATTAGAATGAAATTCCAGGTTTGTTGAACTTCACAGTGCAATGGTTTTATAGTATATTATGCTGTTTTGCAAAATGCAGCAGGCAAGGAAAGACTTTCACATACCAGAAGTAGACCAACAAGGTGTTTTGTGGATCTACTCAAATTTCAAAATGACACATTAATCCCATTACTTCACAGAAAACAGCAACACTATTTTACCTCTCCTTCCCATATTAATGTTGCTTGGAAGGATGGGAAAAGGAGATAGAAATATGAAAAAAGGCAGAGGGGAAACCAATATGGTACTAAAGACATAATGTACAAATATTTTCGAAAATAGATTTTGAGATGCAAGAATAGACTATGACTAGGAGGCCAGATTTAAATTAATAATAACTTGCCTGTGCAGTTTTACAACTTAGGAATCTACTCTCCATCTTGATCAAGTTTATGTAAATGATCTTATATTAATATTGCAATATGTTCATTCTGAGTTTCTCATTATTTTTTCCTTAAATCACCTTCTAATCCATCAATATGGTTTGACACTAATTCTGTTTTCCACAATGTTAGTTATCTACACAGATTACTTATAAATTAGCAAGTTTTCTCGGTACTACCTTGGAATGAGTCTTGTAAAATATTTATATCTCTCTGGTTGACTCAGAACCACATCTTAAAGAATGAAATTCAACATCTTTAGATTTTCCAGTAAGTTGTGAACCTGTCTCATAGTTTATATACCACATAATATCTTCTCTCTTGTTCTAAAAAAAAAGTATGTTTTCGGGCCACCACTGGTGGCACAGTGGTTGAGCGCTGGGCTGCGAAGCAGCCTCTACAGCGCCGGTTCGATCCCCGGCTGCTGGTGAGGGGCCCACGTGGCGTGGCAGACCTCTCCTGCCACACCTGCTGCTCCCCTCAGCAGTGTATTTCTTCGTCAGTCTGCCTGTTCTGTTCCCCGCTCTGGCTCTGGTGAATTCTCTCACCCTCCCGCACTTCTGACTGTCTCCAGTCCTTGTATAAATAGACAAATCTTTAAAAAAAAAGAGTATGTTTTATAAGGATGTAATTATAATCACCAAATATTATTTAGCATACTTAAGAGTAAAATTGGTGCTACATGAGATTTGTTTCATAATAAAAAGCAGGGTATTTGGGAGATTAAGTCTTTTCCCAGAAACATTACTGTGTACTCCCTTGAAAAAGGGAAATTATTTTGAGCTAGAAATTTATTTTCAAAAATAGTCTCTGGTTTTTTCCCTGGTATTAAAGGTCTATCTGTTGTAGGAAAAAGAAGATGAAGTGATCGATTTGTCATTTGCAAATTTAACGACAAAATTTAAAGTATTTCAATTGCCTTCTTCATTATGATTATTAATATCTATTTCTTCTGTTTATGATGAAATTATAATTAAAATTTTCTAGTGTCTTCATCAGTTTAAAGAAAAACAATAGAAAAGATAAGTTCAGTGGACAAATCTATTCAAGGCATAAACTTAGAGAAAAATAAGAGGGAAATCCAGGTATGTGAAGGGAACTTTATTTGTAGAAATGGTGCAATTGAGGAGTGTATTTTAATTTCTATACATTTTATAAAGCAGCATTTGTAATATGTAATAACTTTATCTCTATTATGTACATTTATAAACATATACCAACACAGAGAATAAACCATGCAGGGGAAAAACCGTGGTACCTTTTGACTTGCTTACTTTATCCATCTTTTTCTTTTTCTTTTCCTTTTTTTAATACAAGAGCCGGGGCACAGGCCAGATGCGCGGGAGGGTGACAGGATTCACCAGAGATAGAGTGGGAAACAGAACAGGCAGACTGACGAAATACACTGCTGAGGGGAGCAGCGGGCAAGACAGGAGACGTCTGCTCGCCATGTGGGTTGCTCCAAGGCCGGCGGGGATGCAACCCGCACTGCAGAGGCTGCGGACAGCTTCACAGGGCTGCGCTCAACCCCCTGCGCCACTAGGGAGACCCTTCTTTTTTCTTGAAGTATTTTTAAACAAATCCCTGAAGTTTCCTGTCATTTCATCAGTTTTCACGTCATTTCAGCTTTAAATATTTCTCCCAAAAAAAGGATGTTTTCTCACATAATCACAATGTGAGCATCATGCAATCAAAAGAAATATTTAATTCCTCAGTTCATACACAGTCATATCAAAAAATTCCCCTATTGTCATGTCTTTTTATACCTGGTTTGTTCAAAACAAGATCCAAATAAGTTCTACTCAATGCATTTGATCACCATGTCTCTTCCATCCATTTTCCTCTTTAGATTTTTTTTAAAGATTTATTTATTTTTATATAAGAATTGGGGTACAGGCCAGAGATGCACGGGGTGGTGAGAGGATTTACCCGAGACAGAGTGGGGAATAGAACAGGCAGACGGACCAAAGTACACTGCTGAGGGGAGCAGCGGGCGAGACAGGAGAGATCTGTCCCACCATGTGGGTTTCTCCCTGGCCGGCCGGGAATCAAACTTGTGCTGCAGTGGCTGCGGATTTCTTCATGGGTTGCTTCTTAACCCCTGCACCACCAGGGAGGGCCCCTCTTTAGATTTTTTGAAGAGAAGAACATACACAAAAAACTGAAAATGGAAATAGAACCACAAAAATTGAAGACAAAATATCAGCAACAGACTTTCATGTATCAATAATCACTTTAAATGTAAATGAACTGAACTCACCAATTAAAAGCCACTGAGTATTGGTGAATTAGGAAAGAGAATGCTACATTCTGCTATCTCCAGGAAATGCACTTTAGCTCCAACATTAAATATATACTCAGAGTAAAGGTCTAGAAAACAATCCCACAAGCAATTTGGATCCAACTCATTTCAGACAAAAAAAAAAAAATAAAAGGTAACAAGGGACAGAGATGTACACTTTATGTGATTAAGGAAACAATAAACCAACAAGACATAATACTCATCAATGTATACTCATGAAAGGAAGAAGCACTGAAATATATTAGGTAATTACTATCAATTCTGAAAACAGACATTGGACAAAACATATTTGTAGTAGGAGACTTCAACATCAATGGACAGATCAACTAGACAGAAAATCAATTAGGGAAATTAATTGCTTAAACAAAGAATTAGACACCATGGGCCTCTTAGACATTTATAGGGATCTGTACCCCATGCAATCTGAATACATTCTTCTCAATTACACGAGACATTTTCCATAATTCAAAACATATTGAGTCACAAGGCAATTATCATCAAATTCATGAAGATCAAAATTGTACCAGGCAACTTTTCTGATCATAAAGGTATCAAACTAGAAGTCAACTACAAAAAAGATAAATGTTCATCATCACTTATTGTCTGGGAAAATCAACCAAAAAACATAATGAAATACCAGTTTCACTCCTGTGAGAATGACCCATATCACAAAAGCCAAGCAGAACTAGTGCTGCTGATGATGTGAAGAAGGCACACTTACACACTGTTGGTGGGAATGTACACTGGCCCCATCCCTATGGAAAGCAATATGGAGGTCTCTCAAAAGATTAAAAATGTATCTACCATATGACCCCATAATTCCACTCCTAGATATCACCCTGAATAACACAAATACACTAATTGGAAGGAAAACTTGGACTCCTATGTTCATTGAAGGACTATTTTCAATAACTAATGAGGGAAACAAGGAAGCAACCAAAACAAATGAGTGAATCAAAAAGATATGGTATGGCATATATATATATATATATATATATATATAATATACACACACAATAGAATAATTTCAAAAATTATAAACTCATGCCATTTGTGGCAACCTGGATGGAGCAGGAAGAGCTTATGCTAAGCTCAATAAGTCAGGAGAAAGGCAAATTCTTGACATTGGCACTTATATGTGGAACATAGAGAAAATCAGACAAAGGGTCAGATAAAGTCAAACTCAAAAACTAGCCCTCCTAAATAGACTATAGAACTGAGACATTCAGAAGAAGAGGGGGAGGGCTGAGCTAAAAGTGGGGAGAGAGCACAGAGGACTACGGTGGTGTACAATGGGTCCTTTGGATACACACACACAATGGTGTGTGTCGGGGGGAGGTAACCTTACTGGAAGAAGGAGATCCTGTACTCCCAAAGCACAAAAAACAATGTAAATTGATGTTCCCCTCAAGTGGAAAAATAAAAAATGTAAAGAGAAGCAATATAATCATATATGTAAAGCACTATGTTAGACATATAATCACATAAGACGTGGTCACTGCTCTTTAGAAAGAGAGACTCTTCTTGACCAACTTTGGAGTGATTTGGTTGAACAATCTTAGACACATGTGTTTAGTTGATTCTATTTTTTTTAAAGATTTGATTATTTATGCATACAAGAACTGGGGTACAGGCCACAGGCATGGGGGGTGAAAGGATTTACCAGAGACAGAGTGTGGAGCAGAACAGGCAGATTGACTAAAATATACTGCTGAGGGGAGCAGCAGGTGAGTCCGGAGAGGTCTGCTGCACCATGTGGGTTGCTCCCTGGCCGGGGATTGAACTCATGGTGCAATGGCTGCTGCTAGCTGCATAGGTTGCGTTTTAACCCCTTGTGCCACCAGGAAGGCCCCAGGTTGATTCTATTGCTGGAGAGTAATTATAACTTCCTGTCATCCTTTCCATATATATCCATATAAATGAAAACATCATCTTATTTAAAATGTTGATATTGGAGAACATGACTTATATGTGCAGACATGTTGGCTTTGTCCTGAACATCAGAATTATAGACTTACTTGCCTAATCACATTAGAGTTGGAAAAGGGCTTACAATTTATTTGTGAAATTACCCAAGACATCAGAGACAATAAAGTGCAGTGTGCAGTGAATAAATGCCTGGACAATTACAGTCAGATTGCCTGGATCCCAGTCTTGATTCTGTAACTTAATGATTGTTCAATGTAACCTTTCTTCTCTCAGTTTCATTACTTATAAAATGTGGATAATAAAAACACTACTTCATATAGGGATTGTACTATAATGGGTTCTGCATCTTATTATGTATACTCTATATATCTCAAATATCTTCCCATATCAATGCATGCATGTCTCTCTTTTAAAAGTTACTGGTTATTCTATTTGTAAACATATCAAAATTTCATCATCTGAATATATCACAGTTTATTTGTTCATCACCTACTGAAAAACATCTGGATTGCCTCTAGATTTTGGCAATTATAAATAAGTTGCTATAGGGCCTCCCTGGTGGCACAGCGGTTGAGCGCTGGGTTGCGAAGCTGCCCGCGGCCTCTGCGGCGCTGGTTCGATCCCCGGCTGCTCCCCGGCCACCGGAGGAGGGTCCCACATGGCGCGCAGACCTCTCCTGCCGCCCGCTGCTCCCCTCAGCAGTGTACTTCGGTCCTTCTGCCTGCTCTGCTCCCCGCTCTGGCTCTGGTGAATTCTCTCACCCTCCCGCGCTTCTGACTGTACCCAGTGCATGTATAAATAAATAAATAAATAAATAAATAAATAAATAAATAAATAAATAAATAAAAAAAATCTTAAATAAATAAATAAATAAGTTGCTATAAATGTCTGTGTTCAGGTTTTTTGTGGACATTAACTTTTCAATTCATTTGGGTAGGTATCAAGGAGGGTAATTGCTAGATAATATGCAAGAGTAGGTTTAGTTTTATAAGGGACTCTAAAAGTATCTTCCAAAGTGGTTGGACCATTTTGCATTCCCACCAGCAATGAATGAGATTTCCTGTTACTCTATATCCTAACCAGCACTTAGCGATACCAGTGTTTTGGATTTTGGACATTCTAATAGGTGTATAGTAGTATCTCTTTAGGTGAGGAATTTGAAAATCCCTAGTGATATATAAAGTAGAGTGTCTTTCCTTATGCTTATTTGCTTTTCATATATCTTTTTTGGTAAGTTTCTTCTACAGTCTTTTACCTTTTTAAAATTATGTTGTTTTCTTATTGTTGAATTTTAAGAGGTCTTTTATATTTTTAATAACAGCCCTATATCAGATATATCTTTTGCAAATATTTTCTCTCTGTTGATGAATTTTTTTTTATTTTAAAGATTTATGTATTTATTTATTTACTTATTGTATTTATTTACACAAGCACTGGGTACAGTCAGAAGCGCGGGAGGGTGAGAGAATTCACCAGAGCCAGAGAGGGGAGCAGAGCAGGCAGAAGGACCGAAGTACACTGCTGAGGGGAGCAGCGGGTGGGAGGAGAGGTCTGCATGCCATGTGGGACCCTCCTCCGGTGGCTGGGGAGCAGTCGGGGAGCAGCCGGGGATGGAACCGGCGCTGCAGAGGCTGCGGGCAGCTTCGCAACCCAGCGCTCAACTGCTGCGCCACCGGGCAGGCCCCTGATGAAATTTTTTTAAAAAGATTTATTTATTTATGCATGCAAGAACTGGGTTGTAGGCCAGAGGTGCAGGGGGGCAGTAAGAGAATTCACCTGACAGAGTGGGGAGCAGAACAGGCAGATCTCCCTACCGAAATACACTGCTGAGGGGAGCACCAGGTGAGACGGAGAGGTCCGCTGTGCCATGTGGGTTAGCTCCCTGGCTGGGGATCAAACTCATGGGGCAGTGGCTGAAGAAAGCTTGCTAGCGCTGACTTTAACCCCTGGGCCACCTGGGAGGCTCTGTTGATGAAATTTTAATTGAAGTGATTCCTTTACATAATCAATGTTCTGACTGTACGTGGAAAACAATTTAATTGACATTTTATTCCTGTGGCAGCCATAAGCCACTCTTTTTTTTTTTTTAAGATTTATTTATGTACTTATACAAGCACTGTGTACAATCGGAAGAGTGGGAGGGTGAGAGAATTCACCAGAGTCAGAGCGGGGAGCAGAGCAGGCAGAAGGACCGAAGTACACTGCTGGGGGGAGCAGCGGGAGGCAGGAGAGGTCTGCGTGCCATGTGGGACCCTCCTCCGGTGGCCGGGGATCAAACCCGCGCTGCAGAGGCTGCGGGCAGCTTCGCAACCCAGCGCTCAACCGCTGTGCCACCTGGGAGGCCCCATAAGCCATTCTAAATAGGGAATTCTTGTGATCATAGAGCAAAATGACCATGACATCAGTCAACAACAATGAAGAAATCTTAAAGTAGAAGTGCCACAGGGTTGTTCTTCCAAATGTTATGTAAAAAATATCTTAAGAATCATAGTTTAAAAATATGTAGAATTTTTCTCAATCTAATTACAAATTTATGGCTGTTTTTCATCAGGGTGATTCTCAAATATAATTTGAAGGGTTTAAATACTAGGATAGCAAATTGGCATCTTAAAATTTCTCTTGGAAGTTTCCTTTACCTTGAAAACTAAAGACAAACAGCACACTTGTAGTTGTGCCATTTGCTCACAAAAGAGTATACTTTTTCTGTTTTATTTCCTATATGTTAAATAACACTACAGTAAAAATCTTGTTATAACAAAATGTTTGGAAGTTCATCTGATGCTTAAAAATTTGTTGTAATTAAGACTGAACAATAAACAACTCAAAATTCCAAGGCAGAACAAAACTTGTTTAGGCCTTTTGTTTATAAAAGTGACTGGCTTATCAGTGCTTAAAATAATGACTCAAAGTTTTGGGACTAAGATTCCACTAAAATAACAAATAATTTGCAAAAAAATGCAAATCTATATGTACAAGTGAAAATTTTGTCTATAATTTGAGGAAGTTTATGGACTCATGCTGCCCGTAGATGGGTACACCAAGAACTCTATTTTAGATTATGTGGTGAGCATTAATTTGGGGAAGGAGTCGTCTCTTAACTAATCTGACAGAATCAATCTGTTCCTAATTTAAATTGCCAGATTTTATCAAGACATTCAAAAAGTAGTTAAATGAGGAAAGAAATGATGTTGTTTTATAGTCATTAGCCATAACTCTTTAGCAGCACGATCATTTCCTGTGCTGAGTGACCCTGGTTTCCAAAAATAACTGTAGTGCTATTTCAACTGCTTATATTTGGCATATTCTTCATTCTTATTTGGGAAGGCACATTCCCTTCTCCAGCTGAAGAAACTCAGTGTCTGAGAAGAGCTGCATAAAAAGATTGTTCCCTCTGGGCTCATAAAAATGTTCAGCATCTGAGAGCTGGCAGGGAATGCTCACACCCAGTGGAGGCAATGCTTATGAATACAGCAAGAGAAAAGGAGGAAGCTATATATGGAAAACAGGAAGTAGAACTAGTTGAGGCAGGCCTACTAATACTTCACCCATATGTAAAGTCATAATTTAGCAACCATTAACTATCTAGAAAAAGAAATGACTAACTGGCTAGCCTGTTATGAGGGACACATTGCACATCAAACCAGACTTTTCTGACATTTCCACCTGATAAACAAACAAGCGAACAAAGCACTAACCAAAACCTCAGGATAGGTCAAACACACTGACACAGACCAAGCATCCACAATTGGTGGCTGCCTTATAGCAAATGCAACTTTTCATGATTCCTCTGGCAATTATAACAGAGTATTGAGGAGTATGCACTAAATTAAAATAACCCAAATACATGAGGGACAAAAACAGTTGCAAAATAAATCTCCAGATTTTCCACATTGTACAATTATTTGCATGTTATTTATATATTTGGAGGCAGAAAAAAGGAGGAACTAGAAGGACTGTCTCATCTTTTCTTGTTTTTTAAAATGCCAATAATTCCCAGGCTACTTTTTTTTTTTAATCAAGGCACACAGATTCACATTTTAATAGAGGAAGTTTAATTTCTTAGAAAAGGGATGGGATTATGACTCAGAATTATGTTCACATTCATATTAAAGGACATTATCAGAGACCTCTACTCCTATACAACGCCTCTCATTTTAATGTTTAAGAAACAGTAGTAATGTTTCAATTGTTTTAAATAACTTTTGAAATGTTTTTAATGTTTAGAAAAAACATCTGGGGGATGTGGCACGTGAGAAAAATTTTTGCAGGACAGTCTAGAAAAATGTCTTAGAAAAGTAGCTGAAGACGTACTTAACCTATTAATTTGCTCCAAATGTCATCACATAGACTTAAAATGGTACTTAAGATGCAAATCTTGTTGATCAGCCAAGCTCCTTTCAAGGATTTTCCTTAATTAACTCTTCTGCTAGGGCATTTTCATAATATAGGAACTGCCGAATTTAGCTTACTGATTCCCACAGAATTTTTTTTTTCCCTTATCAATGGTGGAAACGATCACTTATAAAACTGGAAACTGACGTGTAGTATATCACTTTGCATGTCCTTGTATTTCTAAAATTACTCTTCTCATTCCTCACTGTCTAGACACTCTTATTTGCAGGGTGACCATATAATCTATCATTCATATCAGGATGTACTTTTGAGAATGAAAAAGGGTGCTATTAATACTTATGCTTGGACAACAGACAAATGGGCTATCTTAGGTATACTGGACACAAAGTCACCCTGCTTATTTAAAAAATGACCTAGCATGTGCCAGTCAGTGTCCAACACCAGAAAAAAAGTTGCTCTTGGGTATACTTCTATTTTCACAATGCAGGTATCCATCCTTTGTTCTCACCCCATGGGGTCTGTCTTCTGATTATTGCACTTGGGAAATGATTTATAAATGGACAAGTACTAAATTATTTACCCATAGAAGTTCATATTGTTTACGGTTGTTCCCACATTCTTGGATTGAACAGAGTTCAGGTTATCATGAGATGACTCTAATTTATTGGAGAGGTTACTCTTTGAGAAGCTAAGTCCCAGGAATGTTCATACTCTAAGAGAAAGCCAATATGGATTCACTCTCTCTCTCAATGTTGTACCCCATAATCTTGTGACAAAATACAACCTACTAGATCTAATGGTCAGTGGTCCCACTGTTTGAAAAGTATAACCAGTTCCTTGAGAGGCTTTTAGCCTTTTTTACACCTGACTAAATATTAGTTATTCCTTTCGTTTATATAGGTCTATCCATTAGTTATAAATTGAGAAAGCGATTGAACGCCAACTGACATAAACTAGGGCTTCCAATTCTTAAAGTTTTGCTGGTGAGCAACTTTAAAACTTTACTTTGGAAAACAATAGGTGATTTAGTCAGGAGTGTGATTCACTGCTTTTTCTCAAAACTCACGACTTCTATATATAAATTGCAACTCATACTTCAGTTTAGCCAGTGTTCTGACCTACTCCTTCTCGAGAAAAAGGACCCATTTATTCATTTATCAAATATTAGCTGAGCATTTACTATGTGTCCTGGAAAGTGTTTGACATTGGAATTTTATGGTTGAACTGTCCCTTAATTAAAGTAGTTTAGGGCTGAAATGTAAACCTCATAACATTTATGTGGCAAAGATTGCCTCCTCAAATCATATACAAGGAATTTTGGGAAATGCAAAGCAAATCAAGCATGCATCTTTAAAAGTACAGTCTCATACGCTAAGACCAAGCTAATTCTGATTAATTTTGAACAGTGGTATCGTTGTTACAGGGCTCCCCAGAACCCCCAACTGCCTGCTCTGCCATCTGCAGAACATATAGACCTTTAATGGAAAGGAACTTTAATACAATTAGTGTGCAATACAGAAAAGACAAAGAATATAGTTTCCAAATCAAGCACCCAAAGTTGCCCACTTCCTCGTGGGTAAATGTCCACCCAAACAGGACTGGCCGAAAGCAAGACCCGAAAGCTGCCACAAATGTAAAACACCTTGTGGCAGGGACCCACAGAAAAGGGTCAGAAACAGACAAGCCTGGGAGAAAAAGAGCAAGACCAAAATCGATATAAAAGCAGCAATTGTTAACCTTCCCATGGGTCTCTCATCCACATCTGTTCCAACCAGACCCAGACCAAGAAGCAAGCGCAGTTTCTTCACATGTCTCTCTCTGTTCCACATGCTCCCTCCAGGTCTCCTTCTTGCTCTCCATCCTGTTTCCTTTCTTCTCCAGTCTCCTCTCCAGCTTCTTCTGCTCCCTACTCAGCTCCATCCTCCCTTGGATGGGACAGGGAACTGGAACCTCCCCTTTTCCTGGGGACCACCCTGCTACATTATCAGAAAAGCTAATCAGAATACCTTACCTTTAACATTGGTTACCTTTACATTCAAGAATGTTGAGATCTAGTGAAGCTTTCATTGTATTATTAATACAGAAACATCTTTCAGCCTTTTCTTCTTGGTTATCCATTAAATGGGGAAAATCATGCTCATTTCCTTAGAGGTCTTCACAAATTAAGTAATCAACAGATTGATTTTGCTGGTGAGCAACGTGCAAATTTTCCATTGTTGGATTACTTCAGTTTGTTATTTTATTTAAGATTCGCAGCAAATGGGTATACCACTTACTAATCTTCAAATGAAACACTGTTTCTCAATTTCACAAATCTTATAGTTTGTGCTGATTCCAACAGGATACCACAGCTCACCAGGTGGCAACAGATGGCCGTTTGCCAGCAGCATTATCAAAATTACTAGGTTTCAGAATGTTGGTTTACAGGTTTCGATTCTTTTACTACATCATGCCCCGTCCTTCTCATAGTATTTCGCGTCTCTCTGAAATATTCCTTCTCCAGCCCCCATATCCACCTACCAAAAAAAGTAAGGAAAAACAAAAACTGCATTTTTTTTGAAGATTTATTTTATTTATGCATACAAGAACTGGGGTATAGGCCAGAGATGTGTGTGTGGGGGGGGAGGAGCGAGAGGATTCACCAGAGACAGAGTGGGGTGCAGAAGAAGCCGATCTACCTAAATAAACCACAAGGGGAGCAGCAGGAAAGGTCTGCTGCGCCACGTGGGCTAGCTCCCTGGTTGGGGAATCGAACTCATGCCCCACTGGCTGGCTATAACTTGATAGCACTGAGACTTAAGCCCTGGGTCACCAGAGAAGCCCCAATACTGCATTCTTAAGGACCAAAATTTTCCCTCATCCCTGTTCCCCCTACATGAACCTCCAGGTTAATCTAACATACACAGCTCCCCAACTCACCAGTTTCTCTCTGAAAATGTCCTTATTTACATCTTTCTAAGCACCAATCTCCTTCCCAAGTTTTCATCTTTCTCATAAATACAACTCAAGCAAACTATCATTTCAGAAAAACAATACTGGCTCTAGCTAATTCCCTTCCAAAAGGAAAACACTTTGGGCTTCAGGAAACCCTGTAGAGTGGGCGAAGTCCTGATTTGCCTGGGACAGAAGGGGTTCCCGGAATGCAGGATTCCAAACTGAATGGCTGCGGCTTTGGGGTGCAGAACTTAAAGACATGCCGAAAGAAGAGCCCAGCCCCAGGTTTCCTAAAGCCGGTCCCGCCTTCTTCCAAGGGAGAAATCAAAGCTCGCCAGCCCCAGCGGAGCAAGAGCGCTCATCCCAACACCCCTCCCTGGGCAGCCCAGCAACCCGGGCGCGGGGCAGGCCTCGGCGAGCCTCGCCCCGCCCTCCGCGGCGGCCCAAGGTCCGCTCCCTCCCAGGCCTTTGTCCCAGCCCGAGGACTTCCAGCTCCTCCCGCTCCTCCCCGCCGCGCGCGGGCTGACGCGGCCCGGGAGGAATGCTTTTCCGGAGGGAAAGGGCGGCGGCGGCTGCCTGAGGAGCAGAATCCACTGCGCGGAGGAGGCGTAGCCGGGGGGTCGTTTCCTGCCGGGCGGCCGCCGCGAGCGCCGAGTCTCCTCCTCCCGCCCCCGAGGAGGAGGAGCAGCCGCCGCTGCGCGCCGCGCCCCACACCCAGGAGGCCTCGCCAGCCCGAGGGAGAGGCCGCGCGGGAGCCGCGGAGCAGCAGGCCCGAGAGAGCGCGCCGGGGCCGACGCCGCCCGGGAAGGTGAGGGCCCGCGGCGGGGCGGGGCGCGGCCGGGCGGCTGGGGCTCAGCGCGCGCCCCGCCGGATGTGGGGCCGCCGCGGCGACTGCGGCCGGGACCCGGTGCGGGCGTGGGGCGGGGGTGGGCCCCGGGCCGTGCGGCGGGGAGGAAGTGCGGGCCCCCCGGCCTCCCCGCGCCCCCCTCGGCCGGCCCTTCCCCTCCCCCGCGCGGGGCTGGCCGCCCCTGTCAGGTCGCGGGCTGAGGGCGGCTGAGAACCAGCGCCCCCCCAACCCCCCTCCCGTCTCCTCAGCCTCCCCCCCAGCCCCTCCGACGGCCACGCCGACACCCGGCGTTATTCCTGGCGCCCCTCGCCTGGCTGGGTAGGGCAGGAGCCGGCCCCGCGCCTCGCCGGGAGTCCCGTCCCGCGGCCTCCGGGCAGGTGAGAAAGTGGTGGGAGCCGCCTCCGGACTCGGCCTCTAAGGAATTTGGACGGTCCTGGACGGCTTCTGATTCTTTATGTCCACTGCCATGGCCACCTGCTTTTTCTTTGGGCAGCCTTGAGCCTGGTAGCTTTCTGGATGAGGAGAATTGTATCCCCCCAACTTCCATAAGTTGGGTTGTAGCTCCTGGCGTGGGGGGAGTTGAGTGTGGGCCCAACAGATGTTGGCGTGGTGCAGCCATAGGAAAAGGAGGCTCAGGGCTGACGCCACCCCCATATGCCCAGTGCTGTCCCGTCTCCGCCCCCCAACCCCCCCCCCCCCCCCCCCGCATATGCCCAGAGCCAAACTTGGAATTCTGAGGGTAGCTGGACTAAGTCGCGAGAGCCCGCAGCGGCTGGAGGAAGCCGCATCTGGGCAGGGTGCCCGGAGGTCGCAGGACCCAGGCTCGGGGATCCCGCCCTGAATTCTGTAGAATTTAATGTCAGGCTTGTTTTGGCTTCATTGTGTTTTTAAGAGCACCAGAATGAGTGCCTAAATAACTTTATTTCATCAAGTTTGTGATTTTGAGTCAAAATCCAGTTTTAGTTGCTAGGATGATCTCTACTAAGTTACTCTTAGCTTCTATTTCCTTATCTGTAAAATGGGAAGAATATTTATGCTAGTAATAAAATGATTTTTATAGTAACAATCTTGAGGGCCTTGCTTAGCTCTAAGCTCTTTCTGTGTATTTTGTCCTTTAGTTCTGGCCGATCTAGTTAGGTAGGTACTATTTTAATCTCCGTTTTACTAATGAAGAAACTGAGGCACACGTTTCAAAATTGGAGCTCATGCAGTAGTATAGAGCACCCATGATGTTTATTTAAGTTCTGGAGCCCATATTTGAACTTGTGTAACTACAGTATATTGAAAATTAAATGTGAAATGTAGAGCACTTATTTTAAAGTAGATGCTCAATAAACTGACTCCTTTTCATCCCTTCTTGTTATATTAAAAAAAAATCTCTATTATACCATTAGTAAGGTTGGTTTGGGTCTCTGCATTCCACATAAATATTTAGGTTACTGGTTTATTTTTACTACTGTTTTGATGGTACAGAAATAAGTGCTAAGTAGATTTTGACGGAGCACCTTTCCTAAACTAGATATAGCCTTTATAATAGGTAGTAAATAGACCACCTTTAGAAGTGATTAAGGAATTTTAGTTGGAAGTTACCTGTGGCACTTGTGCATATCAGTGCCAGAGGGAACAAGAGTTACTTGACTCCCACTCTAATATTCATATTCTTAAAGTAATTTTAGTTTATTGAGTGTTAAATGAATGAGTGAAGATGAAGTGATAAACAGAAATCAGGAAACAAATTAGTGTTTTGGTTATAGGTATTTGAGAAGACATCCTGCTTACTCTAGCATTCCAATATAAAATGGAAGGTGTACTTAGGATACTAGTTAAAAAGATGGAATGTGTTTAATGCTATACTTCTGTAAATAGAAAACAAATAAAAGGGGAATTAAGGAATCTGTTAATTTCACAGATCTAAAATTTTGTTTTTGTAATTTTGATTTTTTAAGAATGTTTAATTACAAATTAAGATTATTTTTCAATCCCTCAACATTCTGTGTGGAAAGTATGACACCAGTAACACTGAAAATCTTCTTTACTTTGGGGTCAATATAATTTAAATCTGCTCCAAGTTACTATCACAGGTTGTATATGGAATTCTACAGGATTGTATTGTACAACATGTAAATATATCTTGTAGCAGGTCTGTTCTTACTTTGGTTATGTTTTGTGAGGATTTTTGTTGCCCTTTTGTATTGTTGCTGGGAATCATGGGGTAGGGAGGAGGAGTAAGAATAGTATAGTATTAACAGGATAGTTTTGACAGGGTGGGGTATATATTTCAGTATGTAAGTTAAAAGAGGTGCAGTTCATAAAACTCATATTAGCAGCCTCAGAATATTTTCACCAGATTGGCGAAAAGATGTGTACTCTCTTTTTCAGGAGCTGTGTGCAAAAAGAACCAAACTGTATTTTGTAAATTTCTCATCTTTTTAAAGATGGCTAATTATTAGACCTTTACAGGGTTAAATTTAATCTGTAATATGGGTTTTTAGAAGCCAACTGCCTTTTAACTATTTTTGGTTTGTGACTTTAGAAGATAAAGTTAACTATATTTAGTGAAATCTTAAAAAGTTTGTGTATATCATATGAAATATGTGTGTGTGAGTGAAAAATGGCTTTGAATAGATGCATATGTAAACACATATTAACACTTGCATATCTTCCTACCCATCTATCATCTGTCTACATTAGGACTAATCTCATTAATACAAGCCTCCAAGTACAGTTTCTGGATCCAAAAGGGTATGTGAAATAATAACTCACTAGAGTGTAGGAAGAACATATAGATTTAATATTAAATTGATATTTTAATTTTGTAATTTAAATTTTAAGTTTTTATGTTTTGCTCTGTTGCTATAGGAGTGTATATATGTTAATTTACAAATATATATGCATAAAATTTGGATAAATGTTTTTTTTTTAAGTAGAAGAACCTCGGTCTAGGAGATGATTTGGGTGGGAGGCACAAGAACTACTGTCTTTAGCAGGAAATATTGATAAAACGTTATCTGAGGTGAGAGAGATAAAAGAAACCCAAAGTAACACAGGTTTCTGGTTAGATGGTGCCATTTGCCAAGGTAGGAAATATAACCATGAGGGTGTGGTGCATCTTAATCGGAGGGAGGGAAAATGATGAATTTATAATGCTGAGTTTTTTTAAGGTCACTATGGGACAGGTAGAGTTGACAAGAGTGCAGTTGAATACACAGATGGGGGCTCAAAAAAAAAAATGTCTGGTTGGAGTTTTAAGTTTGGAAATTTTTAGTCTGTAAGAGCTAGTTGAAGCCATTTACTGCAGATGAAAATACCAAGGGATAGATGGTGTGAAAAAGAGGCCCAGGAGAGAACCTGGGAACATTTAACAAAGAGTGAGTAGAGGAAAAATAGCAGAAAAGCCTTTCGCTTCCCCAGGTTCTTCTCTGAATTTCAAATTCCTTTGTGTGACAGTTTGGTGAGTGACTTGGGTATTTGTGGGTTTTTACGTAATTTTCATATTGGGGTAAAGACAAAAAGACATTGTAGTCTTCTTAGACAATTATTAGAGAAGCAATAAAGTCTTGATTGGACAGTGAGAAACCTGATTTTCAGTGCTGGCCCTGCCATCTAATCTCTTTGTGGCTTACGTTGGCCATCACTTTCCAAGCTTCAGGATCTGCATTTCACCATAGTCTGTATGTTTCCCTCATTTTGTTAGCTCATAGAGTCGAAGGCTACTCTTGCTTGAACTGAGAGACTGCAGTTCTTTTCTGTGGTAGCCATTCTGTTGTATCACCACAGGAGGATAGATGCTGTCCCAAATTACTCCTTTAAGAAAATTTGTCAATGCTGGGCAGCCAAATCTATTGCTGTTACGTTATTGTTAGGATGTAGCTCTGTTATACATGGCATTTTAGTCTGTGGCATGTTGAGTACCAGTTACCTGAAAAGTGGTGTGTTGAGTGGATATAGATGATGAAGTTGACATGTCCTTGCTATTGAATGTATTGTTTAGTTGAGACAAATTGTGCTCAGTTGAGGGAAACAAATATCAAAGAATACATAATAGTAGCAGATGATATTCTATAATGAATTTTGAGAAAAAGAGCAGCATTGTTTTTGTATCTTTGGAAATCTATGTAGAGGAGTTGGGATATAGGCTTGGAATGGTATGAGCAAAGTTATGGGTGGACAGATGGGAGACATATTCAGTGGACAGTATAGTTAGAAGGCAAAATCTGTTCTAATTTAGCAAATGTTGTTGGTTGCTTTGTTAACCCTCATCACTGCAAGTGAAGGACCTATGAAATGAAGGCCTGGATTCTTGAAGGCTTTCCAGCTCTACTCTGGTGAGGTTCACAGATATGAATACACATATATGTATAGAATTATTTACAAAAGAGTTTTAATTAAGACAACACTGTTATTAACCACCAAAGTTTGTGGTTTACACTGCTAGACACTTTGAAGAACATGTTCAGAGCCACAAAGAAAGTATTTTTGCTTACTGTGGCTTGGTAAAGAGATGAAGAGCCAATGAAGGCCAAAAAGGAAAAGTCAGAAAGGTAGAAGAATAGTTAAGATTTTATTTTGTTGTAGCCAACATAATTTTAGTGAAGTGATGAGAAAAGTATTTATGTGAACAATGTATTGGGAATATATCATTTGAAGATGGAAGGCACATTTCATTGTATAAGTGTTGATTGAATGAATATGTAAATACTATACTTTCATTTTCTTAGTGAAATTAGAAATAGTAGCTTACTAGCTTCCTAATATTTTATGGCTACATGATTTATTTCATACTGAGATTTCAGTGCTTTTCAAAAGTGATCGTGTTATATTTGATTACTGGAGAGACAGCATTTTTGTAATAGCACATTCAGCATTATGCTATAATTAGAAAAACATAACACAATAGGGAGTGGATTATATTTAATAAAGAAGCATAGGTTTAAAAATATTTAGAACCATTTATTAGTCATTCAGATTCTTATGTTTAGAAGTCTGTGACTAAGTAAGTTTTGGAAAGAAGAAAATTTCCTAATCCAGTAAACCTTGACATAGAGATCATTATAAAGATGTTTATTGCTAAGAGCATTCACATTCATGATCTTATTTTATCCTTACAACAATTCTGAGATATATATTATTCCCATTTTATTGCTGAGTAAAATGAGAAATGATTTCTCATTTAGATTAAAAAAATTATCATACATTTAAAATAAACCAACTTTAAAACAAAATAAAATAAAATACACCAACTCTGCTTGTTCTACTCCACTATATAGCAAGGAGGAGATGGGACAAAAGATGTGGTCAAAATTTATTGACATTTAGATTAAGTAAGAATTTTTGTGTCATCTGCCTTAAAAGTAGATGAAAATTACAGTTTTGGGAACATAATTTATAATTCTCCTTAATTGAAATTCTGTGGAACAAATTATGCTTTTCAAACTCCATTAACAATTTTTATGTAAACTTGCCCTGAAGTAAAATTTCTCAATCAGAACTGTTGCTAACTTCTTACCCCTCCTAGTGAAAGGCAAAATTTTTAGACACAGTAAGTGTAAAAAGGGAATAGCTCCGTAGGCTGGTTTGAAAAATATCAGTTGCTAGGTTGTTGTCTTTTGAGTAGAAAGAAAACCTGGGAAGAATTAAGTTGAGGCAACTTTCCATGCTCATTTTGGATCAGTCCTATTATAACGTAATAGCTTTCTTTAAAGTGTTTATTTTTCTGTTTGTATTTTAAATTCAACTTTCTGCAGTATTTGGGTTTATTTTGTGCACCCCCCAGTTTTTTCGATTTCATGGTTAATTATTATTTTTCTCTTCTCCTTTTTTGGGGAGTGGCGGGGGTACCAGTTATATATTTATTTAGATCATCATTAGTTGTATCATCTTGTTTCTTTCCCTTCCCCCCCATTCTTGATATTAATAATAAATTTATAATTTTATTATAGTAACAGTTTCAATGAGGTCTATACACATATACAGAATTATTATATTGCAATTCATATAGAACAATATTTACATAATTAAGTTACACCTTTGAAATTAGAAGATCAAGTACAACTTAAGGTTTACAATGAAAAGAAATACACAAGACAAAAAGCAGTAAAAGTGTAACTGTTCTTGATATAATATATGGAAACACTGTAAAAAAACTACATATTCTTAATCTGATTATCCAAATCATTAATGTATGGGTGGTTCATGCCATTTTGTCTGAAATTCTTTTGGCTGATTCATAGGCTAACATTTTTGAGAGCCGATCCAAGCCATTTTCACCCAGGTTTTTGACATGGGGTGTTAGGCTTCCTGCTTTCCACTTAGGAAAGGTATTCTTATAGTCTTGTAAAGATTCCACAGGCCACACACTTCTTTATTGGGAGTGCCTTCAGAATTTTAAAAAATTCTGAAGAGTTGATGAATTTCTGAATCCCCATTAAAAAATGGTTTCTTGGGCCTCCCCGGTGGCGCAGCGGTTGAGCGCTGGGTTGCGAAGCTGCCCGCGGCCTCTGCGGCGCCGGTTCGATCCCCGGCTGCTCCCCGGCCACTGGAGGAGGGTCCCACATGACGCGCAGACCTCTCCTGCCGCCCGCTGCTTCCCTCAGCAGTGTACTTCGGTCCTTCTGCCTGCTCTGCTCCCCGCTCTGGCTCTGGTGAATTCTCTCGCCCTCCCGCGCTTCTGACTGTACCCAGTGCCTGAATAAACAAAAAAACAAACAAACAAATAAATAAATAAAACATGCCTCTATTAAAAAAAAAAAAAAAGACTTTAAAAAAAAAAAAATGGTTTCTTAGTGGCTCATTCCACAAATATGGTGCTTACGCTCCCAGTGTCAACTGGAGTTGAATACTGAGCTAACCCCATTAGTAGTTCTGGAGAGCTATCCCAGAGTAGTGAGTGAGTGAGTGTGTGTGTGTGTGTGTGTGTGTGTGTGTGTGTGTGTGTGTGTGTGTGTGTGTGTGTGTGTGTACTCTCTAACAGGTAATCCAAAGCTCTGGTAAGGCCAATATCAGCCAGTTTGTTACTTTGTGATCCATCAACAGATAATGAGATTTTAAATCTCTGTGTAGTACTCTTTTAAAGTGACAAAACACAATCCCTTGTGGGGTTTGGTACAAATAACTCTTACCAAGTGAAGAATACATGAACTGACCAGGAGGGATAGAATCCAATTATTTCTTGAGATCATGGAAAGAAATTCAAAGATAAGATAGAACCTGAGATCCTGCATAAGCACATCTTAAAGACTGTTTTTGCAATGACAAAGGTCTTTTAATCGGTACATTTTCTGAATTAGATAACTAGGAACCCCTTCCTCTTTACTTTCTAGTCTGATTTTCTTCACTACCATGTGGCCTTTAGATTTGTGTCTACCTTTATACAGACGTCCATAGGTACCTTCTCTAATTTTTCTATTTTGATGTAGCCTTCCATGGTTAATCAGTGGGTATGGAAGATCCTGGCTTCTCATCCTATGGTGAAAATGTGGCCACAGCCACATTGGCATAGCTTATCATGTTTCTGTTGGCTTGAAGTATTTGAATTCTGTGTGATTTTTTTTCCAGATCTGCTTTTCCTTTCATTTATGTTTTTTGTTACTCTTATGAGTTCTGTAGAGGATTTCAATTTAAATTTCCTTCTTCAGCTCTGTACATTTTTGCAGCCTGTTTTTGATTGCTGTGAGGTCTACTTGAGATTTCCTAAGTTCTTTGAAGAGCATAATGGATTCATACAGAGTTTCTCCTGAAGATTTTTCACTTTTTATCATGCAGAACTTTTTCCTAGTTAGGTTCCACACCCATGCCCCCTTACCTTATCCTCCTCCCATCCCACCTCTAACGTATTGCTCTTTGAGGCAGTTTACCCATTTTTTATCTTACCTTTGCACTTGTGGACTGAGTGGTGGGTAGTGATGATTGATCTTCCATGTTCTCATTTTCCTGGAGAAGGTGAGTAGAATAGTTACTGGTGTTGAATTTTATCTGTTTTTGGGTTTCAGATAGTTTTGTTAAGCTAATAGCTTTGGAGCAGCTAAATTTTGGTTTTGAAGCTCAGTAATCCCATGCTGATATTAAACCATTAGGTCAGAAGAACTCGGTGCTTATCAGAAAGAGCTCAGTGCTTTTTCTTCTAGGTGGGAATAGTGAATTTTAGAAGGTTTTCTAGTTCAGACAGTAATTTTATTTATCCACAGTGGGTAGAAAAGGACTTTGTGCTTTCCCATCAGATTATTCTCCAATTTGACACAAATGTATGTTCATATTCCCTTTCGTTCATTTGGCTCCTTGTTCTTTTGGACTGCATTGCTTTTTAAATATTAATCTGTAATTGCCCTATTTAATTTTTCCTTTTTTAAAACAGATGCAGAAAATAATGATGGTGGGAAAGCTTTGGGATGAATCCAACATTACTATGTTTTTTTGGACAGATTTATGATATACTTCAATGAGATGTCAGAATCTTCTCTACCATTAACGTAAAAAGATTTTAAATTATGTCATAGACAAGGAACAGACAATTCTGTTCCCTAGAATATTTGAATGGTTAGAGTCCTTAACCTTTCTTATTAGAAACCTGCTTTTATTAAAAACTTGGGCTTCTAGAAGGGATCATGCTCAGTGAAATAAGTTAGAAGGAAAAAGAAAAATACCGGATGGTCTCACTCATAGCAGGAATTTAGAAAACCTAAATAAGAGTCCAGGAAAAAGACTAATCAATACAAAGTAAAAATCAAAATCAACAAGCAACTATAAACCAGAGACACGGTGAGGGGCGGGGAAAGGAAGTACTATAGTCAAAATAAGGGGGGAGGTGCAGTTGTATGGGGAATATAACCAAAATGAAAATGCATACATTGTGCAAAGATGAAAAAAGATGTAAGAATTATATAAAATAAAATATTTAAATATTAAAAAAAAAAACCTTGGGCTTCTGAAACAGGCCAGGGTTCATATTCCATCTCTATTACTTAACTTGTCTGTCATGAGGTAGATATGCAATATTTGTTGGTATGAGTTTAATTGGCTACATATTGAATTAAAATGTGCCCTCTTGCAAAGATTTTATAGTACTAAATTATTTGTGGGTGACTTTTGTACCATTTAGCTTTGGGGCAACTTATTTTAAAACTTAAAAGTAATATATTTTTCAAAAAATTTGAGAAAAATTAAATTTCTACAAATATAGTACATACAAGATTGTTATGTTGGGGCCTCCCTGGTGGTGCAAGGGGTTAAGCACCTCACTGTGAAGCAATTTGCAGCCTCTGCAGCACAAGTTCAATCCCTGGCCTGCCAGGGAGCCACTACATGGCGAAGCAGACCTCTCCTCTCTTGCCCGCTGCTCCCCTCAGCAGTGTATTTCAGTCAGTCTGCCTGTTCTGTTCCCCGCTCAACCCCCCCCCCCACATCTCTGGCCTGCATACAAGAGCTGGCCCCCCCCAGCTCTTGTATGCATAAATATTTAAAAAATAAAAAATAATAAAATAAAATCCAAGGAAAAAAGATTGTTATGTATAAGACTAAAAGGAAATGCTATGTGAGTACTCATGACATTGTTATAAAACATTAATAAGTAATCAGTGTGTACATAAAAGTTGAATGAACAGCAATAAAACCAGACTTAACCTTGATGAGTAAAGATGAGGTCATAGTAAAAATTTAAATACAAGTTTTGACAATTGGAATAGTTGCACACATTTGGAGTTATAACCACTAAAATGAGATTGTTTTGGGGGAGAGTTTAAGATATTTATTGCTCCTGGGATGAATTTTGACTACATAAGTAAAATTGAGTAGGGTAAAGAAATGATTATTAGGGTGAAATGCTTTTGTAGGAATGAAACACTAAACATATGTTCAAATGCTTTTGTAGGAATGAAACACTAAACATATGTTCATAAACTTACAATTAAAATAACTTTTGTTGGTATCTATTCAGTTTGAAGACCTAAGAAATAAACTTACAGAGCACTATAAGTCCTATTATAAGTGACCTATTTGCTATCTTTTCACAGAGGAGTTTATTCTGATGTGGCCACCAAGGGAGCCAGAGGGCTATGCACAGCCCCCCCCCCAAAACAAACAAACAAACAAAAGAACTAGTTCCCTGGTTCCCTGAATGCTGTGACAATATATGCTGGAGAGGGGGAAGATGCTTTTGGTTGCAGGATGGGAGTGCTTCCTCCAGACCATCATCAGACAACAATCGGATGTTTGTTTTTGATATTAGATTCAACCTCAGAGGGATACAGAATTTTTACTAGGGATGTAACACAGTTTTCTAAGTTCCTGGGAATGCAGTTGAAAAAAGATAAAGGGTAATCACAAAGAGGGAAAAGGGGGGAGAGAGAACAAAGGGTGCTTAGAGTTTAATTTGGATTATTTCTAATTTTTAGTTTAGGCAGATTTTGTTGCAAAATGGAGGGAATCCACTAAACTACCCATTCCTGTGCTCCAGTCACTTCTAACACTAGAATGATTTCCTTTTTTAAAAAATAAATGCTGCCAAAACTGGCCTTCAATTATAGTGTGCTTTATGGTGACCAACGCAAGGAAAATTACTTTGGGCTGGTCAACCATGGGTGAAGCTTGGAAAGCACGTTGGGCACCAAACTGTTAGGAGCAACCCCAATATAAAACGGGTTGCCTGACTGTGGGTCCTCACCCGCGTGCTTAAAAGGGACTTATTAATACTCCACCAGAGGCACACACAAAAGGTTAATAAAAGGCCGCTTAACCCCACCCTCAGGTCCCAGCCACCTTCCCTTTGGTGGTGATGGGATTTGGAGTTTCCAGTGTCTTTGGCTTTGGTCTGGAGTGGGGGGGAGGGGGGTGGTGGAGTCCACAAAGCCTATGTGGAATTAGCTTTAGGACATCCTTTTTTTCCCCCTAACAGTTTAATGAGCACAAAGCAGCTTCCGGATTCAGATGGTTTCAATTCCACCTGTACAGTTTTGGAGATGTTATTTAACTTCTCTGTAGTTGAGTTTCTTCAACTGTAAAACAAAGATGATATTCTAAATATCATAGACTTATTTGGAGAAAATAATTATTTTTATCATTATTATAGTCATTTGAAGATGTTGATAAAAAATGAGATAACATTACAGAATTACCTTAAACCATCAGCACTCAGTGCAGCATATTCTTGTCTATCCATATCTATACTTACTCTGGTTTCTAAATGAGAAATAGAACCCACTTTTTAAAGTAACCCTCACTGAATATATTTAAACTGGTACACAGCATGATAATGGTATCTTTTTAGGGCAGTTTCCTTTTTTCTTATAGCATTTCTTGGGTGCTTCCCTACCGCAAAAGAAACCTCAAGCCATTCTTCCTTGTTTCTATTTGTATAGGTGTTATCCCCCACCTTCAACTCACTTCTTTTTTAAGATTTATTTATTTATTTATACAAGCACTGGGTACAGCCAGAAGCGCGGGAGGGTGAGAGAATTCACCAGAGCCAGAGTGGGGAGCAGAACAGGCAGAAGGACCGAAGTACACTGCTGAGGGGAGCAGCGGGCTGCAGGAGAGGTCTGCGTGCCATGTGGGAGTCTGTGGGCAGCTTTGCAACCCAGCGCTCAACCACTGCGCTACCGGGGAGGGGAGGCCCCTTCAACTTACTTTTAAGGTGGCCTTTGATGTTAGCCATCAGAAATAAGTGCAGTTTTGTCTCCTATCATAATACAAAACACTACAAAGGTTTTGCTGCTTTTACAGACAAAATTTTAGGAGATGAATAAGTTAGAAAGCACATTAAGTTAGAATAATCCTACTTAGATGTGGAACCTAAAGTAAATATCTAATTATACTTATTAATAAAATAATTAAATCTAATTAATATAATTACTGTCTGATTAAACATTATTATGTAGTGTAAGGTTTTGATAATATGCCAAAATCTGAATGGCCATCATAATCTTCATTAATGCATTATTTGCATTGATGTTATTTCTAATACTTTTACCTTATCTTCTATATCCTGTATATCTCCTGATATGAATCAATCCAAAGTTTCTGGTTATAATTATACTTGAACAAAGCAGAACATTTAAACATGGTTGCTTCTTTTTTCAGTCACTGTTGTTACTGAGCTCCAGTTATAATGTATAGTAATAATAATAGCAAGTAGCACTTAGGTAGTGCTTACAGTGTGCCAGAGTGTGTTAAATTAAATGCTTTGTATTTATCAACTTTTTTTTTTAAATATGTCCTCATTGTGTGGCTGTAGATATCAATAGATAGTACTTTTTTTTTTTTTAAGAGGGGGATTTTTTTTTTTTAAGATTTATTTATTTATTTATACAAGCACTGGGTACAGTCAGAAGCACGGGAGAGTGAGAGAATTCACCAGAGCCAGAGCCAGAGCGGGGAGCAGAGCAGGCAGAAGGACCGAAGTACACTGCTGAGGGGAGCAGCGGGCGGCAGGAGAGGTCTGCGCGCCATGTGGGACCCTTCTCCAGTGGCCGGGGAGCAGCCAGGGATCGAACCAGCACTGCAGAGGCTGCAGGCAGCCTCACAACCCAGTGCTCAACCGCTGCGCCACCAGGGAGGCCCTCAACTTATTTTTTTTAACTGGAAAAAAAACACAATTTAATTTTGAAAGAATGTGTTTAGGATACATATTTGTTCACAGGTCAAAATATTGTTAGCTTCCTAATTGTTTAGTTAATATTTATGCTAAAACTTCACATGTGGAACATAAGACAGTGGAAAGGTAATTAGCAAAATAGTGAAGCCCAAATAGCAATGGGCAAAAAACTTTAACTCAAAAATTGAGGGGGAAGAGCTTTTTTTTAAAAGCTTGATAAATAACAACTTAAAAAATAATAGATATGTCTTAATAAATACTACATGAACGTAAATGGACTAAACTTGCCAACTGAAAACAGATTATTGTACTGGATAAAAACAAAACAGCAACCAGCTCTGTGGACTTGTAATAGGCACACCAAAATTATGAGATGCACAAGGTAAAAAATTAAAATATGAGAGAAAAATAGCCTGGGAAAAAACTGACTAAAAGGAGAGGAATTGTGGGGCCATTTTATCAGTACCTGACCCAAGAGACTTTAAGACAAAAAATGCTATTTGAAATGAAGTCACTGAATAAAATTTTTAAAAATCTGTTCACCAAGGAAGATAACATAATTCTAAACTTGCTTGAACATGACAAATATATCAAAACTAACACAAAAAGTTGACACAATTACATGAAAAAATTCATGCAGGCACCACTGTATGTTTAGTGGAAAATTTAACATGCCTCTCTTGTTTAACAAGTTGAGTTTTATGTTTTTTAATTTTTAAATCTATACTTTCTTTTTATATTGTTAATATTTGTGCTCTGGATGCCTGACCGCTTGCTCCCAAGAGGTCTCGCTCGTTCGGTTCTTTTCTGTCTGTTCTCCTTCAAGTCTGACTTCGGCCTTCCTCTCTTCCTAAATATTATTTTCTTCACAATTTCATCTATTTTCATAACTTTAATTGTCACAATATAATGACAACTCTTAGTGTATGTCTCTAAACTGACTTATTTCCTGAAATCTAGACCCATATGTCCTTGTAGTAGGTATCTTCCAGAGATTTAACACAGGAATTACAGTTCACATTTGTAAATATAAGCGCACTAGTTTTTCCCCTAACTTTATCGCTTCATGTGAAAGTGATGTTTTTTCCTAGTCTCCTTCTTTTCTCTCTCTCATCTAAAAATCCATGAAATCCCTTGGTCCTGTCTCCTAATCACTCATTTGTTTGCTGCAGACCCTTGCTGCTAGCTGAATCCCCATGTTCATCACCTCTTATCTGAACCTTGACAGTAACTTCTGTATTTATAGCTTCCATCTTGCCACTTGTTCTTTGCCCCTCTAATTTTCTGCCATTTTTGTGTTGTCATGTTATTACCTTCCCCCAATTTTTTCAGTTTCTTACTATTTATAGAATAGAGTATATACTCTTTCTAGTATGATGGCATTTACAGTTATCTGTATGTAACCTAATTCCTCCCGCTTCTGATCTTTGTTTCTATTATTCGGTTTGTTTTGTTCTGTTTTTAAATTTTGTGGGGCCTCCCTGGTGGCGCAAGGGGTTAAGCACCGCACTGTGAAGCAATCCGCAGCCCCTTAGCACAAGTTCAATCCCCAGCCTGCCAGGAAGAATCCCACATGGCAAGGCAGACTTATCCTGTCTCGCCCGCTGTTCCCCTCAGCAGTGTATTTTAGTCAATCTGCCTGGGGTGTAGGCCAGAGGTATGGGGGGGGGGTTGGTGAGAGGGTACCCCAGAGAGAGTGGAGAGCAGAACAGACAGATCTACAGAAATATACTGCTGAGGGGAGCAGTGGGTGGGACAGGAGAGGTCTACTGCGCCATGTGGGTTAGCTCCCTGGCTGGGGATCAAACTCATGCTGCAATGGCTGCCGATAGCTTCATAATGCTGAGATTTAACCCCTTGTGCCACCAGGGAGGCCCCCAAGTTTGTAAAAACTTTACAGTACGTGGGATAGTTCCACTTGGGGGACAGGAGAAAGTTGAGTAAATCATCCAAATGTATATGTCTAGAAGTACGATTGTGAAGAAGCTATTATACTTCTTCCCAGGACTCCATGGCTTTGCATGTGCAAAACTTTTGCTTGAAATGTTTTCATTTATCCACCTACCCACTTTTTACTCCCCTTCACCTTCAATTCTGGAAAGCTGAAACATTGCCATCTCCTTCAAGTCTTTGAAAGATTCCATGTCCTCATGCCTTTAGGGCATCTTTTCTCAACATAATAATCATTTGGAATACAGGCCTTACCTCTCAATATTGCGTTTTTAAGACCTGTAGGGAAGGGTACTTGGAAAGTTTCCTATATTTCAAAATTTCCTAAAGACAGTACTTCTAAAAGTGTGGTCTAGAGGTTTTGAAATATAGGAAACTTTCCATGTGTTCTTCCCGACAAGTGTGCATGGGTATCTAGAGCCTTCAGAGACTGTCAAGACTGATAGGAGTGGCTGTGAGTCTTTTCTGTCATTCCCTCTTGCCTGCTTAGTTCTCTGCTGCTTGCTTTCCTTATCACTGCTAACCTGGGTCTTTTCTAAGCCTCTTTGTTCTCAGCTCTTCTTCAGTCTTAATTATTGTCTTCTGTTTCCTAGGGCTTTGGTTTTCTGAGAAAAAGATTGGCCTTTTACATACATCACTAATTGGTGACTGTGTCCCTTTGTTTACTGTCAGTGAATGGCCAGTCATAGAAGTCAGCATCTGTCCCGGAGCCTGTTTTTCCTGCTTTGGAGTTTTTCCACTTTCCCAGAGACATGAGTTTCAAAGATTGATCTTTTGCTTGTTAAGGTTTATGAAGGAAAAGGACAATGACATTTAAAGCCATATAACCTGAGAATATAAAGAAACATTTTCTGTTACCTAATGACTGTATCTTCTTGGTGATTTTTCTGATATTTTGAAAGATTTTTCCTGGCGACCTAGTGGTCTTTAAAGTAGTCTGAATAGTGTCCCAAAGGAAAGTCTGTTAGCCCATTTCTGGAACAAATTCTTACTGTTTACTTTGTGTAGAAACCACCCACATGCTGCATTCATTACCGTCATGCCTTTCCTCAGGAGTCTTGATGTTCCAGGCACATTCAGTCAGAGCTTTGGAATTGTGATAACATTATTTAAATTGCTTGAAATTATAGTCTGTGCAGATTTATTACACATTAAACCTTTCAGGCAGTACTTAAAAGGTGAACTGTTAGCAGCTTTTGTTGGTATCTTGGGTATACAGAACTTGCTGGTATGCACAAGTTAATTGACTATGGAAGTTATACTTAAGGCTTTTCTCTGGGAAGCCAGCAGAGCAACAGCACACAGCATTTAGCAGCAGAGAATATGCAGATATTCCAGGGTTGCTCTGAGCACACCTTTAAAGTACTCTCCAAGAGGTATGGGAGTAGCATCCTGGAATAGATGCTTTTGAAAATGGAGGTATTTTTAAAAATGTTTTTTCTTATTAAAGGAAAGTTACCAAGAAAGAAGGATTCCAGTTATCTGCCATAATTGTTTTTATTGAGAAAGTAAAAAGAAGAAAACACTAACAATTTAAAAAATAAACCAATTGTCATTATGTTATACCTATATATAAATCTTTGTATCTTCAGGTCTCTGGTTACTTTATATACTGTTTTATTTACAAACCTGTGGACTTAAATATATGTAAACTATATGTATGCAGATATGTACTTTGCATCCAGAATTATGCTATAAACCTTTTGATGTTGCTGCATCTTATTATTTTATGACTCAGTAATGATCCATTAAGTTGAAACAGTTAACTGTTTCCCTATTATTAGGTAGTTTGTTTACATTTTTACCTATTGTAAATTTACTAGTCTGTACTATCACCTTTTGCCCTTTGTACTTTTAATTATGTCCTTGGGATGAATTCCCAATAGCTAGATTATTAAGTCAGAGAATAAAAACATTTTTTATGGTTTTTGATACAGGTTGTTTCCCCCCCCCAACCCTAAATTATACCAGTTTATGGATCCATCTCCATTTTCTCTTTGCCATATTCAGTGGCCTTTGTTGGGTTGAAACCTTTTTTTCCCCTAGCTTACCTTATATTGTTTTATATTTCTTCAATAGCTAGTAAAGCTAACCTCTTATTTTGGTCTGTAGTTGTTGTTTGTAATCTTGTGGGAAGAGCAGGTGTTTAGACTGCTAGTCTAATAATTAGGACTACTAGTCTAAGATCAGTGAGTATTTAAGGAATAGGATCAGCGACCTGTGACCATAGCTATCTTTGACCAATTCTGGTAAGGGATAGATTAATGTTATGAAAACCTTGATTCATAGAAAAAAGGTCTTACTGAATTAGGGTATACAGAATATTGATTTTTCTTTAGCTTTTCTGTGAGACACAGAAGCCCCTTTAAGGTCTTAATATCCTTCCTTCCTCTAATATGCCCCCTCTTCTATTTTTTGCTTAGTGTAGATCTTGAAATTATAGAGAATTGAACTGAATATTTTATTTTTTCCATGTACACAAGTTGATTTTTTTTTTTTACAAACAAATAATTACAGAGCATCAAACTAAAAACTTGAGTTGGGGACCTTGTGCAGGATGTGGTTATTAGCCTAAGGAGAAATTAAAATCTATGGAAAAGTTATAGTAAAGGGGATGACACAATCAGCATTTTGACAAGCTCAAAATACTTAAAACTAACATTCAATATTGAGGTAACTGAGACTTATAGATGCCTCTGTGGCCCCCTAGGGGTCAGAGGAGAAAATAGAGACTCCATGGGGCATAGATTGGTAATAATTTAAGATTTAGGAAATACTGTTCTTTTTTGAGTCATGTTAATAAAGTATTAAAATGTATTTGATTTGGAGACAGGCACAAATGGATTCTGTTGTGGATGTTAACAGTGCAGGTGAAAGGTAAGGTAACAGAGTAGAGGTGGATGATAGGGATGTAGTAAAGAGTTGGAGAAAAGATTTGACGTATATGGATAAGGGGGCTGGGAATATTTACATTTGACGTATATGGATAAGGGGGCTGGGAATATTTACATTCAGAGTATTTTCTTTTTTTAATTATTTTAATGATGTCCATTCTGTATTTCAGATGAATTTACAACTGATTTTCTGGATTGGACTGATCAGTTCAATTTGCTATGTATTTGGCCAAACAGGTAATAAAAAGATTTTTTTTACTTCAGTATCTTGTGTTACTTTTGAGCAGCATCTTATTTAGATGCTGCTCTTTCTGAAAGCCTTGCAATGGTCCCATCTCATTTGGTGTTAAGGGATGGTCCTTAAAATGACTTTTAGTAAGTTCTACTCATCTTTTCTACCCAGACCAACAATAGGAAGCTTTGCTAGTGAAATGCTAAAAGTATAGGAATACAGTAGACTAAGGAAAGAGTCTTTGAGTATATAGGAAAGTATAAGTAAGCAGAGAGAAAGCAAAGATGTGTATTATACTTAGGACAGAATAAAATCTATTTATAGAGTGGTGGATTACTAGGTAAAAAAAAAATCCAGGAACAGTTGACATTCTAGAGGATAGTTTCACTCTGATCAAGAAGTCTATCATTAAAATAAAAAGACCCTATCAAATGGGAGGGTATATTTGCACATCATACAAATGACAAGGGACTGATATCCAAAATCTACAAAGATCTCATACAACTCAGCAAAAAGAAAACAAGAAATTTAATCATAATATGTGCAGAAGATCGTTAACAGTCACTTCTCCAGAGAAGGCATACAGATGGCAGCAGGCTCATGAAAAATGCACATCATCACTTGTCATCAGAGAACTGTAGATTAAAACCAAAACCACAATGATATACCACCTTACACCTGCGAGAATGACGTATATAAATAAGACCAGAACCTTCAGTTCTGGTGAGTATATGGAGAAAAAAGGAACTACTGTGCTCTGTTGGTGGAAAATGTAGACTAGTCCAGACTCTATGAAAAACAGTATGGAGTTATCTCAAAACATTAAAAATAGGTCTACCATTTGATCCAGCAATTTCACACTTAGGTATTTATACACTTAGGTATGTATTCACTGAATACAAAACTACTAAATTGAAGGTATATGTGCATTCCTGTATATATTGCAGCACTATTAACAAAAGCCAAGGTATGAAAATAACCTAAGTGTTCAATGATAGATAAGTGGATCAATAAGAGGTGTATACACACACACATACACACAGTGGAATACAACAGAACTATAAAAAGGTAAAGTTTTGCCATTTGCAACAACATGGCTCAAAATGTAGGGGACTATGCTAAGCAAATCAGGAGACAAATACCTGATGATTTCACTTATCATGTATAAAGAAAAATGCAAAGGAACAGATAAAACAAAGACAAAACAAGTCCTTGAAATCTGACTCTAGAACTGGGTCTACTTGAACAAGCGGGTTACAGCAAAGGAGGGAGTTGGCTCTGTTGGACTATTTATTTATTTATTTATTTATTTTTAAAGTTTTTATTATTTTTTTTTTTAAATAATAATTTTTATTTTTATATTCCCCATACAATTGCAGCCCCCCCATTCTGACCCCAATCCCTCCCCTCCCACCCCCCCCCCGCCCCCAAAAAGTGTCTCTGGTTCATAGTTTTTTGTTGATTTTGATTTTCACTTTCTTATAGTTATTCATTTTCCTGGTCCCTTATTTAAGTTTTCTAGATTCCTGCTATGAGTGAGACCATCCGGTATTTTTCTTTTTCTTTTTGGCTTATTTCGCTGAGCATGATCCCTTCCAGCGCCATCCATGTTGCTGCAAATTGCATGTGTTTATCTTTTTTGAATGCTGAGTAATATTCCATGGTGTATATGTACCACATCTTCTTGATCCAGTCATCTATTTTTGGGCATTTGGGTTGTTTCCAAAGCTTAGCTATTGTAAACAGTGCTGCTATAAACATAGGGGTGCAGGTGTTCTTTGGAATTGATGTTTCTGTGTCCTTTGGGTAAATCCCTAGGAGTGGAATTGCTGGATCATATGGAAGCTCTATGTTTAGTAGGTCCAGAAATCTCCACACAGCTCTCCATAGTGGTTGGATCAGTTTGCACTCCCACCAACAGTGCAGGAGAGTTCCTTTTTCTCCACACCCTCGCCTCTGTTGCACTATTTAGAAGATGATTGGTATTTTGCTGGTGGGTTTGGTGAGAGAACATAAATTTGTAGATTGGTGAACCAGTACTCCTGAAACATAAATAGTGTTAAACATCAGTGTTACCTCAGTAGACACAATGGTAAAAAATGAGAAACTAAGCAAAGGTTACTTTCATTAATGTGGAGCTTCAGTAGCAACAGATGAACGTGACAGTAGAAAAATTTACAAGACGCAATAAAAAAATGTGAAAAAAAATGGTTAGCAAAAACATGAAAAGATAGGATATTTTAAATCCCTAACAATAGAATTGATATTCTAATATAAAACTTTTAAATGATTAAAACATTTTATAATGAAAATGTACTTAGTATTGTTGAAGGTATGATAAAATAATAGTATACTGCTTATGGGTATATACTTTGGAATATTGTGGATAGAAATTAGTATTTTGGAGTCTTAAAAATGTTACTATTCATCTCAATATTTTATTTGAATTTGTAATAAAGACACTTTCCCATATAAAAATGGTCTTTAGAGTAGATGCATGTATATGCATTTATAAACATGTAAGCCTTCCTCAGATTATGAAAAACCTCATAAGTTGAAAATAATGTAAGTTGAAAATGATTTGATACCACCTACCAAACATCATAGCTTAGCTTTACCTACCTTAAACATACACAGAACACTTACCTCAGCCTACAATTAGGCAAAAATCATCTAATTCAAAATCTATTTTATAATACTATTGAATATCATGTAATTTATTGAAACTACTGAAAATGATAAATGGAATAGGTATATGAGTTCTTACCTTTAGCTTACACAGTTGAAAGTATACTGGGATTTCTGCAGATTGCTTTTGCAACATTGTAGAGTTGAAAAAAGTCTCATCATCCATATATGCGTTTTGAGAGTTTACATGTATATTTGAACAAGCATATGTGAATGATGCACACATGTAACTGAACAATCTAAATTTCTCCAACATTAGAAAAAGGGATTCTCCCACACTGCTGGTGGAAATGCAAACTGGTCCATCCACTATGGGAAGCTGTGTGGGGTTCCTTAAATTACTAAAAATTGAGCTACCATATGACCCGGCAATTCCACTCCTGGGAATCTACCCAAAGAACACAAAAACATTAATTCAAAAGGATACCTGCACCCCTGTGTTTATTGCAGCAGTATTTACAATAGGTAAGATATGGAAACAACCTAAATGCCCAAAAATGGATTACTGGATCAAGAAAATGTGGTCTATATATACACAATGTAATGCTATTCAGCAATCAAAAAAGATAAACTCATGCCATTTGCAGCAACATGGATATAAGGCAGAAGGAAAAAGAAAAATTTCGATGGTTTCACTTATAGAAGGAATATAGAGGAACCACTTACAGGAGCAGGAAAAAGTAAATAAATAAAAAAGCAAAACTAACAGGCAACTATAAATCAGTGACATTCTGCAGGGGTCAGGGAGGGAGAGGGATAGAAAGAGCACAAGGGACTATGGTGATGGTTCACAGGTTAATTGGTGGTGGGAATTTTACAGGGACTATACCTGAGAGGAGAAATCAAACATTGTATAAAAATAAACAATGAAGTAAAAAAATATATAATACTAAAAAAAAAAAATTTCTCCAACATTAGAGTATCTTATCATATATAATCATTAAATGCCATATTTTTAAAGAATTTTTAATGAAACATTTACAATAAAATATGAAAAGCAGTATAAAAAATTGTATTATAATTGAAGTATAGCCTCACTTTCATATAAATGATGTCTCTAGGCTTTCTCCTATTTTTTGATCTCTCTGCCTAGAAAAATTACTGGAAAGAAATATGCAAAATTATCTCCTACTAATGTATAATTAGTGATCTTTAGTTTATCGTTTGTTTTCATGTGTTTTCCAAGTTTCTATAATGAGCATGTGTTAGGTTTTCATTTAGAAAAGATACATTGGAGATAGTACATAGTAGTGCTTATCACATGAAAAACATGCCAATACTTAGATGGAATTGAAAAAATGTAAAACATTCTTTAAACACAACCTGAAAAATCATTGGCTTGTGGACTAGGTGAATATAAATTTTGCAAAAATTTAAAATACTCAAAACCATCTGAAAGATGCTGAAGATGTTGGGTCAGGGAGCAGGTTATGGATAGGATAGTATGAGTTAAATGAAAATAATCTTTTGCCAAGTTGTAACAAAACTGACATTAATAGATAGGTAGATCCTGAAACTATGCCTTTAAGAAAAAGGATAAATGTATAGATTATGTTACTTAGTCTTTGCTACAGAAGACAAGCAAGGTAACTGTCTTTTTATGGCTTTGTGCTAATATGAATGATCCAAAATTATGTATCTTTGGGTTTCTTGGGGGTAGGGATGGATCAGCTGGGTGACTAGGTTCATAGTGTTCATATTTAACATTCAGATAGTTGCATTGTCATTGTCATTTTGGTTTCTCTTTTTTTTTTTAATTTCAAGTAAAGTGGTCTATTTTTTTTTTTTTTTTTGACAGATGAAAATAGATGTTTGAAAGCAAATGCTAAATCATGTGGAGAATGTATACAAGCAGGACCAAATTGTGGATGGTGTACAAATTCAGTAAGATTGCTCAGATCCTTTCCATTTATTCCCTAAACATTTAGTGTTGCCTAATACGTATCCATGGAAGTGCTGGAGATGAATTTTTACTTAAATTTATTTTTATTGAATGAGTGTTAACTCTACAGTACTTGTGATTGACTAGAGCTTGATATTCAAGACAGTTTAGGCACCTGTGTCTCTTGAGTACTTGAAATATGAGTAGTGGAAATTAAGAATTGCTATAAACCTGTAAGTCACAAATGCATACCAAAGTTCAAAGACTTAATGATAAAAAATTCATTATAATGTTAACTTAATGTCATTAATAATTGTCAAACTATTTCCTTTGAATTTTCTAGTTATATTTGAATTAAACCAGTACAGAATTGGTTTTTTTTTTTCTAATGAAGCCTGCTTAGGTTAGGGTTCAACTATTTTTCACTTTGTCATCTCTATATGTTACTTAACATAGTACCTTCTTAAAGCTTACTAAATGTTGAGGAATGAATGAATGAACAGCCTAATTAATGAATGCTGGAACAGGAGGAAAAGATGAATAAATTTGAAGATAGAGAATTTATTCACAGAGTAAATAATATCAGAAAGCAAAGGTTTATGTTTTTACTCAGCCATGTGAAGCCGTATTTCAAGTGACTGTTTTGTAAGCATAATTGGTTAAATATCAGAAATTTCATATCATTTAACCACATGAAAGACAAATGAGAGTGTTTGTTGTTTAATTTTTCTCACGACACTTCCCATTCTAGAAATGGTATTCTGGACTTGCATTGGTGACAATGGAGGGAATAGGGAGTGCTGTGAGTTCATCTCAGAACAGGCTTACTTACCGGAAAATCTTTGGTTTTCCTGCTGAGAAAGTGAGCTTAACAAAACCCTGCTTTATCTGTGTTGTTACATGAATTAGATTTGATCGAATTTAAATAAAGCAATTTCACTTGGAAGGTTCTAAGTAACTAGTAACTACTAAGTGATTTCACTTAAAAAAAATCTTGATTAGATACTCGGACTTTGAATGTGGGACAGTTATACTTAGGTCAATCCTAAATCACTGAAGGCTCACTCACCACTAAATTGGTAGACAATAAATGCCATATAAAGCTGAACATAAAGTCACCCCAATTAAAAGGCATTCCCTCATTTTCCCAATGTCCAGATTAAAAGAAAAGATGATTTTTGGCTAACTAAATGTGAAAATTTTAGGGATATATGTGAAATATTCTGCTTAAGTAATTAATCGATTTAGTTATAGGTACACATTTTAAAATGACATACACATGTATGTGTATGTAAACTAAAATCATTGTTTTATTTCCCTACTATCACATATCTTGAAAAACTTACTCAGAATCTTTACCTATATCTTGACTATAGTGTTGTTAGTTTTGCTTTCACTAAAGTACTTTCTCATTCATTTGAGAAAAATTTTATTTCCATCTAATTGTTAGAGATCTAACGTATTTTGAAGTTACATAACTACTGGGAATTATACCCCAAGTCACAAATACAATTTACATATCATTTGTACCTTTTTTATTTCATTTTTAAAAAAATTTATCCTTTGAAAATAAAATAATGACTCTTATCATATAATCACTTATTTTATTATTTAAAATAAGTTTTAAAGACTTCGTTACAATAATAGCCAATACTTGAAAAATTTTCAAACCTCCTAGAGTATTTACTAAATCGGTGTTATATTTCTTGCTCTCCTTTTTAAAAATAACAAGATTGAGTTGATTTTAGGCTAATATGTGTTCCCTAAACATTGAGCTATTAAAAACATTGTGAGGGAGAACGCTACATAATATAACTTTGTGAAGACTTCTCTAAGGAAAAAGTTAGAAAGAAAAAAACTGATATTTGGCTATATACATTATTAGTGACTACCAACCTGGTGAATAAGTGATTTCACTTAAAAAATATCTTGATCAGATACTCTGACTTTGAATGTGGGACAATTACACTTAGGTCAATCCTAAGTATCACTGACGTATAACAAGTTACTAATAGTATATTAATAATAAAGGTATTTTGTTGCTAGGAAATTATTTTTGTTTTTAAATGGGCACTTAGAATTTGAGAGGAGGATTTTGTTTAAAAATATGAAATGAAGTTTGTTGGGTATGTTTGATTTTTTTTGCAATTTAATCACACATTGCAATTACATTTATCTAGCGGGTATGACCATTATACATTTTACTTACATATATTTTATGTCATTTAGACATTTTTACAAGAAGGAATGCCTACTTCTGCACGATGTGATGATTTAGAAGCCTTAAAAAAGAAGGGTTGCCACCCAGATGACATAGAAAATCCCAGAGGTTCTAAAGATATAACGAAAAATAAAGTCGTAACTAACCGTAGTAAAGGAACAGCGGAGAAACTCCAGCCAGAAGATATCACTCAGATACAACCACAGCAATTGGTTTTGCAGTTACGATCAGGTATAGAAATCCAATTATGAATACTTTTGTTCCTACTTGAGCTTTTTGACGGCTCCATATAAACTTCTTACCAGTTTCTGTTGAGGGTCATTTTCTGGACCTGCACTCAAATAGAAATGTAGAATGCGTTAAATTTTAGAAATTTTTTGCAGATACAACAAAGACACATATACATGAAAGAATAATGTTTGCCTAATTTCCAAAAAAGTAAAGTCTGTTACAGGATTTGAAAGTATTAGATTTAATAGGTTTTTGGTTTTTTTTTTAAAGATTTTTTATTTATACAAGAACCAGGGTACAGGCCAGAATCGCAGGAGGGTGAAGAGGATTCACCAGAGACAGAGTCGGAAACAGAACAGGCAGACTGACGAAATACACTGCTGAGGGGAGCAGTGGGCGAGACAGGAGAGGTCTGTTTGCCATGTGGGTATCTCCATGGCCAGTGGGGATCGAACTGGCACTGCAGAGGCTGTGGACAGCTTCACAGCACTGTGTTCAACCGCCTGTGCCACCAGGGAGGCCCAGATCTAACAGGTTTTAAAAACAAGTGTACATCCTTATAAATACAACCTTTTCAACTATTTTTTTCTTAGTATTTGTTTAGTATTAAGATAGTAAGATTTTTGTAAAAATCTGGCAGTTTTGTTTTTAAAAAGGAAAAAAGGCCGTTTCTGTTCTTTCCAGTTTCCGCCCCTTTCGGAGGAGTGTTTGTGGCAGTCATGACTTCCCCCTCATCCACTCTTCTATCTGTTTCAGTGATATCTCTGCTGTTAAACCCATTCTGACAAATCTCTACCACCACTTGGAACTCCCAAGCCTAGCGCTCCTATGTAGGGCCTATTTGTGGTTTCTTTCAACATTTCTGTGCCAAGTGATGCCTTTGAACTCTCTTCCATGATATCACTCCTAGTTTTTCTTATTATTTAAGATTGCTTTCCAACCTCCTTTTGGTGTCTTTTTATCTTCCTCTTTCTTTATAGTCCATTTAATTGTTGATTTCTTTCATGGCATTAAAACTATTTGTATGATTTAATACAGGCTTTTTTTTTTAAACTTATCTGTTTATGCATATAAGAATTGGGGTACAGGCCAGAGGTGTGGGGGGTAAGAGAATTCCCAAAGACAGAGTGGGGCACAGAAGAGGCAGATTGATGGAAATACACCGCTGAGGGGAGCAGCGGGTGAGTCAGGAGAGTCTGCTGCGCCATGTGGGTTGCTTCCTGGCCAGGGATAGAACTCGTGCTGCAGTGGCTGCAGACAGCCTCATAGGTTGCGTCCCAACCCTCTGCACCACCAGGGAGGCCCTAATACAGACTTTTATCTTAACCTCCAAACCTATTTATCCAATTGAATTCCAGAAATATATATAGCAAAAATATACAAGTTAGAATTTAGAGATTTTTCACCCAACTCTCCTGTAGTTCCTAAGTGATTTATATGCAACACTTCTTTTTTGTTTAAAGCCTTTAAAAAAAAAAAAAAAAAAGATTTATTTATTTATTTATTTATACAAGCACTGGGTACAGTCAGAAACGCGGGAGGGTGAGAGAATTCACCAGAGCCAGAGGGGAGAGCAGAGCAGTCAGATTGACAGAGTATACTGCTGAGGGGAGCAGCGGGCGGCAGGAGAGGTCTGCGCACCATGTGGGACCCTCGCCCCACGGCCGGGGATCAAACCAGCGCTGCAGAGGCTGTGGGCAGCTTTGCAGCCCAGCGCTCAACTTGCGCCACCAGAGGAAGCCCTGTAACACTTCTTATATCCTTCTTCTTCCTCATTGTTTAGATTGTCACCATCCTCCTCACGGATTTTTGCTGTGGTTTCTGAACAAGTATCTTTGTATCTGTAATTCATGTTAAAATTTTTGCCAGATTTTTCTTAAAGTAAAAATCGGATTATATTATTGATTTGCACATATATTGAGTCCTCACTTAATGTAACTTATAAGTTCTTGAAAACTGACTTTGAGCAAAACAACATGTAACAAAACTAAGTCCTCAGATAACATTATTTTGTTCAACATTGGCCAGGAATTACTCATGAATGTTAGAATGAAATGACATAGAAATGATATTATTTGAGGACCTGCTGTAGTGACATCTCATTTAACAGAGAACACAATCTTACAACTTCAGTCTCTAAAAAATCAGGGGTGCCCTATGATGTGCCCTCCTTTATTCACCCCACTCTATATATTCTATTTGTTTGCTTGTGTCATAGTTATAAATTACTATTTGTCTTTCCCACTGTGGATTGGAGATACTGTCTTTTGCATCTTATATCCTCTGGACTTACCATTTTAATTACTGAATAAAATTGGGTATACATCCATTGACTTTCCTGTGGAATTTCTAGGTGTTTGTAAAGATTATAGCAATAATTTCATTTTATAGTGTTATAAATCCAGTTGGATTTTCTTATTTGCTTTTGATAGCTGGCAAGGAAATTTCATTTTCTAATCTCTTTAATTAGGGGAGCCACAGACATTTACCTTAAAATTCAAGAGAGCTGAAGACTATCCCATAGATCTCTACTACCTGATGGACCTGTCTTACTCTATGAAAGATGATTTGGAGAATGTAAAAAGTCTTGGAACAGATCTGATGAATGAAATGAGGAGGATTACTTCAGACTTCCGAATTGGTAGGAATATTGAGAAAATTAAAACTTTTGTATAAGTCTTGAGAGTTTTGTTCCTCCCTATATACTTGTGAGATAAATAGGCCAGGTTTTATTCTTTTCTTTCTGAGAGGAAATTAATGGTTGTCTTAAGTACCTACCTCTGTCACATATCTAATGATCTGCCGCCTTGTTCTTCTATTACTCTATGGGACCATGTTATTTGACAGAGATTATATTACATAGATAATGAAGTGCATACTTACTTTCATAGAATATTACTCATTTGTTGCTTTGTTTTATAAACCTACTGAGTACTCAGATTGTTTCATTGTTAACCCTTTGCACTCTGAACCATTTTACGATATTTTGATTTAATTTCTTGTCCCATTTCAAGATAAAACTTCAGGGAAACATGCATGTCTCAAAAAGTTGCGTTGAAATAACCTCAATTCCCCGTAATCACTAATAAATTGCAATGTCCCCTGAGAGGGGACATCCGAGTGATATGCTGTCCCCTGAGAGGGGACAGCGGAGTGCAAAGGGTTAATATTACACCTGTGTGTACAACCGAATCTCACTTTAGACCTGGATTTTTCATATTACAGTGATCAAATGACCACCTTTTCAAACTTCCTTTTTAAAACCTTGTTAGTTCTTATTAAAGAAAAGCATTGATTTCCATGTGGTAACATACTTGATTTTTTTCTTAGCGCAGGTTTTCCCTCCATCCCTCCATTGACTATATGCATTTTATCTTTGCAGGCTTTGGCTCATTCGTGGAGAAAACTGTGATGCCTTACATTAGTACAACACCAGCTAAGCTCAGGAACCCTTGCACAAGTGAACAGAACTGCACCAGCCCATTTAGCTACAAAAATGTGCTTAGCCTTACTGATAAAGGGGAAGTATTTAATGAACTTGTTGGTAAACAGCGCATATCTGGCAATTTGGATTCTCCAGAAGGTGGCTTTGATGCAATCATGCAAGTTGCAGTTTGTGGAGTAAGTACATTCATTTCCTACAAAGGAACATTATTTCCTTTTTAGCATTAAAAGTAGAATGGTGTCTCAGATTCCATTTTCCTTTATCAGTTTTCTTTTACCATTATCTCTTAAAAATGTCTTTTCCCTGTGTCTTTGTAATGGAAAAGGAAGGTGCTTTTATAAAAGTCTTGTTTGCAAGCTGTGTAAAAACATGTGTTTTGCAAAGCCATATATTAGTAATTTTATTTGCAAAATTTTTAGTAGTAGCAAGCTCATCTCCTTGGACCACTGTTCAGAATTTTATGACCCATTTACCATCTGAGAATAATGAGATGACCGTTTCATGGAAAAATTGAAGCTGAAATTAGAAAGTATTGTGAGGTGTACATAGTCTGATTACCTCTTTTCCTTCCAGCCCTTTGTTATTCTGTTAACTCATGGAGGAGAGAAAATTCTCTGGGCTGTCTCTTAGTATTTCTTGACCTGTGGGGTTAAAACAAGCCATGGACCCATGACCACTACTGCTTTTCTGTCTGTCATGCTTTCTACGAATGACTTTTCTACCTACTTCTTGAGATTCAAAAGAGACTGATGTTTCACTTAGATTCACAGCATTAATAAATTTAATTCCTGCCTTCAAGGAATTCACAATATTAGTATATAAATGGATATATATATTTAGACAAATTTAACTGCAAAATTACCATAGAGAGAAGAGGGTTTTACTATTTTGAACTTTTCGTTCATTAAGTTAGAGGATAAAACACATGAGCAAATGAATGATACTGATGAGTTAGAATGGATGGAATTAAAGCAGAGCAAATCTTTGAAGGTAATTTTTCCTATAATTAAAATGGGAAAGTCTAATATGGAGGGATGGAGGGCTGATAAAGGAGATGTATGTGTTATAGAAGGAAAATAGAGCATGGATGAAAGGATGGATTGGCCCAGGAGAGCAGCATTAGGTTGAAGCATAAAGGATGGGCTAAGGTCTTTATCTTTTATTGAAGTGTAATTTACATATAGCATTATGTTAGTTTCAGGGTAGGACATGATAATTTACCTTCATAAGCAATGCAAAATGATGACCACAATAAGTCTGTTTCCTTTATAAAGCATTTTTATTTATTCAGCCAGTATTCATTAAGCAACCTCTGTATACGAAACACTGAGTTCAACTGCTGTAGAGAGGATGAGGAGCAAAACCAGATGTGAACCCTGCCCCAGAGGGGGAGAGAGGCTGATTTTAAATGATACAGTTTGTGAAAACAGACTGACACAAATGGATAACCAAACAAAATACAGTTTTACAATGGGGTGGAGGAGCTTTTGTGCAGTGGGCTCTACACCTTTATCAGCAATACATTGTAAAGAGAAATGATATAGAAAAGATACATCATTAGGTTAAATGTGCAGTGGTAGCCTATGTAAAATTAAAATATGTTGAATTATTGTTAGCAGTATTTTAAAATTGAAATTCTTTTCTTTTTAAGTCATTGATTGGCTGGAGGAATGTTACACGTCTGCTGGTATTTTCCACGGATGCTGGGTTTCACTTTGCTGGAGATGGGAAACTTGGTGGCATTGTTTTACCAAATGATGGGCAGTGCCACCTGGAAAATGATGTATACACAATGAGCCATTATTATGTGAGTGCTTAATTCCTTACATACTGACTTAATTTATAGTTAAAAATTATGCATAACTGACTTGTTGGTTTTTCAGGGTTTGGATTTTTGGTTTGGTAAGTGTGAGCCCCAACTTAATATGTAGGAAAGCTAATATGACTGTTTCTGAAGATGTGGCTTTGTGCTTGCTTCTTTCCATTTAGACAAGGCCTCCTGATAGCATAGAGAGCTGCTGAGGCACTTCTTACCTTAACTCAGAGCTGTGGCTCCTCACTTGAATTTATCATTTGGTAGCAGATTTGATACTTCTTTTTGGGAGGTGGGGTGCAGTTTCTCATTTAGTTTTACATTCAATTTTTTTTTTTTAATTAAGGTAAGATTGGTTTACAACACTTATGTTTTAGGAGTACAGGTGCATACACATTCCAGTGTCTGTTGTGACACCACATGCCCCATAGAGGTACCAGCACCCCTCTGCCAAATTGGGCTCCCTCCACTCTTTGCTTCTAGCCTCTCCCCTCTTTCATATTATTCCCGAATATATTTATGTAATAGCCTTGTATTTCTCACAATCTGATTTTTAAAAACAGGCATCCTGCTGCTACTGAAAATAAAGATTGGCAAATTATTCAAGTTCTAGAAGAAATCTAAACCTTGATGAATCTTGGTCTTTTTTTAAATGATATATACTACAACTTTAATTATGGGAATTCTTTTTTTTTTTTTTTTTAAGATTTATTTATTTATACAAGCACTGGGTACAGTAGAAGCGCGGTGACAGAATTCACCAGAGCAAGAACGGGTAGCAGAACAGGCAGACTGACGAAATACACTGCTGAGGGGAGCAGCGGGCGTGGCAGGAGAGGTCTGCGTGCCATGTGGGACCCTCACTGGCTGGCCGGGGATCGAACTGGCACTGCAGAGGCTGTGGGCAGGTTTGCAGCCTAGTGCTCAACTGCTGCACCACCTGGGAGGCCCCTGGAATTCTTTAATTTCATTGATCTGACAATATATATATGCTCTTTGTTTTTGAAACCTTTTAACATTTTTATACAGATACTAAGATAAAGAGGATAGGATTAAAAACCCATTTCATCAATTATTTGTGATACTTCAAGCAGTCTTACATAACAGATAAATAAGTAAATTATTCTCAGTACTGAAAAGCTGGAATAGACTGTATGTCATTACCTACTAAGTTTTATTACTTAATTTCCTAGGATTATCCTTCTATTGCTCACCTTGTCCAGAAACTAAGTGAAAATAACATTCAGACAATTTTTGCAGTTACTGAAGAATTTCAGCCTGTTTACAAGGTAAATATACGTGAAATAAAAAGAATTAATTTATATGCCCTATTTGTTTAGTCATAGAGAGGCAAACTCTTATGTCTGAATTGAAATATGATAAAATGTCATCTAGACAGACTTCACAAAAGCAGTTCATATTAATTTTTAATTTTATATATAAAACTAGATTTTTTTGTTTGTTTTCCAGAATAAGACCCCTTACTTTATTTACAAATTTTATAGGGAACTGGTATTTTAAAATGAGTAGTGTAGGCTCAATAAGTGGTAATGGGTTGAATGAATACTATTCTGTGTTTTACATGTTTTATCTTTCAATTGCAGGAACTGAAAAATTTGATTCCCAAGTCAGCAGTAGGAACATTATCTGCAAATTCCAGCAATGTAATTCAGTTGATCATTGATGCCTACAATGTGAGTACATTTCAAGTAATATCTGTTTTGAACAGTACCCTGCTGAGAATATTTAGCTACAAAAGTAAAATTCCCCTCACATAAAATTTAGCAAACCCAGAGGACACATTAGAATTTACATTTTATGTATTTGGAGGAAAAGCTATATATTCTCTTAGAAAAGCATAATTATTTGCAAAGCCCAAACAAATCAAATATATGATAAAGAAATGGGAAAATTTCTAAATTTGTTTATCTTTAAACAGTAGGTCTCTTTGTTGGAAAGCAAGTGTGAAACATAGCTTACATTTAGACTTAGGAGTCCCTCAATCTTTTTGTTATAGATTCATCTGTTGTGATGAATGGTGCTGGAAAAGCTTTTTTGCCAGTTCTTCTCTAGTCATATATTTAGAAGATGTTGTTTATATTCTTAAGAGGTACACACTCACTCAAATGTACATGAGCTAGGAAATATATACATATGTATGACTTTTAAAAAATTTATAAGGCCTACCACCACACACACCCCCCCACACACACAGATGTTGAATTGAAATCAAAAGGAAGTTACTTTTCTCTGTATAGAAATTAATTCAGAGTACCTTTAATGATACTCATTAAGCACCAGTTTAATAATCATTTTAAATAATCTAAAAGCATCTGTAGGATTAAGGTAACCATTTTGATACCTTAACACACAACCCAGTCACACGTTGAATTTTGGGTATTTTTTATCTCATACCAGAGTTCCCAAAATGTTTTTGAAAATTTTGACTCACAGAAAAAAGGTTTTTATAAAAGATTTTCAAGATTCTCCTTTTCTCCTGTGTTCTTCATCTAACAGTATCTTAGTGTTTCCTTAACTCCCATTCATGTTGGGGTATGAATAAGAGATAGCTTGTCACTTTAGCCTTCTCCATTTGTCCTGAGAAGTCTGAATTCTAAAAGAGCACTGGTTTGAAGAATACCTCCTACTTAGGGTTTTGTTTTGTTGGCTTTTTGGTGGGGGTTTGAGGGGGATGGGTGGGCAGGGCTACAGTGACTCCTAAGCAAATTTATTCCCAGACTCCAGTGGATCATTTTACCTTAGCAAGAAGTGCTACGACCAGGATAGAGAGAGCCGTATTGCCATTGGGGAAAGACAATGTTCTGAGTTCTCAGGACTCGGCATGTTAGGCTTCTGTACAATGTGATCATTAATGTTTTTACTAAATAATAAAACACAAATTCTCTTACTTTTCAATCAACATATTTTGAGGAAGTGATCCTTTAGTATGTTAGAGCTTGTTTCTGTGAGTTCTGAGTTTTGTGTTTTTTGAAAAGTTAATAGGATTTGCCTTCAGATGTTTTATTTAAATTTGTTTTTTTAAAAGTTCATTTTATCTATGGGTTTTATGCATTCAACTTACTTTATGTAGCACTGTTGCCTTTCTTTTCTATAATTAGTCTTTGTTTTAGTCCCTTTCCTCAGAAGTCATTTTGGAAAACAGTAAATTGCCAGAGGGAGTAACAATAAATTATAAATCTTACTGCAAGAATGGTGTGAATGGAACAGGGGAAAATGGAAGAAAATGCTCCAATATTTCCATTGGAGATGAGGTATGTTGTAGAAACATTTTTTGAAGGAAAAAAAAAAAATCTTTTGTTTGTAAGCAATCTAGTTTAATTTGAGAAATGATAAATGAATAGCTCTTTGAAATATTTTCATTAGATCTAATTGCTTAGTTGTTAATTTGTTTTTCTTTCAAGGTTCAATTTGAAATTAGCATAACTTCCAATAAATGTCCAAATAAACATTCTGAAACAATTAAAATTAAGCCTCTGGGCTTCACTGAAGAAGTAGAGATTATTCTCCAGTTCATCTGTACATGTGAATGCCAAAGTGAAGGCATCCCTAGCAGTCCAAAGTGTCATGAAGGAAATGGAACATTTGAGTGTGGAGCTTGTAGGTAAGCTGGAAGTTGTTTCAAAATGTGTTTGCAGGCAATGTTTTGGGACATTCAGAACAATAAATTATTTATTCCAATAGCTGTTACTCATCATAAGATAAATTTGATGATTTTGGATGTGATATTTATAGTTCTTGCCCTTTTTTCTTAAGAAAACTGCTCTTTAATGTATTTTTACAAGCTTTTATAGACATCTAAGGCATATATTTAACAAACTGTTAAGGTAGTGTTTGGGTGTTTCTCTCAATATGAAATTTTCTAATCTGAAAAGCTAATATAAAATGTTTTTATAGAAAAATATTTTGGCAAAACATAACAAACTTACTCTGGTGATTATTTTATAGGAAATGGACTTAAGAAGCAATAAAGGATATTTACCTTGTACAAAGATACTCCTTCCTACATTGCATTTTTTTTTAAATATTTGTAAAATTGAAAAGAAAGCAGTATTTTCAAAATATAGAATTTACCACTAATCAAACTTACTACGCCTAAAAATTTTCTATTTTCACACATTGGTTACCATTAAATTAAAAATTAAAATTGAATATATGCTGAATAGAGCTCTCTTTAAAGACTAGGAGGAGGCGAGAATATTTTGATGCAAATGTCAATTCCAAATATCTATACTTTGAAGATTTTTTTTTAGTCATGATACAAATAAAATGTATTTTACCATTAGTTATTAACTGTCTATTCTAAATGATAATAGTTAAAATGTAACATTTTTCTTTCATGCTGTATATATCATGACTGAGTCATGTGCATTTATACTGAACCAAAAAGATAATCTTGAAAATGTTTTGCCTTCTTTATACACTTACCAGATATAGAACTAACGTATCCAGTGTCTGAAAGCATTAGGTAGTCTAAAAATACACAATGTGTCTGAAAAGTCTTCTCATAGGATAAATTTATTTTTAAATAGTATGTTACTTATTTGGCTTGATAAATTCACTGTTTTCAAATGATCTTAGTATTTTTCTTCAACTTCCATGATCTTTTTGGGGTATGCAAATTGTCCTTGTAGATTAACTATTTAACTGTTGCTTTACATTTCATAGCTCATTCTTCACTTACAACAACAAATGTAATAGCATGCCATTTGAAAACATATAATCTGTAAAAATAAGTTTATACTGTGTTTCTGAGTTTTTTTCACCTCTTTATTGCTGGATTTTATTTTTATTTTGATCAAAATGATTACATTGCTGAGGAAGGATTTTGTTCCTAGCCCCTTGCATACATTCCATGTAAACTTTGGTGTGTGGATTGCCTGTGCTTGCTTTTGTATCTCTGTATGACATGTGTGGCATGAACATTTTTCTTTAATATAATTGTAGTTTAAAGTACTGCCTACAGTATTATTTCCTTTTCTAGTCTTTTTTTCCCTTTCTCACAGTATGAATTAGTTAAAATTATTTTTACTTTATATGATTGAAATTTTGGACTCTTTCTTTAGGTGCAATGAGGGACGTGTTGGTAGACATTGTGAATGTAGCACAGATGAAGTTAACAGTGAAGATATGGATGCTTACTGCAGGAAAGAAAACAGTTCAGAAATATGTAGCAACAATGGAGAGTGTGTCTGTGGACAATGTGTTTGTAGGAAGAGAGATAATACAAATGAAATTTATTCTGGCAAATTTTGCGAATGTGATAATTTCAACTGTGATAGATCCAATGGCTTAATATGTGGAGGTAAGTAAGGGGCCTGAAAATGGTTATAAAATATGATCCCATCTAATACCATAAAAAAGCTAAGATAGTGTTTGTTGAATAAATAGAAAATTAGGGCAGTATAGAGGGTTAGTTCATGCCTTAGATGCTCTTGCTTCCACATTATTTATGTTTACTTTAAATCAATATGATTATATATTTTTACCATAGTTATAAAAAAAATTGCATTTTTAATTGCAGGAAATGGTATTTGCAAGTGTCGTGTTTGTGAATGCAACCCAAACTACACTGGCAGTGCATGTGATTGTTCTTTGGATACTACCTCTTGTATGGCCACAAATGGACAAATCTGTAATGGCCGGGGCATCTGTGAGTGCGGGGCCTGTAAGTGTACAGATCCAAAGTTTCAAGGGCCAACTTGTGAGATGTGTCAGACCTGCCTTGGTGTCTGTGCTGAACATAAGTAAGTATGTAATTATTTGAAACAGCTCATTTATTATCTAAATTATTATCTTTCAAGTAAACAGCAAAATTGAAGGGTTTTCCTTCTCTTATGGGTTTGAATTATTATTGTTTGCAATACTTTGTTTAAATTATTTTGGTTTTTATGTTACATATTCTTTATCTTTTAGGGCTGGTTTTACTTTAGTATTCTTTCGTTTTGGGGATTTTAGTTGGAACTGTAAATTTATAATTTCATTTGAGAAGCTAGCATCTTTACGTATATGTTGTCTATCTAGAAATGTTGTGTACCTCTATTCAGTCTTCTTTCATAGCTCTTGATTTAATTTAGTTATATTTTGAATCTAGCACACACAATAGCTTTAAGCTAACATTTTAAATAATGAAATTTAAATGTAATATTTCGTGTTTTAACAGAGAATGTGTCCAGTGCAGAGCCTTCAATAAAGGAGAAAAAAAAGACACATGTGCACAAGAATGTTCACATTTCAACATTACCAAGGTTGAAAATCGGGATAAATTACCCCAGCCTGGCCAGGTTGACCCCTTGTCCCATTGTAAAGAGAAAGATGTTGATGACTGCTGGTTCTACTTCACATATTCAGTCAATGGGAACAATGAAGCCATTGTTCATGTTGTAGAAACTCCAGGTAGAAATATGATCAATTCTAATAAGTTCTTTCACTTTTCTTTTATATCGTTTCTCCTTAAGTCTGTTGGTTTCCCTCATATCCAGCAATAGTCTCCAATTGGATTATTTCAGGTTCAAGTTGGGACATTATTAATCTCAAAGTTTAAAATAGTATTTAATTAGCTATCTAAGAAATAAGAGACAAAGTTTTAATTTTTTTGGCTGGAAATTGAAAATTAAATGCAGTAATCCACACTGCATTTAGCACATTGCCTGACATTTAGTAGATACTCAGTAAGAGTTATAATATTATTGATATATATATTTTTAAAGATGTATTTATTTATGCATGCAAGAACTGGGGTACAGGCCAGAGGTGCAGGGGGTTAAGAGGACAGTGTTTACTTTAAATCAATGTGATTTAAAGTGGGCAACAGAACAGGCAGACTGACACAAAAAACAGCTGAGGGGAGCAGCAGGCGAGATAGGAGAGGTCTGCTGCGCTATGTGGGTAGCTCCCTAGATGGCTGGGGATCGACTCATGCTGCAGAGGCTGCGGACAGCTTCACAGTGTTGTGCTTAACCCCTTGCGCCGCCAGGGAGGTCCTACTGATGACATTTAATTTAAGCTTGATTTTAGGCTTGAATACTGGAAAAGATAACTTACTAAAGAATATTAAAAAGCATAAATTGTTCAGCCTCTGAGAAAACACTTTTTATCTTGGTTTTTCTAGGTGTTTTTTTTTTTGCATTATTCTTAGAATTTTTGATATTTGTGTACAGGTTCATGTATTCTAAGTTTTTGTTTCCCAGAAAAATACTAGGAATGGATTTTGTGATATATAGTAAGCATATGTTGATCTTTACATGAAACAGACTCAAACTTTTTTAAAATTTCCATATGGTTTTACAACTTCAGATACGCATTTTGCAAATGCAATCTCCTACTATGTGCTTCCTTGTCTTTTGTTTTTTAAAGACCCTAAACTTTAATTTTGATGTACTTTTACTAAGCTTTTCTTTTGTTGATCTTGCTTTCACTATTTAAGTCTCTTTGCCTAATCTAAGTTCAAAAAGATTTTTCTTTATTGTTTCTGGTTTACAGTTAGGTCTATAGCCCATTCTAAGTTAATCTTAGTAGGTGCAGTGAGGTCCAATTTATTACATATAGTTGTCCAGTAGTTGATATACCATTTGTTGAAAGACTGGTCATCTCAGTATTTGTTGAAAACCAGATAACATATGTGGTCCTATTTCTTACTTTTTATTCTGTTCGATAATCTGTGCATCTCTCCTTTAGCAGGTACCACATATGTCTCAATTATTGTCCCTTTGTAGCTATTCTCTTGAAAACTGGTAATGTGAGTTGTCAAACTTTGTTCTTTTCCAAAAGTGTTTCTAAAACAAGTATCTGCCTAGTTCTCTGTCTTCTTTGAAAATTTTAGATTTTTTTAGAATTAACTTCTTGATATCTTTAAAAATCCTGCTAGGATTCTGTATGATATTGAATTTATAAATCAAATTGGTATAGAATGGACATCTTAACAACATCTGAGTCTTCCATTGCAGGAATATGGATTATCTGTTTATTCAATTCTTTGATTTCTTTCATTTCAATGCTAAGTAATTTTTAGCATGCAAATTTTTAGTTTTTTAGATTTATACTAAGTATTTAATGATTTTTTTAAAAGATTTATTTATTTATTTATACAAGTACTGGGTACAGTCAGAAGCGTGGGAGGGTGAGAGAATTCACCAGAGCCAGAGCAGGGAGCAGAACAGGCAGAAGGACCGAGGTACACTGCTGAGGGGAGCAGTGGGCGCGGCAGGAGAGGTCTGCGTGCCATGTGGGGCCCTCGCCGGTGGCCGGGGATCGAACCGGCGCTGCAGAGGCTGCGGGCAGCTTTGCAGCCCTGCAGCCCAGCGCTCAACCACTGCGCCACCAGGGAGGCCCTATTTAATGATTTTTGGACACTACTGTAGGAAGTACTTTTTCAAAATTTCAATTTTTAACATTAGAAATTAATTTCTAATATAGAAATTGAAAAATTTTTTTAATTGGTCATATATCATGTGGCCTTGTTCTTTTTATATCTTCCTCAGGATAGTGTACATTCACTTAGCTTTGAATTTTTATTCCTATGTGTATTTTATAAGCAACTGCCAACACTTAGTAGTTGTGGATGTATTTTGTACATGTTGATCTCTTACATGCTCATTCTTTCCTTTATACTTTACAGAGTGTCCCACTGGTCCAGACATCATTCCAATTGTAGCTGGTGTGGTTGCTGGAATTGTTCTTATTGGCCTTGCATTATTGCTGATTTGGAAGCTTTTAATGATTATTCATGACAGAAGGGAATTTGCCAAATTTGAAAAGGAAAAAATGAATGCCAAATGGGACACGGTAAGTTGCAAAGCATCTAAAAAAGTAAGGTGGTTTAAGTAAATGTAATGTTTCTAAAACTTACTAACTCTAAAACTGATTATTGAAGTCTTCTTGAAACATTTTATTCCCCTAGAAGTTCAGAGAACTTGCATTAGTGAAAAAACATCTTACATTCCCTTAAAAAAAATTGTAAGAATGTATCTTCCAGTTACTGTGGTCAATGCTTTTATTTTATTATTAATCTTTATCCTATGCTCTTGTGCCTTTTTGTTAAAAAATAGAAACTAAATAATATCTGTATGGAAGTTCTCTCTTTCCCCCACTCCTCTCTCCTCCTCTCCCCTCCCCCCCTCAATAAACTAAGTGGAAAGCAGCCAAACTTGGGTTGAATGCCAAGCTGTGAAACTGTCCGCAGCCTCTGCAGTGCAGGTTTGATTCCTGGCTGGCCAGGGAGTAACCCACATGGCGTGGCAGACCTCTTCCTGTCTCGCCCACTGCTCCCCTCAGCAGTGTCTTTGGTTGTCTGCCTGTTCTATTCCCTGCTCTCTCTGGTGAATTCTCTTACCCTCCTATGCCTCTGACCCGTACCCCAGTTATTGTATAAATAAATAAAACCTTTAAAAAAAAAAAAAAGCAGCCAACCTCAAAAGGTTATATACTGTATGATACCATTTATATGACATCCTGGAAAAGGCAAAACTATAGAGGCAGAAATCAGATCAGTAATTTCCAGAATCTAGATTAGGGAAGAGGCATGAGAGATCTTGGGGTGATCTTGATTGTGGATGTATTTATACATTTGAAAATGTGGAGCTCAATTGGCATATTTTATTGTCTGCAAATTGTAATTCAACAAACCTTGCTTTATAAGCTGTTAAGTGATAGAATGTGCTAATATTTAGTGCTTTGAAATAGGGAGTCAAAAGATAAGCTGGCCAAATGTTGACCTTTGTGTAGTCATCTTTTATACAAAAAGGCAGTGATAATCTTCAGTGTTTTACATTGTAAATTATTTTTAGTCATTTTATATTTTACTACCAATAGGCTGGGATTTTAAAAAAATTAATGAATTTCAAAGATGTAGAAATAGTAAAATAGTAAACATTCTTTTTATAGTGTTTGAACATTATGTATGTCAGTTTTTTCTGATGAAATCATTAGAAACTATTTCTTTTACTTTAGCAAGAAAATCCAATATACAAGAGTCCTATTAATAATTTCAAGAATCCAAACTATGGACGTAAAGCTGGTCTCTAAGTTGCCGTTCGTATTTTCTTTTTCTGTTTCTGCATGTGAACTTTTATACCTTTTTACTGCACTGTGTGCCTTTTATCACTACTGCTACTTTTTTTTTTTTTTTTTTAAGTCTGGCTTTATATGGCTATATCTTGGCTTTTGTGTGTGTGTGTGTGTATGTGTGTATTAATTTAGAGTTAGTGTTTTAGACAGGATTTAAATTAAGCTTTATGGCAAAGAAGCAGTACTATGTTGTACTGAAAAGAGAATGCTTTGTGGTCAGAAAGACCTAGGATCAAGTCCCAGCTTCTCCACTTAGTAACAAAATAGTACTGCGTCACTTTCATAGAGCGTTAGTCTTAAATCTTTAACAGGGAGTCAATAAATATATCTGTTCTGTACTGTAGTTGTTTTTGCTAATAACTTAATTTTCATGAAATGCTTCTAGCATATTTTAATGTAATCAGGTAAGCCCCTAAAATTCTTTGGTGAAAAGGTTAATGTGATTAGAAAAGATTCGCCTGACTGGTGATCCAGAACTTTCCTTTCCCCACGACTTTTATTCTCATATTGCCTATGAGAAATCAGAGACATACGTAGAATGATTAGGTAATATGACCCAATTTACGTGACTAGTTACTGGAAAAATAGACTCAAACCCAGATTCCATGTTCTTATCTACTACGTAGCAGCCACATACCTTCTTCAGGAGACTTTGTTACCAGGTTTGGAAGAGAGAAATCATTCTTTGTAGATTGTTGAGATTCTTTTTCAAGAAAAAGTACAGTAGAAATAAACTAGAATAACCAATAGAAGTGAATGAAGAACATCTAGAAATTAAAACAAATCATGGATTGTAGCACTTTGCTGATGGGACAAAGGCTTGCCAGTCAATTATGCCATTAACATATTTAAGATAATGGGCAGGCACTGTGATTCTTTTAGCACTTAAGACTAAAATGTGTATGTATTAAAGAAAATTAAATTATCAACATTATACTTATTAAAGTGGATTGAAAAGATTGTCTAGTGTGGCCTCCCTTGCTGTTACACAAGTTTAATAAGGATTCCTAATCTCCCACAGTTGTGCCTTGTATAGCTGATATACTATGGAGATGATTTGATAGCTACCCGGTCAGTCACTGAGCGTGAGCATCAGGATGACTTTTCCTGAGTACAGAAGTCTTTTTTCCTGAAAACAGCCCTGTTCTCTTAATAAACTTTTCCTTTTTGCTGAAGTTGGGATGGGACTATAATATGAAGGATGGAAACTAATCTGAACTATTTTACCTTTTCTCTATTTGAAATGATGCCTAACTTAGTGTATTTATAATTTTATTTCTAACCATGCATGTTAAACTTTTGTTTGGATGGACTTTGAAATAAATATAAATGTTTACATATATGAAAAGGCAAACTATTCTACAAAGGTGCATTCTACCATACAAATATCAGACTCATGAATGACTTAGTTGATTTTTTTTTGTTTTCTGAATTTTTTTGGTAACTCCTTCAGAGTTAAGAATTAATAGATTTACTGTGCAGTTTTAAAGAAGCTGTATGGTAATTTTCCAACATATTTGAAAGAATGGGTAGTACTAGCCTCATAATGCAGATTAGGAAGATAGAAATAGGGAGTATAACATTTGTCCCTTACAGCTTGTTAAAAATGTAGTTGCTGGGATCCAGTTTCCTATCTTTATTATGAGTATCTGTTGTAATATCTGTTTAGAAATGTATTAGTTTCAGTTAATTAGGATTAAAGCTCACAATTTGGTATCCTACATGACTTCTAGTGCATTCAGAGTATGTAATGTTTGTCTTGAGTCAGTAGTTGTATTTTGCAAGGTGGAGTGGAACATACTATCATGTTTTAATTGGTGTTCAGACTGATTTGCTGAAATCATAGTGGTTTATTTGATGATCCTCAGGACCCAGACATTATGTTATACTTTTGCTCAATGACCTATCTATATGATAAAATTTAACCTTTTAAGTGTGGCATATAAGTCTTTCCATGATTTGGAACTGCCTTCTTGTCTCTTCTTTCCCCATACCTCAAAACTCAGGGACCCTTAAAAACTTTTGAGCTATGTATGTTTCTACATAAATGTGCCATTCTTTTCACTGTACCTTGACTTTACATATGAAGTCTAACACTGCATGTGTTTGTTTACCTTTCAGTATTTTAGTTACATTCACTATGAAAATACCCCAATCTTTCTAGTCACTCCCTTTATTCTTATTCTCATTATATACAAAATTCTATCTTGTACTATATCAAAGTGCCTTAATTAATTTACATGGTGGTCATCCACCAAATTGTATTCTGGAAGAGGGCAGAAATTATGGCAATAAAAGCATGATCCACATCTGCAGTGAAGTAGGAGTAAAATTTAAAAAATATACTCTTGTTCTTTATATTTTTTAGAATGACCACAGGTGGTTCTATGGTGAGAAATAAATCTAAATAATACTTTAAAATCATAATTTTTTCCTTAAAAACTTAAAATGTGTTGTTAAAATTATTTGATTTGTACTCATTGTAATTTCTTCTGTTACAGTGTTACTTGGTTATAATGCTTGCTTGGCTTTCAAACCTACTTTTTCAGTTTATAAGAACAAGAGAGAAAGGAATGTTATAGCAGATATTTAATGTATTAGCATTAGAGAATTTTTAAAGAAATGGTAGTGTGGGTTTGCATATTTTTCTGCTTAACATAATGACTGCCAGTATATTTTGGGGTCTTGAAAGAACTAGAGTTGATTTTAGTACTCTTTACCAACAGAACATTGCAAAAATTTAAACTTTCACCATTGAGAATATTAAAGGATATCAGTTATTTCATGATGATTGTAATTATTGTTGTTAACCTTTTAAGCACATTTGGCAGTGTGATGACTTGGTGGAGATACAGTGCCTCCTTAATGACACTATGACAGCATTACTCTCTAAATCAGTAATTTTCATAGGAGAGCCTCAGGAGAACACCTCCTGCATAGAGATGACAGCCAAGGATTCCTGCTAATTATTAAGCACTTTCTGTGTACAATAAAGAGTTAAGAGGGCCTCCCCGGTGGCGCAGTGGTTGAGCGCTGGGTTGCGAAGCTGCCCGTGGCCTCTGCGGCACCGGTTCGATCCCCGGCTGCTCCCCGGCTGCTCCCCAGCCACCGGAGGAGGGTCCCACATGGCGCGCAGACCTCTCCTGCCGCCTGCTGCTCCCCTCAGCAGTGTACTTCGGTCCTTCTGCCTGCTCTGCTCCCCGCTCTGGCTCTGGTGAATTCTCTCACCCTCCCGCGCTTCAGTGATGTACCCAGTGCATGTTAAATAAACAAAACAAACAAACAAATAAATAATATAATAAACATGCATTACTCTACTTAAAAAAAAAAAAGAGTTAAGAATCAGTCTGGCAGTTGAATTGATTCTCTCTTAAGACAATCATTCAAAACTTGTTCAAAGAGAAGCCCTAACAGTACATTTTCTGCTATTGAGGACAATATTAAATCAACTCTCCAGTGGAGGAAGCACTCAGGAATGAAATAATAGATTGCAGGAGCACCTCTATACTTGTAGAACAAGCTTTCATTTTTAACCTTTATTAATGCCTTTTAAAAAAAAATTGAATGTGATATCTGTACAGATAAAATGGAAATGACTTCTGAAAATTATTTGAACTTGCAAGATTGTTTTATAAAATATTACATGATTTTAGCAGAGTAACTGATTTTTTTTTTTCACTTTTTTTAGGGTGAAAATCCTATATATAAGAGTGCCGTAACAACTGTTGTCAATCCGAAGTATGAGGGAAAATGAGCACTACCTGTCCAAATTTCACAACACTGAATGCAAAATAGTAATTTTTATAGTCACGATAAGGTAGCTTTAGGGCAATATCACTATGATTTTTATTTGTGCAGGTTTTGAAAGTGTACAATATGTATAATTAAAATGTTTTTTTGTTTGTTTTTTTGTTGTTTTTTTTTTTTGAAAATAATGTTATAATCAATGCCAGGGACTGACAAAAGACTTGAGACAGGATGATACTTATCCTTGTCAGCTAAGGTCACATTGTGCCTTTTTGACGTTTTCCTCCTGGACTTTTAAAATCAGGTTCTTTTTGGACTGAAAAGATTTCAAGAATGATTGAAAATACAGTAAAGTATGAAATGACGTGTTTCCACTAATCAGGTATTAAAACTGATTTTTAGTTTTACAGATATGTACATTTTTAGTTATATGAATCCAAAGTAAATGTCCCTCAAGATGTTTAGAATTAAGTTTATCTTGTTATTTGCCTATTAGGCATAAACTGATGTCATATCTGAAAGATGGGTGTCTTGGGAGTTACTAGCATAAAATAATTTTGAAATATTTTGATCTACAAAGGCCATGGGAAAGTTAGAGAAGTTAGGAAAGGAAAGCATAGCTTTAAAACCTGTGTGCCATTTTTAAGAGTTACTTTATCTTGGTAACTTTCATGCCTTCTCTTTATAAATTCAAGCCTTGGGGAAAAGTATTGAGAAAATTTCTGCTAAACAGATGTTTAATTTTGCATTATTTACATACAGGACTTAATTTATATAGCATTCGCTGAATTGGGGTCCATCCAGTTGACTATATTGTTTGGCTATTTTGTTAAAGCCTGGTGCTTTCTTACCACCTCTTCTAATCTTTTGATGTATTTGTTTGCAATTTTGGGTTAAATTTTTTTCTATCAATACATTTTCTTTGATGTTTAGCTGTAAATTTGCCTTTTTAAAGAACATGTGAAGTTGTGTTGCAGCTTATCCAACAGCTTTCACTTAAGCAAGTGTTACTTTCAGTTAGTGCTGTAACAGATCACTGTATATTTACTTCTCACTGAGTTATGCATTTTGTTTCATACTAGTCACATCCTTGTGTTAAGTGCCTTTTAATTTTAACCGTTCACTTTTTACAGTGCTGTTTACTGAAGTTATTTATTAAATAAATAAAAAAGCCAACAATATTTAAATTGGATGTTTTTGTTTTATATTGATATACTTTTGTCCATTTGTGTGCATGATTTTTTTGGTATGAAATTTTTATATCCTTTAAGGTTGATAAACATTTCTGATTCATTCACTTAAGAAGCTAAAGTATATTTCTAAAAAGATAGACCAGGAACATTTGACATGAGGAAAATATGGCAGTATAGACTCAACATTATCTTTAGGCTTATCACCCACACTTCCTCCCACTCCACTCTGACACTAGGATATAGAGTTCATCCCTATAGTAAGCAGAATTCACTCTTTAGTAGCTTAGAGCCATTAACTAGTAGCTAGAAATTACATATTTTTAAGGTAACAGCCACTTTTCTGACATGGAAACTATTTTTCATGTTTTCTGGTTTATTTATGTTAGAAAGTATATATATTCATAAAAAAATATTTGTGTAACGCTTAAAGAGAAATATATTCTGGGGAGTTCGGTAAGATGGGGGCAGGGTGAAGACCCCAGGCTCTCCTCCTCTAGATGCACACAGCAAACCTGATGTAAAACAAAGCCTAAGACCTCAAGGGAAAAACTGAGTATCCTCATACACAATAGGAGAAACAATCCAACTGAAATGGGGAGGAAAATCTCTAAGTGAAATTTAGTTAAAATAATGGAGCAGGGCAACCCACAAGGGAGGCAGGGAACTGCAGTGGAGAGCTACCTACAACTATTGACTTGGGCACACACCAGTATCAGTTCGTAAGAGTCAGCACTACTCTGGTTAAAGGGTACATGAGCAGGCACCCAGGGCAGTGGATGCATTGTAGGAGAGCTATGGATGTGAGGGCACAGGGCACTAACTTAAATCTGAGGCTCACAACGTAAGTCAATTGTAATTAAAATCACAAACATTGAAATTACACCTAGTACCTTCACTGACCACAATGCTGTAAAACTAAGAAAACAGACCAGTTGCGCTGGGACAGCCACGAGAAAAAAACGAAATTAGATCCATACTCTATACACAAAAATTCATTCAAAATGGATTAAAGACTTGGGTGTAATACCTGAAACCATTAATCCTTAAAGGAAATTCTAGGGGATACACGCGTGGACATAACTGCAGAGATGCATTTGGGGATGCAACTCTTTATGGCAAGGTAAACAAAAGCAAAAATAAGTGGTTGTACATGCATTTTTGTACCTCAACCCCCCGAAAACCAAAAAGACAACCTACAAACTGGGAGAGAGATTGGCACATTACACATCTGACAACAGGTTAACTGCCAAAAAATAGAAGCATTCAAGTCAACAATAAAGAGGTAAACCACCCAAACAAACAAATAGGCAAAAGTCTTAAAAGAAGACATTTAAAGACTCTTCTTTAAAGAAGAAATTCACATAGCCTACAGGCACGTGAAAAAAGTTCATCACATAAAAGGAATACAGGTCAAAACTACAATAAGATATTTCACCCCTGTGAGAATGGCCTATATCCAAAATAGGTGAAAGCAAATGTAGAAGATGTGGAGAAAAAGGGACACTCCATCCACTGTTGGTGGAAAAGTAATTTTATGCAGCCTCTGGAAAATGATACAGGGATACTTTAAGAAAATAAAAATGGGAATGGTATTATCCAGCCATAACACTGCTAGGTATCTACCCCTCCCCCAAATATCTGAAACACTAATATAAAGAGATACTACAAATGGGACCCTTAAGTATGGGTACACGGACTGGAGAAAGGTCTCTCTCCCATAATGGGATTCCTCAAGTTGCAACACCAGTAGACTAGGGCCTCTGGTATGATACCAATCATTCCATGCGAGTCCAATCTCCAAATGGAGTTGGAGTCAAAGATAGTTAAATCCCCATTCATGCATGGGCCCTTTTCCTCTCTAGGGTGAGTATATTTAGGAAGAAATTGAGGTAAGTCCATGAGGGGCATGAATGACCCCTAGAGAGTATTTCAGACTGAGCAGCAGCTTAGCTATTGCCCTTTGCATCACTGCTATGACTGATGGCATAAACACTGCTTTCAGCAAGGCCAAGACTAGTCTGTGCTTAATGTCTTTGCTGGCTGTAAGGAACCTCTTTCCTTTCATATGGTGCCATGTGCATGTAAAACCATGAAGAAATAATTTAACTTCGCTTGAGCAATCCAGGGCTCAAGTCAGGGCTATCAGTTTGACCTGTGCTGACATCTATGCTGAGAGAACCTTGGCATCTATGGTGTCCTGAGGCATCAATACTGTATACCCTGTTCCATAAAACTGTTCCCATCTATAAACAGTTCCCACTCTGGATCTGGTTGGCTAGATAGACTTTTAGTAGTTTCTAAACAGGGGTTATGAGTCCGTCATTAAGGTTCTGTGCATTGATGTGGTAAAGTGGGACTGCAATTCTGGTTCTAATAATGGCTAGCACTCTCAGGTGATTCCCTGTCTATCATGCACATAGAGTCAGAAAGACTTCCGAGGTCTGGCAGCCCTAACGTTAGTACAGATATTGGCCTCCCTTTATTTCATTAAGAGTTGTTGCCACTCAGGAGTCCAAAACAAAGATTGGGAGTCTGGGCCTTTGAGGGACTTGTATGCAGGTTTTGCTAATAGCCTCAAGTTGGAGATCAAAATTCTACAAAACTCAGTCATTCTCAAAATCCACATAATTGCCTTTGATTGCTGCGTAATTCAAGAGATGAAAATCACCTGTTTTATCTCAGTTATGAGGCTTTGTTTTTTTTTTTTAACTAAAATCCCAAGTATGCCACATTTTCTTTGCATATCTGAGCCTTTGGAGGCGACACCCTGTAGTGGCACTCTGTCAGGTGGTTCAAGACCAACGTGGTATTCTCCAGGCAAGATTCATAGTCATAGCTGGCAATCAGTAAATCATCCACATATTGGGAGCAGGATACCCTGTTTTAATTGGCTCTCTTTGAGATTCTCTAGCCAATATTTCCTCCCAAATATTTGGAGAATTCTTAAACCCTTGTGTAAGCACAGTCCAACAATATTGCAAAATACATTGGGACTCACTGTCTTCCCACTCCAAACCAAAAATTTGTTGACTCTGGACATCTACTGGGATGCAGAAAACTCACCAGGGTTTGCAATTAGCAGGGTGTAAAGATTTGGCAGGGTTGGATGTACGTTCTAGACAATCTCATTAATGGCCCCCAAACCCTGAACAAAACAGTACTCATTGGTGTGGCGTCTCTTTACTGGTAAAATCAGTTTTGTGAAGCAACAGGGACAAATAGGCCATACTGGAGACACTTATAATACTGACTGCATTCCTAGCAAAGCCACCTCTTTTAGAAGATATTTTCTCCTCACGGTTCTGCTCCCTTCCATCACCTTTATTTTAACAGAGTCTGCATTTTTGGCATATTACAGAGTTTTATCGGCCCAAACCACTTTACCTACCTCTTTTGCAGCCATCCCAGCCTGAGGAGGTTCATCTTCAGTTCTTACAGACGAAAAGATAACGGAGCCTTCAGTAGCTTTCTAGAGGCCTCTACTTCTCTCTTCGGACCCAGGTACACAGGCACACCAGGCATGGAGGCTGCCATGCAGGGAGGCCAGCAACGGCCAGGCAGGGAGGCTGGGAGGCAGACAGGCAACCAAGGCCCTCAGCCTCCCATGAATCTTTTAGGCTCTTTCCCTGGACTCTCTGGCGTTCTCTCCTGCTTCATCTCGTGACCTTACCTCTTCCGTAGTCCCGTGCTGGTCCTCTCACAGCCGCTGCCGCCTTAACTTTCATCCCGGCCGGCCTCTAGGCGCAGGTGTGCACACTTACGCATGCGCACATGCCCTCACTCCAGGTGTCCACAATCAGGTGCGCATGCCCTGTGTCCAACCCCCTCAGCCCCAGGGCATCCCCACCAGCGTCAGGAGGGTGGGAAAAAAGCTGATGATGTCATTTACCCGCCATCACCTTTTCCTTGATTTCTTGGGGCAGCACTTCACCTACGGGAGGAACATCCTGAGTACCGTCTGGAAATGCAAGGCTTGTTCTTGGGATACTTACAGGTGCAACCTCTGAATCTCTGGGTAATAATCTCTGCATTAAGTTTACTTACGAGTAATGCCAAAGACATGGTAACTAGACATTCTTTCATGTATAAAAGTCTATGTGTAAGGTTTCCATCATCAGATAGGCATTCCAGGGGTTGCAGGAAGGTTTTCTGTTTTGACCTTCCATAATCCTGGTGACTGGTACAGTCCTCTTGCTGACCCTGGCTAATTTTGAATTCATAACTGAATAGGTTGCTCCAGTGTCCACCAAGAAGTTAATCAAATGGTCCTACCCTGCTAGAGTTATCAGGGGCTCCAAAGAAGCTTTCATAATGAGGTTTTTCAGATTAGTGGGACACCTGGACCTCCCTATTCTTCATCTGAACCCCCTCTAGACAACCATGTCTCCTCTCTTCCATCCTTGCTTCTTTATTCCTTCTACTCTGCTTGAATTCCGCACTTGAGACATGCATCTGAATCCTCATTCTGTGTTGTCTTCTCCCTCCTTTCCTTCTTTTCACCTTCCTATTCTCTTTATCTCCCCCACCCCCCCAAAAAAAACCTGGAAGTCCTTTGGATGTATCTTTTTCTGGCACTAGGCACACTGGTTCTTCTTCAAATGTTTGCTTCTCCTACTTTCTCGCCATGTTCTTTCTCCTAAACCCTGTTTTTTCTTTCTATGCACACATTTGTAGGCTAGGCCTCCTTTCCCCTCTTGCATTGTAAAATCTAATGGCTATATACACCAGCTGGGGAGGACTCATCTCTATGGCACCTACTACCTTGGTTAACTTCCTCCAGTCCAGAAAACTCTGCCCAATGAATGCCATCTTCATTATACAGGAATTTTCTGGAGTGTCTAGATTCACATCTGTGTAAGTAAGCAAAGTTTGGATAATCTTTTCAAGTAACTCAGACAAGTCCTCATTGGTCTTTTGTTGAAGGTCCAGTATCTTACCAAAATTCTTGCTTAGGCATTCCTTTCCTCAGTTTTGATAATAAACTCTTCTTGTAGTGTTCCAGTCATCCCATTCCCCATTACTGAGGTCTCAGTTAGTCTATCATTAGGACAGCTTTTTTTTTATAAAGATTTATTTATTTATGCATACAAGAGCTGAGGTACAGGCCAGAGGTGTGTGTGTGGGGGGTGAGAGGAGCCACCAGAGACAGAGTGGGGAACAGAATAGGCAGATCGACAGAAGTACACTGCTGAGGGGAGCAGCGGGCGAGTCTGGAGAGGTCTACTGTGCCATGTGGGTTGCTTCCTGGCTGGCCGGGAATCGAACTCGTGCTGCAGAGGCTGTGGATTGCTTCATAGGTTGCATCTTAACCCTTGCGCCACCCGGGAGGCCACCCTTTTGGTTTTAAGGTTTCTAGATCCTCCTAGTAGAGACGCTAAGCCTCTTCATTAACCTTCTCTAGAACCATTCTCTGTCCATGTGACATTACTAGTATATTTAACATATACACCCAGGTAGGTCAATGGGAACCAAAAATGGAAGAAAACAAATTAGTCATCCTTTGAGGATCCTGCCCATAAAGAAGATAGACTTTATACAAATCAGGAAGCCTGTGGTGGGAAAGAGGTTAGATGACCATTATTATCTGGCAAATTTCCACCTATTGGGAATTGTGAAGAAGGAATTGTCCTACCCCAGGGTAGCTCCTTTGGCAAACTTGGGTGCCCTATCTGGTATGAAATATCCTTATCCTGGGAAGGTAGTGGGATCTGCAAACCCTCTGCAGCCTCCCAGAAAACACACTGGCCCTATTGAAGGAATTCTCCATTGACAGGTTCAATGTCTCTAGTAGCTGGCAGTCTTCTTCCTGCTTCTCCATTTTCAACTATCTGGGTGATGGAAAGGTTACTTCTCTCTTCTTTGTGGCATCAGATGGGTCTCTGACTTTTCTAAATCTAATTTATTGAGGGACATAATGGCTTGTGTGTATGAGATTTCATTCCATCTGCTGGATATCTTCTAAAATTCTTCCAGTTGCAATTCAGCATGATAGTTCAAAGATCAGTCAATAGGCCATTTTCCCTTTCACTGATTTTTGAACTATCAGCCTGAGTAGAAGTTCACCTCCTCTTGAACCAAAGGCAAATCTGTAGATGTTCACACACATTCAAGAAGACCCCCTGAAACAAAAGTCCTAGGGTAGAGGTTGGAAATGAGCGGCATGGGATTGTCCACAAGACCTCCCACAAGACCAAGAATCATTTTCCATACACAAGATTTTATCAGGTTACCCAAACCAAATCTTAAAGAAGAAGAGGAAGAACTGCCTTCATTTTGAAGGTTGAATCTATATCTAAATAAAAATACACAGAACTCTACTGAAGTAAAACCAGATTTCTCTAAATGAGAGACAGAAAAATCTTGCCACATGTCCAGCAACTGTAACTCTATTGTGGTGACTAACACAAGGAACCGTCCATTGAGCCGGCCAACTGTGGGGCCTGGCCAAACATTGGGTTCCAAGCCACACTGTTTACAGGCAAACTCTGGGGGGTAAAGAGATGACCCAGTTTGTAAGTTCTCACCTGCATGCTTAAGAATACAGGACAACAAATGGCAGCTGTCTTTTTTTTTAACAACCCTGTCCCTTTTAGAAGCAGCTCTTTCTGCCCGCTGTGTCTGTTCAAGCATCCTTTACTATTTTTTTTAATAATAAACTTGCCCTTTTGGATATATAAAAAAAAAAGAAATTAGGACAAGATCTAAAAGCGATTTACATAAGTGAAAGAGGGAGCACAATGAGAGAGAAGAACACATGGCAGGATGCTGTCTGCTCAAAGGGAAGATAGCATCCACAGCGGAGACCAGAGTGCGAGCAGAAGGCAAAAGAAGAGTGACCCACCTGTGCTGAATCCTTTTAAGGTCGTCCTGGCTGCTGCCCCCTTAGGTCTCAGCAGCTCCCTTTTAGTGAGCCAGAGGGAAGTCATGAAAGCCCCAACTTTTACCACTGAGTCGATGAGAACCACCCACTAACTCAGAGCTCGCTCTTCCCTGTTCCTTTATTGCAGCTCTCACTGCTGCAGGCGGAAGGATCTCTTAGAGACTCTCTCTCTTCACTTCCCTCACTGGGCGAGAGGTCTCCTGTTCTGGAAAATGGGCAGCACATGGGGCATCCCTCGCTCTACTTTGCCAGACTTGAGAATGTGGCAGGGTTGTGAGTTCCCTGCACTGTGGGTCTCTCTCCACTCACCTGAATAGGAGGGAAGCTCCAAGCACCAAAAGTCTTGCTCAGGTGTGCAAAGAGGTGAGGTTTGGGGAGTAAGTGGTGTGTGAAGATTGGGAAGGGTTGGCACCCTCTCTATTTCTTCTCTCTCTCCTTCTCCTCACTCACCCTGCTTAGGGAGGTGGGGGGTGTTAAGGCTCAACCTCTCTGTTAGACCACTCCCTGTTGAGCGGGCTCCAGGAACTTAGCTCTGTGCAATCAACATAACAGTTCCCTCAGTGTACCCACTAGTCTGCGCTACCCCCTCACTGAAAAAGTCTCATCACAGAATCTCAGTGCACAGATTCATGGCCTGTGAACTGTCCCACCACTGTGGGACCCCTGGAATATCCTGTTCCTCTGACTGGCATGGCCACCATCCTGGCCTCACTTCCCTGTCTACCCACTTTCTCCCCACATCAAGCAACCACATAATCGATAGCATGAGAGAAAGTCCCGAGTCTATGGCAAAGAACTTTTTAAAATTCCTTTGAGCATATTTCAGTTAAGTTTCTCCCTTGTGCATAGTGAGCAAAATTTCCAAATCCGTACATTCCACCTTTAAAAGTAGCTATTTAAATACCTGTTGGGGGAGCTTGAAAAGCAAGTGCAGACCGGAATCGCGGCTGCCCAGGTCCCCGCGCCTGCAACCTAGGCTTGCGGGGAGACGCACTGAGGTGAAGGTCCCTCCCTGAGTGAGCAGGAACCAGGCGCCCAGGCACGGGAGCTGCGCAAAAGGCGCCATTCCCGCGCCACTGAACTGGGCTACAGCCCGCGTCCTGGAACTGAGGGCTTTGAACTGAGACCCGGGGCACGAAAATTCGGGGCGTGGGTTCTCCACGACGGTGGGGCACAGGCAGACACAGCACCCCAAAGCTGTTGAGGTGTACCCTACCATTCCTGCTCTGTTCTCTGTCCCACGGGGTGGGGGGAGGCGAAAAACAGCCCCCCAAGGACAATAGGAGAGATCTCTGGCGCCACCTAGCGACCAGGAAAAAAAAAAGTCACTAACACCCTATAAAACAGGACATTTCTTAAGACTGCTTGAAAAGGGCAGAAGGTTTCTGGAGGACCCAGTGGCCAGCCGGGAAGTTATTCCACGCCAGGCCCCTTCCGACCAGCAGTCTGAGCCCACAGAGGGAGCAGGCACCCACGTCCGGGGCAGACCGGGTGCGCAGAAGAGTGTGCCTGAAACCGGAGGCGCAGGGACTGCATCCCGCTTCGCCATTTGAGAACAGGGACATTTCTTCAGTAAAAACTGCCTAAAACCAGCAGAAAGCTCCCCCAGAAGACAGAGATGGCTCCTGGAAGAGCCAGAGGGGAGCGGAGAAGTTCACCCAAGATGTCAGTCAGTCCGAGCAACACAGTGTCCCAACGCATACGACAAATTAGAAAACAGACAGTAGGGAGTAGAAGAACCACACGCAACCTAAAAACTCCTCAGGAAAGAAGCACACCACAAAAAGAAAACCACTCCCCAGATTGCAACGACAGCAACTTGGAAGAACTTCTGAGCCTTCCAGAAAGAGAATTTAAAATTGCCATGATTAAAAAAGTGATAGATCAGAAGAAGGAAATTGAGTCCCTAAAGAGGGAAGTAAGAGAAATGCAGGAGATCAAAGAATTAATGGAGGAACTAAAGAACTCTGGGAAAAGCAATGAAAGCAGAATAGATGAAATGGAAGAACGAATAAGTAATCTTGAAGACACAGAAATAAAAAGAACCAAAACAGAAAAGGAAAGAGAAGTACAAAGGAAAAAGAATGAAGAAAGACTTCGGGAACTATCTGACTCCATGAGGAAAGGAAATATAAGAGTTATAGGAATTCCAGAAGGAGAGGAGAGAGATGTAGGAACAGAGAAAATATTCATGGATATAATTGAAGAGAACTTCCCAAATGAGAAGAAGGAGCTGAAAATTGATATACAAGAAGCAAGAAGAACACCAAACTTCCACGACGAAAGGAAAAACACAGCAAGACACATAATAGTAAAGCTCCCAAGAATCCAGGACAAGGAAAAAATAATGAAGCTGACAAGAGGGAAGAAACAGATAACATTCAAAGGAAAACCAATCAGGCTGACATCAGACTTCTCTGAAGAAACACTACGGGCAAGGAGAGAGTGGAGGGACATAGTCAACAGACTCCAAGAAAACAGATGCCAACCAAGAATACTCTATCCCGCAAAGCTCTCTTTCCTCCATGAAGAAAGAATATGGACCTTCCCAGACAAAGAGAAACTCCGGAATTTCATTGCGACTAAACCCCCACTCCAAAAAATACTACAAGGAATCCTAAAGCCAGAACCTCAGAGGGACGAATAACAACGAAAGAAGACAAAAAAAAAAAAAAAGTTATTAAAAGAATAAATAAATAAAATCAAAGGAAAGACAAACATAATGGCAAATACAGATGCTAACATATCAATATTAACTCTAAATGTAAATGGACTAAACTCTTCAATAAAAAGACACAGAGTTGCAGCCTGGATTAAGAAACAAAACCCAACCTTTTGCTGTCTCCAGGAAACACATTTAGCTACAAAAGATAAAAATAGGCTCAAAGTCAAAGGATGGAAAACAATCCTACAAGCAAATGGGCCAAAAAAGAAAGCAGGAACAGCTATACTTATATCAGATAAAACAGACTTCAAACTCAAAAAAATAAAAAGAGACCCCAATGGTCACTACATTATGATTAAGGGGACAATACTTCAAGAAGAAATAACACTCATTAACATATACTCACCAAACGAAAGAGCACCAAAATATATCAGACAACTGTTGTCCTCTCTGAAAACAGACATCAGAGAAAACACATATGTAGTGGGAGACTTCAACACACCACTATCAACAATGGATAGATCAACAAGACAAAAAATAAGTAAAGAAACTAAAGCTCTAAATAAGGACCTAGAGCATTTGGGCTTAACAGACATCTATAGAACACTAAACCCAAAAAAAACGGAGTACACATTTTTCTCAAGCGCACACGGATCATTCTCCAGGATCGATCACATACTGGGGCACAACAAACATCAACAGATACACCAAGATTGAAATCATACCAACCATCTTTTCTGACCACGAAGGCATCAAACTAGAAATAAATCATAAAAAGAAGGCAAGGAACTATCCTACCTCATGGAGATTAAAAGCCACACTACTGGAAGACCACTGGACTAACGAGGAGATCAAAGAAGAAATTAAAAAATTCTTTGAATTGAATGACAAGGAGGACACCAATATCCTAAATGTATGGGATGCAGCAAAAGCAGTAATAAGAGGAAAATATATAGCAATAGAAGCTCACATCAAAAAACAAGAAAGAACTCAAAGAAACAACCTAATCTCGAAGCTCAAAGATCTAGAAAAAGAACAACAAAAAAACCCCAGAACCAGTAGAAGAAAAGAAATAATAAAAACCAAAGCAGAAATAAATGAAATTGAAACTAAAAAAACAATCCAAAAGATCAATGAAACCAAGAGCTGGTTCTTTGAAAAAATAAATAAAATAGACAAACCCCTAGTCAGGCTCACAAAGGAAAAAAGGGAGAAAGCACAAATACACAGAATCATAAATGAAAGAGGAGAAATCACAACGGACACAGCAGAAATCAAAAGAATAATCAGTAACTACTATGAACAGTTATATGGAAACAAGTTCAACAATCTAGAGGAGATGGACAAATTCCTACAACTCTACAATCACCCAAAGCTAGATAAAGAAGAAATAGAACACCTAAACAGACCAATTACAAGCAGCGAAATTGAAATGGTAATTAAAAACCTCCCCAAAAACAAAAGCCCAGGACCTGATGGATTTACAGATGAATTCTACCAAACATTCAGAGACGAATTAGTGCCTATCCTTCACAAACTCTTCCAAAAAATTGAGAAGGAAGGGACAATACCAAACACGTTCTATGAAGCCAATATTACACTAATACCAAAACCGAATAAGGACAACACAAAAAAGGAAAACTATAGGCCAATCTCCCTAATGAACACTGATGCAAAAATCCTCAATAAAATTTTAGCTATCAGAATCCAACAATGTATCCATAAGATAATTCACCACGACCAAGTTGGATTCATTCCAGGGGCACAAGGATGGTTTAACATCCGAAAATCAATCAACGTTATCCAACACATCAACAAAAAGAAATATAAAAACCATATGATAATATCAATAGATGCTGAGAAAGCTTTCGACAAAGTGCAACACCCATTCATGATAAAAGCCCTTGAAATTCTTGGGATACAAGGAACATACCTCAACATCATAAAGGCCATCTATGACAAGCCAACAGCCAGTATCATTCTCAATGGTGAAAAGCTGAAAGCAATTCCATTAAGATCTGGAACAAGACAAGGATGTCCACTCTCACCACTGCTTTTCAATATAATACTGGAAGTCCTAGCCAGAGCAATAAGACAAGAGAAAGACATCCAAGGAATCCAAATAGGAAAAGAAGAAGTCAAACTATCACTATTTGCAGATGATATGATAATATACATAGAGAACCCCAAAATCTCCACAGAAAAACTAATTCAACTCATCAATCAATTCAGTAAAGTGGCAGGATACAAAATCAACACGCAAAAGTCAGTAGCCTTCCTATACACAAACAATAAATCTGAAGAAGAAGAAATCAAAAAAACCACCCCTTTTATTATCGAAACAAAAAAAATCAAATACTTGGGAATAAATCTAACAAAAGAGGTAAGGGACCTATACAAAGAAAACTATAAAACACTGTTAAAAGAAATAGAAGAAGACACAAAGAAATGGAAAGACATCCCCTGCTCATGGATTGGAAGAATAAACATTATTAAAATGGCCATCCTACCAAAAGCAATATACAGATTCAATGCTATTCCAATCAAAATCTCAATGGCATTCTTCAAAGAAATAGAACAATTATTGATGAAATTCATATGGAATCACCAAAAACCCCGAATATCCAAAGCTCTACTGAAAAAAAAGAAGGAAATGGAGGCATCACACTCCCAGACTTCAAACTATACTACAAAGCCATAATCATCAAAACTGCATGGTATTGGAACAAGAACAGACATACAGACCAATGGAATCGAATAGAAAATCCAGAAATAAACCCACAGATTTATGGTCAACTAATCTTTGACAAAGGAGCAAAGACTATGCATTGGAGCAAAGAAAGTTTGTTCAATAAATGGTGCTGGGAAAACTGGGTCGCTACATGCAAAAGAATGAAGCTTGACCACTACCTCACACCATACACAAAAATCAACTCAAAATGGATTAAAGAACTAGACATAAGACCTGAAACCATAAAATACATAGAAGGAAATATAGGCGAAACACTACGGGATTTGCACATCAAAGACATCTTTACAGACACATCACCCAAAGCAGTGATAGTGAAGAGAAAGATAAACAGCTGGGACTACATCAAATTAAAGAGCTTCTGCACAGCAAAAGAAACAATAACAAAAACAAAGAGAAACCCCACCAACTGGGAGAACATTTTTGCACCCAACACTAATGATAAAGGACTGATCACAAAAATCTGCAAAGAGCTGATGAGACTCAGCAACAACAAAGAAATAATCCAGTCAAAAAATGGGCAGAAGAACTAAAAAGAAACTTCTCTGAAGAGGAAATGCAAATGGCCAACAGACATATGAAAAAATGTTCAACATCACTTGTAATCAGGGAAATGCAAATCAAAACTACCATGAGATACCATCTCACACCAGTGAGAATGGCACATATTAAAAAAACTAGCAACAACAAATGTTGGCGAGGATGTGGAGAAAAAGGAACTCTTTTGCACTGTTGGTGGGAGTGCAAACTGGTCCAACCACTATGGAGAGCTGTGTGGAGATTTCTGGACCTACTAAACATAGAGCTTCCATATGATCCAGCAATTCCACTCCTAGGTATTTACCCAAAGGACACAGAAACATCAATTCCAAAGAGCACCTGCACTCCTATGTTTATAGCAGCACTGTTTACAATAGCTAAGCTTTGGAAACAACCCAAATGCCCAAAAATAGATGACTGGATCAAGAAGATGTGGTACATATATACCATGGAATATTACTCAGCATTCAAAAAAGATAAACACATGCAATTTGCAGCAACATGGATGGCACTGGAAGGGATCATGCTCAGCGAAATAAGCCAAAAAGAAAAAGAAAAATACCGGATGGTCTCACTCATAGCAGGAATCTAGAAAACTTAAATAAGGGACCAGGAAAATGAATATAAGAAAGTGAAAATCAAAATCAACAAAAAACTATGAACCAGAGACACTTTTTGGGGGGTGGGGGGCGGGAGGGGAAGGATTGGGGTCAGAATGGGGCGTTTGTAATTGTATGGGGGAATATAAAAATAAAATTTAATATTTTAAAAAAAAAAAATAAATAAATAAATACCTGTTGGTATTGTTTTTCATGGAAGCAGTGTCCAACCAATATAGGCATGTTTTGAAATACAGCAATAAGTTTGGATCTGGAAAATATCTAATTAAATATATGAGTATTATTTCATTTAGTTTTATTTCATTTGAATTTTTAGGTAAGTAGATAATGAACCAAAACTATTCATTATTAGTATTTAAAAGATTAGAAGTTGATAAAAGTGACCTAAAAATAAATTAATCTTCACATAAAAAGAGGTACATTAGATTAGATGTACAAAGATTAGATGACAATAATAGTAAAAATCATCTATCTCAGGGTTAAAAGGAAAGAGCAGATAGCATAGAGATACGGGACTTCAAGCTCACGTAATATTTACAATTTTTTGCCTCTTATTCTTTCAACATTCCCATTAACACCAGTAGCACTTAAACTTGATATTCACTAATAACATTCCCACATAAGTTACTTGAGTTTTAAAATCTCTCTCTTAGTTCAGCTAGAGCTAGTATTAAGTGTTATATAAATAATAAAGACATGTTGCTAATCCATCAATGAATTTCCAGTTTTATATGATAAAAGCTAGAGCTAGATATTTTCTAAATTCAACTTTTTTAGTTGGAAGTGTAAGGAATGTATAGACGAGTTTTTTTTCTGTATAGAATTGTATCGAACAGGTTTGCAAATACTATGACATTTAAATAACCATGCCATTTTCAAAATATGCAGAGCACAAATTTCATTTAATTGATTTTATACCACACCAGTGGGCACTACAGGGACAATATAGGAATAGAAGCAAGCTGGAACTTCAGCACAGAGCTCCTTTCCTGTCATCAGCAGCAGAGAGGATTTGATCTTAAGAGTTTCACATTTGTCCAGAGAGTAAAGAAGAGTTCTGAAAATAAACCAAGCAGTTACACATTTTACTTTTCAACCTCCAATACACATACAAGCATTTAAGAAACTTTAGGTTTTGTTCATTTCTTGTTGTTGGCATATATTTTACTCTAATTGCATGGCATCAAAAATACCATCTACCCGGCCTGCCCGGTGGCGCAGCTGTTGAGTGCTGGGTTAAGAAGCTGCCCGCGGCCTCTGCAGTGCCGGTTCGATCCCTGGCTGCTCCCCGGCCACCGGAGGAGGGTCCCGCATGGTCCCGCATGGCGCGCAGACCTCTCCTGCCGCCCGCTGCTCCCCTCAGCAGTGTACTTCGGTCCTTCTGCCTGCTCTGCTCCCCGCTCTGGCTCTGGTGAATTCTCTCACTCTCCCGCGCTTCTGACTGTACCCAGTGCATGTATAAATAAATAAATCTTAAAAAAAAAAAAAATACTATCTACCTCTGTTGGCCTGCAAAACCAAGGATCTTTCTATGAATTTTTAAAAGTTTATTTTATCTGGACATTGCCATAGACTTCCTTACTAAGTAGGCTTTAGTTAGGATTCCCCAAGCTCCCCTTTTCAACGAGGCTTCATTGCCCCGCCTCTGGCTGGCCTAGAACAAGAATACTGTCAGGGAATTCAGTAGAGACCCTTTCCCCTGATATCTCCTCTCAGTGATTTCCCACCCAGTGACTTGCTCACCCATTATAAATCCCCAGCTGTCTTTGCTATATCAAGGGTGCAGTTAAATCTCCTCTTTGCAATAATCTTTAAAGGTTTTATTTTTTTAATTAATTTGATGTATTTTTAACATTTTTCATTTTTGTACAATGTTTGCATTTTCATCTTGGTTATAGTCACCGTAAAATTCCCTCCACCCATTCACCTGTGAACCATCACCATGGACCCTTGTGCTCTTCCCACCCTGTAGTGTATCTCTGGTTTATAGTTCCTGTTGATTTTGATTTTTACTTTATTATAATTAGTTTTTTTCCTGATCACCATAAAGCCTTTTTGTTTTTTTTTTTAAACAAGTCTCAGAATAATTTTTTAAAGAACATTGTGAGGCTGGTTCTTAGGGACTTTGACCATAGGGGGATCTAGATCTGGGATTTAGAGTCCATCCATACATGCTGAGATCTTTTTTTGTTGTTTATGTCCTATATATCCTTGAACAAGTTAGATGAACTTGTATCCTCAGATGGTGACCATGAACATGTGCTCTGAACCGACTTCACCATGAGGATATGTTCACATGTGAGAACCTGCTCAAAGTATTTTTTCAGCTGTAACCTCTGCCCAAACTGAAGTGACTGAGAATTCTATACCCCTAGGACAAGAATTACACATTTATTTTGGGGGCATTGGTACATGCTGAACATGACGCACAGTCTGTAAACTTACCACTTGCAATTCTGGCACAGCAGATGGGCTGACTGGCAGGTGATATGAAGGTAGAAAAGGTATGGTAGAAAAATTCATATGATGCTTTTTCTTTTCCCAGTCTGTAGGTTCAGATAGCAGTCTATGTCTCAGTGAAACTCTGTGTTGTAGGCTACTGCCATCAGATTAAAATAATGATAGACTTAAAAGTGTCAGCCAGCTTTACGGACCAGGATCTCATTCAGTTAGGCTATGAGTACCCTGAATTCTAGTGACCAACATCTCACAAATACTTAGTCCAATGATTCAGCCATTTCTGTTGAAAATTTATACCCTAGAAGTTACAAGTGCTGCTCATACCCTGTAAAAAATTCCATTTAATTTGCTGTTTCAGTGTTCATTGACCTAGGTAAGAGCATAGCATACTGAATATTGTTTTCTAAATCAGAACACAATTGTATGTTGTCCCTGCAGCATGACTCTAACTCTATAGTCAACTGATACCTAGGAAATTCTAAGTGAATATATAGTCTCCTTACTCTGAAATTGTGGTCCTTGTACAAAGAATTAGCCATCAATTTAAACAGGAATAAAATAAGTTTCTTTATACCCCCAATTCTTGCAAAGTAATGGCAGATTCTCTCACAATGTACTGTGGTATCAAATGGTTGCACTAAGCTCTCTGTTAAATGCAGCTTTGACCAGCTCTATGACTCTTTAGGGAACTGAATGTTTAGGTCACCAAAAATTTGATTTCAACTAGATAAAGAAATGGAAAATAGCATGCTAGATGTAGTTTTGCCAATTAAATAAACTTCAACAGTGTGAATGATCCCATAGGTTTATGTAAAAAAAGTTTTCCACAAACCTCTGGACAAAACTTATTTAGAAGATGGTATTCTAATTTATATACCAATGCAGAGGTCACACAAACCTTTGACTTAGTCCCTATGTGTCTTCAGCAGCACCATCTTTAGACCAACCATGGTAAAAAAATATATTTAAAAGACAGGAGAGCCTCCCCTGGTGGCGCAACGGTTGAGCGCTGGGCTGTGGGGCTGCCTGCAGCCTCTGCAGCGCCGGTTCGTTCCCCGGCCACCGGCGATGGTCCCACCAAAAAAAAAAAAAAAAAGGAGAAATATACTCTGGGCTTTTTCTGTTAACTTAAAGCATTCTCCATCTGATTGCCAACAAGTTTTCAGCTACTGAGTAACTCATAGTAGAGCCAAAGGAATTTGAATTTCCAGGGTTCATTAGGCGTTCACTCCATCTATGCTGTGATTGTCTCATTATCTAACCTCTTCAAGAAGGGAAGGGACTTGCCTTATCTTGACAGTAGTCAATCTTCCGAAGGGTATAGGTCCTACTCACTTTATCCCTAATCCTTGCTTGATTTGAGCAAGTCAGAGATTTTGATTGAAACTGATTGCCTGCTCAACATTAAGAACCATCCTGCTATCATATTATACCTTATCCAACAGTTCTGTTAAATTACTATTCCTGCTCGTACTCTTCCAGTGAGCTGTTTTTAGTTGTAATAGGCAAAAAAATTTCCTTATAACCTTCTGAACATTTTATTACCTTCTCAGCTCCTGATTGGTACTGGATCACTGGTAATTCTTGATTGTGTTTTACATATGAGCGCCGCAAACCACAGGTGACATTTAAATAACTAAGTTATTTAAATGGTTTAAGATGTTATTTCTACTTAACTAAAATTAAAAATCTAGATTCTTCCATCACCTTAGCTATATTTCAAGAGTTTAACTTCTGCATTTGGCTCATTGCTTCCATATTTGGAGGGCATAGATATAGAATAATCTCATTATCATGGGAAATTCTATTGGGGAGTGTGTGGAGAGGAAATCATAATTGCCACAAAATAGGGTGGTCTGGGAGTAGAAACTTAAATGGAACCAATCGATTGAATCTGTACATTGGGTCACTTCTGCCAGTAGTTACACTATCTGGATTAACAAAATCAACTGCAATCTTTGGTACATGGGCTTGAATATTAATTGATTTGTATTATTGATTCTCAACTCTGGCTGCATATTAGAATCACTTACAGAGAATTGTTTAATTGGTCTGCGGATGTTTTTTAAAAGTGTCACAGGTGAATCTTATTTTGTAGGTAGACTTGAGAAGCAGTGATTTAGCATATTAGTTCATTTTAATCAAGAGTCACATAATATACAGGTGGCATTATTATCTGGGTAGTCCATAGGACAAAACTCTTGAGGCTGGAATGAATCCAGTTTAGACAACTCCAGCAATCTACATTCATAGGGCAGAATGCCAGACAGAGCTAAAACTTATGTTGGAAATACAATTAAGACAGAAGCAGAAAATTCGCTGTGCTTATAACACAATTATTTGCAACTTGTGGTAACACTTTTCCCATTCATTTTTGTATATATATTTTCTCTAAAACCCTTGCCCGAATGACTGACACTTTTCATCTTTACATTACCTCTGAGACCATTCACAGTTTCAGAGAATAGTTATTAGTGAGGAATCAATTTATTTTTGACTGTTCTTTAATATGCTCAATTCATGGTTTTTTCTTACTGTAGAAGTTATACATTTTTATTACTATATAAATAGTAACTAATCTTTACAATAAGATATGCTAGAGGACAGTCACTATTTTTATGAATTTGATTTCACTTCATATTGTTTTTGTAGAAATCCCGTTTCCTTTAATTTTTGAGAAATTCAGAGATCAAAAATATTTAGATTAATATTATTGGTCATTGCTCTAATTCTTGCTGGAGAAATATAGTAACATTTAAGGTAAAATGGGATAGTTTATAAGTTTAAATACCTATATCAATGATAATCCAGTTTGCAGCTAAGACAATCAAAATATTTTTCCTCTCTAGGACACAGTAAAAATGTGCTTAATAATATTTTAATATTACTAACATATGATTGACAAGAGTCATGTCTTTAAAATGCTTAGCACTTGTATTTTGTGTCATTACAAATTCTACAGAGTTTGCTCTATACATATCAATAAGGTTATTGCCATAAGGCAATTTTCACTGTATATTTACTTTCTTGTTGAAATTGGATGTACAGTGTTAAAACATTAGCATTTTGAATAAACATGTTTTATCATTTTTTATTTAAAAGATAACAAATATTTTTTAAAAATTGGAAAAAAGGCAAAGCATTTCAAACATTCAAACTCACCTTTTACTGCTTATGGTCATCCATGACTGGGCTTACCCTGTTTATCCAGGGTATTTCTCACTATAATTCAATAAGCACATTCACTCAATGCTATTTTCATAAGACATTTACACTTGCGCAATTTTCACTGCTGTCTCCATGCATTTCTTCATATTATCTTGCTCAGATTTCATGTATTCTTGAAAATATGGTGGAGTGGAGATTTGAGGGCAGCAGTATTTAACACTTTAAAGAAAAGTTATTGTATAATTAAAAAGAGTTTAACTATAGTTGATATAATTTGTATTATATGTGACATCATGGAAAACAGAATATCACATTTGAACAATAGTAACAATAGAAGTGGAAAAACAATACATAAAACAAAACAATACATATAGAAATGGTATAGGGACATCTTAATCCAGAAGAGTATGAATACAGCACAAAGGCTTTACAATTTTAACTTGCGTCACAATAACCCGGAGGACTTGCTAAAAGAGATTGCTGAACTTGAATGCCTAAAACTGATTCAGTAGGTGTGATGTAGATTCCTATGCTGCTATCCCAGTTACCACACTTAGGGAAATTCAAAATGTTCAAGTTCTGTGCAATATTGTTTTTTCAAATATGTAAATGTACATTATTATCTGTGGTACTTCCAAAAATCACCCCGTTTTAAATGAGAAGCCAATTTGTGAACTACATAAGAAAGAGATCAAAAGAAATTAGTGTCAGGGAGGAAGTGGCAAGCCCACTTTAAGTAGCAGACTCATCTTTGGAAACTAAGACTAGATCATAAAATATGTCTTTTGATTTCAGTGATGTTTGTTGCAGCATTGCTGTTATAGAGAAGAAAACTAAAAACAACCGAAGTGCCAATATAAGAAAGGCCTATTAAATGAACTATGGTATACTCAAATATTTAAGACTTAAAAAGAATTAGGTTGATTTGGATGTACTGATGTGGAAATATTTTGTAATATATTATTATGCTTAAAAAGTAAGGGTGCAGAAAATATATATGATTTCTCTGAGTAAATAATAATACAGGGCCTCCCTGGTGGCACAGGCGGTTGGGCGCAGTGCTGTGAAGTTTCCGCAGCCTCTGCAGTGCCGGTTCAATCCCTGCCGGCCTCGGAGCAACCCACATGGCAAGCAGACCTCTCCTGTCTTGTCCGCTGCTCCCCTCAGCGGTGTATTTTGTGTCTGCCTGTTCTGTTCCCTGCTCTGTCCCTGGTGAATCCTCTCACCCCTCCTGCGCATCTGGCCTGTACCCCGGTTCTTGTATAAATAAAAAAATAATAATAATACAGGTGATTTCAGCAGGATGGAAGGTTAGAAGATTCAATGTCTCTCCTGTAAAAACAATAAACAACTACAAACCAATGAAAGGAAAATAGTTCGGGAAAAGGTCTGCTACTACAACCAAAAAGCAGCAGAAACCTGCAAAGCTTAAAAAACAAAGATGGCTGCATAGAAAAGCATTGGAAGGGGTGTCCCTGGTGGCCTAGGGGTTAAGTCTCAGTGCTATCACCACTACAGGCTGAGTTATCCATGACCAGGGAGCTAACCCACATGGCGCAGCAGACCTCTCCTGTCTCACCCACTGCTCCCCTCAGCAGTATATTTCAGTCCGTCTGCCTGCTCTGTTCCCTACTGTGTCTCTGGTGAATCCTCTCACCTATCACACCACACCTTTGGCCCACACCCCAGTTCTTCCATGCAAAAGAGCACAGGAAGAATTTTGCCTGAGTCATCTCACTGCCCAGCTCCTAGCCCCTAGGAGGGATCACCTGGGAGACATTCCCCCCACATAGGGAGAGCAGGAGAATTCCAGCAAGTTTTACAACTGTGGATATATGCAATATCTCTACTTAGGTACTCCCACATTTGGCACCAATGGTGCTTCCAGTTGATGGCATTTCCTAGACTCTCTTCTTCTGTTCTCACCTATACTCCACCAATCTAATTCCCAGGCTACAACTATCACTGTGAAGAGACCTGCCTCCGGGAGCCTCAGTCACTGTGCTGGCCATAGTGCCTCACCATCTATGGAACCACTGGTGTTGCGCTTGCCCTGGCCCCATGTTGGGGCTTTGGCTTACTATTACCAGGTCAAGCTTCTTTGAACTCTACTATCTGGTTCTTGACACTTATTTTTAATGGGTCATTACTTGGATGTTTTGCTGCTATTCTGTAACTTGTCCCCTGAGGCCAGAGTTGGACATTGACCCACTACTCCCAAACCCTGCTTCTATTGCCCCCTGCTTCTGCTGCACCCTTTCGCACCCTGCTTCTACAATCATCATGGTACTGTATTACCCCAGAGACCCATACTGCCACGTCTCCTCCTCCTTACTTCTAGTCACTAGAATGAACCCCATGGACCCAGACCTACACATACATATACCTCAAACACCAGTGTCACTACTGGTGCAAGTGTACCTATGCCTCAGAACCCAAGCCCAGCAACAGGTCCATGCACACCTGATCCCAGGACTGGCTCTGCTGCTGATCTGTGCATACCAGACCTACCACCAAGATGGATTTACTTAGCTAGAACTTCCTCCAATGTGTAAAAAAAGAAGAGGAATCCAGAAACCTTAACTTCCAGGGATCCTAATAGCTCTAGCTACCATTGCCACCCACAAGAACACTGCACTTACATGGGACTCCCATGGTCTTCTGCAACCTTAGCTAATGGAGCTGCACAAAGAATATGCTGCTGTGCTTTCCTAGAAAGCACCCAGTGGTGTCCTCAGAATCACCTTCAAGTGAGGGATTTATCACTGTTAGACCTGCCTTACAAGAAATGTTAAGGGGAGTTTAAGCTAAAATGAAAGAATGTTAATTACCATCATGAAAACATATGAAAGTATAAAATTCATGAATAAGGATAAGTATATATTGTCAAATGAAAATACTTGAATATTGCATACATACAACTGTATGCACTGCATGCTCTATATGTACGCTAGCATATAGGTTAAATGACAAAAGTGTTTGAAATAATACATATATAATATTTTATTAGTGGAAATACAATTAAAAGATGTAAATTGGGACATCAACGAAGTAAAATTACATGGGGCAGTAAATGTATAGAATATTTTGTGAAATTGAAGTTAAATTTATCAGCTTAAAATAGGCTTTTATAAGTATAAAATGTCTTAGGAAAGCCTTATGGTAATCCCAAACCAAAAAAATTATGATCACAAATGATAAAGAAGAAATATAATCAAACTATATCACTATAAAAAAATCATCAACTCACAGGAAAGACAGCATGAGAGGAAAAAAAAAACTATTTTTAAAAAGGAATGAAGGTAATAGTGATAGTAAGTTCATACCTATCAATGATTACTCTAAATATAAATGGCTTAATTTTCCAATTACGTTGTATAGAGTAGCTGAATGGAAAAAAAAACACAAACAAGATCAAACTATCTGCTTCATACAAGAGACTGCATAAAGGACACCAAGTAGCTGAAAATGAAGGGATGGGCAAATATACTGCATGCAATTGGAAATAAAAAAAAAAAAACAGGGATAGTTATATCAGACAAAATAGACTTTAACATAAAAATGGAGATGAGACAAAGATGGTCACGACATATTGCTAAGGGGTCATTTCCTCAAGAGAATTATAGCACTGTAAATATATGCACACCAAATAATGGGTCACAACTTTTGGCTCATTTCCCAGATTGTAATGGTTTTCAGTGATTATTTCTTTAAATAGGTTTTCTATGCTTTTCTCCTTCTCCTTCTGGGACCCCTATCATATTATTTCTAAGTTGTCCTATAAGACTCTCATACTGTTTTCATTTTTAAAGTTCCATTTTTCTATATCATTCCATTCTCATGTCCTTTAACATAATGTTTTCTGAGCTCACTATTCTCTCCATTGCTTCGGTTTGTCATTGAGTCCTTCAATTGTATTTTTAAAATTAGTTATAGTTTTTCTTAGGATCATTATTTCCAATTGTAGCTGACTCATATTTTCATCTTCTTTATTCTATTGAGACTTTTACATCCTCCATTGTTTTTTGAGTCCCATCAGCATTTCCAGAACTGTTGCCCTGATTCCCCTTTTGTCATGCTCTATAAATTTGCAGATTTGGGGGTCCTTTCACAGTTTCTTTTTTCTTCTGACATTGATAATGTGCTCTTCTCTCATTTTCAATGTTTTTACTTGATTTAAAAGGGATGTGTTTTTAAAAATTTTTTTAATTATTTTTTTTTATTTTACATCATTGTTCATTTTTAAACAATATTTGCTTCCCCCCAACCCTTTAGGTGTAGTCCCCATAGAGTTTCCTTCACCAGTGCACCTGTGCACCATCAGCAACTGGGGGACTGGTACTGGTGAGGGGGAGTAGGTATGAAAGAGGACTTCTACTCTAGGCTACTTTTAAGGACTGGATGCAATGCTGGTTATGGATTGCAGTTCATATGGAGACACAGGCCAGGAGTTACTCTCTTTTCCTCACCAGCACAGTCTTATTCTAGGATGTCCACCACTCCAACTGAGTTCTAGTTTGTGGGAGTGTTTCTTTGTGGGGAGTAGAGGGTGTTTTGGACGTCTCAGCCAGGTGTAGGGGAAAGGTGCTTTGGATCTCAGGCTGGGCTTTGGATAATACCTACTCGATACGGGAGTCCTGGTACTTTGACCTGATTCAAATTTAAGTTGTTCTGTGTTAAGAGCCTCAGATTCAAGCCAGGAATCCTCATTCTTGCCCCTACTTCTGCAGCTCTCCTGCAATGCCACCTCCATATTTGGTGCCTTCTCATGAACTCCTTGTTTAGTATAGTGCTGGGTCTCAGCAACTCCAATATTGGCATTTGCTGAATCAATGGCTGTAGGAGGCTTTGCACAGTAGTTACCCATCCTGATTTTGGGTTGTACTACCCTGTTATCACTCTAAATGAAGTTCAATGAAAGTTTTTCTATCCCTTTCCATTGGATCAAAGCTACTATTGTATGCTGTGGTAATGAGTTTTTCCCTCGGGACTTTTTTTTGTTTTGCTTTACAGCAATTAGGTGGTGAGTATCTGGATGATGTCAGTCAGGTATCTTACTCTGCCACCATCTTGCTCTACTCCACCAACTTTTATTAAGATTCACCAATTAAAAATTAAATTATTAATAAAATTATAAATGAAAGAGGAGAGAATGGAATCAATACCACAGAAATATAAAGAATCATAAACACCACAATGATTACACATCCACAAATTCGGTAACTTAGAAGAAATGGAAAAATTCCTAGAAACATACAACCTACCAAAATTGGAGTATGAAGAAATAGAAAAATATTTCAGTAACAAGCTAGTAGGGTGAATCAGTAATCAAAAATCACACAGGAAATAAAATACCATGTCTTTCACAGGTTATTTCTGTCAAACATATAAAAGGGGAATTACGAACAATCCTTTTCAAATTTTTCCTTAAATTAGAAGAGTAACACTTCCAAACTTATTTTCTTTTTCGAAGCCAGCAATATTCTGATACCAAAGACAGATAAGGACACTATAGAAAAAGAAAACTGCAGGCCAATATCCCAATATCCCTAAAGAACATACAAGCAAAAATCCTCCTCAAAATATTAGCAAATAGAATTTAAGAACATATCAAAAGGATTACAAACCATGGGATTTTTCCTGGGAATGCAAGAATGGTTCAACATTGACAAATCAATAAATGTATGCTACATTGACGAAGAATAAAAATAATGCAATTACTTCAATAGACCATGGTGCTTCCTCCTTTCTTTGTTCTTTCCTATCCTCACCCATTTCCCTCCTTCGTGCTTCAGTTCTGTAGTCAGCTATCAAGGGTTAGTTTTTCAGCTTGCCTTTATCTGACTCTTAGTTACTTCATATTTCACATGTTAGTGACACCATCCACTATTTATCTTTCTCTTTCTGCTTATTTAACTTACCATTATCCTTTCAACCTCAAACCAAGTTGCCACAGTGGCATGAGTTTATCCTTTTGGATCACTGAGTGGTATTCCATTGTGGGTATGTACCACATTTTCTTGGTCCACTCATCGGTTCTGGGGCACTTAGGTTGTTTCCAAAGTTGAGCTATAGTAAATAGTGCTGCAGTAAACATGGGAGTTCAAGTTTCCTTTCAAATTAGTGTATAGATGCCTAGGAATGGAGTCACTGGGATGAATGGCAGATCCCTGTTTACTGTTTTGAGATACCTCCATGCTGCTTCCCATAAGAATTGGACCAGTTTGCATTCCCACCAGCAGCATAGAAGGGGGTTCCTTTTTCTCCACCTCCTTGCCAGCACTTGTTGTCTCTGGTCTTTCTGAAATGGGCCATTCTCACAGGTGTGAGATCATATCTCATTGTGGTCTTGATTTGCATTTCTCTAATAATAAGTGATTGTGAATACTTTTCCTGTGCCTATTGTTTTTATCTGACTCTTAGTTTAGGTATTTCATATTCCACATATTAGCTTTGTATCCAGTATTTATATTTCTCCTTCTGTTTATTTAACTTATCATTATCTTGCTTATTTCACTTATCATGTGCCTGTTGATAGTCTAATGTCTTATTTGAAAAGGTGTCTGTTGAGTTCTTTTGCCCATTTCTTGATGGACTTGAGTGGTCATTTGTTGGGTTTTTCCTTCTGTCCATTTTAGCTTTGGGACCCAGCTATTGTATGTGGGGTTTCTTTTGGGTGTGGTTCCTACCCCCTCACTGATCAGGGGCTCATCTATCTGTGCAAACTACTGGCAGGATCTCATGGGAGGATGTGGGATCTCTGGCCACTCTGACTCAATCCCTGGTGTTGGTCAAGGTTGTTGCCAGTCTGCATGGTGCTAACACTACCTTATAGGTAGTCACAAGGCATTTGTATGTCCTGGTGGGCATTGGCATACTCCTGTAGAAGATCATGAGTTTCTGCTGGTATGGGCAGGAACTGGCTGGGTCCTGGGTAAGGTCAAAGGGCTCTAGCTACTCTGGCTCCCTCTCTACTGCAGTGTGGTCTCACCAGTCTGGGTGGGACCTGTGGAGTCTCCCAGGAAGTCCCCAGACTTCTGATGGTTTGGGCTGGGGATGGCAGCTTTCCCCCTATGGGTTGAGGTCTCTTGCCACTCCCTCAAAATTGTATCAAAATTAAAACATTATGAAAATGTGCTCTCTTAAAGTCCCCTCAATGACATGGGTGCCAAGGAAACACCTCAAGTAATAACCATAGAATTATCTTTCAAGCATCTGAATTCTTTTAAATATCAAAATAAGAAAATAAGACGAGTTCCAGGGATGCATGTCACTAATTTCTATTGGAAATATTATCTACTCTTTTCACTAAGTGTTCGTCAGATATTACCTGAGTACTAGTCATTTTTGTCTCAAGTGGTTGTTTACAATGATTCCTTTTGCAAAACAGAACATTTTATGATAGCAATTTTGTAAAAATAGAAGTGAAATGTGTGCAAAGAATAAATGCGTGAAAGAAATACACATAGTACATATGCATTACATATTCATATTAATATGCAAATATTGTTCTATACAGCTATTTGTGTGTGTGTGTGTTCTTGTAGAAATGTTTAGAAAAATGTACTTGGCCCATAACATTGAGCAATGGTTTCCACTGGTTTGAAATGATTAATAAATAGAGGCAATATAAATATAAGACTTTATTTCATGTAATGTTTTAAAACAGTGAATTTTTTACCTTTACATAGATAGGTATTTTAAAAGCAGAGATCAGAACAGGCAGAATATTTGTATGTTCATTTTGTTGTTTTAAGATCCCATTATTTGGCTGCCCTAAAAAAATGAGAAGTGTTATGAAATTATTCTATAAATGACTTGATTTCACCTTTAAGCAAGTTAAAATAAATCTTAATAAATCTGAATTACAGTTTTTCCCAATAATTTAGATAAATCCACTTAACTAACACAAATACCCTTTCTCTGGTGTTCCCTTTTTTTGAATATTTTATATTTATAAACAAAACCAAAAAGACTGCAAATCAAAAAAGAAATGGTAGAAATGGATATATAAAAATGTCTTGGAAAGAGCTTTTGTTTTTTTACAATGGGATATAAATATACATGTGCAATTACACCAGTAAATTGTCAGATAAAGCATTTTGTTATAAAAAACATAACATTAGTTTAAAAAGGAATTTATAATACTACAGCGAAAAATTTTAATGCTAAAATGAGGGAGATATGCATAGAAATGCTATAGAAGAAGATAATAATTTTGACTACAGTTAAAAACAAAGCCACAGTATAAGGAATATAGTTTAGATGACACTTTCTCAGTGTTGAATTTCTATTATTATATATTACACAGAAATGAAACAGTCAAGACTTCCATTTCTAAGGCAAGTGTTTACTTGAAAGGAGGGAGGGGAGGGATTGGGGTCAAAATGGGTGGGTTGAAATTGTATGGGGAATATAAAAATAAAATTTATTATAAAAAAAAAAGTATATCTGCCAAGATTTTTATATTGAAAGACTTGCTGATTTGATAGAAACTACAAAAATAAAGGATGTAGTATCATTATGACCATTATTTATGATACAACTGCTATAATAGATTATTTAGACAATTTCTTAATTATCACTCTCCTCTTTGTTGTTACTTTAGGATAATTACTGCTTATAATTAATATATTAAGGAAAAGGGTTTTAGTTTAGAAGAGGAAACCCAAATCAGAGATAAACCTAGGTGCTACATAAGTAGAAAGTAGCATTGGAGGAGATATGAAGTAGCACTATAGGAGATATGAATATAATGGCAATTACATTTCTCTAAAATATACTGAAGGTTACTGATCTTACTGTCGGGCATTTAGTAAGAAGAAGGAGATAACCTATCTGAACATAGATGGCATATTATAATTCATTTTTAATTTTGCATATGATTTGATTGCCTAATTATGTCTTATTTCAGTTAACAGTCAAATTTATTTTATGTCTGAATTACATATCCCAAAATGGTCAATGGTAGCTAATGGATATATATAGTAGGAGATAATAAGGATGCAGATTTATAATGAAAACAGGCCAAAGTATTAATCATAATATATATATTTAGCAAACATAAGAGACCAAAGAATAATCATCAGCAAAATACCCAGATCAAAGTCAGTGTCTGCAGTAAATGTCCTAGGGTCAAGATTATATATTGCCCCTGGAATTATAAAAAGATATTCTATATCTTATCCTCTGGATAAGAAATGAAGTGTACCCACCAGCCCCCACCTGGACTGGTGAGGCTCTGGGCCCTGTCAGGGAGGGAGCCAGAGTAGCCAGAGACCTCACAACTTTTGGAGGAAACTTGCCAGACCAGCAGAAGTCTCATGCCTTTCTGCCAGTCCCATAGGGCACCACGCAGACTGGTGAGACCCTAAGCTCCCATCAGGGAGGGAACCAGAGTGGCTAGAGACATGAAAACCTTCCATGGGCCCTCGCCCCCACTGCCCCCTCCCCCCGACCAATAGGTCTCTTGACTTCTGCCAGACACTACCAGTGTCTATACAAACCTATAAGGATTTTGGGAGGGTGCCAGAGCAGGAAGAGGCCTTGAGAGACCCTGAAAGCCCACACCCAGACCAGCAGGGGACTCATTACCTCCATCAGGACCCAGCCAGCACCTGCTCAGACTGGCAGAAGCCTCCTGACCTTCTTCAGCACCTGCCTGAATCTACAAATGTTTTGTGACTTTCCATGAGATCTCGACCAGCACATGCAGCCTGGTGAGACCCTGACCAACAACATGGAGTGAGTCAGAGTGGCCAGAGATCCCACAACCTTCCATGCGATCCTGCCAATAGTTGGCCCAGATAGGCGAGACCCTGATAAACAAGGGAGTAGGAACTACAGCCGGAAGAAACCCCACCTAGAACAGCTGGGTTCCAAAGCTAAAATGGACGGAAGGAAAAAACCAACAAATGACCACATGAGTCCATCAGAAATGGGCAAAAGAACTAAAGAGACACCTCTTTTGCTGAGGTGGTGTTGGGTTCGCTATGGTGGTAATACCTGATGGCAGTAACCCTGTGTTACCTCATTTATAAAAATTATCAATGAATTACAAAAACAAAAAGTGGTCTGTAAATTAGTTCTTAGAACATGAATGGATTTGAAAGTTTGGTAGATAGGAAAAGGAAAAGGAAAAGCATTTTCCTTTTCCCTGCTTCCCTCATGTTGAGGCCTCCTATTGGAGACCCTGCCTGAAATTGGACATATGATGGATATATGAATGTAATGAAGGGGATTATCAGATGGGCTTACTTCCATTATTTGTAGCATCTATAATACTGAATAGGAAAGGAAAGTTGAGAAAAGAAATGGAGTCTCAGTTTAGGAGTGATGAAGAAGGAAGAGTCATGCCAGGGGTCACTGTTCTTTCTCTAAGAATGTATTATTTTGGATGAGCTTAATTGAGTATTTAACTTCTACTTATGTATTTCTAATCTGGTTGTATGACTAAAGTTAGTCAAATCTGGTTATTTTAACATAATTAAAACAATAGCAATTACAAAATTTACATTGCATCATAAGAGTTTTAATTATCTAAATGCTCTTTATTCAGTGAATGAAAGTAGATAGCTCTGTCAATGCTTGAATAGTTCCTAGATCTTCTAGGAAGTAATTTTGAATGTTCACTCATATAATGTGAAAAGTACTCATAGTTCTCTAGAAAAAAATTTGAAAATGTTAGTTGTAAGACTGATCATACTTAGAATTCTTTTTAATAGTAATTTACTTACCAAAAAACATAAAAGTAATTGAAATAAGAGAAATTAATTCTTTGAGTTAATTTATTTGATTAATGTTATACATATATTCATATATGGCTAGTTATGGGTATCAGACCTATTGATGATTGAAAGAAGCAAGCCCCATAAGGATATATACAAGATACCATTTCTATGAATAATCCCATTAAGGGTAATTTTTATCAATATAGACATTAGATTAGTGGTTGTCCAGGCTGGGAGAGTAAGAAGACAGGAGGATGGTAACTAGGAGTGTGGGGGTTTTTTCCCACATAGTAAAAATGTTCTAAGTTAAATGTAGTGATGGAAACAAAACTCTGTGACACTGTATTTCACACTTTAAATCAGTGAATTGTATAGTTATAGAAATTCTATATGAACAGGGCTCTTAAAAAGAATAAAGCCTTTTTTAAAAAGACTTATTTATTTTTGCATAGAACTGGGATGTAGGCCAGAGGTGTGGGGGATGAGAGCATTCATACAAGACTGAGAGGGGAACAGAACACTCTGTTCTACTGAGTGGATCTACTGAAATACACTGCTAAGGGGAGCAGTGAGTGAGACAGGAGAGGTCTGCTGCACCACATGTGGGTTAGCACCCTGGCCAGACACTGAACTCAGGCTGCAGTGGTCATAGTGTGATAGCACTGAGACTTAACCCCTATGCCACTGGGGAGGCCAAAGAAGAACACTTTTTGTCACAAACAATGGAAAAGAGAAGGAAGATGACAGTTAAAGTGCTAAAGGCAAAAATTTAATCCAAGAATTTTATACTTAGCAAAACTACTGTCCAACAAAGATGAAACAAGGACATTCTTAGCTAAAAGAACCAAAGAAACTGGGTTGTTATATTAGCAAACATGTCGTTAAAATACTAAAAGGAATACTTCAGATTGAAACAAAATGACACTAGAAGGAAACTGAAATCCACAATGAAAATGAAAACACCCTAAAGGTAAATTGTATTAAAGGTAAATACAAAAGACTGTATTTCTGCAACTAACTGGTTAAAACAACAATAGCATGAAACTGTTAGAATAGCCCTCCTACTCTGCAAGGGATACACAGCAAGACTCCCTCTGCATGCCTGAAACAGGGAATAGAATACAATGCTCCATGTCCTATTTTTTTCCTATAGATACATACCTATGATAAAGGTTAATGTATAAATTAGGCAAAGTGAGAGATTAACAATAATAATAGTAAAATAGAACAACCATAGCAATATGCTATAAGAAAAGTTATGTGACTATAGTCTTGTAACACTGCTATTTTCATATTGCGTTTCTCCTCAAATTGATTGAATGATTGAATGTGACCCCATGACAATACTACAGAAGGCTGTGTTTTGCAGAAATTAACATGAAAAAAATTATATGAGAATGTAAAAGATTTACAATAGACAAAACCATGTGTATGAACAAATATATAACAACAAGTAGTACAACCTAGAAAATACAGATAAATTCTGAGAAACATAAAATATACCAGATTGAATCTTGAAGAAATAGAAAATATGAACAGACTGAATACTAGCAAGGACATTGCATCAGTAATCAAATACTCCCAGCAAACAAATCCAGGGTCTGAGAGCTTCACTGATGAATTTTACCAAGCCACTTGAAAAACAATTAATACTAATAATTTTCAAAATCCTCCTGAAGATAAAAAAAAGGAGGGACATTTCCAAACTAATTTTATTGGGCCAAAATTACCCTGATACAAGATCAGATAAGGACACCACAAGTAAAGAAAACTGCTTAATGTATATTAAAAGAAACAGAAGACACAAAGAAATGGAAAGATACTCCTTGCTCACAGATTGGAAGTATTAATATTGTTAAAATGACCAGCTTACCCAGAGCAACATACAGATTTAATGCAGTGCCTATCAAGGAATAAATGGCATTCTTCAAAAAAACAGAACAAATGAAACTACAACACAGGTAATCTTTGACAAAGGAGCCAAGAGTATACATTACAGTAAGGAGATTCTCTTCAACTAATGGTGCAGAGAAAATAGACAATCACATGCAAAAGAAAGAAACTATATCACTATTTCACATCATATACAAAAATTAACTAAACAGTGTATAAAGATTTGGATATAATACCTGAAACCAGGAAATACATAGAAAGCAGACAAAACACTCCTAAGTCACTGGCTTCAGAGATATCATTGGGGACTTGACACCAGCATGGGAAACTTAAGCAAAAAGAAACAAATGGGGTTAGCTCAAAACAAAAAGCATCTGCACAGTGAAGGAAACTGTCACTAAATGAAAAATATATGCACTGACTGGAGAAAATATTTTTATATCATACTTTTAATAAGGGAATAAAATCCAAGATCTGGAAAGAATTCACACAATTTAACAAAAATAAAACATATAATAATAAAAATATGGGAAAAATGATTACTTCTAAAAAAGAGCTAAATAGAAATACAGACATTCAGATGATCAGCAGGCACATAAAGAAAATGCTCATCATCACTTAGATTGAGGGAAATACAAATAAAAACCACAATGTGCTATTAACTCACACTCATGAGGATGACCCTTATCAAAAGGACAAGAAACTGTAAGTGTTAGCAGGGCCTGAAAAAAAATGAAGCCTCATACATTGTTGGTGGGAATGTGGGCTGTTCAGCCTGTATGGAAAATAGGATGGAAACTTCTCATTTTATTGGAAATAGGTCCACCATATTATCCAGCAAATCCCCCCCCCATGTCTACACAAAATAATACTAAAACACTAATTGTAAGGGATATATGCACTCTTTTTTTTTTTTATTGCAGCTCTATTTGCAATAGCCAAGATATGGAAACAGCCTAAGTGCCCAAAAACAGACCACTGGATTAAGATGTGTTGTATATACACAATGGAATACTACTCAGCTATAACAAAGATAAAACCTTGTGCTTGGTGACAACATGCATGTGACTGCAGGACATTATGCTATGTGAAATAAGTCAGAAGAAGAAAGCAAATGCTGGATAGTTTCACTCAAATGTGGAATATAGGGAAATCAAAAAAGGGCTAGATAAAACCAAAACAAAGACAAACCCAAAGAAATCTTATTGTAAATTTAATGTGGGAAGGTGGAGGATGAAGATGGGGTGATAGGAGCCCTAGAGGACTACGGTGGAGGATTATGGAATCCTTGGTAGTGGGCATGGGATGGAAACATCTCTTTTGCTGTACAGAAGCTTTTTAATTTGATATAGTCCCAGCTGTTTATATCCTTGTTTCTGGAGACAAGCCTCAAAGATGTTTCTGAGGTTTATGTCTTGGAGTGTTTTGCCTGTGTTTTGTTCTATAAATTTTATGGTTTCATTTCTTACATCAGTCTTTTATCCATTTTGACTTGATTTTTGTACATGGTATGAGATCATAGTCTAATTCCATTCTTTTGTATGTGGCAGTCCAGTTTTCCCAGAACCATTTACTGAAGAGGATTTCCTTGTGTATATTCTTAGCTCCTTTGTCATAGATTAATTGGCCATTCATATGTGGTTTTATTTCTGGGCTTGTGTTACAATTCTATTGATCCATATGTCTGTTTTTATTGGAGTATCATGCTCTTTTTTTTTTTATTACACCTTTGTAGCATAGTGTGAAGTCTGGGAGTATAATACCCTTTTTTAGTCATGAGAGCTTTGACTATTCAGAGTTTTTTGTGATTCCATATGAACTTCAGCAAAAGTTTTTCATTTCTTTGAAGAATGCCATTAAGATTGCCAATGCAATTATTGGAGTTGCATTGAATCTGTAAATTGCTTTAGATATGATGGGATTTTTATAATGATGATTCTCCCAATCCATGAGCAGGGAATGACTTTCCATTCCTTTGTGTCTTCTATTTTTAACAAAATTTTATAATTTTCTGTGTATTGGTCTTTCACCTTCTTTGTTAGGTTTATTCCCAGGTACTTAATTTTTTTTTGTAAAATTGTAGCCGGGATGATTTTCTAAATTTATACTTTTTCAGGGTGATTGTTTGCATATATTGATTTTTGTGTATTGATTTTGTAACCTGCTACTTTACTAAACTGGTTTATTATTAGAATTAGCTTTTCTGGGTTTTTTTAGGGTTCTCTATTATCATAATTATCTGCAAATAATGGTAGCTAAACTTCTTTCCCAATTGTATTTCTTTTATGTCTTTCTCTTGCCTAACTGCTCTAGCTATGACTTCCAGAATTATTGAAAATCAGTGTGAGAGTGGATATCCTTGTCTTTTTCCAGATCTTAATGGAAAGGTTTTCAATTTTTCACCAATGAGATGATGTTAGTTGTGGGTTTGTCAAATGTGGCTTTTACTATGTTAAGATATGTTCCCTCTATACTAAGTTTTTCAAGTATCTTTATCATAAATGTATGTTGAACTATCGAATGCTTTCCTGGCATCTATTGACATGATCATATGGTTTTCATTTTACTTTTTGTTGATGTGGTGAATTATGTTTGGGTGTTGAACCACCCTTGTGTACCTGGAATAAATTTCATTTGGTCATGGTGAATAATCTTTTTGATGTATTATTGGATTTGGTTTGCTAAGATTTTATCGAGGATTTTAGCATCTGTATTCACTAGGGTGACTGATTTGTAGTTTTTTTTTTTTTTATGTGTGTGTGCTGTTTTGTTGTTTTTGTTTGTTTGTTATTAGTATGATGTTGGTCTTGTAAAATGTATTTGACAGTATTCCTTCTTTCTCAGTTTTGAGGGGTTTTGCAGAATAGGCATTAGTTCATCATTGAACATTTGGTAGAACTCATTTGTAAAACCATTTGGTCCTGGCATTTTGGTTTTTTGCAAGAATTTTGATTGATGTTTCAAGTTCATTGCTTTTAATTGGTTGGTTCAAGTTTCCTATATATCCTTTATTCAACATTGACTGTTGTATAACTCTAAGAATTTTTTCATCTCTTAATAGATTGTTGAACTTCTTTGCATATAATGTTCACAGTAATATCTAATATCTAATTATCCTTTGGATTTCTATTGTGTCAGTTGTAATTTGTTCTTTTTCATTTATGACCCCACTTGAGTTTTCACCCTCTTTTTCTTTGTAAGTCTATCAAGAGGTTTGTCTATTTTGTTTTATTTTTTTTCAAAAACCAGCTTTTGGTTTCATTCATCTTTTGAACTGTCTTTTTGATTTCTATTTCATTTAATTCTGTTTTAATTTTTATTATTGCCTTTTATCTACTGATTTTTGTGGGTTTTTTTTTGTTTGTTTTTGTTTTTCTTTTTCTAATTCCTCAAGATGGGAGGCTAGGTTGTTTCTTTGGGTTCTTTCTTCTTCTTCTTCTTTTTTTTAAGGTTAGGTTTATTAAAATAAAGCAAGGTAGAAGATACTTTCACAGACATAAGTGGGCAGGAAGAATTGTTTCTTTCTTGTTTTTTGATATGGGTCTGGATTTCTATATACTTTCCTATAAATATTGTTTTGCTATTTCCCATATGTTCTAGAAGATTCTGTCCTCATTATTGTCTCAAGTATATTTTAATTTCTTCTTTGATTTCCTCATTAACCCAGTGGCCTCTCAGTAGTGTGTTGTTCAGTCTCATGTAATGGGGCATCTACTTGCTTTCTTTTCATAGTTGATTTCTAATTTGATACATTTATGGTCAGAGAAGACATTTAGTATGATTTTGATCATCATGTACTTGTTGATATTTGTCTTGCGACCCACTATGTGGTAATTTCTTGAGAATGATCCAAGTGCACTTGAGCAAAATGTGTTTTGGCTTTTGGGGTGTGCAGTGTCCTATAGATAGATGTCTGTTTGGCCCATGTAGTCTAGATCTATATTTAGAGATATGTCTTTGTTTATCTTTTCTCTATTGTTTATCTTTTCTCTGTTGTGAGAATGGGGTGTTGAAGTCTCCTACCATGTATGTATGTTCTCCAATGGCTGTTTTCAGAGATGACATTAATTTTCTAATGTATTTTGGTGAGCCCTCATTTAGGGCCTCATTTAGGGCCTCATATATTGATGAGTTTATGTCTTCCTGATGTATTGTCACCATGACCATTATATAGTTTCTATCTATGTTTCTTGTCACTTTTTTTTTTTTTAGCAGGAAGTCTATTTTATCTGATACAAAAAAAAAGTATGGCTATGCTCTCTCTTTTAGGCACCATTTGCTGATAGAATTGTTTTATAACCCTTTACCTTGAGCTGTTTTTGGAGTTTAGATGTCTCCTGCAAACAGCAGAAAGTTAGATTCTGTTTCCTAGTCTAACTGGATACCCTGCATATTTTAATTGGTGAGGGACCTTCATCAACCCCCTGGTGAGCCCCCATGACTCCATGCCCAGCCACCAGTTCCTTTAGGTATCATTTAGTAACACTCAGGTGGGCATAAATAAAAAAAAACAAACCAAGAAACATACAAAAACAAAAAACAACAATTTGTATGACTGATGGCTGTGCACAGAAAAGTATTTTTCCAAATATTTTTGGAGAAAATTTTAATTTTAATAGCTCTTAGGAAAACAATAAGTATCTTATAACTTTAGAAATCCTGTATGCTTTACCATCTCAAATGTGGGACTCTACCCCAAAAAGAAGCAAAAGTACCAATGTAAAAGAATATTTGTTCATAGACACATTTAAAGGTGATGAAAAACTAAATAGGTTATGCCCTTTAAAATAAGAATAACTACATATAGAACTCTATACTATACAATATTTCATGAATGAAATGAAGCCATTTCATTTTCAGGCTTGCAAAGATTTTCCTAATATACTACTGAAAAAAAATAAGATACTATATGAGTAAAATTTAAAAATACCACAAAAATTATTTGAGCAATTTGGTACTTACTTTATATTTTTACATATAAATTTTACCTTCTTTGCTAAATGGTGATAAATTTATCACTTTTGCTGGAAATTGACGTGTGACATCCCTGGCAAGTGAATCTTGATGCGGTGTATTCATATGTTTGGTTTTAAAATATTTCTTACCTAAAATTTAATTGAGAAAGAAGAATTACATTAAGTCCCTTCAAAACTTACAATACATAGAAAAAAACATATGACAAACACACCATGACATAAGCTTCATGGACTCACCAGCAAGGAAAACATAAGAGAGTATAAACTGGAACTACATCATACTAAAAAGGTTCTGCATAGTGAAAGAGACCGTAACTAAAATGAAGCTACAGAATACTGAGTGGGAGAAAATATTTTAGGGACAGTTTTCAAATATCAACAAATAACTCATATAATCAACAAAAATAATAAAGTAACCCAATCACAAAATGGACAATGGAGTTAAATAGGAACTTCTCCAAAGAAGACATACAGCTGGCCAACAGGCACATGAAAAAAATGTTCATCATCACTTATTATCAGGGAAACAGAAATCAAAACCATGCTGAAATACCACCTCACACCAGTGAGAATGGTCCGTATTAAAAAGACCAGAAACAACAAGTGCTAGTGAGGGTATGAAGAAAAAGGAATTGCCCAATTATCTTGGTGGGAATGTAGAATGGTCCAGTCTCTATGCAAAGTACTGTGGAGGTTCCTCAAAGGACTAAAAATGGACCTGCCAAATGACCCAGTAATCCACCCTACTTATCTACACAAAAAAAGCACAAAACACTAATTGAGCAGGAAACTTGCATTTCCATGTCCATATCAGCACGGTGTACATCATTTAAATAACCGAAGTTCACAAAAACAGATGAGCAGTTCAAGAAATGTGATGTATATACACAATGGAATATTACTAAGGAATCAAAAAGATAACCTCATGGCAATTGTGGAAACATGGATGGAGCTGAAAAGGATCATGTTAAGCAAAATAAGGCAGAAGTAGTAAGATAGATATAAGGTGGTATCACCTATAAGCAGCATTTAGAAAACTCAGAATCAAAGACAATCTTTAAAACCAGCCCTTGAATGCTGACCATAGATCTGTGACTTTCAGAGGGGAAGGGTGATTGAGAAAAGGGAGAAGGGGAGAGTAAAATGGACTACTGTGGAGGATTACAGGTGGTTTGGTGGTGGGAATGCTATGGTAAATACACTTGAGAGGGGAAATACTATACCATCAAAACACTAGCATGATGTAAAACAGCAATATTTCATAATAATTTAAAAAATTGAATGTCTATTCCAGTCCTTTGCCCTTTGCATTGATTTTTTTGTTGCTGTTATTTTTGTTTTTCTAGAAATTCAAATGAGTACCTTATATACTTTGAATATTAACCTCTTACCTGATAGGTTTGCAAATATTTTCTCCTATTCCAAGTTTGCCTTTTCATTTTGTTGATGGGTTAACAAATACACAGAAAATTCAGCCATCAACAAATGAAAAGGCAAACTTGGAATGGGAGAAAATATTTGCAAACCTATCAGGTAAGAGGTTAATATTCAAATAGATGACTGGATCAAGAAGATGTGGTACATACACACAATGGAATATTACTCGGCAATCAAAAAGATAAACACGTGCAGTTTGCAACAACATGGATGGAGCTGAAAGGGATCATGCTCAGCAAAATAAGTCAGAAAGAAAAAGAAAAATACCAGATGGTCTCACTCATAGCAGGAATCTAGAAAACCCAAATAAGGGACCAGGAAAAAAGAATAACTATAAGAAATAAAAAATCAAAATCAACAAACCACTATGAACCAGAGGCACACTATGGGGGGTGGTGGGGAAAGGAGGAATTGGGGTCAAAATAAGGGGGTTGCAATTGTATGGGGAATATAAACATAAAATAAAAAATATTTCTGTGTAGCAGTGTTTTTGTCTAATATTGTGCTGACTTTTGTTCTTGTTGTTTGTGCTTTGGATCTAATGTCCAAAAAACCATTACCAAGACCAAGATCAAGACCAAGATCAAGAAACTTTACCCACTTTGTATTCTTGTGGGACTTTAAGGTTTTAGGGTTCATAGTGAAGTCTTTAATACTTCACGCTAATTTGGTTAAGATATTGGTCCAATTTCATTCTTGTATATGGATTTCCCAGCACCATTTATACAAGAGACTATCATTTCCCCACTGAGTCTTTCTAACCTCCTTATCAAATATTAGTTGTAAATATATGTGAGGGTTTATCCAGGTTATTGATTCTATTCCACTGCTTCATGATCTGTTTTTATGCCAGTACCATTATGTTCTGAAACTATGGATTTAGTGTATTGTTTAAAAAAAGATGTCTCCAGTTTTGTTCTCTCACAGGATTGCTCTGGCTATTCAGGGACTTTGTAGTTCTAAACAAATTTTAGGATTTTTTTTTAAGATTTATTTATGCATATAAGAACTGGAGCACAGGACAGAGGTGTGGGAGGTGAGAGGATTCTCCAGAGTCAGAGTGGGGAACAGAACAGGCAGACTGACTGAAATATACTGCTGAGGGGAGCAGCCAGTGAATCAGGAGAGGTCTGTTGTACCATGTAGGTAACTCCCTAGCAGGTGATTGAACTTGTGCTGCACAGGCTAAGGACAGCTTCTTAGTGTTGTGCTTAACCCCTTGCACCATCAGGGAGGCCCCTAGAACTGTCTTTTCTAAGTTGGGATATTGATGAGGATTAAAATGAATCTATAGATGGTTTTGGGTAGTATAAACATTTAAAAGGTATTGAATGTTCTGATACATGAACACAGGATATCATTCCACTTATTTGTGCCTTTTTAGTTCCTTTCATCAAAATACTACATATTTCACACTTTAGATAGTTCTTGACCTTAAATTTATTACCAAATTATTTTTATATGTTATTGTGAATGGGATTGTTTTCTTTCTTTTTCAGATATTTCAATGTTAGTGTATAGAAATGCTAGGGACCCTGTAAACTGGTTTTGTTTCTAGAAACTTCACAGCATTGATTCAGAGTATATGAGATTAATATATATGATATCATAATATCTATAGTCACATAATATTTTGCTTTTCCCTTCCATTTTGAATGTTTTTATTTCTTTGTCTTGCTTAGATATGGCTAGAAAGTTGAATAGGAGTGGGTAGTGTGACTACATTATTCCAATTATAGAAAAAATCTTTCAATGTTTCACCACTGAGTATGATGAGAGCTGTGGGCATGATATCTATGGCCTCATTGTATTGAGGTGGCATGGTTCAGCTGTTTATTCTGGATAATTGGGACCTGTTCCACAAGTTCCCTGTCTTAACAATTATAGTGCTTTTCACTGGGTACAGTCACCTCTGCCTATCTAATGGACTACTTCAGCAATATTCGGCTATATAATTCCAAGTCTTTTACACAGAAGATATATATATTTATATATATATATATACATACACACACACATATATATGTGTGTGTGTATGTATATATGTATATATATATTTAGTGATCAGGTTGCACTGGTTGCTATTTTATTAAGCCTACTTTTCTAGAGTTTGAAGATTCCAATGGTTCTCCTTTGAGGGCCCAGATGTGGGCATGAAACCTTGGCTTGACAGTTGTTTTCTGACATTGCTCTCTCTCCCTCACTCTGGTTTTCTCTTCCCTTTTCTCACTGATATGCTCTCTGCCTCCTTTGTTGTTACACCAAAGATGAAGAGAAAGTATCAAGCATTAAAGACCAGGGGAGTGGCATTAGCATTAACTATGATCTATATGACAAAACTGATGGATCTCTCCATCTGAGATTATCAATTTGCCTGACCTAACACCTGTGCAATTCATTCTCTTATAACATTGAAGAGGTAGCTTTATGCTTTTGCAAATACACAACCATCTATTTTCTAGCCTGCCCATGAAACTGTGTAGGCCAGCATCTGAAATACTTCCATTAAGCCTATTGCCAGATCTCTTAGCATGGGAAGTTTATATGTCACTTTTAAGGATAATTTCTCAAACTTTTAACACTTATTTATTTTTCCATTTATAAGAGGTAATTTATGAGGACTTTCTTTGTCATATAGTGAGAGTATAGACACTATGGTCATTATAGATTGAAATATTATGAATATACCAGAGAAGAAATTAAAACACAAAAAGAAATAAAATAATCTATTCTTACCAAGATAACTCTTGGGCTGTGCCTTCATTTCCTTGGGTATTACACTTCTTCCAATAGCACCCATGAAGCCTTCTATATCAGTCCCTATTTTTGAAAAAGTAACAGTTTCAATACCTTTGTAAGGTAAATCTTAACAAATGTATTTGTGCATGCACAATTTTGGATGTGTGTGCACAATTATTTCTCCTCTAATTTTGGATGTGTGTGCACAATTATTTCTCCTCCAATTAACATTTTTAAAATCATCTTGGGAGAGAGATTGTAATGCCAGCCATGGATTGTGGAAATACACTGCCTTAATCTAAAAGTACATTTCAAAATCAGAAAAGGATAGTTATATTGCTATTAGAGATTATCAGGATTTGATCAAGGTGACATACATGGGTAGTGCCAAAATTGATGCACATACTGATTCCTCATATCACTTAATTAGGACCTTTCCAATAAAATATGAAAACTCTTATTAAGTTAAACAATACTGGGGATTTTATCTGAACATAAAATTTCATGTGTACATTAAAAACATCATGCAGTGGGGATATACTTGGTGAGTGGGACACAACATATTTTCACCAGGCCAAGTTGGAAACTATGATCATCCTAGATGCTAAACATTACCATGAAGCTGAAATATATTGATTTGTCAAGAATATTGGTAATACCCCAGTTTTGGTCATGTAATTATAAACCAAGGAGACACTAGTGGTGGAAAATAATATTTCCTCCAAAGTTTAAAATCATATCCAAAATAAAAAAAATATAAATATATATTTTCTATTTCAAACAAAGTCCCTACTCTTGATGATGTTAATGTGAGGGCTGAGAAAACACTTCAAGTAATTACCATTATTTTTCTTTCAAGCATTTGAATTTTGAACATCAAAATAAGAAACTTAGGGGAGTTCCATAAACACATAGCACTAATTTATACTGGAAATATTATCTACTTTTTTTCTGTAAGTGCTCATCAGATATTGCCTGAGTGTAAATAATTTTTGTCAGAAGTGTTTGTTTACAATCAGTTCTTCTGCAAAACACATTTTATAATAGAAGTTCTGTGAATGGAAATAAAATGTATGCAAAGAATAAAGGTTGAAAGATTATACATACATAAAGAAAAATTAATGATTATATGAGTTATATACAGTCATATCAATATTAGGTTTTTGTTCTATTTCTATGCAATCATACATATGTATATATCTACACATGTATACATACACACAGATACATACATATCTGGAAAAATGTCCTCAGATCATAAAATTGAGTAAGGAGTTCTACAGGTTTGACAGAGACAATATAAATATAGTTTAGGGTTTATATCATGTATCTTTGAATAACAGTGATTTTTACCTTTTTTAGCTGTAGAGGTCATAAACGGTAGAGTATTTTTAACTTCGTCTTGCTGGTTTAAAATCGCATTAATTGGTTTCCCTAAACAATGAGAATATTGTTATGAAACTATTCTGGACTTCAGCTTTGAGCAAATTAAAATATACCTTAATCCATTTTTAAATCACAGCTTAGTTACATTTTTTCCCCAATAATTTAGACCAGACAATTAACGCAAATAATTTCTCTCTGGTTTTTCTTTGATGGGTATTTGATATTTAAAAATATTATCAATAACAGTGCAAATCAAGAAAGACAAATGATAGAAATTCAGTAGATAAAAATGGACAGAAACCTTTTATTACAGTAGGACACTAAGATACTTGAGTAATTAAACAAAACCTCTCAGGGAAAAATTTTATTATATGAAATATCACATTTTATTTTAGAAAGGAACTTATTATCCTACAATGAAAAATCTAGTGATGAAACAGAGGGAGTCATGCTTAAAAATAATATAGTATAGTTTTGGATCTCTAAATATAAATAACAGGATTATCAGGGGCCTCCCCGGTGGCGCAGCGGTTGAGCGCTGGGTTGCGAGACTGCCTGCAGCCTCTGCAGCGCCGGTTCGATCCCTGGCCGCCAGGCAAGGGTCCCACATGCCGTGCAGACCTCTCCTGCCGCCTGCTGCTCCCCTCAGCAGTGTACTTCGTCAGTCTGCCTGCTCTGCTCCCCACTCTGGCTCTGGTGAATTCTCTCACCCTCCCACGCTTCTGACTCTACCCAATGCTTGTATAAATAAATAAATAAATCTTTAAATAAATAAATAAATATAAATAAAAGGATTATCAAATGAATTTATTACCATCATCTATAGGATCTATAGTACTGAATGCATGCCAGGGTTACCAAGCATTCTCTAAGCATACATTATTTTAGATTGAGTGTTTATTTTTACTTATGATTGCCTAAACCTTTTACATCATTAATACTATTCCATTTGGTTATTTCCATATAATTAAGGCAATAGTATCTTTAAAAATTACATTGTATGCTAAGAATTTTTTTTAAATTACCTGAAGTTTCTTTATTTGGTGAAATAAAATTGGTGGCTTTATAAATCTTTATAATTTTTTAATAATATATTTATATATTATATGTTTATATTTATAATTATATTTATATTATATATTTATAAATGATATATCCCTAGATCTCCCCAGAAGTGCTTTTGAAGATTCAGTCATAAAAGGGGAAATGTACTTAGTAGCGTTCTCTAGAAAAAATTAGAAACTATGAGCTTAAGATTGATCAGACTTATAACTGTTTTTTAATATACAGCAAGAAATTTGCCAATAAAAATAAAACTAAAGGAATTTAAATAACAGAAACTAGTTTTGGAGTTAATTGGTTTAACCGAATACACACAAAAAACCTACACATAATTATGCATCTAGTTTTGCAGATCACAGCTAATTAAGAGTCCTGTGAACATAGGACCTGCTGGCCGCCAGATCATGGTAATCAAAAGGTGCATCCATTTGGGCAGCAGCAAATATGCCATGGAGGCAAGCGTGTGCATAGTAAGTGCCTCACTGGAAGCTACTATGGCCCAGAAGGAGTCAGGAAAGAGATGGAGATTTTTCCAGTTAGCCCTAGATGTTTGTTAAATTATATGCCTGGTCCTCAGGTCACAGCTTTTAAGATAAGCATTTAGGCCTCTTTCCTGGAAAGTCTGGCTTCAGTCTGCTGCCTCTGCACTGGATCTCAGAGGTACAGCCATGGCATGAGGCTACAAGAAAAGCTGAAGAACTATTTCACAGAATGCTCTTTCTTTGTCATTCTTGTTTATCCAAGCCCTGTTGACTTTCAGAGGGAGCTATTTGGACTACCTATTACTCAGGTGGAATTATTAAAATCTGGGCACCAGATGTAGAGTCCAAAGCCTTAATTCTTCAGGGAGCATCTGTTGGTCAACGAATATGAACTTCCAATTAGAGGATGAATGTGTTCTGGGGATCTAAGGCACAACATGGTGATTATAGATAACAATACCATGATATAGACTTCAAAGTTGCTACATGAGTAATGTTAAATGTTCTCACAAGAAAAGGTGTGTTAATTATGTGAGGTAATGGAAGTGTAAGCCAACTGGACGGTAGTAATCATTGTTCTTTGCAGGATGCCAGTGAGTTTTAATCTGTTTAATGTTTGCAGAGCACTCACCTACTAACAGTGCCTCCTCTTCAGAAGTATATCTGAAACCCTGCCCTGCATTAGTCAAGCTGCATCCTATACTTAGATGTTTCCTCAATTCGATGGGTAGCAATTTCTTTCTGAAATTGCTTCCTCCATGTTACCTTAAAATTAATTTTCACACATTCAGTTATCTAGTCAATAACTTCATACTTAGTTTACGGGTTTTTATTTTTATTTTTATTTTATTTTTTTTTAAGATTTATTTATTTATACAAGCATTGGGTACAGTCAGAAGCGCGGGAGGGTGAGAGAATTCACCGGGTTTTTAATTCTTACTCACTTTTTAAATTAACTGGTGAGCTTCTAGCTCCTGATGGAACCCAACAACCAGCAACAACAGCCAGTCAGTTGCCAGTGTGGGAGCAGCGAATGAACACAGGCTCAGCAAAGGCATGTAGTTATGCCAGAAAAATTTAGTCCACATTGCTAACTCCCAAATCATGAACCATATCATTAATTACTGTTTTAAGCGAAATATGTTTGGGGCAGTTTTTCAGTAAATGGACACTCATTACATTTGAAATAAAAAGTAAAATAAAATTGAGATCATCTAATAATACTCAGATGTGCATAAATGAAATAACCGATAAAAAACTAAAATAGCAACATGTATGACTGATGTTTACGCACAGAAAAGTATTTTTTACTGAAGATTTGTGGTGAAAAATATTGATTTTAATTGTCTTTAGGAGAGCAATCAGAAAATATCTTGGAACTTTAAAAATCCTGTATGATTTAAGAATCTCAATTGTGGGACTCTACCCCAAAGAAGCAAAAGTACCAAAATGTACAAAGATGTATTCATGGACTCACTTAATAATGGTGAAAAACTATATACATAATATTCTTTAAAATTAGAATGATTGCATACAGAACATATGAAACTATGAAGCACTGTACCACCAGTAAAAAGAATAAATTGAAGCATGTAATTTTCAGGCTTGTAAGGATTTTTCTAATATATTACTGAATAAAAGGTAAGATGCTGTATGAATAAAAATTTTTAAAAAGTACCTTAAAAATTATTCTAAGCAATTAGGTACTTCATATTTTTACATATAATTTTTACCTTCTTTGCCTAATAGTGAGAAATTTGTCACTTTTGTTGGAAACTGATGTTGTGGGATGTTCCTGACAAGTAAATCTTGATGCTGTGTGAGCATATGATTGGTTTTATAAGACGTCTTAACTAAAATTAAATTGAGAAACAAAAATTACATTAGGTCCCTGGATATTCACACGCTCCTCACCAAATCCTCTGTATTAGTTTTTATTCATAACTTTGTAATGGTCCCTTTCCATAATTTATTGTGTAGAACTTGTCAGTTATTCCCATTTCTATAAAATATGTCATTCTCACTCTATCTTTATTCTGTGTTCCTTGATAGCATAGTCCATTCTTTTTTTTTTTGAGTTGCTCTGAGATATACTCAGCATACAAAATAACTGCACATATTTAATGAATACATTTTCATGAGTTTGAACATATGCATATACCTGTGATATTATCACCTTGATCAAGGTAACAAACATCCATTACCTCCAGACACTCTTGTGTTTGTGGGGGAAGAATAGTTAGCGCAAATATTTCCTTCTTAACAATTTTTAGTGCAGAAACTTGTATTGTTAACTGTAAGCACAACATTATACTGTGTATCTCTAGAAATTATGCATGTAGTATAATAACTGTAACTTTATATCTATTGAAAAACTACCCATTTCTCTCTTCTAGACCCTGAAAACAATTTAATTATCTGCTTCTGTGAGTCTGTCTATTCAAAACTCATATCACTGGGATGATGCAGCATAAGTCTTTCTATGAATGGCTAATTTCACTTAGCATTAATGTCTTCCAGGTTCATTCATATTGTCACAAATGGAAGTTTCCTTTGTCAGGGCCAAATAATATTCCATTGCATGTCTCTAACACATCTAAATTTCTTCTTCTTCTTTTTTTAAAGATTTATTTATTTAGTTAGTTATGCAAGCACTGGGTACAGTCAGAAGTGCGGGAGGATGAGAGAATTCACCAGAGCCAGAGCGGGGAGCAGAGCAGGCAGAAGGACCGAAGTACACTGCTGAGGGGAGCAGCGGGCGACAAGAGAGGTCTGCGCGCCATGCGGGACCCTCCTCCAGTGGCTAGGGAGCAGCAGGTTATCGAACCGGCGCTGCGGAGGCTGCGGGCAGCTTCGCAACCCAGCGCTCAACCACTGCGCCACCAGGGAGGCCCTCACATCGAAATTTCTTCTTCTTCTTCTTCTTTTTTTGTAGTGTGAAGTCTCCTTCTGTACAGCATGAAGTTTCTAATGTTGCTACTTTGAGAGTAGACTCATGGAATGATCACAGTCATCTTTGGATGGCCTTTGTTTTATGACACTGCTTTCTTTCTCTCTACTAAGCTCTCTGCCTCTTTTCTGTAAGATGAAGTGTGTGAAACACAGTCATGCCAGGCAGTGTCATTAGCATAAAGTATGAACTATTTAACAAAACTAATGATCTCTCTATCTGAGGTTATCAATCTGCCAGATATCTTAGTGATATAGAGTTTATCAGTAAATAATAAAATAACTACTTGCTTCTTATCACATTCATAACTTATTATTTACTCTTTTGTATAAATACAACTATACTTTATAACCTGAAAAAGAAACTGAGTAGAACAGCATCAGAATACTTTCATTGAGCTTATTCCAAAGTCTCTAAAGGTTTGATTGTTTATGTATAACCTATATGGATTTCTTCTCAAACTTAGGTGGTTGATTTTCCATTTGTAATAACTGTAAGAGCTCAGCTTATTATAGGTGGGCATTTATTAAGAATTTTTTATCATGTTATAGTAACATGTAGGCACTACGATCATTAAAGTTTCAAACTTGAAGAAATCTCAGACAAGATAAATAAACCACAAGTAGATATGAAATATTCTTGTCCTTACCAAGATGACTCTTTGGTTGTATCTGGAATTCCTTAAGTATAGCACTTCTTCCAGTCACACCTGTTATGTGTTCTATATCACTGCCTAGGTAAAATAAAACAAAACATGTTCAAAACACTTTCGTAAAGTAAATATTACATGTGTAGGTGTACATTCTGATATGGGTTTGTGTGCCATTATTCTCAAATTAGAAATAAGCTTTTATTATCAAAAGATTATAATGAAAGTGGTGGATTGCAGAAACATGCCACCTTAATGTAAAAGTCCACTAGCAATCAGAAAATGCTCAATACATTGAGATTCGTGAAGTTTAGTGATTTGGACAAGGAGATATGGCAAGGTAGTGAAAAAGTCTATGAATAAAATGATTCCTGATAATTCCTTAACCAGGTCCTTTCCCAAAAAACATAAAGGTATTTGCAGATTAATATCATATGAGATTTATATCATATACATACATACGTATTTATATCAGATTTATATCATATACATTACTAATAAGACTTTCATGTGTCTGTGAAACACATCACACACAGGATTGATTCCCCAGTGAGAAAGAACACACATTTTTTTGCCAGGTCAAGATGGAAATTACCCTTCCGTAGTCACAGAATGTGCAGAAATACTTTGATTTGTTCAAGGAAAATGGCAATGTGCTCCCCTCTCCACTTGTAGGTTGATAACTGTAAACAATATGTATTAGTGGTGGAAAAGAATAGGAAGTATTTTGTGGGTTTATAACTTCAGGCTAGCTCAATGAGATGGGTCATTTGCAATAATGTGATCTATGATACCATTCCATTTGAGTATTTATGTGACTTCTACTTTCCAGTTGACATTAGAGCTAATCCCTAGGAACAATGATGAAAGAAAATAGCATGAAATGCACTTAAAAGAACCACTTATTACAAAAGGAATAATTATAGTTGATGACTCTAAATCACCTCCTGGAAAAAATTTTGTGGGCAAAATATTGGTTTTATACAGCATGTATCCATAATCAGAAACCTGTTACAATCCAGATATCATGGATGGGAAATCTTGCTTTGAAGACATGACTGAGTCTATAAATATTTGAAGTTTTCACTATGCCATGGCAACACAGATAAACCACCATGGCAATATGACGAGGCAGAGACCAGGTGGGGCATTATTACCTAACCGAAGACACATTGGATGGGCAAACCTAGAAAGGCAACCTCTCCTAGATTATGTAATTTCTTAGCATATAAATGTTCATGGTAGTTTCTAATTATCCTGTGAATTTCTGAACTATTGGCTATGATTTCTCCTTTCATATTTTTTTAAAGATTTACTTTATTTATTTATGCACACAAGAACTAGGGTACAGGCAGAGGTGTGGGGGGTGAGAGGATTCACCAGAGACAGAGTGGTGAGCAGAACAGGCAGACTGACTGAAATACACTGCTGAGGGGAGCAGTGGACAAGTCAGGAGAGGTATGCTGCTCCATGTGGGCAGCTTCCTGGCTGGGGATGGAACTCAGGCCCCAGAGGCTGATGATAGCTTGATAGTGCTAATTTAACTCCTGCACCATTTTAACCCTGACTTTAAGGCCTCCTTCTTTCATATTTTTTATTTGAGATTTCTCCTGCATTTTCTTAGTGAGCTTTGCTAGAGGTACATCTATTTTGTTTATATTTTTTTTCCCAAAGAAATGGCTTCTGACGTTGTTAAACGTGGGCAATTTTACTTCTGTTTCATTTACTTCTGCTTTGATTTTGATTATTTCTGTTCATCTACTGACTTTTGGATTTGTTTTTCCTTTTCTATCAATATTGCTTGAGGTGAGAGAGAAGGTTTTTTTATTTGAGCTCTTTATGTTTCTTGTTGAGGACTACATTGCTATATACTTCTGGGTTAGCATTGATTTGCTGTATTACATAAGTTATGGAAAGTTGTATCCTCTTTATTATTTGTTTCAAGGTATTTTCTGATTTCTTCGCTAACCTGGTAGTTTTTAAGTAGTTTGTTTTTCAATATCCTACACATATGTTTTTAATATCCTACACATATTATAGGATTCCCATACTTTCTTTAGCTAATTGATTTCTAGTTGGTGCCTTTATTGGCAAGAAGATGTTAAGAATAATTTCAATCTGTGAATTTGCTGATTTTTTTTGTGACCCAGAATATGGTCTATTCAACATCTGAAAAACATAATTCAGCACATAAAAATATAACAAACATATGATCATATCAACAGATACTGAGAAATCTATTGCTAAGATCTAATAACCATTAGGAAGAAAACCTTTGAGAAGCTGCAAAACTGGGGTTAAGTGAAACATACCTTATAATGTAAAAAGTCATCTATAAGAAACCCACAGCTAATATTGTTTTCAATTTCAAAAAGCTGAAAGCTTTAACACTAAATATGGTACAAGACAAAGACGTCCATTCTCATCATTACTATTCAACTATATATGAGGTCTTTTGTTAGAATTATTTCCATGAAAGACTTGATGTCTGTTAGTGAAGCTGAAGGAAAAAGAAAAAGCAAGTATGTATTTACAGTGCCTGTGATAATGATCTTCTGATTTAAAATGCATGGTTCACTCCAGTTATACCTATGAAATGCAGCTAACATGCTATCATTTTCTTACTCAAATACATGACTGCTTCCACACATCACCTGTGGGGTGCTATTGCGGTGTTTTCCAAATTTTATAGGCCCAACAAAGCACCAGTATAAATACTGTTCTAAATAATTACCTTTGAAATGAATTAAGACAAGAAAGGAGATAGGATGTCCTTTCATACAGTACTTTGGATTCATACAAATTCTTTATCCATGTTCTTTGGGGACACAGATTTAAAACTGTCTGAGGTCAATTGTTTTCATTCTGAAAAAAAATATTTTGTGTATCTAACTAGGTGGGTCTCAAGCAATAGTTCTCTCAATTTTGGAGATCCCTTTATCTCAATTTCAATTAGAAAGTTACTTTTCCTGGATATATTATTCTTGGTACATTAGTTTTTCTTTCTGCATTTTTTTGAAAGATTTATTTATTTATGCATATAAGAACTGGGGTAAGGCCGGAGTGTGGGGGGTGAGAGAATTCACCAGAGACAGAGCGGGGAACAGAACAGGCAGATCAACTGAAATACACTGCTGAGGGGAGTAGAGGGCAAGTCAGGAGAGGTCTGTTGCATCATGTGGGTAGCTCCCTGGCTGGGGATCAAACTTGTGCTGCAGTGGCTGCGGATAGCTTCATAGGTTGCTGTCTTAACCCCTTATGCCACCCCTTATGTCTTAACCCCTTATGCCACCAGGGAGGCCCCCTTTCTGCATTTTTAATCTGTTAGCTGTCTCACTGTGTTCTGACCTCTACAGTTTCCCACTGCAAGGTCAGGCATCCAGTGTACTGGGTGCTCTTTGACGTGAGTTGTGTACTCCCTTTGAGGCATTCAACATTTCCTCTCTCTCTGTCTTTATTCCACCTAGATGCTGGGTCTAGATGCGAATGTCTTTGTACTTTTTCTACTTGGGTCAAGTTTACTTTGTGCAGATACATATTTACCAACAGATATCTTTTTTTTTTTTTTGATATTTTTTACTTTTATTTTATTTTATTTTTTTTAATTTTATTTTTATATTCCCCATACAATTGCAACCCCCCATTCTGACCCCAATCCCTCCCCTCCCGCCCCTCACCCCCCAAAAAGTGTCTCTGGTTCATAGTTTTTTGTTGATTTTGATTTTCGCTTTCTTATAGTTATTCATTTTTCTGGTCCCTTATTAAGTTTTCTAGATTCCTGCTATGAGTGAGACCATCCGGTATTTTTCTTTTTCTTTTTGGCTTATTTCGCTGAGCATGATCCCTTCCAGTGCCATCCATGTTGCTGCAAATTGCATGTGTTTATCTTTTTTGAATGCTGAGTAATATTCCATGGTATATATGTACCACATCTTCTTAATCCAGTCATCTATTTTTGGGCATTTGGGCTGTTTCCAAAGCTTAGCTATTGTAAATAGTGCTGCTATAAACATAGGGGTGCATGTGTTCTTTGGAATTGATGTTTCTGTGTCCTTTGGGTAAATACCTAGGAGTGGAATTGCTGGATTATATGGAAGCTCTATGTTTAGTAGTTCCAGAAATCTCCACACAGCTCTCCATAGTGGTTGGACCAGTTTGCACTCCCACCAACAGTGCAGAAGAGTTCCTTTTTCTCCACACCCTCGCCAACATTTGTTGTTGCTAGTTTTTTTAATATGTGCCATTCTCACTGGTGTGAGATGGTATCTCATGGTAGTTTTGATTTGCATTTCCCTGATTACAAGTGATGTTGAACATTTTTTCATATGCCTGTTGGCCATTTGCATTTCCTCTTCAGAGAAGTTTCTTTTTAGCTCTTCTGCCCATTTTTTGACTGGGTTATTTTCTTTGTTTTTGTTGAGTCTCATCAGCTCTTTGCAGATTTTTGTGATCAGTCCTTTATCATTAGTGTTGGGTGCAAAAATGTTCTCCCAGTTGGTGGGGTTTCTCTTTGTTTTTGTTATTGTCTCTTTTGCTGTGCAGAAGCTCTTTAATTTGATGTAGTCCCAGCTGTTTATCTTTGCCTTCACTATCACTGCTTTGGGTGATGTGTCTGTAAAGATGTCTTTGATGTACAAATCACGTAGTGTTTCGCCTATATTTCCTTCTATATATTTTATGGTTTCAGGTCTTATGTCTAGTTCTTTAATCCATTTTGAGTTGATTTTTGTGTATGGTGTGAGGTAATGGTCAAGCTTCATTCTTTTGCATGTAGCGACCCAGTTTTCCCAGCACCATTTATTGAACAAATTTTCTTTGCTCCAATGCACAGTCTTTGCTCCTTTGTCAAAGATTAGTTGACCATAAATCTGTGGGTTTATTTCTGGATTTTCTATTCGATTCCATTGGTCCCAACAGATATCTTTTGATTTTTTTTTTTTTTTTTTTTTTTTTTTTTTTTTGGTCAAGAGTTTTTCTCTGGCCCTTATATCTCTATTCAATTTAAATTGTTTTCATTACTTCTAAATGTATAGACTCTTTTCTGATCTTTCAAAACTACTCATGTTGCTCCTCTAGTTTTTCCCATCTATGCTACCCTGGCATTGATTGTACTTTCAACCCCAGATTTTTCACTATGATTGAGAGAGTGATTCTCTGAATTTTCTTAAAAAATATATGTATTCCTATTTTTGAGATGTTGCCATCAATCATCCTTTCCTTTTTCAGCACATATTTCTTCAACTCTTTCAATATATTTATGACTCTTCTGTGGAACACTCATGAAAAAAATTTGCTGTCTCACTTTTTCCTATTTATGGCTCACACATTATTGATTTGTGCATGGGTCACAGTTATGATATTTTGTGGGGGAATGCTGGGAGGAAAAGTACAAATGGCTTCCATATAATATTACAGCACACCTTGGTACTGAGTTTCCCTGTCTTTTGGAGACTTATTGTTGTTTCCTTGATCACTTCTTCAGTGGTAAGGCTGCACTGCTTCCTAATTAATGAAATCCCCTTCTGTGTTGCATGAAGCTTCTAATGTTATTCCTCTTAAAGCACAGACATGGTCATGATCACAATCACCATTGTCAGACCATTGTTTTATGACAGGACTGTCTCTCTCTATCTGGTGATCTCTCCCCCTTATTTCTCTGCTTTGCTCCCTGCCTCTTTTGCTGTCACATTACAAGTAAAGAGGAAGTATATTAAATATATTCACACCAGAAGAAGGGGCAGTAGCATAAAGTATGAACTACATAAAAAAACTGATAGTTACTCTGAGATTACAAATTTGCCAGATATTTTAAATAAAATAGAGGAACTAAGTAACCAAAGAAATAACTACTTGCACAATTCCTCTTCTTATTGTATTCTTAAACCAGTATTTCTGATTTCATTCATACATAACCATATCTTTTGAACCTGCAAAGAATGAGTTGACCTGAATCTGAAATACTTCCATCAAGCATATTCCAAAGCCTCTATAGCATTGAATGTTTATGCATCACTTTCATGGATGAGTTCTTAAACATATATTTACATTTATAATAACTTCAAGAGTTCAACTAATTATGGGAGGGAATTTATAAAGAATTTTTTTAAATCATTTGTAGTACCATATAGGCACTGTGGTTGTTAAAGAGCCAAACTTGAAGAAATCCCAGAGAAGATAACCAAACCACAAATAGATATGAAATATTCTTGTTCTCACCAAGATGGCCCTTTGGCTGTGCCTTCTTTTCTGCATTCTGTATTTTTCCTCTTCCAATTGCACGTGGGAAGTTTTCTATACCAGGGCCTATGTGAAAAAAAAATTACAGGACACTTTTGTAAGGTAAATATAAGCATATGTGTTTGTGCATGCTTATGTGGATGGGTGTGCACTGTTATTTCTCCTCTATATTATTTCTCCTCTATATGTTTTTATTATAGAAGGTTTATTATAAAAGCTGTGGATCACAGAAACACACTACCTTAACCTTAAAGTGCCATTAGCTATCAGTATATTGAGATTAGAGAGGTTTAGTGATTTGGCCGAGTGCCACATTCAGGCAATGACAGAGTCAATGTAGAAACTGATAGCTCATAACTTCTCAGCAAGGGTCTTTTCCATAAACATGAAGTCTTTTTGTAGAGTTATATCATATGAGGGAGATTATCTGAATAGTAAGAATTTCATATATACATAAAAACACTGCACGTGGGACTTACATATGCAGTGAGTAGACACAACTTTTTTTCCCCAGGCTAGATGGAAACTGTATTCATCCTGGCACAGAATGATACTATGAGGCAGAGATAATTTGAAATTTCTAGGAAAAATGCAATGCCATCCCACCAATTTTAGGTTAAGTAACTGTAAAAAAAGGTGTATCAGTGGTTGGAAATAATAGCAAGTTCTTTGAGGGCTAATATAAAGTGCTCTTTCTCATGGACACTAGCACGTACAACTTCTAGCTGGGTCAATGAATTGGGTCACCTTGAAATAACATGAGCTATTATCTTACATCCTCTCTATTTGGGTATTTATGGGACTTTTACTTTTCAGTTGACTTTAGAAATAACTTCCTAGTCTAATGACAGAAGAAAATAGTATGAAATACATTTAAAGAGGTTGCTCATTACAAAGGAATAATTATCATTGATGACTGTCAGTCACCTGTTATGTAACATTTTGTGGGCAAATTATTTGTTCTATAAAGCATATACAATAGTCAGAAACTTATCATGATCCAGATAACATAGATGAGAAGTCTTGTTTTGAAGAAATGACTGGGCCTATGAATATTTAAAGTATGCATTATCACCATGTCAATACAGAGGTAATAGCATTTCAATGTACACAAAGGCAGAGACCACATGATGCATCATTACTTACATCAAAGACACATTGATAGGTAGAACAAATGTTCAATAATTAATTACCAACCTTTGTGAAAGTAGTAGAAGCTACAGAACCTCATAATTCCAGGATATTAGTGGTCACACATCACGTCTCTGCTCTGTCTCCAGTAGATCCAATTCTAAGAACTGATTAATTTTTTTTAAAGATTTATTTAAGGAACCCTCCTGCACTGCTGGTGTGAGTGCAAACTGGTCCAACCACTATGGAGAGCTGTGTGGAGATTTCTTGACCTACTAAACATAGAGCTTCCATATGATCCAGCAATTCCACTCCTAGGTATTTATCCAAAGGACACAAAAACATTAATTCCAAAGGGCACTGCACCCCTATGTTTATAGCAGCACTGTTTACAATAGCTAAGCTTTGGAAACAACCCAAATGCCCAAAAATAGATGACTGGATCAAGAAGATGTGGTGCATATACACCATGGAATATTACTCAGCATTCAAAAAAGATAAACACATGCAATTTGCAGCAACATGGATGGCGCTGGAAGGGATCATGCTCAGCAAAATAAGCCAGAAAGAAAAAGAAAAATACCGGATGGTCTCACTCATAGCAGGAATCTAGAAAACTTAAATAAGGGACCAAGAAAAATAATAACTATAAGAAGGAAAATATCAAAATCAACAAACAACTATGAACCAGAGACACTCTATGGGGGGTGAGGGAGGCGGGGAGGGGAGGGATTGGGGTCAAAATAAGGGGGTTGCAATTGTATGGGGAATATAAAAATAAAATTTAAATTTAAAAAAAATAAAGTTTTACATAACAAAAAAAAGATTTATTTATTCTTATACAAGAACTGGGGTACAGGCCATAGGGGCGGGAGGGTGAGAGGATTCACCAGAGACAAAGTGGGGAACAGAACAGGCAGACGACAGAAATACATTGCTGAGGGGAGCAGAGGGCGCAACAGGAGAGGTCTGCTGCGTCATGTGGGATTCTTGCCAGCCGGCCAGGATTGAACCTGCTGCTTGTAATTGGTATATGTACCACATCTTCTTGATCCAGTCATCTATTTTTGGGTATTTGGGTTGTTTCCAAAGCCTAGCTATTGTAAATAGTGCTGCTATAAACATAGGGGTGCAGGTGCTCTTTGGAGAATGGCACGTATTAAAAAAAACTAGTAACAACAAATGTTGGCGAGGATGTGGAGAAAATGGAACTCTCCTGCACTGCTGGTGGGAGTGCAAACTGGTCCAACCACTATGGAGAGCTGTGTGGAAATTCCTCAGCTTACTAAAGATAGAGCTTCCATATGATCCAGCAATTCCACTCCTAGGTATTTACCCAAAGGACACAGAAACATTAATTCCAAAGGGCACCTGCACCCCTATGTTTATAGCAGCACTATTTACAATAGATAAGCTTTGGAAATAACCCAAATGCCCAAAAATAGATGACTGGATCAAGAAGATATGGTACATATACACCATGGAATATTACTCAGCATTCAAAAAAGATAAAACACATGCAATTTGCAGCAACATGGATGGCGCTGGAAGGGATAATGCTCAGCGAAATAAGCCAGAAAGAAAAAGAAAAATGCCTCACTCATAGCAGGAATCTCGAAAACCTAAATAAGGAACCAGGAAAAAGAATAACTATAAGAAAGAAAAAATCAAAATCAACAAACAACTATGAACCAGAGACACACCGTGGGGTGAGGGGGGGGGAAGGAGGGAATGGGGTCAACATAAGGAGGTTGCAATTGTATGGGGAATATAAAAATAAAAAAAATAATAAAAAAATAAATAAAAGAATTAATGAGCCACATTTCATGATGACAACATGAGTTACAACACAAAACCAGTGCCATTGTTAGATTTTTTTAAGCCATTCTAGGTTTACTTCAAAATAAAAGAAAACAGTTTCTTGAATCAAGAAAGTATGGGAACCTCAGATAAGCAAGGCATGATCAAATACCATTTAAGGCAAGAATTAAGTTAATGTCTAAGAATTGAAAGATATCCTCTGCAGAATCTGACAATCAAGTGAGGGTCGTAATTTCCCTGTTTCAAAATATCTTCCCATTGCTTTAAATCTTTCTAAGAATATCTTGACACTTGTCAAATTTCCAAGGGAAACTGGATCCCGATGTTTCCCTGTCCTTTAGAGGTCTGTTATAGCTGTTTGCCTGATTATCTATATAGAGGTTAAGCTGCACTGTTTCCTAATGCATGATGTCTCCTGAAGTACAGCCTGTGGCTTCTGATGTAGCTCCCCTGAGGGCACAGATGTGGGGACAATCACAGTCACCACAGATGACTGATGTTTTATGACAGTGTTCTCTCTGGATGTTTCTTTTTCCTTACTTCTCTGCTGAGCTCTCTGCCTCCTATGCCGCCATGCCACAGAAAAAGTGGCAGAGCATCAAACCCTATGAACTCAGGCAAAGGGGCACAAGCATAAACTACACAGCAAAACTGACAACTACTCCATCTGAGACTATCAATTTGCTTGATATTATAATGATCTAGAAAGAATCAGTAGCCAATGAAATAACTACCTGCTCAATTTTTCTTATCAAATTCATAATCTAGCATTTCTGCTTTTGAATTTACACAACAATATACTTTCTAGTCTGCAAAAATCTGAGTGGATCTGCATCAGAAATACATCCACTAAGGATATTCCAAAGCCCCTAGACCACTGAATATTTAAGCCTCACTTTCAATGATGAGTGTTCGGTCTTATAACAGGTAGAGGTTTCTATTCATAATAATGCCTGCAAGAGTTGGACTAATAATAGCAAGGAATTTATGAAGAACTTTTTTTTAATAGATTGTAGTAGCATATTGGCACTGTAGTCAATAAAAGATCCAATCTTGAAGAAACCCAGAGAAAATAACTAAACAACAAATAGGTATGAAATATTCTTGTCCTCACCAGGATGACTTTTTGATGCTTTCCTGGTTTCCCCATGTGTAACACCTCTGCCAATTGCACCCGCAAATTGTTCCATAACAGAGTCTGCACAAGAGGAAATAAAAAAAACAAGTATTTTTAATATACTTACATAAATATTACTATTTTTATTTGTACATGAACATGCAGATGTACATGCACTCATATTTCTCCTCTACATTATTTTGCCTCTCTATAATGTTTTATTATAGAAGGATTATAATGAAAGGGTGATGCAGAAACACACTACCTTAAACTGAAAGCTCCATTAGCACTCAGAAGAAGATTGGTATTGAGATTAGAGAGGTTTCTGCTTTTGAATATACACAGTAATATATTTTCTAGTCTGCAAAATTTTGAGTAGATCTGCATCAGAAATACACCAATTAAGCATATTCCAAAGCCTCTATACCACTGAATATTTAAGCATTACACTTTCTTTGATGAGTTTTCAAACTTTTAGTATACAGCTCTTTCTCCATTCATAACTGCAACTGTTGAACTAATTATTGAATGCAAATTATTAAGATTTTTTAAAATAATGTTGTAGCAACATAATGGCACGGCACTGTGATCATGAAAAGATGCAAATTTGAAGAAATCCCAGAGAAAATAGCTAAAAAAAAAAAAAAAAAGGTATGAAATATTTTTGTGCTTACCATGATGACTCTGTGGTTGTTTCTTGGTTTCCCCATGAGGTGTAGCTCTTGCAATCATCTCAGTGAGTTTTTCTAGTAGACTGTCTATATATTAAAAAAAGTATTTTCAATATATTCATGTAAGGTAAATATTAACACATGTATTTTTGTACAAGCACATGTGGATGTATATGCACTCATATTTCTTCTCTACATCATTTCCCCTCTCTATAAAGCTCTTATTATAGAGGGATTATAATGAAAGGGTGATGCAGAAAAACATTAGCAATCAGAAGATTGAGATTGAGATTAGAGGGGTTTAGTGATTTGGCCAAGGTGACACTCAACGATAAAATCAACACATGAATTGATTCTCCTTAACTCCTCAACTATAGCTATTCCTAGAAAAAAATGTTAAGGTTTTTCATTCAAATGAGTTTATCTCAGTAATAAGTATTTCATGTGTCATGAAAGACACATAAAAAAGTCTTTTCCATATAATATTGTAGCACATCTTGACAATGAATTTCCTTGTCCTTTAGAAGCTTGTTGTTGTTTTCCTGATTATATAATGTGTGGTTAGGCCATGCTGTTTCCTATTGTATGAAATCTTCCTGCAGTACAGTTTAAGGCTTCTAATGTTGGTGCTGGGAAGACACAGATGTGGGAACAATCACAGTCACCTCTTTGTAACTGTTGTTTTATAGCAGGGCTGCTTTCTCTCTGGTTGATTCTTTCCTGCACTTCTCTGCTAAGCTCTCTGCCTCCTCTGCTTTCACACCACAGATCAAGAAGTTCTGTATCATAAACTGTGGCCATGGTAAGGGCATTAACATGCAAAAGAATGAAATTAGACCACAGTCTCACACCATAAACCAAAATCAGCTAAAATGGATAAAAAACTTGGAGGTAAGACCTGAAACCATAATATATAGAGAAGCAAACAGGCAAAATGCATCAAGACATAACCTCAGATGTCTACAGAATTCCCCTGCAGCAAGGAAAAATAAAAGAATATAAACAATTAGAACTACATCAAATTAAAATGTTTCTGTACAGTGAAAGATTGTAACTTAAATGAACAGGCACCCTACCAAATGGGAGAATATACTTTCACACCATACATCTGACAGGGACTGATATCAAAGATCCAAAAACAACCCATACAACTCAAGAAAAAGAAAACAAATATCCCAATCACAAAAATGGGCCGAGGAGCTAAAAAGGCACTTCTCCAAGAAGACATACAGATGGCCAAAAGTACACAAAAGATGTTCATCAACACTTATTATCAGGAAATGAAATCAAAACCCCACTGAGAAGCCACCTTACATCTATGAGAATGGCCCAACCAAAAAGACCAAAACCAGCAAGTACTGGCAAGGGCATGGAAAAAAGGGATCCTCTTACCCTGTTGTTGGGAATGTAGTCTTATGCACCCTTTATGGAAGCAGTGTGGGTGTTTATCAAAAGAACAAAAGTAGTTCTGCCACATTACACAGCAACCAAACCCCCTCCTAGATATCTATTCCCAAACTACAAAAACCCTAATTTGAAAGGAAACCGTCACTCCCATGTTTATAGCAGCAGTTTTTATAATAGATAATAGAAGAAACCTAAAGGCCCTCAAACAGACTAGTGGAGCATGATGATATAGTTTATTTGCATAATGGAATATTATTCAGCAATCAAAAAAGATACATTCATGCCATTTGTAGCAGCATGTGTAGAGCTAGAAGGGCTTATACGAAAGTACATAAGTCAGCAGGAGAAAGATAAATACTGGATGGTGTCACTTAGATGTGGAATATAGAAAAACTAAATGAAGGGTCACACAAAGACAAACTTCAAAACCAACCATTAAACTGACCACTGATCTTCAGCTTCAATTGAGGGATAGGGAAGAAGAGGGATGAAAATATGGGGAGAAGAGGAAACTAATGGACTATGCTGGTGGTTATGGATGCACTGATGGACTAGGGGTAGGTGGTAGAATCTTATACTCTCATAATTCTAATAAAACAATGGAACTTTAATACCAATTAAATGGGTCATTCACACAAATTGTAAACTATATAATGAAACTGATGATCTCTCCATTTGAGATTATCAATTTGCCTGATAATTTAATGATATAGAATCAATAGCCAATGAAATAACTACCTGCTCAATTCCTATTCATATCATATTCACAAGGTAGCATTACTGCTTTTGCACATTCACCACAGTATCTTTTCTAAACTGCAAAAGAAACTGAGTAGACCAGCATCTGAAATACTTCCATTAAGCATATTCCAAGGTCTCTACGACATTGAATGTTTCAGCATCACTTACACAGATAAGTTCTTAAATTTGTATGTACCTATTTTTCCATTCTAAATAACAGGAAGAGTTCATGAATTATAGGAGCAAATTATGAATTATTTTTAAATCATTTTGTAGTAGTTTTTAGGAACTGTGGTTATTTCAGATTCAAACTTGGAGAAAATATCTAAGCCACAAAGAAACTGAAATATCCTCGCCCTTACCAATATGACTCCTCGATGGTTCCTTCACTGCAGGTATTATAGCTCTTTCAGTCACATCTACGTAGTGTTCTATATAAGGGTCAATAGACATAGTTAAAAAAAAAGAATATATTCAATCAATTTTGTAAGGTAAATATTAACATATGTGTGTTTGTGCAAATGTGTGGAGGTGTGCACGCTGTTATTTCTGTCATTAATGATATTTTTACTTAGGAGGATTATAATGAAAGCTGTGGTTTGCCTAAATATACTCTTAAACAAAAGAGTCATTAGCAAGGAGAAAAGGCTTGTTATATTAAAATAAGAGAGGCTTAGAGGTTTGCCAAGGTGACAAATCTAGGCAATGTCAAATTCGATGCATAAACTGATTCTTTGTAATTCCTTGACTAGTGTCTTTTCCAGAAAACATGAAGTTTTTTTCAGTATTACATCATATGAGGGGGTTTATCTGATAATTAGAATTTCATGTATACACTAAATACATATCATGAAGGATTGATATCCACAGTGAGACAGGACATAACATTTTTTCCCCAGGTAAAGGTGGAAATTATATTCATCCTTGTCACAGAAAGTTACTGTAAGTCAGAAATACTTTGATTTTTCCAGGAAAACTGCAATGCCCATTTCCCCTTTAAGGTGATGTAAGTGTAAAGGAGGTTGTATTAGTGGTGAAAAAAAATAGTAAGTAATTTGTGTGCTAATATAAAGTGCTCTCCCTCAAGGTCATTATCATGTAGAAATTGTAGCTGGGTCGATGAAATGGGTCATCAGCAGTAATGTGTTCTATCATCTTGAAACTCTTTCTATTTGAGTATTTATATGATTTGTTCAGTTGACTTTAGAAAGAACTCTTTAGATCTGCAAACCATCATTTTATTCATCAGAGAAGAATCCCAAAGTGTATGAATTAAAGGAATTCATAAGCCACATATCATGATGGTAACATGAGTTACAACAACCCCAAAACAGTGCAAATTAGCAGATTTATTTTAGCCATTTTAGGTTTATGTCAAAGGATGTAAATTAAAAAACAGACCTTTTTGAATCAAGAAAGCACAGAAACCTCAGGTAAGCAAGAGGCATTCAAATACCATGTCAGAGCCTCCCTGGTGATGCAAGGGGTTAAGCACTGCCCTGTGAAGCAATCCATAACCTCTGCAGCACGAGTTTGATCCCCAGCCAGCCATGGAGTTTTTCACATGGCGCAGCAGACCTCTCCTGTCTCGCCCACTGCTCCCCTCAGCAGTGTATTTCAGTCAGTCTGCCTGTTCTGTAACCCACTCTGTCTCTGGTGAATCCTCTCACCCCCTGCATCTTTGGCCTGTACCCCAGCTCTAGTATGCATAAATAAATAAACGGTTTTTTAAAAAAAATGTTTCTCTAATAAACTATCAATTTGCTTGGAAAGAAGAAAACAAATACCATTTAATGTGAAAAAAAAACAAATACCATTTAAAGTAAGAATGAGTTCATGTCTAAAAATTTTAAATTATTCTCTCAAGAATCTGACAATCGAGTGATGGTCATAATTTCCCTGCTTCAAAATATCTTCCCTTTGCTTTAAATCTTTCCAAGACTATCTTAACACTTGTAGATCACTGAGCTATTTTCCATTCAATGTGCCTTTCATATCATCCAATTCAATGTTTTCTTTAAAACTTACATTGAGATATGTGATAGCAATATAGCCAAGTGTTGAATCCACTTCATTAATTAGTTACTCTAATTAAATTCCAGTGAGGCATAGAATTGTAATTCCTAACTAGCTCCATTACCTCTTTTCACTGTGGAGCTATTATATGTCTATTGTGCCTACACATATGAGGAGGCCATTTGTTATAAATATTTCAACATTTGACTTGAAGTCATTGAATGAAGCTGAGAGAAGAAAGAGATAGTATATATTTATAATTATGTGTTACATTGATTCATAATTTCTGGTATCTGCATTAGTTTCTATGCAATGCAGCTAACACACTATCATCTTCTTACTCAACACATGACCGCCCCTACAAGTCATCTATGGGATGCTACTATGGTATATATGGATTTTCCAAATTTTATAGGCCCAACAAAGCACCAGTATAGATACTGTTATAAACAATTACCTTTGAAACGAATTAAGATGAGAAAGGAGATAAGATATGCTTTCATATGGTACTTTGGATTCATACAAATCCTTTTCCATAGTTTTGGGGAGATGTTTTCAAAAGCCTGTCTGATGTCAATTGCTTTCAGTCTGAAAATATTTCTTTACTATTTCCAGTAAAGCAGATGTCTAGCAGAGAGTAACCTCACTTTTTATTCATGGGTGTGCTTTTGCTTCACTATAATTTTTGAGGGATAATTTTCCTGAATATATTATTCTTAGTGTATCATTTTTTTCTTTCAGCATTTTTAATCTGCCATCTATCTCTCTGCTTTCTGGCCTCCCCAGTTTCCCAATGCAGAGTCAGAAGTCCAGTATACTGGCTGCTGCTTGACATGTGAGTTACGTATTCCCTTTGAGGCATTCAACATTTCCTCTGTCTTTGTCCTTATCATTCACTATGCTGAGTTTGGGAGTGAATGTCTTGGTACATACTCTGTTTAGATGGAGTTTGCTTAGTACAGATTTATATTTATTCATATTTATCAACGAATATCTTTCCATTTTCTCAGTCACTGTCCTTCTGTGAATTTTTCCTGCCCCTTGGTATATCTGCTCTATTTAAATGTTCCCATTATTTTAAGTGTGTAGACTCTTCAGACCTTTCAAGGCTACTTTGGCTCCCTAGTTATTCCTGTCTACTTCATGTCAGTATTTCAAATTTCAGATTTTTCATTGTGATTGTGAGAGTATATCTCAATTATTCTTTTTATATTCCTCTTTGTTGTGTCGCTGCCATTAATCTTCCTTTCCATTTCTCCAGTTTCCTTGAACTCTTTCTAAATATCTCTAACTTTTCTCTGGACTACTACATTTGAGATACACGCAAGATCATTTTGGTGTCTCCCATTTTCCAGTGTATGGTTCATACTTTTCTATTTCTTTCATGGACAAAATTGTGATATTTTGTATTGTGAGTGTGAGGGGTCAGAGGGTAGTACAAATGGTCTTTGCAAAGAATATTGTAGTCCAATTGGATCCTGATGCTTCCCTGTCCTTTAGAGGTCTGTTATTGTTGTTTGCCTGATTATCTATACAGAGGTTAAGCTGCACTGTTTCTTATTGTATGATGTCTCCTGAAGTACAGCCTGTGGCTTCTGATGTAGCTCCCCTGAGGGCACAGATGTGGGGATAACTGCAGTCACCTAGATGACTGATGTTTTATGACAGTGTTCTCTCTCTGGATGTTTCCTTCCCTTACTTCTCTGCTGAGGCTCTCTGCCTCCTATGCCTTCATGCCACAGAAAAACCCTATGAACTCAGGCAAAGGGGCACAAGCATAAACTACACAGCAAAACTGACAACTACTCTATCTGAGACTATCAATTTACCGGATATTTTAATGATCTAGAATGAATCAGTAGCCAATGAAATAACTACCTGCTCAATTTTTCTTATCATATTCATAATCTAGCATTTCTGCTTTTGAATATACACAACAATATACTTTCTAGTCTGCAAAAATTTGAGTGGATCTGCATCAGAAATATATCCATTAAGGATAACTCCAAAGCCACTGAATATTTAAGCCTCACTTTCAATGATGAGTTTTCAATCTTATAACAGGTAGAGGTTTCTATTCATAATAATACCTGCAAGAGTTGGAATAATAATAGCAGGGAATTTATGAAGAACTTTTTTAATAGGTTTAGTAGCATATTGGCACTGTAGTCAATAAAAGATCCAATCTTAAAGAAACCCAGAGAAAATAACTAAACAACAAATAGGTATGAAATATTCTTGTCCTTACCAAGATGACTTTTTGATGCTTTCTTGGTTTCCCCATGTGTAATATCTCTGCCAATTGTATCTGTAAATTGTTCTATAATAGAGTCTGTACAAAAGAAAATAAAAAACAAGTATTTTTAATATACTTATGTAAATATTACTGTTTTTTGTTTGTACATGAACATGCAGATGTATATGCACTCATATTTCTCCTCTACATTATTTTGCCTCTCTATGATGTTTTATTGTAGAAGGTTTATAATGAAAGGGTAATACAGAAAAACACTACTTTAACCAGAAAGCAATATTAGCATTCAGAAGAAGATTGGGATTGAGATTAAAGAGGTTTAGGGATTTGATCAAGGTAATATATGTAGGCAATGAGGAAATCAATTCATGAATTGATTCTCCTTAATTCCTCAACTACAGCTAGTCCTAGAAAAATGTTATGGCCCACAAAAATGGGCCGAGGAGCTAAACAGACACTTCTCCAAAGAAGAAACACAGGGCCAAAAGACTCAAAAGATGTTCATCATCAAGACTTATTATCAGGGAAATTCAAATCAAAACTTCATTGAGGAGGGGGCGGAGCAACATGGCGGCGAGGAGACGCTGCGAGTAAGATCTCCCATTAAAAAAGTTAATAGGGAGGAAAGCGGCAGGTCCCAGTGAGAACTGGGACACGGAAGATAAACGGGTGACTCCAGCAAACTACCCGAAGAAGAAAGTGGCCAGAAAAGAGGACTAGAAGGGAGGGAAGCGCAGAACCCTGCTCCCCTCCCCCGCCCACAGAGGCGGCACTCTCCGACCTGCAGAGAGGCGGGAAACAACAAACTAAAACGACCAACAAGAAGAAACGACGCAGCAAGCGGGACTGTGAGTGGAAAGGAACTATTGCAGCCACCACACCCCGTGAACGGGAGCTGTGGAGAACCCTGCAGGATTCGCCGCGGCGGTGAGCGAACGGCTCCGGGCGCCATTAGAGAAGAACAAAGACCCCGGGAGACGCGCACACAGCCCGGGCTGCCGGTAAGCCTGCGCGGGAAAGCAGCGCGCTCGGGGAGCTTGAAAAGCAAGTGCAGACCGGAATCGCGGCTGCCCAGGTACCCGCGCCTGCGACCTAGGCTTGCGAGGAGACGACCTAGGCTTGCGGGGAGACGCGCGGAGGTCCTCACTGAGGTGAAGGTCCCTCCCTGAGTGAGCAGGAACCAGGCACCGGGCACGGGAGCAGTGCAAAAGGCGCCATTCCCGCGCCACTGAACTGGGCTACAGCCCGCGTCCTGGAACTGAGGGCTTTGAACTGAGACCCGGGGCACGAAAATTCGGGGCATGGGTTCTCCACGACGGTGGGGCACAAGGCAGACACAGCACCCCAAAGCTGTTGAGGTGTACCCTACCATTCCCGCTCTGTTCCCTGTCCCACGGGGTGGGGGGGGCGAAAAACAGCCCCCCAAGGACAATAGGAGAGATCTCTGGCGCCACCTAGCGACCAGGAAAAAAAAGTCACTAACACCCCATAGAACAGGAACTTTCTTAAGACTGCTTGAAAAGGGCAGAAGGCTTCTGCAGTGGCCAGCCGGGAAGTTATTCCACGCCAGGCCCCTTCCGACCAGCAGTCTGAGCCCACAGAGGGAGCAGGCACCCACGTCCGGGGCAGACCGGGTGCGCAGAAGAGTGTGCCTGAAACCGGAGGCACAGGGACTGCATCCCGCTTCGCCATTTGAGAACAGGGACATTTCTTCAGTAAAAACTGCCTAAAACCAGCAGAAAGCTCCCCCAGAAGGCAGAGATGGCTCCTGGAAGAGCCAGAGGGGAGCGGAGAAGTTCACCCAAGATGCCAGTCAGTCCGAGCATCACAGTGTCCCAACGCATACTACAAATTAGAAAACAGACAGTAGGGAGTAGAAGAACCACACGCAACCTAACAACTCCTCAGGAAAGAAGCACACCACAAAAAGAAAACCACTACCCAGATTGCAACGACAGCAACTTGGAAGAACTTCTGAGCCTTCCAGAAAGAGAATTTAAAATTGCCATGATTAAAAAAGTGATAGATCAGAAGAAGGAAATTGAGTCCCTAAAGAGGGAAAACAATGGTCAGAAGAATGAAATTGAGTCCCTAAAGAGGGAAGTAAAAGAAATGCAGGAGATCAAAGAATTAATGGAGGAACTAAACAACTCCGGGAAAAGCAAAGAAAGCAGAATAGATGAAATGGAAGAACGAATAAGTTCTCTTGAAGACACAGAAATAAAAAGAACCAAAACAGAAAAGGAAAGAGAAGTACGAAGGAAAAAGAATGAAGAAAGACTTAGAGAACTATCTGACTCCATGAGGAAAGGAAATATAAGAGTTATAGGAATTCCAGAAGGAGAGGAGAGAGATGTAGGAACAGAGAAAATATTCCAGGAGATAATTGAAGAGAACTTCCCAAATGCGAAGAAGGAGCTGAAAATTGATATACAAGAAGCAAGAAGAACACCAAACTTCCACGACGAAAGGAAAAACACAGCAAGACACATAATAGTAAAGCTCCCAAGAATCCAGGACAAGGAAAAAATAATGAAGCTGACAAGAGGGAAGAAACAGATAACATTCAAAGGAAAACCAATCAGGCTGACATCAGACTTCTCTGAAGAAACACTACGGGCAAGGAGAGAGTGGAGGGACATAGTCAACAGACTCCAAGAAAACAGATGCCAACCAAGAATACTCTATCCCGCAAAGCTCTCTTTCCTCCATGAAGAAAGAATATGGACCTTCCCAGACAAAGAGAAACTCCGGAATTTCATTACGACTAAACCCCCACTCCAAAAAATACTACAAGGAATCCTAAAGCCAGAACCTCAGAGGGACGAATAACAACGAAAGAAGACCAAAAAAAAAAAAAATTTATTAAAAGAATAAATAAAATCAAAGGAAAGACAAACATAATGGCAAATACAGATGCTAACATATCAATATTAACTCTAAATGTAAATGGACTAAACTCTTCAATAAAAAGACACAGAGTTGCAGCCTGGATTAAGAAACAAAACCCAACCTTTCGCTGTCTCCAGGAAACACATTTAGCTACAAAAGATAAAAATAGGCTCAAAGTCAAAGGATGGAAAACAATCCTACAAGCAAATGGGCCAAAAAAGAAAGCAGGAACAGCTATACTTATATCAGATAAAACAGACTTCAAACTCAAAAAAATAAAAAGAGACCCCAATGGTCACTACATTATGATTAAGGGGACAATACTTCAAGAAGAAATAACACTCATTAACATATACTCACCAAACGAAAGAGCACCAAAATATATCAGACAACTGTTGTCCTCTCTGAAAACAGACATCAGAGAAAACACATACGTAGTGGAAGACTTCAACACACCACTATCAACAATGGATAGATCAACAAGACAAAAAATAAGTAAAGAAACTAAAGCTCTAAATAAGGACCTAGAGCATTTGGGCTTAACAGACATCTATAGAACACTAAACCCAAAAAAAACGGAGTACACATTTTTCTCAAGCGCACATGGATCATTCTCCAGGATCGATCACATACTGGGGCACAAGACAAACATCAACAGATACACCAAGACTGAAATCATACCAACCATCTTTTCTGACCACGAAGGCATCAAACTAGAAATAAATCATAAAAAGAAGGCAAGGAACTATCCTACCTCATGGAGATTAAAAGCCACACTACTGGAAGACCACTGGACTAATGAGGAGATCAAAGAAGAAATTAAAAAATTCTTTGAATTGAATGACAAGGAGGACACCAATATCCTAAATGTATGGGATGCAGCAAAAGCAGTAATAAGAGGAAAATATATAGCAATAGAAGCTCACATCAAAAAACAAGAAAGAACTCAAAGAAACAACCTAATCTCGAAGCTCAAAGATCTAGAAAAAGAACAACAAAAAAACCCCAAATCCAGTAGAAGAAAAGAAATAATAAAAACCAAAGCAGAAATAAATGAAATTGAAACTAAAAAAGCAATCCAAAAGATCAATGAAACCAAGAGCTGGTTCTTTGAAAAAATAAATAAAATAGACAAACCCCTAGCCAGGCTCACAAAGGAAAAAAGGGAGAAAGCACAAATACACAGGATCATAAATGAAAGAGGAGAAATCACAACGGACACAGCAGAAATCAAAAGAATAATCAGTAACTACTATGAACAGTTATATGGAAACAAGTTCAACAATCTAGAGGAGATGGACAAATTCCTACAACTCTACAATCACCCAAAGCTAGATAAAGAAGAAATAGAACACCTAAACAGACCAATTACAAGCAGCGAAATTGAAATGGTAATCAAAAACCTCCCCAAAAACAAAAGCCCAGGACCTGATGGATTTACAAATGAATTCTACCAAACATTCAGAGACGAATTAGTGCCTATCCTTCACAAACTCTTCCAAAAAATTGAGAAGGAAGGGACAATACCAAACACGTTCTATGAAGCCAACATTACACTAATACCAAAACCGAATAAGGACAACACAAAAAAGGAAAACTATAGGCCAATCTCCCTAATGAACACTGATGCAAAAATCCTCAATAAAATTTTAGCTATCAGAATCCAACAATGTATCCATAAGATAATTCACCACGACCAAGTTGGATTCATTCCAGGGGCACAAGGATGGTTTAACATCCGAAAATCAATCAACGTTATCCAACACATCAACAAAAAGAAATATAAAAACCATATGATAATATCAATAGATGCTGAGAAAGCTTTCGACAAAGTGCAACACCCATTCATGATAAAAGCCCTTGAAATTCTTGGGATACAAGGAACATACCTCAACATCATAAAGGCCATCTATGACAAGCCAACAGCCAGCATCATTCTCAATGGTGAAAAGCTGAAAGCAATTCCATTAAGATCTGGAACAAGACAAGGATGTCCACTCTCACCACTGCTTTTCAATATAATACTGGAAGTCCTAGCCAGAGCAATAAGACAAGAGAAAGACATCCAAGGAATCCAAATAGGAAAAGAAGAAGTCAAACTATCACTATTTGCAGATGATATGATAATATACATAGAGAACCCCAAAAACTCCACAGAAAAACTAATTCAACTCATCAGTCAGTTCAGTAAAGTGGCAGGATACAAAATCAACACGCAAAAGTCAGTAGCCTTCCTATACACAAACAATAAATCTGAAGAAGAAGAAATCAAAAAAACCACCCCTTTTATTATTGAAACAAAAAAAATCAAATATTTGGGAACAAATCTAACCAAAGAGGTAAAGGACCTATACAAAGAAAACTATAAAACACTGTTAAAAGAAATAGAAGAAGACACAAAGAAATGGAAAGACATCCCCTGCTCATGGATTGGAAGAATAAACATTATTAAAATGGCCATCCTACCAAAAGCAATATACAGATTCAATGCTATTCCAATCAAAATCTCAATGGCATTCTTCAAAGAAATAGAACAATTATTGATGAAATTCATATGGAATCACCAAAAACCCCAAATAGCCAAAGCTCTCCTGAAAAAAAAAGAAGGAAATGGAGGCATCAAACTCCCAGACTTCAAACTATACTACAAAGCCATAATCATCAAAACTGCATGGTATTGGAACAAGAACAGACATACAGACCAATGGAATCGAATAGAAAATCCAGAAATAAACCCACAGATTTATGGTCAACTAATCTTTGACAAAGGAGCAAAGACTATGCATTGGAGCAAAGAAAGTTTGTTCAATAAATGGTGCTGGGAAAACTGGGTCGCTACATGCAAAAGAATGAAGCTTGACCACTACCTCACACCATACACAAAAATCAACTCAAAATGGATTAAAGAACTAGACATAAGACCTGAAACCATAAAATACATAAAAGGAAATATAGGCGAAACACTACGGGATTTGCACATCAAAGACATCTTTACAGACACATCACCCAAAGCAGTGATAGTGAAGACAAAGATAAACAGCTGGGACTACATCAAATTAAAGAGCTTCTGCACAGCAAAAGAGACAATAACAAAAACAAAGAGAAACCCCACCAACTGGGAGAACATTTTTGCACCCAACACTAATGATAAAGGACTGATCACAAAAATCTGCAAAGAGCTGATGAGACTCAGCAACAACAAAGAAAATAATCCAGTCAAAAAATGGGCAGAAGAGCTAAAAAGAAACTTCTCTGAAGAGGAAATGCAAATGGCCAACAGACATATGAAAAATGTTCAACATCACTTGTAATCAGGGAAATGCAAATCAAAACTACCATAAGATACCATCTCACACCAGTGAGAATGGCATATATTAAAAAAAACTAGCAACAACAAATGTTGGCGAGGGTGTGGAGAAAAAGGAACTCTTCTGCACTGTTGGTGGGAGTGCAAACTGGTCCAACCACTATGGAGAGCTGTGTGGAGATTTCTGGACCTACTAAACATAGAGCTTCCATATGATCCAGCAATTCCACTCCTAGGTATTTACCCAAAGGACACAGAAACATCAATTCCAAAGAGCACCTGCACCCCTATGTTTATAGCAGCACTGTTTACAATAGCTAAGCTTTGGAAACAACCCAAATGCCCAAAAGTAGATGACTGGATCAAGAAGATGTGGTACATATATACCATGGAATATTACTCAGCATTCAAAAAAGATAAACACATGCAATTTGCAGCAACATGGATGGCGCTGGAAGGGATCATGCTCAGTGAAATAAGCCAAAAAGAAAAAGAAAAATACCGGATGGTCTCACTCATAGCAGGAATCTAGAAAACTTAAATAAGGGACCAGGAAAATGAATATAAGAAAGTGAAAATCAAAATCAACAAAAAACTATGAACCAGAGACACTTTTTGGGGGTGGGGGGCGGGAGGGGAAGAATTGGGGTCAGAATGGGGCGTTTGCAATTGTATGGGGGAATATAAAAATAAAATTTAAGATTAAAAAAAAAAAAAAAAAAAAAAAACTTCATTGAGATGTCACCTTATATTTGTGAGAATGGTACAACCAAAAGACCAGAAACAGCAAGTACTGGCAAAGACCTGGCAAAAAGGGACCCTCTTACACTGCTGTTGGGAATATGGCTTGGTTCAGCCCCTACAGAAAGCAGTGTGGGTGTTTATCCAAAGAATAAAAGTAGATCTGCCATATTACCCAGCAATTCCACTCCTAGGTATCTATCAAAAAAATACAAAAACCCTAATTTGAACGGAAGTCAACATTTCCACATTGATAGCAGCACTGTTTATAATAGTCAAGGTATGGAAGAAACCTAAATGCTGAAAAACAGAGGGGCAGATGAAGATGATTTAGCATATACATAATGAAATATTACTTAGCAATCAAAACAGATAAACACAAGCCATTTGTAGTAACATGGATGGAACTGGAGGGGCTTATAAAAAGTAAGTAAGTCAGAAGGAGAAAGATAAATACTGGATGGATTTCTGTCATTATAATGATATTTTTATTTAGAAGGATTATAATGAAAGTTGTGGTTTGCCTAAATATACCATCTTAACCAAAAGAGACATTAGCAACTTGTATTAAAATAAGAGAGATTTAGAGGTTTGCCAAAGTGAGACATTTAGGCAATGTCAAAATCGATGCATAAACTGATTCCTCATAATTCCTTAACTATGTCTTTTCCTAGACAATATGAAGGGTTTTATAGTGTCATGTAATATGAGGGAATATACCTGAATATTAGGAATTTCATGTGTACACTAACACACATCACGAAGGATTGATATCCACAGTGAGAAAGGATATCAACATTTTTCCCCAGGTAAAGATGGAAATTATGCTCAATCTTGTCACAGAAGGATACTAGGAGTCAGAAACACTTTGTTTTTTCCAGGAAAAGTGCAATGCCCATCCTTCAACCTACTCTAGGATACATAAGTAAAGGAGGTTGTATTAGTGGTAGAAAGAAATGCAATTAATTATGTTCTTATAGAAACATAAGAGGTCATTATTATGACCTCTTGGGGTCATTAACGTGTAGAACTTCTAGCTGGGTTGATAAAATGGGTCATTTGCATTAAGATATACTATGCATATCTGCATTTAGCATTTACGTGACTTTTGTTCACTTGACTTTAGAAAACATTTTTTATATTGAAAACAAAATTAAATAGTAGAAAATCCATTTAAAATAATTTCAAAAAGAATAATTATAGTTGATAACTATTGTTCATATGTTGGATAAAGTTTACTGGGCCAAATACTGGTTCTATACAGCATGTAACCACAGTCAGAAAACTGTCATGATCCAAATAAAGATAGAAAATCTTGTTTTGAAGAAGTGAGTTAATCACCGAAATTAAAGTCTGTACTAACACCATGGCAACACAGATAAACCATTGCTGCAATGTAAACATTGCAAACAGATGGGCATGATTAAATAAACAAAAGACACATTAGATGGGTATATCTAGTGTTCCATAATTACCAACACTTGTGCAAGTATTATAAGCTATAAAACAACGTAACGGGAATATTGGTGGACATACATCAGTCCTGTAGTTCTTTCTCCAATAGATACATTGTAAGAACTTCATAATTTGAATTAAAAGAGCAAAGTATTCTTAGATAACTATGGATTCATTAACAATAGTCCTAGAGTTACCCAAAGGACACAGAAACATCAATTCCAAAGAGCACCTGCACCCCTATTTTTTTTTATGTTAATATATTTTCTTTATAAAAGAAATCAGACATCATGAATTCAGCTTTATCATTCCCCATCACAATTTCCTCTACATCTCTTCAAATAATGATTACTAACTTGCCCACTTAAAAAAAGTTTTACTTACATGTATTTGCTCATGGAAAATATATCTAACCCTGCTTTACTGTGTTTTTTTTTTTTAAATCTTAAATTTTATTTTTATATTCCCCCATACAATTGCAAATGCCCCATTCTGACCCCAATCCTTCCCCTCCCGCCCCCCACCCCCCAAAAAGTGTCTCTGGTTCATAGTTTTTTGTTGATTTTGATTTTCACTTTCTTATATTCATTTTCCTGGTCCCTTATTTAAGTTTTCTAGATTCCTGCTATGAGTGAGACCATCCGGTATTTTTCTTTTTCTTTTTGGCTTATTTCACTGAGCATGATCCCTTCCAGCGCCATCCATGTTGCTGCAAATTGCATGTGTTTATCTTTTTTGAATGCTGAGTAATATTCCATGGTATATATGTACCACATCTTCTTGATCCAGTCATCTACTTTTGGGCATTTGGGTTGTTTCCAAAGCTTAGCTATTGTAAACAGTGCTGCTATAAACATAGGGGTGCAGGTGCTCTTTGGAATTGATGTTTCTGTGTCCTTTGGGTAAATACCTAGGAGTGGAATTGCTGGATCATATGGAAGCTCTATGTTTAGTAGGTCCAGAAATCTCCACACAGCTCTCCATAGTGGTTGGACCAGTTTGCACTCCCACCAACAGTGCAGAAGAGTTCCTTTTTCTCCACACCCTCGCCAACATTTGTTGTTGCTAGTTTTTTTAATATGTGCCATTCTCACTGGTGTGAGATGGTATCTCATGGTAGTTTTGATTTGCATTTCCCTGATTACAAGTGATGTTGAACATTTTTTCATATGTCTGTTGGCCATTTGCATTTCCTCTTCAGAGAAGTTTCTTTTTAGCTCTTCTGCCCATTTTTTGACTGGATTATTTTCTTTGTTGTTGCTGAGTCTCATCAGCTCTTTGCAGATTTTTGTGATCAGTCCTTTATCATTAGTGTTGGGTGCAAAAATGTTCTCCCAGTTGGTGGGGTTTCTCTTTGTTTTTGTTATTGTCTCTTTTGCTGTGCAGAAGCTCTTTAATTTGATGTAGTCCCAGCTGTTTATCTTTGTCTTCACTATCACTGCTTTGGGTGATGTGTCTGTAAAGATGCCTTTGATTGCACCCCTATGTTTATAGCAGCACTGTTTACAACAGCTAAGCTCAGTGAAATAATCATGCTCAGTGAAATAAGCCAGAAAGAAAAAGAAAAATACCGGATGGTCTTACTCATAGCAGGAATCTAGAAAACTTAAATAAGGGACCAAGAAAAAGAATAACTATAAGAAAGTGAAAATCAAAATCAACAAAAAACTATGAACCAGAGACACTCTATGGAGGGTGGGGGGCAAGGAGGGGAGGGATTGGGGTCAAAATAAGGGGGCTGCAATTGTATGGGAAATATAAAAATAAAATTTATTAAAAAAAAAAAAGAATAGTCCTAGAGGGCAGATTGTGTTAAAACACTAAGAGCACAATGACCTGTGGAAGAGTAATTTCTAATCATTAAGGAGTCACACATTTCCTCCTTAATATCTACACATTGCTTATTTTAGCATTTTCAAAATTACCAATCTGCTATAATTCTGTTATTAAAACAACACACACTCTATAACACATAAATATTACAAAGACTTTTTAAGTCATTTCTCTATGAAACTTTATTGGTTTAAAGAGACTCAGAAGAAATTTCAGCAAGTAAATTTTAATAGCATTTGTTTTAAGAACCATTTATCTACAGTCTCTGGATCTTTTCATTGACTCCTACAGATTCAAGTTAGCATTTTATGCCATTTTGCCCTCCAAATCATCACTGGGTCCAACCTCCCTTGTCCAGTTCTTGTAAAACATTTTGGAGACTGTATGTTGGGGCCCCAGCACTATGCTTTGTAGATCTATTGCTTTATACAATTGCCTATTTAATCTTCATTGAAAAGAAAAGAAAGAGTTATGCATTTGTATGGACTTTGTAATTATAGACTTAACCTTGGCCATGACTTTTGATTGTTTCATTCTGCTCCTTTTTTTTCTTCTATACTTCTGTGGATTAAATTGCTCTGAGGATCACCTACTTTCAACTAGAAGAATTCCTATTAGGTTTCTCATTAAAGTGAGTCTGCTAGCAATAAATTATCTTAATTTTTATTGGTTGGGAATCTATTTCAATTTCATTTTTGTAGTAAATCTTGGGTTAGGGCTGCCAGTTTCTGCTGTTACATCAGGTGTTCTTAACAGAGTATCTTTTACAATCAGCCATTTCTCTCTTGCTGTTGTCAAGATTATCTCCTTGTCTTTTTTCCCCTCATCTATGCTCTAGTGGGACTGCTGGTGAATTTTATTTTGTGCTTCTACTATTTAGATTTACCTGTACTTGGCACTAGAGACTATTAAATCTCACTGAAGTGTTTTCAAATTTTACCTCCATCTCTTCAAATTTATTTTCTTCTCTCTGCTGCTCTCTTTTTTCTTTCTAACAATCCTATTACCCTAAATTTGCATCATCTCTCTTCAGACTCATCAAGCCCTTGCTTGGCCCTGCAGTGAATTTTTCATTTCATTTTACACCCCTTTATATCAAATTTGCATTGTCATCGCCTATCTTAGAATTTGTGGCTATGTTATTACTGTCTATTTTATGAAATATCCAACCATATGAATCATTCCTTGAGCATGGTTTCCATCAGTTCTTTGAACATATTTATAATCATTACTTTGTAAGCAACATCTGGGTCTCACAAGCATTTCTGTTGCCTGAGCTTGGACTCAATTTCTATTTCTTTGCATATCTTAAAGGTTTTCTTTTCATTTTTGCTAGCAAGTGGATGTTGTAGATAATAAATTCTGACAACTCTGATCCCTGTATTTCCTATATGAAGAGTGTTGATTAGTGTGCCTTTTTGGTGTAGAGACTTTTTTTTTTTTTTTTATTCATTTATTTGTTTGTTTGTTTTTTTTTTTGTTTTATACAAGCACTGGGTACAGTCAGAAGCGCGGGAGGGTGAGAGAATTCACCAGAGCCAGAGCGGGGAGCAGAGCAGGCAGAGGGACCGAAGTACACTGCTGAGGGGAGCAGCGGGCGGCAGGAGAGGTCTGCGCGCCATGTGGGACCCTCCTCTGGTGGCCGGGGAGCAGCCGGGGATCGAACCAGCGCTACAGAGGCCGCGGGCAGCTTCGCAACCCAGCGCTCAACCGCTGCGCCACCGGGGAGGCCCTGTAGAGACTTTTGATTATCCTATTTATTTATGATCCATTTGTCCATTCATTATTAATCACCAGTCATTAGTTTGCTCAGTATAAGTTAGCTTTAGTGATTTACAGGGAGTGTTTTACTAAAATCTCCTTCCCCTGATGAACGAAGCTTCTCTTGTTCTCCTGTGAGGGCATATAGTCGGGCATGCAAAAAATTCCTTTTGCTATCACTGCTTCTAATAAGGCTGTGTGTAAATATCTGTTTCAACATTCCTTTGTGGAGGACAAAGCTGTGTTCCTCCTTGGTATCACAGAAAATATCAGAGAGGTCCGCCTAATATTTACCCAGGCCTTTTCTATTGTATTAACTCTGAACTAAAGAGCATACCTAAAAACTGTAATACTGCAGGTTAGATACTAAAAGTTTGCCTGAGATGTTCTTAATGAAGAGAGAGATGATAAACAGAGATATAGCTGTTATTGTACTTTTCTTATCACATCTATCTGCTAACATTTCTGCATTTTCAGATTAGAAAAAGCAATTTCTATATGGGCTATAAATAGAAAATGAGTAGAATAGAATTGGTTATTTGTGCATTGATCATTTTCTAAGTTTACTATCACACAGGTTTTTAAGGCTCACCTTTTAAGGAGAGCAACAGCTGAAATCAAAATTAGTAACTGTTTCACATTGATATTTAATACAAGTTTAGAGGTAATTAAAGAGGGACTTCATGAAAACTTTTGCCCCAAAACCAGTAAACTATATACACTGTTTGTATTAAGTACCCATACTTAACTATAATCCTGAGAAGATAAATGGTTAGAAATTAATTAGACTTTAATTGAAATATTAGTTACAATATCCTTATTCATACCTGGGTGAGTCAGTGCATGTGTCATGGGATGGTCCTTTGCCACTGTGCTTGCAACGGTATCTGTCATGTACCCTACTTTACTCCCTGTAGATATAAAGAGATTGTTTTGAAACTGTTACCATTTGTATATGTGCATATGTGTGTGTGTGTCTTTGTGTTTGAACATATGTGTGCAGGATTAAGTTAATTAGCACTTTTTGTTATTGGAGAGCATTTATAATGAATTTCAAATGGCAGAATCACAAACCTTAAAGTGGGTAATGTGCAGAGTATTTATTTAATCCATGTTACATTGAAACATGGAAATATTTAGTAATAGGACAAAAAACTAATATCCAGGAATAACAAATTTTATATATAATGACATGCCACACAATTCCTTAACAAGTGCATTCTCATCAATGCTATCTCTTAGGTAATTTGAATTTATCCCAGGAAAATATACAAATATATAACTTCAAGGCTAACATAAAAATGCACTCATCCTTTGGGGATGAATCTACAAAAGTAGAACATAACATTTTCCCCTCACAGGTCCATCTTCATCACAGAAACAAACACCAAAACACCAAAATGTATGGCTCAGAAGAATTTATAGCCCCATTCATGATGGTAATGTGAGTTAAAACAACACAAAAACAGTGTAAATTAGCAAATATATTATAGCCACTGTATCCCATTCAAAGGATACAAATAAAATACCAGCGTTTTTTGAATCAAGAAAACACAGGTTTGGCTTCCTTACCTCAGATAAGCCAAGAGGCATTCAGAGACCATTTAAGGTAAAATTGAGTTAATATCTAAGAATTTAAAGGTATTTTCTATTTTATCTAGTAATAGAGTGATGGTCATAATTTCCCTACTTTAAAATATCTTCCCATTGCTTTAAATCTTTCCAAGAATATCTTAACACTTCTAGATCACTGAGCTATTTTTCCATACATTGTCCCTGTTATATCGTCCAATTCACTAAAAGTTATATTGAGATATGTGATAGCAATAGAGCCAAGTGTAGAATCCACTTCATTAATTAGTTATCTAATTAAAGTCCAGTGAGACATAGAATTGTTATACCTAGCTATCTCCAATTCCTCTTTCCACTGGAGTTGTTATATGCCCACTGCACTTACACATATGATGAGGTCATTTGTTAAATTATTTCTATGTGTAAATTGATATAGTTTAATGAAGCTGAGAGAAGAATTAAATGCAAACATATATATATATATATATCACCTGTTACACTTGCCTTCTGACATAATTTTTGGTTCTTTACATTTGTTTCAGTGGATTTCAGCTAATACACTGTCCTTTTCTTACTCAAATACATGACTGCTCCCACATATCACCCTTGGGATGCTACAGTGGTGTATATAAATTTTCCAAATTTGTAGGACCAACAAAACATTACTACAGATACTGTTTTAAACAATTACCTTTGAAATGAATTAAGATGAGAAAGGAGACAGGATATGCTTTCTTACAGTACTTTGGATTTGTACAAATCTTTTTCTGTTTTTGGGGAGAGGTTTTCAAAAGTTTGTCTGATGTCAACTGCATTCAGTCTGAAAATATTTCTTTAGTATTTCCAGTAAAGCAGGTGTCTAGCAAAGAGTGACCTCACTATCTATTCAGGGGGTGCTTTGGCCTCATTTTTAATTTTTGAAATATCTCTCCTGGATATATTTTTCTTGGTGCCTCTGTTTTTCTTTCAGCATTTTTAATCTGCCATCTACATCACTGTTTTCTGGCCTTCATAGTTTCCCAAGCACAGATCAAGAACCCAGTGTACTGGGTGTTCTTTGACATGTGAGTTGCGTACTCCCTTTGAGGCATTCAACATTTCTTCTGTCTTTGTCCTTGTAAGCACCTATTCTGCTTAAATGGAGTTTGCTTAGTACGGATTTATATTTATTCATATTTATCAACAAATATTTTCCATTTTCTCGGTCACTATCCTTCCATGAATTTTTCCTGCCTCTTGGTATCTCTGCTCTACTTCAATGTTCCCATTACGTTAAGTGTGTAGACTCTTCAGACCTTTCAAGGCTACTTTGGCTCCCTAGTTATTCCTGTCTGTGTTATACTTCACGTCAGTATTTCAAACTTCAGATTTTTCATTGTGATTATGAGAGTAAATCTCAATTTTTTTTTTATATTCCTGTTTGTTGTGTCACTGCCATTAATCTTCCTTTCTTTTTGTCCCAGTTTCCTTGAACTCTTTCTAAATATCTCTAACTTTTCTCTGGACTCCATTTGAGATACATGCAAGATCATTTTGGTGTCTCCCATTTTCCAGTGTATGTTTCATACTTTTCTATTTCTTTCATGGACAAAATTGTGATATTTTGTATTGTGAGTGTGTGGGGTCAGAGGGTAGTACAAATGGTCTTTGCAAAGAATATTGTAGTCCAATTGGATCCTGATGCTTCCCTGTCCTTTAGAGGTTTGTTATTGTTGTTTGCCTGATTATCCATATAGAGGTTAAGCTGCACTGTTTCTTATTGTATGATGTCTCCTGAAGTACAGCCTGTGGCTTCTGATGTAGCTCCCCTGAGGGCACAGATGTGGGGATAATTGCAGTCACCTAGATGACTGATGTTTTATGACAGTGTTCTCTCTCTGGATGTTTCCTTCCCTTACTTCTCTGCTGAGGCTCTCTGCCTCCTACGCCTTCATGCCACAGAAAAAGTGGCAGAGCATCAAACCTATGAACTCAGGCAAAGGGGCACAAGCATAAACTACATAGTAAAACTGACAACTGCTCCATCTGAGACTATCAGTTTACCGGATATTTTAATGATCTAGAGTGAATCAGTAGCCAATGAAATAACTACCTGCTCAATTTTTCTTATCATATTCATAATCTAGCATTTCTGCTTTTGAATATACACAATATACTTTCTAGTCTGCAAAATTTTGAGTAGATCTGCATCAGAAATAAACATATTCCTAAGTCTCTAGGTCACTGAATATCTAAGCATTACTTTCATTGATGAGTTTTCAAACTTATAATATGGAGCTCTTTTTCCATAACTTTTTCCATAACTGCAACTCTTGCACTAATTATTGAAGGTGAATTATGAAGAACTTTTTAAAAAAAAAGTTGTAGTAGCATATAGGCACTGTGGTCATTAAAAGATACAAATTTGAAGATCCCAGAGAAAAGAACTAAAAAACAAATAGGTATGAAATATTTTTGTACTTACCAAAATGACTCTTTGATCGTCTCTTGGTTTCCCCACGAAGAGTACTACTTCTTCTAATTGCTCCTGTGAATTGTTCTGCAAGAGAGTCTATTAAAAAAAAAACCAAGTATTTTCAATACACTTATTTAAGGTATATATAAATATTTTTGTTTGTACATGCACATGTGGATTTATATGTATTTTTCTTTCTCCTCTATATTATTTCACCTCTCTATGATGTTTTATTATAGAAGGATTATAATGAAAGGGTGATGCAGAAAAACACCACCTTAACCTGAAACCTTCATTAGCACTCAGAAAAAGATTGGGATTGAGATTAGAGAGGTTTAGTGACTTGATCCAGGTGACACGCCCAGGCTATGCAAAATCGATTCATGAATTGATTCACCGTATTTTCTCAACTATAGCTATTGCAGAGTTACATGATTCAAGTCCAAACTTGAAGAAATCCCAGAGAAAATATCAAAAACACAAAGAAACTGAAATATCCTCGTCCTTACCAAGATAAGATTTTGTTATTGCCTTCATTTCAGCATGTTTTAAACTTCTTTCAGTCACATCTGCGTAGTGTTCTACAACAGGGTCAATATACAATATTAAAAAGCACATTTCAAAACTATATTGTAGGTAAATATGAACATATATGTGTTTGTGCATGCACATTATTATTGCTGTTATTTCTTCATTTTAGTGATGTTTTTATTTAGAAGGATTATAATGAAAGCTGTGGTTTGTCTAAATACACTATTTTAACCAAGAGCGTCATTAACAAGCAGCACTTGTGAAACACTAGAGATTGTATGTTGGGGCCCCAGCACTATGTTTTTATACCTATTGCTTTATACAATTGCCTTTTTAATCCTCATTGAAAAGAAAAGAGTTTACAGCTGCACATGTTTCTGGTAATCTTTTAGATGAGCAATTGCTAACATTCAAGATATTTACCTCTTCTACATTGATATTTAATACAGGCATAAAACTAAAGAAGAAATTCATGAAAACTTTTGTCCAAAAATACTAAACTATACACACTGTTGTTATTATGCATCCAAATATAGTTAAACTGTGGAGAAGATAAATAATTAGAAATTATTAACTGTAATTGAAAAATTAGACTTGTAATATTCTTGTTCCTACCTGGGACAATTTGTGATTGTCTCTTGAGTTTTATCTTTTTATCTCTTCTTGCATCAGCATCTGTCAAGTGTTTTACATTACTCCCTAGAGATATAAAGAGATTCCTAAAATACTTTGTATAGAAACTATTACCATACAAGAAAAGGTCCCAAATAAGATAACTAAACCACGAATAGATATGAACTATCTTGTCCTTACCAAGATGACCCTTGGATCGTATCTTGAATTCTTCATATATAGTACCTCTTCGAAACACACTTGGGGCATATTTTATATCAGTGTCTACATTTAAAAAAAAAAGCAATTTCAAAACACTTTTTCAAGGTAAATACTAATATATTTTAGTTTGTGCATACACATGTGGATGTGTATGAGCTCTTATTTCTCCTCTAATTAGAATGACTTTTTTTTAAAAAGAAGGGTTATAATAAAAGCTTTGGACTACAGAAACATTCTATTTTTCTTGAAAGTACCATTAGCAATAAGTAAAGGATCTGTATATGGAGATAAGAGAGGGTTAGAGATTTGGCCAGGGCGACATATCCAGGCATTTTCAAAATCAGTGTGCAAAATGATTCTCACAATTTTTTAACCAGGGCTGTTTCCCAAACATATGAAGGGTTTTGCAAAGTTATATCTGATGGGGCTGTTTATCTGAATAAGAAGAATTTCATGTGTATATGAAACACATATCACTTAGGACAGATATCCCAGTGAGACAGGTCTCAGTAATTTTGTCCCAGGACAGGATAGGAATTATGGTCATCCTAGTCAAGGAATGCTTCTAAGAGGCAGAAATAATCCAGGAAAACTGTAATACTCATACTCCTTTTAGGTTAAGTAACTGTAAATGAGGATGTATTGTGGTAGAAAAGCTTAGCAAATGAACTGATAGAAAGTACACTTTCTCAGGGTCATTAACTTGTACAACTTTGAATTGGGTCAATGAAATGGGGCATTTGCAATAACTTGAGAAATAGTCCTCATCCCTTTCTAGTTGAGTCTTCATGTGACTTTTACTTTTCAGTTAACATCAGGAACAACGCCCTAGTTCCACTGACAGAAGAATATTGTATGAACTACTTTCAAAAGAATTGCATATTTTAAAAAAGTAATAAACATAGTTAATGACTCTCAGTAACTTGTTGGGTAGATTTTTGGGCAAATCATTTGTTCTACACAGCATGTAGCCATGGTCAGACCTGTCATGCTCCAGATAACATAAGACAGGAAGTTTTTCCTTGGAGAAATGATTGAGCCTATGAATATCTAAAGTTTTCTCAATTACATGGCAACACAGATACACCAGCACCGCAATGTAAACAGAGTTAGAGACCAGACGGGGCATCATTACCTACATCAAAGACACATTGGTCACTAGAAACAGTGCTCCATAATTAATCCCCAATATTTGTGAAAGTATTATAAGCTGCAGAACAACATAACTGCATTGGTCATAAATCAGTCCTATGGTTCTCTCTCTAACAGATACATTGTAAGAGCTTAATAATGAGAGCAAAGTATCCTTAGATAACCATGGATTCATTAAGAATAATCCCAGAGGGCAGATTGTGTTAAAACACGAAAAGCATAATGATCTGTGGAGGAGTAATTTATAACCTTTAAGGAGTCACACATTTTCTCCTTCACAATATCTACATATTACTTATTATCAGCATTGTTTTCAAAATTACTATATTGTTTGTCATTTTTGCAGCTATTGAAGCAACACATTTATAAATCATATAAGTATTGTAAAGCTTGTTATAATCATCTGTTTACAATACAGTATAGCTTTAAGGAAACTGAGAAGAAATTATAGCCAGTAAATGTCAAGAGTTTTGTTATAATAACATTCTTATTGATAATCTTTGGATCTTTTCCTTGATTCATGTTAGCACTTGTTCCCATTTTTTCCTACATTTAATCTGCAGGTCCCACCTCTCCTTGTTCAACTGTTGTGAAATATATTTGAAGTCTGTACGTTGGGGATCCAGCACTGTATTTTAATACCTATTGTTTTATACAGTTGGCATTTTAATCAATTAAGAGAAGAAAAGACACAAATATGCATTTGTATGCGCTTTGGTAATTAGAGAATTAACCTTGCCCATGATTTTTGGGTGCTTCATTTGCTCTTTGTTTAAGTTTCTCTTTTTACTCTATTTTGGATTAAATTGTTCTCTGAGATTACTTGCTTTTAGCAAGAAGAATTCTTGTTAGTATTTCTATTACAATGGATTTGTCTGGTAGCAATGAATTAGCTCAATTTTTGTTTCTTTGGGAAATCAATATTTCACCTTCATTTTTGCAGACTAGCTTATCTAAAACAAGATTTTTGTTGACAGGTTTTTCCTCTCAGGACCTGGAATAGGCCAACCCATTGCTTTCTTGCCTCTATCATTTCTGCTTTTAACTCAGGTGTTCATCTTAGCAGGGTGCTCCTTCACACCACGAGTTGTTTATTGCTGTTGTCAAGATTCTCTCTTTGTCTTTGTTTTCTCAACATTTATGCTATGGCAGGCCTGATTGTTGATTTTATTTTGTGCTTTCTACTTAGATTTCCTTGTGCTTTGAGTTAGAGACTGACCTGTTTTCACACTTATCACCATTTTTTTCTTCAAATATTTTTTCTGCTCTTGACACCCTCTTATCTCCTTCCAGTATTCCCATTACCTAATGTTAGATAAGCCTTCAGAACAATCAAGTCTTCTCTTCCTCTCTTCCCATGAATTTATCTTTCATTTAGTTAACTTTCAATACTATAATTTTCCTTCTGTTCCTTGCTATTAATTTTTATTTCTTAATCCAGGCTGCAACTCTGTGTCTTTTTATTGAAGAGTTTAATGCATTTACATTTAGAGTTAATATTGATATGTTAGCATCTGTATTTGCCATTGTGTTTGTCTTTCCTTTGATTTTATTTATTTATTCTTTTAATAACTTTTTTTTTTTTTTGGTCTTCTTTCGTTGTTATTCGTCCCTCTGAGGTTCTGGCTTTAGGATTCCTTGTAGTATTTTTTGGAGTGGGGGTTTAGTCGTAATGAAATTCCGGAGTTTTTCTTTGTCTGGGAAGGTCCATATTCTTTCTTCATGGAGGAAAGAGAGCTTTGCGGGATAGAGTATTCTTGGTTGGCATCTGTTTTCTTGGAGTCTGTTGACTATGTCCCTCCACTCTCTCCTTGCCCATAGTGTTTCTTCAGAGAAGTCTGATGTCAGCCTGATTGGTTTTCCTTTGAATGTTATCTGTTTCTTCCCTCTTGTCAGCTTCATTATTTTTTCCTTGTCCTGGATTCTTGGGAGCTTTACTATTATGTGTCTTGCTGTGTTTTTCCTTTCGTCGTGGAAGTTTGGTGTTCTTCTTGCTTCTTGTATATCAATTTTCAGCTCCTTCTTCGCATTTGGGAAGTTCTCTTCAATTATCTCCTGGAATATTTTCTCTGTTCCTACATCTCTCTCCTCTCCTTCTGAAATTCCTATAACTCTTATATTTCCTTTCCTCATGGAGTCAGATAGTTCCCGAAGTCTTTCTTTGGTTTTTTTCCTTCGTACTTCTCTTTCCTTTTCTGTTTTGGTTCTTTTTATTTCTGTGTCTTCAAGAGTACTTATTCGTTCTTCCATTTCATCTATTCTGCTTTCATTGCTTTTCCCAGAGTTCTTTAGTTCCTCCATTAATTCTTTGATCTCCTGCATTTCTTTTACTTCCCTCTTTAGGGACTCAATTTCATTCTTCTGACCATTGTTTTCCCTCTTTAGGGACTCAATTTCCTTCTTCTGATCTATCACTTTTTTAATCATGGCAATTTTAAATTCTCTTTCTGGAAGGCTCAGAAGTTCTTCCAAGTTGCTGCCGTTGCAATCTGGGGAGTGATTTTCTTTTTGTGGTGTGCTTCTTTCCTGAGGAGTTGTTAGGTTGCGTGTGGTTCTTCTACTCCCTACTGTCTGTTTTCTAATTTGTCGTATGCATTGGGACACTGTGTTGCTCGGACTGGCTGGCATCTTGGGTGAACTTCTCCGCTCCCCTCTGGCTCCTCCAGGAGCCATCTCTGCCTTCTGGGGGAGCTTTCTGCTGGTTTTAGGCAGTTTTTACTGAAGAAATGTCCCTGTTCTAAAATGGCGAAGCGGGATGCAGTCCCTGCGCCTCCTGTTTCAGGCACACTCTTCTGCGCACCCGGTCTGCCCCGGACGTGGGTGCCTGCTCCCTCTGTGGGCTCAGACTGCTGGTCGGAAGGGGCCTGGCGTGGGCTAACTTCCCGGCTGGCCACTGGGTCCAGTGGCTTCCACTGGCAGAAGCCTTCTGCCCTTTTCAAGCAGTCTTAAGAAATTTCCTGTTCTATGGGGTGTTAGTGACTTTTTTTTCTGGTCACTAGGTGGCGCCAGAGATCTCTCCTATTGTCCTTGGGGGGCTGTTTTTCGCCTCCCCCCACCCCGTGGGACAGGGAACAGAGCGGGAATGGTAGGGTAAACCTCAACAGCTTTGGGGTGCTGTCTGCCTTGTGCCCCACCGTCATGGAGAACCCACGCCCCGAATTTTCGTGCCCCGGGTCTCAGTTCAAAGCCCTCAGTTCCAGGACTCAGGTTGTAGCCCAGTTCAGTGGCGCGGGAATGGCGCCTTTTGCTCCGCTCCCGTGCCTGGGCGCCTGGTTCCTGCTCACTCAGTGAGGGACTTTCACCCCCGTGAGGGCCTCCACACGTCTCCCCGCAAGCCTAGGTCGCAGGCGCGGGGACCTGGGCAGCCGCGATCCAGGTCTGCGTTTGCTTTTCAAGCGCGCCAAGCGCGCCGCTTTTCCGCACAAGCTTACCGGCAGCCCAGGCTGTGTGCTGGTCTCCCGGGGTCTTTGTTCTTCTCTCTTGCTATTAATTTTTAATCTTTGTGTTTATACTGTCTTTTTTAATGAAATGTTTTGATCACAGCATCTTCTTCTTTGGTCATAGATTCCTATAGTTCTCTATACATATTATTATAATGGCTTCATAAGTATTATTTACCTAGGCCATCATCAAAGTCTCACAAGAAATTTCTGTTACTTGATGTACCTAAATTTGGTTTCAGTTTACTATTTCTTTGTGTGTGTGTGTGTGTGTGTGTGTCTTTTTCTTACTATTGCAAACACCCGGATATTACTGATTATATAGTGTATCAACTCTGTGTTCTGACTTCTGTATCCCTTTTCTGTGATTGGTTAGTTTCGTTTTTGTTTTGAATTTACTGTTGATTTTATTATTTATTTACTGAATCACTGATTTGTTCATTATTTAGTTACTTAATTCAAGTTGCCTCAATTCATACTTAGGTTCAGTGAGTTACTTACAGAATTTTCTAAAATCTCTTTCCCCAGATACATGAAGCTTATTGCAACTCCATCTGTCAAGTGTTCTATATGATTCCCTTCACATATAAAGAGATTTCAAAAAAAAAAAACTTGTATAGAAACTGTGAGTATGTGTGTGTGTGTGTGTGTATGCTTATATGATGTAGGATTAACTAAATTAGCTCTTCTTATTATGGAAGAAGAGTTGTCATGGAAAGTCTGTATGGTAGAATCACAAAACTTTAAAATGTATATGTGTGCAGGATTTATATAAGCCATGTTACACTGAAGTAAGCAGATGTTTATTTATAGGACTAGACACTAATATTCAGGGGAAGACATGTGTTACATACAGCCATCAAGCATAATTCCTTAACTAGTACTTTTCTATTCAATGTTATCTCCTATGCTATTTGAATTCATCCCAAGGAAATTATGAGACAAATATACAACTTCCAGATTTAATATTAAAGCATACTCCTCTTGTAGAGGTGCACTTGGTGAAATAGAATGTAAAACTTTCTCACAGGTAAATCTGCAAACTATGGTTTTCTTATTCACAGAAACAAACCCCCTCTCCTCATGAATTACAGCAACACAAAACTGGGGCACATTACAGGTGTAATTTAGCTCCTCTGCTCTTTCTTTAACAGACAGATGAAAAAAGAACAGAGCAATCTGAATGGATCCTCAGATAAGCAGGAGGCAATCAATTTCAGGTTAAGACACAGGATTCAAAATTAAGCTGTGGAGAATCTTACGGTCAAGTGAGGGTTATAATTTCCCTGTTTCACAATGACCTCCCTCTCCTTGCTCTGCGTGTCTCTTTCCCTTATTTCTCTGCTGAGTTCTTTGCTTTTTTTTTTTTTTTTTTGCTGTCACAAAAGAGGGAAGGGGCAGTAGCATAAAGTACGACAATATAATGAAACTGACAATCTCTCTATCTGAGATTATCAATTTACACTTAATTAACCATCTAGGTGGAATCAATAACCAATAAAATAGCTACCTGTGCAATTCCTCTTGTAAGATCAGACAAGATCAGGAGTGCTTCAACGAGGACTTCCAAAACTGTGTTGAATAAAAGTGCTGATAGTGGACATACCTGTCATGTTCCTTATTTTAGTGGAAATGCTTTCAGGTTTGCAGCATTGAATATGACATTGACTGTAGGTCAGTATTTAAACAGGTTTCACTTATTCCCATTTTGGGGAGAACCTTTTATCATAAATGGCATTGGATATTTATACATCATTTTCTCAAACTTTTAAAACAGCAGTTTTTCCTTTCATAATTTACATTTTCAACTAATTATAATAGAAAATATATGATGAATTATTGTAGCATGTTCTAGTAGCATAAAGGCATTGTGATCATTAAGTAATCAAATATAAGTGCATGTTATATGGGGATTATGGAGTTTGAATGATTTTGCCAAAGTGACCTATCCAGATAGTGGAAAAAACTGATACACAAATGATTTCTTATAACTCTTTAGTGCCATTCCCATAAAATATGAAGGCTATTTCAGAGTCATTTCTGGGAATTTGAGTAATAAATGTTCACATGTACATTAAGAAAAAATCATATGCTAGGGATATACCCATTTTGAAGGGACACAACACTTCCTCTCCTCTTACCCCAACCCCAGGCAAGTGGCGCATTATTGTTATCCTAGGCACAGGATGCTACTATGAGGCAGAAATTGACTTACCCCCATTTTAGGTTATGTAACTCTAAACCATGATGGCAAATAATGGTGGGAAAGAATAATAAAGACCGTATGAGCTGAGGTAAAAGTACCTTCTCAGATCTCATTGGCATGTAGACCTTCCAGCTGGTTCAGAGAAAATGGGTCATTTAGGGTCCTCCCTGGTGGCACAAGGGGTTAAGACGCAGCACTATGGAAGCTATTTCGCAGCCACTGTAGCATGATTTCAATCCCTGGCCAGGGAGCTGACCCACATGGCGCGGTAGAACTTTCCTGACTCGCCCACTGCTTCCCTCAGCAGTGTGCTTCAGTCAGTCTGCCTGTTCTGTTCCCAACTCTGTTTCTGGTGATTCCTCTCAACCCCTTCACCACTGGCCTGAACCCCAGTTCTTGTATGCATAAATAAATAAATCTTTTTTAAAAAGGGTCATTTAGAAAAATGTGAGTTTTGATCCTGTGCTTTCTATTTGTGATTTTTGCTTTTCACTTTATTTTAAAAACTACTCCTTAGCTCCAATGATAGAAGAAACTAGTGAAATTCATAGAAACATATCACATATTGCAAAAGGAATTATTACAATTGGTGACTCTCGGTCATCTGTTGGCAAAGTTTTATGGGCATAATATTTGTTTTGAGTCAAAGTTGCAAACCTACCAGGTAACATACATTGGAGATCTTGCCTTACAGTAATGATTGAACCCATGAATATTTAAAGTTTGAAGCATACCCACTGCAGCACATATACACCATCCACCAAAAAGAGGTGGGTACCATATGAGGCATCATTATTACCTAATCCAAAGACACACTGGGTGGGGGAAAAAGTGTTTCATTGTTATTAGCAACATTTATTAAAGCAATATGAGCTACAGCAACATGTTAGTGGGCTAATTGTACCTTCAGTCTTTCTACAAAAGATACAATTTGAAAACTGATTCATTTGAATTGAAAAAGCAAGTGATCGTCAGATAGATAAGCACAGAGACATAAAGCATTAAAATTCACTGAACAGTTTTCAAATTTTTCAAATATTTTTCTTTAAATATTTTTATTGCTCTCTTCATCTCTCTGCTCTATTTCTAGTACCCCATTTTTTTGGTAAAAATAATGAAATTTTATTGAAAGTAATTAAAGATAATATAAAAAGTGGTGAAAGGTTTCTTGTTCTTGCATTAAAATCAATATTTTTAAATATCATTTCTTCTAATAATAATCTAATTATTCAATGAAATTCCAATAAAAAGAAGAAAAGGACTTTTCTTGGAATTTTTCAAAATTATTAATTTTTTAATTTCTTACCTGTTCATTTTTGTGCAATATTTGATTTCTCCCCTCAGGTGCTGTACCCTTCATTCTCCCACCACCATAGCATTTACAAACCATCACAGCACATCCCTGTGCTCTCCCTTAACTGTCTTGATACCTCTCCCTTCCCACTCTCCTGCTCTATGACTTAGATCTATGGTTTGCCTGCAAGGTTTGTCTTTTTCCTGTTTTTTTGTGTTTTTTTTTTTTTTTTGTCCAGCTCCTCTGTATTTCCCTATATGAGACTATCTGTTATTTTTCTTCTTCCTTCTGACTTATTTCTCTCAGCATAATCCTTTCCAGCTCTATCCATGTTTCCACAAATGGCATGAGTTTATCATTTTGATCACTGAGTAGTATTCCATTGTGTATATATACCACATCTTAATTGATCCATTGGTCTTTTATGGGGGCATTTAGATTGTTTCCATATCTTGGCTATTGTAAATAGTACTGCAATAAACAAGGAGTGCAAGTTTCCCTTCAAATTAGTGTTTTTGTGTTCTTTGTGTATATTCCCAGGAGTGGAATCACTGGATCTTTTGGTAGGTCCATTTTTAGTGTTTTGAGAATCCTTCACACAACATTCCATAGTGACTGGACCAGTTTGCATTCCCACCAGCAGTGTGAGAGTTCCTTTTTCTCAGATCTTCACCAGCATTTGTTATTACCAGTTTTATTTTTTTTTAACATAGGCCATTCTCACAGCTGTGAGATGGTATCTCATTGTGGTTTTTTGGCATCTGTGTTCCTTAGAGAGACTGGTCTGTAGTATTCTTTTTACATGTGTTGTCTTTGTTTAGTTTTGGTATTCAAGTGATGTTGACCTTGTAAAATGTATTTGGAAGTATTCCTTCTTCCTCAATTTTTTGAAAGACTTTTTAGCAGGATAAGCATTCATCTCTGAATGTTTGCTAGAATTTGCTTATGAAACTATCCTGTTCTGGGCTTTTGTTTCTTGGGAGGGTTTTGATTACTGTTTCAATTTCCTTGCTTGTAATTGGTTTATTGTGGCCTCTCTACCACTTGGCGCCTCTGCACCTGTGTGTGTATGGCCTCCCTGAGTACCCATGTGTGTGTGAAGGATTTGGATAAGGCAATCTTGCATGACTGCCTTAAGACAATGGCCCACATCATGAGGCAGCTGGGGACACATAGGTACCCATTGACTAATTGTGTGGACATGGTCTGAGGTGGTCTAGAAGTACCTCAGCTATTACATCAAGTACCTGCACGGGAAGTCCTCCTTGTATATGTGGCGAACAAGTCCCTTCCTGTTCCCTATAAAGTTGATTACCCTCTGTCTCCCCTGGACCCTGCTCCTGCTGCCACTGCCACATAATCAATCATGTTTGTTTATTACTGCTAATAAATAGCAAGCAGAGAAGCAGAGTCTTGCTGCTTACCGAGCAGCAGAGTCTTGCCTTGCCAACCTGCTCCATAACTGGTCCCTCAGCATGTCCCTGGGGGTGTGTTGGCATGTTTCCAAACCAACAGTTTGTCCAAGTTTTCTATTTCTTCTTTGTTCAGTCTTGAGTGATTGTGTGAACCTAAGAATTTTTTCAACTCATTGAGACTATTAAACTAATTTGCATATAAATGTTCATAGTAATCTCTATCTTTCAGATTTCTGCTGTCTGTTGTAATTTCTCCTCTTGCATTTATTCTTTCTATTTATTTGAGTTTTCCCCTTCTTTTTCTTTGTGAGCCTGAGTAGAGGTTTATCTTTTTTGTTTATTTTTTTCAAAGAAGCAGATTTTGATATCATTGATCATTTGGATGGTTTTTATTGATTTCTAGATCATTTATTTATGCTTTAATTTCTATAATTTCCCTTTTTTCTACTGGCTTTTGGGGTTTTTTTTTAGTTCTTCTAGTTCCTCAAGATGGGATATTAGGTAGTTTCTTTGTGTTCTTGATTCTTGATGTGGGCTTGTATTCCTCTTAATTCTGCTTTTGCTGTATCCCATGTGTTCTGGAAGGTTGTGTCACAAGTTATTTTTTATTTCTTCTTTGATTTTCTCATTACCCAATGGTCTTTCAAGTAGCATGTTAATCAATCTCCATGTAATGGGAGATCACCTTGCTTTCTTTTTATAGCTGATTTCTAGTTTCATACTTTCATGGTGAGAAAATATTTAATATTATTTCAATCTTCATGTATTTGTTGATGTTTGTCAAACATCAACAAATACATGAAGATTGTGTTTCTTGGAGGCAGTGAAAGGTCTTTGACTCATGAAAACTTTACTACTATGTGTCTTGCTGTAGTTTTCCATTCATTATGATAATCTGACATCATTCTAGCCATATAGCCATATGTTTATTATATTTCCTTCTTCATGTTTGGGAAATTTTCTTCAATTCTTTCCTTAAATAGCTTTTCGGCTCGCTTGTTTATCTCTTCTGGGATTCCTTTGACTATTATATTTCAGACCGATGACTCTGATAATTATCAAAATATTTCTTCATTCTTTTTCTTTTGTCTCTTTCTTCTTTGATTCTTTTTTATATCTGTGTCTTCGAGATTACTGATCTGTTCTACTATATCATTTATTCCATTTATTCTATTTCCATGTCTTTTGCAGAAATTTTTACCCTTCCATTGATCTCTTAACATCCTGCAATTCCTTTATTTTCTTATTTAAAGTTTTAATCTTGATATTCTGTTTGTTGATTATTTCTCATAACCTTCTTTTCCTTTTTTTCATCTTCTTGTATATCTCTGTTATGGTTTTCTGAGTTTTGTTTGTATGGTACAAATTCTTTGGTTTTCTTAATTATGGCAATTTTGAATTCTTCACCTGTCAAGAAGAAAAATTTTTCCATGACAGTGTGGATTCTGGAGACTGATTTTCTTTCAGTGGTTATTGTTCCCTGAGGACTTGCTTGACCATTTGTATTTTACTTTCTCCTCATTGTTTGCTTTTGATTTGTTCCAGGCATGGGTCATCTGGGTGAGTGTCTTGGCTGCTGGGGCCTGCAGATGGTGCCTTCAGTGGTTCACACCTCTGCATGGGTCATCCAGACTTCTGGAGTCAGTGCGAGGGAACATGGGTCATCCAAGCTGCTGGGGCTGGTGGGCATTCCTACTGGGATATTAATCATTCAGGTTGCTGGGGCTAGCTGGTGGGAACTCCCACAGCTCCCACCTGGATGTGAATCATCCAAACTGCTGGGGCCAGTGGGTAGTATTTTCCATTTATCAGAATTTTATATAAAATTTAGGAATTCAGACAGTATGGTACTAGATCCAGACTATATAGTAGATTAATGCACATCAACAGAAAAAGAAAAAGGGAAGAAATGGGGAAAAAGAACAGAGGAAAAGAGAAAGGAAAGGAGGGAAGAAGGGATGGAGGGAGGAAGTTATTGTGGGAAGGAGAGGATAAGGGAAGAAATGAGGAATGAGGAAGAAAGAAGTAAATAGATAAATAGATGATAGTTGATATATTGATATGTGACAGAGAAGTACTGCCAGTAAATAGAAAAGGAATGACTGTTCAATAAATGATGAAATGGTGCTGATATAATTGTTTATCCATTTTAAATGCAAAATATAATTGTACATTCATTCAAGATTCAAAAAGCACATGTCACACTCAAAAGTAAATTCATAGCAGATTACTTAAGTGTGAAAAGCAAAATTTTCTTGGAAGAAAGTATGGAAGAGTATCTTTATGATCTCAGGTAAGAATGGGTTTGTGAATATGCAATATACAAATTCCACATAGGAAAAAAATGGATGCATTTGTTTGCAATAAAATTCAGATATTATGTTAATCAATTCATAAAATATTTAATGACCAAACATTAAAAGAAAATATTTTCAACATATTTTATTGCAAAAGGATAGATACACATGGTAAATTATCTCTATGATTTATTTAAATAATAATTTACTTTTTTAATTGTGAGAACATTATTATTCTCCCCATTATGTATTGCCACCATAGTGTACCTGCCACCAAATCACCACAGCTTACTCCTTACTTCTTTGTTCTTACTCCTCCTCCACTTTCTCCCCACTTTGGATATTTCAGTTCTTCAGTCAGTTCTGAAAAGCTACTTTTTTAGGTTGTCTCTCTCTGGTTCTGAGTTTGGATTCTCTGTATTCCACATATTAATAACACCATCTGGTATTTATCTTTTTCTTTCTGACTTATTTCACTTATCTCTTTCAATTCCACCCATGCTACTGCAAATGGCTACATCAAACCAAAAAGCTACTGCACAGCAAGGAGACCATAACTATAACCAAGAGACACCCTATGGAATGGGAGAAAATATGTGCACACCATACATCTTACAAGAGATTGATATCAAAGAGCTCATACAACTCAACGAAAAGTAAAAAAAAAATCAAAAATCAAAAAATGGACAGAGGAAATAGACACTTCTCAAAAGAAGACATGTAGATGGCCAACAGGCATGTGTAAAAATGTTCATCATCATTTATCATTAGGGAAATGCAAATAAAAACCACAACGGGATACTACCTCACACCTGTGAGAATAGCCCACATCAAAATGACCAGATACAACAAGTACTAGGGAGGGTGTGGAAAAAAGAAACCCTGTTATTGAGTCCACTGCAGACCCTGCCTCAGATTGGACAAAAAAGGGATACACAAATGTAAGAAAGTGCATTATCAAATGAATTTATTTCCTTCATTTACAGGTTCTATAAGACTGAACAAGCAAGGAAGGTGGAGAAAAATGGAGTCTCTAAAATTTAGTAGTGGTTTGGAAGGAAGAGTTATGCCAGGGTCACTATTCATTCTTTAAGAATGCATTATTTTGGATGAGTATATTTAATACTTTTACTTATGCATTCCTAAACTGGTTCTTTAATTAAGGCTATCCCAATCTAGTTATTTATATAAAATTAAAGCAATTGTAATTTTAAAACTTAAATGAAAACACTAGGAATATTAAAAAATTACCTGGAAGTTCTTTATTCATTGAAGGTAAATGGGTGGCTTTATAAATGCCTGACTCATCATGAGATCTTCTAGGAAGTGTTTCAGAAAAGTCAGTCACATAAAATAAAATCTCCTCATTATATTTCTCTAGAAAAATTGAGAAAATGTTACTTTTAGATTTATCAGATTTATAGCTTTGTTAATACACAGTAATTTACTTGCAAACAAAAATTAAATTAAAATTACAGAAATTAACTTTGGAATTAATTAGCTTAATTGAATTTATACAATTAGTTTAATTAAATTTATACACACATAGACACACACATGTGGCAAGTCTTGGGGCCTGTGAAAATAGCCCTTTCTGGACTAGAACCCCAGGGTAGCAGACATATGCTCAATAAGCTCTTTACTGGGAGCTACTGTGGCTTAAAATTAGTCAGGGGAAAATATAATGAACTGGTGTCACTGATATCTGGTATCTGGAGAATAGTATAGATTATAGTCAGCCCCCAGATTTATATTAAATGATATGCCTGAAACTGAGGTCATAGCTCAGACCTCAATATAATAAAGACATAGACAACAAACCCACAGCTAGCATCATACTCATTGGTGAAACACTGAAAATAATTCCTCTAAGAACAGGTACAAGTCAAGGATGTCCATTTTCATCACTACTACTGAGCAAAGTATTAGAAGTCCTAGCTAGAGCAATTAAGTAAGGGAAAGATATAAAAGGAGTTTAAGTTGAAAAAGAAGAATCTATCACTATTTGTAGATGACATGATGGTATGCAGAGGATAATCTAAATAAAGATGCCATTAAAAATCTATGAGAAGCTGGGCATCCCCAGTGGCGCAGCGGTTGAGTGGTGCAGTGGTTGAGTGCCGTGCTGTGAAGCCGTCCGCGGTCTTTTCAGCGCCGGTTCGATTCCCTGCCAGCCAGAGAGAACCCCACATGGCGCAGCAGACCTCTCCTGCCTCGCCCGCTGCTCCCCTCAGCAGTGTATTTTGTCCATCTGCCTGTTCTGCTCTCCGCTCTGGCTCTGGTGAATTCTCTCACCCTCCTGTGCTTCTGACCTGTACCCCAGTTCTTGTATAAAATAAATAAATAAATCTTTAAAAAAAATCTATGAGAAGAAAACATAAGTATGTGATATGACAGGTAAGACATACAATAGACAAAAGTCTTTTGCATTTCTGTATGCACAACAAGCTCAAAGAGAAAGAAATCAGAAAACACCCTATTTACAATTGCATCAAGATTTAAGTGCCTATGAGCAAACTTAAGCAGGTGAAAGACATATATGACAAAACCACAAGACATTATTTTTAAAAAAAAAAAAAATTATTTATTTATTTATTTATTTATACAAGCCCTGGGTACAATCAGAAGCACGGGAGGGTGAGAGAATTCACCAGAGCCAGAGTGGAGAGCAGAACAGGCAGACTGACAAAGTACACTGCTGAGAGGAGCAGTGGGCGCCAGGAGAGGTCTATGCATCATGTGGGACCCTCGCCCAGTGGCTGGGGATTGAACTGGCATTGCAGAGGCTGCGGGCAGCTTCGCAAGCCAGCGCTCAACTGCTGCGCCACCGGGGAGGCCCAATACATTATTAAAAGAAATAGAAATTACAAAAATATGGAAAGTTATTCCCTGCTCACATTTGGAAGCACTGACATTGTTAAAATGACCACCTTACCCAAAGCAATATACAGATGCAATATAATCCATATCAAAATTCCATTGGCATTCTTCAAAGAAATACAAAAAAAGTGATTGAAATTTATGAGGTACAAACCCCGAATAGCCAAAGCTCTACTGAAAAAAAAAGAAGGAAATGGAGGCATCAAACTCCCAGACTTCAAACTATACTACAAAGCCATAATCATCAAAACTGCATGGTATTGGAACAAGAACAGACATACAGACCAATGGAATCGAATAGAAAATCCAGAAATAAACCCACAGATTTATGGTCAACTAATCTTTGACAAAGGAGCAAAGACTATGCATTGGAGCAAAGAAAGTTTGTTCAATAAATGGTGCTGGGAAAACTGGGTCGCTACATGCAAAAGAATGAAGCTTGACCACTACCTCACACCATACACAAAAATCAACTCAAAATGGATTAAAGAACTAGACATAAGACCTGAAACCATAAAATACATAGAAGGAAATATAGGTGAAACACTACGGGATTTGCACATCAAAGACATCTTTACAGACACATCACCCAAAGCAGTGATAGTGAAGACAAAGATAAACAGCTGGGACTACATCAAATTAAAGAGCTTCTGCACAGCAAAAGAGACAATAACAAAAACAAAGAGAAACCCCACCAACTGGGAGAACATTTTTGCACCCAACACTAATGATAAAGGACTGATCACAAAAATCTGCAAAGAGCTGATGAGACTCAGCAACAACAAAGAAAATAATCCAGTCAAAAAATGGGCAGAAGAGCTAAAAAGAAACTTCTCTGAAGAGGAAATGCAAATGGCCAACAGACATATGAAAAAATGTTCAACATCACTTGTAATCAGGGAAATGCAAATCAAAACTACCATGAGATACCATCTCACACCAGTGAGAATGGCACATATTAAAAAAACTAGCAACAACAAATGTTGGCGAGGGTGTGGAGAAAAAGGAACTCTTGTGCACTGTTGGTGGGAGTGCAAACTGGTCCAACCACTATGGAGAGCTGTGTGGAGATTTCTGGACCTACTAAACATAGAGCTTCCATATGATCCAGCAATTCCACTCCTAGGTATTTACCCAAAGGACACAGAAACATCAATTCCAAAGAGCACCTGCACCCCTATGTTTATAGCAGCACTGTTTACAATAGCTAAGCTTTGGAAACAACCCAAATGCCCAAAAGTAGATGACTGGATCAAGAAGATGTGGTACATATATACCATGGAATATTACTCAGCATTCAAAAAAGATAAACACATGCAATTTGCAGCAACATGGATGGCGCTGGAAGGGATCATGCTCAGTGAAATAAGCCAAAAAGAAAAAGAAAAATACCGGATGGTCTCACTCATAGCAGGAATCTAGAAAACTTAAATAAGGGACCAGGAAAATGAATATAAGAAAGTGAAAATCAAAATCAACAAAAAACTATGAACCAGAGACACTTTTTGGGGGGTGGGGGGCGGGAGGGGAAGGATTGGGGTCAGAATGGGGCATTTGCAATTGTATGGGGGAATATAAAAATAAAATTTAAGATTAAAAAAAAAAAAAGAAATTTATGAGGTACAACAAAACATCCTAAATAGTTGAAGCAATCACTGCAAAGAAGAATTAATGTATCATGCTCTCAGACCTCAACTACAATGCAAAGCTTCAGTATTCAAAATAGCACAGTATTGGAATAAAAGGAGATGCACATTCACTGGTATAGAATTAAGAGCAAGAAATTCATAGTTTATCTAAAACACAAATAATCTATGACAAAGAAGCCAAGAGTATACAATGGAAAAATGAGAGTTTCTTCAAATATATTGCAGGGAAAACTAGACAGCCACATGTAAAAGAAGGAAACTAGATCACTATTTCAAGTCATTCACAATAATCAACTAAAAAATCGATTAAAAGCTTGGATGTAAGACCTGAAATGATGAAATGCATATAAGAAAATGGGCATCGCCCATTTTGTGACACTGCCCTCAACACTATCATTGGGATTTAACACCAACAGCAAGGGAAACAATAGCAAAAGTAAACGATGAGAATATTAAATGACTACATTTAAAAAGCCACAAAAATTATTCTAAGCTCGTAGAGACTTCATAGTGTTACATATAATTTTTACCTTCTTTATTAAAGGGTGAAAAATTTATCACTTTTGTTGGAAATTTTCGCAGTGTAGTGTGTCTGTTAAATGCATCTTGTTGCTGTGTAACTATATTCTTGGGTTTGCTGAAATCCAAACCTAATATTCAATTGAAAAATAAAAAATACATTAAGTGCATGAATATTCACACACTCCTCCCCAAGCCCTATGTATTTGTTTTTATTCACACATCGATAATGTTCCATTCACATACTTTATTGTGTGGCCTTTTGTCTATTAATCTCGTTTCTATAAAACTTTTACATTTTTTCTTCTTTGTCTTTAATCTGATTTCCTTGATAGCATCTTCCATTTTTTAATTATTAAGATATACTCAGTACGCAAAATAACTGCACATATTCAATGTATACATTTTGATGAGTTTGAACATATGAATACACCTTTGATACCATCACCACAGTCAAGGTAATAAACATATCCATCACCTCTAAAAGATTCCTTGTCTTCTAGCTTGTGTGTGGATGGTAAGAATAGTTAGTACAAACTTTTCCCTCTTGACAATTCCCCTTCTTGTCGTATTTATACACTAGTATTTCTGCTTTTGCAAATACACAACTATGTCTTTTCTAGATCACAAAAGAAACGGAGTAAATAAGTATCTGAAATACTTCCATAAGCATATTTGAAAGTCTCAATAGCATTAAATGTTTATGCATCACTTTCACAAATGAGTTCTCAGACTTGTAATATGCAGTGGTTTTCCATTCATAATAACTGCAAGAATTCAACAAATTAGGATGGATTCTCTCAAGAAATTTTTATCATGTTGTAATAGCATATAGACACTGTGGTCATTACAGATCCAAATATGAAGAAATCCCAGAGAAGATAAATAAACCACAAATAGACATGAAATAATCTTACCAGTATGGCTCTTTGATTGTGTCTTCATTTCCTCAAATGCTATAACTCTACCACTCACACCAACAATGTCTTCCCTATCCGGGTCTATATAAAAATAAAGCAAAAACATTTTCAAAACACCTTTTTAAGGTAAATATTAGATTTCCTAAAATTTACTAAAATCTGCTTCCCTTGGTGTGTCGCTACTCTAATGCTGCTTCTGTAAGGGCCTAACTTGAGCATGCACACAGCGTCCTCTGAGATCAGTGTTTCTAACATGGCCCTGTCTGAATATTGCTTTCTTCTTTCCTGTTGTAACCTATATTTTTTTGATATCAGCACAAAGATCAAAGCAATATGTTTTGAACATTCGCCAGTCCTATTCTATTGTATAACCTCCAAACCACAAAGCATAACTGAAGGGGGGATTAGTAACTAAGGAAATAACTACCTGCTGAATTCCTCCTCTTACCATCTTCATAAACTAGCATTTCTGCTTTGGCAAATACAGCACTGAATATTTTCTAGCCCAAAAGGAAAGTGAGTAGAGTGGCATGTGAAGTATTTCCATCAAGCATATCCCAACATATCTGGAACACTGGGTGTGTATGAATTATTTTCTTGGATGAGTTTTCAAACTTAGAAAATATGTCTGTTTTTCCACTGATAATATCTGTAAGAGTTCAACCAATTATAGGAGGGAATTTTGCACTTGATCTTAGCCAAAAGGCCGAGAAGCGATATATAGGAGGGAATTTTGAAGGCTTTTCCAAACACATTCTAGTAGTCTATAAGCACTGCAATCATGAAAGATCCAAACATAAAGAAACCACAAAGTAGATAAATAAGCCAATAGTAATTATGAAATATTCCTGTTCTTACCATGACGACTCTTCGATTGTATCCTGATTTCCTCCTGTGTGGCACCTGTTTCAATAATACCTGGGAGGTATTCTGTATTAGCCTCTAGAAAAAAAATTCAGAACACTAATGTAAGGTAAATATTGACATTTATGTTTGCACATGCACACATGGTTGTGTGTGCACTATTATTTCTCCTCTATAATAGAATTATAATAAAAGTTGTGGTTTGCAGAAACATGCTGCCATAACCCAAAAGTGCCATTAGCAATCAGAAAAAGTTTGTTATATTGTGACCAGAGAAATTTAGTGATCTGGCTAATGTGATATATCCAGGCATTGTCAAAATCAATTCATAAAACGATTCTTCGTACCTTAACTAGGGCCACTAGAAAATATGAAGTGTTCTCGAGAGTGATACCATGTGAGGTAATTTGGGGCCATCAGTTTTTCCCTTTCTCTTTTAAGGAATTTCTCCTTATTTTCGTTTCCTCAACATTATTATTATGATGGGCCTGGTTATAGGTTTTATTTTTGTGTTCTACTTATATTTCCTTATCTTGGTAGTAGAGACTTAGAAACTTCACTACGTGTTTTCAAAATATCCATCCCTCTTTCTTCATATAGTTTTATTGTTCTCTTCATCTCTCTGCTCTCGTTCTAGTATTTCCATTACCTTAAGTTGCCAGGTGTTACTTCAGACTCAGCAAGCATTCTCTTGAACCCCCCTCCCCAGTGAATTTTTAATTTCACTTCTTTACCCCTCAACTCTAGAATTTGCATTGTGATCTTTAATATTATTAACTATGTTAATATTTTTGTGACTATAGGATATTTTTGTAACTATGTTACAGAAAACTGTTAATACTGTAACTATGTTAATTTTTCAGTTACATTTTGTAACTATGTTAATATTGTCTATTGTACCCTTCATAACTTTCAATTCCTTGAGCATGGTGTCCTTTTGTTCTTTGAAAATATTTATAATAATGACTTTGTTACATTGTTCACCCAGACATCAGAATCCCTGTATTTGTTTTTAAGCTCAGTCACAATTTACTTTTCCTGTCTTTACTTTTCTTTTCTTTTTGTCTTTTTGCAAGTAACTGGATGGTTTAAATAATGCATTATAGCAACTCTGTATACTAATTTCTGTTTCCCCTTTCAGAAGATTATTGAAATTATACTTTTTTGTTTTGTATTTATTGATTGTTTTATTTATTTAGTCATACACCCATTCACTAGTCAGTTTTTTTACATAATTATTTTTATGTAATTTTTTATGTAATTTTTTTATTTTTTGCATAATTATTTTTAGTGAGTTACTACTTAAATGTTACTAAAATCTGCTTTTTGATGAATGAAACTTCTCATGTTGATCCTAACAGGACATATCCTTAGCCTTGCACATAGTTGCCCTTGGATAGCCAGTAGCTCTAATAGGACTCAGTTTAAATGTCTCTTTCCTCAGTTAAGCTGTGCTCTTCTTTTGTTATTATAGCAAAGATAGAAAAGAGGACTGTCTGACATTTAGCCCAGTCCTATACTGTTGCATGATCACTAAACTAATGTATAATTAAGAATTAATGATATTACATGTTTGCTTACCATTTTCATCAGAAAGAAATGATAAACACAGAAATAATCATTATATTCCTTTTCTTATCACACTGCAACTAGCATTACTGAATACAAAGTATAAGAAATACTCTCTATCCAGGTTAGAAACAGAATGTGAATAGAATGCAATTGGCTATTTGTGTACCAATCATATTCTAAGTTTACTATAAGATTGGTGTTTGTGCATCAATATTTAGATGGATGCTTGATAAAATTCAAAATAGATATACTTTTGCATTCATACTTAGTACAAGCATTCAACTATTTAAAGTGACTTTGTACGACCTTTTGCCCAAATCATAGTAAATTAAAGACACAGTTGTTATAAAACATCCATACTTAAACCCCTTAAAGAGAAATAAATGTGCTATATTAGACTTGTAATATCATCGTTTTACCTGCAATCTTCAGTGGTAGGGTCTTGGGTTGACCCTTTTCATCTGTTCTTCTAGTTGCACCTGTTAAGTGTTCTACACTAATTCCTACAAAGACATTTCAAATACACTTTAAAAAATTTATAGTTTATTTATTTATATACATCTTTGTTAACTTTTCGATAGTGTCTGAGTCCTCCCCTCAAGTGTAGTCCCTGTAGTTCTCCAAACTATTGTCTGCATAATCCATCACCAAATATTCCCTTGTATTTTTCTCTCCCCTGTTTTGACTCCTCTCCCTTTCCCTTCCCTGTTATATGCCTCAGCTAATACGATTATGGTCAGCTAATAAGGTATGTCATTTTTTACTGACATTTTGTTCTGTCAAATATAATTTGTCTGGAAATTGTTGCCATAAGAACATTTGTGTATGTGTATGTGTTTTTGCATGTATGTATATAGGTTTAACTTAACTGCATGTTATAATTAAGATTATTTTTAATGAAATATTTGTATGGAAGGATAACAAAAACTTAAAATGGGAACAGAATGGTAACATAAGCCATATTATCTTAACAGGTAGAGATGTTTAGTTTTATGGCTAAAAACTAATATCCACTTACCTTCCTATATGCCAACAATGAGCTACAAGAAGAAGAAATTAAGAGAGCCATTCCATTTACAGTTTCACCAAGAAACATTAAATATCTTGGGATAAGAAAAGGGAGCTTAGTGGGGAAGAGCACAATGGACTATGGGTACTTTGGTGATGGGAGAGCTTCGAAGGCCACACCTAAGGGGAGAAATCCTAAACTGCCAAAATATTAACAAGAATGTAAAACAATGGCACTTCATTAGAGATATTTTTTAAAAAGAATATTACTAAGCCTAGATAGTTTTGGATGCTTAAGTATTTTGTAGATGAGTTCTTGAGTTTATAATACATAACTGTTTTTCATTCATAATAACTGCAAGAGTCTAAGGGAGGACATTTATGAGATTTTTGTGATCATGTTTTAGTAGCACTTAGGCACTGTGATCATTAAAGATCCAAACATAAAGAATCCCAGAGAAGATAAAGCCCAAATAGACATGAAATCTTCTTCTTCTTACCAAGATGACTCTTTGACTGTATCTTGCTGTCCCTACGTATAGCACCTCTCCCAATAGGACCCATGAAGTGTTCTGTATCAGCCTCTATAAAAACATTTTCAATATATGCTTGTAAGGTAAATATTAATATTCATGTTTGTGCACGTGTGTGCTGTAGTACTTCTCCTCTAAGTAAAATGATATATTTTATAAAGGATATGATGCAAAGCAAGGAATGCAGAAACATGCCACCTTAATTTGAAAGCAGCATTAGCAATTGGACTAAGAGTGATTATGCCAAAGTAACATACGCAGGGGCCTCTGGTGGTGCAGGGGTTAAAGTCAGCACTATCAAGCTATGGCCAGCCACCACAGCTTGAGTTCAATGCCCGACCAGGGGAGTTAACCCACAAGGCACAGAAGACCTCTCCTCTCACCCACTGCTCCCCTCAGCAGTGTATTTCAGTCAACCCACCTGTTCTGCTCCACACACTGTCTCTGGGGAATCATCTCACTCCCTCCCTGCACCTTTGGCCTACACCACAGTTTTTTTATGCATAAATAAATGAAAATAATTTTTTTAAAAAAGTGCATATCCAGATGCAAAACCTGATGCGAAACCTGATCCCTCATCATTTACTAGTTCCTTTCCCGTATATGAAGACTTTTGTAAAATTGAATCACATTGGGGATTTTAACTGAATAATAAAAATTTCATTGGAACATTAAATGCACACTTATTTGTTATACATATCTCAGTGGAAAGGATACAACATTTTTTTTCCAGGCCAAGTTGCGAACTTTCTTCAACATAGTCACAAAATATAACCATGAGACAGAAGTTCTTTGATTTGCATGGGAAAATTGTTATCCACCTTTGGATTATGTAACCGTCAACCCAGGAGGCCATAGTGGTAGAAACATATAGCAGTAAGTTGATGAGTTCAGATAATGTTCCCTCCCAACATACTATTTAGCATGTAAACGTTCTAGCTGGGTCAAAGGAAATGACCATTTGTGATAACATTAGCATTTGTTTTGCATCCCTTTCTATAATAGTCTTTATGTGATTTTCACTTTTTGCTTATTTTAGAAACAATTCCCTAGGTCCACTTATAGAAAAAAGAAAAATCAGATTATTTTAAATGGATTGCATATTGCTAAGGAGTGATTAGAACTGGTGACTTTTGGTCAGCTGTTGATGAAGTTTTGTGGGCAAAATATTGGCTCTAATACAGCATGTAACCAAATTTGGAAACCTTGTATGATCTATTGATAGAAAACATAGATTGGAATTCTTGCTTTGGAGAAATGTCTGAGCCAATGAATATTTAAAGTTTGCACTACCACTTTGGCAATACAGATATACCATCACTACAATTGAAACAAAGGCACAGAAAAGATGGGGCTTCATAACCTAAACCAAAGATATATTCTATGGGCAGAACAAGTGTTCTGCAATTAATTACCAACATTTGTGTAAGTAAAATGAGCTATAGCAACAAATAACTGGGAAACATCACAGACATTCTTTAGCCCTCTGGTCTTTTTCCAACAGAGAATTCAAAAAACTGAATCATATGAACTGAGAAAGAAAAAGATCCTTAGATAAATAAGGAGACATTAAGAAAAGTTTTTTATAAGCATAGTGTCTTATTTATATGTATTTTACATCATTGTTCATTTTTAAACAATGTTTGCTTCCCCCCACTCCTCAGGTGTAGTCTCCATAGAATGTCCTTCACCAATGCATCCGTGCACCATCACCTCAGTCCCCTGTGCTCCTTCCTCCCTCCCTCTGATCCCTCTCCTTCCTCCTCCCCTGCAGGATATCTCTGGCTTATAATTGCCTGTTTGTTTTTGTTTTGTTTTGTTGTGTCGTATATTGTTATTATTTTTTTACACTGATATCTTATTTGGTTCCCCTATATTCCTCCTATAAGTGAAACCATCCAGTATTTTTCTTTTTCCTTCTGACTTATTTCACTGACCATTATTCCTTCTAGCTCCATCCATGCTGCTGTGAATGGCATGAGTTTATCTTTTTTGAATGCTAAGTAATATTCCATGGTGTATATGTACCACATCTTATTGATCCAGTCATCTATTTTTGGGCATTTGGGTTGTTTCCAGGTTTTATTTATTGTAAGCAGTGCTATAATAAACATAGGGGTACAGATATTCTTTTGAATCAATGTTTTTGTGTCCTCTGGGTAGATTCCTAGGAGTGGAATTACTTGGTCATATGGTAACTCCATTGTTAGTAGACTGAGGAACCTCCAGACAGCTTTCCACAATGTTTGGACCAGTTTGCACTCCCACCAGCAATGTAGGAGAGTTCCTTTTTCACCACATCCTCGCCAACACTTCTTGTTGCTTATTTTTTTGATATGTGCCATTCTCACTGGTATAAGGTGGTCTCTCATTGTGGTTTAACTGTTTTAAACATTAAAAGCATGAAAGGACTGTGGGGAGTAATTTATAATCAAGAAAGTGTGGAACTTTTCATTCCCATTACTTACTATACCAATCATTTTCAAAATTATCCTGCTTAATATTTTTGCAGCTATTAAAACAACATATACTTTATAAATTTTTTATATCTAATTAATGATGGTTAGTAATATACTCATAGAACTGTGTATAATCATTGCAATCAATTTTAGAATCTTTTTCAGATTTACTTTGATTCAATTCCAGTGATATATAGAAATGTCAAACCTGGAGTTTTATTCACTCTTCCCCATTTTTGTGCTGCTGTGTTACGTGCTACATGTATAAATATCAAAAACATTGTAAAAAAATGCCACTCATTTCTTTGTGAAGCTGTATAGTTTTTTAAAAATCTGAGAAGAAAGAAGAACAAAATTAATGCTGTTTGTTGTGTTAGTCTTCTTACTCACAATCTTTGGATCATTAATTCCCATGGATTCAAGTTATCATTTTGTATTGTTTTCTTCTTCCAATTCATTCTTGCTCCCACCCTTTCCTTTGTGCAGCTCTGTGAAATGTATTATTATTCTGTATATTGATAATTTTATATCTATTGCTTCACAGAATTTCCTTTCGATAAACTGAGAGATCGAAAGAGAAATATGCATCTGTATGGGTTTTTGAAATCATAGAACTAACACTGGCTATGATTTTGGGTAGTTTTCTTTTGCTTAATTTCCATTTCATTTTTTATTCTTTTACGGATTAAATTACTCCATGAGATCACCTGCCTTCAGCCAGAACTCTCCTTAGTGTTTCTTGTAATGTGGCTCTACTGGCAATGATTTCTCCCAATTTTTATTTGTTCAGAAATCTATTTATATTGTCTTTATTTTTTTGTAGAATAGCTTGCCTGATATAAGATTTCTGCTTGACAATTTTTCTCCCAGGGCGGTGAATATGTCAACCCACTGCCTCCACACTGTCTGTTCATCGTAGCAGGGAGCACTTTTTCATGACCAGTGGTTTTTTTCTTCTTGGTATTTTCAAAATTATCTCCTTGCCTTTGTTTTCTCAACATATTTTTCAATGATGGGTCTGATAGTGGATTGTTTTTGTACTTCTATTTAGACTTCCTTTTGCTTGAGAGCATAGTCAAGTTGATTTTACTGAAGAGTTTTCAAATTATTCATCCATCTTTCTTTAACTGTTTCTATTGTTCTGTTCGCTTTGCTTTCCTAGTGTTCCCATTACTTTATGTTTGCTGAGTATTTCTTCAGATCTTACATCTTCTCTTGAAAACTTCCAGGGAATTTTTTGTTTTAATTTTGACTTCAAAATCTAAATATTTTTCTTTATATTAGTATTTTTATCTGTTAGTTTTATCTAATGTATCTATTGTATAATTTTTCTTTAAGTATGAGATACTTTGTTCTTTGAACATTGTTATAATAATTACTTAGTAAGCATTGTCTGCCTATACCCATATCAGGGTGTCACAAGCAGTTTCTGTTGCCTAATTTTTCCTGAATATCACTTACTATTTACTTTTTTTAAATTTTTTTGCCACTTTGCTAAATAACTGGATATTCTAGATAATGTATTAAATTACTCTGCATTTTGATTTCGCTTCCTGGGGTTGTTGATTAGCGTCCTCTTTTGCTTTGACATTTCCTGTTGACTTTCTATTTATTTTCTTACTTATTTAGGTGCTGAGTAGTAGATCCATCACATACCACATTGTAGACACTTGGAGTATTTTACTAAAAATCTCTTCTCCAGATGAGCGAAGCTTTTTTTTTTTTTTTAAGATTTATTTAGTTATGCATACAAGAGTTGGGGTACAGGCAAGAGGTGTGGGAGTGAGAGGATTCACCAGAGACAGAGTGGGGAGCAGAATAGGCAGGTCAACTGAAATACACTGCTGAGGGGGGCAACAGGCGAGACAGGAGAGGTCTGCTGCGCCATGTGGATTAGCTCTCTGGCCAGCCAGGGATCGAACCTATGCTGCAGAGAATGCAGACAGCTTCACAGTGCTGTGCTTAACCCCTTGTACCACCAGGGAGGCCCACGGAGCTTCTCATATTGTTTCTGTGAGAGCGTATCCTTGGCCATGTATACAGCTGAACTTAGATATAAGTGGCTCTAATAGGGAACTGTTTTTATATCTCTATCCTCTTTCCTCTATTTAGTTGTGTTCTTTCCGAATCACCGCAAAGATCAAAAACAGGTATATAGAACATTTACCACAGGTGTATTCTGTTGAACAATATCTGAACAACAAAGCATAACTAAAGAATTCTACTAGTTGTAAGTGAGATATTAAAAACACCTGACATTTTCATCATGGAAAGAGAAATGATAAACAGGGGACTAGCCATGATATTTCATTTCTTATCTCATCTACCAGCTAGCATTTCTGCTTTTGCAACTCTGAAAAATAAAATTTTATGTAGTCAAGAAAATGAAAGTTAGTAGAATATAATTAGTTATTAGTCATACTCTCAGTTTACCATAGCATTGGTTTTAATGATCACATTTTAATGAATGAGCATTAAAACTTAAACTATGTAGCTACTTTTGCTACATTACAGCAGTAACAGCTAATTAAAGAGGGATATCATATAGTATAGTATAGATATTTTTACCCATATAGATATGGGTATAGATATAGGATTTAGTATAGATATTTTTGCTATAAAATATCCCTACTTAATTAAGCTCCTTAGAAGTTAAATAAGCTTGATATATTTGATTAGTAATATCATTATTTTACCTGGGATCTTAGTTGGTTTTGTCTTCAGTTGTCCCTTTGTATCTGTTCTTCTAATTGCATCTGTCAAGTGTTCTACATTGCTCCCTATAGACATAGAGAGATTTCAAAAACACTTTGTATGGAAACTATTACCATTTGAGTGTATGTTTGTGAGTGCATGTTTGTCTTTAGGATTAAATTAAATAGCATTTGTTCTTATAGAAGAATGTTTATAATGATATATTTATATTGCATAATCATAGAACCTTCAGATGGGAACAGATGGAGGATTTATATAAATATATTGAGGAGTGTAGACGTTTATAGTATAAAAACTTATAGGGAATGACAAATTTTATATACAACCACATGCTGAATAATAATCAGTGCTATCCAGTGCTCTCTTATGTGATTCAAATTACCCCAGAAAAATATAATACAAAAAAAATAACTTCCAGGCTTACATTAAAATGAAAACATATTTGTTGATAAATTGAATCTGCAAAACCAAACTTGATGAATTCTTAGCAGAATAAGTACAAAGATATTCACAAGACAGACCCATCACAGTGAAGGGAGTGGATCCTAAATTTGACTTCTAACTTAAAATTTCCGTTTCTCTGCCTTTGTTCCTGTGGATTCCAGCTAGCATGTTATCATTTTCTTACTCAAACACGTAACTCCCACACATCACCTGTGTGCTGTTACTGTGGAATACATGACTTTTCCAATTTCACTGACCCAACAATATCAGCATGGATATTGTTAAAAATAATTACTACTTAAATCAATAACGTGAGGGGACAAAACATGCTTTCATATTGCTGATTGGACATTAGCCATGTCCTTAGATTGAGGATTCAAATAACAGTCTGTGGTTATTTGCTTCAATTTGAAGAACTAAGTTAATGTATTTCTGGTGAGTCAAGTCTGTTAGCAAAGAGCTGCCATAATTTTTATTTATTTGAGCATCCCTTTCTCTCACTTTCATTTTGAAAATAGTTTTTCTAGCTATATTATTCTTGGTGTGCCAGTTTTTTTCTTTCAGCGTCTTGAATCTGCCATCTCTGTGACTTCTGAACACAACAGCTTCCCATTTTAAGTCAGGTGTTCAGTTTACCTTACTGCTTTTAATTTACATGATGACTTCTGTCCCTCGTTCAACATTTCCTCTGTCCTTGCCCTCATCACATTCACTATGATAGGTCTTGTTGTAGATATCATGGTACTTACTATGTAAAGATTTTGGTAAGTTCGGCTTGGGCATGTTCATATTTTTCAGCAAGTATGTTTCAATATTTTTAGCAACTGTTTCCTCAAAGAATTTTTTTCTGCCCTTTTAATTGTCTGTTCCACTTAAATTTTCCCCATTACTTTTAGGTATAGAGACACTTTTTCTGATCTTTCAAAGGGACTCTTGACACCCAAAAAGTTATTTACTTCTGCATTACCCATATACTTCTTGTATTTTCAACTGCGGATTTTTCATTATGAGGGAGAGAAAAATTCTCTATGTATTTTTGACATTTCCTATTTGATGTGATATTGACATTAATCTTCCTTTCCTGTTTAACCACAATTTTCTTCAACATTTGAACATAACTCTTTTTATAGGGTCCTACAAATGTAATCATTAGAATACTTTGTTCTTTTTTGAATCCTGTGGATGCCTACAAATTTACTATTTCTATGCATGTGTCAAGATTCTTCCTTTTGGTGACTGGGAAGGTGTGAGGGAAAAACCCTTTAGAGAAAATATTTCAGCACATATGGATACCAAGTTTCCCTCATCTTTGTAAGCTTGTTGTTGTTTACCTGATTATTTATTTGGTGACTAGGCTGTACTATTTCCTATTTATGAATTCTCCATCTCTACAACATGTAACATCCAATGTTACTAAGGGCGTAGACTTATAGGAAGCAATTTATGAAGAATCTTCTAATCATGTTCTAATAGCCTATAGGTATTGGGGTTTTTAACAACTTAGAAAAACCCAAGAGAAGTTAGAAAGAATGATTGAACAGAAAAGGAAGAGTCTTGTTCTTACCAGGATGAATTCTTGATTGTGACTTGGTTTCCTCTTTTTTTGAATCTTTTCCAATAATATCTGTGAAGGTTTCTTTATCAGCTTTTTTTATTACACCTCTTCCAGTATCATCTGTGATGCTTTTTGTGTGAGCCTTCTTTATTGCACCTCTTCCAGTATCATCTGTGAAGCTTTTTGTATCTGTCTCTATTAAAACAAAGAGTTTCAAAACACTCTTGTAAGGTAAATATTAACATATGTGTATTAGCACATGTGTGTGATATTGTTCCTCCTCTTATTAGAATGTGTATTAATTATGGGAGAATTATAATAAAAGACATGGATTGCAGAAATATAGTATCTTCATTTGTAAATTACTTTAGCAATCAGAACAAGGCCATTATATTGAGGATTTGAACAGTTTAGTGATTTGACCAAAGTGACATATCTGATAGTGCCAAATCAATACACAATCTGATTCCTCATAATTCCTTTCCCATAAAATCTGAGGCTTTTAGAAAGTTATCTCATAGTGGGGATTTGATCACAATAATAAAATTTTTTAAAAAGATTTCTTTATTTATACAAGAACTGGGGTACAGGCCAGAGGCATGGATGGTGGGAGAATTCACCTGAGACAGAGCAGGGAGCAGAACAGGCAGACTGACAGAAAACACTGCTGAGGGGAGTAGCAAGCAAGACAGGAGAGGTCTGCCGTGCCATGTGGGTATCTCCCTAGCCATCTGGGAATCGAACCCGCACTGCAGAGGCTGCAAACAGCCTCACAGCGCTGTGCTCAACCTGCTGCGCCACCGGGGAGACCCTGATCACAATAATAAAAATTTTATGTGTTCAACAAAAGTGCATGAGGTACAGATGTACCATGTGAGACAGAAATACAACTTTTTGTTCCAGACCATATTGCAAACTATGGTTTTCCTAGTCACAGCATATTATTCTGAGGCAAAAATACCATGATATATTCAGGAAAATTGTTAAATACCCCTTATAGGATATGTATCCATAAACCAAGGAGGCATTAGTGGTGGAAAAGGATAATAAGTAATTCAGGGCTGAGACAATTTTCCTTCTTTTTTTTTAAATTTTAATTTTTTTTAATTTTTTATTTAAATTTTATTTTTATATTCCCCATACAATTACAACCCCCTTATTTTTACCCCAAGCCCTCCTTTCCCCGTCCCCCACCCCCCATAGAGTGTCTCTTGTTCATAGTTATTTGTTGATTTTGATATTTTCTTTCTTATAGTTCTTTTTCCTGGTCCCTTATTTAAGTTTTCTAGATTCCTGCTATGAGTGAGACCATCCGGTATTTTTCTTTTTTCTTTCTGGCTTATTTTGCTAAGCATGATGCCTTCCAGCACCATCCATGTTGCTGCAAATGGCATGTGTTTGAGACAATTTTCCTTCTCTGGGCCAGTTTGCAATAGACCTTCTAGCTGTTTCAGAGGTTGTGTGTCATTCATAAAAGTGTGAGAACTGGTCTTTCATTCCTTTCTATCTGAGTCTTTATATGATTTTCAATTCTTAGAAGATTTTAGAAACTATTCTCTATGACAATTTGACAGAGAAAACAGAACAAAATTCATTGGAAAGTAGTATATCACAAAAGGAATGATCAGACTCATTGCCCCCTTTTTTCATATGCCTATTGGCCATTTGCATGTCCTCTTTGGAGAAGTTTCTTTTTAGATCTTCTGCCCATTTTTTTTACTGGATTATTTACTTTGTTTTTGTTGAGTCTCATCAGCTCTTTGTAGATTTTTGTGCTCAGTCCTTTATTAGTCGTGTTGTGTGCAAAAATTTTCTCCCAGTCAGAGGGGTGTCTCTTCGTTTTAGTTACTGCCTCTTTTGCTGTACAGAAGCTCTTTAATTTGATGTAGTCCCAGCTGTTTTTCTTTGCCTTCACTATCACTGCTTTGCGTGATGTGTCTTTAAAGATGTTACTGAGGTGTATGTCATGTAGTGTTTCACCTATATTTCCTTCTATATATGTTTTTGGGTCTTATGTCTAGTTCTTTAATCCATTTTGAGTTGGTTTTTGTGCATGAGACAGTCTGATGTGACCAGATGTGACGTTTTGTGGGTCAAATATTGGTTCTAGTAGATCATGAACTGACACTCAAAACATCCATGATGTAGTTATCATAGATAAGATTTCTTGCTTTGGAAAAATGACAGTCCATGAATGTTTAAAGCTTGCTGTATACCACTTCAACACATATATAAAACCAATGCATTCCAAGCAGAGGCAAAGACCAGTTAGGGTATCAATACCTAAACTAGAGAAAGAATGGATGGTTAGAACAAGTGCTCTGTAATTAATTACCAGTATTTGTGAACAAATGTAAACTATAGGAACACATTACTGGGAATGATATGTATTGCTGGCAATACATATGCCTGCTAATGTTCCCAGTAATGTGTTCCTGTAGTTTACATTCCTTCACAAATGCTGGTAATTATGTAGTAAGCCCACAAATGCTGGGCTTAGTATGCCCTCTGGTCTTTATTCAACAGATTCATTCAAAGAACTAACTGATTTGATTTGAAAAGCAAAGGATAGTTAGATAAGAATGAGAACATTAAGAATATTGCTTATGGGTAGATTGAATCAAACAATAAAACCATAAAATGCTTAAAGGGGTATAAATTTATAATCTAATAAGAGTGTCTTTTTCATCTTACACAATATCCTCCATTGCTTATCTTCTTCAAAATTACTATGCTGCTATACTTCTCTCAGTTATTAAAGCAAACATTTCTACAACTTACCCCTTATTATTGTCTAATCAATGAATATCATTAGAATATTCATAGAAAGAATATAATCACCACAATGATTATATAATCAACTTCAGATTTATATTGATTAAATTCCAATGATATAGAAAAGTCACACTATATAGTTCTAGCTGCTCTGCCTCATTTTTGTGCTACTGTTTTATATGTCACATACAAAAATACAAAAAAAAATTGTAAAAATTGTTATAGTTGTTTATGAAATGTTATACCCTCTAAGGATACTAAGAAGTAATCAGAGCAAGTAAATTTTAATAGTATTTTGTTAAATTAACCTTTTTATTCATGATCTTTTGATCTTTTCATGATTCCTGTGGACTTAAATGTCCATCTCATGTTATTTTCTTCATACGTGTCCCTGCCTTCTCCTTTGTGAAGCTCTTGTATAATATATTATCAGTCATCATTTGTAAGATGCCAAAACACAATTTTATAACAACTACTTTATAAAATTGATTTTTCAGTCAATAAGAAAACTATATAGTATATAGGGCTTTTGTAATTATGGAATTAATGTTGAACATGATTTTTGATTGCCTTGTTTTGCTTACTTTTTGCTATTATTTTATTGATTAAACTGCTCTCTGATATCACTTACTTTTAGCCAGATGAGCTACCATTTGTGTTTCTTGTAAAGTGGGTCTGCTAACAATGAATTCCCTCATTTTTTTTAATTTGCTTGGGAATCTCCTTATTTCATCCTCAGATTTGTGGGATAGTTTGCCTGATATAAGATTTTGGTTGACAGATTTTTTTTCTTTGGGATATGAAACATGCCAACCCACTGACTTTTGGCTATCATAGAAGTTAGTTCTTCATCTTAGCAGGGTACATTTTTACATAAATGGTTTTCTCTTGAAGTTATTTTCTTTTTTCTTTCTTACTCAAGATTTTTGGTATTATGAGTCTGGTTGTGGATTTTATTTATTGATTCATTTAATTTAGATTTCCTAGAGCTTGGTAGTAGAGATAAATAGATTTCCATGACATTTTAAAAATGTTTCATCAAATATTTGTACTCTTCTCTTCATTTTTATGCTCTCCTAGTACTCCCATTACCTTAATTGTCTAAGTATTTCTTCTGATCAATCAAGTTTTCTATAAGCATCTTCAGTGAATTTTTCATTTCATTTAGCTACCTTTCAACTTTAGAATTTGCATTTTGTTGTTATTTTTTATATCTATGCTGACATAGTCTATTTAGTGACATATTTTTATCATAACATATTTTCTTTGAGGATTGTCTCCGTTAGTTATTTGAGCATATTTATACATTTACTTTGTAAATATTGTCTACCTACTCCAACATCAGGGTCTCACAAGTGATTTTCTACTGCCTGTCATTTCCTGAATTTGATCAAAATTTGCTATTTCCTTGTGTGTTATAATTTTTGTCCATTTTGCTAGTATGTATATCTTTTAATATTATATTGAATCAACACTATTTGATTTCTATTAAACAACTGGGGACTGTTGATTAGTGTACTTTTTTGCTATAAAATTTAGTGTTGATCATCTTATTCATTCATTTGTGTATATGTTTACTTATTTATCCATTTATTATTTAGTACTTAGGCAATAAGATGGTTCAGTACATAGTTATTTTTGGAATTTACTAGGAGCATTTTACTAAATCTCTTTCCCCAGATATTGATGCCTTTCGTATTGTACCTGTGAGGCCATATCCTCCTGCATGCACAAAGGTGATCTTTGCTATAAATGGTTCTAATGGGACAGTGTTTAAATGTCTCTTTCCCATTTCCTCTTTTAAGTTATGTTCTTTCAGTGTCACAACAAACATCAAAGGCAGGTGGGTGTAACATTTAACATGGTCCTGTTCTATTGTATAATTTCTAAACCACAAAGTATACCTAAAGAACTGTACTAATGACAGTTGATATAAGTTTGCCTGATATTTTCATCATGGAGAGATAAATAAAAGAATAGCTCTCATATTCCTTTACTTAAAACATCTACAGCTTACATTTCTGTATTTTCAAATTTGAAAAATTATCTAGCCTAGAAATAGAAATTTAGACTATAATTATTTATTTTTGCAATAAACATATTCTAAGTGGACTATAGAATTAGTTTTTAGTTTACATTTTAGAAGAATGAGTTCTAGAATATAAAATATCTAGCTACTTTTACATTAATATTTAATGCAAACAAACAAGTAATTAAAGGGGGTCTTCATGAAACATTTTACCCACAAAACAGTAAAGTATAGAAATGCTGTTACTACACATATATAATTATATTCATGAGATAATATATGTAAAATATTATGCTTATAAAATCCTTATTCTTACCTGGGAGGGTTGGTGGTTGTGCACTGAGTTGCCAATTTGTATCTGTTCTTCCAGCTTGACTTGTAAAGTGCTCTTCATTACCAGCTACAGATAAAGATATTTCAAAAACTCTTTGTATGGAAACTGTTACCATGTGAATATGTGTGTGTACTTGTATGTTTTTGTGTAGGATTAACTTAATTAGCTTTTCTTCATGATGGACCAACATTTATAATGAAATGAGTGTACTGAAAATCATAGATAGGAACATGTAGAGGATTTCCATAAGCCATGTTATATTGAGGTATGGAGATGTTTAGTTTTGGGGCCAGAAACTAATGCTAGGGAATGCAGATTTTATATAGAACCACATGCCACATAATTCCTTAACCAGTGCTACCCTATCCAGTGCTATATCTCAAGCAATTTGATTTTATTCCAAAGAAATTCTAATACAAATAAAATTTCCAGGTTTACATTAAAGTATACTCTTTCAGTGGGGATATTCCTGATGAAATAAAGCATAGTATTTCCCCCCCACAGGTCAGCCTTCAAGCCATAGTTTTCTTGGTCACAGAAACATACTCCTCTTTCAAAAAGCATGATTTAAATAAATTCATTAACAGCAATTTGTGGGCCTCACCAGTGGTGCAGCGGTAGAGCGTTGGATTGCCAAGCTGCCTGCAGCCTCTATAGCGCCAGTTCCATCCCCGGCTGCTCCCCAGCCAACAGAGGAGGGTCCCACATGGCGTGCAGACCTCTCCTGCCGCCCGCTGCTCCCCTCAGCAGTGTACTTTGGTCTTTCTGCCTGCTCTGCTCCCCGCTCTGGCTCTGAATTCTCTCACCCTCCCATGCTTCTGACTATACCCAGTGCTTGTATAAATAAATAAATAAATCTTTAATAAATAAATAAATCTTAAAAAAAAAAACCCAGCAATTTGTGGTAACAGCAACACAAAACCAGGGCACATAAGCAGGTATATCTTAGCCTCTCTGGTCTTTCTTCAAATAATATAAGAACAGAGTCATCTGAATGAAGAAATCAAAGGATCCTTATATAAGCAGGGAAGCAATCATATGGCATTTAAGGTAAGATTAAGTTAAGGACCAGTAATCAAAAGATATGCTGACATAGCTTACAATTATGTGAGGGTCAAAATTTTCCAACACAAAATCCTCTCATTGCTTTAAACTTTTCCAAGAATCTCTTATTAGTGTATTTCACTGAGCTCTTTTTTTATAAAATATACAGCATGAAAATTTAAAAATTTTCTTTAGAATTTATATCAAGATGTGTGATCTCAAAATAGTGAATATGAGAATCCACTTCAGATTTTCACTACAGTGAGATATAGAACTATTACTCTTATAACTCTACTACTTCTGTTCTGTTCTCCAAGGCACTATATCATGCCTATTATTGCTTTAAATATGAAGATATCTGTCAGTATTTCTTTGTAAAACTTGATGATCTTTAAAGAAGACAGAGAAATGAAGAGCAAGTACATATTTACATTGCCTATTATTTTAACCTTCTGGCATAATTTCTGGTTTTCTGCATTTGTCCCTGTGGAGTCCATTTAACACACTGTCATTGTTTTCTTTTTTTAAGGATTAGAGAAGGCTGTGCTTTATTGACTACACAGGCTACTTGAGGGGGAAGAATAGGGAGGAGTGTGTGGCCCCAGTGCCTGCATGGCTGTGTCTGACAAGCTTGTAGGTGATGGAGAACTTGCCCAGGTAGTGGCTCATCGTCTTAGGCTTGATCTCCACCCAACTGACTGCCTTGCCATTGTAGATGCCCCCATGCTGCCCACCATCTCAGGCAGGATGATCATGTCCCACAGGTGCCACTTCACCTCCTCTGGGGTGGCACCTCCTCCTTGGCCTTAGGCAAGTGCTTCAGCTGAGAATGCTGCTTCTGCCACAAGCCTGGGTTCCGGCGGCAGCTGGTCGAGATGCACGCCGCCACAGTGGGTAAGCTTGAGGCAGGTTCACGTCTTCTGTTCCACTTCTGCCATCTCGTTGGTTCTACAGAAGGGCGCTAATTTCTTACTCAAATACGTGACTGCTTCCACACTGCACCTGTGTGCTGCTACTCTGGTGTATATGACCTTTCCAGATTTTATAGGACCAACAAATTGCTGTTGTATTGTTTGAAGCAATTACATTTTAAATCAATTCAGGCAAGAAAGGAGATAAGATGTGCTTCAGTACTGTCTTTTGGATTCATAGAAATCTTTACCCATGCTTTTGGAGGAAAGTTTCAAAGGACTTTGAAACTTTGCAGTCAATTGCTTTCAGCCTGAGGAATATCTATTTCCAGTAAGGTGAATCTGCTAGTAAACAGTGCTCTTAAATTTTATTTATATGGGAATCCTTTTATCTCATCTTTATTTTTGAAATTTAGTTTAGCTGGATATATTATTATTCTTGGTAAGCCAGTTTTTTTTCTACTAGCTTTTTGAGCCTGCCATATCACTTTATCTGGTGTCCATAGTTTCCAGTACTAAGTCAGTTGCTCAGCTTACCTGGTGTAGAGGCAGGACAGGCCATGGAGCAGGTTTTCCATGATCCCATGCAGAGCAGGTAAAGGAGGAGTGAGAGAGTGAGTCCTGGAGACCTCAGTGGCTTTTGCAGGCTTTTATTTGGATTACCAGGCACACGGCAGGTAGGGGCACTGTGGGGCCAGGAGGCTGGCAGGCCTCCCAGCCCCCAGCAAGTCCTCACTATCTGGGCTCTCTAGCATTCTCTGGTGGCCTTGTTTTCATGGTGCTTCTGCTTCTGCTTCTGCTTCTCTGCTCCTTTCTCGGCTTCTGCTGGCGTCCCTGTGACACTGCCCTTAAAAGCCCTGTCTTAGCCCAAGGGAATCCCATCTACATATGCCCACACCCTACTCCAGGTGCCCACCATCCGGCATGTACTCAGGACAGCAGGGTTCCTTCATCTATCCTAATGGTGGGAGGGCAGAAAAGCCTGATACTTTTTACCTTACCCTACACCTGGGTACTATGTTACATGATGTGCTGTTTTCCCATTCAGATGTTCAAAATTTTCTTTGTTTTCATTACATTTATATTGATGGGGCTGGCTGTAGATATCCTGGTGCCCAATCAGATATCATCGATTTGGGGTTGCAAAGATTCATATTTATCAACAAATATTGTTTGATTTTTCAGTCACTATTTCCACAAAGAGTTCTTTCTACCCCTTTCTCGCTCTACTCTACTTAAATTATTCCTATTAAAGTGTGAAGACTCCTTTAAGACCTTTCAATCTGGGCCTCCCCGGTGGCGCAGCGGTTGAGTGCTGGGTTGCGAAGCTGCCCGCAGCCTCTGCGGCGCCGGTTCGATCCCCGGCTGCTCCCCGGCCACCAGAGGAGGGTCCCACATGGCGCGCAGACCTCTCCTGCCGCCCGCTGCTCCCCTCAGCAGTGTACTTCGGTCCTTCTGCCTGCTCTGCTCCCCGCTCTGGCTCTAGTGAATTCTCTCACCCTCCTGTGCTTCTGACTGTACCCAGTGCATGTATAAACGAAACAAACAAACAAATAAATAAATAAAACATGCCTCTATTAAAAAAAAAAAAAAAAAAGACCTTTCAATCTACACCTGATATCCTTACGATTGGATTGTTCCCCTCTGTGCTATCCTTACATTTCTTGTACTTTTAACTGCAGATTTTTTCATACTGTGAGTCAGAAAGAAAAAAAAAAATCTATGTATTTTTTTGAGATTTCCAGCCTGCTGAAATGTTGCTGTTAATCTTTCTTTCCTGTTAAGTCCAGCTTTCTTCAAGTCTTTAAACACACACACACACACGCACGTTTTCTGGAACCTACATGTGGGTTGCTTATAAGAACACTGTTTTCTGCTTTTTTTCTTCGTGTGGTTCTGAATTTACTGCTTTTGCTTTTGTTTTTTATTTTGCATGTTTGACAGGTGTGTTCTTTTAGAGGTTGCGATGGTGTATATAAATTGCCTATAGACAAAATAAGTCAGTCCCCCTGGATACTGAGGTGCCCTGTCAGTATCCAGAGGGCACTCAGTATCCAGGTTTGTTGTGGTTGGTTTGCTGATTATTAATTTAGTAATTAAGCTATTGTAGGGTCAAGAAGACCACAGGGCAGGTTTTCTTTGATCCCATGCAGACTGGGTAAAGGAGGAGTCAGAGTCCTCAGTGGTTTTGCAGGTTTTTATTGGGGTTTACCAGGCATATGGCAGGTAGGAGTCCTGGGGGGCCGGGAGGCTGGCAGGCCTTCCAGCCCCCAGCAAATCCTCACTCTATCTGGGCTCTCTGGCGTTCTCTCTGCTTCTCTGCTCTTCTGTTCGTTCTGCTGCTTCTCGGCTTCTTGGCTTCTGCTGTCGTCCCCATGATGCCGCCCTTAAAAGCAGTCTTAGCCCAGGTGAATCCCATCTACCTATGCCCACACCCTACTCCAGGTGCCCGCCATCAGGCATGCATTCAGGACCACAAGGATCCATCATCTATCCTGATGGCAGGAGGGCAGAAAAGCCTGACATTTTCTTTACCCTACAGCTATATTATTTCTTTTTTTCTGAGTCTCCTTCTCTACAAAGCCAAGCTCTTAATTTTGTTTGTTGATGGCACAGGCTTGACACATATTAGTCACAATTGGATAACATTTTTTTAATGAAAGGGTTCTCAGCCTCTGGTTGTTTCTTTTTACCTTATTTCTCAGTTATGTTCTCTGCTTTCTTAACTGTCACAAAAGTGATGCAGAAAAAGTAAGTCAAACCCTGTTGTGCTAGACAGGGGCAGTAATGTAAATGATGAACTATGTAAGAAAAAGTGATAATCTCAAAATACAATTTTTTTAAGATTTATTTATTTATTTATACAAGCCTGGGTACAGCAGGAAGAGCAAGAGGGTGAGAGAATTCACCAGAGCCAGAGCGGGGAGCAGAACAGGCAGATGGACGAAGTACACTGCTGAGGGGAGCAGTGGGCACAGCAGGAGAGGTCTGTTGCACCATGTGGGACCCTCGCTGATGGCCAGGGATCGAACCGGCACTGCAGAGGCTGCGGGCAGCTTCGCAGCCCAGCGCTCAACTGCTGCGCTACCAGGGGAGGCCCTCAAAATATAATTTTACCTGATATTTTAACCATATAAAGGGAAATAACATGAAATAATTACCTGCTCCACTCATCATCTTATCATTCATAAGCTAACATTTCTGCTTCTGCAAATATACACCATAACTTTTCTAGTCCTTAAAAAGAATAAGCAGATCAGTACCGGAATACTTCCATTAAGCGTATTCCCAGATCTCTAGAGCATTGGATGTATCTGCATAATTTTGATGGACAAACTCTTAAACTTATAATATGTATTTGTATTTCCATTGATAATAACTTTGAAAGTACAAGTAATTTTAGGAGCCACTATGTAGGGGCAGGAATGGACCAGTGCAGGTTCTCTGATCCCATGCAGACCGGGTAAAGGAGGAGTCAAAGTCCTCAGTGGTTTTGCAGGTTTTTATTGGGGTTCAGCGGGTACATGGCAGGCAGGGGTGCAGGGGGGCTGGGAGGCTGGCAGTCCTCCCAGCCCCCAGCAAATCCTCACTTTATCTGGGCTCTCTGCTTCTGCTTCGGGCTTCTTCTCTTTCGGCTTCTACTGGCGTCCCAGTGACACCACCCTTAAAAGCACAGTCTTAGCACAGGTGTACCCACTTCAGGTGCCCGCCAGCAGGCATGCATACAGGACCACAGGGTTCCCTCATCTATCCTGATGGCGGGAGGGCAGAAAAGCCTGATTTTTTACCTTACCCTACAGTCCACTCCCTCAGGGTTTTCTGCCATATAATCCACACATACACAACTTTGTTACTTAGCAAACACAAACAATGCAGCCATGGCCCACAAAAGCAAATACATCGCAATATAACAAAATACAAGAGAACACAAATAAGTCCAGGCAGGGCCCCAACCTAGTGCAAAAGACAATTATTGGTACCAGCAGATGAGCCACCACATCTGCTGCCGAAGGCACTGCTCATACGAGGGAGGGGAACCATTCACGGCATCTACTATAACACACCAGGAGCCGTCGGGCTTCCTGGCCTTCTCTGGCTGTAGTCTCGGCTACAAGCCACACACCGCATCCACCCCCAGGATGCACTCGCTCTGGGATTGGTGATTCTATTCTGTTGGGGGTAATCGCCAACCCTCAGGGTTTCTGTCTCCAGTCACTGCAACGCTCGGCCTTCATAGCCACCAATGCGACTCGCAGACCCCTGCACTCAGGCCAACCCACTGCACAAGCACATGGGTCGGGGATCCAAACTCTACATGCGGCTTGGGCTCCACCCCAAGCCACGTTCCCCACCCGTCCCCCAAGGACGCGTTCCTCAGCTCCTCACCCTCACTCAAGAATGAGCAGGGCATCACCCACAGGTGATTTTACGAGACTCAGAGGGCTTCAGCATACTCAGGCTGCTTAACAGCCGCTCAGGGCTTCTCAACTTAGCATCAGCACCAGCTTTTGCCTTCTCAGTTGGCTTTTCTCCTCCGCCTGGCTGCTGGGCGTACACAGGCTGCTTTTGGCCATCTAGGCCCACTGGCCACCCCTAGATTCCCATCTCCTGGGGTTTACAAACGAAACTGTTCCACCCCCAGGGTCCCAAAACATATCAACCTGCAAGGTCCTCCACCTTCTGGCGGGATTGTCAGTCCAAGTTTATCAGTCCATGTCCAGCAGTCGAAGTCCGTTGGCCTCTCCCTGCATCAGCACTGGCGAGTTCTGAATTGTGGTCCTCTCTTCGCCGGTGATTCTGCTGCCTCAGGGGTCGTTGGCTGGTCCTTTCAGGTGTCATTGGCTGGTTCTCTTAGGCGTCTCCTTCGGCAAGGTCTTCTCCCGTAGATCCTGGACATTGTCCATCTCCTGGGTCGCCATGATGCCTCCGGCGTCGTCACAGGCAGTCTTTTACTCCTTAGTCCCTCCAGGTCTTCGGAGGGCACCATACCCGTCTGCACGGATCATCTTGCTGACTTACGCCAATTGTAAGGGCAGAAATGGACCAGTGCAGGTTCTCTGATCCCATGCAGACCGGGTAAAGGAGGAGTCAAAGTCCTCAGTGGTTTTGCAGGTTTTTATTGGGGTTCAGCGGGTACATGGCAGGCAGGGGTGCAGGGGGGCTGGGAGGCTGGCAGTCCTCCCAGCCCCCAGCAAATCCTCACTTTATCTGGGCTCTCTGCTTCTGCTTCGGGCTTCTTCTCTTTCGGCTTCTACTGGCGTCCCTGTGACACCGCCCTTAAAAGCACAGTCTTAGCACAGGTGTACCCACTTCAGGTGCCCGCCAGCAGGCATGCATTCAGGATCACAGGGTTCCCTCATCTATCCTGATGGCGGGAGAGCAGAAAAGCCTGATTTTTTACCTTACCCTACACACTACATTAATAATTTTTAAAACCGAGTTCTAGTAGCCTATAGAAACTGTGGTCATTAAGATCCAAACATAGATAACCCCAGAGAAGATATAAACAACAAATAGGCATGAAATCTTCTTGTTCTTACCGGGATGAATCGTTGATTGTGTCTTAATTTTCTCCTTTATTAAGCCTCTTCCAGTAGCATCTATGACACGTTCTCTATCAGAGTCTAGAAATATTTTAAAAACACTTTTGTAAGGTAAACATTAAGTATTTTAGTAGGCGTGCATTTGTGTATTGTATATTAACTCTAATTAGAATGTGTTTTAATCATAGAAGAAGTATAATGAAAGACATGGATTGCTGAAACAAAAAATACCGTAATTTATATTAATCTTCTTAATCACAGTTTTTGGATATTTTCAGTGATTTCTGAGGATTCAAGTTACCATCTCATGCCATATTTCATTCTCCAATTCATCTTTGTTACCAGCTTTCTTTTGTGTAGCCCTTGTGAAATATATTATAATATATTATAATATAACCAGTCTGTGCTTGGAGGCCCAACAATATAGTTTCACAACTATTGACTTTACAACTGACTTTTGAATAAAAAACATGGAAAATATGCACTTGCAGGGTTTTTTGTAATTATAGAATTAATGTTAACCGGGATCTTTGGCTACTTTGTGTTGTTACTTTTTATTTCAATTTTTATTCTTTTGTGAATTAAGCTCCTCTGGAGATCACTTTTTTAGCTAGAAGAACTCTTATTAGTGTTTTATTATAAACTGGGTTGCTAACAATTCTCTCAATTTTTATTTGTTTGGATATCTATTGATAAAAATCAATTTTATTTGTTTGGATTTCACCTTCATTCTTGTATGACAGATTGCCTGATTTAAGATTCTTGGTTGATAGAACTTTCTCTCCAGACACTAAATATGACAGAATTGAGTGTGAATAACATTAGGTATGAATGAGTATGAATAAACATTGAGTATAAATGATCCATACCTTCAGGCCTCTACAATGTCTGATGTTAAGTCATATGTTCATCTTAGCAGGGAGCTCTAATAGACGGACAGAGGGTTTTTTCTTGCTATTTTCAAGATTTTGTCTTTGTTGCCTCCACATTAGGACTATTACTATGTGTCTGGTAGTATATTTTATTTTGTGCTTCTTCTATTCAGACTTCTGTTTGCTTGATGTTAGGGGTGATTTTAATAACTGAGTGAATAACTGATGATTTCAAAATTTTCACTTATTTAAATATTTCACTGCCCTCTTTTTGTCCATGCTCTCCTTTTAGCAATCTCATTACCTTTAGTATACAGAGTCTTTTTTCAGACCAATAAATCCCTTTTTTGGATTGCTTCACTGAATTTTTCATTCCATTCAGTTATATTTCAGCTGTGGAATTTGCCTTTTGTCTTATGTTAGCTTTACGTCTTGTTGACATTGTCTATTTTATTTTTTATGAAAACATTCTGTCATATTATTTTTGAGAATAGTTTCCCTTAATTGCTTGAATATATTTATAATTATTTATGAACACAGTCTTCCTCCTCCAGCATCAGGAAATCACAACCAATTTTTGTTGCCTGTTTGTTATTGAGCTGGGACACAATTTACTATTTCTTTCATTTTTTTTTCTTTTGGGTAATAATTGGATATTCTAAATAATGTATTAACACTATATTATGATTCTGTTGCCCCTTTTTAGGGGCTGTTGATAAGTTTGATTTCTTTTTGAAATTTAATGTAATTTGTCCAATTTTTATTTAATTTCCTACATGTTTATTTAGTCATTCATCCATTCATTTTTCAGTTACCAGTTAGTCGGCTTAGTAAAAATTAGTTTTTGAGCTATACTGGAGTATTTCAAATTATGTTTCCCCACATGAATGAAGCTACCCACGTTGTACCTGTGATTGCATATCCTATGCAGAGTGGCCCTTTGATATCAGGAGGGCTAACAACGATGTGTTTAGATATCTCTTTCCCCTTTCCTCTGTTAAGCTGTAATATTCTTTTGGTATTACAACAAAGATCAAAAAGATGTACATCTAAATTTCACCTCATCCCTATTCTATTTTATTTCTCTTAACCTACAAAGCATAACTAAAGAACTGAACTGACAGTGAGCTATTAAAAGTGCCTGACATTTTCATCATGAAGAACAGAAAGGGTAAACAAAAAGTAGTTGTTGTATACCTTAACATATCTATTACCTAGCATTTCTGCATTTTCAAATTTGAAAAAAAAAATTTCTATATAATCTAGGAACAGAAAGTGGTAGTATATAATTGGTTATTTATGTACCAATCATATTCTATGTTTATTATAGAATTGATTTTTATGAATCACATTTTAGATGAGTGTGTGCTAGAACTTCAAATACTTAGTTAGCTATTTACATTGATACTCAATCAAGCCAACTAATTAAAGCATGCCACTATGAATTCTTTTGCCCAAAAAGAGTAAAATATACAACTTTTGTTATTAAACATCCACACTTAAATTTCTTAAAAGATAAATAAACATGAAACATTTGACTTGTAATATCATTGTTCTTACCTGTCAGACTCAGTGGTTCTGTCTTGAGTTTTTTCTTTGCATCTGTTCCTCCAATTGTGTCTGTTAAGTGTTCCATATGACTATCTATAAAGAGATTTACAAAACACTTTGTATGGAAACCATTACCATATGTATGTATATATGCAAGTGTGTTGTACATGTATGTTTGGGGATTTAATTAATTAGTATTTGTTTTATGCTTTTTTATAATATAATATCTCTAAGCAGAAGAGTAACCCATAAAATGGGAACAGATGGAGGATATATATGAGCCAAGAAATATTGAGGTATGGAGTTGTTTAATTATGGAACCAAAACCTAATATGCAGGGAATAACAAATTTCGTACATAATAGTATGCTGTATAATTCCTTAACCTGTACTTTTCTATTCAATACTATTGCTTATGCAAATCAAAGATAAGTCAGAGAAATTATGATACAAATATGTAATTTTCATCATTATACACTTATCCTGTGAGCATATACCAGGTAAATAAAATGTAATTTTTTTCTACTTGTAAATTTGCAACCATGGTTTTCTTGATCACAGAAACATATACTTCCCCAAAAAGCATGGTGTAAAGGAATTCATAAACAACATTTTGTGATAGTAACATGAGTGACAGGAACACAAAACTCGTGCACATTAGCATATTAGCCCCTTTCATCTGTCTTCAAGCAGATGTAAGTAAGGAGAGAAAAATAGTCATTTGATTCAAGAAAGCAAAGCATTCTCAAAGAAGCAGGAAGATAGTCAAATGCCATTTTATATAAATTTGGGTTAAGAACTAGGAATTAAATTATGCATGTAGAATCTTACAATTGTGTGAAAGTCATAATTTTCCTACTTCACAATACTGTTCTGTTGCTTTACAACTTTCAGAGAATCAATTTTTGTTCACTTATTCATTTTCATAAAATATATAGCAGCACATAAAACTTGCTATTGAAAACGAACAATTCAGAGTCTTTTTACAACATATATTGGGGTGTGTGAATTCAACATAATCAACTTTAGAATCCACTTCAGACTACACTATTTAAACACCAGTGAGATACAGGATTGTTACCCTCTATAGCTCTACTTCTTCTTACCACTGTGGCATTTGTATTTGGTGTTTTAAACCTACAAATATGAAGTTATTTGTTAAAATTATTTCTTTGTACAACTTGATGTCCCTTAGAGAAGCTGAGAGAAGAAAGAAGAGCAAGTATTATCTGCAGTGCTAGTAACATTAACCTTTTGACTTAAGATTTCTATTTCTGTTTTTTTTTAGATTCCAGCAAAACACCTATCATTTTCTTACTCATATGTGACTACACATCACATCAACTTTGTGTTGCCCCTGAGGAATATGACTTTCCAATTTTTATAGGACATATTATTGGTATATGTGTTGTTTTAAACAATTACTATTTAAATCAAATAAGACAAGTAAGGAGCCATGATATGCTTTCATACTGCTGACTGGATATATAGAATTATTTTACCCATGTTCATTTGTGGGAGGGATTCAAAGAACTATCTGCAATCACACACAGAAAACTAATAGTTCTCATAATTTCTATTTATTTAGGAATCCATTTATCTCATCATTTTTTTTAGCACAAACACTTTTTATTTGGCTTGACATTTAGAGAGAGAGATATATAATCACACATTATCCCTTTTTTAATTTCCCCCCTTAGGAAAATGGTGTAAGGAGGGGAGATAAACTATGGTTCCATCATCCAAAGATGAGTAAGTCAGCACTTCAGAGAGTATCTTTCTGGTCTCTTTTTGAGGATGAGGGTTTATTACCAAATTGGTATCCCCCTTTTTTTATTTAAATTTTATTTTTATATTCCCCATACAATTACAACCCCCTTATTTTGACCCCAAGCCCTCCTTTCCCTGCCCCTCACCCACCATAGAGTGTCTCTGGTTCATAATTGTCGATTTTGATATTTTCTTTCTTATAGTTATTCATTTTCCTGGTCCCTTATTTAAGTTTTCTAGATTCCTGCTATGAGTGAGATCATCTGGTATTTTTCTTTTTCTTTCTGGCTTATTTCGCTGAGCATGATCCCTTCCAGCTCCATCCATGTTGCTGCAAATTGCATGTGTTTATCTTTTTTGAATGCTGAATAATATTCCATGGTGTATATGTACCACATCTTCTTGATCCAGTCATCTATTTTTGGGCATTTGGGTTATTTCCAAAGCTTAGCTATTGTAAATAGTGCTGCTATAAACATAGGGGTGCAGGTGCTCTTTGGAATTGATGTTTCTGTGCCCTGTGGGTAAATACCTACGAGTGGAATTGCTGGATCTATGGAATTTCTATGTTTAGTAGGTCAAGAAATCTCCACACAGCTCTCCATAGTGGTTGGACCAGTTTGCACTCCCACCAGCAGTGCAGGAGAGTTCCTGTTTCTCCACAACCTCGCCAACATTTGTTGTTGCTAGTTTTTTTAATATGTGCCATTCTCACTGGGGTAAGATGGTATCTCATGGTAGTTTTGATTTGCATTTCCCTGATTACAAGTGATGTTGAACATTTTTTCATATGCCTGTTGGCCATTTGCATTTCCTCTTCAGAGAAGTTTGTTTTTAGCTCTTCTGCTCATTTTTTGACTAGATTATTTTCTTTGTTTTTGTTGAGTCTCATCAGCTCTTTGTAAATTTTTGTGATCAATCCTTTATCATTAGTGTTGTGTGCAAATATGTTCTCCCAGTTGGTGGGGTTTCTCTTAGTTTTTGTTATTGTCTCTTTTGCTGTGCAGAAGCTCTTTAATTTGATGTGGTCCCAGCTGTTTATCTTTGCCTTCACTATCACTGCTTTGGGTGATGTGTCTGTAAAGATGTCTTTGATGTGCATATCATGTAGAGTTTCACCAATATTTCCTTCTATGTATTTTATAGTTTCAGGTCTTATGTCTAGTTATTTAATCCACTTTGAGTTGGTTTTTGTGCATGGTGTTAGGTAGTAGTCAAGCTTCATTCTTTTGCATATAGTGACCCAGTTTTCCCAGCACCATTTATTGAACAGACTTTCTTTGCTCCAATGCATATTCTTTGCTCCTTTGTCAAAGATTAGTTGACCATAAATATTCTATTCCATTGGTCTGTGTGTCTGTTCTTGTTCCAATACCATGCAGTTTGATGATTATGGCTTTGTAGTATAGTTTGAAGTCTGGGAGTGTGATGCCTCCATTCCCTTCTCTTTTTTTCAGGACAGCTTTGGCTATTCGGGGTTTTTGGTGATTCCATATGAATTTCATCAATAATTGTTCTATTTCTTTGAAGAATGACATTGAAATTTTGATTGGAATAGCATTGAATCTGTATATTGCTTTTGGTAGGATGGCCATTTTAATAATGTTTATTCTTCCAATCCATGAGCAGGGGATATCTCTCCATTTCTTTGTGTCTTCTTCTATTTCTTTTAACAGTGTTTTATAGTTTTCTTTGTATACGTCCTTTACCTCTTTTGTTAGATTTATTCCCAAGTATTTGTTTTTTTTGTTTTGATAATAAAAGGGATTTTTTTTTAATTTCTTCTTCAGATTTATTGTTTGTGTATAGGAAGGCTACTGATTTTTGTGTGTTGATTTTTTATCCTGCCACTTTACTAAACTGATTGATGAGTTGAATTAGTTTTTCTGTGGAGTTTTTGGGGTTCTCTATGTATATTATCATATCATCTGCAAATAGTGATAGTGACTTCTTCTTTTCCTATTTGGATTCCTTGGATGTCTTTCTCTTGTCTTATTGCTCTGGCTAGGACTTCCAGTATTACATTGAAAAGCAGTGGTGAGAGTGGACATCCTTGTCTTGTTCCAGATCTTAATGGAAATGCTTTCAGCTTTTCACCATTGAGAATGATACTGGCTGTTGGCTTGTCATATATGGCCTTTATGATGTTGAGGTATGTTCCTTGTATCCCAAGAATTTCAAGGGCTTTTATCATGAATGGGTGTTGCACTTTGTCGAAAGCTTTCTCAGCATCTATTGATATTATCATATGGTTTTTATATTTCTTTTTGTTGATGTGTTGGATAACGTTGATTGATTTTCGGATGTTGAACCATCCTTGTGTGCCTGGAATGAATCCTACTTGGACGTGGTGAATTATCTTATGGATACATTGTTGGATTCTGATAGCTAAAATTTTATTGAGGATTTTTGCGTCAGTGTTCATTAGGGAGATTGGCCTATAGTTTTCTTTTTTTGTGTTGTCCTTGTTCGGTTTTGGTATTAGTGTAATGTTGGCTTCATAGAACATGTTTGGTATTATCCCTTCCTTCTCAATTTTTTGGAAGAGTTTGTGAAGGATAGGCACTACTTTGTCTCTGAATGTTTGGTAGAATTCATTTGTAAATCCATCAGGTCCTGGGCTTTTGTTTTTGGGGAGGTGTTTGATTACCATTTCAATTTCGCTGCTTGTAATTTGTCTGTTTAGGTGTTCTATTTCTTCTTTATCTAGCTTGGGTGATTGTAGAGTTGTAGGAATTTGTCCATCTCCTCTAGATTGTTGAACTTGTTTCCATATAACTGTTCATAGTAGTTACTGATCATTCTTTTGATTTCTGCTGTGTCCGTTGTGATTTCTCCTCTTTCATTGATGATCCTGTTTATTTGTGCTTTCTCCCTTTTTTCCTTTGTGAGCCTGGCTAGGGGTTTGTCTATTTTATTGATTTTTTCGAAGAACCAGCTCTTGGTTGCATTGATCTTTTGGGATATTTTTTTAGTTTCAATTTCATTTATTTCTCCTTTGGTTTTTATTATTTCTTTTCTTCTACTGGTTTTGGGGTGTTTTGTTGTTCTTTTTCTAGATCTTTGAGCTTTGAGATTAGGTTTTTTCTTTGAGTTCTTTCTTGTTTCTTGATGTGAGCCTCTATTGCTATATATTTTCCTCTTATTACTGCTTTTGCTGCATCCCATACATTTAGGAAATTGGTGTCCTCCTTGTCATTCAATTCAAAGAATTTTTTAATTTCTTCTTTGATCTCTCATTAGTCCAGTGGTCTTCCATTTGTATGGTTTTCAATCTCCATGAGGTAAGAGAGTTCCTTGCCTTCTTTTTTATGGTTTATTTCTAGTTTGATGCCTTCATGGTCAGAAAAGATGGTTGGTATGATTTCAATCTTGGTGTATCTGTTGATGTTTGTCTTGTGTCCCAGTATGTGATCGATCCTGGAGAATGATCCGTGTGCAATTGAGAAAAATGTGTACTCAGATTTTTTTGTGTTTAGTGTTCTATAGATGTCTGTTAAGCCCAAGTGCTCTAGATCCTTATTTAGAGCTTTAGTGTCTTTACTTATTTTTTGTCTTGTTGATCTATCCATTGTTGATAGTGGTGTGTTGAAGTCTCCCACTATGTATGTGTTTTCTCTGATGTCTGTTTTCAGTGATGACAATAGTTGTCTGATATATTTTGGTGCCTCTTCGTTTGGTGAATATATGTTAATGAGTGTTATTTCTTCTTGAAGTATTGTCCCCTTGATCATAATTTAGTGACCACTGGGGTCTCTTTTTACCTCTTTGAGTTTGAAATTTGCTTTATCTGATATAAGTATAGCTGTTCCTGCTTTCTTTTTTGGTCCATTTGCTTGTAGGATTGTTTTCCATCCTTTAACTTTGAGTCTATTTTTATCTTTTGTAGCTAAATGTGTTTCCTGGAGACAGCACAAGGTTGGGTTTTGTTTTTAATCCAGCCTGCAACTCTGTGTCTTTTTATTGAAGAGTTTAGTCCATTTACATTTAGAGTTAATATTGATATGTTAGCATCTGTATTTGCCATTGTGTTTGTCTTTCCTTTTATTTTATTTATTTATTCTTTTAATAACTTTTTTTTGGCCTCCTTTTGTTGTTATTTGTCCCTCTGAGGTTCAGGCTTTAGAACTCCTTGTAGTATTTTTTGGAGTGGGGGTTTAGTCGTAATGAAATTCCAGAGTTTCTGTGTGTCTGGGAAGGTCCTTATTCTTTCTTCATAGAGGAAGGAGAGCTTTGTGGGATAGAGTATTCTTGGTTGGCACTTGTTTTCTTGGAGTCTGTTGATTATGTCCCTCCACTCACTCCTTGCCGGTAGTGTTTCTTTGGAGAAGTCTGGTGTCAGCCTGATTGGTTTTCCTTTGAATGTTATCTGTTGCTTCCCTCTTGTCAGCCTCATTATTTTTTCCTTGTCCTGGATACTTGGGGGCTTTACTATTATGTGTCTTGCCATATTTTTCCTTTCGTCATGGAAGTTTGTTGTTCTTCTTGCTTCTTATATATCAATTTTCAGCTCCTTCTTTACATTTGGGAAATTCTCTTCAATTATCTCCTTGAATATTTTCTCTGTTCCTTCATCTCTCTCCTCTCCTTCTGGTATTCCTATAACTCTTATATTTCCTTTCCTCATGGAGTCAGATACTTCCCGAAGTCTTTCTGTGGTCTTTTTCCTTCATACTTCTCTTTCCTTTTCTGTTTTGGTTCTTTTTATTTCTGTGTCTTCAAGAGTACTTATTCGTTCTTCCATTTCATCTATTCTGCTTTCATTGCTTTTCCCAGAGTTCTTTAGCTCCTCCATTAATTCTTTGATCTCCTGCATTTCTTTTACTTCCCTCTTTAGGGACTCAATTTCATTCTTCTGATCGTTGATTATTTTTCCCTTATCATTGTTTTTCTTTATGACTTCTGTCAGTTTTTTAATCACGGCAATTTAAATTTTCTTTCTGGAAGGCTCAGAAGTTCTTCCGAGTTACTGTCATTGCAATCTGGTGGGTGGTTTTCTTTTTGTGGTGTGCCTTTTTCCTGAGGAGTTGCTGGGTTGCATGTAGTTTTTCTACTCCCTACTGCCTGTTTTCTAATTTGCCGTATGCCTTGGGACATTGTGTTGCTGGTACTGGCCGGCATCTTTTTGGTGTGCTCTTTGTGGGGTTCGGGAACTGGCGGTCTAAACGAGTCAAATACTGTTATGCCAGAAGTCTAGTGAGGCAGTGGTACTTTGAGTATGTTAACTGTCGCTATCACAGAATATTTCCTCCTTCTGTGTTTAATTACAAAGGTGTGTCTTGAAGTCCCACAATCTTCCCTGGAGGTGGGGCAGCTGGGTTGCACTCTGGGTTCCAAATCACTGGATCCCTCTCTGGTTTCCAACTTCCTGCCAGGCAGGACCAGGCTTGTGGGGGTCTTCAGCTTACCTCTGACTGCACAGGGAACCTTTTCCCTCTGGTTCCACAGGGAGCCTTCTGCCAGTTTCAAGCAGTCTTTATTGAAGAAAGGTCCCTGTTCTAAAGTGGTGATGCAGAGATGCACTCGTGTGCCTGGTCTGCCCAGGCGGTGGGTGCCCACTCCCCTCTGGGCTCAGACTGCTGGCCAGAAGGGGCCTGGTGTGGGCGAACTTCCCAGCTCACCTCTGGCTCCTCCAGGAGCCTTCTGTCGGTTTCAAGCAGTCTTACTGAAGAAAGGTCCCTGTTCTAAAAATATCATCATTTCTTAAAATAGTGTTGCTAGGTATATTATTCATGGTATGCTAATTCTTTTCTACCAGCATTATGAATCTGGCATCTCAGTGATTTATTTCTTTTAAAAAAATTGTTAATGAAATACCATTGTTTTACATCCTTGTTAATATATTGACAGTATAGGATTTCCCCTCAGATGTGGTCACCATAGCTCTTCCACCACCGAAGTACCTACAGTCCACTGATATTTGTTTATTTGCTTTAATGTTTTTAATAAACCTACTTATGTTTAACTGAGATAATACTGAGATATGCCCATCATATTACCACCGTAGTGCACCTGTTACCCATATTCCACCACCACAGGCCATTCTTTGTGTCTTCTATTTCTTTCAACAATGTCTTACAGCTTTCTTTATATAGATTTTCTACCTCCTTTGTTATGTTTACTCCTAGCTCTTTCATTTTTTTTGGTGTAATTGTAAATGGGATCACTTTCTTAATTTCTTCCTCTTCTATTTCATTAGGCAGGCAACTGATTTGTGTGTGTTGATATTAAACCCTGCTACTTCACTAAACTGGTTGTTTCAATTAGTTTTTCCATGGTATCTTAAGGGATCTCTGTGTATGTTATCATGTCATCTGCAAGTAATGATAGCCTTACTTTTTTCTCAATGTGAAATTCTCTTATATATTTCTCTTGTGTGATTGTTCCAGCTAGAACATCCAATAAATACTATGTTGAATAGCAATGGTGAGAGTGGACATCTTGTCTTACACAAAATCTTACTGAAAAGCTTTCAGCTTTTCACTATTGAGCTCAGTGAATTCTGACCTCCATAGCTTCCCATTCTAAGTCAAGTGTTCGGTTTACTGAGCACTCTCAATTTACAGTATGAGTTGTATTCCCTTTGAGGCATTAAAGATTCTTTGTCTTTCTCCTCATCACAGTCACAATGAAGGGTCTGGGTGTGGATGCCTTGGTTTATTTTGCTAAGATTTCATTGAGTTTGGTTTGTGAAGTTTCATATTTATCAACAAACATGGTTTAATTTTTTCAGTTATTTCCTTTTATCTCTCTGTTCACTTAAATGACTCACTTTAGTTTAGGTGTGGAGATGATTTTTGACCTTTTAAGTGTACTCTTTTTTTTTTTTTAATTTATTTATTGGGTCTCCCTGGTGGCACAGCAGGTTGAGCGCTGCGCTGTGAAGCTGGCTGCAGCCTCTGCAGCACGGGTTTGATTCCTGACCCGCCAGGAAGAAACCCACATGGCGTGGCAGACCTCTCCTGCCTCACCCGCTGCTCCCCTCAGCATTGTCTTCGGTCTGTCTGCCTGTTCTGCTCCCCACTCTCTCTGCTCCCCACTCTCACCCTCCCATGTCTCTGACCCATACCCCAGTTCTTGTATAAATAAATAAATCTTTTTTAAAAGATTTATTTATTTATTTATGCATACAAGATTTGGGGTACAGGCCAGAGGAGTGGGGGGTGAGAGGATTCACCAGAGACAGAGTGGGGAACAGAACAGGCAGACTCACCGAAGTACACTGCTGAGGGGAGCAGCGGGCAAGTCAGGAGAGGTCTGCTGCGCCATGTAGGTTGCTCCCTGGCCAGCTAGGGGATCGAATTCATGCTGCAGAGGCTGCAGACTGCCTCATAGGTTGAGTCTTAACCTCTTGTGCCACCAGAGAGGCCCTTAAGTATACTCTTGACACTGATCATTATTCACCTCTGTGTTGTCTGTACAATTCTTGTTCTTCAGCAGTAGATATTTCCTGAGGATAGAGAGCAAAACTCTCTATGTTTTATTTTGATATTCTCTATTTGAAAAATTGTCATTTATCTTCCTTTCCAGTTTAAGCAGAGGTTACTTCATCTCTTTAAAGTGATTTATAACTGTTTTCTAGAATCCTGTATCTAAGATGCTGACTAGAACACTAAAATAAGTACTTTTGTCCTATGAATGGCTTCCAATTTCTGTCTATTTACATGTGGCATGGTTGATTTGGTGGGGGAGGGGGTATGGGGGGTAGTTTCAAAGGTGTGCCCTTTAGCACACCTGGATACTGACTTTCCTTCATAGGCTAGTTTTTGTCATTTGCCTTATTAGTTATTGCGTGATTACACTGCATTCCTCCCTTATTTATGAATCCTCCTTCTCAACAAGACAAAGCTAATATAGACAAAGTCTATGCTCTGAGGGCATAGACTTGCACATGTACTCAGTCACAATTGGATGATACATATTTTATGACAGAGTGCACTCTTTCTCTTTTAAATTATTCCCCATTAATCTATGCTTTCTTTGCTGTCACACCAAAGATGAAGAGGAAATGTGTACAACACTCTGATGCCAGGATAAAAGGCAGTAGCATAAACTATGAACTATACACCAAAACTGACCATCTCTCCTTCATCCGAAACCATAAATTTACCTGTTATTTAATCATGTAGAGGAAACGAACAACCTATGAAAAACCTACCTGCTTAATTCCTCTTCTTACCATTCATAAACTAGCATTTTTGTAATTGCAAACATACAACCAGATCTTTCCTAGCATGAAAAGGAAAGTGAGTAGACCAGGATCTGGATTATACCATTAAGTATATCTCCAGGTCTCTATACCATTACTTTCATGATGAGTTTTGAAAGTTATAGCATGTGTCTATTTTTCCATGGATAGTAACTGTAAGAGTTCAAGTAATTATAGCAGGGAATTTATGAAGAATTTTTTAAAGTGTTCAAGTGGCCTACAGGCACTGTGGTCATCAAAGAACCAACATGGGTAAACCCCAGAGAAGATAAAAAGCACAAATAGATATGAAATAATCTTTTTCTTACCAGGATGAGTCTTTGATTGTGCCTGGATTTCCTCTTTTATTGAACCTCTTCTAGTAGCATCTGCGAAGCTCTCTACGTCAGTCTCCTTTATTGAACCTCTTCTAGCAGCATCTGCGAAGCTCTCTACGTCAGTCTCCTTTATTGAACCTCTTCTAGCAGCATCTGCGAAGCTCTCTACGTCAGTCTCCTTTATTGAACCTCTTCTAGCAGCATCTGCGAAGCTCTCTACGTCAGTCTCCTTTATTGAACCTCTTCTAGCAGCATCTGCGAAGCTCTCTACGTCAGTCTCCTTTATTGAACCTCTTCTAGCAGCATCTGCGAAGCTCTCTACGTCAGTCTCCTTTATTGAACCTCTTCTAGCAGCATCTGCGAAGCTCTCTACGTCAGTCTCCTTTATTGAACCTCTTCAGCAGCATCTGCGAAGCTCTCTACGTCAGTCTCCTTTATTGAACCTCTTCCAGCAGCATCTGCGAAGCTCTCTACGTCAGTCTCCTTTATTGAACCTCTTCCAGCAGCATCTGCGAAGCTCTCTACGTCAGTCTCCTTTATTGAACCTCTTCCAGCAGCATCTGCGAAGCTCTCTACGTCAGTCTCCTTTATTGAACCTCTTCCAGCAGCATCTGCGAAGCTCTCTACGTCAGTCTCCTTTATTGAACCTCTTCCAGCAGCATCTGCGAAGCTCTCTACGTCAGTCTCCTTTATTGAACCTCTTCCAGCAGCATCTGCGAAGCTCTCTACGTCAGTCTCCTTTATTGAACCTCTTCCAGCAGCATCTGCGAAGCTCTCTAGATCAGTCTCCTTTATTGAACCTCTTCCAGTAGCATCTGCGAAGCTCTCTAGATCAGTCTCCTTTATTGAACCTCTTCCAGTAGCATCTGCGAAGCTCTCTAGATCAGTCTCCTTTATTGACCCTCTTCCAGTAGCATCTGCGGAGCTCTCTACGTCAGTCTCCTTTATTGACCCTCTTCCAGTAGCATCTGCGGAGCTCTCTACGTCAGTCTCCTTTATTGAACCTCTTCCAGTAGCATCTGCGAAGCTCTCTACGTCAGTCTCCTTTATTGAACCTCTTCCAGTAGCATCTGCGAAGCTCTCTACGTCAGTCTCCTTTATTGAACCTCTTCCAGTAGCATCTGCGAAGCTCTCTACGTCAGTCTCCTTTATTGAACCTCTTCCAGTAGCATCTGCGAAGCTCTCTAGATCAGTCTCCTTTATTGAACCTCTTCCAGTAGCATCTGCGAAGCTCTCTAGATCAGTCTCCTTTATTGAATCTCTTCCAGTAGCATCTGGAAAGCTTTCTATGTTAGTCTCTATAAAAATAAACAGTTTCAAAACACTCTTGTAAGGTAAATATTAACATATTTGTGTTTATGCATATATGTGTGCATGGGGTATTGTTACTCCTCATTTTAGAATGTGTTTTATTATAAGAGAAGAATTTTAATTCAAGATATGGATTGCAGAAACATAGTAACAACTTGAAAGCCCATAAGCAACCAGAAAAGACACACTATGTTGAGAATTAGGCAGGATTAGCAATTTGACCAAAATGATATATTCAGGTAGTGCGAAAATCACAACAAAACCAATTCTTCAAAACCTTTCACTACAGCATTCCCCAAAAGTCTGCTTTTGCCAAGGTAATTCATACTGAGGATTTGATCTGAATATTAAAAGTTTCATATGTACTTAAAACATATTCATGTTGTACAAATGTACCAGGTGAGAACAGAACACTTTTCTTTCTAGGTCAATTTGGAAGCCATGGTCATGCTAGTTAAAAAATAATGCTGTGAGGCAGAAATAATTATATTGGTCCATGAAAATTGTAATATCCTCTTTATGTTATGTAACTATAAACCAAGGAGGCATTAATGGTGGAAAATAATGATTAGTAATTTTAAGGTTGAGATAAAATGTACTCTTAGAGCCTATTAGCATATGGACCTTCTAATTGTATCAGAGGTAATTATTTGTCATTTGCAGTAACATAAGCATTGGAATTAAATCCCTTTACATTTTAATCTTTATGTGATTTTCTTTTTTTTAAAAGATTTATTATTTATTTATGCATACAAGAACTGGGATGTATGCCAGAGGTGTGGGGAGGTGGGATGAGAAGATTCACCAGAGACAGAATGGGGAGGAGAACAGGTAGATGGACTGAAATACACTGCTGAGGGGAGCAGTGGGCCAGACAGGAGAGGTCTGCTGTACCATGTGGGTTAACTCCCTGGCCTGGGATTGAACTCATGCCGCAGTGGCTGGTGATAGAACTGTCGTTAACCCCTGAGCCACCAGGGAGGCCCTGATTTTCAATTACAAGACAATATTAGAAATTAATCTGTAGGTCCAATGATAGAGAAAATATGGCAAAATTCATTAAAAAGAATGGCATATCAACAAGGATTGATTAGATTGGTACTATTAGTTCATCTGTGTACAAAATATTAGTTCTAATACAGTATGAAGCAAAGTTGGAAACCTTGTATGAGCCAGATATTGTACATAGCAAGTCTTGTTTTGGAAAAAAGACCGGACCCATGAATACTCAAAATTTGGTGGCACAAATATAGTATTACTGAAATGAAAATAGGCAGGAAGCAGTTGATACATTCAGTCAATATTTATGTATTTTTTCTTTGCTCATCTATTCATTATTTAGTTAGTCAGCTAGGTGACACAGTACATAGTTAATTTTAGTGTATTTCTAGGCACAATTTACTAAATTCTCTTTCTCCAGATAAGGGAAGTCTCTCATGTTGCTCCTATGAGGGTCTATCCTTGGGCATGCCCAAAGCGGCACTTTTTATTACTGGTTACAACAGGACACTATTCTTTTTAAATCTCTCTTCCCATTACCCCTTTTAAGCTATGTTCTTCTGTCAGTATCATACGAAGCTCAAAGAGAGGAGTGTTTAACATTTAACACAATACTGTTCTGTTATATAATTTCCAAACACCAAGTATGCCTAAAGAACTGTACTAACTGCAGGTGATATATTGCGAGATTTCTTATTATTTTCATCTTGGAGAAAGACAAAGCAATAGCCATAATATTCCATTATCACATCCATAGATAGCATATCTGCATTTGCAAATTTGAAAATTCTATCTAGGCTACAAATAGTGAAAGTAAAAATAACTGGCTATTTGTGCACCTATCATGTTCTAAGTTGACTTTAGAATTGGTTTTAATGTATGACCTTTTAGATGAGTATGTGCTGGAACTTAAAATATCTAGCAACTTTTATAATTATACTTAATGCAAACAACTAATTATAGGGAAACTCTTTGAAAGCTTTTGTCCCCAAATAATAAACTATAGACAATGTTGTCATTAAACATCAGAGTTTAATTATACTCATGAGAAGATAAAAAATGTGAAATATTACACTTGTAATATCCTTATTCTTACCTGGGAGCATCACTGGTTGTGTCCTGAATTGTTCCTTTGCATCTGTTCCTTGCATTACATCTGTAAAGTTTTCTATATCACTCTCTAGGTATACAAAGAGATTTCAAAAATGCTTTGTATGGAAACTATTAACCTATGAATGTGTGTGTAGTGTGTGTGTATAGGATTAACTTAAACCCTTTTTTAACATGAGAGAACATTAAAATGAAATATCTATATGGCAGACTCACAAAACCTTCAAATGGAAACTTGGACAGGATTTGTAGAAGCCATGTTATACTGAGGTATAGAGATGTTTAGTTATAGAACTAAATTATGTTCAGTTCAGATAATGACAAATTTTATATAAACCATATACCACATAATTCCTTAACTAATGCTATACTATTCAATGCTCTCTCTTAGTAATTCAAATTTATCCCTGAGAAATTAGGTTACAAATATAAAATTTCCAGGTTTACATTAAAGCACACTCATTTTGTGTGGATGTACCTATTGAAGAGGAAGATAACATTTTTTTCCCACAGGTCAATCTGCAAATTATATTAGAGATGTTTACTTATTTGACCAAAGTGACATATCCAGGTAGTTTCCAAAATTGACACAGAAACTGTTATCTCGTAATTCCTTAACTAGGGTCTTTCCCATATAATCGGAAAGCTTTTGTAAAGTTCAATCATACAGGAGAATGTTTTGAATAATAAAAATTTCATGTGTACAATAAAAGTAAATCCATGTAGTAAAGATGGACATGGTAAGAAAAAACATAACTTTCTTTTTCCAGGCCATATTGCAAACTATTTAATAGAATATTACTAAACCTAACCTAGTAATAGAATATTACTCTATGTCAAAACAATTTCATTTGTCCAGGACTATTATAATGCCCCCCTTTTGAGTTAGACTATGAGTATAAGTAGAATATAATTGGTTAGTATGCACTGAACATATTCTGTTACCACAGAATTGAATTTTATGGATGATATTTTAGATGATTTAGTGCTAGAACTTGAAACATCTCACTACTGTTACATTGATACTTAATATAAGTATACCAGTAATTAAAGGACTTTTTCAAACATTTCACCCCAAAACCAGTAAACTATAGACAATGTTGACATGAAGCATTGACACTTATTTATACTCATGAGAAGATTACAAATATGAAATACTACATTTGTAATATCCTTGTTCTTACCTGGGAGTGGCACTGGTTCTATCCTGAGTTGTCTTTTCGAACCTGTTCCTTGTATTACATCTGTCAAACTTTCCACATTACTCCCTATAAAGAGATTTCAAAAATGCTTTGTGTGGAAACTGGTACCATATGAATGCATGTGTGTGAAGGGGGGAGGAGACAAAATTAATTATCTTCCTTATGGAAAAAATTAAAATTAAATGTGTCTATGGCAGACTCACAAAAATGTCAAACAGAAATTTGTGGAGCATTTATATAAGGCATGTTATACTGAGATATGGATGTTTAGTTATAGAATCAAAGCCTAATAACCAAAGCCTAATAACAGAATGACAAATTTTATCTATAACCACATGCAGCATAATTCCTCAACCGTGATTCTCTACTCACTGCTCACTTTTATGCAACTTGAATTTATCCCATGGCAATTATGACACAAATATATGTAAACTTCCAGGTTTACATTAAAGTACACTCACTCTGTGTGGTTGTACCTGTACATAACATTTTTTTCCCAAGGGTCATTCTGCAGACAATGGTTTTCTTAGTCACAGAAACATTCCCCCCACACCACACCCCCACAAGGGCATGATTTAAAGGAAGTACTAAGGCACATTTTGTGATATTAACATGAGTTATAGCAACATAAAACTGTGGCACACTAGCAGATATATTTTAGCCATTCTAGTCTTTTTTTCAACAGATATATAAGGTATAGGAATTTAAAGAGTGCTCTGGAGAATCTTACAATTTCCCTGCTTCATAATATCCTGCCACTGCTTTAAGTCTACCTAAGATTCTTACTATTTGTAGTTCATTGAGCTATTTTCAATCAAGTTGCCTATTTAAACCATCTAATTCAAACGTTCCTTTAAAACTTATATCAAGATGTGTGATATGAACATCCAGTTGTAGAAGCCACTTAATTCATTACTTAGACTAATTAAATTCCAGTGAGATATAGAACTGTTACTTCTATATAGTTCCACTACCTCTTTCTTTTGTGAAATTATTGTTATGCCTTATACATTATCTATGATGTCATTTGTTATAATTATTTTTATGTATAAATTGACATCATTTAATAAAGCTGAGGAAAGAATTAAGAGCAAGTATTTATTTACAGTGCCTGTTGTGATAAACTTCTGTTTTATAATTTCTGGTTCTTCACGTTTGTTCTAGTGGCTTTCAGCTAATGCACTCTCATTTTCTCACTCAAATACACGACTGCTCCCATACTTCATCTGCAGGGTGCTACTGTGGTGTGTATATGAATTTTCCAAATGTTATAAGGCCAACAAAGTACCAATATAGTTATTGTCTAAAACAATTACCTTTGAAATCAATTTAGACAAGAAAGGAGTCAAGGTATATTTTCATACAGTTTTTTGGATTTATACAGTTCCTTACCCATGCCCTCTTTGCAGAGATTCAAAAGTCTGTCAGAGGTCAATCACTTTCCTTTTGAAAAACTTTTATTGTATTTCTGGTATAGTTTGCTGCTAGAAGATCGTTCTCTCAATTTTTATTTATCTGGGATCCTTTTATCTCATTTTCATATTTTTTTTAAAAAAGATTTATTTGTTTATTTATATAAGCACTGGGTATAGTCAGAAGCATGGGAGGGTGAGAGAATTCACCAGAGCCAGAGCGGGGAGCAGAACAGGCAGACTGACAAAGTACACTGCTAAGGGGAGCAGTAGCGGGGCAGGAGAGGTCTGCGCACCATGTGGGACCCACACCAGTGGCCGGGGATTGTCCCAGCGCTACAAAGGCTGCAGGCAGCTTCACAGCCCAGTGCTCAACTGCTGCGCCACCACCGGGGAGGCCCTCATTTTCATTTTTGAAAGATAGCTTAGCTGTAGATTATTCTTGGTGCGTAGTGTTTTATTCTGTCAGCATTTTTAATCTGCCATCTCACTGCCTTCTGGTATCCATAGTTTCCCATGCTAAATCAGCTGTTTAGTTACCGGGGTGCTCTTTCACATGAGTTGTTTTCCTTTTCATGTATTCAAGGTTTTGTCTGTCTTTATCCACATCACATTCACTTTAATGGTTCTGGGTGTGGGCATCTTGATAATTTGCTATGATTCCACTCAATTTGGATTGTAGGTTTGCAGGTTCATATTTATCAACAAATGTTTCAATATTTTAAGTTACTATTTCCAGTTTCTCCTGCCCCTTTCTCTGTTCTACTTAAATTGTTCACTCTATTTTATGAATATTCTTTTATGACCTTTCAAATTTACTCTTGATGACTGTCTAGTTATTCCCATCTCTGCTATCCTGACTCTGCACATACTTTCCACAGCATATTTTTCATTGTGATTGAAAGAAAAAAGAAAAAAATTCTATGTATTTTATAATATTCCCTATTTGATGAGTTGCTGCCATAAATCTTCATTTCCTGGTACTCAGCAGCTTTTTTCAACTTTTTAAACATAGTTACTGGAAGCTTACCTCTAGGATGCTCATAAAAACTCTTTGACTCCCAATTTATTGTTTTTTTACATGTCCCTGGTTGTTTCCTTAGGGGTAAAGGGGGTGGAAAAGTGTATAAAAATGGCCTTAAGATAAAATATTTTGGGCCTCCCCTGGTGGTGCAGCGGTTGAGCACTGGGCTGCAAAGCTGCCCGCAGCCTCAGCAGCACCAGTTTGATCCCCGGCCGCTGGCGAGGGTCCCACATGGTGTGACAGACCTCTCCTGTCTCACCCATTGCTCCCGTCAGCAGTGTACTTTGTCAGCCTGCCTGTTCTGTTCCCCGCTCTGGCTCTGGTGAATTCTCTCACCCTCCCATGCTTCTGACTGTACCCAGTGCTTGTATGAATAAATAAATAAATCTTTTAAAAAAAGAGATAAAATATTTCATTCAGCACACCTGGATTCTTATTTTCTCTCTCTTTGTAGACTTGTTGTTGTGGTTTGCCTGATTATTATTGATTATTCTACACTATTTCCTATTTTATAATGTCTCCTGTACAATATGAAACATCTGTCTAATAATTCTATGCCTCTAAGGCACAGACTGGGGCATTTGCTTAGTCACAATTGGATGACAATAGTTTTTTGACAGTGCTTTCCCCTCTGATTGTGTCTTGACCTTATTTCTCACTAATCTCTCTCCTACCTTTGCTGTCACGCCAAACATGAAGTGTGTCAAACACTGTCATGTCAGGTTATAGGGCAGTAAATTATGAACTATAAACCTGATAATCTCCCCTTCATATGATAATATAAACTTAATAGATATTTTCATCATATAGAGGTAAATAATAACCAGTGAAATAAGTTCCCGCTCAATTACTTGTCCTATCATTCATAAGCTAACATATCAGCTTTTGCAAATAAAAACTGTATTTTTCTAGTTTGAAAAAGAAAGTGAGCAGACCAACATCTGGAATACTTCAATTAAGATTGTTTCCATGTATAATTATTATTGTATATGCTTATGAATTTACATTCATGGATTAGCTCTGAAGTTTATAATCTGTTAACACTTCTGTTAATAAAAAAAGGCAAGAGTTATATATAATAATAATTATTGGAGACAGTTACAAAGAATTTTTTAACATCTTCTAGTAGCATTTAGACACTATGGTCATTTAAGTCCCAAAATTGAGAAACCCTATGGAAGACACAAAGCACCAGTAAACACAAAATAATCTTGTTCTTACCAGGATGAATCTCTGATTGTGCCTTTGTTTCCTCCTTTATTGAACCATTTCCAATAGTATCTATGAGAATCGCAATATCAGTCTCCTTTATTAAGCCTCCTCTAATAGCAGCTGCAAAGTTTTCCATATCAGTCTCCTTTATTGAGCCTCTTCTAACAGCATCCACAAAGTTCTGTATATCTGTCTTCTTTATTGAACTTTTTCTAATAGCATCTACAGAGACTTCTACATCAGACTCTATAAAAATAAAAAGTTTCAAAACACACTTGTAAGGTAAATATTAACTTGTGTGTGTATGTATCTGCCTGTATGTGTGATATTGTTACTCCTCTGTAATATTATTTAATTTTAAAGGAATAATCATAATAATAAGACATGAAATACAAAAACATACCTTACTTGAAACTGCCATTAGCAACCAGAAAAAGATAATTATGTTAATGATTAGAGAGGGTTGGTCATTTTACCAAATAATATATCCAGGGAGTGCCAAAATCGAGACACTAATTTACTCCTCACAATATCTTAACAATAACATTTCCCATAAAATCTATACAGTCTTTTCAAAGTTCAGTCATACTGTGGATTTGGTCTGAATAATCAAAATTTCATGTGTACATTAAAAAACTCATGTGGTACTAATATAACAAGTGAGACAGGACACAATTTTTTTCCCCCAGACCACCTTACAAACTGTGGTCACCCTATTCATAGAATATTACCACAAGAAGAAATATTTGATTTGTACAGGAAAATTATAATTTCCCCCCTTAGGTTATTTAACCATAAATGAAGGAATTAGTGGTAGAAAAGTGTCTTGAGGGCTGTGATGAAATGTCCCATTAGGGACCAATCATATATAGACTTTCTAGCTGTATTAGAGGTGATGGGTCATATGCAATAACATGAGCGTTGGTCTTGTGTCCCTTTCATTTGAATATTTATGTGATTTTCAAATTTCAGCAGGTTTTAGAAACTTTTCTCCAGGTTCACTGAATTAGAACATAGCATGAAATTCATTGAAAAATGGCATGTGAAAAAAAAGGAGTCAGAATTGGTGCCTCTCAGGCACAGGTTAGGTAAAGTTTTGTGTACAAATTATTGGTTCTAAAACACTATGAACCAAAGTTGGAAACCCTGCATGATCTAGGTATCTTAGCTTGGAAGTCTTGTTTTGGATAAATAATTGAGCCCATGAATATTTAATGCTTCCATTGTCACCATGGAGACTGTGGGCCATCACTGGTGGGTAGACCAGTTGGTGCATCATTACCTAAACCAAAGGCATGTTGGATGGGCAGGACAAGTATTCTGTGATTAATCACCAACATTTGTGAAAGGAATGTGAGCTATAAAAACACATTACTGGAACATTAATGGGATTACTTATCCCTCTGGTCTTTATGCAACAGATACATTCAGAGAACTAATTCATTTGAGTAGAGTAGCAAAGGATCCTTAGATAAAAATGAAGACATTAAGAATAGCCCTTATGGAATCATGCTCAGTGAAATAAGTCAGAAAGGAAAAGAAAAATACCAGATGGTCTCACTCATGGCAGGAATTTAGAAAACTTGAATAAGGGACCAGGAAAAAGACTAATTAATACAAAGTAAAAATCAAAATCAACAAGCAACTATAAACCAGCAACACTACGGGGAGGGGAAGGGCAGGGAGAGGAAGGGCTATGGTCAAAATAAGGGGGGGTGCAATTGTATGGGGAAATATAACCAAAATGAAAATGTATACATTGTGCAAAAATGAAAAATGATGTAAGAATTATATAAAATAAAATATTTTTTTAAAGAAAGAATAGCCCTTATGCATAGATTTGTTTAAACACTGGGAGGATAAAATTCCTATAATGAAATAATTTATAATCTAATAAGAGTCAACTTTTCCTTCTTCATAATATTCTCTCATTACTTAACAATATTGCTGTATTCAAAATTGCTGTTTTGCTGTAATTCTCTCAGCTTTAAAGGAATACATTTCTACAAATATAACCACTGTTGATGTCTAATCAATGAATAATTAGAATACTCAAAAAACTGTATAATCCCTTTAGTCAATTATATATATATTTCAAATTTATACTGATTAAATTCAGGTATAGAATGTCATATCTATAAATTGTTGGGTTAGCTCTACAAAATTTTTGTGCTACTGTTTTATATATCACATGAACTAATATCAGAAACATTGTAAAAAATGTTTTAGTCATTTTTATGGCTCTGTATACCTTTTTAAATTAAATTTTTAATTAATTTTTTACTAAAAAGTTTTCTTACCTTTTTAAGACAATAATAAGATACTATAGCAAGTAAAAATTAACATAATTTGTTCAATTGCCCTTATTATTCATAAGCTCTGGAACTTTCATTTATTCTGCTAGATTCAAGTTACCATCTTATATCATTTTCTTCCTAAAATTTATCCTTCTTCACACCCTTCCCTTTGTGCAGATCTTGTGAAATATATTATCAGTCACTACTTTGGAGGACCAACAATGTAATTTTTTTTATCTACTCTTTTAAATCTCTTTGTTTTTCTCCTCAGCACAGTTACTATGGTGGGTCTGGGTGTGAATTTCTTGGTAGATAGTCTGTTACTAAAAGAGACTGAGTTTGCTTTGTGTAGATTCATATTTACCAACATATTTGTTCAAAGAGTTTCTTCTGCCCTTTTCTATCTCTACTCTAGTCAAATTATTCCCATTACTTACCTAAAGAGGAGACTCTCTTCTGACCTTTCAAATTTTGGCACCCATCAAGTTATTTACCACTGTGTTATCCTTAAATTTCATGTACCTTTAACTGCAGATTTTCCATTATGATTGAGAGAAAAATTCTTTCTGTATTTTTTGATGTTCCCCATTTGATGAGATGTTGCCATTAATCTTCTTTTTCTATTTAAACACAACTTTCTTCAACTCTTTCAACATATTTATTATATGTTGAAATAATGAGCTGAGAAGCTCATGAGAATTTTGGTTGTTTTTTTTTTCTTTCATTTTATCCTGTGTAATGCTCTGAATTTATTGTTAGCATATGTCATGGCTGTATTTTTTTTGGGGGGGGGTTGGGAAAGCTTGAAAAAATAGTCTTTAGTTAAAATATTGTAGCACAACTGGATACTAAGATGCCTTCTTAGTAAACTTGTTGTTTGCCTGATAATTTATTAGTGTTTGTGGTCTTCACTACTTCATATTTTATGAAGTCTCCTATTCAGTAATGTGAAGTTTCAAATATTGCTTTTCTGAGAGCACAGACATGGGTCACAATTAGATGACAACTGTTTTGTGATAGTGTTCCCCCTGTCTGCTTGCCTCTTTACCTTATTCCTCAGTTAAACTTTCTGCTTCCTTTGCATTGCACCAAAGATGAAGAGGAAGTATATTGAGCACTGTCATGCCAGGATAAAGTGGCATATTCTATGAACTATATAATAAAACTGATGATCTCTCCATCTGAGAATATAAATTCACCTGATATTTTAATCCTATAGAGGGAATATTATTTCCAATGAAAGAACTACTTGATTCTTCTTCCTATGACATTCATAAGCTAGCATTTTTGCTCTCACAAATACACTGTTGTATCTTTTCTTGTCAAAAAAAGGAAGTGATTATGCCAGTAGCTGGAATACTTCATTAAGCATACATATATCCGGATCCCTATAGTGATGGTTGTTTATGTACTACTTTCCTGGATAAACTCTAAAACTTACCATATGTAGGTATTTTTACATTGATAATAAAGGCAAGAGTTCAAGTAATTATAGAAGACAATTTATGAAGAAATTTTTTTAACATGTTTAGTCACTTATAAGCACTATGTTCATATAAAATCCAAACACAGAGAAACTCCATAGAAGATATAAAGCATGAACAGGCATGAGTTAATTTGTTCTTACCAGGATGAATTTCTGATTGTACCTCAGTTTCCTCCTTTACTGTACCTCTTCCAATAGCATCTGTGAAGCTGTCTATATCAATCTCTTTTATTGTACCTCTTCCAATAGTATCTGTTAATCTTTCCATATCAGTCTCTATGAAATAATTTCAAAACATTTTTGTTGGCAAATATTAACATGTATGTTTGTGCATGTACAGTGTGTGTGATATTGTTGCTACTCTCATTTGAATGTTTTAATTACAGAATTATAATCAAAGACATGCATTACAGAAACTTAAACCTTAACTTGAAAGCAATATTAGTAATTAGAAAGGGCTCATCATATTGAGGATCGAATAGGTATTGTGATTTGTCCAAAATGACATACTAGGGTAGAGCCAAAATGGATAAAAAACTGATTCCTCATAATTCCTTAACTCAGGTCTTTCCCCTAAAGTCTGAAGACTTTTGCAAAACTTAATCATACTTGAGATTTGATATGAGTACTAAAAACCTCATGTGCTTGATTTATATTAAAATCTCACTCATATGTATCACATTTACCAGGTGAGACAGAACACATTGCAATCTGTGACCACCCTTACAGCTTATTACCACTACATGTAAATACTATGATTTGTCACTGAAAATTGTAATGCCACCACTTTAGGTATAGAACCAAAAACCAAGGAGGCATTGGCAGTGAAAAAGTATAAGCGTTTTGAGGGCTGAGTCAGACTCCGTTCACATGTAGGCCTTCTAGCTGTTTCAGAGGTAATGGGTCATTTGTAAAAACATGAGCATTGGTTGAAGCCCTTTGAGTCTATATGTGATTTTCAATTTTTAGCTGATTTTAGAAAACTAAGCTCTAGGTCCAATGACAGAGAAAACAGAATCAAATTAATTCAAATAATTCATACCAAAAAATAAATGATTATATTTTAGCCTCTTAGTTGGGTAAAATTTTGCTAGCAAATTATTGCTTAATATACATTGTGAACCAAATTTGGAAACTGTGTGATTCATATATCACAGATTGGAAATCCTGCTTTGGAGAAATAATGGAACCCATTAAGATTAAAAGTTTTCACTCTTACGACGGCAGCATAAATTTACCACCACAATGGTAACAGAGGCAGAGACCAGTTTGAGTATCATTATCAAAACCAAAGATAATAGAATAGACAGAACAAGTGTTCTTTAAGTACTACCAACATCTGTGAAATGAATGTTAACTGTAGCAATGTGTACTGGGACTATTACCAGGCACACTTACCCCTCTGATTTTAACAACAAATAAACTTCAAAGTGTCGATTTATTTGAATTGAAATAGGAAAGGATCCATAAATATGGTTGGAGACATTAAGAATAGCTCTTGAGAGCATACTAGGTTAAACGCTGGGAACACAGAAGGCCTGGTAGGGGAGTAATTTGTAATCTAATAAGAATCAACAATTCCTCCTATAAAACATGCTCCTACTGCTTATCATCATCAGTCTTCTTCAAAATGATTCCCTTGATGTAATTCTCTCAACTTTTAAAATAATACATAAAGGTAACATAACCATTACTAGTATTTCATCATTGAATATCATTAGAATATTTGCAGAACAGAGTACAATATCCAAAATCAATTTTAGAATCTACTTCAGATTAAAACTGATTAAACTCCAGTGAAATAGGGAAATGTCACACCTTTAAAATTGTATTAACTTTGCACCATTTGGGGACTACTTTTTAATTGCCACATGCATAAATACCAAACACTATAAGAACTGTTATAATCTTCTCTTTACGAAACGGTGTATCTTTTAAAGACACAGAGAAGAAATTAGAGCAAGTAAATATTAACAGTATTTGTTTTTTTTTTAAAAATGGTAATTTTTCTTAAGTTCTTTAGTTTTTTTTTTAAGATTTATTTATTTTTATTTTATTTATTTATACAAGCACTGGGTACAGTCAGAAGCGTGGGAGGGTGAGAGAATTCACCAGAGCCAGAGCAGGGAGCAGAGCAGGCAGAAGGACCGAAGCACACTGCTGAGGGGAGCAGTGGGCTGCAGGAGAGATCTGCACGCCATGTGGGACCCTCTTCCGGTGGCCGGGGAGCAGCCGGGGATCGAACCAGCGCTGCAGAGGCTGCGGGCAGCTTTGCAACCCAGTGCTCAACCGCTGCACCACCGGGGAGGCAAAATATTAACAGTATTTGTTATATTAATCTTCTTATTCACAATCTTCATATCTTTTTAGTGATTCCTACGGATTCAAGTTACCAACTCATTTTCCTCCTCCAATTTATCCTATTCCTAACCTCTCATTGTTTTGTTTATTTATGAAAAAAATTTATCATATTTTTCTGAACATGGTTTTCTGTAGTTTTTTAACATACTTATAAAAATTTCTGTGTAAACACTGACTTTTTAGTCTAACATTAGGCAAATTCTATTTCTTGTTTAGTCTTTGGAAACATTGTCTGTCTAGTCTAGCATTAGGCAAATTCTATTTCCTGTTTGTTCCTGGGTTAGGGCACAAATTGCTATTTCTTATTTTTTTTTCTTTTTTGCTAATGACAGGGTGTTCAAAGAATGTATTATAGAATATTACATTCTATATTATTTACTTTTACTGTATATTTTCTGACCAACATAGCATAACTAACAACTGAATTAAATGCTGGTGAGATATTAAAAGTGCCAGACATTATCATCATGGAGAAAAAAAAATACTGTTATATTCTTTTTCTTAACACATCTATCACCTAGAATTTCTGCAGTAGCAAGTTTGAAAAAATCAATTTCTATGTAAACAAGGAATAGAAAGTGGTACTATATAATTGCTTATTTGTGCACTAATCAAATTCTAAGTTTACTATAACATTGGTTTTTATGGATCCCATTTTAGATGAATGAATGCTAGAATTAAAATAACTAGATACTTCAAATATTAATCCATAAAACAAACAAACTACTAACTAAAGTGGGACATCATGAAAGCTTTGATCCAAAAAATGGTAAACTATAAAACTATTGCTATGAAACATTTAATTACACTTCTTAAAAGATAACTGAAAGTGAAATAATTGACTTCTAATATCCTTGTTCTTACCTGGAAGACTCACTGGTTGTGTCTCAAGTTTTTTCTTTACATCTGTTGTTTGAGTTGCCTCTGTCAACTGTTCTACATTACTTCCTATAGATATAAAGAGATTTCAAAAATATTTTGTATGGAAGCCATTACCATGTGGATGTGTGTATGCAAATCTCTTTCATCATCTGTGTTTGGGTAATTAATTAGTTAATTAGCATTTGTGTTTTTATAAGAAATTTTATTTGTAAGCAAGTTTTAAAAACCTTAATGTGGGAAGAGATGGAGAATTTTTATGAGCAAGTTATACTGGGGTATAGAGATGTTTAGTTTTATGACTAAAAATAATATTCAGGAATGACACATTTTATATATAGCCATATGTTCCATAATTTCTTAACCAGTATTTTTCTATTTGGTGATAATCTCTTATGTAAATTAAAGATATCTCAGAGAAATTGTCATACAATATCTATCTTCCATAATTACATTAACTCACACACATACTGTGGGGATATACATGGTAAGAAGAATGTAACTTTTCCCCCTACAATTCAAATTGTAAATCTTAGTCACAGAAACATACCTCGACAAAAATATATTTAATGTCATATCTCTACCAAGCATTAAATTAAACACAATACCCAGTCAGTAAAGAACATGGTTTAAAAGAATTCATACTAACATTTTGTGATAGAAAGATGAGATACAGCAACACTAGCAGATAATTTTTAACAACAGATATAATTTCTTCAACAGATATAAGTCAAAAGAACAGAACTATCTGTATGAAGGAATCAAAGCATTCTCAAATAAACAGGGAGGTAATGAAATGCCATTTTAGGCAAGATTGGGTTAAGGACCAATAATTAAAAGCTAAACACTAGCGAATCTTACAATCAAGTAAGGGTCATAATTTTCTCCTTCACAATACCAAGAGGTTGGTTTAAATCTTTCAGAGAATCACTTACTACTTGTTCACTCAGTCATTTTCATATAGTATGGCATACAATTTGCCTATTGAAACTACAATTCAAAGGTTTCTTTAAAACTTATATTGGGATGTGTGACATCAACATTGTCAATTTTTTAATCCACTTCAGACTAACACTAATTCCAATGAGATATAGAATTCTTACTCCTCTATAACTCTATTACCTCTTTCACTGTAGTATTTTTGTTATCTGTATTATACCTATACATTTGAACTTATTTGTGATAATTATTTCTTTGTAGAGTCTAGTGTCCTTTAAAGAAGTCAAGAACTAGGATGAGCAAGTATATGTTCACATCGCTTACAATATTAACATTCTGACATTTAAATTCTGGTTTTTGCATTTTTTCCTGTGGATTCCAGCTAACACACTATCACTTTCTTACTCATTATGACTGCTCCCACACATCACCTGTGTGCTGCTACTGTGGTGTATATTTCCAGATTTTATAGACCCAGCCAATCATCAGTTTATTTTTTTAAACAATTACTTTTTAAATCAATTAAGGCAAATAGATTAGATAATCTTTTTTTAATGCCAACTAGGTATATAGAATACTCTTTACCCATGCTGTTTGTGAGATGGATTCAAATGACATGTCTGTGGTCAATCACTTTCAACCTGAGAACTTACTTTGTATTCCCATAAGGCAAGTCTGTTAAAAACAGTTCTCATACTCTTTATTTGGGAATCTGTTTAATCTCACTTTCAATTTTGAAAATAGTTTTTCTAGATATAGTTGGTATGCCAGTTTTTTCTTTCAGCATTTTTTTAATATTTTATTTTATATAATTCTTACATCATTTTTCATTTTTGCACAATGTATGCATTTTCATTTTGGTTATATTCCCCATACATTTGCACTCCTGCCACCACAGTGACATCTGCCACCTCCAGTTTCCCATGCTAAGTCAAGAGGTCAGTTTACCAGGATGATTTTAACTTAGAAGACGTGTTTTCCTTTCCAGGCATTCAAGATTTTCCCTGTCTTCCTTCTCAGCACATTCACTGTGATGTGCCTGGGTGTGTATCTCTTGGTACTTATTTTGCTAAGATATTGCTGAGCTTTGTATGTGTACATTCATATTTATCAACAAATATCTTTCAATTTTTTCAGCCATTACTTCCTTGAAGAGTTTTTTCTGCCCCTTTCTTGGTCTGTTCTACTTAAATTATTCCCATTATTTTAGGTGTGGAGACACTTTTCTGACCCTTCATATCTATTCATTAGCACCTCTATTTTTCTTTATAATTCTTATATTTTCAACACCATATTTTTCATTATCAAAAAATATTTTCTATGTCCCTTTGTGATATTCCCAGCTTGATAAGATAATCATCTTCTGTTTAAGCACAGTTTCTTCAAATTTTTAAACACATACAACTCTTTTCAGGAATTCTACATCTGGGATATTCATAGGAACACTTTGTTTTTTCATTTTTTGTATAGCCCCCTAAATATTGTGCATTTTAGTGTTTCATTGCTGTTTTCTTCTGGAGGTTGGGAAGGTGTGTAAAAGTAGCCTTTCTATTGAAATACTGTAGCAAACCTGGCTACTGAGTTTCCCTCTTCTTTTCACTTTTATTTTTGTTTCTGGCTTTTTGCCTCATTATTATATATTGATTAGTCTGCACTATTTCCTATTATATGAAGTCTGCTTCCCTACAACTTGATGTTTCTAGTTGCTTCTCTGTTCAGATAATTGGACATGTATTCAGTCGTGACTGAATGAGACCAGTTTTATGATATTGTTCTCTGTGTCTCTCTAGTTTTCTCTTTATCTTACTTCTCTGCTAAACTCTCTGACTCCTTTGCTATCAGAACAAATGAGGAATTATATCAAACTCTGTGATACCAAGATAAGGGGCAATAGAGAAACTATAAAGTATAAAACAAAAATGATGAACTCTCCTGCATCTCAGAGATATTTTAATCAGAGAGAAGGAAATAATAACCAATGAAATAACTACCTGCTCTATTCCTCTTCTTTCCACATTCCTGAGCTAGCATTTTTGCTTTTGAAAAGAATTGTATTTTTGCTCACCCCAAAAAGGAAGTATGTAGATAAGGATCTGGAATCCTTCCATTGTATTAGTTCTAGGTCTATATAGCACTGAATGTATATGCATTGCTCTCATGGATGGGCTCTGAACCTTGTAATACAAAGTGTTATTCCACTGACAATAACTGTAGACTTCAAGTAATTACAGCAGTTTATGAAGAATTTCTTAAACATACTCTAGTAGCCTACAGGCACTGTATTTATCAAAAATCCAAACACAAAGAAACCCCAGAGAAGACACAATGGACAAAAGATATAAAATAATCTTGTCCTTACCAGGATAGATACTTGATGTCTTGGTTGCCTCCTTTATTGCACCTCTTCCAGAAACAGCTCTGAAACTTTCTGTATGCATCTCTACAAAAAATAAACAGTTTCAAAATGTTCTTTCATTCTTTAACCACAGCTTTGTTCAACTCTTAAAAATACAACTGCTTTTGGAATACAACATCTGGGAGGCTCATGTGAACTCTATGTTGTCTTTCATCTTCTGTATGGCTCACATTTCACTGTAATTTTTCATCTGTCATGTCCTTTTTTTCACTTTGAGGCATTGGAAGGATGTAAAATGGCCTTTATATGAAATGTTGTACCATACCTGGACATGAATTCCCTCTCCTTTATAGGCTTGTCATTGCTGTTTTCCTGATTGATTGATTGATAGAGTCCTTTAGTGACTCCATTGTACTACATCCTATTCTATGAAGTCTCCTCCTCTCTACAGTGTCATGCTTCTAATGTTTCTCTTCTGAGGGCATGACTTGGGTATACATTCATTTACAATTGGATTACTTTTTTTTATGACAGGGCTCTCTCTCTCTCTGATTGTCTCTCTACCTTATTTCTTAATTAAGCATTCTGCTTCCTTCGTTGCCATACATAAGATGAAGTGTGTTAAATAGTCATGCCAAGATAAGGGCCCATAGCAAAAAATTATGAACTCTATAACAAAATGGATCATCTCTCCTTCATCTTAGACATAAAATTACCTGATATTTGATTATATAGTGGAAATAATAACCAATGAAATAACTATCTACTCAACTCTTATTTTTTTCATTTTTCAACAAGCATCAGGCAGCCCCTCCCCCTCCACCCCACTCACGCCTCTGGGCTGGTCTAGCTGCTGCCTTGGGCTTGTCAGTTCTAATGAATTTGCTCTTCTCCAAGTCTTTACTCAAACTTCTTTTCAAGGAAGGCCACTGAGCACCTTTTTTTTTTATATATATACTGCAATCTCTTATCTCCTACTCTCTTTCTCCCCAGATGCCCCTATTTTTTAACCTATTTCTATATTCAGTCTCTTTAGTGAAGAACTGTCTTTGTTCCTGTATCTCCTTTCTGAGGAGATCTTGCATCTGCCTGTCTACCTTTGACTGGTCTCCCAGTATCTCATTTAACATTTTTAATATTCTTGAAGTCATCGTCAGATAGTTTCTCTATTTCTGTCTCCTTATACTTGTCGCAGGACCTCTGTCATTTTGCTTTTCCATCTTGTGTTGAGATGTTCTTTGCTTCCTAGACATGCACAATACCTTGTTTCTTGTTATTTGTGTGTGTGTGTGTGTGTATGTGGTTGGGGTACTGGGGATTTATCTTTGTCCTCTTCTTTTTCTACCTTTGTGTGAGGTGGAGAAAGGAGGGGTTCTAGGCTTTTAATATTTAATCTTAGTTTGAGGAGTGACAGTTGCCTCTATTGCTCATTTTGCTCAACAGTAAGCTGTATTCTGTGCTTAGGTTGCCTTCACTTCCCTCCCCACCTCACTGTTGTTCCTTTTCTTCTAGAGTTGTGATCTGTGAAGCTTGGGCCTCCCAGTGGGAAGGGCACTATCTGGATCTCCAGGCTCATACTCTGGGAATAGTTTGCACCTGACTCAAAGGCAGCTCTGTGTGTGTGTAGTGGGCACACATTGCTACCCACAATGGCCAAGCTGCTCTACCCTCACCTGAGCTACCATTTCTGCAGTGCTAGGAAGTATAAATACCCTTGTTTTCCTGCCCACCCCTTTGCCCACCCCCTCCCCCAAGGATTTGTGAGTTAACTCTAAAGACCTTATTTCTGGTGTAGAGCTTTTTATGGAGTCTGGCCCGGCTCCACTTGGCTTTTCTTTGATCTGTTCTGGGAGAAGTAGGAGACGGAGCTTTCAGTGGTCACACAGCCCCAATTGTGGGGTTCCAAATTTCCTGGATTGGAGTTTTCCAAGCTCTCACTGCCCCAGAGGGACACAGGCCCACTTTCATATCAATAAAATTCCTTAAGAGAATTTTGTAACTTCTTGGATTTCTCTTGGCTTGGCTTGGGAAGTTGATACCTAACTCTGACATGCTCCCTCTCTTGCCTCTTCCTACTCTCTCCCCTCAGTGACCCAACCTTAGTTCTTGAACTCCCTGGGAATGTCCTGGAGCTGTATAGCGGTTCAAAGCATCTGGATTTTTCTAGGAGAACATATCAATTTTTTTTCTAGTTGTTTTCAAGGAAGAGAGTGATAACAGCCTTCTTATTCCAACATGAGGGTGAAGTCCCTCAATTCCTCTTCTTATCATATTTCTAAGCAAGCATTTCAGCTCAAATACACAACTGTAATTTTTCTAGTCCAAAGTTCCAATAACTGGAATACTTCATGAAGCACATATCCAGGTCTCCATAGCTTTGGATTTTTATGCATTACTCTCAGGTTGATGTGTTCTTAAATGTATAAGTAGTAGCTATTTTCCCACTGATAACATTCAGTAATTATAAGAGAAAATTATGAATTTTTTCAGTAAGTTCTAGTAGCCAATAGGCAGTGTGGTCACTAGAGACGCAAATACTAAGAAACCCATAGAAGATAACTAAATAACAACTAGACATGCAATAAACTTGTTTTTACCAGTGTAACTCTTTGATTGTGTCTTGATTTCCTCCAGTATTGCACCTCTTTCAGTAGCATCCATTGAACTTTCTATATCTGTCTCTATAAAAATGAAGAGTTTCAAAACAATTTTGTATAACATTAACATTTGTGTTTGTGCATGTGCATGGTATGTTACTCCTCTGTTTAGATTTATTTTAATTACAGGGGAAGAATTTTAATGAAAGGTATGGATTGCAGAACCACAATACCTTAGTTTATAAGCACCATTAACAATCAGAAAAATCTAGTTATATTGAAGATTGGAGTGTTTTAGTGACTTGACCAAAGTGACATATCCAAGTAGTGCCAAAATTGATACCCAAACTGGCTCCTCATAATCCCTTAACAAAAGCCTTTCTAGTAAAATCTATTCATACAATTGCAAAATTAATTCATACTGTGGATTTTATGTGAATAAGAAAAATTTCAAGTGCATGTTTAAAGCATACTCATGTATATAGCTATACCTAATGAGAAACATAATAGAACATTTTGTTCCAGTTGCCATGTTCCAAGTTCTATTTTGTTCCAAGTTGCAAAATATGGTCATTCTACTCACAGAATATTACTATGACAGATAAATTAATTTGTCCAGGAAAATTTTAATACTCCCCATTTAGTTTATGTAACTAAAAGCCATGAAGTTATTAGTGATGGGAAAGAAAGGCAAAAAATTGGTGGAGTAATATAACACCCCCTTTCAGGGCCAATTTGCATGTATACTCTAGCATAGCATGCCTTCTAGAAGAAATGGGTCATTTGCAAGAGTGTAAGCATTGGTCTGTATCACTTATATTTGAGTCTTCATATGATTCTTACTTTTTAGATGAATTTAGATATACTCTCTAAGTCCAATGACAGAAAAATAGGATAAAATTATTTTAAAAGAATTACATATGGCAGAAGAGACTCTCAGTGGCTTTGAGTGAAGTTTTAAGACAAAATGTTGGTTCTAATAGAGTATGTGAAAATAGTTGAAGACCTTGTGTGACCCAGATTGGAAGTCTTTGGAGAAATGCCTGAGCCCATGAATATTTAAAGTTTGCACTATCACCATAGCAGTACAAATATACCACCGCTGCCACCTAAATAGACAGGCATCATTACCTAACCAAAGACACACTGGGTGGTCAGGGAAGGCGTTACATAACTAATCACCAACTTTTGCGAAAGAAATATGAGTTATAGTAACACATAGTTGGTGAACATTAGTGGATACATGCTGCAGGGGCCTTGCTGCCCCAGCCAGATAAGATGCTGGCAAGTAATTGAGAAAAGGGCCTCACACCATGGGGCCTAAGACTTTCAAAGGGCCTCACACCTTGGGGCTAAAGAAAAGGGTCTCACCCTGTGGAGCCAGAAGACTTTTAAAGGGCCTCACACCGTGGGGCTAAAGATTATAACCTATAAACATCCCTTTGTTTTTTGTTCTTGGTCATAACAAGAAAAAACTTCTTGGAAAATACATTGGGCAATAAATTATACATATAAGAATATTGTAAGTACATGCCATGGAGAAATACTTGCTTAAAAATTAAACACTGAACAATCTGGCCCACTTGACAATGGGAAATAATTGTTGTACAAGAGTCCACCTGATAAGCAACCCAGAGCTGGCCACAAATTTCCTTTTATGGAAGTTCCATAAAGAAGCCTTTTAATGATTCATGAAATTGATTACACTAGGAGTTTCTATGTAGAAAAAGTTCTGATAACTGATAACCAGGAAGCAACTGGTCTCTAGCTGCAGGCCATATAGAAAGAGGAGTCTCCTGATATGGTAGCCTTGGCGGATAAGGGTGTACCAAGGACTATTAGCTCTTAGGTAATTGTTTAGGCTGAAATAATGAGTATAAGTTTTTATCATCTATTAACTTTAAAGGTCACCTCTTTTCTCAAAACACATAGGTACCAAATGTCCATGGGAAAGGAATGTACTGATTGTTTCTGTTTTGCTTCCATGCATATGATGATGTCATCTCACCGCTTGCCTTAATGTATAAATAAAGACCCGCTGAGACCCTCAATAGGAGATACTTGCACCAGATAGAGTGTCTATGTCTGCCTCACTTCCCCTCCCCCTCAGTCCTCAGTTTCGCTGTCTCATCCTTTCAGGAACCCCTGACACAACATTTTGCCAGAGTTGGCCTTCAGCAGATATGCTTTAACTCTGGTCTTTTTCAAACAGATTCAATTCAAAGAACTCGATCAAGGGTCGTTAGATAATCATGAAGAACATTAAGAATAGTCCTTGGGGGCCTCCCTGGTGGCATAGCGGTTGAGCACTGGGTTGCAAAGCTGCCCGCAGCCTCTGCGGCGCCGGTTCGGTCCCCGGCTGCTCCCCGGCCACCGGAGGAGGGTCCCGCATGGCGCGCAGACCTCTTCTGCCGCCTGATGCTCCCCTCAGCAGTGTACTTCGTCAGTCTGCCTGCTCTGCTCTCCCCTCTGGCTTTGGTGAATTCTTCACCCTCCCACGCTTCTGACTGTACCCAGTGCTTGTATAGATAGATAGATAGATAGATAGATAGATAGATAGATAGATAGATAGATAGATAGATAGATAAAATTTTTAAAAAAGAATAGTCCTTGGTTATGGTCCCCATACATATAACCAAGATGAAAATGCATACATTGTGCAAAAATGAAAAATGATGCAAAAAATATATAAAATAAAAATGCTCAAAATAAAAAAAAATTAAATAAAAAAAAAGAATAGTCCTTGGAAACAGGTTGAACATTAGGAGCATAAAATTCCGGTGGGAGAGGAATCAATACTCTAATAATAGTTGCATTTTTCCTCCTTCACAGTATCTTTCCAGTGCTTATGGTCATTAGTCTTTTGCAAATTAACTATACCTCTTCTAATTCTCTCAGCTATTAAAACAACAAATACTCTAACTTATCCCTTTTTCAAAATCTAATCAATGATGATTAGTATATTCATAGAACTGTGAACAATCACTGCAGTCAATTGTACAATCTACTTCCATTTATACTGATTAAAAGCCAATGAAGTATAGAAATGGCATTCCTATAGTTTTATTTGCTATTCCTCATTTTTGTTTTACTGTATTTATGTCACATGTAAAAATATTTAAAACATTGTAAACACTGTAGTTATTTCTTATGAAACTGTATATTTTTTAAAGAAACTGAGAAGAAATTAGAGCAGGTAAACATTAAAAGTGTTTGTTAAATTAACCTTCCTATCACAGTCTTTGGATAATTTTATTGATTCCTGTGGATTCAAGTTACCAGCTTGTGTCATTTTCTTCCTCCAATCAATCCTTACTCCAAACACTTGCCTTTATATAGCCCTTGTGGACTATATTAAAAATCTGTATGTGGGGGGCCCACTAATATAATTTTAAACCTATTGATCTGCATAATTTTCTTCAATCAATTAAAAGGAAAGAGACAAACATGCATTTGTATGGAGTTTTGTAATTACAGAGTTAACATTGGCTATGATTTTTTTTTGGATGCTTTGTTTTGCTTACTTTTTATTTTATTTTTTCTTTTGTGGATTAAATTACTCTGTGAGATCATTTTCAGACAGAACTCATGTGTATTTTGTAAAGTAGGGAAGCTAGTGATGAATTCTCTCAATTTTTGTTTTTAATCTCTTTCATCTTCATTTTTATAGGACAGTTTGCCTGATATAACATTCCTGATTGACAGATATTTCTCTCACTATGTTGATTATACCAACATACTGTGTTGGTATAACACCAACATACTGTGTTCTGGCCTCCAGAATTTCTGATGCTAAGTTACCTGTTTATCTTAGCAGGGTGCTCTTTTACATGATTAGTGGTTTTTCTCATTTTTTTTTTTCGGGAATTTTTCCATGCCTTTGTTTTCTCGGCATTTTTTTTAATGATGTGTCTGGTTGTGGATTTTATTTTGTGCGTCTTCTATTTAGATTTCCTTTTACTTGATAATAGAAACTAATACATTTCTGAGGTGGTTTCAAATATATCATCTACTTTCGTCAAATATTTTTTCTGCTCTATTCCCCTCTGTTCTCTCCTTCTGGTATCCTCATTACTTTTTGTTTGCTGAGTCTTACTTCAGACCAAACAAGTCTTTGCTTAAATACCTTCAGAGAATTTTTCATTTCAATTAGTTATATTTCATATCTGGAATTTGCATTTTGTTCTTTTTTGTTAACTTTTATTTATAAATGTTCATATTGTCTACAAGAAGTTTTTAGCATATCAGTTTTCCTTTGAGTTTCTTTTCATTTATCTCTTTGAATGTAGTTATAATTACTGTGTAAGCATTGTCTGCCTAGTCCAATGTCATGATCTCATAATCAATTTCTGTTGCCTCCTTGTTCCTGAGCTTGGGCACAATTTGCTATTTATTTGTATGCCTATTTTTTTTTCTTTTATTAAAGACTGTATGTTCTAGATAAAGTTTTGCAGCAACTCTGTATTCTGAAATCATTTCCCCTTTCTGGGTCTTGCTGATTACTGTTGTTTTTTGCTTTGCAATTACAGAAAATTTTCTTTTTTACTTATTCATCCATTCATTATACAGTTATTTAGTCATTTATTTTGTTCACTACATAATTTCAGCAGTCACTAGGAGTGTTTTACTAAAATCTACTTCCCAGATGAGTGAAGTCCCTCATGTTGCTTCTATGGGGGCATATTCTTGGTCATGTGCACAGTTGCCCTTTCATATCAGTGGTTCAAGCAGGGCTCTGTTTAAATATCTCTTTCCCTTTTTCTCTATTAACCTGAGCTCTTCATTGGTATCAGGACAAAAGATAAAGAGCAGTGCAATGACCATTCACCTTAAGTGGGTTCTGTTGTTTAATCACCAAACTACAAAGTATAACTAAAAATTTGTACTAACAACAGGTGAAATATAATTTTTTTATTTTATATATTTTTACATCATTTTTCATTTTTGTACAATGTATGCATTTTCATCTTGGTTATAGTCCCCGTAAAATTCCCTCCATCCATTCACCCATGAACTATCACCATGGTCGCTTGTGCACTTTCCACCCTTGTTTTGATCCTACTCCCTTCTCCCCCACTGTAGAATGTCTCTGGTTTATAGTTGCCTGTTGATTTTTATATTTACTGTATTATAATTACTTTTATTTTCTGATCCCTTATTTGGATCCTCTACATTCCTCCTAGGAGTGAAACCATACAGTATTTTTCTTTTTCTTTCTGGCTTATTTTACTGAGCATGATCCCTTCCAGCTCCATCCATGTTGCTGTGAATGGCATGAGTTTATTGCTGTGTTGATTGCTGAGTAATGAAATATTACAATTCTGCCTGACATATTCATCATGGAGAGATAAAAGCTAAGCAAAGAAATAGCTGTAACACTCCTTTTCTTGTATCTATTGGCTAGCAATTCAGCATTTGCAAATCTGACAAAAGCAATTTCTAAGTCTAGATACAGAAAGTGAGTTAAATATAATGGGTTACTTGTGAACCAATCATATCCTAATTTTACTGTAGCACTGGTTTTTATGGATCAAAATTTAGATGAATAAGTATTAGGAATTAAAAGTTACTCTCTTATTACTATTTAATGCAAGCAAACTACTAATTAAAGCAAGATATCATGAAAACTTTTGACTCCAAATACTTAACCATATGCAATGTTATATTAAACATCTATATTGAAAGAAACTCTTGAGAATATAAATAAATGTGAAATGGTTAACTTGGAATATCCTGGCCCTTACCAGAGAGTTTCAATGGTTGTGTCCTGAGTCGTCCATTTGCATCAGTTATCCCAGTTGCTTCTGCCCAGTGTTCTACATTTTTCCCTATAGATGTAAAGAGATTTCAGAAAAACTTTGTATGGAAACTCTTACAATGTGTGCATGTGTGTATATGTGTGCATTTGTAGCTGTGTTGTATGCATGAGTGTGTACAGTTAATTAGCATTTGCTATTATGGAATAATATTTCAATGAAATATCTCTATAGAAAAATCACAAAGCATAAAATGGAAATGTGTAGTGGATTTCTATAAATCCTGTTATGTTGAGGTATGGAGATATTTAGTTATATGACCTAAACCTAATATCCAGAAAATGACAAATTTTATATACAACCTTGTAACATTAGTGCAAATAAACAACCATACATTTTCTAGCCCAAAAAAGAAGGTGAGTAAACCAGCATCAGGGAACAATTTCATTAATTATATTCCAACATCTCTACAGCACTGGATGTTTTTGCATCATTTTTGAGAACACACTTGAGGTGTTCTTAAACTTATGATTCAAAGCTGTTTTTTCCACTGACAATAATGGCAAGAGTTCAAGTAATTATAATAGGCAATTTATAAATTTTTTAAACATGTTTTAGTAGCATTTTGGTTATTTAAGATTCAAACATAAAAAAACAAAGAATATAAATAAATCACAAATAGGTATGAAATATTTTTGTTCTTACCAAAATTATTTGATTGTGTCTTGATTTCCTCCATTAGAGCACTTTTTTCAATGCCTTTTGTGAATCCTTCTATATCAGTCTCTATAAAAATGAACAGTTTCAAAGCAGTTTTATAAGGTAAATATTGACATGTGAATGTTTGTGAATGTGTGTGGGATATCATTACTACTCTAATTAGGAGAAGAATTGTAATAAAATATGTGGATTGAAGAAATATAATACCTTAAGTTTAAAACAACATTAACAATCAGAAAAGGTTTTTATGTTGAGGACTGGAGAAGCTAAGAATTTGAGCAAAGTGACATATAGTGGTAGTAGAAATCAATGCCCAAATTGATTTCTCATAATTCCTTACAAGGACCTTTCCTATAAAGTTATGAAAGCTTCTAAAAGGTTAAATCATACTGGGAACTTTAACTGAATAATAAAAATTTCAGGTATACATTTAAAGCACATTCATTTGGTACACATATACTCTGTAACACAGGGCTCAACTAATTTTTTCCAGACTACATTGCAAACTTTGGTCATCTTAGTCATAGAATATTACCACAAGGAAGAAATAATTTAATTTGTACAGGAAAATTGTAATGCTCCCCCCACTTTGAGTTATGTACCTGTAAACCAATGAGACATTAGTGGTGGGAAAAATAGCATTGTTAGAGGACTAATATAAAGTGCCCTCTCAGAGCCTGTTCACATACAACCCTTCTAGCTGGATTAGAGAAAATGGATCATTTACAAGAATGTGAGAGCCTCGCATTCCTTCTACTTGAGTATGTGATTTTTTCTTTTTTGCTGATTTTAAATACAACTCTCTAAGTCCAATGACAGAAATAATAGAATGAAATTTATTTAAAAGAATTGCAGTCTCTCCTGACTCGCCTGCTGCTCCCCTCAGCAGTGTATTTCAGTCGGTCTGCCTGTTCTGTTCCCTGCTGTCTCTGGTGAGTCCTCTCACCACCCCCACACCTTTGGGTACCCCAGTTTTTATATGTATAAATAAATAAATCTTTTAAAAAAAGATTTTTTTTACACAAGAACTGGAGTACAGGCCAGATGTGTGGGAGGGTGAGAGGATTCACCAGAGACGGAGCGGGGAACAGAACAGGCAGACTGATGAATTGCACTGCTGAGGGGAGCAGTGGGCAAGACAGGAGAGGTCTGCCTCGCCATGTGGGACCCTCTCCGGCCAGCCGGGATCGAACCGGCACTGCAGAGGCTGCGGAGAGCCTCACAGTGCTGGGCTCAATCGCCTGCGCCACCAGGGAAGGCCCCAATAAATAAATCTTTAAAAAAAAAGATTGCACGTAAAAGGAATGATTTGAATTGGTGACCATCAGTCACTTGTTGAGTAAAGTTTTATGGGTAAATATTGGTTCTAATACAGCATGTAACCAATTGTTGGAAACTTTGCATGATCCAGATATGATAGGTTAAAAATCTTGTATTTGAGAAATGCCTGAACCCATGAATATTTAAAGTTTGCACTATCACCATGACAGTACAAACATACCAGCACTGCCTTCTAAGCTCAGATGGAGACCAGTTGAGGCATTACTTAAACCAAAGACACACTTGGATGGGCAGAACACGTGATCTGCAACAAATGACCAGCATTTGTGAAAGAAATATGAGCTATAGCAATACATAACTGGGGAATATTAGCTGACATACTTTAGCCCTCTAACATTGACCCCCGGCCATTTTGTGGCATAATCTCTGAAATACAAAGCTTAACTAAAGAACTCCTCTAACTGCAAGTGAGAAATAACAAGTTTTCCTGACATATTCATCAGAGAGAAAGAAATGATAAGCAAAGAAATAGCTATTATATGTCCTTCATTTTCACATCTAAGAGCTAACACTTGCATTGGCAAAATTGAAAAAAAAAATGTATATCTAGAATAGAAAGTGTATAAAATTATTTATATACCAATCATAGTCTAAGATTACTATAGAATTGGTTTTATGTTTCACATTTTAGATGAATACGAGTGCTAAAACATAAAATATCTACTTATATCAAAGCTTAATTCAAGCCAAGAACTAGTTAAAGTGGGACATCATGAAACCTTTTTCCCCAAAACTAGTAAGCTACAGACACTGCCATTAATAAAACTCATTGTTGTTAATAAACCTGAGAAAAGAATAAATGTGGAATATTAGACTTTTATTACCCTTGTTATTACCAGGGTAACTGAGTGGTTGTGTCTCCAGTTGTACTTCTTCATAGATTTCTTCAATGGCAGTTTTCAAGTCTTCATCATCACTCCCTATAGATACAAAACGGATTAAAAATATTTTGTATGGAGAGTATTATATGAATGTGTGTAGCATGCATAGGTATAGGTATGTGTGTGCTTGTGTAAGATTAATTAACATTTTATTATCAAAGAACATTTATAATGACAAATTAGAATGATAAAATCACAAAACCTTCAAATGGAAAAGGGTGGAGGATTTATATAAGCCATGTGTTATTGAGGTATGGAGATATTTAGTTATAGAACCAAAGCCTAACACCCAGGGAATGACACATTTTATATACAGTCACATGCCACATAATTGCTTAACCGGTGCTATTCTAGTCTATGCTATCTCTTATGCAAAAAAAAAGTTACCCCAGAAAAATTATGATACAAATGTATAACTTCCAGGCTTTCATTAATAAGCCACACTATTCTGTGGGGTTGTATTAGGTAAGTAAAACATAGCAAGTTTCCCACAAGTCAGCCCCAAACCACACTTTTCTTAGTTACAGAAACATATCCCTCCCTTCCAATAGCATGATTTAAGGGAATTCATAAACAATATTTTATGATAGTAATATGAGTTACAACACAAAAACTGGGCCCATTAGTAGATAAATTTTAGCCCCTCCCTCTCTTTTTTCTTAAACAGATATAGTAGAAGTACAGGGTCATTTGAATCCAGAAAGTAAAGAATCCTCAGATAGGCAGGGAAGCAATCATATCATTTAGATAGGATTAAGTTAAGGATTAGTAAACAAAAGGCATGATCAGTAGCATTTAAAATTGGGTAAGTGTCACAATTTTCTTCCTTTATAATGTCCTCCCACTGTTTTAAATCTTTCAGACAATCTCGTACTACTGGTAGTTCACTTAAGTTAGATTTATTTTAATAAAATATATAGCTTCTAATGTTACTCTAAGTGCAGAGACTTAGGCATGCAGAGTCACAACTGGATAATAGCTAATTTATGACTGGACTCTCTCTGGTTGCTCTTTACCTTATTTACCTTAAGCTCATTTCTTCCTTTGCTATCACACGAAGGAGGAAGAGTAAGTGTGCCAAACACTGTCACAACAGTATAACAGCCAGTAACTTAAACTATGAACTAAATAACAAAACTGGTGATCTATCATTCTTCTGAGAAAATAAATTTGCCTGGTATCTTTATCATATAGTGGGAAATGGTAACCAATATAATAACTACCTGATCACTTCCTCTTCTTATAACATTCATAAGTTAGCACATCTCCTATGCAAATACACAATCATATCTTTTCTAGTCCTAAATATACAGTGTGTAGAACATCATCTGGAATACTTCCACTAAGCATATTCCAGTGTCTCTGGCATTGAATGCTATGTATTGCTTTCTTGGATGTGTGCTCAGACTTATAATGCATTGCTGTTTTTCTTCATTGATAATAACTAAAAGATGTAAAGTAAATACAGAAGGCAATTTATGAATATTTTTAACATTTTCTAGTAGCCAATCGGTACTATGTTCACTAAAGATCCAGTTCTTGTATGCCTAAATAAATAAAAATAAACCTTCAAAAAAGATCCCAATTAAGAAACACCAGATAAATAAGATAAATAAAGCACAAAAAGACATGGAATATTCTTGCTCTTACCAGAATGAATATTTGATTGTTTCTTGATTTCCCCCATTATTTCACCTCTTCCAATACCATCTGTGAAGCCTTCTGTATCAACCTCTATAAAACCAAACATTTTCAAAATGTAACATATGTATGTCTGTGCACATTTATGTGTGTAGGATAGTTATTCTTTTAATTCAAATGTGGTTTAATTATAGGAGAATATTTATAATGAAAGGCATGGATAGCAGAAATATAATATTTTAACATCAAAGCACCATTAACAATCAGAAAATACTTGTTACATTGAGGATTAGAGAGGTTTAAGGATTTGACCAAAGCAATATATCCAGGTAGTGCCTAATCTGATACATAAACTGATTCCTCATATTTCCTTAACTATCACCATTTTTCTCCAAGACAAGATATAAACTATGTCATCCTTATCACAGAATTTTATTGCAGGGCTGAAATTTGTTGATTTTTCCAGAAAAAAAGGTAATTTTCCCTTCTTTTAGGGTATGTAACTGTCAAACAAGAATGAATTAGTAGTGGGAACGAATTACAAGTAATTTGTGAGCTAATAGAAAACACATCTATGAGTCCATTTGCATGTAAAATTTCTAGCTGGTTAAGAGAAATTGGGTCATTTGGAGTAACATGAGCATTTCACTTATATACCTTTTATAGCTGTATTTCACTTACATACCTTTATGTGATTTTTATTTTTTAGCTGATTTTAGAAGCTATGCTCTAGATTCGATGGCAAGAAAAATAAAATGAAATCCACTTTAAAAAAAAATTCCATATTGCACAGGAATATTTGTAATCAGTGCCTTTTGGTAACCTGTCTGATAAAGTTTCATGTGCAACAAAAATAAATGACTGGATCAAGAAGATGTGGTATATATACACAATGAAATATTACTCAACAATCAAAAAAGATAAACTCATGCCATTCACAGCAACATGGATGGAGCTGGAAGGGATTATGTTCAGTGAAATAAGCCAGAAAGAAAAAAATATGTATCGGATGGTTTCACTTATAGGAGGAATGTAGGGGAACCAAATAAGGGATCAGGAAAAAAATAATTACAATAAATTAAAAAAACAAAATTAACAGCGGGCCTCCCCTGGTGGTGCAGCAGTTGAGCGCTGGGCTGCGAAGCTGCCTGCAGCCTCTGAAGCGCTGGTTCTATCCCCGGTCGCCGGCGAGGGTCCCACATGGTGCGCAGACCTCTCCTGCCGTGCCCGCTGCTCCCCTCAGCAGTGTATTTCCTAAGTCTGCCTGTTCTGTTCCCCGCTCTGGCTCTGGTGGATTCTCTCACCCTCCCACACTTCTGACTGTACCCAGTGCTTGTATAAATAAATAAATAAATCTTTTAAAAAAAATTAACAGCAACTATGAATCAGAAACACTTCAGGGGAGGGGGGAGGAGCACAAGGGACTATGGTGAGGGTGCACCGGTGAATTGGTGGTGGGAATTATACAGGGCCTATATCTAAGAGGAGAAAGCATACATTGCACAAAAAGGAAGAATCATGTAAAATACATATATAATAAATTTTTTTTTAAATTTTGTGGGCAAAATATTGACTCTAAATATTACCAAAACCAAAGATAGATTAGATGGGCAGAACAAGTGTTCTGTACTTTCTTACTAAAATTTGTGAAAGGAATGTGAGCTTAGCAACACATCTGAGGAATATTTAATTTTTTTTTCAAAACTCTGAATTTTATTTTTTTATTTTTATTTTTGAGCATTTTTTATTTTATATATTTTATATATTTATATATTACATCATTTTTCATTTTTGCACAATGTATGCATTTTCATCTTGGTTATAGTCCCCATACAATTCCCAGCCCTCTTGTTTTGATCCTACTCCCTCTTCCCCGCCCCCGGTGTGTCTCTGGTTTATAGCTGCTTGTTGATTTTGATTTTTACTTTATTATAATTAGTCTTTTTCCTGGTATTTTATTTAGGTTTTCTAAATTCCTGCTATGAGTGAGCAGTAGGAGACTTCAACACACCACTATCAACAATGGATAGATCATCCGAAAAGCATCTGAGGAATATTAATGAGCATCGTGGTCTTTCTCCCATAGATACAACTTGAAGAACTGATTCATTTGAAATGAGAATGCTAAGATAAGCTGTCTCTTCGTATCTGTTTTTCCAGTTGCCTCTGTCAAGTGTTCTTACATTACTCCCTAGAGATAGAAAGAGATTTAAAAAAAAAAAACTTTGTATGGTAACTTACCACATGAATGTGTGTGTGTGTGTGTGTGTGTGTGTGTGTGTGTGTGTCTAGCGTTTCTTATTATGGACATACATTTATTATGAAATGTCTGTGTGACAGAATCACAAAATCTTCAAATAGGAATGGATTTATATAAGCCAGTTATGTTGAGGTATGGAAATGTTTAGTTATAGAACCAGAACTCATGCCCAGGAAGTGACAAATTTTATATTCAACCATATGCTGCATAATTCCTTATCTCTTAAGCAATTGAATTTATTCCAGAGAGATTATGCGTAAGGTGAGTTATAACAATACAAAAACAGTGCACATTAGCAGATATATTTTAGTTCCTCTGGTCTTTCTTCAACAAATACAATTAGAAGAACACAATCATTTGAATCAAGAAATGAAAGAATCCTCAGATAAGCTTACCACTGAGTCTCTTAGCTTCTGTTTTCATTTCTGCCATTAATGTATGGCTTTCAGTGACACTGCTCCTTTTTTCTATATCAGTGTCTAGAGAAATACACAAATATTCAATTATTTTTATCTAAGTGCATGTGTGTTTATCACTATTTTAATTGCCCTTTGATAATAGTGAATTTTCATTATTATGAAATATTATCTTGTAGAATGCTAATCCTTAGAACTGGAATTTAGTCTCTATAAGCAACTTAGTGTTGTAAAATATTTTACCAAGACTGTTTGTCCATATTATGACATAATTGGTGTTTACATCTCTTCAATTTTTTAGTTTTTTTTTTCTATATGGTATCTATTTTGCTAAATATAGAGTACACAATAATAATATAATTTTCAAATTTATTTTATTTATTTGAGGTGATGTTGGTTTGTATCACTCTTTATGATTCAGAGGAATAAGTCTACTCCTCAGAAGAGCATCATGCCATTTAACCCAGGACACACATATCCCTATACTGTATCAAATTTACACTAATATCAGTCATACTGTAGGGATTATAGCTAGTAATCTGAAACACAACATTTCCCCCTATGGGTTATATTGCAGACCATTGTCTCCATTGTCATAGAAATTTACCGTGGAACAGAAATTCTTTGACTTCTCCAGGAATGCTTATATTACTATTACTTATACATCCATCTTATTTTATTACTTTTAATCAAATTAGGTGACAGAATGTGAGTATATAACGGTATTTTGTGGACTGAGAATAAGCTCTCTCAGGTCCTTTTCACATGTAGGCCTTTAGTTTGGAAAAGGAATGATAAAATTTGCAGAAGGGTTAGAATTGGGATTGTATCCCTTTCATGTAAGTTTTTACATGATTTGAAATTTTTGCTTGATTTAGAGACTATTGGAGCAAACTAAAGGAAAATAAATGAATGTTTTAAAGGAAAATTCATATTGAAAAAGTAGTAGTTATAATTTGTTACCTGATGTTGCCTGCTGGGGTCTAAAGTTTTTTTATTTAAGTTGAATCTGGCAAAGCATTTACATAAAACTGGAAAACTGTCACAATCGGCCCACATGGGGGTCTTACTTTGAAGAAATGTCTGAGACAATCAATGAATATTTAAGGTTACACTGTGACTGTCAACATAAATGTACTACCCCTATAATCTTTATAGAGATGCTGCTTTCTGTGGAGTCATTACCAAAATGAATAAAGCTGTGTCAAATTGGGTAGAACAACTTTTGAATAATTAACATTGTGTGAAATAACAAATGCAAAAATGGGATATATTAGCTGATCTATTTTAGCTAATCTAGTTCTTTCACTAATTGGTATATGTATGAAGAACTTGCTTATTTGAAAGAAGTCTGGATTAAGTATTAGAAACTAAAGGGTATGTGCTGGAGAAACTTATAATCTAGTAAAACACAACTACCTCCCTCATCCTATACTCCTATGTATCAGCTAATATTTTTTAATCCAATTCAACTTGGAGTTAACTAGGGTAATTTTTTAATGTAAAATGTTTCACACAATTTGCCCATTTAAATTATTCAATGTTTTTAAAAATATATTCACAGAGTGAACCATCACAGCAGTCAATTTCAGAAGAGACCATATCTTGAATGTTATCAACACAATAAAGAAATTACAATTATGTGACATAATGGACGGGTTAGTTAATACTAGCTAGGATGGCAACTATGTTGTAATTTATAAATACCAAATCAACACATTTTGTGATCCTTTGCATTTTTATGGTAGTATCTGTATCTTCTTTCATTCCTGATATATTTATTTCAGTCCTCTCTTTTTATCTTAGTCCAACTAAAGGTTAGCCAATTTTTTTTATTTCAACATCCAACTTTCAATTTAATTGCTCTGTATTGTTTTTCTAGTCTATATTTCATTTATTTATTTCTGATCTTTAATTCCTTCTTTATTTAATTAATTGTGGGCTTGATTTCTTTTTCATCTTCTAGTTTCTGGAACTGTAAAGTTAGATTTTTTAATTTAGATCATTTTTTAGATCATAATTTAGATCATTTATGGCTATAAACTACCACTTAGAACCACTTTTCCTTCTTTCCTTAAGATGCTGGTTGTTATTGTGTTTTCCTTTTCAGTTGTCATGAGATTTTTTTTTTAATTCTCTTAAATTCTTAGATTCATTGATAGTTCAGGAGCATGTTAATCTCCACATTCTTAAGAATTTGTCAGGTTTCCTCTCATGTTGATTTCTAGTTTCATATCATTTTACTCATGATGGGTACTTGATATGATGTATTTAATAAATCTTCTTAGATTTGTTAGGATTAGTTTTGTGGGTTATTATATGGTACCTCCTGGGTAATGCTCCATTTTCACTTGAGAAGAACATGCATAATCTAAAATAATCTATGGTCTATGGAAAATAATCTATGGTCTATACATAGACCATAGATTATTTTAGATTACACACCTGTACAGTCACATTTTCTGCAATTAATTGTCTTATTTCTCCCTTTGAATATTTTCAACTTTCCTTCTCAATTTATTGGAGTAACTAAGGTTGCCAGCACAATAGATATGCGATAATACACATTCATGTTTCATTTCTAATATTGAAGGAAAATATTTTACTTTTAAATTGATAGAAGTCTTATCTTTTTTTAAAGGTATATATGTCACATAAGATTTTTATTAAAGTTTTTATTGAGATTATCTTTTTCTTTATTAAATTATTCTGGTAAAGTTCTTTAATATATTTTATTCCTATAAAATTTATAGTAATGTCCCCATTCACTTTCTTTTGTGATTTTAATAATTAAATCTATTTCTTTATTCTAAGTCAATGTAGCTAAAGTTTTGTCAGTTTAGTTGATCTGAAATGATTCTCTTGTGGACAACATATAATTGATAATATTTTAATCCATTCTGATAATCTCTGATTTTTGCTTGCAGAGCTTAATCCCAAGCACACTGAAAATAATTACAGTAACGAAGGGCTCGTTTCTGCAATTTGGCTACTTGTTTTATGTGTTTCTTAAATTTGTTGTTCTCTAATGCTACCTTCTTACATGCTCAGTTGATTTTTTTTATGAAACTAGTTTTCTTTCTTTTCACACTAACTTTGTGCATATTCTGTAGATATTTTATTTACCAAGGGAATTATGTGTACCATCTTAAAGTTATAATAGTCCAATTTAATTTGATACCAATTTTACATTAATCACATCGAAAAACTGTACTCTATATAGTTCCTAAGCCCCCTTTTTTATATTGAAGTTATAAATAACATTTTTATATACTGTATATTCAATAACACAGATTTACCACCATTTAGTACCGCTGTCTTTAAATCATTACATAAAAACTGGAGTTATAAATCAAAATGATACGGGCTTGTATTCTTACCACACAACTATCTATATTAGAGATCTTTATTTCATGATAACAGTTTCAAGTTACTGTCTAATATACTTTAATATCAACCTGATGGATTCCTTTTAGTATTTTCTATAGGACAGGTCTAGTTGTAATGCCTTGAGTGTCATTTATTCTTTGTAGATTGATTTTGTTCTGGGGAGACCCCCTCATACTTCCACAAAATTTTCTAACCATTTTGAAGATGGATTTTTCTTGATTGAGCATTCTCTTGCTTATTATAAACTTTTGATTACCTCCTACTATCAAAAAATTGGTTCTGACCACTTCTACATTTTTTGTTTCTACCACGTGGTTAGAATTTGGGGCTTCCTAGTATACCCGTTTGCTAACATCTTCCTTAAGGTGGTTGCTTAAAAGCTGCCATAAAGCACTTTACCTTCTGTCTTATTGCAAAGTACTTTATCACTTGGGCATGTGAGCTTTAGCATATACTCCAAGTTCTTGCACATATTTTCACCATCAGAAATTTCCTGACTTTGTGACAAGCAGATAACAATGCAGCCATAATACCCATTTTGAGATATTTCTGTTTGTTATTCTACCTTATTTAAAAAGATGATATAAGAAATAAAAATATTGTTCTTCAAGGTGCAAATCAGATAACATTTAGTATATGTTATGAAAATTCACAAAGTAGGAAAAAATACATATTTTTGTTTAATAGCAGGTAAAGAGAAGAATTAGCTAATTAATTTAAGCATTATCTAATTAAGCATTATCTAGCTGACATTTTCTTGGTGAAGTAATGAGTACATAATAGATTCTTTTAAAGATTCATATTAATTGATAGTAGATTGATTAGATTGAAATTAAGTTGAAAAAGGGTTTCCTTTTTTTAATTTCTTATTTTCTTTTAACAACAGAACTATACAATTGAAATACTTTATCTTAGATTGGCTTCTACTACATTATAAATCTCTTCTTACCTACTACCTTGTTTAAATCTAATATTTGATCATCAGTTGATGGAAGAATTTCTGCTGTATCTGTAAATTCTGAGATTGCTTCATTTTTAACTGAAATGATAGATTTCCAAATTAGTTGATGTAAAACTAAAATTTTGCTTGAAGTAAAATTGTAGTATATAAAGTCAGAGATATATTATTATTTAATTTTAATTTTACTTATTTTACAATTTCACATACTGATACATACAAACATGTAATGATTTTAAAGATTATCTAAGGCATACTGAATGCCCGATTTTATGCTAAATATCTTTCAAATATTATCTATTTAATCCTCCTAAGAATTCTAGGAAATAAATATGTTATTCTCATTTAACAGATGAAGGAAACAAAACTAAGAGAGATTTTTGCATGTTTTGGAAAGTTACATTTATTAAGTGAGAAAGCTTGAAATGAATTTTGTTCTTTTGGACTCCAAAACCTATTCTTCTGTTAGTAAATTCAGATATCTACTGGGACTGAGCAGTAGACGTTCTAATCGTGGCTATTGTAAATAATCTGCAATGAACAGAGAGGTGTATAATAATATTACTATTATCTTATTTCCATTGTGTTCATTATTTTCTAGCTATTTAGTTTCTTTTTTTCTTTCTTCCTCTCATTATACTCCTTCTGGGTTTATCTTTTGTATTAGTATGTTTAAATTCTTCCTATTTTTCTTTTGTGTACAATAGCCTTTCCCACTCCACCCATATCAAGTTTTGCTTGTACATTTTCAGTTACCTGCAACTAATGTGGCCAGAAAATGTTAAATTGAAATTCTAATTCATAAGTTTAAAATTGTGTGTCATTCTGAGTAGCATGAAGAAATCTCACACTGTCCCAGTCTGATTCACTCAAGACATAAATCATCCTTTTGACTGGTGTATGCATGCTATATACAATACCTGCGCTTTAATCACTTTACAGCTGTCTTGGTTATCAGATCGAATCTCATGATTTCATAGCACTGTATTCAAGTAATCTGATTGTACCTAATTGTATTAAATATTGACCCCAAAGCCCAAGAACAGTTATGTTGATCATTTGGATGCCAAAGAGAAACTAAAGTGCTTTCTTTATGTGAAAACATGAAAGCTCTTGACTGAGTAAGGAAAAAAAATCATATGCTGATTTTGCTAACATCTACAGTAAGAACCAATTTTCTATCCATTGGAATTGAAAAGAAGAAAAAATTTCATGCTAGTTGTTTATATTTTAAAATTTTTTTGAAGTTGTTATATATAGTTTTCTTTGTTCTGTTGAGGTAACGTCAGTTTGCAACACTATTATGTTACTCAGAAGTATAGGTTCACACCTCTTCAGATGCATGTTACCCATAACAAGGTACCCATAAACCCCACCATAGTCCACTGTTGCCTCTTCCCTCTCCACCATGACCCTTTGGAAACTTCAATTACAGGGTTTATAGGGTTTGTCTGGGTTAAGTTTTGTCTGCTCCTTTGTTTTACTTCTTTGTTTTACATAGGAGTGAAATCATCTGGTCTTTGTCTTTCTACTGGCTTACTTTGCTTAGCATAATTCCCTCTAGTTCCATCCATATTGTCACAGATGACAAGATTTCATCTTTTTTTTTTAACAGCTCAATAGTTTTCCATTGCAAAGTAAACATTAAGCAGTTTTGCACACAAAGTAAATATTAAGGCAAAAAGTATTTTTAAAGATAAAGGGTATACTTTTATAGAAACAAAGACTCAAGTTTTATAGATGCAAAGACTCAGTTTGCCAGGTTAACAAGTAAAAATTTGTATGTATTTAATAATATAGTTTCGTAATTATAAGCCAATCTGACAAAACCACCAGGAAACAAAGACATCTATAAGCATAGCAGGAGATTTTAATAGACTTCTGTTAGTAACAAAAAATAAATGGACAGAAATTCAATGAAATTAGAGCAGAATGGAACACAGTAAATATATTTGATCTCATAGATGTACAGGAAACACATGATTGATTAAACATTCAGAAACCTCAGGAAAAAATTTCTTTTTATTTTCAAAAAATCAATGACATTGAAAATTATCATACTTACCATCTGGTGTTTCTATTTTGATGGTTCCAAGCTGTTCAGTTTGAGATTGGCTTTTGGACAATGCAACTTTATCCATGGGTAAAGGAATTTCATGCAATACCTCTTCTTCCTGAGCTATAAGAAAGATACTTTCAATCCATTAAGTAGATAATTGGATTTATTGAAAAGAAAAACTCAGTAATTCAAGCACATTTAAATTATATAGGAATATTTATACCATCAATATATGCTGAAGGAAAGGTTCTATTGTGACACACCCCACAAATATTCACTGGCCCTCACTTTTCATGCATATAAGCAAACAAAGCTAGTTTTCAAGATGTCTTTAGGTGACTGGGCAAAGCAATTCTTAAAGGCTCTTTATTCATTTTAATTAAGATTTAAATTTCAATAATTCACTGTTATGGGCTCTGACTTTGATTGTATAGGATCTCAGTAAATCTAACAGTATTCACTGGATACAAGTTAGCTCACAATTTTAGTCCTATCATCAGAGGACAATACCATAGCCAAGAAATTATTTCCTTATATTTCCCAAAGCACTACAATTGGATTTCTAATTTTGTCAACATACACTTCAGCAGCAGAGTCTGGAATACAGAGAAGGAACCAATCAAAACCAAGGAGCATACATAAACTATCTGTTAGCATTGTCCAAGAGTGCCCCACAGTATTCCACAGTATTGCCTTTCTGGAAAAGCAAAATACCTGAAGCTCTTACAGAGCACTATTGTGAGATGTTAAAAAAAAAGTCTTTGGCACAGTCAAGTAGTCCTAGTGGCTCATTTGCATGACTCTGGGAGTCCAACAAAAGGGTACTTAACCATCAATTCTAATGATTCTCAGAAAGTACTAATGAATGACACAAAGGATTCTTGGAGAATTCTAGTAGATTGCTAAGAAATGATTTTCAGTTCTCAGAGGAATAATTGTTCCTTCCCAACTCCATGGCCAAGTTCTCCTGTAAAATTAGAGAACCAACAGAGCTATTAAAAAAAAAAAATAGGGAAGCAGTTCCCTAACTAATGATTATCCTTCTCTAATGATGGGAACAATAAACACTAGAGATACTGATTTGAGTTGTACCCAGTAATTATTGTTCTTTCCAAACTTGTTTGTGCCCCAAAAGATAGCCAGCAATACAACAAGTTATTGAAACTCTTGCCTTTAGTGGGAAAGCACTGGCCTTTAATGATTCCTTTGGAGTCACCTTGCTCAGTGATCTGAAAAGACCTTAGAGACTTGGGCAGTCTGCCTTCTTGATTAAAGAGATAAACTCATTAAACTTAGTGAATGAGAATGACATCTTGTGAGGTGCATTCCTACAGATCCATATTTCAGAGTGTGCTGACAGTGTCAACTTTACATAGAGAAGTGGGAAAAAATGGAAGGAATAGACAGGTGGAAAAACTAAGACCATCTCTATCTTCAGCAGGGTATTATTTGGGTTCTGACAGTTTTTACCCACACATGATGGATGACTGGTGGACACTGAAAAACATCTATGATTATCTTTCTGGAGGGCACAGCATATTGATAAGCCATTCTAGTGAGGGAGCAAATGATACAATGAGGGAGTAAATGATATATGACATGATTGTTGACCAAACTCAGATTTCTAGGTTCATTTGTCAATCCTGTTGATTAAGAAACTCAATCAAACCTCCTCATAACAGCATATCAATCCATCCATAACACAATCCACATCTTAATTAATAAACTTTTGTTCATGGTAAATGTGGCTACAGCCTAGATAACATATATAGACCAATGGAGTGACATAAAAATGGCAATTGTGTGCCCTCTGCTGGATTATCCAGGCAATGGCATTACAGAAGAATAGGAATCTGGTTACCAAGCAATGGGGTCTCTCAAAGGAATAAATTGTTAGGTTTCCCACCAAGAACTCATGGACAGATTATGAGCTGTGAAGATCCCACCAGACTTGAGAGTCCATGCAGTGATGACCTCTACAACTAGTACAAATACTATATCCTCAAGCTATCTCAGTGAAATTGAGGCTTGTCAATTTGTTTACTTGATAGAGGAAATCTGTTAAACTTAATGAGAGTGGCACATCCCTACTTGTATCCACACCTAAAGGCTCTCATAAATCAATATAAGTAGAGGTTAGCCAAGGTGTCCATATTTCTAGTGGGAACCTGAGGACCTATGCTAAGGCTAGAGTTCAAAGTGGAGGCAAGGAAAAATTGTATTTCTGGGGCTGTTTAGATACTAGTGAACAAATCCCTGTGATATGCATAATCCCTGCAACTAGGATAATAAGGAAATTGGTAACTCCCTAGTTTTAAGTTTGAGGCCACAACTACCAGGAATCTCTTTCCAGACCCAGCTATGGGTGACTCACTTTGGGGCACTACAAACTCCTATGGTTATGTCTTCTACTTCTGAATTTATTATTGGTACTACCTATTAATCAGCCCTTGCATTCACCCCTGATTAAATTTGCTGAAACTAGAGTATTTTAGTGAGGAATGTCATAGATTGTGATTCACCAAACCACTGGCACCTAGCACCATGGGCTACCAAAAACAATGTCAACAGCCTCGGAAATTAAAAGGAATAACAGCCATCATTGTTGAATATTAAAAATTCTACAGTATCTATAAACTATGTATCCATTCAATAGTTTCACCTGGCCTGTATATAAGAACTTAGACTCTAAGTTTATTAAGGCTATACAAAGTATCAGTGCTGCCTTTCACACCAGAGGTATCTGGCATTGTGACAGTTATAGAGACTATTGCCCAAGATAAAAGAATGTGGTGTGCCCTTTTTTAAAAAAAATATTTTATTTTATGTAATTCTTATATCATTTTTCATTTTCATACAATGTATGCATTTTCATTTTGGTTATGTTCCCCATACCTCCCCCTTATTTAACAACCCTCTTCTTGTGAATGATCAGGATTAATTTGTAGAATAGGTTTCATTATACCACTAATATCATGTCACAAGACTCCCTGTTTTCCTTTATCTACAATCAATATATAGGTCAGACAAGAGAACCACTTAAATTAATAAGATGCCTTGCTCACCTACATGCAGCTTACCTACAAGTACCAAACAAGGTACAAGGACTAAAGCCAAAGTAATAGTTGTGAGCATGATCTGTAAGGGGCACATGTATCATTCCAGACAAGATGATTACCATGCTTTTACCCTCCCTGTACCCCACATAAAAACCATCTGAGCAATTGGTGAGACCAGTCGTAGACTGTCACATTCTTACAGCGATCACACAGCACCATTATCACAAAGACCATTACATTCGACAGGGGTTCTGATGGACAGGATGCCCTGGAAGTCCTTTAATGGACCACCTTGGCTGTCCGTTCCCTGGACCCCTTTGATTTCCATGTGCTGTTTCTGTCACACATCTCAGCAACATTTCACTTTGCTGACTGAAGTCTATAGCAGAAGGCCACTAATATAGGACAGAGGCACGCACTGGCCTTGGATTTACAGTTTGTCAGTTAGTTAAAAAGTGTATACCACTTACGAGATAATTATTGGCTTGTTATTGACTTTGGTGGATACCAAGAGCATGACCTTCACAACATTATCATGAAGCAATATTGTGAAAAGAAGCTCCAACCAAACATATCAATATGTTTGCTTTTGTTCTCTAGTTATGTTAAGGTATTCACACTTTAGATCAAAGTTTAAAATTTCAATAAAATATATATGTATACTCTTATTTGTGAACGAAAGAAAAATTCTTCAGATGTGTTTAAAGTAAAGCAATATAAAATTATAGATAATTTTTACATTTACTAATAGCTTTTTGCCCTATGGAAATTCGTTGTTTCATTAATTGAACTTGGGATTTTGATACTGAATCGCGACAGCTGAGTATAAGATTTTCATATGGTACATTATCAAGAACTACATAAGGACATAAATTAAAGTCACTCAATAGAAAATTAGATCTAATACAAAATTTCTACATTTAAATTTATAACTAGTAAATAGCACATTTTCTCTCATTTTACAAAGTCATAGTAAAGTAGCATACTAGATCCTGACATGAATATTCTGAGAAAAATTTTGATGATTTTTATAAATATTCTCCCAGACATCAAATATATTTATATTAGACTCAAATTTTCTTAGTTTAATATACACTCTTATAGACCAATCAATGCAAATTTATATGCATGAGTTTGGTCATTCATTGCAAATTATTTGTAATTGTAAAATACTAAAAGTCATTTAAATGTTCATGCATAGGACATTGGCTGAATAATATATTATGGTATATAATAGTATGTTTATGTATATGTGTGTTTAACATATATAGATTTCATGGGCGAGTACAAGTTGGTCATTTGCAAGAGTCTGAGGTCTAACAATGAACTTTGCCAGCCTTATCAATGAGTCTCAGCAAGTACTATCTCAAGAATGTCATGGACACTCTAGGAAAATGCTAACAGACTGTTTATGTGTGCTTTTTGGTTTTTATTTTTTTATTATTTATTTATTTATTTTATAATAAATTTTATTTTTTATATTCCCCATACAATTGCAACCCCCTTATTTTGACCCCAATCCCTCCCCTCCTGCCCCCTACCCCCCATAGAGTGTTTCTGGTTCATAGTTCTCTTTGGTTTTTATGTGCACCAGTAGGCCCTCTTGATCCCCAGAATCCTCTGTCCCTCTCTTTATCCCCTGCATGGAGGCAAAAGTAGAGATCCAACAGTGGTGCTTTAGGAAATCTAAGGAAACAATTTCTTGACTATGCTATTGTCTACTGATAACAGGACTAAAAATCTTTACAGACTGCAAGATAACTTGTACGCAAAGAATACTGTTAGCTCCACTGAGGCCTCAGACAATAAAAGTCAGCCCATAACACCATGAGTTAATGACATTCATAATTAATTAAAATGAATGTGGAGTCCTTCATAGTTGCTTTCCCCAGCAACCAGAAGAGGTCTTTGAGACCTGAGTTGCTTGCCTGGATGATGGAGGAGGTAATCTTCTCAAACTCAGGGAAGGACAACAGTTACACTCCTTCAATTCCCTGTTACTAACAGGTGTGTTTGGAACAAGCTGGTAGAGCTGATAGCAGCTCTGCAAACTGTACTACTCATGCCTTTGTTCTACAGTGAAGGAGTGACAGTGGTGATTGATAAGATTAACAGCAAGTAGAACTCAGTATTTATATCCTTTGTATGGGATATAGTCACTACTTTGTAATTGCTCTTTAAAAAGCTTATGGCACTTTTTTACAGTCCTTCAGTTTCTCGGTAAAGGTCTACCAAATATCTGATATTTTTTCAGGAACCTGTTTCTAGTCAACTCTGCTGAATAAAAGAAAACAAAAAGATTCTTAATAAAACTCAGGTTTATTAGTGCCACTCCTGCTGTTATCAAGCTGAATGAATACTCCTTGTAATGTCATATAAATTTGTCAGTGACAGAGTCCAGATCATAAATGACAAACTACTTGGCAGGGAAAAATCAGCTCTGCCAAAATAACAAAGAGAAACCATCAAAGAGAGTGACATACAGTGGCAATTTGGCACAATTCCTATAAGATTATGATAAAGGTTTTCCCACCTAGACCTCTGCATTTGGTTACTAAATAAAAGATCAAAGGAAGAGATTCCTGGGCTTTCCACCAAGGAACTCAGTCAAGTAGTATACCATTAGGGACCAAATGGCAGTCCCTTGAGAGTCTGCCTGGTGATGGCCTCTATAGCTAATACAGATGCTGTTCTTTCTCTTCCCAGTAAATTCTGAAATGAATTAGAGATCCTTGCCAAATTTCACCAAACATACGACTTTAAAAAGATAAGGCTATGAAATGGTCAACATCCCTAAATCCACAATAGGGAATTGAGGCCCTTTACCAAAGTTAAAGTTCAAAGTAAACACAAGATGGGGCTAAATTGCATTTCTTGAGTCTTTTTGATAAAAGTGCATAGGTGACTATGACCCCCTGCATGAGAATGAGAAAGAATTCAATAATGTTCTCTGGTTTTCTGTCTGAAGTCACCACCAACGATACCCTCACCCAGATCTGACTATGGATGGAACTACTACATATCACCATTGTTATGGTGCCCGTACTGAATGGATTGTTGTTACACAAGTTTTGTATATATGCATCCCTGAATCCATTCACCCTTAACCCTGAAGAGAATTGCTGCAATTAAGACCATCTTAGTGAGATATGTAGAAAATTATAAACCTAGCAAACTACCCGTACCTGCAGCTTTTTTTCTCAAAAAATATATAAATAGTCTTAGGGATAAAAAGTGGTAACTACACTCATGGTGATGTTTAATGAAGCCAAAATTCACTATCTGGTCTTTGCATTGCCTCTCTTTTTTTCCTCTCAATTTCTTTTTCCTTTCCCCTTTTTAAATAGACCCTATTGTTATTGCACCCTGGGCCTGAGATGTGTCCTGTAATTGCAGTTGTGAGCACAAAAAAAATGAGTGAGCACCCACTACTACTTGTGACATTCGCCTCCATGCCTGTGCACAGTTTCAACTGGCCCCGTGACCCTAAAATAATTGTAGTAACAGAAATACCAACTAAAATGTATAATACTTCTATTTCTGTTCTCTATCTTAGGGTACTAATATTTAAGGTCAAAGTATTAATCTCCATAAACTATATGCTCAAGTATATTTTAAGGAACTAAACAAAAAGATGATCTGATAAGTTTAAAATATTTTAGTTATTGAAATTATTATACTTACCAGTGTGTCCAATCCTACTGGGAGTTTCTTGTTTCTCTACTGGTAATTGGCTTTTTGATAATAAATCTTGATTCTCATGCAAAAGCTTTCCATCTGATTCTGTAACATGGCCTATATGAAGGAGTACATTTAATTCATGAAATGGAAAAAAAAAGACTCATCGTGAAATATCTATATTTCAAATTTATAACAATCATACAGCATTTAACCATTTTGTAAGATTTTAAATAAGTTACCACAATGCTAGATCCACATGTTTTACTCAGTGTGAGGATTTACACTTTCCTCAATAAGAAATAAAGGAAGGTAATAACATGCCGTGAATTGATTAGAATTGGAAGTGTATGTAAGAACTCATGATTCCTAAATATATCTATGTCTGTGTATATGTACATGCATGCTATGCATAGATCTAGGGCATACAGCAGGGGTGGGATAAGGAGAGGGGTTAAAATAGGGGAGGAAAGAGCACAAGAGATGGTGGAGATAGATCCTGGGGGGTATAGTGATGGGAAAAGTAGGGGACCACTCCTGAGGAGAGAAATCAATTACTGCACAAAAGTAAACAACAATGTAAGAAAATAAATAAATTTAATAAAAATCTTTAAAAAGAGAGAGACCAAAGGATCAGACAAAGACAAACTGTAAGAGTGATGCTTGAAAGTAGATCATAGGTCTCTCATCCAGGAGCAGTGGGGGAGGGAGAGAGTAGAAAACAAGGAGGATGGAGAGCACAATGAATGGACTGTGGTAGAGGACTATGGGTGCTTTGGTGGTGGGAAAACTATGGTGGCCACATCTGAGGAGGGAAATCCTATATTGTGAAAAAAATAAACAAGGGTGTTTAAAAAAAATAAAAATAATCACTATAACTAGAGAATGGTCACTGTTTGTCATGACTGGTAACTTGTTGAAAACCTGCACTGCCAGGCAGGTATTTATTTGAACTGATTTGGAGTGTGTACAGAATAGCCCTAATCTCCATTTGACGATTTTAAAGTGGGGATAGATAAAAATAATTATTCCAACAGAAATATAGGTTAGAGAGATGGAGTAGGTGAGAAAAAATAGAACACCAAAATATTTAATCTAAATATATCAATAATTACAATAATTGTATCTGGATTATATGTTCTAGGGAGAGACAATCATTCTGGATTTATAAACAACCCATACACTATTCAAAAGAGACACCACTAAATCTTGAAAATACAGAAAGTTGGACATAGATAAAAAAAAATGACATGTATATATACATATCAATAACATAATTATTAATGATCTAATAATATAAATAACTCAAAAATTCTCTAGTTTTCTTGTCATGTGCAAATTTTAAATTAAAGGTAAAATTTTTGATGGCAGGTATGTCTAAAGAAAAAATATGTAATGACATAAAATGTAGAGTAAAAAGACCAAAAAAAAAAACTTATCAAGCAGGAGAAACAACGAAAACAGTGTAACAATTTCAAAATATCAATAAATGGATCAAATATGATTTTAAGTGCTAGTTAAAAGACAAAGCTATCAGATTGAATTTGAAAAAAATCCATAATTATAAATTTCACAAAAGCAACAGAAAATTTATAAACATACAGAAAGGTTAAAGCAAAAGGATAGGGGGAATTGTATCCCACAAATATCAACCAAAAGTAGGTAGAGCTACATTAATAACAAGCATGGGAGTTTTTAATCAAACAAACAAGAACCACAAAAATGATAAAGTAGGTCCATTCATATGGCAAAAGAATCTTCTAGGAAAATTATTAATATTAAATTCATATGCATGCTAACAAGATAGTGTCATAAGACACAAAACAGAACCTGACACATTGTAAGAATACAGAAATTCAGCACACCTAACTAAGATATTGTAGAAAACACAGATACATCACCAATAAAAACGTAAAAATATGAACAAAATAGTTATTACATGGACCATGTAATAAAGTTACCAAATTTAACCGAAAATAATTTTACAGGATTTTTAATTCATAACTTACTGTCAAACTCCTCATTTCTGGTAACTTCAAGATTCTTAGGTGGAGCTTGGCTTTTTGAAACTAAAGATATGTCCTCAGGCAATTGATTTTCAGCAGAGATTGTATCCTTTTGCTGAGTTCCAGGAAATGCTAAATAGAAAGACAAATCTATAATAACATTTCTGTCTATGCCAACAAATCAACAAAATTTCTTCTCATTTGTACAAAAGTAAAGGAAGAAGACTGCAAAACTACGGTAGTAAATTATTTATTTAAAGCATGTAAGTAAAGTAGAATTTTGTATAACTAGTTTTTGTGAGTGTGTGTGGAGACTGGTTACATAGTAGTCACAGACCATGCAAACACCAAACAGTATCAAAGCTTTCCCTTTACTTCTGTCTTTATCTTTGGTTAGACACACTTAGATCAAATCATATAATTTCTACAAGGTAATATGCTCAAACACTTATTCATAGCCTCTCCAAAGATATTTTGATGAGCCTGACTTAAAATAATGTTAAAATATCGTTGATGATTATACTTAACATTATGCTACACATATTCCACAATTAAATTAAATCTACAGGATAAGAAAAGGGCAGCAAAATTGAAAATGAACAAGGAAATACACTGTAAGATAAAAACAAAATACTAATTCAAGTAAACTAGTAATACAAATCTGGCATATATTCTCAGTCTTAGTAAAGAAATAAGATGCAAATAAGACTGAAATCTTTCACGTCGGTTTTTTCCTAGTACAATGTTCTAAGCAATTCCAAAACAAATTTAGAAGCATTATAAATAAGTGATATTGTGTTGATGTTTTTCAGAGTCCAGTTCATACTGAGAAAGGACATACACATACAAAGAAAGAAGAGAGTACATAGACCTCACCTCTTTTTTTTTTTTTTGGCTGTCAGAGTTTCCTTAATTTATTTTTAAGGCATGATTCAAAATAAAAAAACAACCACACACACACAACTTGTGCGCGCACCCACACACACATATCTATGGCTCCAGTAAGCTATGATCAAATATGTCTTCCATTTAGAATTTCTATAACTAGACCTCACCTCTTGATTAGAAAAACTGTCAAATAATTTGCAGTTATATTTTATACTGCCTAGTATATAAAATGTTTACTACTTTAAAATTATTTCCAACAACTTTGAGTATTATACAGTTGAGATTTGAAATATAATATGGAATGATACATGTGCAATAACAAAACTTACACATGGATAAAGAGAGCTAAATTCTTCTTTATGTGCCGATATTTTTAATTATTTTAAGTTAACAAAACCCCTACCAGGTTATTTTCAATATTTATTTTCATTTGTAAACAATGAGGGGAGAAAGCACATTTTATATTGATATTTGAAAGTATTTCCCTCTAACAAAGTGTGTAATAGTGTTATTCTCAAAAATTGAAAACTGAAATAGATATAAATTTCATTCTGAAAATTAGTAAATTATCATTTTTGCTCCACATAACTTACTTTATAACATTATTTCTAATTCTTTTATTTAATAGAAAGATGGGATATAAACACAATTATATACAATTAAAAATAACATGATTTAAAACTGAATAATTAGGGAGTGATACCAGCATGATGGTGGGTTACGGGACACTAATCTTTGTGCCCTAAAAAACAAAGATTTAATAACTATCCATGGACAAAATAACACTAGGAAAACTCTGCAGTACAATTAAGAAACTGTAATAACCCAGTAGATTATAAAACATTACCAACTATGTTTGCACAGAAAAGTGTAGGAAACATTTTATCTACATCTTCCCATCACCAGACTTGCAAGGTTTAGTGTTAAAACAAATCCCCACAACCGTGACTCCCCACCCATTGGGGAAAAGAAACAGCAGAATCCCAGTAGCATTCGTTCACCTTTGAGGACCTCAGAAGCATTTGTCACTGCCATGCCTCCCCACAGACATCAAAAATGGAGACCCCAGCTGCTGGAGCTTAAGCTGCTGCCCTTCCTATAGCCAGACAAGTTCAGTTTACCATGCCCAGTACCGCCATGAAATAACCAGAACCAGTGTCACTAAAAACCCAGCTTGACCCAGTGTTGCCATCTGCCTGTCAGACCCAGAAACCCCAGAAATCCTAAGCCTACATTGTCCTGAATGGCACCGAAGTTGGCACAGCCACACACCCCACCCAACCAGAACCCTTGTATTCACACACACGTTCTTTCTCCCCTGAAATCAGTCAGTATATCTAGAAGAGGTAACTGTTCCTTCAAATGTGCAGACACCAATGCAAGGCTATAAGGAAAACACGAGAAGGAGGAGGAGGTAGAGTAACAGTATCAAAGCACACAATATTTTTCTGGGAATCAATCCCCAATAGATGGAAATCTATGAATTGTCTGACAAATAATTCAAAACAATTACTTCAAAGACCATCAACAACCTACAAAAGAATATAGATAACTTAATAAAAACAATAAAATAGGGCCTCCCTGATGGTGCAGCGGGTTGAGTGCCACCCTGTGAGGCTGTCCGCAGCCTCTGCAGCACGGGTTCAACTCCCAGCCGGCCAAGGAGGAACCCACATAGCGTGGCAGACCTCTCCTGTCCCGCCTGCTGCTCCCCTCAACAGTGTCCTCGGTCTGTCTGCCTGTTCTGCTCCTAACTCTCTCTCTGGTGAATTCTCTCACCCTCCCGTGCCTCTGACCTATACCCCAAGTTCTTGTAGAAATAAATAAATCTTTAAAAAAAGAAAAATAGCGTAAAAAATTTTTAAAAAAAACAAGAATAATACATGAGCCAAATAATAAGTTGAACAAAGAAAGAGAAATCATACAGAACTAAATAGGCATTATGAACCTGAAAAATACAATGAATAAAATGAAAATTTCAATAGGGATTTTCAACAGTAGACTTCCTTAATCAGATAAACAGATTTGAGGACTTGTATCCAGAAGCAAGGAAAACAAAGGAGAAGATAAACAGCTGGAATTACATCAAACTAAAAAGTTTCTGTACAACAAAAGAGACTGAAACTAAAATGAAGTCACACCCTACAGAATAGGAGAAAATAGTTGCACAAAATACCTCTGATACGGGTTTGACGTTGAAGATCTACTAAGAGCACACACAACAAAGCAAAACAACTCTATCAAAAAATGTGCAGAAGAGCTAAACAGACACCTCTCCTCTCCAATGAAGAAATGCAAATGGTCAACAGACATATGAAAATGAATGCTCATCATTGCATATTATCAGGGAAATGCAAATCAAAACCACAATGAAATACCACCTCACACCTGTGAAATGGCTCACATTTAAAAAAGACCAGAAACAACAAGTGCTGGCAAATATGTGGAGAAAAGAAAATCCTCTTATACTGCTGGGGAGGGGGGTGGATCTAAACTGGTGCATCAACTATAGAAAACTATATGGAGGATGGAGGAGACTCAGAACATTAAAAATGGATCTGTCATACTACCCAGCTATTCCACTTCTAGAAAACTACCCAAAGAACCCAAAAATGCTAATTCAAAAGGAAAACTGCACCCCTATATTTATTGAAGCACTATTTACAATTGTCAAGATACAGAAATAACCTGAATAATCAAAATCAATGAATGGATCAAGAAGATATATATATAATATGTATACACACACATACACATACACAATGGAATACTACTCAGCAATCAAAAAACTCATGCCATTTGTGGCAACATGGATGGAGCTGGAAAGGATTATGCTAAGTAAAATAAGTCATAAGGAAAAGTTGAATATCAGATGGTTTCACTTATTTGTGGAATAGGAAGAAACTGAACAAAGGGTCAGGAAAAAGATGAAACTTACAAGCTGACCGTAGATCAGCAGAGAAGAGGGAAGAAGAGGAATCAGAACAGTGGAGGGAAGAACACAAGGGATGGTGGGGATGATCTCAGGTGTTATGGTGATGGGAGAACTACAGGACTACACCTGAGGGGAGAAATGAAATACTGCCCCCAAATTAACAGTGATATAAGAAATAAATACATAAATTTAAGGCCTCCCTGGCGGCGCAGGCGATTGAGTGCCGCACTGTGAAGCTATCCGTAGCCTCGGCAGCACGGGTTCGATCCCAGCTGGCCAGCGAGAATCCCACAAGGCTAGGCAGACCTCTCCTGTCGCGCCCGCCGCTCCCCTCAGCAGTGTATTTCATCAGTCTGCCTGTTCTGTTCCCCGCTCTGTCTCTGCTGAATCCTCTCACCCTCCCACACATCTGGCCTGTACCCCGGTTCTTGTATAAATAAATAAAACTTAAAAAAAAATAAATAAATATATGTTTGATAAAATGTGAAAAAAAATGTAAGAATAAAAAAGAATAAAGACCATGATTTACTGTGAAAAACAAAACCAAAAAAAAAAAAAACTTAGATGTAAGACCTGGAACCATAAAATACATAGGAGAAAACATAGGCAATATGTAGCTTGACATTAACCATAGAGACATGTTTGGGGACTTGATTCTAATAGCAGGTAAACAACAGTATAAGTAAACAAATGAGACCACATCAAATTTAAAAGCTTCTGCATAGCAAAAGAAACATCAACATGAAAAGACACCCTACTGAATGAGAAGAGATATATTTGCTCGTTATATCTGCAAATATCCCAAATTGCTAATAATTCATAAAACTGAGTAATAAAAAACAATCTGATATTAAAATGGCAGAGGATATGGATAAATATGTTACTAAAGAAGACATATGACTGGCCAATAGGTATGTAAAAAAGTGTTCATCTTTTTTGTTGTTGTTAGAGAAAAACAATAGCACAAGATATCACTTTACACTTATAAGAATAGCTAATATCCAAAAGACAAGAAACAAGTGTTGAAAAGAATGTGGAGAGAAGGGCACACTGTTGGTGGCAATATAAAATGGGATAGCCATTATGAAAAGCAGTGGAGATTTCTCAAAAAATTAGAGGTAGAGGGGCCTCCCCGGTGGCACAGTGGGTTGAGCGCAGAGTGCTGTGAAGCTGTCCGCAGCCTCTGCAGTGTGTGTTCCATTCCCGGCCAGCCAGGGGGATACCCACATGGTGCGGCAGACTTCTCCTGCCTTGCCCACTGCTCCCCTCAGCAGTATCTTCGGTACGTCTGCCTGTTCTTCTCCCCACTCTGTCTCTGGTGAATCCTCTCACTCTCCCACATCTCTGGCCTGTACCCCAGTTCTTGTATAAATAAAAAATAAATCTTTTTAAAAAAAATTAGAGGTAGAAATTTCATGTGCTCCACTTATCCCAGTTTTGGTTATTGACCACAAAAATGCATAAACATTAATCTGAGAGATATACAAGTTTATTGCAACACTATTTATAACAGTAAAAACCACAAACAACTTAAGTGTTCATGGGCTGATGAATAAAGATATGCTATAGATACATATGTAATACCATTCAGCTATAAAACACATAAAATCCTGCCATTTGCAACAACATGAATGGAGCTAGGGGATTAGTGAAATAAGGCAGACAGAAAAAGGCATGCACTATATGATTTCATTCATATGTAGTGTGGAGAAAAGCAGATGAATGAAATAAAAATAAATGTTTGACTGAGACCAATTCATGATCACCAGAAGGGAAGGAGAAAGGAGTATGGGGAAACAGGAAAGAGGAACAATGTTATGGTGAGACTTGGACTCTTAATTGCAAAATTAATAATGACACATATATTGATGCTCAGTAATGAACACATGTTGTTCAATGATGAACTTAAATTTATAGTAAGTTTTAATACAATGTTACTTTAGTAAAAAATAAAATCCCAGTAAAAAAGAAAATACATGTAACATACCACATCACTAAGAAAAAAAAAAAACCAGAAGACTATATAAGTTGATGTAGAAAATGTATTTGGCAAAATGTTTGTATTTGACACACTTTCAGGAATAAAAATAAAAACTCTCAGGATACTAGGAATAGAAGGCAATTTTCTCAACATGACAAATGGTCTTTACAAAAACCCATAGCTAACATCCTACTCGTTGGAGAAAGACCGAAAGCTTTCCCTCTATGCTAAAAAATGAACAAAAAAAGGATGCCAGTTTTTACCAGTACTTTTGAACACTGTAGCAGAAGTGCTGTCCAGAGCAGTTAGAAAATAAAAAGACATTCAAACTGGAAAAGAAAAAGTAAAACTACCTCTATTCACAGATGATTATGAGCTTATAAATAGAAAAATCCCAAAAGTTTCACACAAATATGTTACTAATTTCAACAGTGTCAACATACAAGATGAGCATGCAAAATTGGTTGTAGCAATGAACAATTTAAATATGAAATTAAGAAAGAATGTACATGTTCGATAGTATCAAAAAGAATTACACACTGAAAACCAAAATGTGAAAATAACTAAGAACTAAATAAATGGAAAGGCATCAGAGGCACATTCATTAGATGAATTAATACTGTTAAGATATTGAGGCAATACAGATAGAGCTGGAAGGGATTTGCTAAGCAAAATAAGCCAGAATGAGAAAGTTAAATATCAATGTGTCACATACATGTGGACTATAAAGAAACTAGACAAAGGCTCAGACTCAGACAAACTTCAAAACCATCCTCCTTAGCTGACCACAGAATGGAGACATCCAGATGGGGAGGAAAAGGGTGGAAAATAGGTAGGGACAGAGCACAAATGACTATGGTGGTGGAATATGGGTGCTTTGGGGGTAGGTGCACTACAGTGCCTACAACTGGAGGGGGAGATCCTATATTTCCAAAACACTAGGAAGGATGTAAACCAATTATACTTCGATAAAATAAAATAATAAAAATAAAAACACAGGAAACATAAAAAGATTATTAAAATGGCATATTTGTTTGCTATTTTGCTAAAATAATATTTAGTCGATTAAATTCAAATCAACTCATTAAAAATTCATAATATTTGGACCAAAAGAAATATCCTGACATAATTAGGAATATTTATATCAGATAACCAATCATTGAAAGTGCAGAGAAGCACTTTCATTTCAAGGCACAATAGAAGAATGATCCTTCTGCACTTTGTATTATAACCATTTAATTTCATTTTGAAAGTTCAGTCCAATGCAATAAGATATGAATCTGTTTTTTGAAAGTTATGTATGTTGAGGGGCCTCCCCGGTGGCGCAGCGGTTGAGCGCTGGGTTGCGAAGCTGCCTGCAACCTCTGCAGCGCTGGTTCGATCCCCGGCTGCTCCCCAGCCACCAGAGGAGGGTCCCACATGGCGCCCAGACCTCTCCTGCCGCCTACTGCTCCCCTCAGCAGTGTACTTTGGTCCTTCTGCCTGCTCTGCTCCCCGCTCTGGCTCTGCTGAATTTGCTCACCCTCCTGTGCTTCTGACTGTACCCAGTGATTGTATAAATAAATAAATAAATCTTAAAAAAAAAAAAGTTATGTATGTTGAAAAGGAAAAACAAATTTTCAGTGTTCTACTATATATTATACCTTAAGTACCTAAAAATTTAGTTAAAATATGAATTATTCATACCACAAATAAATGATCTTTTTTCCCTTCTATACGCTGATGAATTCTAGCATACTACAATATTGGGTTAAGAATTTATAATGCCAAATTTTGTTGAGGTAAAAGTTATTATTTTTTAACGCAGATATTTGTTGAAATAGATTCTCTGAGAAACATAATGTTAACTCTCCAAACCAGTTTTATATATTGGTCAATATATTTCTATGTTATCTGATAATTGTCTGAAAAGTTATTTCTCTTGACAATAATGTTTACTCATTTATTTACAATTATACCATGGGAACAGAAAATCATTCATATTTTTATTTTACATAAAATAAAATTTTTACCTTGAATTTGTCCTGCTTCTTGGTAAGTTTGTTTTTTAGTCTTACGTTTTAACACTGAAGCCTTAACAGCAAAACATACCAAAAAAAAAAGGAAAACATCAGCCTTAATATTGGAAGTTGTAATAATTAATTACAAATTATATATCTTAGAATTCTAATTACCTTCTTTTAGAGAGAAAAAGAATTTTGAACTTATATCTTCATGCCATCACACAAACATTTACTTTTCATTATTTCCTGAATATAACAAAAATGAGGACAACTAATGGCTCTGAGAGGCATTTGGGAACACTTGATAGTGTGAAGATAATCCAGGCAATACTGTGATTTCTCTATCATGAATAATCCCAAATAAATCATGTTAGTAATTATTGATTATGATTCTAGTCTATCTTTTTATTTTAATATGATTCAATCACTAGACAAACTCAAAGACTGACAAACTTACTGTCCATTTTAATGAGGTCTATAATAAAAACATGTTACGCATATACATCAAATATATTCAACCTTCTTATCATTTCTCTTTTCTCCCATTTTCTTCCCTAAAATTTCCTAGTTAAATACTTTTGTCAACATAATTAATTCTGATTATTTTTAGGTATCATTTAAGGTATATAAAGTTATTTCAAAATGACTGTACTTTCACAATGTATTGTATAAATATATTTTTTTGTAGATGAACCTAAAGTGAAAATTTCACTTTCTCAGTTAGGAATTATATATCATTAAAATTGTAAGCCACAACATTTTTTAAATCAAAACATAACAGAAATTTTTATGTTAAAATCATACTTTGACTCCCAAATATTAAACAACCTAACTATAAAACACATGAGAAGACAAATTTTTTAACCTGTGAAATAATATTGATGAGTTTTTAATGAGCATTTATTCAAAATACTGAAGGAGTTCAGCAATTCGGAGTAAATAGTTTTTAAGTTATTGAACTATGTCTTACCGTTGTATTATCAGTGTTTAATTGCTTTCTTTTAATAGGAGGTAAATTTAATGACGCTGTCACTGTTTCATTTTCTTGAAGCAATGTTCCAGCAGGCAGTGAACCTGCATTTTCTGTGCCCGGTAATTCTGTTCTAACTAATTTATTACGGTGCTTTGGTGAAAGTATTTGGGATCGATTTTCATCAGATGAAACTTCAAGTGAATCCTTTAAAACAGCTGATCCCTCTTGAGACTTGGGGAACTGTGAAATATCTGATACAGCAGCAAAGCTACCTCTTTTCTTCTCTGAGCTTTAGAATTATAAAACATAGGATATTAGAATATAGAAAGAACATTTTTTATTTGTAACTGAAGAATAATTTTCATAAACTATAAGACTACTAAATAAGCAATTATAATTAATCATTACACAATTAATGGTATCCAAATGTGAAATTGAGACGAGATCACAAGTTGAAGATAATATATCTTCTGGGATTTAAAAAGGATATACTAAATTAAGTAAAAGTTAAATTACTTAACATAATAGTTACTCAAAATCATGACTGACCACACAATAGGAAAATCAACCAAAGTAGGGCACAAGATGATTTTGAGGTTTTCCTTTAGACACATTTTTTCATAATTTCATTTCAGAATGAAAGTATCTCTCTATGGGTTAGTTTTCTTTAAGGTCTGAGGAATTTATTTTCTGTTCATTGGCACAGATCTGCTTCTAGGGTCCCAGAACTAGGGTGATCATATGTCATGGTTTGCCTGCACAGTCTCAATTTGTGCTTCTTGGCCTGGCATTCCAGCTTATATGACAATTTAATTGGTCAAACTATTCATTTTTATAGAATTTTTAAAAAACTTTCCTGGCCCTATCAAATGCAACAGTTTGATGGTGATTTGCTTAAGCAGCTCTTAGTCCAGTTAATACAATTTGCCTAAAGTTTATTGTAAAATATCTAAAATAATTTGAATTATCTCACAGATCCAAATTTTATAATATAACTATTGCCACCCATCTACACCAGTTAGTTTAGTGTGAATTTCAACCACCACAGTTTGGATTACAGGGGGAAAAAAGGTGGGTGAAATAGGGCAGACAATTCTGAGCATAAAAGTATAAGACAGTATAAAAGACACAATTTTATGATAAACTGACTCTTATTACAGTGAAAACATAAAATATATTCCTAAATGAAGGAAGCATCTCATTCTTGATGACTTAATAGATTTATTAGGCATTTGATTTTAAGATGGTTATGAACAGTCTAACACTCTTTTGGAAGCTATTTGGAAGACACATCTTAGAAGACTATTTTTACCATTGAAGTGTAAAAACAGTTCAAGTGCATGATATAAATTGATGCTTTTTTAAAAATACATCTACAGGTATACACAAACCTCTACTCTCACTATTAATATTATCATGTACTTATAAAGAGAAAGCAAAATACCTTAAGGATTTTTTTTTTTATTTTACTAGGAGATATCATTGATCACTTGGTTATACACAGGCAAATGATCCTATTATAGCAACAGAGAAAATATATGGCAATCTAAAGAACAATGCCTTACATACTGATACAAAGCATTTATAACCATAATCTAATATTTCTCACTTCTGTTTTTTCCAGCAACCATATAGGACTGCTGCCTAACACCATTATGCTTCTGCTGAAGGAGTGATCTTAAGAATGAAAACAATAATGGAAAAGACTAGAAAGGTATGTAAGCGGTATTTCACATCACTTGTTCAATTTAAGTTCACATCAGTCAATGTGATATTTCTAATAAGTGTAGATTATAAATACCCTTGTTATTGCTTCAACTATAAAGTCAACCTGGAACACCTTTTCCTCAAATTCCCTGTTAAAATCCAACCCAATTGTTTTTCCTAACGTAAATGCTATATTATTCTCAAGTCAACCAAAAACATCTTTTCCTCCTAATTGATGCAGCAACTTCTTAGTAGCTTACAACAAAAGATGTCCACAACATGCATCTTCTTCATTATACTCTACTTATTTTTGTACGTCTTGTCTACTTTACTACATTATATCAACATTCCTAGAAAAAAATGGTCAGTTAAGAGGAATTATTTGATATTCACTGTTATCTTTTTCTGTCCTTGATGTCCTATATTCCCTATCATCCTCAATCCTCTGTTCTTCCATTACTCCATTTTCCATTATCACTCTTACCTGTGACTTATCAGTCTAGTAGAATGGGGTTTGGAAGGAGCAATACTCATAGTAATACTATCATAACCTCCATTCAATATTTTTCCCAAAACTCATAAAAATTTACTATTATGTCCTCATAAATACTGGAGATTGTTTTTAAATTACTTTTGCTAAATCCAATTTTTTTTTGCTTTCTGATATTTTGCTCTAAAATTCATCAACAGAAACTAAATGTTCACCATTAAAACAATTAATATGAAAAGTTATCATTTCATATTCTTCAGTTATAAATGAATGGTTTTCCAGCATTTTAAAAACCTATTTCACCATGCTACCATAGAAAAAATATAGAAATACATGAAATTCTACCTTAACCTCTCTTTTGTACCTTATTCTTAATGTGAATATTAGTATCATGCTTCATTTGTTTCTGTTTCTATACAGTTCATAGCTGATTAAGTTGCCATCAAAGAAGTTAATTGGTATTAGTATATCTTCTTAAAATACATTATTCTGACCATATATATTTATAATATAAAGAAATAGATTATAAGGAATTCATTCCTTTATGACATAGTAAGTTTGCAAACCAACAAGTAAACCAATGTCTCATTTTCTCAAGATAACCAAAAAGTATACTATTAGAAATAAAACAACCTCAATAGGTATAAGAAATTAGCCTTTTTAAAACTTCTGGCCATTAATCACTGCATTTGTTGCCTAATTCTTGCTGATGGATCTGTAACTTATAAGTATTAAAAGTAATAATGAAGAAGACAATACTTCTAGGTATTTCCTCTTTTGTGTGGCAATCAGAGTCAAAATTTTATACAATAAACTATATAATTAAGCAATGACTGTCTCATGTACATTTAAGTTGAATCCTCAATAATTCCATTCAATAAATGAAAGGAATATTGACAATTTATTCTTGTTGGAATGCAACCTAACTTTTATTGACAGTGGGGAATTTGATGCCCTACTAAAAAATCCGATTTGGGCTTTCTGCTTCTCAACTGCTTTATGAATAGGACTGAGAATCTCTCGTAATAATTTAATCAAACAGACTCACTAGTGAAAACTATAAGATTTAATTGGATGAATCAATCAACTCAGTTATTTATGTGCATGCATATACATACATATAAAGTGACTGAACAGAAAGTGAAAGGCAAAAATAAGTCAGCAAGTTGGTTTATATGTTGAGGTCATACCTTTGAATGATGATAATTTCAAAATATGGGTCAATTCCTTGCTATCTGCTATGTAACTGCTGTTGTGGAGTAGGAGGGGGAAGAGTGGGTTTGTGTACTATACCCGGTCTTTATTTTAAAATGTTTGTTTAAATTTTTTTAAAGATTTATTAATTTATGCATACAAGAACTGGGGTGTAAGCCAGAGGTGCAGAAGGTGAAAGGATTCACCAGAGACAGAGTGGGGAGCAGAACAGGCAGATTGACTGAAATACACTGCTGAGGGGAGCAGCGGGTGAGACAGGAGAGATCTGCTGCGCCATGTGGGTTGCTTCCTTGCCAGCCAGGGTGCTGCAGAGGCTGGCATTAGCTTGATAGTGCTGTCTTTAACCCCTGTGCCACCAGGGAGGCCCTAAAATTTTTGTTTTTGAGAGATTCTAAAACCATTGATCTTTAATAACATCAAAAGTTTCAAACATTTTCTACTTAACATTAATTTCAAATGAATTTTGAATATTTAAAGCATAATATTGTAAACAAAGATATAAATCAATGAGCTTTGTGATACTGAATCCATAATGACTATTTTTTTAACCATTTAAGTATGTGAACTGATAAAGGTGAGAAAAAGAGAGAATAAAAATTTTAAAAAATGTTTTACCTTTTTTCAACTGAATTTCCATTTTGGACAAATGAGAGCTGTGGTAAAGATAATACTAAAGTTAAATATACCAAACATTTACATAAAATTTTATATTGCATCATTTAGAAAAATATTATTCAAGCAAGTTTATAAAAATATAACAATTTTATAAAATCACAGTGTCAATAAAAGCTAAGAAGTTATATTTGGCATTGGAAAAGATATAATAGAGGAACTGCTACAAAATACAAATTATATTTCTAAGTGAGAGCAAGTTCGGTTTCAAACTTATAGTAAATAAAAAGTATTTTGATCTTATTTATTACATAATTTATTTAATCTTTGTAATATTCTTTTTGAAGAATTTATATTTTAAGTGCTAACAGTATATTAATATTAGCACTCATATTTAGTATACTAAAATGGCAGTACATTTTAGATTTACAAATTATTAATCTTTAAAGGATTTTGAATATGCATGTTCAAAACATACTTATTGAGGTACTTATTGAGGTATGTGATTAAAAACTGCTAGAAAATATGTGACCTCATTAATAACCTCTTTGGAAGATAACAGATATTTATCTATAATATAAATGTTATTGCTAGATTTATATCAGGAATGAATTTCACCTAAATCGGTTTCTTTTATACAGAAGACTTCTAGATGTTCATTGAACTCATTTTCTTTACTTCTGAGGCATATTATTAATCTAAAGTTTTAAGCCTCTCTGCAGTGTGCCCATGTAATGTGTTAACGATTCCATATGCGATATCTGAATGATCTTGTAGAGCAAGAATCCTTAACAGAAATACTGACCCTGAAATTTCTGGGACTATATCCATGAGAAAATAAGATTCTGTTCTGTGTGAGTCATTATACATTATGGCACAAGAGTTAGCCTATATATTAACTAATTTATCACCATAGGTTTTCATAGGTACTATGTAGACAACTGGGACAGAGTTAAATGATGATGCAGCGTGACATTCAAATAGTGCTTCATAATATACAAAAGTTCATAAATATCTCATAGAATTTTTATAAAGTAATACCCTCCACTAATTAAGGGCTTCATGAAAGTAATGTCTAGTTTCTGACACAAAGACTGTTTTTTTAAAGATTGATTTATTTATATAAGAACTGGGGTACAGGCCATCGGCGCGGCAGGATGAGAGAATTCACCAGAGATAGAGCAGGGAGCAGAACAGGCAGACAGACTGAAAACACTGCTGAGGGGAGCAGTGAGAGAGGCAGGAGACGTCTGTTAACATGTGGGTATCTCCCTGGCCCGCTGGCAATCGAACCTGAGCTGCAGAGGCTGCGGACAGCTTCACAGCTCTGCACTCAATCTGCTGTGCCCCCGGAGAGGCCCACTAACACAAAGACTATTAATGCAACAAACAACTTTTAAAACAGGTACAGAACCAAAAAGGAACCATTTCTCAAACAGGGTATTAAGATGTATATATGACAGACATTTTGTTTAATGCAATCTAGTTCCAATATTAAGAGTTCCAAACATTTTTCTTTCACTCCTTTTAGATTTTGAATTTCTGTTCCCACTAGCACAGGGTGATATGCTGGTATGTCTCTGAAACTCAGGACCAACTACCCTGGAGTTTTCCCCCTTCATTTGAGAAAGCACTCTCTTGATGTTAGCAATATCATAGCACCACAGTCAAACAGAGCCATGTGAACAAAGAAATACATTTGTAGTTTAATAGATATAATCTTAGTAAGGTAGGGTCAAAAGAATGTAGAATCAATCTGCCTCACTAATGCGCAGCTATTTTTTTTAACTTAGATCTTACATGTTGCTCTTTATACAAAAACCTTGAGTAGCTTTACTTTTCTGAAAATTGAAGTCCAAATTGCTTAATTTAGCATTAAATTTAGAAGTTTTTCACAATCTCATACTTGTAGTAGGTAGCCCCTAAAATGGTTCTCAATGATCCCTGTCTCCGTGGTATATTCACACTAATATTATCTCTTCCCTTGTGTGTGGGGTTGCTCTGGTGACTAATTCTACTTCTAATGAATAGGATATAGCAAACGTGATGGGCTACCACTTCCAGGATTAGGTTTGTATATTTTTGACATCTTCTTTATATACACTATAAAGAAATGAACATGATAAGCTCTATGAGAAAGACATATGCCTCTATATGTTATGAAATGATGTGTTCATTAATTTTCTGGAAGTTCTTCTATATCTTTGTGGTTGGGTTCTGGAGATTTGTTTTCTCTCTGTAGTGTATTGGCCATTTGTCTTTGTCTTTCCTCCCCCTTGTTTGTTTTCAGATTTGCTCTATTGTAGTTGGGGCTTCCCTCTGAGCATTTACTGTGTGGTGGGCACAACAACTGGAGCCTTGTGGGTCCGGAATGGTGTTGGGATCTCGCCAAGAATCTCTTCTGGGCTGGGGTCAATTGCCAGGGTATTTTCGCCTCCCAAATATTTTGATAGCTTGTATTATTTTCATTCCTCTCAAGGTTATTTTTGACTTCAGCTTCAAGTTCCTCATTTAGCCTGTAACTATATTAAGTAGCATATTGTTTATTCCCCATGTCTTTATACTTGTTCTTATAGTTGAATTCTAACTTTATAGCATTATGGTCAGAAAGAGTAACAGGTATAATCTTTATCTTTGTATATTTATCTATTTATAGATAAATATAATATAATCTATAATCTTTACCTTTGTATATTTATCTATTTATCTTCATCTTTGTATATTTATTGACAATTGAGGTGTGTCCCCATGTGTGGTATATTTTTTAAAATGTCCCATGTGCACTTGGAAAAAAAAAATAAGTATGCTAATACTGCTAAACAGAGAGGTTGGGATTATCCCCTTTCTTAAAAATGACTATAAAAAAGTAGTATTTGCTCAAAAGTAGATCCAGACACCTCATTTCAAAGATACAGTCCCACGAAATTAGAGAACTAAGATTGGTAACCACAAAAAGGAAAGAACTGGAGGAAGCAAAAGGTAGCTGTCTGGACTGAGGGTCAACCTCCCACACCATGACAGGGGAAACACAGGACATTGTGAAATTCCCTGAAGAAACGTTGCAGATACGCAAGAGACAAAGACCCATCCTGAGGCAGTGGGAACTCTGCAGACATAGGTCCAAGAAATTGAGAACTTCACAATTAGGATGGTATGAGCAACAAAAGCTCCCTCCTCTTCTCTCTCGAGGAAGAGATCAATGAGAAGCCAGGCTGACCAAGTCTACATTCCATAAAAAGCCCAACAGCAGAAAAAAGGACTCTGGGAAAGTAAACAAAGGGCATGTATATACATTAGCCCTGCAGAAGCAGCAACAGAGGCAGGGGCAGGGCAGAGATGGTCATCATGGCCAACCATAATGTAAGTCAGCACATATGTGCCCACCACACATACACTGCAACCTTTGGGCCAGTGCAAATCAGTACATATTATGAGCCTGGTGGCCCAGACCTTGCTTTTCCTACTGGGAAACCCAAGCTTCACAGGTCATCACCCTTGGCAGAAAGGAACAGCAGGAGGTGATATGGAAAGTGAAGACAAACTAAACACAGAATATAGCTTGCTAAAGAGTAACTGAAGAGATAAAGATAACTAATATCACTGCTCAAAATAAGATTTATAATTAAAGCCCCAAACCCCCCTCTTACCTCTACCTCATGCCAAGGTAAACTAAGAAAAAAAACAAAGCTAAATGCCCAGAACCTCTACCCCCAACACACAAATATCTATAAATAAGGTAATATACACACCTAGGATGCAAGTAACATTCCAACATAAGATGGAAAAACAAAATGAGAAGGACAAAAGTTCTGGGACAAATATAAAGGAGACAAATAGAGAAACTATCTGATGACAACTTCAAAACAACAATATTAGAAATGCTAAATGCAATACTGGAAGGTCAGTCACAGGCAGGTAGGCAGGCACAAAATCTCAGAAAGGAAATCTGGAAACAAAGAGAATTCTTCACCAAAGACTTTGACTATATAAAAAGACCACAAAAAGAGATTCTGAATGAAATGCAGACAAACTTAGAAAGTACATTAAATAGAATCAAAATGGCAGAAGAATTTCAGCTGTAAAAGCCTCAAACTAATTACACATCTAGAAGAGAGAGATTCAGGACAAAGGAAATATGAAGAAACTCTATAAGAAATATCAGCTTAAATTAAAGAAGAAACCTACAAATGATTAGAGTCTCAGAAGAGAAAGAAAAGGAAATAGGATGAGAAACCCTATTCCAAAAAATAATAAATGAGAACTTCAAAAATCTACAAAATGAATTAAATATGGAAGGCCAGCAAGCAGAGGAGAGAACATCTAAATTCCTAAATGCAAAAAAGATCAACACCTAGACACATCATTGTCAAACTACAAAAATTAAAGATAAAGGAAAAATTTGCAGGGAGCAAGTAAAAATAAATAAATAAATAAATTATAATGAATTCCAAATTTGGATTTCAGTCCAGACTCTCTCCAGGCAAGAAGAAACAAGAACTGACAGCCAAGAATTCACTATCCTGCAAAATTATCAATTATGTATGAGGGGGTAATAAAGATCTTCTCAAACGGAAGTTAATGGAGTTTGCCATCACCAGACCCACAAAAAGAAATTTCTAATACAAAAAGAAGTTTCTTCACAAAAAAAGAAAAACTGAAGCACAAACTCCTTAGCAAAATTACAAGAGCAATGTAACACCAATACAACCAAGAGCAAGAAAAATATGAGCTAACAACCCCAAATAATAAGGGAAAGGAAGAAATGGATAGAATAGGTACAGTTAAATGTCAGAGAGCAGACGCCAGCAAATAAAGGACCTAAAAAACACGGGAATTAAAGTAAAACCCCCCATGGTGAACATGAACCAAAAACCCAGAATAGACTCCCACAGACAAAGAAGCAAAGAAATTGATGAAATACCAAGGAAAGCCATTCAGGAAGACTAGAGAGAAATGAAAGAGGAGAGAAACAATAGACTGTCCAAAAATTAACAATGATGTAAGAAAAAAAGTCCTTAAACTATAAAAACAAAATAAAACTTTACAAAAGAAACAAAAGAAAAACAGCCAAAATTACTGAAAATAAACAATTCATATCACAATCACCTTAAATGTGAATGGCCTCTGAATTCATCAATAAAAGGATATAGGCTAACAATGTGGGTGAAAAAAATTCCAGATGAATACTTTGTTTACAACAGACCAATTTAAAACCAAAAGATAAAAACAAATTTAAAATAACAGGCTGTAATAATGTCACACATGCCAATAACAGAGAGAGTAAATCAAGAACTGTTATTATATTCAATAAACTAGACTTTCAACGAAAAAGGTAATCAGTGTCAAAGATGGATACAATCTAATGATCAAAGGAACAATTAACCAAGAATATATAACTCTTATTAATATCTATGATCCAAATAGAGGAATACTTCACTATGTAAAGCAACTATTAACAGACCTAAAACAATATAGCAAAGAAAAAAACAAACCCACATTTGTTGTTGGAGATTTTAACACGTCACTGACATATCACACCACTGATTATCCAGACAGAAAATTAACAAATAAATAAAGGTCTTAAATGAAGTATAGATCAGAAGGATTTACTGGACATTTACAGAGTTTTCCATTCTAAAAGCAATGAATACACTTTCTTCTCCAGTGCACATGGAACATTTTCAAGAATAGATAATATACTAGGACATAAAACAAGTCTCAGAAAATATACAAAGACAGAAATTTTATCAACCACCTTCACAGACTGCAAGGCTATATAAAGCTAGAAATTAATCATAAAAGGAATCCTAGAACAAGCCAAAACATGTGGTGACTAAACAGAATGCTTCGAACAACACTTGGATCAACGAAGAAATCAAAGAAGAGTTTGCTTAGTTTGTTTAGGCTTCAACTTCACCTTGGAAATGGGGGTGTTAATAGTTATTTTACAGAAATTTTGTAAATGGCTACACAAATTTATATAAAATGACTAGGATATTTTATAATAATAGCAGATATAAAATAATTATTTTAAATTGTGTTGTTTCCTTTACCTTTGTCTTGAGTCAACTCAGAGTAACCTACATTTCTAGATATATTTGGTTTTGTATTTACTTCAACACAAAAAGACTAATAGTTTTTTTTCCCCTCAGAGCAATTTTCTTCAGTGTTCCTCTTTCCAGAAAGAAATTGAGGCACTTCACAATTACAATTATATAGAAAAGAAAAAGCAAAAGTATGTTTGAAAATACAATGTGATAGTCTCATATTGTTTTAAAGGTAGAATATTGGGTCTTTGGTTCAGTTTTACCTTTTTTTAACTTTACCTTTTGCTAAGTTTGCTCTGCTATCTTTAATATGCATAAACCCAAAGTCTGAAAGCAAAATGGAAAACACTAAAGAATATAAATTTCTATTAAAGAAACGAGGGACCTGGCAATAGCTATACTGCTAGAAAAAGACAGATATAATTGTATTATTGTGTAAATGATTAGCAAAAATACACACTACCAAAAATGATATAAAATATAGAGTTTCTTGTTTGTGGACTGCTTTTCTCTACTGAGGAATAACAAACAACAAATCTGAGCAAAATTGACAAGTTTCTTTGTGCAACAGAAACAAAAATTATTGTTCGGGAGTTTTTACCCATCGTTTGCATTTATATTTAATTTCATTAATTTGTAGCAAAATATCTTTAGTTTCGAAATATTTTTGGCTCTCAAATTCCAAATGCTAAGTTATTCAAAATCAATACATATTTATAGATTTGTATTCAAGATATTAATGAATTGACATACACAGAAGGTAAAAGACTAAAGGTCAACCAAAAAAAACCCACAAAAGCATAGAGAAATTTTAAAAGTAATATATATTAAGTAAATAATAATATAAAAATAAACTTCCAACAGCACATATAACTGTCTCTAATTTGGTTGGTTCCTTACCTGTTGCTGTTCCTGGAGTGTATCATTTGTCTTTAGTCCTCCTAAATCTGTAACTAGGGCTTCTATTGTTTCTTCCTCCAACGGTGTTTTTTCTGAATCTTCTACTTGAATTTTACCAATACTCTTCCATTCCTGGGTTGCTTTGTGCTTTCCTTCACTTTTAAGTAAATCCCTCCCTTCATTTAGGAAGTAGGAAAGTTGATTCTTTGCTCTTTCAGCTTCCTATTTTAAAATGTAATCATTTATCAAATGTTATTTCTGTGACATCTTCCTGCTAATCTTACAACTTTCTGAAATCTGCTTATGTTTTTAACTACATTACTTCTTAACTTTTATTTTTACTATGTTAGAGAAAGCTAAATTAAACCACTGGTCTAATCCACAGTTTAACAGATCCCAAATAAATTAAAACTACGAAGAAATTTCTGGGTTTTTTTTTTTAGATTTACTTATTTATTTATACAAGAACCGGGGTACAGGCCAGATGCACGGGGTGGTGAGAGGATTCACCAAAGACAGAGAGGGAAACAGAACAGGTAGACAGACAAAATACACTGCTGAGCAGAGCAGACAGGAGAGGTCTGCCGCACCATTTGGTACCCTTGCTGGCCGGCCGGATTGAACCCGCGCGGCACATGCGCCACCGGGGAGGCCCAGAAATTTGTTTTTTAAGGTTACTTTTATACACAGGATATTCTCTAGGTTTTAATTTTTTAAGGCTCTAATCATTATACAGGCACAATAAAAGCTGTTAAAGTGATAGAGTGTGACCAGGATAATTAACACACATAATGCCAAATAATAAGAGAAAATATGGAAAGTAATTTCTTCTAGATTGAAAATTTCATTAAAATGTTACTTTTATATTATATTTTATTTAGTCAGAAAGCACATATAGTTCAAGGAAAAGAAGGTTCACAAATAATGTTATCCCGAATAGAAAACTCACTGTTAAAAATCTGCTGTATATCCTTTTAAATTATTTCTTAATATAACTAGACATGTGTATTTTTAAATTTTTATCTAGCTTGGTGATATCATGCATAATCACAAAACAAGCCTTTTTTGTCTAATAATATCATAGATGTGTTTACATGACAATGAATATAAATCTAAATCTGAAGGTACATTTAACAGAGGTACATTTAACATTATTTAGCAAATTTATTATCAGTGGATATAGGTTACCTTAAAATGTTTGCAATTAAAAATTTTATATTATACAGACCTCCCTGATGGCACAAGGGGTTAAGCACCACACTATGAAGCAATCCTCAGCCTCTGCAGCATAAGTTTGATCCCCAGCCAGCCAGGGAGAAACCCACATGGCGCAGCAGACCTCTCCTGTCTCTCCTGCTGCTCCCCTCAGCAGTGTATTTCAGTAAGTCTTCCTGTTCTGCTCCCTGCTCTGTCTCTGGTGAGTCCTCTCACCCCACCCCCCGCATCTCTGGCCTGTACCCCAGCTCTTGCATGCACAAATAAATAAATCTTTAAAAAAAAGCTTGTTTAATTAAAAAAAAATTATACATATTTGCACAAAATCTCCATACATTTTCTCTTTACAATAAATTTTTAGAAGTGAAATGCTTCAATGAAAAATCCCTCAAGATTTTTACTATATACTTTCCTCAGAAAAGTATCAATTTATATTGATAATAGAAGCATGTGAAAGATTATTCATTTCAACAAACATCCACAAAAATAGATATTTGTGTTACTTAAATTTTTATTTATTTATTTTGTTTGTTTGTTTGTTTTGTTTATACAAGCACTGGGTACAGTCAGAAGCGCGGGAGGGTGAGAGAATTCACCAGAGCCAGAGTGGGGAGCAGAGCAGGCAGAAGGACTGACGTACACTGCTGAGGGGAGCAGCGGGTGGCAGGAGAGGTCTGCGCACCATGTGGGACCCTCCTCCGGTGGCCGGGGAGCAGCCGGGGATGGAACCGGCGCCGCAGAGGCCGCGGGCAGCTTCGCAACCCAGCGCTCAACCGCTGCGCCACCGGGGAGGCCCGTTACTTAAATTTTTAACAGTATAAGTTAAAAAAAAATTATCCCACTGCTGTTTTAAATTGCATTTATTTGATAATTTGTGTGAAAATATATTTGTATGTATTTATTTGCCATGTGTGTTTCTAATTTCTGACTCACCTGTTTGTGTCCTTCATCTATTCTGAGGGAGCTATACATTTCTTGAAGATTTGTAAAAGATATTTACATAAAATACCTTGTAAAGCATTTATCTTTGTGTGATTCTGTACCATAAAAGTAGTTTGAAATACAAAGCCATATATAACAGCACATTCCTTTGTGGGATAATACCTAGAAAACCTTGCTCTCGCCACCACTATATAATGCTTCCATACTGTGTCTTCTAACATCATCATAGTTCATGTATTACTTTAGGTTCTTAATCTGCAACTTATTTTGGAATATTATATGATACAGAGATCTATTTTTCCTAAAAGTTTACTTTTCGTGACTATTTTACCCATCTATGAAAAATTTTGAAAGCTAAACTTGTTATTTTCACTTGAATCTATTGCTGGAATTTTCACCAAAACCTGAATCAAATTGCTTTAGTTATTATAGTTTTACATTATATGTTGATTTTTGGAGGAGCAAACCCATAATTTTTCATTTGTACAGTCACTCAGTTTCTTATGTCAATATATTCTATAATTTTGCCATCAATCTCAAAAGTAATTCTATTTCTATCTAGAAATAAATTGTTTTAAGTTTGGATGTCAATTTGGAGAAAATGGAAAAAGTGAAATATACATAATATTGAGGCTTCAAAGCCAAAAATAAAGATTTTTGTTTCTTCACTGTTCATCTATTTCCCACAGTAAAGCATATTTTTCTTAATATTAAACTGCATATTTCCGTTAAATATGCTATTCTAATACAGAGAGTTTTTTATTATATTTTCTAAATGACTATTTTTGATAAAAAGGAAATCCATGTTTTTCTGTGTGTATTTTCCTGCAGCCACTTTTTTGAGCTACATCATTAATTTGTGTATTATCTTGCCTTTTTCAAAAAGAAAACTACTATACAAATAATTACACTTTTGTCTATTTATCAAAATGTTTGTCACTTGATTTCTTGTTTTATCATTGAGGCAAAATTTGAAAAAGAGCTGTAGGAGCCTAGTTTAATGGAGTTTTACTATACAGAATGCCTGTAGGATTTTTCTTTTACATATAATATTGTCTCTCAGATTCAAAGATTTCTTTTGTTTGATGAGGCAAGTTACTTTTGTTCCTAGATTACTCTTTTGGAAAAGAATGGATATTAAATTCTATTAATATATTCATCTAATTGCATAAGATGAATATATTTTAAATCTGGCAAAATAATACAATATATAGACCTATTCATTTACAAGGACAAAAATTAATCAAAATTTTTTGTATGGACATTTCCTTCATTCATCAACAATTTTCAAAGAATATGATATTCTTTACCTGTAAAGCTTGCTTCAGCTTTTCGTGAAGGAATTTGTTCTGAATTGCCAACTCATATGCTGCTTGCTGAGATGTAATAGAAGGGGGGAAAGAATTTTTATTTTGTATTCAGCCATGTTAATTATTTCATAAAGCAAAATAAACAAAATCATTAACTCTGCCCAAATCCCTCCCTAATCCCCAAGTCACACACACATTTGAAAGACAGAAATCAGTCCAGAAAAAGCTAAAAGAACTGAAATGCAATTTGAGTTGCTGCCTAAATACAGATTTTTCTTTTTGTATCCAATAGTGTTAACTACATAGTAAAGCAAAATATACAAAAATAGTACCAGTCATCAGAAGTACAATGGAATCCAGTGATTCTACATGACTTTTGCAGTAACCTGGATTCAATTCAGAATTACTTGACATTTGAAAAAACAGGAAAATAAGATATCCTCTAAGATAATATACAGAGAATGATTCAGATAGTCATAAAAATTATTCAGAGAATAATCCCAAAATAGTCCAAATTGTAGAATTAGACAGATGAGTGCTTTACTGAAAATATGCTAATAGTGAATGAAATTAAGGAACTATCAGCAGAGCAATACAAACTACGAAAAAATGGTGAAAATGAAATTCTAGTAGAGAAAAATAAAATATCTGAATTTAATAATGCAATGGGGGAGCCCAGGAGTAGATTGAATATGAGAGTGGAAAAATTCAGAGCATTTGAAGATAGATCAATGAAAAATATCCAAAGATTGAAAAACATTAAGTGAGATTGAGGAACATCTGGATATCAAGTATCTAATATGTTTGTTTTCCATTAAGGAAAAGAGAATATGTGTTAGAAAAAAATTGGAAAATTTCCCAAAATTTGTAAAATTTACACATTCAGGGTACTCAGCAAACTGCAAATTGATGTATGTAAAGAAAATCTTGCCATATACATTAGTCAAACTGTTTAAAACCCTATTAAAAGGAGAAAAATTTGAAAGTAGACAAATTATGGACAGGGAATGGATGATTTGAGTGACTGCTTCACATCAGAAAAAAAAAGAATGCCAAATAAAAATGGAAAAAAATCATTAAAATTTAAAACAAATGTTCCTTTTTCTGAAAGTTATTTTAAGAAACAAAATTTTAAATCTATATTTTTATTCTCATTGAAATTTTAGAGGACAAGGCACTTATAAAAAACAAGAACAAGTACTAGTAGGGACAAGACCATTCCAAAAGGTCTTCAATATGAACTTTGAGATGCTACTGAAACACACATCCATAAAAAGGCCCAGGAAATTCATAAACCATTGGGTATCCCCGGTGGCACAGTGGTTAAGCGCTGGGCTGCAAAGCTGCCCGCAGCCTCCGCAGCACTGCTTGGATCCCCAGCCACTAGTGAGGTTCCCACATGGCGCGCAGACCTCTCCTGCAGCGCCTGCTGCTCCCCTCAGCAGTGTATTTCGTCAATCTGCTGTTCTGCTCCCCACTCTGGCTCTGGTGAATCCTCTCACCCTCCTGTGCTTCTGACTGTACCCAGTGATTGTGTAAAATGAAATGAGATGAGATGAGATGAGACGAAATGAAATTCATAAACCATTTCAAAGGTTTAAACCAGATAGAATATTAGTTTTCTCCAAAAGTTTGGGTTGATGATTTCAGGAAGGTATAATAGTTTGACATTTTCTTCTTTACTTCTCTCATTTGTCAATGAAGCGTAGAAATTTTACCATGTCTAAAACGTTTTTTTAACTTAACTGAGAAGTTTTATTTCCCTATTTCCTTCATCACTATTTTTCTTCTTTCTAGTATCTCTAATGGTTAAATATTATGACTCATAGACCTATTCTTTATCTTTTTAGTATTGGTTTCAATTTATTTTGTTTTGATTTTTATTGAAGTATTGGTTTACAGCATTGGCAGTGTTGTGGAAATGTAAGCTATTCCCCTTCCAGGTGTAGTCATCATAATACACGCATCACACAAGCACCCACAGTCCTCCCACCATAGTCCATTGTGCTCCCTCCGAATCCTGTTCTCACCCCTCTCCTTCCCCCTCTGGCCACCTCAGTTTTTCAGCTTGTATTTTTTCTGCACTATGAGATATTTATTCTACTTACTATATAATACCTTTACTTCTATTCTCAGAAGTAGACTTTCAAAACCTTTTAATTTCCTCTCAAATTTTTTTAGTTTAAAATTATATTTTTAAAGTCTTTTTTGTTTTTTTTAAAAGATTTATTTATTTATGCATGCAAGAGCTGGGGTACAGGCCAGAGATGCGGGGCGGGGGGGTAGAGGTGAGAAGATCCACCAGAGACAGAGTGGGGAACAGAACAGGTAAACTGGCTGAAATACACTGCTGAGGGGAGCAGTGGGCAAGTCAGGAAAAGTCTGCTGCACCATGTGGGTTTCTCCCTGGCCGGGGATCAAACTCGTGCTGCTGAGGCTGAGGATTGCTTCATAGTGTGGTGATTAACCCCTTGCGCCACCAGGGAAGCCCTATTTTTTAAGTCTTATCAGACCTTCATTTATGGCTATGATTGCATCCATCAGAGTTCTAATGATTTCTTTCTAATTATTTCTCTCTCTGTCCCCTGAAACATAAGGGGTCTCTTATATAACAACCAAGTCTATTTTCTAACTAATAAATATAGAGAGAATTAAAATAGTAAAACAAATATGGATTTTATAAAATTCAAATAGTTGAATTTTATAACAAGAGGAAAAGGGAAAGAAAGAGAACGAGAATATACATCCCACTATGGTAGATTACAAATGACCATAAATTCTTTGTGATGCTATTATCAAGTGGTGGAGTCTATCTCCTCACTCCTTGACACTGAGCTGACCTGTGACTTGCTTTGGCCAATAGGATACAGTGCAAATGGTATTATCTGAGGTTTGCACTTAGGCCTCAAGAGGTCTTCCAAGCCTTTTCCACTCTATTGTTACTGAAAATCCTCTGTAAGCTACCTAAGGCTAGCCTCCTGGAAAATTAATAACTAGAAAGAGTTCCCATTTGGGGATGACACAGATGGGACCTTACACATGTAACTAAAGCTATCTTAGACCATCCAACCCAATCTAAACCTGCCCAAAGAGAATATTTATGGAGCCAGTAGGAGACACAAAGATTACCTGGTTCTTTTAAAACACTAAATGTTATATTAATTTGTTATTTATGAAAATCTATCTGGTATAATTAGCAATAGAAAATGAGTATGACTTTATCATTGGACCACATTTGCAAAAGTTGAATATAGTTAGATTATTTTTGTAAATGGTCTACAACAATTTCTCCTACTCAGTGTTACTCCTCCCCTTTAAATATGGGTTAGTCTTATGATTTCCTCATAGACTGTGGTGAAAAAACTTCAGGAATCTCCAGTCCAAGTCTATAACAAGCTTACTTGCTTTTGCTTTTGTCTAATCGGGCCTGTGCCACCATGTAACCAAGCTTTGGTTAGTCTAATGAATGAAGGAACTTCAAAGATAGGAGAAAAATTACCTGCTTCAGCTGAGATCACAGCCGAATGCAGCCACATAAATGACCTTAGTCAACATGACATCAAATATGGATACTGCCTAGTTAAATGCAGCAAACTCATGAATTGTGAGAAATAATAATTCTTGTTTGAAGTCAGTAAATGTTATAGTAGTTTGATATGAAGCAATAGAAATGGAAGTGTCTGTAATCAGGGAAATGCAAGTCAAAACTACAATGAGACACCATCTTACACCAATGAGAATGGCATATTAAAAAAACTAGCAACAAATGTTGGCAAGGATGTGAAGAAAAGGAAACTCTCCTGCACTGTTGGTGGGAGTGCAAACTGGTCCAATCACTATGGAAAGCTGTGTGGAGATTCCTCAACCTGCTAAAGATGGAGCTTCCATACATACAATCCAGCAATTCCACTCCTAAGTATTTATCCAAAGGACACAGAAATATTAATTCAAAAGGGCACCTGCACCCCTATGTTTACAGCAGCACTATTTACAATAGGTAAGCTATGGAAACAACCCAAATGCCCACAAATAGATGACTGGATCAAGAAGATGTGGTACATATACACAATGAAATATTACTTAGCAATCAAAAAAAGGTAAACTCATGCAATTTGCAGCAACATGGATGGAGCTGGAAGGAATCTGCTCAGTGAAATAAGCCAGAAAGAAAAAGAAAAATACCGGATGGTCTCACTCATAGCAGGAATCTAGAAAACCTAAATAAGGGACCAGGAAAAAGACTAATAAAGTAAAAATCAAAATCAATAACTACAAACCAGAGACACACTTCGGGGGGGGGGGGGGAAGGAGGGAGTATGATCAAAACAAGGGGGGATGGGAATTATATGGAGACCATAACCAAGATGAAAATGCATTCATTGTACAAAAATGAAAAATGATGTAAAAAATATGTAAAATTTTAAAAATAATAAAAAATAAATATTTTTTTAAAAAGAAGTGGAAGTGTGGGTAATACACATCTCAAACTTAAAACATACAGCATTGAGCACTATTTACAATAGCTAAGATATGGAAACAACCTAAATGGCCCCAAACAGATGAATGGATGAAGATGTGGTGTGTATATATATATATATATATATATATATATATACACACACACACACACAATAGCATATTACCCAGCATTTAAAAAGGATAAACTAAGGCCATTTGCAGCAACATGGATGAAGCTGGAAGAGGTTATGCTAAGCAAAGTAACTCAGAGGTGAAAAGAAAAATATCAGATGGTCTCACTTACAGGGGAAATATAGGGAAAGAGAACAAAGGATCAGAAAAAAGACAAAACTTGCAAGCAAACCACGGATTTGAGGCATACAGCAGGCAAGGAGGAGGGAGAGGAGTCAAAACAGGGGAAGAAAAAAGCACAAGGGACTATGGCAATGGGTGCCATGGTGATGGGAGATTTATGGGGACTACACCTCAGGGGAGAAATCAAATATTGTATGAAAATGAATAATGATGTAAGAAAACAAATAAAAAGCATTGGCTGGGGGTTCAACAAATGAGAAGAAACAAGGAGAATAAATTGAGTATTTGTGGAGACTAGAAAGTAGAAAGAAAGATATAAAAGAAGACTGATGGGGATGGAAATTATAAAAGGCAGTGAGTTTGGAAAATTGACATTGGAGGCTGGAAAATGCGGAGGAGCTTTAGGATGTAGTGGCAGAAAAATTAACAAAACTCGGGCCTGCACTAACTTGCGATGTTAAAAATATACCTAATAAAGTCATGGGCCTGGCTAAGGAAATTTCCAGTAAGAACACTGAAAGTGCTATTTGACTTTTATTAGTAGTATATAATGATAAGTATTGGAAGAAGAGAGATGAGCTAAAGAAAGAACTGTTCAATTTTAAAACAGAAATTAGGAAACACAGACAGGGGCCAGAACTGTATTGACAACCTGGAAAAAAAAACGAAAATGAAAATCTCAAAGTAAGAAATTAATTTGGGCAAAGATCAAAGTCATGGTACTGATACTAAAATGTAACATCAGAGTCAAAGTCAAATCAAGGGTGTCACTATGAGGATCTCCCCAATTAAACAAAATGGCTTTAATAATCTCGAAGCTGAAACCTGACATACCATAAATAAAAATAAGTCTTTTGCACAATTATGAATGTGACTTTAGAAAAAAAGAATGAACCACAATAACATACAAGGAAAAGAAAGTTTTTAACAGAAACATCACCATATTAAACTAAAGGGGACCAAGACATTTTTAAATGAAATCTCTAGATCCCAATTTTCTAAGAGCAGAAAGTAGTGTAAGAGAACGATTCAGCTGCAAACAGGGACCATTTCTTATGGAAAAGGGATGATTCAGAGAGCAGAACCAATGCATCATAATGCTAAATAAAGGGCTACTTATAATAATGGGTTAGGGAGCCATTTCCAGGCATCAAAACTGGAGCTTAGTCAAGGTGCATTCCCCACTCTCAAATCAGAAGAACTGGCAACATGTGTCTGGTTGGATTTCACAGTCCTTCTGGAATATGTACCTTCTATTTTTTCTCTGTTTTGAATAATCATGTGTATTGTGGTAATTCCATCCTTTTCTCATGAGTATACCCCAGGTATTTGTTGGAGGGGTGGGGTATGATAAAGAGGACCTGAACCTAGAAGCCTCATCCATATATACACCTGGTACAAACAAGATGCCAGACTTCAAAATACCATAATGTGATGAGGTTTTAGAAGAGATGAAGGTGCGTTTTGCTTGTTAGAGAAAATATTAACATTTAGCCAGAGATAAGACTATCATAAACTTTTTTTTTTAACATGACCATCTATTATTTGTTCCAGCCCTATATACAAGCCACTTCTCACATCAAGAAGTAAAATCTATTTTCCCCCCTATGAATCTGGGCTGGCTCCTAACCAGCAAAAATGGTAGAAATTATGTTGAAGTTTCTGACTCCAGGTTTTATGAAATCTTGCAACCTCTACTTTTTTTTTTTTTAAAGATTTATTTATTTATTTAACTTATTTATTTATTCGTTTATGCAAGCACTGGGTACAGTCAGAAGCGCGGGAGGGTGAGAGAATTCACCAGAGCCAGAGCGGGGAGCAGAGCAGGCAGAAGGACCGAGGTACACTGCTGAGGGGAGCAGCGGGCGGCAGGGGAGGTCTGCGTGCCATGTGGGACCCTCCTCCGGTGGCCGGGGAGCAGCCGGGGATTGAACCAGCGCCGTGGAGGCCGCGGGCAGCTTCGCAACCCAGCGCTCAACTGCTGCGCCACCAGGGGAGGCCCACAACTTCTACTTTTGAAACCTCTCAGATTTTAATTGCTAAGTGAGGATGCTTGGATGTAACTATGGAATGTTGCGGCACATGAGAAAGATTAAGCTTTTAGCCATTCCACCTAACATCAGATATTTGAGGAAGCCATTTTGAACATTCCATCACTTAATGAAGATACATGATTAACCCCAGCTGACAAAAAATGGAGTTCTCCTGAGCCCAGACTATCCAAAAATCATTAAGAAATAAACTAGGTATTATTCGTGTAGTTTGTTACAGAATAGTAGAAATCTCAATGTACTTTATTAGAGAGTAGTAGAAAACAAACCAAAAAATGCATACTCGACCACAAAGAAAATCTTTTAAAATTTCCAAAAAGTTGATACTTTCTGTGTTATCTTTTCTCTTGTTGATTCTATTTTAAAAAGCAAACCAACAGTGGAAAAAGTGAACTAAGAATATTTTTTGAAACAAAGAAAAACTTAAACACCTATAAAATACAAATAAAATTGTATTCAACGCCGATAGCAATATTGTTAAATATAAAATGAATAAGTTATGCATACAGCCACCCAGAGTTGAAAAGAAACTAAACTAAGCAAAAGCAGATAGAAGAAGGTAAATTTTAAAGCAAATAAAAATGAAACAGGGCTACAGGGATGCTATAGCAGGTCAAAGGATGGTGGCCAGGGCCTCCCCAATGGCACAGCGGGATGAGCACAGTGCTGTGAAGCTGGCCGCAGCCTCTGCAGCGCGGGTTCGATTCCCAGCGGGCCAGGGAGAGCCCCACATGGCATGGCAGGCCTCTCCTGTCTCGGCCGCTGCTACCCTCAGCAGTGTATTTCGGTCATCTGCCTGTTCTGCTCCCCTCTCTGTCTCTGGTGAATCCTCTCACCCTCCCACGCCTCTGGCCTGTACCCCAGCTCTATTATAAAAATAAATTAAAATTAAAAAAAAAAAAAGGGGACGGTGGCCAGGTAGAAGACTGTTGGTTTTCACCTGTGCACACAAGTGCAAGACACTCAGGCTCAGGGAATAAAGAACTATGGGGTTTATTTAACAAACAAGGAAAACAAGGCGTTTCTAAGCCCACAAAAGCCTCTCTCACCCCAGCTAGTATCCAGCTCCCAGACAAAAGGACTCTCATTTAAGATGGCGCTGCCCTGCCCCTCCAAAGAGGGCCTGGAGCTGGCACACGGGCAAGTGGCAGCCAGGGTCCAACTCACCGCAGCTGGAGGCTCTCACACTGGGCCACTGAGTCTGGCCACAGTCTGAAGGTAGGGATGGACAACACCAGATGCTAAACCGGATAGCAATGGAGGCGGCCGCAGCACCGGGAGGCAGGGCTGGGCGATCAGCTACCCTTCTTAACAACTCTCCAAGGTGACCCGAACAGAGTGTCCATCACAGGTCACCAGAGGACGTGTAGGACACCAGAGCTTTGTGCATCATTCGTCTACACCGACAACTGCTCTCTGAGACACCAACCCGGGGCTTTAGGTGCGCGTTTCAAGGGGCAGGACGAGGGGCGGGCGCTCCTCAGCTTCTCTATTTGGAGGTTGGGTGCGGGATGCTTTTTCTTTCTTCTATCTTTGAAGGCAGGAACAGAATGGAAGTCTAGGAGTCCCAACCTCACCCCTACTCTGCCTTAAATCCACTATCAGGGTCCTCCACCCCAATTGATAGCTGACTGATTGGACCATTTTTCAATTCTAAGTAACCAACTGAGCCATTTTAGGACCAATCAGTCCATCTTGTACCAAATAATTAACTAACAAGCTGATGAAGATGATTGGTTCGTTTTGCTTGCCCCTCATTAGGTCACTCTACCATCCAGGCACCAAATAGAAAAAGGCTAGTGCCAGGCCAGCCATCAAGCCCCATCAGTGCCAGTGTCAAAGCCAGTGCCAGACCTCTGTGCAGCCATCCTGGAGGCAGCAGGACCGCCTGGATCCTACTAGGGGGCAGTGAGCTGTGCAGCCAGCGTGAGACTCCCACTCAGGTTTCTGGCTAAAACGCGCTGGCTCCTGGGGGAGGGGTTGCCACAGGCAGCAACTTATGGTGCAAGCGCACTTTTACAAGGGCACTGGTGGCTTAGCCAGAGGGGTAAGGAAGCTATCAGCCCCGCATTCAACACTGTGGGGCCCTGGTTTCAAATAGAAAATAATAACGGAAACAAAACAGTAAAAACAAAACAGCTAAATGGTAACCAAAAAAAGTTAGTTAAATATACCTATAATATTTACTCCCTGACACACCTGATTAAAAGGAAAAGAAACAAAGAAATAACTTTGCAAAAATGGAAGACCTATTGGAAAGAGCTAAAAATAGAAATAGGAATAAAAATATCCCGAGGTTATGTAAGATTATAAGCAATACACTTGAATAGTCATTAGAAGTTGATGAGTTTATACCAAAATAGATGCAAGAACAACTTCACAAGTAATAGAAGGGGGCCTCCCTGGTGGCAGAAGGGGTTAAGTCTCAGCACTATCACGCTATGGCTGCTGCAGCTTGAGTTAGTTTCCTGGCCAGAGAGCTGACCCACATATGGATCAGCAGACCTCTCCTTTCTCACCAACACCTCCCTTAACAGTGTATTTCAGTAGATCCGCCTGTTCTGCTCCCCACTCTGTCTCTGGTGAATCCTCTCACACACACACCCCCATCTCTGTCCTATACCCCATTTCTTGTATGCATCAATAAACAAATAATTTTTTTTTTAAGTAATAGGAAAAGTGGTCAAAGAATGACCATTTTTTGTAAGTGATCCCCAGGTGATTTTGTAGGTAAAAACTATATAATCTTAAATTATTTCCCCCTAATAAAAAAGCCCTTTTTGAATTCTGATTTGAAATGGATTACCTCGCAGAATCCATGACAGATTTACTCCACATCAAGAAAATACCTCCCTAAGTAAATCTAGGAAATAGCTTAATATGCCATATAGCTTGTATCAACTTGTCACCAGAGGACACCTGATTACCCACACATCTGCATTATTTAAGGTGGATGACCATGGCTGACTGTGGTGTTGGACAGAGTCCAGAGAGGGAGCAAAGGCCCACAAACACAGGGGTGGCAGAGTGCACAGTGACTCCCATTGCCAGTTATGTTGGAGCAAGGAACACAGTAAGGAGAGTCCACATTTGTTGGGGAGGAGAGACACATCACTGGAACTTCTTCATAGTGATGGGAAGGACCCACAGTCCCCTACAATCTGGAGACAGTGGTCAGACTTTGAATATATGAGAATTTTCACTGCCTGGAATGTTAGGCAGAGGTCACTTTACCCACCCCTGGGAATATGCAGGGAAGCTTGTCCACAGGAGGCAAGCATCAACCTTTAGCAGCTACAAAACCTACACTACTTCCCCTTGGATCCTAGCCCACTACAGTTTAGCAAGAAAAACTGGTGGCTGAGCTGGCAGTGATCTAACTTATCTTGGAATGCTGGTGGCTAGATAGACATCTCAAAAAAATAAGTCACCCCTCCCCTTTCTGAGGTGCCTGGGCTTTCCCGAGTCCCTGTCCCACTGAAGCCAAGCAAGTACCACCTACTACAAAGAATGCTGACAACTTGGCAGGAGTTGATATACATCTTAGGCTGCTGGTGGCTAGTTTGACAGTCCCAAAAGACATGTACCCCTCTCCCACCTAGATTCCTGGCACTTTCCCTCTGTTGCTAGTCTGCTATATACTGGCTACCACTGCCTCCAAAAGAGTCAGAGAAAGCATCTGACATTTATGATAAAAACACTGAAAAATGGGGATAGAAGGAACACACCTCAATAAAGGTGATAATATCACAAACCCATAGTAACATCATTCTCAATGGTGAAAAAAAATGAAAGCATTTCCTCTCACATTAGGTATAAGAAAAAGATGCTCACATTCATCACTACTATTCAACATAGTACTGGAGTTCTAGCTAGAGCAATTAGGTAAGAGACAATTGGAAAAGAAAAAAGTGCAAAAGTGTCACTATTTGCAGATAACATGTTAATATACATAGAGAACACTAGGGACTCCACTCCAAAATGATTAGAAACAATAAATGAATACAGTAAAGTGGAAGCCTACAGAATCAGTATGCAAAAGTATGCTGCATTCTGATATGTAAACAACAGACTAGAACAATATTAAAATCTGTATTACAAGAAATCCTATTTATATCCTATATCCTATGCTAATTTCATATAACTAATAATTTGCTCTTTTGATTACCATCGAGTTAAATTCTTACAAAAATTCTAATTTTTATCCCTGGTTGTAAAATCTAATCTCTACCCCAAAATTTATCTTTCATGTAGCTGGCAGAATGATCTTTAAAAAGTGCCTAGTGACTCATTCTTAATATTCTTAAATAAACCCCCATCACTCAAAAGCCAAACTACTGGTGTCATCCACACATGGTCCCTATCAGGCTTCTAATACTCTCTATTCCATAGTCAAAAACTCCTGTCGAAGGGCTACATTTCTCTAAGGAGTCTTTGTTCCCTCAAATTTTTGTCTTTCCATAGATTATTTCTACATATAAATCTTTCTTTTCTAATCTCATTCCCCTTTTAAATGTACATGTATTATGTTGGAATTATTTAAGTATATTATATCTCCAATATGAGCTCATATAATATATCAGCTTGAAAACTAATATTATATGTCAATAAAAATAAATGAAAATTCTTTAAAGGACTTCAATTAAAAAAACACTCAATATTTAATTACTAGCTATTTTCCTCTTATTACATTGTTATAGGTAGCAAATGTATTCAATTTTCTAATATATAGAATAGTTATATTTATGTCTGCATAGGCAACTTCATATTTGAAAGTAAATAACAAGCAGTTTTCACAGAAATACAGAGTTCTTGGCACTATGCATAAAAGGAACTAAGTGAAGTTTATGTAAATTTATCAAGGTGATAATCACTGCAAAGAATTGGTAAATGGGGAGATAGCATTTGAATTTATGCCTATGATTTTAGCCCCACCTACAAATACAGAAGGCCCTTGGGCTATTCAGTCCAACCAGGCTTTATCTAATAACTCTACAAACCTGGTTGGGTTATTTAACATATCTGAGTTTTCTCTTCTAAAAATAGAATAATGGTAATTACCTCTGGCATAAAAAATATGGGGTAAATAGTTTAACTTATTGTATCAAATAAGAAAAATATTTACATTTCCTAAAATTTCAGATTACAAAAAAAAACCTTATCCTTTTTATATCATATGATTAAGTTGTCAGTTACCCACATACTTGCCTAGAGCAAACATACTCTATATTTCTAACAATCTGAAAATCAAAAGTAGTACCCTCATGAATGGGATTAGTGTCCTTATAAAAGAGACTCCAGAGAACTGTCTTCCCCTTTCTCCCATGTGGAGACATATCAAGAAGATGGCCATCTATGAACCAAAAATCAATTCCTCACCAGACCCCAAATCTGCTGCTGTCTTGACTTTGGACTTTTTACCCCCAAAAAACTATGAGAAATGAAGGTTTATCATTTAAGCCACTCAGCTTCTAATATTAATAATGCAATTATAATTATTTTTAATATACAAGATGAAAATATATCTCTATATACAAGATGCTGCTTTATCTAAAATAAGCTGGTGTCATAAGCAGAAATCTAAGATAGCTTCCAAGACCTCATCCATGAAGTTATGCTCTGTATAATCCACTCCTGTGGAGTGTTGTGGGACCTATGAATTGCTTCTAACCTACAGAATATAGCAAAATGATGAGATGCCACACTCTTTTTAACACTCCATTATATAAAAAAGTCATAAGATGTCTTTCCTGTGGTAGAAAAAGCATTATATAAGACTATTACAGTATATAAGACTGTTTCAGTAAACAGGAGGCTCTGGATAGACCTTAAAGAAGAAGCAAGCTGCCATGATGAAAACTGCCTATGGGGAAGACCACATGGCTGAGTCCCACAATCCTACAATTGTAACTAAAATATGCAACATCCTCTAGAGTTACATAGCAGAATAGTTTGGCCAACACCTTGATAGCAGTTTGGTGAGAACTGCAGTGTAAGTTATATCTAAGGGGCGATCGGACTCCTGACCCCACAAAGTTATAAATTGTTTTAAGCTGAAAAGTCTGTGGTAATGTGTTGTGTAGCAATAGAAAACTAACACCATAAAGTTTTGCATTGGTATTCAATATTTCAAGTAGTACTCTCATTTCCTCCCTAAACTAATATAAATTGATTCTTGAAATGTTCAGGTGCATACTTGTGGAATTCCAGCTACTCACCAAAATGGATGATGTGATTCTGGGATTACTGAGAAGTTAACTTTAGCAAAAGAAAAAATTTGCTACAATTAGATTTGTAGCAAAATCAAAAGGAAATAATCTTTGCTTGAATTCCTTTTATTACATTACATAAAAAGCATTTACATAATTTACAATTCTGAAGAAATTTTTTCATATTTGTTTCTTACACTTTTTATGTCTTTTTAAAATATGAAGTTCAAATGGGTGAAAAGAATTTGTCCAATGTTACTTAACTAGTGAGTTCCTGTTCTGACTCCAAATACAATGTTCTTTCTTCTATCATATTTCCTATAATTGAATAAATGATGGTAATTTCATAACCTTGACAGTTAATATGCTGGGGTTTACAGTTTTATGTTCTGAAACTTGCTGAGAACATTTAACCAACAGGAAGAAACATCTTAGGAAAATCTTTAGTACAGTCCCTGCCCCCCAACACACACATCCATAGTCACATACATACCAATGTTGTCTACACATATTATTATCAGAATACTTATAAATCAAATATGGGTGCATAGAGAAATCATGTGTTACCTGCATTTCCTGAAAATCTTTTGATTTCAAATCTTTGTTTAGAAACTTCTTCCTGAAATTAAAAATGGCTTAAAATATATTATATTCTCAATTGTATGATCACTCTGCTTTCTTGAGGAATTCTTAACATTATAAAGAAAAAAGAATTTTTCAAAAGAAGTTCATATTTTTAAAACCATAAAATCAACATAGGTTAAAGGATAAATAAGTGAATGACATTTACCAAGGTAACTAAGTCTTAATGTATAATTTAAATATGAAAAGATGATATGGAGCAAGAAGTACATTGGTTATTTTTTCCTTCTCTATTCATCTTTTGTTCTCTAGTTTAACTATCTAGGTAAATTGTCTGATGAATTTATTTTCAGAATTTAGGAAAAGCGATAAAGATAGAATTCATAATTTTTAAAACTATGTATCTATATTAGAGTTTGAACAAGCAAATTAAAAGTGTAATAATTATTCTATTATTAAAAAATATTCACTTGCTTAATAGGCATTTTAAAATAATTCACACATAAAAAGAGAGCTAATTGTTTTTTTAGAATAATTACAATCAAGAAGCGTAGTAAAAATGCATAGTCCAGACCAGGAAGTTAACATGCAAATTACAAATGGTTACCCAGAACATCAAGGTAGTAATATAGATGAATTGTTCCTAAAATTATTTACAGATTTCATTCTCTTTCCCTATTCATGAATATCTTATGGTTCATTCTTTTCATCTAACCCATTTTAATTCTTTATTCTTTCCTTTCTGCCCTTCTCCCACAATCGTATCTTGAGTCTGCTTATAAAACTATACATTTGCTATTATGTTTTTTTAGAAACCTGTTAATAAGTTATGTTCATGTGACCTCAAATTGTCCTTACAAAATGAAAATATAAATTAACAAGAAAAATATTAACATGTATCTTTATGTCTTACTCTTCTGAACTCTCATGGTTTCCTTTGTCTTTTTTCTTTTCTGCTTTTCCTGTTTTCTTTGTTTGTGTAGATGTAGGCTTTGTTTTCTGTGTAATTTTAAACAAGTCAGAAATAATTAGGATGATAATAAACTCAAGGAACTATATGAAAAATATACATTACTAAGATTTCCATTTTATACTGAAGAATCCCATGTAAAAGTAATTGCTCTCTAGAGCATGATAATTGTGGCTTAGATACACCAAAACTAAAGATACAATGCAAGAAAGCAAAACCAGAAACTGCTGGAACATCTTCAAGTCATTTAAGCGATTACAAAGGTTTTGGATAAGGGTCTAGTAGTGCATGATTAAAGTGTTGCAAAATTCTTATACCTGGCAAGAATATCCAATTAATATGATAGTTTAAAACTTTTATTTGTTTTTGGTTATTTTTATTTTCTGTTCCTACTTAGAACTGCACATAAATAGAACTATTCCTAATTGACCATTATGTGACAGCTCTACTCTCATCTATGACACTTGTGTAGGATCAGTGTTTCTCTGACTTAAGAAGCAAATCTCCCGGTACTGCTTCTGCTTCCTGCTCTAGTAATGAAGAAATATCAAGTAACAAATTTAGTAGATTCCAGAGAATTTTATTTCACCTTATGTTGATCTTATATTGAAACACATCTAATTTTTTATATGCCTCATAAAAACACAGCAGTCCATTTGACTGCTGTCTATGGTTTGAAATTTACAAACTACATAAAAAAATGGCCAAGGAGAATGAAAAAATGAAACAATTCTTACTCTTGGTATTTCTAGTCACTCTTATTATAATGAACTGGGATCATATACTACATACTTACAAGAAATAACAAAATATGCATTTAAAATATATCTGAAAACCATAAGTTATTGATCATTTATTAAAACTAAATATTTGTTCTAGAAATGTGTTCCAGAATGTTTCAATTTTATGTCTGTCATTCATCACTTTCTTTCTGTTTCTATAGCTTATATGGTAATTTAGAAGATAACATCATTAATTTTTAAAGTGCAGCTACTGCCAGATATTAATATTGAAAAGGTATTATAAAATTTTTATCTTTGATTTTTATCCTAAATTAATAGGTTTTTTATGTGCTAAATGTGATTTTCAGACACTAAAATTTAACTAACCTCTGAGTTCTTTAGCTTTTGTAGCTCATTTTCCAGTGAAAATTTCTCCTCTGATAACACTTGGAAATCATTTTCCATCTGTTTGTATTTCTAAAAAATATATATATATAATTTTATAATAATGAAAAACAAGCATTTCAACATAGACAAGTTATATAGTACTTATTTAATAAAATAAGAAAGTCTTCATTAACTCATGATAATTTGAACCATTGGTATTTATATGTATAGTGAACCTAAAATTAGGACTCAATGAGGCAAAACAACCAGAAATGGCAGTGTGTGGCAGTTTGGAAGACTGTGGAATATTTTAGTTCAATATTTCAGTAGTGAAGTGATTCTGAAAGATAATAAGGTCGAATAAAATCAAAAGAATAGACAAAGCTTTCCAGCTCACACATTCATAGAAATCTCTTGAATAAACTGCATTAAGCTTTGGATCTTTCTTTTAAGATTATGCATGCTGACAATTTCTAGAATCTATTAACAACATCAGTATCAGAGTACAATTTTAAACTGAGAGTGCTTTACTTACAGTTTCTAACAAATCTTGTTCATTTACAGTTCTGAAAATCAAAAACAGAAATATCTGTAACATTATATTTTACATTTATATTTTAATGTTTACAATACATATATACATTTCTTTGTAAAAAAAATACAAATAAAGGGACGTACATTTTGACAACTATTTCAAATATCCGTTGTTCTACTGCAGTCTAAATATCACTTATACCATAGCATGATTTAGCAAACTCTCTGGAGCCAATAAATATCTTGGGTTTCACAAACCAAACTATCTCTGTCACTATTACCCAACTCCACAAAAGCAGCTATAGGTGATAATTAAATGAATGGATATGGCTATGGTCCAATAAAACCTCATTTACAAAAAAAATTGCAGCATGGATTTGACTCAGGGGACTGCAGTTTCCTGATAATTGTTCCATAGTATAAGCCATAGATTATTTTTTCACAAACAGATATTTATTATAATCAGAATCTTTTAAAGCATTAAGATATAATTAACATGATAATATTTACTCATTTAAACTTTAGAATTTACTGACTTCTAATATATTCACCAAGTTGAGCAATTATTACCATTATCTAATTTTAGAATATTTGGAACATTTGTACCCATTAGCAGTCACTCCCTGTTCCTCCCAGCAATGCCCCAACCCTGGCATCTACTAATCATTTTGTTTCTATAGATTTGCCTATTTTGGATATTTCATATAAATGGAATTTTTCAATATATGGTCTTTTGATACTGGTTTCTTACACTTAGCATAATGTTTAAGGTTTATCCATGTTATAGTACATTAGTACATTGTTACTTTTTTGCCAAATTATAATCCATTGCATGCATATACATATTTTATTTTATCTACTCATCAGTTTATGGATATTTCTGCTATTTCTACTTTTGGCTAATATGAATAATACTATGACAAATACACATATACAATCTTTTGTGTAGACATATGTTTTAATTTCTCTCAGGAATAAGCCTAGTAAAGGAATATTTAGCCATTTATTAACACTATATTTAACATTTAACTGTTTTCCACAACAGAATATGACATTACTTAAATTCCTACCAGCATTGTATGACGTTCACAAATTCTCTACATGCTTGCCAACAGTTATTATTGTCTGTCTTTTTATTATAACCATCCTAGTGTGGGTGAAGTGGCACATCCCTATAATTTTGATTTGCAATTCCCTAATGACTAATGATGTAACATCTTTTCATGAACTTATTGACCATTTATATATCTTGTTTGGAAAAATGTCTACCCTGATTGTTTTCCTATTTCTAAATTACCTTTTTATAATTCTTTATATATTTGAGATATAAGCCCCTTATCAGATCTATAATTTGTAAATAGTTTTCACATTCTATGGTATCTTTTCACCTTCTTGATGGTATTTGCAGCATAAAAGTTTAATTTTTATAAATTTTAATTAAACTATTTTTTTCTTTTGTTAATGAATTTTTTGCATTTATATTTATAGAATATTAGCCTATGACTTTCTTATAATATTTTTGTCTGGTTTTGGTATAAGAGTAAAACTAGTCTCATAGAGTGAGTTGAGAATTGATTCAAGTCAGATTAAGTATCTCCTAAGATGTTTATTGATCATTTTTGTCTCTTCCTTAGTTAACCCACTTATATATACACTTTGCCTATTTTTTGAGGGTTGTCTGACTTTTTTATGGAGTTATACTTGTTATCACTCTTTTCCATTGTAAATGCATAATTATTTTTCATGGTCCATAGCTTATCTTTTAACTGATTAATTTTTAATAAGATGTTTTTAATATTGATAGAGTTCAATAACTCCACTATATTTATGATTGTTTTCTTACATTTAAGTCTGCAGACAACATTAAATCAGATTTTGAACTGTGTGAAGCAATAATCCATTATTATGTTTTTGGCCAAAATAAATTCAATCAGGACTGAATATTCCATGTTGGAATTATAATTATTCCACATCTATTTTGACATAACACAACCACCTACAATACATGTACACAGGCTAAAGATAGTTTTAAAAGCAAAACAACCCTACTATCCTTACTTCTAATACCTAGTCTCCTTAGGAAAAAAAATCATGATGCATTTTTCTAATAGGTTTATATTCTTGGCAATATCGTACATGACTCCAGTGTTAGGCAATTTTCTTACCAATGTTAGCAACTTCATTCCCAACTTTGGACCACAGCTCTCAGCAGCTCTCAGTACTTTCCTTCAGTAACCATCCCACAACCCAATCTCTATTTGCAATTCTAATTTGCCACATGATTTCCAAAAAGAACTATTTAAGGGGCTTCTTAAGGTATGGATCTTCCTCTCCCACATTCTGGGTATATACCAGGTGGTAGGTACAGGTAGGGCCTGACTGGCACAGCTCCTGGCATATGCTACAGTGGTAAGTCTGACTGGGTGTGTGGGCCAGAGGGCATGCATGACCTCTGGTGAGCTCCCCGGCAATGGGTCTGTCAGTAGGCATTTAGATTATCTCCAGCTTTTGACCATTGTAATTAATTCTGGGGGGAAAAAAGTGCACATAGCTCTTCAAATTAGTGTGTTTATCTTCCTGTATTTTTCAAGAAAATTCCCAGAAGTGAGGTAACTGGATCATACGAAATTTCTTTTATCTCCATACTGGTTTCATCACGGCTTTACCAATTTATTCTCACCAACAGTGTGTCAGGGTTCCCCTAGTGCACATCATTTCCAACACTTGCTGTTTCTTTTCGAAAATAGCCATTCTCACCAGTATAAGGTGATATCTCATTTCTGTCATGATTTGCAGTTACATAATAATAAAAGAGATAACGAACAACTTTTCATGTGCCTATTGGACATCTGTAGGTCTTCTTTGGAAAATGTTTTTTCAGATCCTCTGGTCATTTTTAATTGCATTGTTTTTTTTGTTGTTGTTTTATGAGTATTTTTTTTTTAATTTGGGTTATTGGCATCTTGTCAGACTTGGGATATATATTCTCCCATTTAGAAGGATATGTTTTTGTTTTTAGCATATGTTTCTTTTGCTGCACATTAGCTTTTTAGTTTTTGCATAGTCCCATTTGTTTATTTTTGCTTTTGTTTCCCTTACCATTGGTGTTGAGTCCCATATCAACAAAAGGAAAGACAAAAATCTAATGACCTTCTCAATGGATACAGAAAAGCATTGGACAAGTTTCAACATCCTTTTATCATTAAAAAAAAAAAAAGCCCTCAACAAAATTAAGTACAATAATAAACATAGTAAAGGACGTAGATAACAAACTAAAATCTAATATTGTACTCAATTGTGAAAAACTTAACATTTTGCTCTAAGATCAAAAACAAAACTTACTTCTCCAACACATCTGACTGTTTTTCAAATATTTTCAACATGGCATCAAATTGATTATTCAGTGAATAATCAGTTGCTATAATAACAAGAGAAAACAAAGGTATTACAAATGGCTGAAATAATATGTCTATACTGATATAATTTACTGCTAAATGTGCAAGAACTATATAAGTAAAGAGAGGCAGCGGCAAAGTGGCTGCATCCACATTGCCAACAACAGCATATGAAGGTACCTTTTTCTCTACACCCTTTACAACATCTGCTGTTTCTAGTCTTTTTCATATAGGTCATTTTCACAGGTGTGAAGTGATATTTGGGGTTTTTTTATTTGAATATCCCCAATAATATATGATGATGAGAATTTTTTCATGTGCCCACATGCCATCTGTATAAGAAGTCTTGCCATTCGTGACAAAAGGGATGGAGGAAATTTTGCTAAGTGAAGGAAGTGAGAAGAAAGACAAATATCAGATGATCTCACTTACATGTTGAGTATATAGAAACAAAGCAGATCAACAGACAAAAATGAGCCCTGGGGTTCTAAAAACAGAACTGAGTTTATCAGAGGCAGAGTGGATGGGAAGTGGGAGCAAAGGGTAGCAGGATCCAGTGGATTGTGGTGGAAGGTTATTAGAACTTTGGTGGTAGGTGAGGTGTGGTATCCTCCATTTAAAGAGGTGTGAACCTGTACTCCTAAAATACATATAGTGGTGTAAATCAGTGTTATCGCAATAAAAAAATAATAGAGAATCAAGTGACAACTCAAGGACAGAATGCTTTTGAAAAGAAGTGTTGCCATGTTGTTAAATACCTATTACATGTAAGTCAATATGCTATTTTCCATCCTCTTAGTTCTCAAAATAAGGCCAAAAAGAACAAAAAATAGAAGCTCAGAGCAATTATAATTTAATCTCAACTGTGTAATCAATAAATGAGAAAACTGGATTGTGGTCCGCACATATGACCTCCTTATGGTATTATATATAAAATGAATCTATCAATAGATTGACAAAAGAAATAAATGGACTTCATTTTCTGGCTGGACATATAAAAAACTTTGAAGTCATCTCAGTCCTAACAACCTAATACATAATACATAGGTTATGTATTAAAAAACTATGTATAGGGCCTGCCCGGTGGCACAGCGGTTGAGCGCTGGGTTGCGAAGCTGCCTGCGGCCTCTGCGGCGCCAGTTTGATCCCCGGCTGCTCCCCGGACACCAGAGGAGGGTCCCACATGGCGCGCAGACCTCTCCTGCCGCCCGCTGCTCCCCTCAGCAGTGTGCTTCGGTCCTTCTGCCTGCTCTGCTCCCCGCTCTGGCTCTGGTGAATTCTCTCACCCTCCTGTGCTTCGGACTGCACCCAGTGCTTGTATAAATAAATAAATCAATCTTTAAAAAAAAAAAAAAAAGAAGAAGAAGAAGAAGAAGCAAGAATGAAATTATATCCAATTTCTGGGCAACCATGCAAGCAAGGAAAAAGAAGAGTAAAGTAGCTAAAGTATTGAAAGGAAAACTATAATCCTAGAATTTTGAACCATATGTGTTATCCTTCAAAAGTGAAGGAGAAATATACTTTCTCAGAAAAACAAATATTGAGAGAACTTGTTGACAATGAAGCTGAACTGTAACAAATGTTAAAACAAGTTTTTTTAGAGACAAGAAAACTTTAACTAGAAAGACACATACAGATTAAAAGCAAATGGCTGGAGAAAGATATGTTATGCTATCTTTAATCAAAGAAAGTAGGGATAGCTATATTAATTTATTAAGGATAAAGAGGATCATTACATATTACAATGAAACTCAGTTCTACAACAACACATAATAATACTTAATGGGTACATGCCTAACAATAGAAACTCAAACTAAGAGAGGCAAAAACTGACATAACTACTATTGTATTTTATTCCTTTGGACCTTGTTTATGTGGTTGGAAGAAATGTTCTATTGAATTACAAGTAAGTACAGAACATTCTGTTTTCATCCATGAAAAAGCATCAAACCCCAGAATTACCCTTTTATCTCAAACCAATTAAAAACTGGACATAAATATGTGAAACAGCAAAATTCAAACATTGGAAAGCACAAAGTGCAAGTAATCCATCACAGAAAGAAATCAAGGGAAATGAACTTATGCTGAAACCAGCTTTGCCTGGAATTGCCAGTCAGCAACATAAAAAGAGGGGACCAAACTGCTGGTTTTTGAGTTGAAAGACAAACTTTTGAGATTGGAAAACCCAGAGCATCTAGAAAACACAGGGCATGGTATTAGAGAGAAAACTACATAGATTGAGAGGAAAAGCATAAAGGTGTAAAGGGAGTCCTTTAATGTAGAGAGATGCTTTTGTTTTGCTTTCCACTCCAAAACCCTAGATAACTTTCTACCCCACCTAGTCAGTCAGTGCTCTCTGTAACCAGACATTTCTAGAGAACTTGGAGGTACTGTAGAATGTAGAGCTATCCTTGGTTGAATATGGCAACATTAGATTTTAAAGCAGAAGTTGAAAGAGGGCAGGATTCCCATCACCTTTTTCTAACCAAATCTTATTTTGCACTTCTAAACAACACACATTACATTGATTATTTAAAAATTCTCTCCATTATTTTTACACGAAGAGGTAATGCCTCCTTTCTGTTGACAAGTAGTCAGAAGTTAGACATGGTAGTTCTATCAAGTAGCAGTTCTTTATAGTCATCAACTAATAGGCACAAGGCTACAGTAAAAGAATTGATGTATATGAGATAAATGATCTATAATTCATAGTAACAAAATCTAAAAATGACCTCTCAAATTTATCACTGCCTCAAAATTCTATCACCTCTGCAACAAACAGAAGCATGTTCTAATCACAACTGCAAATCCTGCATCCCAAGTGTTAGCATAGCAATTCTCAAAAGTCAGTCTATTTTTGGCAAATTATAGTCTTGGTAGTCAGCTCAAATGTATGACTCCAAACTCCAGGGGAGCTATCTTTTTACTTTAATAATTATTACCTGAATTACCAAAAATTTTACAAACTAATGCTATCAAAAGAAGTTATGAACAAACACATTTTCCAGTAAGTGAATGGAAACTTACGTCGCTCAGCTTCACGAACATCCACATTTGCTTCAGCTGAGTGTGTCTTTATAAATTCTGGAATAATTAATGGTGAATTTGTCAATTATGTATATTCATTTATCAATTACGTGTATTCATTAAGTTTAAATACGATATTGTAATAACATTCAAGAGAAAGAAAACTATAAAAAACAATAGTTATTATACTGGAGATCCTCCCAATCAGACAACAAATGGTACTATTTGGAAGAATGTGTATTACAAATGAGTAATATGAACTTGTTTTCCTCTTATATTCTCTTAGTTAATGTTACTGTCACTCTCCCTTTCATATCCAATCACCAGCTTTGCCAATTTTACCAAGTAAGTGTTCTCAAATCTGCCCTATTCTCCTTTTACTATAGGCACTTACAGCATATCTAAAATAATCTACTTTCCCTTTCCTATGCCCAACCCCCAAAAGTTGTTTGTATAATGTGGACAGTATAATATCTCTCAAATTGATTCCAAAAATATCATTTCCCTACCAAAAATAGTCAATGGTTCCATAATATATGAAAAAATTCCCCTATCACAATATCCGATACCTGTAACTAGACTCCTTTTTACTGTGCCCCTATATATTGTTCTATACTCTAATCTATTCCACTAGCAATTACTTATTTACTGCTGTTTGTTCATGCATAGCCTCTTCTTAAGATAACAAATATCTCCTCTCTTCACTTTACTAAATTCTATTCATTCTTCAAGGTTGCCTAAAACTTATGTTCAAATTGAATGAACAAATTGTCTCTGTGGGCTCATTGCAAATTTCAAGTACCTTTATCATGGATTACATTATATAAAAATGATACATAATGTACCTGTGTCTTTACCAAGTTGTGGATTAATGGAGGCAACAACTAAGTTTTATTCATGTTGTACACTCCTAGAATCTGAATCATAATAAGAACTTGCATTGAAAATACAAAACTCTCAGGCCTCCCCTGGTGGCACAGCGGTTGAGCGCTGGGCTACGAAGCTGCCCGCAGCCAGAGCAGTGCCAGTTCCATCCCCAGCCACTGGCGAGGGTCCCACATGGTATGACAGACCTCTCCTGCTGTGCCCGCTGCTCCCCTCAGCAGTGTATTTCATCAATCTGCCTGTTCTGTTCCCTGCTCTGGCTCTGGTGAATTCTCTCACCCTCCCGCGCATCTGACTACCCAGGGCTTGCATAAATAAATAAATAAATCTTTTTTTAAAAAAATGCAAAACTCTCTATAGAATATCTTTTTCAAATTTATGAGTGTATTATTTTATGGCTACACATTTTTAAACTGTCAGCCTCAAACTTATAATGTATTTAAGAAAACTTACAAAGCCTAAGTATTTATAAAATATTAGCACCTTGAATTTTCTGCTGCATAATTTCATATCTTTGTATTTCATCTGGTGTATTTTCAATATCCCTGTTAAAATATCAATAAATAAAGCATATTTATTATCAAATAACAAGACTTTATATTATAATTAAGTAATAACTAGAGTGTATGGCCTAAATATAGGCACTTTGTAGAATAAAATTTAACAGTCTTTAACTTTATTTACAGACATTAAAGTATATTAATTAGTAGCACACAAGTAAAAGTCAAACTATGTAATTCTATGTATTCCATGAATATAAATATGTATACCAAAAATATTAGTAACAAAATAGAAAAATACATTGAATAGGAGCATAATTCTTGTTGCCAGTGTATTATCTATGGTGTAAGTATTATACACACAAGTTTTAGAATCAGACTACATGGCTCAAAACCTGTTTTACCTATTTACTAGTTATGTGGCCTTAGATGAGTTACTTAACCTCTCTGAACTTCATTTTCTTGATTGATTAAAATTGGGGTATTATAGTATTTATATCATAATACAGTTATAGGATTAATATACCTACCTAGGTACTAGTAAAATACCTGGCATACATCAGACACTTACATTTCAGATATTACTATATGGTTTGAAAATAACCTCATGTTTCACAAAAGATAATTCAAGTGAATGTATCTAAAGCACAGAAGCAAGGATCTACTTATGCAGCCCTCAATGGATCCAACTCAAGTACCACTTCCTTCATTGTGTTAAATCTAGTCATTGACAGACAGAGATAATAAAGTAACTGAATAATGACTATCATCCTCTCCCAATTGTGGGTACTTTCTATTTAACATCTAAATAAAATAAAAAAGTTTTTGTCGATGTTTGATGCAATAAATAGTTATCTATACATGTATAATTTTACTTTGCTAAGTTACTATGCCAGATATGACTGAAAATAACATAGTAATAGGATAATTACATATATTTACTCTTCCTTAAAGGAAATGCATAGATGGGCATGGATGGTTCTGATCTTGAGGAAATAACAGTCTTGCATAGAAGACTTACATACAAGTGATTAAATTAATAATACTAATTTATAAGAAAAAAATCATCAGGTATATTATTTGATATTAAACAATAGGCGATAAGAAAGATATAACAAAAAAAGAGAGCATTGTCAGACAAGGTTTATCAAACACAGCCCACTGACATTTTAGCCTGCAAAATTCCTTGTAGGAGACTGTCTCTTCCATTTAGAATGCTTTGCAACATCTCTGATGTCTAATAGTGCCAGTAGCATTCTCTTATTTTGAACTTTGGTAGCCAATACATCTACAGACAAATGTCCTCTGGAACACAAAATAGCCCCCATTTGAGAATCACTTCCGTAAGGCAATAGTTCTAGCATGGCACTCTGTCAACATTACACAGTTCCACATAGACTACTGTGCCAAGGGATGTTCAAGCAATGGAACCACATCTGGTGTAGCAACTGCTATTGAAATCACCACTTAGTTAAATTTATAGTACAATGTCATTCTCTAAGATCAGTCTTCTACATATGTCAAAAAGGTCAGTCAGTCAAATAATAATAAAGTGGGATTCACTAGCATTGCATCTCTCAAGACTTTGATAGTGGCTCCAATCTGTACAGTTGCTCCAGGAATGAAGTGTTGCTTTGGTGTACTATTTTTCTAGGTATAGTTGTATTGACATCCACTTAACCCTTCCAACCATAATAGATTGGGGTTAAAGTAACAATGTGGAGATTCTTCCAGTAGTTCACTATGTTTATTCTAATTATGAAATGAAGGATTGGTTCATGGATCCACCTGACCCACCATAAGATAAAACAGCTGAAAGTCTATTGATCACCTGACCTCTATACCCTCTACTTTGACTGATAGACTATCTTAATATTTGGGGTTTCCTGGAATTAATGTGAGTTCAGAGCCAGTAAATAGTAAGTCCTGAAAAGTCTGATTATTTTCTTTTTTTTTCAATGCAGTCACGCTGGTAAAATATAGTAGGTTCCTTTGGAGAAGATTAAAAGAAAGATTAATGGCCTAACTTTTGTAAAGTGTATTAAGGTCCTTCTTCAAGGGGCCCCAACCTCTCCTTAATTCAAAGGGTTCGGGGTCTATAACCTGAGTGGAGTCTGGCAATTAATTGATGGACCATAACTGCTGTTATGATTCATGTTAAACATTTGTTCACTGGAACTGGAACTTTTCTTTTTTTTATCTTTTCTTTTTTTTTTAATTTTGACATTTATCATTTTTTTAATTTTTTAAAACAATATTTGCTTCCCTCCACCCCCTCAGATTGAGTCCCCATAGAGTTTCCTTTCCCAAGGCACCCATGCACCATCACCACAGTTCTGTATGCTTCTCCCTCCCTCCCTCTGATCCCTCTCCCTCCTCTTCCCCTGCAGGATGTCTCTGGTTTATAATTGTCTGTTTTTGCTTTGTTGTGTTTTGTACTTGAACTAGAACTTTTCTATTGTTATAGATCAAATACAAATTCAAACTGTAAGGAAAAGTTTATAAAACAGATATTTTTAAACCACCAATATTCAATAGAACTTTTTAACAGCCACATGTGGCTACTTAGCACTTGAATGATACTACTGTGACTAAGAACTAGTTTTTAAATTAAAATGAATTGAATTTCAATTTCAATTGCTGCATGCGGCTGGTGACCTCTGTATTGGACAGCATCATTTCAAACTGTTAAGATTTCAAACTGACCAAATTTTTATTTGATTTTAAAGTTATGTACTATTTAATAATTGATCATTATCTAACATTTGTTACTAATGATATGCTCACTCTTGTTGTTTTTAATTCTGTTAACACATATTTTACTTACATGGATTTAGACAATATGGCTTCCAAGGAGGTCCCAGACCTGTGTGTAAGGCGATTTTTCAGCTCTTTAAGTTTTTGCACTTGCTTTATTATTTGTGAAATGCTAAGAAGAGCATTTTTAGATGCTGGTAATTCTGCTTCTGAAATATCTTGATCTTTATTTATCTGAAATAATAAAATTAATAAGTCACCTAAGAAATTTTGTTCCTATGCCTTAAAGAAATTTTATGATTTTATTTGTCATGTTTAAATAATTTATTTTATAGTATTCTTATCTATACTATAATCAAATACTAGTATGGTACAAACGTACTTATATAAGCAATTATCTAATGACAGAATTATAAAGTAATGGCTTTTAATCATCGAAACTGAAATTAATCAATTTATTATTTTTATAAGAATTTTATGCAAGTTCAGTAACAATTGTGGGATCAGTGAAGAGCAATTTAAAATATTTAAAAGAGAACTCCAAAATAATTGCCCCCCCACCAAAATCCTAAGAATACTCTCACTATGACAAATTATGGAGAGATCGTAATTTCTCCCAAACAATTTAATACATGAGTCTATGGGGCTGGTATTCCTCAGATGTATGGAGAAAACTTAGGCCCAGTTGGGTATCTCAAGCTACCTGGAATAAAGCAAGCTACAGAATAATGAGTAGTAAGGAGAATCAGTTAGATCCATAGAATAAAATTACAGGTCACAATTGCTATTCTAGGCAATAAGTCTACTTTTACAAAGTTTACCTATTAGTGAGCCAAAAAAACTGAGTGAAAGAAACTTAGAGTCAATGTGTGAAGACAAACAAGCGGAATAACTATAGCGGTCAGGAAGTTTTGACAGGAGAATACAAAGTTACAACCATGTAGTTGTAATCCTAATCCTTCTGGTTAAAAGAAAAACTGGGAGTGTGGGGGCAGGGGGAGTAATCACAGCACAGTCTAGAATTAGCCAAAAATAAATAAATAAATAAATAGGAAATAGGATTAGTAAATGGTAACAGAAAATACTGGGTAGAGTACTGAATGTCATGTTGGACAATACAGATCCACCAGAAGCGAAGTAGGAGATGTATGGAAATTCTATGGACAAAGTTGAGACTCCAAAGAAGAGGTCACCAATCATAAAGAGTCTAGAAGTGGAAGAATAAGCAGTTACACCATCAATATGCTGACTATCATTTAGAAATGTACTGTTCTTTGTTCTGCATAGAATAGCAGAACATTTCCCTACTAATGACATTAACCTTTACTAGTAGGGTGTTCTACATTCCAGAAGAGAAAGTACCCTACAGAATCTTGTCTTCCTAGTTCTTTCATTTCTCTTTCTGTTTATACCTAGGGTTATGCACTGTATACCTAACTGTATTTATCTCTAGCAAGTTTGACCAGCACCATCCCGTTGGTGGTTTCCTGGCAAAAGTTCTGACCTCGTATATCCTCACGAGTATATATTTCCTCCTGGAAATTCCTAGCAAATCCATCAATGCAGACACTCCCTTTGGGAAACTTATTAGCTTAACACTTGCACAGTTTTCCAGCAACAGGTACAGTAACTCCCTGGAATATGGCTTTTCTCAGCACCATAAAGGATGGTCCCCTAGTGTGCCACCTTCATGGACAGCTCCCCAATGAGTTCCACTTCTGTTGAAATGGCACCCAACAAATTTATCTGCAATCCAGAAAGGTCAGCTGCTTCCTTCTTTACGTAGTCTGGTATTAGCCCCATGTTAGGGGAAGGGGAAAGACAAGGGTATTCATTTTTTTTCCTTACTGGAGTGCTTGCTTCCACCCTTGTGGTACAAGCTGCATCTTACACAGTCAGTCCTCTTTATCTATGGCTTCTGCATCCATAATTTCAATGAACAAATAATAAAAAATGTGTGCTATGTAGTTATGTCTGCTCAATGGTTACAACTGTACTGAGCATGTATACTATCTGTTCTTGTTATCATTCCCTAAACAATACAGCATAACTATTTATATAGCATTTACATTGTATTAAGTATTACAAATAATCTGTACATGATTTCAAATATATAGGAATGGGCCTCCCCTGTGGTGCAGCAGGTTGAGTGCAACGCTGTGAAGCTGTCTGAAGCCTCTGCAGCGCCAGTTCGAATCCCAGCCAGCCAGGGAGATTCCCACATGGCGCGGCAGACCTCTCCTGTCTCGCCTGCTGCTCTCCTCAGCAGTGTACTTTGGTCCTTCTGCCTATTCTGCTTCCTGCTCTGTCTCTAGTGAATTCTCTCACCCTCCCGCGCCTCTGGCCTGTACCCCAGAGCTTGTATAAATAAATAAATCTTTTAAAAAAAAAAAAGGTAAAAAATACATAGGAAGACATGCATATGTCATATGCAAATTATAAGCATTTTATAGAAGGAACATGAGCATCCTTGTATTTTGGTTTCTTTGGAGGGTCCTGGAACAAATACCCAAGGACACCAAGGGATGACTGTCTTCTATCCCTATGCTATCCCTTGTCTTTACCTCTTTAGTAGGCATTATCTTGTTACAAAACCTCTTATGCTAAACTTTATTCAAATTAGTGAATGGTTTTTGTCTCTTGATTTAACCCTAAAAGATACACTGTATTTCCCAGTAATGATTAAATTTGAACATAAGTCTTTAATGAGAGATGATGCCATAGAACTAAAGGAATATGGACTAGACAGTGGAATAATCTGCTGTAAAATTTCATCAAAAGAACCTGTTGGACACAAAATAACTCTGAAGCATATAGGCTATTTGCTTAGTGTACATATTCCTTTGGGAGCTCACCATAAAATTTTTAGGGCTTCAATATGTATCTTGTAATTGCAACATGACCACTGGCATTAGCCTCACCAAAATGAACTGACAATAATAAGATTATTGCAAAAGATAATTGAAGATAATTAATGTGCATATAGTAAGCATAATAATCCTTTACCAGGTTCCTTTACCTGTTAAAGAGGCAGATTTCTAAACTACACACGCAAAACATTTTAATTCAGTAACTCTAATTTGGAGTTCTAAAATGTACATATGTAACTGTTACCTCAGTGATATTTAAATATGATCCATCAATCTGACACCAAGATGGTGACAGAGGAAGTTCCTTGTTTTGCTCCCAAGAGGAGCATCTAACAGTTTATCAGAAGTACACTAGACTTAAAGAATCCTGTGACATTGGGCAATACTGAAATTCCCCCTTAGACATCAGAGGAGAGTCATGCTTCATTGAATAAAGCTGTGGTCCAGGGACGAATACACTGATAGAGAGACTGCCAGCTCAGCCAGGAGGTCCTGGAGATGGGAGAGTGAAATACATGTACAGAGGAGTTGAGATGATCCCTACAGATCAGGTCTCTAGTAAGAACAGAGACTGTGTTCTGGCTTTCTCCTTCTCCAAAATTCAAAACTGGTCCTGACCTCATGAAGCATACTGACAGCACAGACTGCAGAGTCTCAGTGCTGGAACCCCAGAGAGGAAGGATATCAGCATTGCAACAAATGCAAGCCATCCCTCTTCCATTAGAACCCTCCAGTCCACTCTCCAACCCTGCTAACTCAGCAAAAGTAAAAACAGGTCTCAGGTCTCAGTGCCTACAAAAACAGCAGAGACCAAATAAAGTAAAATTAAACAATAGCACCACCTGTGGGAAAAATAAAAGTAGTTCAACAATCTAAGTTTCTGCTACAGATGTTTTTATAGGGAAATTTATATCAACAAAATGGGCAGAAAAATATAATAGTGACACCTTGAGGTCTTAAGGAAATACAGTATCACATGAAGAGAAAAACTCTCCAGAAACCAATCACAAAGACATTTAAGATAAAATAATAATTTAAAAATTTTCAAATGTTATATTTACCTCTTCCATCTGATTGACTTGCTGTTGAAACCACTTTTAAAAAGGGAAATAGAAAAAAATTATTAACAAGTTCTATTTCTGCAGTGAAATAAATGTATGTATGTGTACATGCATCTTCATTTATTAAATATTAGCCCTGAACCCAAATGTTATATCTCCTAAGGTTCAGAATGGAATTAATCCAACATATACTGGAGCATACATTTTTTTTTAATGTAAGCAAATTTGGGAATTCATTTTGCATCCTCAAAATTTAAAAACTCTGCTGTATTTAAACATGATATGTATATGTGTGTGTATATATACATATATGTGTGAATATATCTATGTAACACCTTTTAGAAGATTTAAACTGAAATATATTGAACATACCTTGAAGACAGATTCCAAAAGCTGAAAAATAAAGTTTGAAATTAAAATATTTAAAAATAAAATTCTTCTTAATGCATATGATGAAAATATTTAACTCATCTCATAATTTCAAATCATAATACTAAAAAACTGTAAGTCTCTAATCCAAAATCTCAATATTTTTGTATTTATAGAGTTTTAAGTACAACTTGTAATTCTTTAGTTCTAGGAAAAAAACAATTTTCCATCTTTATACATATATATTAGGAGATTCTAAAGTAATTCACATATAAGATTTCATTTATTTTCTTAAAATAAGTAAGGAAAAAGGCCTCCTTGGTGGCGCAAGGGGTTAAGCACCGCACTATGAAGCAATCCACAGCCTCTGCAGCACTAGTTCGATCCCTGGCCGGCCAGAGAGAAACACACATGGCAAGGCAGACCTCTCCTGTCTCGCCTGAGCTCCCCTCAGCAGTGTATTTAAGTCAGTCTGCGTGTTCTGTTCCCCGCTTTGTCTCTGGTGAATCCTCTCACCGACCCCTGTACCCCAGCTGTACCCCCCGTACCCCAGCTGTACCCCAGCTTTTGTATGCATAAATAAATAAATCTTTAAAAAAAAAAAGGTGGCATTCAAAAAAAAGTCTTAAAAAATAGGTAAGGAATAAAATTTAAATTCTTCACAGAATTATATACGTATAATTTCATATAACAGATAATAATGAAAAAGCATTATCTTACCAACATTACCTTTTCCATATAACCTAGATCCACTAAAGGGCCTAAAAACCAACATCTAAAATACTACTACTTGAGGGCTTCCCCTGGTAGCGCAGCCGGTTGAGCACAGTGCTGTGAAGCTGTCTGCAGACTCTGCAGCACCAGTTTGATACCGGCCGGCCGGCGAGGGTCCCACATGGTGCCGCAGACCTCTCCTGTTGTGCCCACTGCTCCCCTCAGCAGTGAATTTCGTCAGTCTGCCTATTCTGTTCCCCACTCCGTCTCTGGTGAATCCTCTCACCCTCCGGTGAATCCTCTCACCCTCCCGTGAATCTGGCCTATACCCCGGTTCTTGTATAAATAAATAAATCTTTAAAAAAAATACTACTACTTGATATTTTTAAAGGAAAATGCAAAGAAATGGTATGAGGAACAGTGAAAGAAACTGAATACACAAAATCAATCAAAAGTCAAAAATGTCAATTTGCCATCTAGAAAATGTAATACTGAAATGATTGTAATTGTTACAACCACACATACACAATTCAAACCCAATAAATGATTGTATATGCAATGGAATATTGTTCAGCCATAAAAGAAAAGAAGGAAATCCTGCTCTTAGTAATACTATGTATGGATTTGGAATATATGCTAAGTGAAATAAGCCAGACACAGGGACACAAGTATTACATGATCTCCTATGTAAGCAACAGCAGGAGGGAAGGAAGGAATACTCAAAGTAACAGAATAAAATGGTAATTGCCAGGTACTAGAAAATTAGGTCATAGGGAAGTATTATTTAATGCACATAGAGGTTAGTTTTACAAGATGAAAAGAGTATGAGATGATGGCAGTGATGGTTGCACAACAATATGAAAATACTTTATAACTCTAAAAGGTATAGTTAAAACTAGTAAAACTAAGTTTGTAGCAAGTATATTTTACACAATAAAAATAACTGAGAAAATGTAGACATAAATGTACATATAAATGTGTGTTTGTGTGAATGTATAGATATATGCGTATATCATCACAGTAAAGCACTATAAAATATATTCTTAAATGTTAATGGTGTTTATGTATTAGAGATCACAGACAATTTGCTATCCAATGTTCTTTTCTTACTTTCAAATGTACCACAATATTTTTTCAGTTAGAATAATACAATAGATGCTAACTTTCAAAACTCAAAAATAAGAAAGATTATTACCAAATAGGATATATAGATATTATCTTATTTTTTTAAATAATATTTATAACTATGGAAAAGCAGGAAATTAAATAAAAATATGTTAACAATAGTTGGTTCTATTGGAGAAATAGGATTCTGGTGATTTTTCATTTTCCTCCTTTGCATGCCTTAATTTAAAAGTTTTTCAGTATAACATTGAATTTTTGTAATATAAGCTCTCTTGGGAAAAGCACAATAAAACATTACTACATATGGAAACAGTAATTACTCAATCAACACTGTACTTAAAGGAAAATTCACAGTTCTAAATGCCTGATTAGAATTAAAAAATAAATAAAGCTTTCAAAATCCTTTTATAACTCTTTAAGATACTGCATGTAGACTAATATTACCAATGAAATTATCATATTCAAGTTCAAACAACCAATATATCTTTAAATATTTTACTAATAAATTAATAACTTATGAAAATATTAATTAGCCATTAATGTAGTTAATGTTGTTTGCTATTATTAACATTGTTCCTTATAAATAGATAAAATTGGCAATTTACACAAAATACATACAGTTTGTTCTTCCTTTACTGTTTCATCTAACTCAGCTGCAAATTGTGAAGTAGATACCAAGCTTGAATTCAGATCATCCCCAATCTTTTGAAAAGGACAACAAAGCAGAAAATTGCTTTTACTACAGAATCCATATTCATTTGAATTTTAGTATATTTAACTACTTTTGAGATGCTTATGTACCTTTATACACATAAGGCAAGAAACCATTCTCCAAAGACTATATTAGCAAATCCTCCCAGAAAGAAAGTATAGAAGCAAGTACCTTCTGGGAAGTGACCCATTTTTGCTATGACCCAATAATGTCTCTCCTCCCATTCTCTGCACAGAAAATCAAGATCCCAAACTTCAACTTCTGAAATTTACAGGAAGCCCAAAGAAAGGTAACTACTATAAACTACGGCATATCATTTATAAGAAAATGACTTCTGATTACAAGTATTCTCTTTTTTTAAAGATTTGTTTATTCATGCATACAAGAACTGGGGTACAGACCAGAGGTATGGGAGGTGAGAGGATTCACCAGAGACATAGTGGGGAGCAGAACAAGTGGATTGACTGAAATACACTGCTGAGGGGAGCAGCGGGCAAGTCAGGAGAGGTCTGCTGCACCATGTGGGTAGTTCCCTGGCCAGGGATCGAACTCATATGCTGTGGCTGTGAATAGCTTCATAGTGCTGTGAGTTAACCCCTTGCACCACCAGGGAGGCCCCTTATAAGTATTCTTGCTAAGAGTTACATTCTTTTGTTCTTGCTTATAGGCAATAGAAAACTTTGAGGAAAAAATAGTTACAAATTAAAATGTCACAATGACTAAATTTCTCCTTATAGTGATTTCCAACTCTGAGAAATGGCCAATGATAAAAAAATATTTTGGATGCTTATAGACCGTAAAGATTGTTATAGTATATTCTGCATAAGGAATATATTTCCTCCACATTGCATTAAACATACTTATAGGCTCATATACTTTCTTGTCATAGGAAAGACCCAATAATCACATAGGAGAGAGTGGAGATAACTGAAATAATCATTCAGGAGAATGGGAAGATGAATGAACTAAAGTACTAACAACAACCATAAACCAAAGCCCTTAGCAAACTTGGGGATTTCCATCAGCCACATTCAGGTGCCACTAATTGAAAGAAAATGAAGATCAATTTGATCAGAGTTACAGTTTAACAAAATGAGGTCAGTGAAAGAAAGACAGGGAATAGGACAAGAGATTAAAGAACATATACAAGGGAGCAATAATAATGGAAAATGGAATTGAAGCTAGATAAGAAAGGGCACAAAAAGGGCATAGGACTATAAAAGACTAAGATAGACACATTATGGTCCCCAATGAGACCCAAGGAACAGTGGTGTCAGAATGATGTCAGAATGAGTGGGAAACACGAATTAGTTGTCAGAGTTTAGAAAGATTGAAATTCAAATTATGGAAAAGTTACAGTTATTGGTAATGACAAGGACTAAATGACATCATCTTGTCAGTGGTTGAGGCAGGATAGGAAATAAGACAAGAGCAAAGTAATTCAATAGAAAGAGACAGCAGATTATTGGGAAAGATCTGTTATGTGGTTGTTGAAATTGTTAAAAAGAATGACAATAATATCATTATAAACAAGTAGAATATCATTATAATAGAAACTATTAGCTGAATACTTTATATTGTTTCTTTTTTCCTTATTACCAGGACCTCAATTTTATTGAGGAGGAACATTGTGTGTAATTAAAATAATATATAAATTTCCGCAAATGGCCAACAGACATATGAAAATATGTTCAACATCACTTGTAATCAGGGAAATGCAAATCAAAACTACCATGAGATACCATCTTACACCAGTGAGAATGGCACATATTAAAAAAACTAGCAACATCAAATGTTGGCAAGGTTGTGGAGAAAAAGGAACTCTTCTACACTGTTGGTGGGAGTGCAAACTGGTCCAACCACTATGGAGAGCTGTGTGGAGATTTCTGGACCTACTAAACATAGAGCTTCCATACGATCCAGCAATTCCACTCCTAGGTATTTACCCAAAGGACACAGAAACATCCATTCCAAAGAACACCTGCACCCCTATGTTTATAGCAGCACTATTTACAATAGCTAAGCTTTGGAAACAGCCCAAATGCCCAAAAATAGATGACTGGATCAAGAAGATGTGGTACATATACACCATGGAATATTACTCAGCATTCAAAAAAGATAAACACATGCAATTTGCAGCAACATGGATGGCGCTGGAAGGGATCATGCTCAGCGAAATAAGCCAGAAAGAAAAAGAAAAATACCGGATGGTCTCACTCATAGCAGGAATCTAGAAAACTTAAATAAGGGACCAGGAAAATGAATAACTATAAGAAAGTGAAAATCAAAATCAACAAAAAACTATGAACCAGAGACACTTTTTGGGGGGTGGGGGGCGGGAGGGGAGGGATTGGGGTCAGAATGGAGGGTTTGCAATTGTATGGGGGAATATAAAAATAAAATTTATTATTTAAAAAAAATAATATATAAATTTCCCAATCTCCTTTAGCAATAAGGATAGCCATGTATCTCAAACAGAACAATAAGACAAAAAGAGAGACTCATTTCTGCCCATGGACGCCACTGAACAAACATCATAAAAATCACCCCCTCCCATCATACCTAAGAGTTTCCCAAGGAGCCAGAACAGCTGCAGGAGCTCTTCGTTTGATGTTTAAGCTTTGAAACAACTGATGAGAATCTGAAATGGGGAATGCTCACAGAACACGAGGTAATGAAAGCTCCAGCATCACATGATCCAGAGTCTTTGGATTTGTCACTTATACCACAGTGGAGAAGGTGGATGCAGGTATGAATGCAAGACCACACAAGATGGAGGGAGAGTTTTAGAACAAAAGAGGGTCATGTCAAGAGAAAATTCTCAGGGACCCAGTGCCCAATTAACTGTGAAAAAGATTTTTGTTGGTAGCATTAAAGAAGGCACAAAAGAACATCACCTAAGAGATTATTTTGAGGAGTATGGGAAAATTGAAGTGATTGAAATCATTCACAGTATTTCTGAATGACAATTTTGTCTACAGGATCATGGTCACAGCTGTGACCTATGAAAAGAGGAAACTTTGTAGGCAGAAACTCTGGCCCCTATGGTAGTAGAGGCCAATACTTTGCCACCATGAAACCATGGTGGCTCTGGCGGCTTCAGCAGCAGCACTAGGTATGGCTATGGCACAAGGTTTTAATTAACTGCCAGGAAACAAAACTCAGCAGGAGAGTGAGAGAAGTAAGAGAAGACAGGGACGCTGCAGGTTACAACAGATTATCGTGGCAGGTTTAAACTGCTACAAAAAAGACACGTTTTAGGCAAAACTCATGTATATGAGCAAAAAACTCAAGGACTGTACTTCTGACTAATTGTATAACAGGTTATTTTAGTTTTTGTTCTGTGGAATGTGTAAAACACTTCAACAAAGCGTTTTAATGTAGAGGTTTTTTTGCACCTATGCTGTTGATTGTTAAATGTAATAGTCTGATCATGACACTGAATAAATGTGCCTTTAAAAGAAATTGTTGCACAGTCCTTCTTAACGACCCTTAAAAGAGGAGGCAGAAAGGCCACTTATGTTTTGCAGGCAAAAAGATATATGAGGCCTTCACTCCAGCATTAACTTCCCCAAAAGAAAAAAACATATAAAATAAAACAGGCTTTTCCTTGAGAATGCTGAAAAGGAGAGGACACAAAGAAACCTTGATAATTTAAATTCCACAGAACAATGCTCATTATGAGCAAAGAAACAAAGCCATATCCATATCTAGAGGAGGCATGGTGGAAGGAGAAAAGCATTTGACCAGGATGTGCAATCAAAAAATAGGTCAGTATCGACAAATAACATTTTAAAAATCAAAAAAAATCAGTTGAGTCTCTGAGAGATATTTAGATTGACACATGTATTGAAATAAGGAAGAGTTCCTAACGGAAATCACTCACCAACCAATTTTTCCACCAAATTCCACCCCACCTGAATTTTTCCATAATGTGGCAGAAAAGGTATGAAGGTTCCAGACCTATATAACCATTAAGAATGCTGGGGCCTCCCTGGTGATGCAGGGGTTAAGGACAGTGCTATCAAGCTATGGCCAGCCACTGTAGCACTAGTTTGATTCCTGCCGGCCAGGGAGTAACCCACATGGCGCAGCAGACCTCTCCTGACTCTCCTGCTGCTCCCCTCAGCAGTGTATTTCAGTCAATCTGCCTGTTCTGCTCCCCAGAACAGGTGGGAGCAGAATGTCTGTCTCTGGTGAATCCTCTCACTCCCCCCCCCACCCCACCCCCACATCACTGGCCTGCACCCCAGCTCTTGTATGCATAAATAAATAATTCTTAAAAAAAAAAAGAATGGTCTAAGATAATCATTTAAAAAAAAAAACATAGAAAATCCTTAAAAGTCCACTAGAAAACTAACTGAAAAAATTTGTAGACTGACAAGTTATAAAATCAATTGACAAAAATCAGTTGCATTCCTATATGCAAACAAGGAGCTGGAAGAAAGATGAAATTAAGAAAACAAACCCATTTACAATCTCAACGAAAAAAATAAAATATCTAGGAATAAACATAGCAAAAAAGGCAAAGGACCTGTACAATAACACATTGTTAAAAGAAATAGTAGACACAAATAAATGGAAAGATATCCCCTGTTCATGGAATGGAAGAATTAACATTTAAAAATGGCCAAGTTACCCAAAGCAATATACAGATTCAATATACCCCATCTCATATGCAAAAATCTGTTCTAAGTAGATAAAGATTTTGGCTCTAAGACCTGAAATCTGGGACTACATCAAACTGAAAAGTTTCTGCACAGCAAAACAAAAAGACTCCCTACTGAATGGGAGAAAATATTTGCACACCATCATCTGACAAGGGGCTGATCACAAATATCTACAAAGATAAGCCTTAATTAAACTTTAAGATAAGTGTTGGCAGAGGATGGAAAAAACAGTATACAATGCTCAAGGTCCCAAAAAGGATCTTTTTCATGGACAGATATCATTAAGAACATGTATAACCTCAAAAAAAAAAAAAAAAAGCCCTGTTCAATGTCTCTATGTTAGTATAAATATACTTACAGACAAAGTTAATTCTTCATTTGCAGCCTTCACAGCTGGTTGTTCTCCATTTTCAGCGGAAAATCCATAGGTTTTTTCCAAATTATAAGCAACCTTTGAAAAAATCAAAGCGAGTTAAGTACTTTCATAGCCTAAAATTATTATATTAAATGTAAAAGATACTTGATCAATCATGTTGATCTTTTTCAATGCCATAAATATAAATGTTCAATCTCATACTCCATTTCCTATCATGAAGAGATGAGCAATAGTTCTTGACCTTTCTCCCTAGCAATAGAAAGAGGCCTGTGGCTCCCATTTGTGTTGACAGATAACTTAAAGGGAGATGACCTGTCTGTGAATAGTTGAAGCATGAACTCCATTTACCACCTAAGTTTGCCTCAAAATCTGACTTGACTTTATTCTTTGAAGGGGGGGAGGGGAATAGAGATGGAGACTCAAAAAACACATTTTAAAGGAAATTCTCTGAGTTAATCAAACTTTAGGCAAACTTCTATTTTTGAAAGTTTGACAAATTACATTCTCTTTGTATTTGTGCAATTCCTCATTGTTCTCACATCAGTACATTTACAATTCAATTTTGGATCATTGTGCCAAAAGAAACTCAGACAAAGGGAGGTTTTTCCCCAAACACTAAGAAGCAAAGTTACTAAAGGGCAAGAGGAGTTAACAAGGTTGGCCTTGGACTGGTGTCTCAGAGCTTAAATTTCAGAAAGTTTCCCATCATTCACTGGTAAAGGTAGATAAAGTGAAAAGTGTAATTTATACTGAATACCTGCTTCCTTCAGGGAGTCTGTATTTTAGTAAATGTTAACAGAGTACCTAAGTGGACTAACTCTCAGTAAAATCTAAACACTGAGTCTCTAATAAGGTTTTCTGGTAGATATTTCACATGTGTTTTCATAATTATTGCTGGAAGAATTAAACATGTCCTATGTGATTCCAAAAAGAGAAAAACATGGGAATCTTGATCTGGTAACCTCCAAACTTCACTCCTGTGCCTTTTCTTTTTGTTGATTTTGCTTTCTATCCTTTCACTGTAAAAATATGACAATATCCTGAGCCCAACAAGTCCTCCTAACAAAATATTAAACCCAGGGATGGCCATGGGGACTCCCAACACAGGGACCAATGTGTATCTTACCATTTTCAGACGTTTGGTAATTTTCCTGATGGATTCACCTTCTGCTATTAACTCCTTTGTCTTACTTGATGGAATGGGCAAAGCATACCTTATGATGGATTCTACTGTGGGTGGAGATCTTAAGACCATTGGTTCAATGGTCTTATCGTGTGTTAATTTTGCATTATGCTTTTCCTTTGTTTTAGGTGACAATGGTGAATGAGGAACTCTTCTTTTATACTTTAATTCTGGAACATTTGCCAATTTATTAGTAGAGGCAAACAAATGTTTTACTGGCTTCATTTTATTATTTACTTTTCTTCCAAATTATAGATGAAAATTTTATTCCTCCCTGTGAATAAAATATTAAGAGTTCAGATTTAATATGATGACAGGATTATCAATTGCCTTAAAGATGACAAATTCCAATATCAATCCTGGATATGGATAAGGAAATATTTCTAGCAACAAATAAAAACAAACCTTTGAGAAAATTCTAGAGGTGAATGAAGACTGATTTATGCATGGGCAATTAGGATGGGGACAGAAGGAAAAGAAGAAAACAATGGCATTAACGAGAGAATACATTTAGGAAAAATATTAATTATTTAACTTTTCCTCAGTATACCCTTTATATTTATCATTATTTCCATAGGAGTGACAACCTAGGCCCAGAGTATCAACAGAGTAATATCAAGGCACCACCAAAGTCATTCTGAATAAGGGAGTATTAACTGACCAGATCTTATATTTTTGTTCTTTACTACTTTCTCTTCAAAATATATTAATTAAGACTCAGCACAAGACCTCTTCTCAAAGACTCTTAAAGTATATGTGTGCCCATAGGAATTTTTTTATAGGAAAATTTTAGAATAGAATTATTCCTCCACTGTCTGAAACTCTACACACTTAGACTAGTAAAACTGTATACTGTTCCAGTACTAACACCTGGTGTTTGTGTATATAATAGTGTTTGCAAATATAGTCTTTACCAGTGTTAACAAATATTAAGATGAACTCATCTTAACATCTGGATTATGGTAGACCCTAATACTAAGGAAGGTGCCATTATTAGAAAGTCAGGTAAAACTCAGGTACATGAGACATACAAGAAAGACATGTAATAACAGAGGGAGAGATTAGAGTGATACAACTGTAAGCCACAGAGTGATAAGGATTGCCAGAATCCACCCAAAGTTAGGAGAAAGTGAGAGAAGAGTCTTCCGTAGAACTTTCAGGGGGGAAAATAGCCCTGACAATAAATAACTTGATGTCAGACTCGTAGACTCAAGAACTATGAGAGAATAATTTTCTATCGTTTTAAGCTACCCAGTTTGTGGTACTTTATTACAGCAGCAATAGGAAACAAACAACCCCATATATTTTGCTTAAACTTCCAGGAAGAGATAAGTTCAAACTGAACTAGGATGGGCCCTAATCCAATGCCAGGAAGTGCCCTTATTGCAACTAAAAATAGACACTGACACACATCGATAAAAACAGCATGTGAAGCGAGAGGTTGAGACTGAAGCCATGAGTCTGTCAGGGGACTCCTAGGATAGCCAGCAACCACCAGAACCCAGAAACATGGAACAAATTCTCCTCAGAGCCTACAGAAAGTTCTAACTCTGCCAACACCTTGATTTCAGACTTGCAGCCTGCAACACTCCGAGAAAGTAAATTTCTATTGTTTTTAAACCACCAAGTTTGTGGTTTAAAAGCAGCCTGTGGTTTACAGTAGTCCTAGGAAATGAATGCATACTCTAGTGGAAATGATCCAGTGGAAAGCAAAAACTCAGAAATGGAAATTGTTGACATGATGTCCTTGAGCAAACAAGAAGAAATTGGTTTTAATGTACAAATAGGTCAATGCATTTTAGACAGATAACAGGAAAAGTTTATCTATGGCAGGAGTCAGGACAGCAAAAATGTGGGTTACTTCAAGAAACCAGTAGCGAAAGGATAGGACACTCACCAGAAGCTGGAAAAAGACTTTAACAGATGGACCCATGATAGTCATACAAAGACAGAAATAAAAGTTGCATCCAGTGAACATCTGCATTTAGATGAAAAGTATTTAGAGATTTTATATATTTACTTCATTTAACCCTCCTAATAATCTTAAGTGTTTTTATATTACCATAAATTCGCCCAAGTTTATCAGTTCCCACCAACAACGATAAATGTTTTGTGGTCTTCCTTCAAGGATTAAGTTGTTACTTATTTCAAAAAGCCTTCAGTGATCCAGTATACAAAACTAAGGGAGTGGGTGGAAAGGAAAGGTATAATTTGCCTTAGATCCTGCATCAAAAGAAGCAAAATGCCAATGAAGCAGTCACTTGGAGGCAAATTTAGAAGAAAAGGATATTTTTGCTAGAGAATTTAAAGAAAACTCTCACAATTAAATGAAGCCCCCCCCCCCTCGCTTCTCAGTAGTTAGCGCACCTGCTGAGGCTGCTGGAAGTCCGTTACTGGGTGGTTTTGCCTTGGTGAAGTTGGCTCTAACGTAAGAAAGTTGTTTCTGTGCCTCTCAGGCTTCCTTTAAGAGAGAAGCCTGTAAACCATCCTGAAACCAGCTCTGCTATTTTAAAAACTGACATTTGTGCGGGGGAAAAGGGGCCTTTGCGGCCCACAGTGGGCAGCAACGACCACTAGGGGCTCGCCAGCGGGTCCACCCGCGCGAGCCGCAGCCAATGTCAGTTCTGGGTGGGCACGAGCTCCGCATGGAGCCTGATGCCAAGCCGCCGCTTGCACAGAGCGGAAGAAGTGAGAATTTAGAAAACTGTGGCCTCCTCAAAGAACTGTAATGTTCAACCCAGACCTCTTTTTCCCTTTCTTGCTCTCTCGCCTGCCTGTGCAGTTCTTCTCAGGACGCTTCACAAACCCAGGTTCTTTCAGGCATTTGACCTAAAGAAATAAAATACAGTCTGGTTGGTTCTTTGAGAACTTGGGCTTCCCCAGTAAAATCTGAGCACAGGCCTTCATCTGCCATTGTCTAAAATTCCTTTCATTGGGCCTCCCCGGTGGTGCAGCGGGTTGAGCGTAGCGGTGCGAAGCTGTCCACAGTCTCTGCAGCGCAGGTTCGATTCCCGGCCGGCCAGGGAGATTCCCACATGGCGCGGCAGACCTCTCCTGTCTCGCCCACTGCTCCCCTCAGCAGTGTATTTCATCAGTCTGACTGTTCTGTTCCCCACTCTGTCTCTGGTGAATCCTCTCACCCTCCCCCACCTCTGACCTATACCCCAGTTCTTGAATAAATAAATAAATCTTAAAAAAAAAAAAAAAATTCCTTTCATTGAGTTTTGTGGGAGTCTGATTCCAGACTGTGCAGCAAACACCAAGCGGGGAGGGTTTGGGGGAGGGGCAAGAACAGGGAGGGAGAGAGGCATAATGGTCTGTGGGGTGGAGTGTGGGGGAGCTGCTGGGGGATGCACTATGGTGGTAATACCTGATGGGGCTCTCCCACTGTTACCGCAGTTAAAATTTATTAATTATAAATAAAGTGGACTAGGAATGAACTCTAAGATGAGTTGCTCTGCATAAGCAGTCTCTTGTCATCAGTTCTTTTGTACTATTTTCATATGCAATTTTCCAGATACAGTTTTTTTAGTTTGACTTAATTTTGCCTTAAAAAAATTGAAGATTATCATTTCAAATGCTTCAACTAAAGTTTTTTGATGAGAATAAGATGTTTTAATAATAAAAACATTAACTCCATGTAATTTAAATGTTAATAGTGACTGGTTTGAGTTAATAGTGACTGCCTCACCAAATTACTGAAAGTTTCACAATCAGTTCTCAAGAGATAGTGCAAGCTACCACCAGCATACCACTAGTAGTTACAGTTAAGATTAACAGAAAAGAAAAAAAAAAAAGATTAACAGAAAAGAGACATGAAAAAGCCTTCCAGTTTACAATTAACATTTGGCCATTTTTTAATATGTAATATAACAATAATAATAACATACAGTTAGTTATAAAACCTTTTGATCACTACACCAACCTGAAGTCACTGAAGTAGGCGGAGTAGGAAAGACAGAAATAAAAATCAAAAAAGAGACAATTTAAAAGAAAGAGCCTCAAGCTTTCTAAAGATTTTAGGTTTATGGCATTTGGAATGATGTTAGCTGTAGGTCTGTAGAGATAATTTAAAAGAGAGATCCTCAAGCCTCAAGTGTCAATACCTGATGGGAGTATCGAAATATTACCTCAATTAAAAATTAATTATTTAATATAGCAGATTTTTACTGCTTTCCAGAACCCTGAATATTGATTACATCTAGTCATTTCTAACTTAACTAGTAAAATCTCAATGGTCAATTTGACCAATTAGCATACGCGAACTAAAACCCATTCAACCAAATCCAGACAAAAATCCAGCATCCATATCTGCTTGTAGGTCCTGTTCTAAGGTTCTTCAAAATAACTGGAAAAAAAAAAAATTGACAAACCTCTAGGGACAAAACTCAAACAAGAAAATCAGAAACAAACAGAAGTTACAACAGACATCTCAGAAAATCAGAAGATCATATGACATAGCTATGAATATAAATAGACTAGTAAGTTAATAACCTAGAAAAGTTGGAATAATTCTTAGAAATATACAATCTATAGTGACTGAATCATGAAGAAATAGAAAAGTTGAACAGAATAATCATAAGTAAGGAAATTGAAAAGGCAATAAAAAGTCTCCCAAAAATCAAAAGTTCAGGACTAGTTTCAATAATGAGTTCTACCAAACCTTCAAATATGAACTAATATTCATTAGCTATCCTAAAACTCACCCAAAAAAAAAATGAGACAGAGGGAAAACTTCCTAACATTTTATGAGGCCAATGCTACTCTGGTAACAATCACAAACAGAAATACCACAAAAAATGGAAAAATAAAGGCCAATTTCCCTGATGAATAAAGATGAAAAAATCTTCAACACAATCTCAGAAGAGCAAATTTAGAAATGTATTAAAAGGATCATACAGCACAAACAAGTGGAAATTTTTGCAGAGACACAGGGATTGTTCAACATCTAAAACTCAATCAACATAATTCACAACATCAACAACAGGAAAGCTAAAAGTTATGTTATCATATCACTAGATGCTGAGAAAGTACTTGATAAGACTCAACAACAACCATCTATGATAAAAACCTTCAGAAAACTGGGAATAGATGGAACATATTTCAACATAATAAGCTTTATATGACAAACCTACAGCTAACCTCATTCCAAATGGTGTAAACCTGAAAGCTTTTCCAATAGGATCTGGTGTAAGACCAGGGTGTCCACTTTCACCACCAACAGTCAACATAGTATTGAAAATATTAATTATAGCAATTAGGCAAGAGAAAGATATAAAAGGAATTCAATATGGGAAAGAACAAGTAAAATTATCATATTTTCAGATGACATGATAATGTACAAAGACTAAAGACTCCACTAAAAAACTAATTGAAACAAATCATTGGAGCAAAGTAGCAGAACAAAATCAATGTACAAAAATCAATTGTTTTCCTATTAAGAAACAATGAGTTAGAATAGGAAGCAATAAAGAAAACATTCCCATTTATCATTACATAAAAAAAATAAATAGGTAGGAATAAACTTAAAAATGGATATGAAGATCCTATGCAATGAAAACTGTAAGGCATTGCTAAAAGATATTGAAGACACAAAAAAAAGTAAGGATAGTTACTGTTTATGGGTCAGAACAAATAATTTTGATAAAATGACCATCTTACCTTATGATATATATAGATTCAGTCCAATCCCTATATACATTCCTATCAAGGCCCTAACTGCATTCTTTAGAGGAATTGAACAAACATTACTGATATTCATAAGGAATCACAAAAAACTCTGAATAGCCAAAAATTTATCCTGACAAAAGAAGAGGAAGAGTTTTGGTAACTCTTCAAACTATAGCCTTCAAGCTATACTATAAAACTACAGTAATCCAAACAGTATGAATCTGGAACAAAAACAGACACACATACCAAAGGAATTTCAGAAATCAACCCATACTTATATGGACAGTTAATCTACAACAAAGGAGCCAAGAGTTTACATTGGAGAAAGGAGAACTTCTACAACCAATGTTGTAGGAAACACTGGACAGTCATATGCATCAGATTAAAATTAGGTCATCATCAATAAATAAATAAATAAATAAACAAATAAATAAATAAATAAATAAATAAAATTAGGTCATCATAAAATTAAATCAAAATGGATTAAAGAATTGAATATAAGACCTGAAACTAGAAAAATATATAGAAGAAAACATAGGTAAAATGCTCTATGATAATGGCTTCACTGATGTCTTATGGACTTGTCTCCAATATCAAGGAAAAGTAAGTACTAACAAAAATGGACTGCATTAAACTAAAAATTTGTGCACACCAGAAGAAACCAACACTGAAACTAAAATACACCCAACTGAATGGGAGAACATATTTGCACATCATACATATGACAAACGGTTGATATCCAAGATATATAAAGAATTCATACAACTCAACAAATAACCCAATTGAAAAATGGACAGAAGAACTAAATATAAACTTCTCCAAAGAAAATATACAGATGGTTAACAGACCCATGAAAAAAATTCTCCTCATTATTTATCATCAGGGAAATTCAAATCAAAACCACAGTGAAACTAGCACTTCACACCTGTAAGAATGGCCCATTTCAAAAAGTCCAGAAACAAGTGTTGGGGAGGATCTGGAGAAAGGAACCCTCATATACTGTTGTTGGAAATGTAGATTGGTCCAACCCCTATGGAAAACTGTATAATTTTCTCAAAATATTAAAAATAGATCTTCCATATTATCCAGTGATTCTATGACTAGGAATCTGCCTGAAAATTAAAATTAAAAAATTGAAGAGATATTTCTTTGTAGCACCATTTTCCATAGACAAATCTAGTGCCCTAGGTCAAAAAACTTTATTTGAAAAATATGGGCTATATACACAATAGAATACTTTGTAGCTATTTAAAAAAATATAAAATCTTGCAATTTGCCACAACACGGATGAAACTGGAAGGAATAATGCTAAGTGAATTAAATCAGAATTTAAGACACCATCAGTGGTCTCATTGATATTGTAACAGGGTGGTCCCCAGGAAAGGGGGAGGTTCCAGGTTTCCTGCCCCACCCAAAAGGAGGGTGGAGCTGAACAGAGGAAGAGAAGAAGCTGCAGAGGAGAGTGAGAAGGAAGGAAGCAGGATGGAGAACCAGGAGGAGACCTGGAGGAGGCACATGGAATGGAGAGATATGTGAAGTAACTGTGCTTGCCTTTTGGTCATGGACTGGGTGACACAGATGTGGGTGAGACCTGTAGGGAGGTGTCAGTGGCAGCTTTTATCTTGATTTTGATTTTGCTCTTTTCCTTCCAGGCTTGTCTGGTTGTTTCTGACCCTTTTCTGTGGGTCCCCACTGGAAGATGCTTTGTACTTGTGGCAGGCTTTGGGGCCTTGCTCTGGGCCAATCATTCCATTTGGATGGAGTTTTACCCACAAAGGGACTGGTAACTTTGGGTGCTTGATTTAGAAACTAGATTCTTTGCCTTTCCTGTATTGTTTCCTAGTTGTATTAAAGTTCCTTCTCATTAAAGTCTCCTATGTTTTGTGTTGATGCGGCAGATGGCAGAACCCATTTAGAATAGGCAGGTTTGCCGGGTTTGGGCTGCCCCTCTCCCTGCCCTGTAATAATCTGTGAAAAATAGAGAAACAAAGCAGGATCAGACAAAACTGAGTCAAAACAAACACAAGAAATGTGGGTATGGAATTGAGGCTGCAAGACAAGGCGGGGTCACAATGAGGAGAATCACAATGGACTCTAGTGGAGGGCTATGCATACTTTGGTGATGGGTGTGATGTGCTGACTGCATATGAGGAGTTGTGATCCTACAGTTGTAAACACTGTTACCTCTATTTTAAAAAAAGTTGAAAAGAAATTAGCCTTGCTTTTAATTTAAGTACCCTTCACATTATGGCTTGTAAATTGTTTTGAGGTATTGATTTGTCCATGCCAAATATGTGGCATGGACAGAGTAAACTGATTTTAAAATGTGAATGGCTTAAGTGAAAAGTACATTTTAAGACTTCTATTATGACATTGAACACATTTTTAACACATTTAACATTTTAACAGTCGCAAGAGAAAGGTCAAGTCACTGGAGTTCAACATGCCATATTTTGCCTTAAAAACTATAAAATAAAAATCAGTAGCACACATCTTTAATACCAGTTCTGAGAGGGATGTTTGGAGCCTAGATTGGGGTACCTCTAACTTACTCTTAAGATGAATGAATCCCAATCTTGGTCTCATCAACAATTTAAACTGACTCCTAGATAAGCAATCTCTTTAACAAATCTTCAGTGAAGCTAAAAAAAAAAAAAAAAAAGCAACACGGAATTTCCATTTGCTAGTGAAAATCAGTAAGAGGTAAATAATAGAAAATCAAAAATTAAAACAGTAATATCAAGAACTTAGGTGGGCAGCTCTCCTACCTGCATGTGTCTCTGCAAGCATCTCTTTCGTAATCCTACCCCTTTCAAAAATGCAGCTGTCGTCCTAAGACTGCCTTCCAGTGTCTATGCTGGTTCCTTTCTTTTTCTTTCTCCTTTTCCTGGTGAATTTGTCCTTTTGAAATGAGATAGATAGATAGATAGATAGATAGATAGATAGATAGATAGATAGATAGATAAGTAAAGGTAGTAAGTAGTTGATTGTCACCAGGCTGTTATTTGTTTCTTAAAGTTTATCTAAAAGGACCATATTGCCTGCTTTTTCCTATATAGTCCAACCTGGTTTTCTAATACAATTGCTAATAGTGCCATTTTGCATTTTTGAAAATGACCTGAATTTTAATATAAATTTTCTGGCACCATCTCATATTATTTTATGCTTCCCTCCCCTTTTCTAATATCTGTTCTCCCTTATCCTCCAGAAAACCCATACCTTCATTTTTGCCTATTGGTTATCTTTTCTTGTGTAGAAGAAGGATGTTTCATGCCCTTCTCTTTAATTTCTACTCCCTCCCTTGCAGCCTTATTCACTACATTCATTCAGGTCAGATGATCTTGGTAAAAGATTAGGAAGAAAGGGCCTCCCCTGGTGGCTCAGCGGTTGAGCGCTGAGCTGCGACGCTACCCGCAGCCTCTGCAGCACTGGTTTGATCCCCTGTTGCTGTGCAAGGGTCCCACATGGTGCACAGACCTCTCCTGCCACCCGCTGCTCCCCTCAGCAGTGTACTTCTTCAGTCTGCCTGTTCTGTTCCCCACTCTGGCTCTGGTGAATTCACTCTTTCCTGTGCTTCTGACTGTACCCGGTGCTTGTATAAATAAATAAAATAAATCTTTAAAAAAAAAAAAAGATTAGGAAGAAAGTAAGCAATTTTGATTATTTCATTTAAAGTAGTCTCTACTTATGTTCTTACACACTTGTGATTTCACAATTTGGAACTATAGAAGGGAGACAGTTTTCTAATGCCTCTTTAAAAGACTCTACCATTTATCAAAAAAGTACAATTGTGTTAATTATGTAATCACTTTTGTCTGAGTTATTTTTGTGACTACTATTATATACACTTGTTCAGTTATGTAATAGGGATCACTGATTTGGCACTCTTTATCCTGAGAGTTTGCCAACACAAAAAGTAAAGGAAAAACATTAGAAAGAGATTTAGAGAAGGTAGACTACAAGTTTAGTGTATTCTTTATTACACATTTCCATATTTTCTGAATAACTGATAATAAGTTTAAGTGACCTACTTTTACCATCTGGGAAAAACAGAAACACAATAGAAGAAAAGAATATACAAGAAAAGAATAAAGGTAACTTTGTCTATACTTACTGTTATCAACAAGAAAATCTGAAAGCTACATTTAACATTAAATAATAATCTGGGCCTCCCTGGTGGCGCAGGCGGTTGAGCACCGCACTGTGAAGCTGTCCACAGCCTCTGCAGTGCCAGTTCAATCCCAGCCAGCCAGCAAGAATCCCACATGGTGCGGCAGACCTCTCCTGTCTCACCCAGTGCTCCCCTCAGCAGTGTGCTTCGTCACTCTGCCTGTTCTGTTCCCTGCTCTGTCTCTGGTGAATCCTCTCACCCTCCCGAACATCTGGCCTGTACCCCAGTTCTTGTATAAAAATAAATAAATCTTTTTTTTAAAAAAAAAAATAGTCTGTTGATTATAAATATACATATTTATGTGACACATATATCAAATGATGCTTTTTTCCATTGGTGAAAAAGTTGAATGAATCATTACACTGGCAATCTTGCTTTGCAAGAATATCCTCTTTTACCTTTCAAGCAAAATTTTAAAAGGTCCCTCTGTGTATGGTTCTATAGGAATACGTTTTGTAAAAGCATATTTCTTATGGGGAGCTGCTTCCCCATACCACCTACTCTTAGCACCAGAATTTTTATTACATGTGTCAGTGGAGAACTATTCAATCTAAAAATTTAACTTGTAGCAATATTTAAAGTGGCTTTCTTTTTTTAAAGATTTATTTATGCATACAAGAATTGGGGTACAGACCAGAGGTGTGGGGGGTGAGAGGATTCACCAAAGACAGAGTAGGGAGCAGATCAGGCAGATTGACTGAAATACACTGCTGAGGGGAGCAGTGGACAAGCCAGGAGAGGTCTGTTGCGCCATGTGGGTAGCTCCCTGACCAGGGATCAAACTCATGCTGCAGTGGCTGTGGATAGCTTTACAGTGCTGTGCTTAACCCCTTGTACCAGCAGGGAGGCCCTAAACTGGTTTTCTTTTAATGCAATATAATATAAAGGAGTGGGATTTGTTAAGAATAACTGACTAAATGCTAAAATGCCATACTATCCATGTAGATTTGTCATTCACATCAGCTCCCTCTCCCCCAACACTAGGGAATTATAAGTATCTTAACTAGATATAGCTAGAGAAATTATTTATGATTTGATTCTATTAAACTCCTCTTCCTTTGTCATTCTAGGCTTGAATTATTTGCTGACTCTCTTTTTTCCAATAATGATTCATGTTCCATAACAGTAAATGGTCTTTCTTGTATGGAAGTCTTAATGATCTCTTACAGAAAATTCTTGTCTTTCTGTAATTGCTCACAGTTCATACTTTACCAATTGTGTTTCTATTGCTATAGGTATTCCAGTTCCTCTTTTACCCATAAATCCACATAATGCTGAAATTTTAAGCATTATGACCTCTGATGAAATTTTTCAATAATTATCCTTTAGTGTGCAAGAATAATTTAGTAAGAGGAAGGGAGTTTATGGCGGGGAAGGAGTTCTATACAGTCCTGCTTTTTTCTAATAGCAAAAAGAATAACTTTCATGATGAATATTAGATGAAAAACTCCCCTATGTTGTGTTTTTTCTATAACACCTCCTATATTATACTACAAGAAAACTCCAGGCCAGGGTTTTACTGGTTGACCATTTCGTAGCCACTAGGTCTACAGTAGGTCAGTTACCACATAGCCTACAATTCTAGTAAGCTATATAAGAGTGAGAAATTTGAGTGAGAGGTGAGGTCACCTAAGGTTTAAGTTCATAAAATGAAGATGACTTTTCTTTTTTTTTTTTCTTTTTTTTTTTTTTTTTTTTTTTTTTTTTTTTTTTTAAAGATTTTATTTATTCATTTATACAAGCACTGGGTACAGTCAGAAGCACAGGAGGGTGAGAGAATTCACCAGAGCCAGAGCAGGGAACAGAACAGGCAAACTGACGAAATACACTGCTGAGGAGAGCAGCAGGTACGGTAGGAGAGGTCTGTGTGCCATGTGGGACTCTTGCCGATGGCCAGGGATCGAACCAGCACTGCAGAGTCTGCAGGCAACCTTGCAGCCCAGCGCTCAACCACTGCGCCACCAGGGGAGGCCCAAGATGACTTTTCTTGATGAAGGATTGCATTTGGCTGCCAAATAAAAAAATACAAGAAAAAGAATATTGAGCGTGAACAATGATGGAATAAGCTGCTCTAGAACACTTGTGTAAGCAACATGACTTCAGGGAAACATAAATATAAGAATATTTTTTTATTTTCTTATATTGTTCATTTTTGTGCAATATTTGATCTTCACTCAGGTGTAGTCCCAACAAATCTTCCACCACCCCACCACCCATGAACCATACTCCCTTGTGCTCTTCTCTTCCCTGTCTTGATCCCTCTCACTCCCTCTCTCCTGCTACATATCATAGATCTATGATTAGCCTGCTAGTTTTGATAAGAACACTATTTTTAATGAGAGAAAGGGGTAGTAGTCTTAGGCACTCACAATAAAAAGATTATTGAAAAATTTAAAAAATATTCAATATTTAATTGTGTCTAAGTCTTTTACAAAGTATATATTCAAGTTATCATATCCTGTTACTCTACAGGGTGATATTAAAATAGCTTTCTTTACTTAAGAAATTATGTACATACAATAAAAATACATTCAGTGTTCTAATCAATATATGGCTCAAGAATTTTTACATACAATATTTTATATATGTGTGACAAATACACATGCATACATATAAACAGACCTCATATATGTGTAACCACAATCCATGTCAAGACAGAAGATTTCTTTGATCCATAAATACCCTGTTCCCTTCTTAGTTTTACACAGCAATTTAAGTGGCTGATTTTAACAGGGAAAATACTTTGAAGATTACTCACTCTAATTGAGCTAAGAATTGCATTTAACTATGAGAAAGAGACGCCCTAGAACAGGGCTTTAAACAAATAAATGGTTTTCTATTTCTCTCGTTAAAAAAAGGCCTAGAGAGCATGGAGGTTAGCTTTCTTCTTTATGTTCAGCTTCCTTGTTTCTGTTCAGCTACTCTTAGCCTTGATCTCTCCCCTTGGTTGTCACAAAATAACTCATGACTCCACCCAGGTGTGGTGACCTCACTCCAAGCAGGAAGAAGAAGGAGGCCAAGAGCGAATGACTCTACCCAGAGTCAGCCCCTTTCTGTGCCTTTCTCCACCAAATGACTTGGGCTTAAAACTCACTTTATAAAACTGTGGTAAACAGCTTTGTGAGGCAAATCCAAAATAAAATCAGATTTTATTAGTAGGATTGGGACAATAGATATTAGTTAGTCAGGGAGAAATCTCTATCATATCAAAGGTTACAGACTGCTTCTGAGAATGATCTTTCTTGAAAATGCCACCTCACTGTGAATGGATAAATGCAATCTATAATCACCCCACAATAGATAATGATTTCTGAGAAAAACATCCTTACAATCTCTGCTAAACACAATATTAAAACATTTGGAATAGAAGTCTAGTAAGGTACCGCTTTAAAATATGTTTACATGTAAAAGTCTAACTTTTCACTATTCTTAAAGGGGGAAATAATAAAGGAAAAAAATTGAAGGGTTTTCTATAACCACACAAATAACAAAGAAAATTTAACAACACAATGTATATTAATCCATTAAGGCCCACAAATGATAATCTGGTCATTTCTAAATTGTAACTTTGTTGATAATTATTAGGATTATTAACTTTGATTTAAACTAAGTTATTTTTTTTAAACTACCTGAACAGAAGTAAAGTCTACAGATCCACAACCCCTTATCTACAATTATGATTTCGCAAAACCTTTGAAAACTGAAAGTTTTTCAAAAGCATGCTGTGGTATATGTTTGGTGGCAAAAGCTGAACAGAACTGATATGGGCTACTTAAAGATTACCCAATTTAATATAAATTTCACTGTGAAAATGTTACATTTTATTATGAGGTACTATCATATTATTACATTAAAATTATTTTTAAAAATCTGAACTCTAGGAGCCTCCCTGGTGGCACAAGGGGTTAAGTCTCAGCACTATGAAGCCTTCGGCAGCCAGGGAGCTAACCCACATGCACCTCTCCTGTTTAGCCCACTGCTGCCCTCAGCAGTGTATTTCAGTCAATCTGCCTGTTCTGCTCTCCACTCTGTCTCTAGTGACTCCTCTCACCTATCCCCCACCCCACCGCACCTCTGGCCTATACCCCAGTTCTTGTATGCATAAATAAATAAAATAAATCTTTTTTAAAAAATTGTTCAAATGAGTGACCATTTAAAAAAATCTGAATTCTAAAAACATACCTTTCTTTATCTCACTGTGCTGTTAAGTAAAGATCTTAAAAACCACATACCTAATTATTTCATAATTAGATTTATTTAGAGATTTCTATTACTATCAAAACTATTACTATTTCTATTACTATCAAATTTCTGTTCATGAGTACATATGATTCTGGTATGCTAACAAAAAAAGAATGACTGTTTTTCATCCAGTTATGTGAAATTCTAGCTTGAATAATGGTTTGCCTCATTTGTTTTCTTAAGTGCTAATAGAGCTTTGTTCAATTTATTTGAAATGTAAGGGTTTTTTTTTTTAAATAAAAAGTACCAAAATCTATATTACTAAAAGATCTATATACTGAAAGAGAAGCAGACAATTGAAGCAAATAGTTGCCCGAATTCTTCCTTTTCATTTTACTACTATGATCTTAGATATTTATTTATGAAGAGATGTAATCAATGCCCATATGTATGCAGATGAAATGTGGGTTTTTACATTATGATGCAACTAAGTACATTCAAAATTACCATGGAGTTATTTTCTCCACTTAACCACACTTCTCTGAATCTTATCATCACTAAAACCTTCAAAATCTCAAATTTCAACATTTTACTCTTTGAATACAGTTGCTTAGATATGGAAATCTTTTCTGTAACTTGCAACTCTCTGCAAGAGATCACTATATTTTTAATCTTATTTGATGTCATTTTCTTTTTTCCCAATTATCTACACAGACATTGGCCTCATTTTCCAGAATACTCCAAGCTCCATTCTGCCTCAGAGGCCTGAGCACATATTGTAACCTCTTCCTGGTTTTCTGTTTCTCAGCTATTTGTCAAGTTTGATTCCTTCCTATCCTTCAAGTCTAGCTTCATTGTCACCAAATTAGAAACACTCTTCCTTATCACCTAATCTATGTGTTTCTCTGCCTGTTATTCTTTAAGACTGTACTCTATTTGTTTCTTTAATACCATTTATCATAATTTGCAATTATATATTTGTTTGGGTCCTTTTCTATTTCCCACTACTCAGTGAGCTCCATGAGGGAGAAGATAAACGGTTTGTTCATTAATATATATATATAGTATCAAGCATAATGCCTAACACAGTCCAAGTTCACAAGAACTACTTGAATAAACAATATGAGAGTTTAGTTTATGTCTTTCAGTAAAAATATTTTCAAAACTTCTTACTCTACATTTTACCTTTACCACAACAAAAGATGTTCAAATCATGTTTATCATGAATATAGTCTCAAAATCTCTGAAGAAAATGTATGTATATTCTAGAAAGTACACAGAGGAATCTAATCTATAATTAAAATATGTGTGTGTGCATACATATGTGTGTATATATAATTATACATATAGTTGTATGTATGTTTACATACATATATGGATATGCAAGAAATGGCAAAAGAAAAGTACAGAATTGGAGTGATAAAAAGACAAAGGTAGGGCCTCCCCGGTGGCGCAGCGGTTGAGCGCTGGGTTGCGAAGCTGCCCGCGGCCTCTGCGGCGCCGGTTCGATCCCCGGCTGCTCCCCGGCCACCGGAGGAGGGTCCCACATGGCACGCAGACCTCTCCTGCCGCCCGCTGCTCCCCTCAGCAGTGTGCTTCGGTCCTTGTGCCTGCTCTGCTCCCCGCTCTGGCTCTGGTGAATTCTCTCACCCTCCCGCGCTTCTGACTGTACCCAGTGCATGTATAAACAAAACAAACAAACCAGCAAAATAAAATAAATAAAGCATGCCTCTATAAAAAAAAAAAAAAAAAAAAAGACAAAGGTAATGAAAATGGCATTTAGTGACTTTTTTTTAAGAATGAAAACTGCTTAAAAATTTCTCAAGAATTTTACTCTACTGTCTTCATTAGATGATTTCTTAAGGATGTTTTCCTGATTGTAATTGTTCTTTCCAAATATTACTCTTATCAGATTACTACTAGTGAAATTGTAAAATAAAATGGGTGTTTATTTTCCTTACCATGAGTGTTCATTAAATATATGTGAAGCCAAGTTTTTCTTTGTCTACTTTATTTGACAGTAGAGCAAGAGCTTCTAGATATAGCCTACAGAAGGAATGTAGCTCAGGTCTATCTAAATTGACCTAGGACACAAGCTTGTAGGTGACCTCTCTCTGGCAAAAGTCCAAAGAGGTCACACTGAATAACATAGTGACTTCTATGTACTGGTTTACTATGGAAAGTCCCTGATTATTCCTGTTGTTCCATAATTTGTAATACATCCCCTTTCATTCTTAAAATGTCCTGGTTTAGACAATAAATTATACAGTCATTCTCACTATAGCTCTCTAAGAACATTAGGTATTAAAGGTCAAACAGGAGTAGGGATACCAGACCAACAAACGTGTGTGTATCGTGGGGGTGTATGTTGAGGGGATAAAGGAGTTCTTAAAGAATGAAGGAAAACCCCCAACTCTTTCTTCATCCAATTTCTTTAAGCCTTGTTCTATTCTAGGCTCCTTAGAAATGTAGCTGGCAAAGAATTTTATGCTGAATGTGTTCAATTAACACATATATGCAGTATTTGACACCTTTCAAAAATTGCTGACTTTTGTGACTTACATTAGTAATCAATCATTCATTTAACATTACATCTTTTTAAGTTTTAGACTTCATTTTTATTGAAAAGTCCAGTTGCAATCACCAAATTTACCTGACTCAGCTCACAACCAGTAACAGAGCATTAAATTTCCCAACCCACTTAATTTGAAAGCTTGCCAAGGTAGGTGAAAGACCTTATAAATATGTAAAGCAGGAAGTTCAAATTACAGTCAAGTAAATCTCTAGTGATTGATGTTCTTTTCAAAACAATTTTTTTAACTAATAAAAGCAGCACATTTTTAAGATTTCCTTACCAAAGATTTCACCAGAGTTCAGATTGGACGATGTACTTTTAGTACTGTATTTATTTTGGATTTTTACCACTTCCTGGAGGCCAGGAGGAGGCACAGTGGGAGGATCCAAAAAATTTCAGTACCACAGCCATTTTGTTTATAAGGCGTGTGGTAGAATTCTGTCAGTCAGTAAAGGTTTTTGAAACAGCATTTTTAAGAAGAAAAAAAGTAAGTCGATTGCTTTTAATTGAAGCACTAAAATCATCCTTTTACTTTTCTTTTTTTGCACACATGCTAATAATTATGACTAACAAATTCTGGTGTGGTTTTTTTTTTTTTTTTTTTTTTTTCCAAGTAAAGCTCACCGAGATAAAGGAGTCCTGAATTTTGTGCAAGGATGACTGGCTTTTTTTAGGTACGTTAATGATGTCAAATCTAAAACATTTTGTTGAAAAATTTTTAATGGCCATATTTATATCCAAATTACATATTGACGTTTGCGAAGTGATAAACAATCTGCTTAAGAAAAGGACATAGTCCTAAAAACCCACAGAAAAGAAATGAGTGTTCCTTAAGGCGTATTAAAGGGCATTTTCCTGCGCTAAGAGGCAGTCGTGGGGGCTATTGTTTTGCAGTGTCACTTAATAGCGTGCTTAGACTTTTGTCGTTTGGGTGGCTGTGCTTTTAAAAGCCCAGTGTAAAATGGCACACACACTGCATTTTTTTCCGAGCTGCAGAAGGCGGGGGGAGCGGGGGATAGTGCAGACTGTAGGGACACAGCCCTCCTAACCAATCAGAGCACGCCTGCTTGCCATCGCAAAGTTATTAACCCCAGAGTCTTCTGGCTGCCGCTGCCTCCTCTGCTTTTAATCTTCCGTGGATATTTCTCCGATTTTTCTCAAACGCCCACAGATCCTGGGGCAAGCCACCCGATTCAGTCACTGATCATGGAAGAAAGTATCACTTTTTATTTACCAAATATTTTAAAGATGTTTGAAGATCCATATGCTGCCTGGAGGCTGTTGTTTCTAGGGACACAAGTATCCAGGCTATATTGTTACAATTATTTTTCAAGAACTGGCTTCTTCTTTGCCTACACTAATGGTAAGTTTGTAATTTTCAACATTTATATCATTAAATCTTTGAATGAGTCACCAGATAAAAAGGATTTTCATTGTGTTTCTTCTAACAAAACCAATCTTTGTATTTTTCTTTAGCTTTGATCTCTGCACATTCCTCTTCATCTTGTCTGGTTAATTTTTACCAAAAGAAAAAAAGTAGTTATTTTTCATTCTTAAAGCTAAATATTTGTAACACAAATTATACTTTAATTACTGTGAACTACAGGGGAACTCATCTATTTCAAGATGGACTTGTTTTGTGCCAGCAGTGTTTGTAATGCCAAATATGTGCATATTCTCTTTATAAAAATTATGTATTACCTAATTTGTCGAGGACTAAATTATCAGCAGGCAAACTATGTATGTAGGCTTGTTTGGTTTTTTTGTTTTTGGGTTTTTTTTTTTTTAAGAGCTAATGTAACCACGATTCTTGATGGATTACTTGAATACAAACTACAGAAAAGCTGCCCTTGGTATAATGAAGGTGGAGATTGACATAACCGGGTTTTTATTAAGTTATGGCTGTTACTAAATAGTGGATCTTTTTTGCTAATCAGATCTAAACTTGTATTCTCTAATATTAATTCTTTGAAGCTCTTCGTTAGCTATATTTGCAATCTATTTTGTTTTTCTTCAAAAAAGGTGCATTTGGGAGACATCTTGTAATTTTGGGCATTTTTCTAATTTTTTTTTCTTTTTGCACACGGTGGGAGATCTTTTTTGTTTTGCATTGATCTGTGTTGGTGGCGCTATAGTCCTCTTCAACAATTTATGTCAGTTTCACTAAAAGAAAAAGGAGGAAAAAAAGGTGGGGCAAGAATTGATCTGTTACCTTATTCCTTTATTTCTTTAAAGAAAGTTTAATTTGGTGAAAGGAAATTATTTAGTCATATTATTTAAATATTTTCTGTGAACTATGGGTGAAGGCAGACATGTCGTCACATCCAGTCCAGGGAATACAGGGACAAGCATGCAGTTTGCAGTTGTGTTTGATCTGATCTGATTATCTTTAGATCAGAATTCTTCAATAATAAGTGATCAATTTAATCTCTCTTCCCTCAATAACATTTTGCATTTTCTTTATATATTGCAATATCAAACATGTTAATGTCTTCTCAATTTCACAGAACATTTGAGATTTAGTTCACTGAGCATGTAAAAGTTGAATTTTATTTTGAACCTAGGGATTACTTAAATAACTATCCTAACTTTCTCCTGGAAATGTTCCAATACTTTGGCCTATAATAATGTTTATATTATTGCTTGTTTTATTTTGAAATGATACTTCACTTGAATTTATGTTTATCCTTGTTTTAAAATGAACATATATTTTAGAATAAGATAATTAAAATATATGTGTGTATGTAAGTGTATGTGTGTGTGTGTGTATATATATATACACACACACACACACAGAGACATATATACACATAACTGCTTTTAACTTTAAAAATATCAGTGTTCACATATCTAAATGCAAGATTAATCTTTTCCACCTTTGTTCTTATGGAAAGTTATCGGAATAGAGAATATGGGATTTAGGCCCAAAGCCTCACAAGAACAAAAATGTATTACAATGACATAGGTTTTCCTGATCTCTGTTGATATTTTAGTTGTTTATAAAGATAGTAAATATGTCTTTCATTCAAAAAGAAAGTGGGAGAAACAAGTAGTTGAACCTAAAAACACATTTTCTTTGCCAAATAAAATACAAGAAAATGAAATAGTAACCTAGACCACCTTTCCATACAAATGAATGGAGATATTTCTTGAGAGAATGGATTTTTCTGGAGTTATTACTGCTTTTATTCACTTTGAAATATGCAAATGCTAATTTCACCTTTTAATCATTTAAAATTGTGAAGTATTATAATATGTGAAAATGACTAGGAATGAATTTCTGATTTTTGTCTCATTAAGCTCTATCTGTATAGGACCCTTTCCTTGAACTTCACAAACAATTATGTAGTATGCCTTATATTTTGTCTGTACTATGAAATTTTGAAATGTTTAAAATTTGAAATTATTCACTAACATTTTATCTCTTCATAAGATTGAAGTGCTCACATGAAGACTAGTTTTGACATTATAGATTATTTATAGATTAAAATACTGCAGGTGTAAATATGTTCTTTAACCCTCTGGTTATGCTAGTGAGCTTAGTTCTCTGAAGTTGATCTACCAAATAAAATATACTTCCCAAATGTTTTTTGCTAAAATATTGTTATTTAGCTGGGGATGTTTTTCATTTTAATTTGTAAAAACTAAAAATGTTTATTTAATGTAACTCCTTTTTTAAAAAAACAAACTGATGCTGTGAAAAGTCCATATGTAGCTATGCAATGCTCTTTGTTCTCCTACATCATTGACTATTACATCATTGATTATGAAGTAACCATTATAGTTAAATCTTCACTTTTCAAAATTATCCATAGATATTTATATTAAGGATATTCTATTATATGTGACTCATATCATGATGTTAGCAAAGAGGTTTAAATCTATGAGGCAGAAGCAATTCATTATTTTATATTATTCTCCATTTTTAAATTCACCTTGTGCTTTATTTTAACTCTTGATATTTTGGACATTAATTCTTTTTTTTAATTGACAGCATTTTTGTAGGTATTTAGTTCATGAGTTTGGTGTAATTATAATAAGAATTATTGGAATAAACTTTTTATCATGAAATTTTTTATGTATGTAGTAAATAGTGTACTCATTTTTCCATAGTGACAGTTACTAGATTGTGAACAATCAAAAATATTTTTTAAATATTTTGAAATATTGTTTTAGTCAACAAATACACTTTTATTTCTTTCTTGCATACTATTTTATCAAAGATACTAGTATGTGCCATAATCAACTATATTAAAATATATCATTTTTTTCACCCTGACCATCCTTCTAATGGAGAGGGGGAGGAGTCAATGAGTAGTAATAGACCAAAATCAGATTTCATAAAGAAGAAATAAATGATGCCAAGACATGGATAATCTGTAAATCAAATTTTCGACAACCAACCTGTGAAAAATTAACTTGAAATTATGAATCTTGGTCAATAAACTGGAAATAAACTGGAAATAAACTGGAAATTTTTATTTAAGACTTAATGTAATAAACCAAAATAATTTTCTAATTTTTTAATCATTGTATGATTAAATATTGAGGAAATTTTCAAGTTATCCCAACCTGTTAGGAAGGATGAGGTAACAAAGGGAAAAAATATTTACAGAGATAATAAGATTACCTAACATAAAATGCTGAAAATATTGGCAAGGATCTAACTAATATACATTGGAATGAACTTTTTAAGAAAAAGTAGGAAAAGCTAAAAAGTTTGCCCTCTGAAAACCAATTTCAATACAGACCTGAAAGTGTGTGTTTCTAATTCCACCCACTTCTTATAAATATTTGCCTCTTCTATTTCTTAGACATACCATTACTGTCCATAAACCTGTACAGATTAATGACTGACCCCAGTGTGGTTTTAAAAAGGAAAGGAAGAAAAAACTACAAGAAAATAGGTGTTTGTTATAACTTTTTTTAGCTTTCCAAAAAGATTCTCAAATGGAGATTCTAAAGGGAAAATAAAACCAAGAAAATGATTTCTTTTTAAAACTATGAAAGGTGAACATTGTACTTGACTTGCTCAATATTTATTTTTATTTAGGGGTTTGTTTGTTGTAAATTTTCCTCCCTTCTATTAAATGCTATTATGCTAAGATTCTGGGTTACAATATTAAGAAAAAGAGACAAAGACCTCTGCTTTCATGGAGTTTATAGCCCCATAAGTTTCAAAGTTCTACAGCTATTTGAAATTCTAAGGTCTTAGACATGGGAGGTTCACACTGGAAAGAAGGCCAATAAGATTACTGGAATAATTTTTTTTTATTTAAATCTGATTATATAGACTGTAACAAGAGTCCTGTTGTACCAAATATTCACATCAAGGGGGAAATAACCCTCATGTGTTATGTAATAGCCCAAATAGATGCCACATAAATTGATGGTTACAGTGTACAACTTTCTGTTTTAAAGTGAGAAGTAAAACATGAACTTAATTTGTTTGAGAAGAGAAACAAGATCACTCTAGTAGTAGAAATTTTAGATGTGCCCTTGTAAGGTCCATTTAATTTAAACTTTCTAAAAATGTGGTAGAGCTTCATTTTGTACATTTTGCTTACATTGTCATGAAATAAATATCAGTGTAAATATAAATTGTGAAATGAATCAGGGAAATAGAATTACAGAATTAAAAGATTGTATCAGAAATTCAATATCTTTCAAAATGTATGGTAATTTTTAATGATTATATATAACAAAGTTTTGACACAAGAATATTTTAATTTATTAAAATAATATAATTACATAATTAGTTAATAGTTAATCCTTTAAGTACACCAGATATGGAGCCAAAAGTTAAGATTGCTGTTATATACAGATAAATTGAAGGAAAAAGAACTATTCATTAAGGATTCTCTACATGTAGTTTAAGGTGACTGCAAGAACAAAGTCACCTAATTATTTTGTCATAGAGCCAATTAATCCATATTAGCTAGCTATAGTATGTCACTTAGTTGCTTTCATACTAACAAAGATCCTGATAGTGGGGGAAAAAATTAAGACATTTACTGTTTCAATTAAATTAGTAATCGAATGGCGAGCTAGTTCTAGGTGTAGTTCAATAATGCAGTATCATTATCAAGTTCTTTGTTAGATTTCTTTCTTTTATATTGCTAGAATGTCTTCAGTATATTTTCCCAGTTACAAGATGGCTGCTGCAGCTCCAAACATCATATCCTAATGTAGGTGTCCTCTACTCTCTGAAAGTTGAGTATTCCTAATGGAAACTTTCATAAGTAAAAATGGTGTAAAGCAAAGAATTATTATTAATTTATGTGGAAAAAAATTTAGTATTCACATACCCCCAAAAATTAACCTGATAAATCATACCAAATAACATATACATTTTAAATAACACTAACATATAGAAAAAGCAGAAATACAATCAACATGCAGCTTGTATAAATTACTAATAATGTATGTACAATGTTGTTTCACTGACCAGAATCTTGAAGTCACCAAGCACATATTCAGCTTAATCACATCCAGTTTTTACACTAAGCATACCATCCATATTACCTCCCTTAGACTTTCTGATATCTTAGGATACATCTTGCTAACAGAAGCACAAAATAAATCAACATACAGCACAGATACTTAAAGACACTGTTCATAGTTACCGTGACTTGCTGCTGAAAGCTGAGTATAGAGCTCGGAAAAAGGTTGGTGACAGCACTCTTCTTACTGCTCTGAGGTGTGTACTGTTCTCTAGAAAACCTGCTGCAAAACAATCACTGAATGCAATTTTCACTTTTTGTCTTGTGAAAACCTCATTGGATTTTTTTTTCCATTAGCAAAAACAAGTTACTAGTGTAGGCCTTAGGTAAAAGCAAAGTGGTGCGATGCAAACTTTTGAAAAGCAATTTCCAAAAGGAGGAGTTTGTCTTATACATCTTTTAATAAGGGAGGAAATTGTTTCCCAAAGGCTCACAGCAATGTTATTTCTTACAGCTCACTGACCAGGTTTGTAGGCTGTGCTCATACCTAAACCAGTCACTGACATAGTGATTGAAATTATTAAAACAGGTTTAGGAGAGACCTTCACACACACACACACACACACACACACACACACTCTCTCTCTCTCTCTCTCTCTCTCTCTCTCTCTCTCTCTCTCTCGCTCGCTCTTTTTTAAAGATTTATTTATTTATTTATACAAGCACTGGGTACAGTCAGAAGCACGGGAGGGGGAGAGAATTCACCAGAGCCAGAGTGGGGAACAGAACAGGCAGAAGGACCGAAGTACACTGCTGAGGGGAGCAGCTGGCGGCAGGAGAGGTCTGCGCGCCATGTGGGACCCTCACCCGGCGGCCAGGGATGGCAACCCAGCGCTCAACTGCTGAGCCACCGGAGAGGCCCCACATGCACATTCTTGAGTGATAAAATGAGAGCCATTCTGGTCACAGATGCAGCTAATTTAAGGTAGAAACTGAAAACAATTCTTACTATCTTCCAACCTCTAGTCCAAATGCTACCTCTATTAATTCCTTAAATCCTCACACGAACTTTGAAGACAGGGTAATTATTATACCCATTTTATAGATGGGGAAACTGAGGTTTAGAGAGGGTTAGCCCAGATTACCTAACAAGTTGAAGAGCTGAATTTTGAGTCTGGGAAGTTTGAAATCAGAGCCTGTGTACTTACCTATTCTGCTATACTGTAAGATAAGATATTGTAAATTTATATTCTATAAATTGACATTTTAAATGCACAGAATGATATCACTTTAAATGAGTCCTCTAATGAATTATTTTTTAACTTAACAATTTTTTCATAAAATAAGTAATTGCCCTTTTAATTTATCTGGTGTATCTGAATTTTTCTATGTTCAGTTTGCTGCAGGCATACTTGTACTATGTCTCATATCTTCAGGAACAGCTACTGACATACTTCCAGTGGGTAAATTCATGATTTATAACATTAAATCTAGATAGAATGTATGGAATTTACGAGGGGAATTTTATGTATATAACATTTTAATTTTGATTGATTTAGGGATACATGGAAATTTCACCCTCTGGAATATTTTGGGTGGATTCAATGTACTCTACATCAGTAGATCTCAAACTTTAGTGAGTAGCAAAATCACCTCAATCCCACCTCTAATGTTTCTTGTTCAGTTGGTCTTGGGAGAAGTCGCATTTCTAACAACCTGATGAAGCTGAGGCTACTCCTGCAGGAATCACCCTTTGAGACACTGCTCTAGAGAATCAGATGGTACCTGGCAAGATAAATATTTGACTTTAAAATATGCCAACTTTAAAGAATGTCATTTAATATTTGGCAAGAATAAGTACATTTGGAAAATTTAATAGGGTGGTCAGGATAGTTTCATTTAAAAGGTGAGAGCTAAGCAAGAATTTGAGGAAGGATTCTACTTGTACATCAGCGTTAATATCACATTTGAGATTTATTTGCCTGCGATCCATATATGTGTATATTTTCAAACATTTTTAAAAATAGGAATTGATAATTTTCAAATTATTTTTAAAAGTAAGTAAAAATAGAACTTAGTTGTGCTCAATGGCAAGTTATATCTGAAAAAGACTTCTGTGTCTATGGCATTTTCTAGTTTTTCTCAAGATTTTATCCTACAATCACTAATGCTTCACATTCATTAATGGGACTTGATTTCAATAAGACTCAGAGAGAGTGCCATGCCAATGACCTATATTTGGCTTTGAAACTCAAGCTACTGCCCTAATCGACTGGAAACTCTCTATCCTCCAAGACAAAAGTCACAACCTCCAGTTGAAATACCATAATGTGCCAAGGAGAGAAAAGGATCTTTTCCAATAGTGTATGTAATTGCTTCACTTCTCTGAGACTTCAGAAATGTTTAGTTCTGAAGGCCTTTGTTCATTTTTTCGTTAAGTTATAAAGTCCAAGAAACAAATTGCCAACATAAATGAATAGAAAACAATCAGCAAATTCAACTCCTAAACATTCCCAGAAACCAGAATAAACTTCGAGCTATCCTTCCATGCCACTAGAAACCATGCAAGAGCAGTTTAGACTGGTATTTTCCAGTATCATTTGGCACCTATATAATAATAGACTCAGATCATTTAAATGACCTAAAATTGTCAGATCTGTGATGTCCAATATAGCACCAAGCCACATGTGGTTATTTAAACTTAAATTTGTATTGATTAAAATTAGAAATTCAATAGTTAGACCTGACTAGTGGCTACTCTCTTAGGTACCAGATTTATGGAACATTTCTTGTCCATTCAGTCTGTATAGCAATATCATAGACTAGGTGGCTTATAAACAACAGAAATATATTTCTCAAAGTTCTGAAAGTTAGAAAGTTCAAAATAAGGCACCATCAGGTTCAGCATCAGGCTTCCTGATGCATAGATGGACATCCTCTCTCTGTGCCCTCACATTGGGGCAAGGGTGAGGGAGCACTCTGGAGTCTTTTTTATAAGGCCACTAATCCCATTCACAGGGGTGGTCAGTAATGACCAAGTTACCTCCCAAAGGCCCTACCTTTAAATATCGTCACATTAGTTGTTAGGATTCTAATATATGAATTTGGGCAGAACATAAAAATCAGTCTATAGCAATTTCCATGATTGCAGAAAGTTCTATTGGACTGTGCTGTCCTAAGATGTCCCTAAGAAACTGTTATACCACTGGAACTTGGAGTCACCCAAAGATTTAAAAACCAAATACTGCACCCCATCTCAAAAGATTCTAGCTGTCTGGGATAAGATCTGGACATAAGTATTAATATGCAGCTCTGCTTAAGAATTGGTAAATTTCACTACTGAAGTAAGCCACTAAAGCAAAAATTCGGGAGGTGAGTACTTTAATGTTGTTACTCTCATCTCAATCTTTAAAAGCTATAATCCATCTTCTAGAAATTAAGGAAGGTTAAAACCAAAATAAGAATAACTGGTCAGTCAAACTAGTTCTGGTGGGGTGGAATATTAAGTTTCCCACCTGATGAATACAAACTTCCGTGGAAGAAAAACAGTTCAATAATAGCAGCTCTTAAGTTATGAGTTACTTGATGCTCTCAAGAATGATTTTTTTATATTGAAAGATTTAACTTGAAATTTAACTGAAATTAACTTGAAATTTTTTTAATAATAAAATTAAAGTTATATATCTGAAGGTAGTTCTTCCTTATATTTTAAATTTTAGTTAATAAATATTATATTTGTAAATCTTGTAAACTTTAGAAATCATGATCCTTTAATATTTGTTTCATTTATATAGCATTACTTAATTAAACAACTCCCAACTTTATATATACAGCATTTATAAATTTATATGCACAATTGTTTCCTTTGGAACATTTTCAAGATGTAATATCTCCTAAATATGAGGATTCTTAATTTCTCTTTAATGTTTCAACACTGCATATAACTTAATAAGCATTCTAGTTAAGAGTCTAATAGACTGAACTCTTACTCCATTAGCTCAAATATTCTTAAATAGTATAATTACTAAATTAGAAAATAGTTTTATGCTTGTCCTAAATCTTTCTGGAGTTAAAAGAATCTTACCCCCTAAGAAAACAGACTTATCATGCCAAATATTTTTGGATGTTTACTTCCCAAGTGAATTTTTTGGTCTGCCTTCTCAGCTTGTTATGGTTTCTTGTTGAGTACAGGGTTTGGTTAGAAAACAACTAGATCCTTGTCTAAAATGTTGATGTGAGCCTTGTTTATATTCACTGTATCAAAAAATAAAATAAAAAGAATATTCTCATAGCCTACTTGCCTGAGATATTGCATCACATCTTTGCCTTTTTCAAGCCCAATTAAAACTTCCTTTGATCCTCACAAGTGACCATATTAATTGACACATACACAGATTTTGCATTTTTTAAATCTTTTAGAATCTGTTGCTGCCCTTTATAGCTAAATCTAGAGACTGTTGAAGTTGGCAGAATCCTACATTCCTTCATGTTCTGTCAACTCTTGTACATAGTAGGAGATATTTAATTGACAATGAATCTCTGTCTTGGCTTTTTCTGATTTTGTGATGACAATGTCCACAGTTATTTTATTGACAAGGTTATTTAACTTCCAGCATAACTGACCAGAAGCCTCTCTATAGACATTTCTATTGAGGACATTATGAGAACACTTTAAAGTACACAGTGTTAACTCTTTGAGCGCCTCCCTTTCACTTTGCTGCATATATAACCTTGGGCCAGCTACTAAACTATCCAGACCCTCAGTTTCCTCTTGTAGGATACAACATGATACAAACCTCCTGCTGTTGTGAGAATACAGTGAGTTAAAAGCATTTAAAGCACCTAGAATAGTACTTGACATGTCATAAACATTTAATATATGCTCTAACTTCATTTTTTTATAAACACTGCTGATTTCAGGGATCAAAATAGAACTTACACAGTGTGAAGGGAATGAAAAAAGATCACCACATTCAGGTATATGGATATTGTGGAGTGTCTCTTTAGTCTCCCCTAATACTTATTACAAGTAAAAAGATTACCTTTCTCAGAATTAGGGTTTCTTTTTTATTTGCTTATCACTCATTTTACAAAAACCTTTATTGAGCTTCCATGACATTTAATTAAAAAAAAAAAAAGATTGTGCTGAAACTTAAAGGACTAAAGAAGAGAAGCATTTGGAAATTAGGATAAGTTTCATAGAGAAAACAATTTTGACTGGACCCTTGAAAAATGAGTAGGCTTTCAACATGTGGAAATCGAGAAAGGATATTCCTGGTTTTTCTTTTATAAAAAAGTAGTGTGAGTATAGATAAGCAGGAGAGAAACACATGACATTTTGAAATACCAGCTAAAAGTCCAGAGTGATTAGAAAGTAAGCTATAATGTGCACAGGTTAAAGACTGGGAAAGATAGACCTATGATGGTATCCTGGAAGCAACATAAGGAAGTTTTGGAATTCCAAGCTAGGGAATCTGGATGTCAGTCATTGCCTACAGAACATGTGTTCAAATAGTTGCAACTGGCCAGAAAATGACCAGTTTCCTGTATTAACCTTTCTCTTGTACTAACCTGTTTGTGCATTCACTGGTAGAGAGACAACTCCAGTGTTCTGGGTCTGTAGCTAGGTGAGTTTTGATGGAGAACAGAAATCTAAAGTTTAGGGTAATTTTCAGCAAATGTAGACACTGGGCAGCAGGGGGCAGCATGAAGGCACCTACAAGTTGAAAGAATGCATAAGGAATTTGTTTATGTGTTATTTATGGACACTTCTGAGTTTACTGCTATAAGTTTATTTATATTAATAACCTAGTATTCTTCCCACCCAAAATGAACAGAAATTAGAAGAAAAGAAAAAAAAAAACAGGCAGACTAATGGCAGAATGACATTACTGTTTGAGAGCATAGAAATAAGCAGTTGTCTATGTATTACTTCCTTTCAGATCAGTAGGAACTCAGACCAAGATCTTGCTTCTTTTTTTTGAAGTATAATGTTCAGCTACCCTCTATTAGAGGACCTAGTGGAAAAGAAGAAAAAGCTTTTTAAAATGGAATTTTAATATGCATTCTACTTTATATATCAAATATATGGAATTTTGCATTCTGCTTTTTTATGATTATGAATTTTCTGGACTGCTAAGTGAAATACTTTTTCTTTATATCTAAAATTCAAGATTACATTAAAATGTGTCTTATTCTATTTTGGTGACATTACTTCTTTTAAGGTTGGTTGATTAGTGATGTTAAAAGTGGAGAACTGGAAGTTTCCGTGTGTATGTTTTTTTACCTCTGGAATTTGCTGTGGCAAATGCTACATCACACATACCAGAAAACTTCTCTGAAATGTGTGAGGAAAATGGTATAGCACTACTTCACATACTGTTCACTGAGGGAGAAACTTTCTCTTTCTATATTCCTTCTTGATTTTCTCAATGTCCATCCTGTGTATTTAGGAGGTTGTGGTTCCTATGTGGTTGTAAACCTTCCTTCATGGGTTGCTTCCAATCTCTCATGTAACTTTTATGTGTACAGTGCTGCTTTACATGTGCTGACCTTAACCTCATCAGTTTAAATGACCATATTAATTGATGGCTGACTATTTAATGGTAATTGAGTATTGGCTTATAATTTTATTAAGGAGATAATGAAATGATGAATACATTTTTGGTTTAAGATAGTTTGTGAAGTTTAGTTTTTAAGTATCATAAAAAGAGATTAAAAATAAATTGTAGGAAAATTTATGAAATATTTCTTGTGTATTTTATTTCAATCACTTGTAAATCTGAAAACATAAAAAAGATATCAAATTATTTAAAATGCTGCCTTTCAAACCAGGCTACATATGCTGTGTTTTGCCGGAACTAGATGGGTAAGAGCAGTTACCTCTTTTTCTTTTTGTCTCACCCATAGTTGATAATACAATGCTTTCACAGAGGTGGCCCCAACATACAAAACAAGGTTAGGAAACTTTTCTAAAGTACATGAAACATAATTTAGTTTTTTTTTTTTAAGATTGATTTATTTATGCGTACAAGAGCTGGGGTACAGGCCAGAGATGTGGGGGGTGAGAGGGTTCACCAGAGACAGAGTGGCGAACAGAACAGGCAGACTGACTGAAATACACTGCTGAGGGGAGCAGTGGGAGAGACAGGAGAGATCTGCTTTGCCATGTGGGTTGCTCCCTGGCCAGCCAGGGATTGAACTCATGCTGCAGAGCCTGCAGATTGCTTCATAGTGCGGTGCTTAACCCCTTGCGCCACCAGGGAGGCCCGAAACATAATTTAGTTTTTGATGTAAGATTTAAGTATACTTTTCATACTATCATCAGACCTTTCAAATTGTTGGACTATTTAAATTGTTATTGTCATTGCTGTTCGGTATCTTTCTCCATGCTTCAACAACACTATTGTGTCAATACATAGAAATTCCCTGAGCTTTTCCAGTCAGACCATCAAACTAATTGCAGATCTTTTATTACTAAACTTAAATATTTTGACCATTTCTACTTTGATTTTTATTCTGAAATTTATACTTTTCATATTAATTTTGAGTCTTTGTTTTCTGGTTTCAGTGATACATTTCCAACTACATAGATTCCTCAGATCAAATGTCACCATACAGTAAATCAACTTCTAAGCATCTTATAAGAACCTTTTGCTTAATTAAGCATGAAGTGTTATAATTACCAACTAGTAAAGCATATCTTTGACCCATTTTTTTTAAACATTTATTTTTATTTATTTATGCATATAAGACTGGGGTATAAGCCAGAAGTGTGGAAGGTGAAAGGATTCACCAGAGACAGAGTGGGGAGCAGAACAGGCAGATCTACTCAAATACACTGCTGAGGGGAGCAGCCGGCAAGATAAGAGAGGTCTGCTGCACCGTGTGGGTAGCTCCCTGGCCAGGATGGAACTCATGCTGTAGTGACTGGTGATAGCTTCACAGTGCTGAGATTTTAACCCCTGTGCCACCAGAGAAGCTCCTGACCTACTTGTTGAAATTACTGTCCCTAGGGCAGATCTTCCAAGACTTTATTTGCTTTTATATTCTTCTGAGGGTCTTTCCATACTATGTAAACATATAATCAGGATATACTAAAGGCATCATTTCTATACAAATTATGTATCACCAATTTAATTATATTTCCCTAGCTTTTTATATTAAAAAAATTCACATATCCCCATTTTTTAATTCCAACTGTAGGAAAGGGGAGATAATCATAACATTATAAATATTCAGAGGCATCAATTATTTTTCCTTCTTTTGAAAGTCAAGGAAACTGAGGCCCAGTGTGATTAAGATCAGGATCATAGAGCTACTTAGTTGCAGAAGCAGGACTGGAACCCAGACCTTTTAAAATAAAAATGCTTGTAAATAACTATTTAATATAGGTGAGATAGCCTAGAATGGATTACTTTCTAATTCTTTGATGACTCAATTATAAAAATGCAACATGACTTTAAAAGCTTTTTCCTTTTAAAAATAGCCTGAATAAAGTTGAATGCTTTTTCTAGGCCATTAGAATATTGTGAATCATGAATCAGCTCTGGTCTGATCTCCTGTCACTACTGATTATTAAAGTCAGGAAGCTCATCAACTCTTTTGTATTTAATACACATGCTTATAGTATAGTAATATAATAGTATTAGTAATACTATATTAAACTGGTTTGGCCTGCATGATAATTAACTATAGCCACTGAGTTGAATCTTAGTAGCCTGAGAAAACTAATATACTGCCAGCATCACAGCGTTCTGTCCATAAAGTAGAAACAAGCAGAGACCTAAATAATCCAAAAGTCAGTTTAAATTTAGTTTTGGAATTTATGTACTTTCATCTGAATCTGGCTAAGTCATAAATTGACATCATACAAATTAATAAATTTTCATTGGAAATGAAAAATAATAATAATAATAGCCTGAAGAATCTATTTTTTTTTTTTTTGGTACAGCCTACTCAGGAACAATTTACCACACTGCATTAGAAACTATTTCTTAATCTTTAAGAAAAATTCTCAGCTTTTGTGAAATAACATTATGGCTTGTTGAAATCTTACTATGACAGGCACTGAAGTGATCTTCTAATATTTTATAGGGATTCAATGAGGAAAAAGCAGGGAAAGTGTCAGCCCAAAATAAACTCAGTAAATTTGGCAAATGAATTGCTTAATCCAAACACTACTTGGGATTATTCATTATCTCTTTGTCACAGAAGAGGTTGTCAAGGCTCATTGACATTAAGAATTTTATTCATGTTCACAGAGCAGCATTGAGATTCAAACCCAAATCATGTCTGACTCTATAAGCAATGGTGTGGTGTGTATATTCCACACTATGTACTACATCCCTGTGACTTACTAATTTATAACTGTAAATCTGTACTTTTTGAACCCATTCACCCATTTCACCGACCCACCAAAAACCTCTCTCCCTTCTAATGACCACCAATCTGTTCTCTGTATATATGTTTTGTTTTGTTTGTTTTGATTCTTAGATTCCATATATAAGTGAAATCCCTTGGCATTTGTCTTTCTGTCTGACTTATTCACTTAGCATAATACTTTCAAGTTCCATCTATGTTGTCAAAAATGGTAAAATTTCTTTTTATGACTGTGTAGTATTCTATTTGCATGCTTGTGTGTATGTACATGGGTGGGCATGTATAGCTTTAACTTTTCGTGTGTCAGTGGATGCTTAGGTTTTCCATGTTTTGAACCACTATTTCACACCCTATCTTTTAACAATTTGTTTTCTTAAAGTTCCTTCATATCAAGTTAGTTACCTTGAATGCCGCTTTTAAAATGAGGAAAATTAGTGAGAAGGGAAATTTAGGAAAAAATGTTTTTATTCATTTTTGTTCTAAATGGGCTGTTGATCGGAAAAGAAAATACTGAGAAAATTGTGTTAGTAAAAATTGTAATACAAGCACATTCTTTTCCTCAAAATAATTCAAACTTCTTATAGATTTTCTACACTTCTGTTATGTGCGAGGCACTCTAGAATAATTGAAAAAGATATGGCAAGATAAACTAAAATGGCTGAACTTTGGTGTTGTCGTAAAGATTTCTTATTTAAGAAAATGTCCAAAGGGTCCTAGTGTAGCAACCAAATCCTCTATTTAACTGCATGATTTGAACAGGTCATAAATTTTCTGTTCCAATGTGTCATTAGAGGCCATATATTCATGCCCTTCCTAATCACTATTGTGAAATTGAAATAAAATAATATATTTTTCCTTATATTTGTATAGTACTTTGCAGTTGTCAAAAACTTCACACCATATTATCTCATTCATTCTTCATAATTGCCTAAGAGGGAAGATAATAAGTATTCTTTAGACCAAGAATATGCCATACCCATGTGCCTTCTATTACATAGTGCTGTGTCTCCCTATACTATGTTGCTACTTTCAAGGCAAAATGTTACTTACCATTTGATTTTATACTAAGTACCCACCCTATGCTAAGTAGCAACCTGTGGTGAGCCCTTGACCTCTTGGGAATTTACTTGACCAGATTAGGACTCTACACAGTTACTGAGCAGCAACCTGAAGAATCATTTGGCAGTGGTGGGAATGGGAAGGGAAGGGAGAGGAGAAGGCTTACAACAGAGCTCCTTGTGGATTTAAACATAGGAATGATACAAAAATTACTAAATGGAAACAAAACAAAGAGATTCTAGAAGATAAGTATTATATTTTATATAAATTATATATGTACATATATACACACATATATGTGTGTGGTCCTTTAATTTGGTTGAAGATTTCTAGTTTTGTTTCCTTAGCTAAGAGTTTTTAAGTCTTTGCAGTGTTATACTTTATATGCTATGCTGCATATACAATAATAATAATCTCAGAAAAGTAAAATGATCTGTTCAAAGAATAGAATAAAAATAGCCTTATAAAATAACTCCGGTTTACTGTGAGACTTTTGTATTAGGTCATACTAAGCTCTTTGCATTAATGATTTCATTGAATCAATGCAACAGCCTAGATAATAGATTCTGTTATGATTCTTATTTTATGATGGAGAAACCATTGTCATAAGACGTATTGAGAAGAGTAGGTAAAAAGTTAGAGTAAAAAAACAATCTCTGAACCAATGTTTAACATATTCTTTTTAGTAGAGAAAATTTTGATAAGAAGGTAGCTAAGTATTTTGGGTATTAAGTATAAAATATTTAAAAGTTTTGTTTTGCACTGCTCTTACCAGGATAAAGAGTATTAAACATGAAATCATAATATAGTACTTTAAATTTATATGATCTTTATGCTCTTTCAAAGTTCACATCACCCTTCCTAAGTAGTTAAGTGGCTAACTTGATCAGAAAAACTTATTTCTTTGAATTGCCTATATTAGAATTTCCCAAAATGTGCTCTGATAGAATGAGAGAAAGTAATTTATAGTACATGTAAGGGAATGCATGGTCTGATAAATTTTGAAAATACTGTGCTAAGTATCAATACATGGATTTCTTTTCTACAGGATTTGTTCAAGTCTAAACATTGTGAGTGTACACATATTTTTAAAGAGAAAGAAATAATAGTATTTTCCAAACTTCTGGTTTTATACTCAACTATTTATGTAACTAATCTCAGAATGTAACATCTGGGATGTTTCATGGAACATACTCTTGAGAAATGCTCAGCGAATACCTAGGGTAAAATAATGTTATTTTTAATCCTAGGTTTTGGCCATCAATTCACATTGGCAACCTTCATTTGCCTATAGATTTGGCACTGTCATTCTTCAAAGAATAGCAGACATTTGTCCTGTACCTTAAACCATGAAAATTTTAAACTTTTTAAAATTTTAATTGTTCTATTAGAATTATGTGCTCTTTGTAATAAAGAAAAAACAGTAATTCTAAAAATTCCTTAAGAGGGTAATGTATATAATTAATGTATATAATTCCTTAAGATATATGTATAGAATATATATACCATATACATATTATACCATAGATATATGCCACATATAAAATACAATTAGGATAGTTTCATTGTCAAAAAATGTTATGAAACTATTTAATGAAGTAAGAACTTTCTCAAATTATGTTAAATAAGGACAAAAATATATACATAGTTTTATTGCAATATTATAAAAAAGCAAATGAAAACCAAAACCAGAAAAGATTGGAGGAAATAAAAACACCAAAATATTACCTTATTTTGAATAAATTAAAATCAAAATATGTACGTGCTACCACTTGTATTGTTTTTTGGGTTTTGAGTCTGGTGTTTGGAAAACCTAATTCAGAAGTAATGTTAAAATCTGAATGTGGTTATTCCTCTGGTTATAACTCAGACAAGTCAGGTTAGTCTTTTGTTTACTATTTTCTACAATTTTGAAAATGGGAAATATGTTTTACTTCCTCCTGTTACCAGAATTTTGTGAAGCCTCATGAATATATTTTTTTCTATTGTTTAATATGGGAGGTACTAATGATGTTAGCTACTCTGTGTTCTTGCCTTCTTCCTGCAGTTAAAGCTGATTTTTGGCCTCATGTGAGCAAGTACCTAAAGGAAAGTATTGTAAGGCTGTCCTAGGAAACCACTTCAAAAACTTACGTGGCACCATTTAGCCTAGGATTCCTCCAATTCAAAGCGCAACACCTCAAAGTATAATTTTCACTCAGAGAGGACTTCCTATACAAATCAAGCATATTGTAAACTACAGTAACCCGTTTTTCTTTTTCTTTAATTTTGTTGTCTATTTTGGGTCCTCCTCACTGGTCACCTGTTTGGCATACTGACCTCAACAGGTTTCTCTACATGCTTCTCCCAGTTTCTTGTCCTTTCTCCATTCCTTTCCTGTTCTTATCCATCTGCTGTTTTCTAGAATTGCTGTTCCTTGAGGTTCCTCCATTCTCCATGTACTTTTTCTCTTACTCCTTAACTCATGCTTCACACTAATAACCTGACTCCAAGAGTTGTAATCACTCACTTTCCTTTCCTACTCTGGAAGAGAGGAGGAACTACATTCAGAATGCTTATCTAAGCAATTGCACAATTCTGAGAGTATCGTTAAGAAGAAGAAATTTAGTGAAAGTACAACTTTTCTTTCATTAAAATTAACTCATTAGATGATAAGGATAATTCTGTACACTGAGTTTCAAAAGGAAAATAGAAATTATTTCCTCTGTTCAGAATTAGTTACAGTTCACAGTAGTCCCCTTTCTTCAGTGCTTTCTTCCCTGTCAAATTTTATCCACCAGTCTTTAATAAATTTTACTAAAACTTTACACATAAACAAGTTTTCTCTTGTTCCTCCTACTTTTCATGACTTCATCCCTTATTTATCATTGATACATACTATACTGATTGACTATGTGTTGTTAGTAAAAGGAATGCTCAAATAGCATGTTTCATTTTCTCAAGACTGTAAGCACCTAAACATTGCTACCTTATGCATATTTTTTATTTTGGTTAAAGTTCATATTGGATATAAAGTTAAACTGAAAAACCTTTGAGTCCCTCCTATTACTTTGCTAGGCTTAATTATTTGCCCTTTATTCTTTTAAGGCAGAGCTAGACTATTCCTCAATATATTCTGAACTATTTTATTTTATATCAAAGATAGTTCTTATTATTATGTACAGAATTCCATGCATAAATCAACTGTGTAGAGAAAGCAGTTCATATATTGTTTCCATGACACCATATTAAGTATATTGTAATGCAATTGCAATATTTGCCTTCTAACATTTCCTGAGAAAAAAATAGCATAAAGATTTTACCTTTCAGGTTTTTTCTTCCTAAATGTTATGTTAGAAGAATAATTCTCTGCTATCTTTTTACATAGCATATTATGAAAATAAAAAGCAGAGAATTAAGAAAAGTGATTACACCAAGTGGAAATGTATTGAGTATTTGGTACTTTTATTCAATGCTTTCAATTGTAGCACTGTAGCACTTTTTAACATTGAGATCATTGTGCATTCACACATTTTAAAGAAATTAATTTCACATTTTCCCAAATAAATATCATACTTTATTATTAGTTCTATGAAGCTGGGATATCATGCCTTATTTGTAATTGCTTTCTAACACAATTGCTTTTACCTAGTAAACATATTTATTGAAGGTTTGAAGGAATGAAGAAGCTGGACTCCTGCTACCAAAACTGGTAATCATGTTTTTTTTTTTTTTTTTTAAAAATTGTATTGTCTCATTAAAAAGAATTGTCTCTATGGATTATTATCCATTCTTTCTCTTTGGTCTGCCTCAGAGGAAGATGATTCTAAACAATGATTACATGATTCTTTGCTTTGGGGATATATTCCCACCTTCAAGAACAAATTCTGTGACATGAATAGTTTACAGTTTTGTCTCTCCTCTCCCTTTTTTGCCAAGCCTCTTGAAAGAGTAGGCTACATCTCTTTTACCTCACTTTTAGTTCAGTCATCACTTCACTTTATAACCTGGTTTCTGGGACCCTACTCTAGAACCAGATACCAGGGATTCCAGTCTCAGTGCTTCCTCTCATTAGCTTTATACACATAGACAGGTTTTGCAACTTCTCTAACTGGACACAAAACTCACAGAACTGTCAAGGAAGTTAATAATACATTTAAAATTTACTTGCACATTGCCTGTACATAGTAAATGTTCAATAAATAGTAGTTATTGTTACTGATCTGATTGAAAGTATAATAGGAACTTAGAGATGAAAAAAATTAGTGCAGTCTTAAGAATTATTTTTATTTCATTTAATCACTCACTGTTTCGATGGGAAATTAGGGCTTGAACCCAGATAGGTTAAGTAATCAAAGTTTCATAGAGGAAGTGATATTTGACTTGGATTTTGAAGGATAACAATAGCTTATACCTATTGACTGTTTACTGTGGGCCAGAGACAATTCTAAATGTTTTACATGATTGTTTCATTTAATCCTCAAAGCATTTGAGGTAGTATTTCAGGACCTACATTTAAATGGTTAATCTGAAGCTGGACAAGGAGAAAAGAAAGGAATGAATAAAAATGTGGAGACATGAAAGACATGTTGACTTCTGAAGATGGTGCTGAGACTTAGTAGCCAGAGTGAAAAGTTTGTATTAGGCAATGAGAAGAAAAAGTGTTGAGTGCAGTGAAGGAAAACCATGAGGCCTTGACAATCATAGCCAAAAGAATTGGCTGATCTGATAAAGAGAATTATAAGTAAATGACTTGGGCAGGGAGGATACAATGAAAAGTGGTTTTGGGCACACTGATTAGGTGTGAAACACACTATGAAACCCCGGAGGGCATAGCTTATACTGTGTTGATAATAACCCCAGGGACTTGCAGCCTCTACCAGCTACTAGTGGTTACCACTAATATTATTAGGAGGTACCAGTAGTTTCCTATCAAGCAGGGGCTTAATAAAGATTTACTGAAGTAGTGAGTGAATAAAGGACAATTGGATTGGATTGGAAGTTGTTTCTGAGTGAGAAGTGCTGAAAGCTCGGACTATGGTTAAAACAATAGGAATGGAAATAAGAAGGCAGGTCTTAGAAGCAATTTCAAAGAAGAAATAATTTGGCACATTTAGGACATAAACTAACATTTAGAGACATATTTTAGGTTTAACTTATATAGCAAACTGCAATGGCATAGCAGTTATATTTGTCACATATTTTTTTGTTTGAAGCAGTTAACTATATTTTCAACAAATTGAAATGAGTCACATTTTAGGGAGAGGATATTATAAGTAATAATTACTACCATAAAACTTATGTCTCTTTACTTTCCACTTTTACTTCCTCCAATCAAATTCTTACCAGTTTTATCTAATACCTAGAATGTTCTAGTATCTCCTCCTACTGAACTCTGGCCAAATAAACCTCACATTCAAACACACCTGACAGTTGTCTCCTCCTACCCTTTTCTTCATGCATTTGCCTTCTCTCATGAATACTCCCCCACCTTTTTTTTTAACCATTTAATTTCCATTTTCAATGGGAGTATTAATCATCCTTCATAAGCAAATCACATACTCTTCTCAATGATATCTGATCAACATGGATGGAACTGACTGCTTTGTTTCTAAACTCCCATAGAGGGCGTTCAACTGTTTTTTTGGTTAACCGGATATTCCCCTATAGGTATCTTAGTTGAATCTTCCTTCAGTGATGGCACCGTGTGTTCACTACTTATTCAATACACTAAAATTATTTTAGAAACTGCAAATCCCTTCCTAGCAAAGAGTAACCTTTTAAAGAAAGGTTGGTATCTTCGACTCCACTAATATCTCTCTTTTACAACATTGAAATTTTACATTGCTATTTTTGGGGATACTTAGAAATAAGAGGGAACTTTAAGTTGAGAATAGAAAAAGTGAAAGTGCAGGATTAATCATTTTTGTAAGAAAACTTTTGGTTGGATCAAAGAAGTTAAGGAAAATTAAATCTTAAAGTTCATTGCTGCATTCCTGTCCCAAAGGAGGGAGGAAAATGAACAAATGTGAAGCGTAGGACTCTCGCCTTTGGGACCCAGTAGGAACTGGGACTCAGAAATCCAGGGCATTGAGCCGGATGGACAACTTATGCAAGAAAATGTCTTGTAGTAAGCATATTAGGTGCAAAAAGGGAAACTTAATAAGCATAACCCTTAGTCCACTGTGGATGATGCTAAAATTTCTAGAAAACAAGGAATGTATTTGCACGGTGCCCATTATTACTAACATAGGCTGTGGAGGAAACTTAATGAAACTTAAATGTGTGTGTGCATCTGTTTCCTTGGTAGTTGACTCATTAGTTAAGATCCTTTTTTTTTTTTTTTTTTTTTTTTTTTGGTTCTATACAGTCTTAGATTCTTTAATCAACCAAATTCTACTACTGGGGTTTTCAAAATCTAATACTTTAGGCTGGAGAGGACTACTATACTAATGTTGAGCCAGTATTTTCAGAACTGTTAAACCTGACTAAATAGGTGTCCTATCCCACAGTGCAGTTGGCAATTCCTGAGGTTCCCAGGATGTGACATGTTCTCTCATGGCTTTGAGTCTCTGCACATACTGCTGTTGTTCCCTAAAATACCTTTCTTCTCTTCATTTTTGCAAGGTTAACCCATACTGAGCCTATATAATTTTTACTCAGATATCTCCACCAAAAAGTCTTCCTTGAATGCTTTCGTTAGAGCCACTCCCAATGGATTGGGTGCCACTCCTTGCCTGTTACCACAATAACCTGGACTTTCATCATAACACCTACCTCAGGTGTGGCAATTGACATCCACAGGTCCTACTCTCACTGTGTGAGCTCCTCCAGCCCTGTGGGCGCCAAGTAATCAGGGGCACACTTGGAAGGCTGAGGACTCGATAAATGTTTGCTCATTGATGAATAAAGGCATAGCCTCAGCATATGTAGATGAAAATGTAGATGAAAGTCACTGCCTCAAAGGTGAGCTGTCAACATTAGAGTTCTAGGATAATGCTGCAGAACTGTAATCTATGCAGTACCTGTTCCCCGCCCTGCCCCCCTTCCATCAAGTAGCTAAACCATCCTGGAAGACAGAAGTTTCCCTAAGTGCCTTAAGCTAACAGTTCTTGTCCAACCCAGTATTTAAGAATGTGATTATTTTTACTATGTGGCCCCCAGGGAGAAAAACAGACTAACAAAACATTTTGGTATCTCAGTGAATATATTCATGGTCACATTTTGCTGCCAAACCCATTCGAACAGTTTTTCTGATTTTTTGATATTCTTTTGGAAAGAGGTCTCTAGATACCATATGATTGAAATGGTAACAATATCACATTCATCTAAATCTCTTCTAATAATGCAGCTTTTCCTTGTATTCTGTTTTGGTCTGGCAGGAGCAAACTGCCAAAACCTGACAGGTCTTTACATGATTCAAATTTTTAAAAGTTTTTTTAAAGAAAAAAATCATAAATATAAGTGAGTCCATGCTCTGGTGAAGCATCGTCTTTGCATACAAACAGAAAATCACGAGTCACATATCAAGAAATGGCTCTAAAATAACCCCCCTTTCCACTCCCAAAAGGTTACATGTAACCTTTATATACCCGGTAATAATTATTCCTTTTGCTTTAATTGCAGAAAAGTGAAAGTGGGTAGATAAAGCATAGAATTTAACAGAAAAAACGCAGGGGAGGACCTACGTTGGCGCAGAATTGGATGCCTACCGGTTACACTAAACTCAGTAGGTGGGAAATTGACCAATGATTTGATGCAGAGCTAATATAACTGTTTTATTCGATCCCTCCCAAAAAAAAAAAAATGCTGGTAAAAGTTCACCCTACCTAACATTTGCCCCTAATTGCATTTGTATTTCTTGTTTTGAAGTCCGACAACGCCGCGATAACTAAGATGTGCCTTCACCTACTGAATTTGCCATCCGAGCGCAGCTTCTCCTGAGCGTCGCTCATAAACCCCATTCGAAGGCGCTTTGGTACCCCCTCCTCGTCGCCCCCACAGGCTAGAGTGACAGGTGCCCGGGCCCGCCGACCCCGGAACAAAAGCATCACCCCGAAATTCTCTCCGTTTCTTTCGGAAAGCTGGCGCGCGCCTGTAGATAGTTTTCCTGCACCTTGCCTGTCAGAAAACCGCGCAGGGAGCGAGGGAGCGTGAGAAAGTGCGCGCGCACGCGAGAAAGGGAGAGGAGGGCTGAGAAGTGGGGCTCCCGGCGCCCCAGCGCCCCGGCCCGCCAGTCCGCGTCCGGGTCCGGGAAGGGTGGGGGCCGCGAGCAGCGAGGCGCGGGGAGCGAGGCCGGCGGGCGCTGGGGGTTGGCGGGACGCGCGCTCCGTGCTGGCGCCCGGCCTCGAGCCCGCGCTCGCCACCGCCGCCACCCCCCCGCCGCCGCGTGCCCGCGCCGCTGCGCGATGCAGTGTGGGGAATGGCTGGGGTTGGCTGAAGAGCGCACAGTGGAGTTTTAATGTCCGCCATGTTGGCCATGGCGTATTGAAGAGAGCGAGCGAGAGAGGAGCGGAGCGGCACAGCTTCCTACCCTCCTGGCTGGTGTTAGTGCCCGGACGGCGGGCTCTGCGCTCCGCCCCTCAAGTTCCCGGCAGCGGTAGGCAAGTGGGGACCGAACCCCCGGTTCTCCATGATCCCGCTGGCCGGGGCCGTTTCCCCAGAGCGGAGAGGTATCTGCTGTGCCTGAGATGAGTAAACTGTCGTTTCGGGCGCGGGCGCTAGACGCCTCGAAGCCGCTGCCGGTTTTCCGCTGTGAGGATCTGCCCGACCTGCACGAATACGCCTCGATAAACCGGGCCGTGCCGCAGATGCCCACCGGAATGGAGAAGGAAGAGGAGTCGGTACGTGTTAACTCCCCTGTCCGACCCACCGCCAGGCCCCGCTCCCTCTGCTGCCTGCGGCGGCGGAGCAGCATACCCACACAAAATGGCCGCCATCTTCTCTTCGCCGCCGACTCTGTCGCCGGCCGGGCCTTTACTCCGCCTCCCCCGGCCTCGACCCCCGGCCGCCGCGGCCCGGCGGGGCCTCCTCTAAGGCCATCCCGCCGACCCCGGCCACTTGTACCCGGGTCCCGCGGAGTTCGGGAGCCCGAAAGGCACAAAGGGGTCACGTGACGAAGCTGCCGGCAGCCATTTTGTGGTCTTAGTTCTTGGGTTGGGCCTTGTGCATCCGGAGAGGGGAACGGGCTGGGTGGCGGTGGGGGTGCGGCGAGCCCGGAACCGACGAGGACCCGTCTGCAGGCCGCTCCTCGGCCGCTGGGTGGCGCTCTGGGGCCACCCCGGCCTTCGCGCGCTGCCGGCGCTGGGGAGCGCTGGTTCCGTGCGCCGCACGGGAATTTCACTTCCCTGTGGCCTAGGAAGCTTGTCCGGCTCACTGCAGCCCCCACGTGGAGCCTCAGGGGGGCATGTAATGTTGACTGCAGATCCCTAAGACTTACCCCCTCCCCCGCCCCCCGCGGCGAGTATCGGAGGGTACTGCTGGTTTCCCCGGACGACTGACTTTCATAGAAGATAAGACTTAGTCATTGTCGTATCCTGTCCGGACTTTTGCATCCATCCCTACCCAGTGCTAGTCGGGCAATAATAAACTAACTATTCCTGACTTTTTCTTTGAGCCTTAAAAATATATTAGGAGGTTGGGTGGGTTTCTTTTTTTTTCTTTTTCTTTTCTTTTTTCTTTTTTTTTTTTTTTTTTGGCAGTCAGTGGCTCTTCTAAAGCCTGCAACTTTGTTACTGTGTAGGCGTGTGTGTGTTTGATAAATTTAAGTTCGCCGCCTTTCTGGTTTTTCAACACAGAGAAAAGACCCCACTTTAGATATTACAGATAAAATTTCGTAGGAAGGTGCTTTCGTGTTCATAACCGAACTGAAGCGAAGTGACTTGATTCGCAGAAATCTTAACATTGAATAACTATACAGGGTGGGTTACAGTATTTAAATGTTTACAGCTAATAAACATTTTAGTAGTTGTGGCTTTAGACTCTTCCTCTCATTTCCCCATTCTTGACAGTATAAAATTTGATGACTTCTAATCCTAAGGAATTGCATACCTTGGTTTTCAGATACAGCCACTTAAACAGGGTGCAGTTTATTGACAGTTCGAGGAAATCAAGGAATCGCTGGATTTGTGTACTACAGTTTTACCGTGGAAAATTGTACTGTAATGTCTATTTGGTACTGTAAGAATTTTAAATGTAGAAATTATGCTTTGTAATGTTGACTTTGAAAATAAAACTGTTTAAACTGTTTGGGTTGTTTTAACCTTTAAAATAGCTGTGACAGTTCAATGTTACTTTTGAGGGTGGTTTTAAATCTTAACTTTACAGACAAGCTAAGTTGTATGTAGTCGTTGAGATTGTCTAGTGTAAGTACTGACTTTCAGCACATTACGAGACAAAACCTCTTTAATTTCTTTTACTTGTATCACCTTTAGAGTAGAATGGTGTGCCGTGTGTTTATTTTTAAAATAAGTGATTTGTTTTTAAAAATTAAAGTACTTGTGACTGCAGAATCTTGTCTTTTGGTTTTATTTTTGTTTCTGTTTATAAGTTTTGCAGATAATACTTTTACACTGCCCTGGAAATTAATTTGTAGTTCTTGTTTTGCAGCCATATAAGGAGGAGGGAGCCTAAGTTAAAGAAAAATAACAGTACAGTACAGTTTAGAAATTTAGTTAGGTCTTCTGTTGATAATACTTTGGACAGTCCTGAGAGCTACAACCTGAAATCACAGTTAAACTCAAGTATCTATGCTTGTTAAATTTAACAGATTATTTTTGTTTGCTGAAATAATTTTACATTCCATAATTACGGATATAATAGATTTCTGACATGTGGAGTTCCTGGTTTTGAGGAATATATGGAACTTTTTGTATTCAATCAAGTGTTTAGAATTTGTTTCACATCACAGCCATCCAAAACTAAGGTCAGTGAAGCATAGACGTCAGGAATAGATCCTGAACTTTAAGTGCAAATAGTGGCAGGTAAACAGCTACTTCACAGTGCTGTGGTTCATGCTGTAGCATTAGTAGGCCATATCAATCACAATATTGAAAGTAGCACATTGCTCAATATTGAAAATGTATAAAGAAAAAGGGCTAGCAAACTTGCCTTTTTACACTTTAGTTATACTCTTTGGTTGGAGTAATCTAGAACCTAAATTGTCTGGTTTAAAGAAAATATCCTATGTTGATCTTGAAAGATGAGGCAAATTTGGATGAGAACAGTTTTGTACACGGTCTTTTAGGAAAACATTTCGTGATCAAAGTGAAACTGCAAAATTGTTGTGCAAACCATACAAAAGTGATTATTGCTTTATTTTGTTTCTTTGTAAATTTGCTGGAAATCCTAGGATCTTAACATTGGGGAAATAACACTTATTAGTGTACTCCCATTTAAACAATTTTAATACCGAGCTGAACACTGACCCGATTAGGCCTCCTTAATTTTTAAGAAATGTTAAATAGAAACCCCCCACCATCAAATGTTACTTAATCAACTTTAGAACTTAGTTGTTTTTTAATATTTGTAGTAGGATTGAAGTAAACCTCCAAATTGTAGTAAATGGAAGAGTTTATGTCAGATGTGAAGGAGTAACTGAATTAGTAGAAGGTAATTATAACTTGCTAAATCAACAGGTAACAGTTGATGAAGGCATTGTGTTTAATGAATTACAGAATTTTCAAATCATATGAAATGAATGAGATACAGCTCTAAATATGAGATAAATGAGTCCTTTTGAGACTGCTGCACCATTAAAATATTTGAACATCCTTTTAAGTTTAAAATTAATCTGAACTTTAGGACTGCAATTTTAAATTAGAAATGTTAAAATATTTAGTGCCAGAGCTTTACTTTTAATTGAAAGGGTAGCTTTCCCAAGATATCAGTAGTATCGTTTTTACTAAAATTGACTTATTTTGGCTAAAATTGAGCTTTATGTTGCAGTTCCTCTTTATGGAAACTTCTCACTTTAAGAGACATTCTGAAAAAGCTGCATATAAAGTGATATTTAACAAATTGGAGCTACTTGGTTCCTGTAGTAGTAGTTTGATTTTTTTCATTGAGTTATCTAGGGTATGTGGCTGTACTTACAAGAGACATTGACTTAACTTTCCCTCTTGCCTGACTGGTTTGAGGGGGATATGCAATGTAATTAATATGTTAATATCACAGTAGTGTCTCCATAGTGCCCTGCACTGTCATCTTTGAAGTTTAGAAGTATGGTGTAGCCATCATAATCCAACACCTTGTTTTAATGGGGTTCTGACCAGAAAAAATAATTTTCATGCACTTTGCTCTTAAAACTACGTTTTGTATTACTGGTCCAGTACATAATGTTATTAAACCCAAGTTAAGAAACATTTATAAAGTGGATGGGTATTTTTTGTTTTTAATTAGGGAGAAGTTGGAAATGTGTACGTTTTGTTTGCTATTAGAAAAAAGTCAAGCATTGAATTTTGAAAACTTGGTAAAAATTTAGCTTTTCTAGTTTTCCATTTTACAAAAATAAGTTTTAAAGGTTTGGTTTCTCATTTTAAAAGAAGAGCCTTTTTTTCCTTTCGTATTTTGTAAACCAGTATTTTTAGTTCTTGAAGGTGTAAAAATGACTCTAGAGTGCTCCGTTCTCTCCACTGTCCTTTAAGCAAAGCAAAATATGTGGAATCTAAATTATAGCAGAAATGAAGTTTAGCTTTTACAAGTTAAGATTGATTTAAAAAAGGAATTAAGAGTATTGGGGGTTTTGCATTAAGTAGCAAGGAACTAGTCTAACAGCAAAGCTGAGAAGCAACAATAAAATCTAGGTTAAACTTTCTACCCTGCTCAAGATACTCTTGAGTATAATTTTCTAAGCTGGGGTTCTGAAGGTTACATGAAAATGATTCTACATGCCTATTTTACATAATAGGCATGTAAAATTTTGTGATCGCATACATTTCTAAGGAGTGTCATACTTGTCATCAGTTTCTCTCGAGGTACTGGTAACGAGCTGTTGTAGAAGCTCAAGGTTAAGATTAGTCCCAGAAATATTGGTAATTTTTTTCCAGTATGGCAATTATTATGTGGACTTAATGGAAGGGTAATTGAAAAATAATAAAGGTTGTAGTTAACTCAGGAGTGGACTGAGGATTGTTGACTATGGAAAGTTCCTAGGTGCTTAGTGTTAATATTAAAACTTTTAGGTATACGATTTAATAATTAAAATTTTTGATTGATTTTATTCTAAAGTAGTAATGAAAATTAATAAGCATGCCTAAATGGTGTTTTGTGGGTACATTTGTGTTCTTTAATGGAATTTGTGCAGAACTACCTCTTAATCAACAGAACTTAGTTAAAAGTACCATATAAACATGGATGGCTTAGATTTCATAAGCAAGTAATAACTTTTTATAACTTTTGCTTATAGGGTGTACTGGGATTAGATATTGTTAGCCATTCCTAATACTTAAAATGAGCTATTTTTTTTAATATTTTACATTTTACTGCATCATGGTATGTAGTAATAATGGTACAGAATGTGTGTATGTCTGTACATAAATAATGACAGGAATTCTGTTTGTATGTATGATGATGTGAATTCTGTCTACCTTTAAACAGTTTGCCTGAAAAAGTGAGGGTGCTTGTTATCTGCAATTGATTATAACATTAATTTTAAAGCAGAAGAAGACAGCTTGCAAGGAAAGGGCGTTGATGTTGTCATTTGGGTATAAAATGAATTGAGTAGTGCAAAAACTATGAAATACTTAGAGAAATAGAATCAAAGAGAGTAGGGATTTTAAAGAAACTTAGTGTATGAATTATGATATATACTTCATTTCCTGTAAGAATAAATCAGTTTGGGGGGAAATCAATGAGAAAAGTAATTCAGATCTTTTAAACAACTTACTAGAACTCTTTATTTTAAAAATTATTTAAATTATTTAAAGCTGTGTTGTCTTTCAGCACATTTATAAATTGTAGCAGCTCTTTCTTGACCAAGCTTGTAATTGCAGATAGAGATTTTGAACTAGTAACAGTAATTTAAATTTAATGGATATCCAACTTTGCACCTTAATGTGAAGTGAATTTTCCCACTAGCCTTGTTGTAGTGGGTAGATAAAAACAAACTTGTAGTTAATAAATCCATGATATATTACCTGAGTTGTAGCCTTGATGAGTGGGTATATAATCAATTCTATAAAAAGAGAAAACCATCCCATAACTGTGTTGTTATGAAGGTTATCTTTATTTTTTTAAAAGATTTATGCATTCAAGAGCTGGGGTGTAGCCCAGATGTGGGGGTGGGGTGTTGTGTTGAGAGGCTTCATTCTGGAGACATAGTGGGGAGCAGAACAAGTGGATCTACTGAAATACATTCCTGAGAGAGCAGTGGACAAAACAGGAGAGGTCTGCACCGTGTGTGTTAGCTCCCTGGCTGGGGATCAAACTCTGCAGCCTATAGCTTCGTAGTGCTGAGAATTAACTTCTTGCGCCACCGGGGAAGCCCATGAAGGTTATCTTTAAAGCATGCTTCAGCTTCAGATATGCTTTGTGACATAGTTTGCTGAATTTTGTGGCCCCACAAGCATCTTACTGAATGAACATTAGCTTCTTTGCATACTAACAGTATCCTGAACTATCTTAGAAGATAATTCTGAGACATAACTGAGGCATGATTTTTAAGTGCTGTACAGATGATTTTCATTGTTATCCAAATAGGAATTGAATGTTTAGAATGGCCCTGCTTTTGGTTGATGCTCAGAAGCAATATACAGTCCCTTGTATTTGGATCTGTCTGGTATAAATATGTTAAATGTGTTCTCTGTCCTTGAATGAGTTGTATGATACAGATGTGAAAAATGTTTCTAATTCACATAATTATTATTTGGGAAAAGCATCACACGGGCAGTTAACTGTGGTCTAGTTCAGCTTCTGACTCTGGGCATGTAGGCTCCCAATTACCCAGGTTTTCTTAACTGCAAAATGAAGTATGGCTGTGATAATTTCCTGCTGTAATGGGTATACTATGTTGCCAACTTATTGAAATCTGTTTCCAAATGTATTTTATAGAATAGAATTAAATCTTGAATTACTTTATGACTAATTCAAGTTTATGACTTTGTTTGCCTTTATATTTGGTTGTTGGAAAAGGCATGACATTTTTTCTGTTTTCTTTGTAAAAATGGGTCATGACTCTTCCAACAACCCAAAATAAACACAGTTTACAGAGAAGTAAAGATAGTCAGGGTGCATGGATTATTGTTTGCAGTTTAGTCTAGACAGTCTCAAACTTAAAGAATAATTGGTTGTCAAATCTTCTATTGTTGGGAGTATTTGCAATTTGTTTTATTTAGAATGTTATAGAGATAGTTGCAAATTGTGCTTTACCTGTAAGAATAATAGAGTCTGAATGTGGAAAAAACTACAAATATGGCTGTTTTGAAGTCGAAAGCTAGACTTTTAGCTTGTCCTACTAGCTAAGTGGAGATATTTGAAATGAAATATGTTGTACAAGATTGAGAAAGCAGATAACTTTTTAATACACTTTTGTAGCAAATAGTGTGCGTTTCTGTGTGCCAGGGATTATTATAGGCCCCATGTTTACAACAGTGAATAAACAAGATTCCCTTTTTCATGGATCTTACATTCTAGCATATAAACTCTGAGGGTAAGAAATTTTTTTGCTTTATTCACTGACATGTTTTCAGTACCTGAAATAGTCCCTCACAGTGTTCAGTATTGATTGATTGAATGCCTGAATTCTAATGGGAAAACAGACGGAATCAAAAACAGATGGAGACTATATAGCTGTAACATGGCAATGAAATGGAACAATACATAATTTCATGTGGAAGGAGTACCATAATTTATAAACTGTCCTGGGGCTCAAGTAGAGGAGCTGCTAGAGTACTTAGAAAGTGAAGATAAAAGTGTCTCAGGAAGGAGGGGAAGTTAGTTATCTGTATCCACTGAGAAGATATGGGAAAGTGACCACTTAATAGGATTAGATGTGTGCCATTGGTTCATTTTTATTTTAGGGAAGTAGTGAGAAGGAAAGCCCAATTGGAGTAGAAAAATTGATGAAAGATAAATAAAAGGGTCACAGCAAGTGTAGATGACTCTTTGAAATAGTTCTGCTATGAAAGAGAACAGGAAAAAATTAGGTTAATAGCTACAAGGGATGGAGGAATCAACAAATGGTTTCTTTAAAAAATGAGTTAGAGGCCTCCCTGGTGGCACAGGGGTTAAAGTCTCAGCGCTGTCAAGCTATCACCAGCAACTAAGGCATGAGCATGAGTTAGATCCCAGGCCAGGGAGCTAACCCACATGGCTCAGCAGACTCTCTGGTCTCACCCCCTGCTCCCCTCAGCAGTGTATTTCAGTAGATCTGCCTGTTCTGCTCCCTACTCTGTCTCTGGTGAATCCTCTAACCCCCCACCCCCACACCTCTGACCTACACCCCAGTTCTTGTGTGCATAAATAAGTAAAAATGAGTTAATGTCCAGGAAACACAAATGAAGGGAGCAAAGCTGAGCCCTAGATTGCCCTGGTCATCGCTAGAGTTTTCATACTATAGCATAGGTAGGTAAGATCCCAATAGAGCCTGACAGCCTCCTTGAAGAGACAGAGAATTTAGAATTTGAGGAGACCGAAGTGGCTTCAGAGCAAGGAAATATATGTAGTGATCCCCTTGACTCTGACTGAAAACTGATCTGAACTTGTCTGTGAGAAACTTTGGAGGCCGGGGAAAAAGCGCTAGTAAGAGGAACATTTCTGGGAGCTCACAGAGCTCAGGAATATGTTGGATCTTTACTAGCCAAAATGGAAAGACATTGGTCTTCAGATAAGAGTTCTCAGAAGGGTTATTCTCTTAGTAATGGGACCAGATTAGCTCTAGACTAAATACTTTCTAGACTTAAAAGAAAGATTAAACACTGACCTCAAAAGGATCAAACTAATTTCAAATAACATCACTGTGCCCTTGAATAAAGCCAAAAATGTTTAAAAGTATACTGAAAGATCCTACAGGATAACTCAGTGCTAGGAATCCAATACCAGGCATGCAGAGAAGCTTGAAAATATAACTGATAACTAAGGGGAAAAAATCAACACAGGCATAGAAATAACCCAGGTAATATTAGAAGACAGAAATGTTAAAATGGTTATTATAAACAAGTTATTAGAAATAGTATATAGGGACCTCCCTGGCGCAAGGGGTTAAGCACAGCACTACAAAGCAATCCACAGCCTCTGCAGCACAAGTTTGATCCCCTGCCAGCCAGAGAGCAACCCCACAGGGCACTGTAGACCTCTCCTGTTTCACCCTCTGCTTCCCTCAGCAGTGTATTTCAGTCAGTCAGCCTGTTCTGTTCCCCACTCTGTCTCTGGTGAATCCTCTCACCCCACCCCCACACCTCTGGCCTGTACCCCAGCTCTTATATCCATAAATAAATATATCTTTTTAAAAAAAAAAACAGAATGGTATCATTAAAAAGGAAAAAACAATCCTATCCCTCTTTTGCTCAAGGATTTTGGTCCTAAAAACAATCAGTATTTCTCTTGGATCGATTTCATGGAAGAATTAGTCACTAATTAGAAGAGAAATTACTTTTCCTTTTTATTATTTTTTTTTTTAAGATTTATTTTATTTATACAAGTACTGGGGTACAGGCCAGAGGCACGGGAGGGTGTGAGAATTCAGAGACAGCAAGGAACAGAGCAGGCAGACGGCCGAAAACACTCCTGAAGGGAGCAGCAGGTGAGACAGGAGAGGTCTGCCGCGCTGTGTGGGTATCTCCCTGGCCAGCCGGGGATCAAACCCGAGCTGCAGAAGCTGTGGACAGCTTCACAGCGTTGCACTCAACCAGCTGCGCCACCAGGGAAGGCCTGCCTTTTCCTTTTCAAAAGTACAGAAGGCAGCTGCAGGTCAGTTGGTACAATGGATAGTCAATAGATGAGGTAGTTTATCTTATGATTCTAATTACTCTATGAAGTAAGAGATGAGGTCATCACCTCAGAGTGAGGGAGGAACCTTAAGAGACAAAGGTATGTATGGGAAAGCTAACTTGCTCGAGAAATGTAGTATACTTGATTAACTAAGTGAGGGCTCAGTATTTGTGATCTTTGGAAGTGAGGCTCACTTGGGTTTCTTTAGGGTTGAGGTCTGCTGAGCAAGTACAAAGAAGGAAGAGAAGAATGACGGGATTTAAAATATTTGTGAGGTAGATTGTTATGATAGACCATGAGATATTTACTGGATAAGCAGAAGGGAAGGCATCAAGAAACTAATGAGTAGGGCAGTTGAAGAATTATTGGAATAGAGGGCTCTGGAATAGATACATTAAAGTGGGAGTGCTGAAATAGGTGAAACTAAGGAGGTTGGTTGTGAAAGAGTGAGATGCTTGAATTTAGATTTCAGCTGTGACACAATTACAAGTGAAGGCAAGACCATAGGGTATAACCACAGGAAGGGTGGCTGATGTGGAATAGAGGAGATCAGTGTGAGTGAGAAGTTCATAGTCTTAGATCCAAGTAGATAGGATCCCTGAGAATGAGGCCAGGAGTGTAGTAGTTGAGAAGAATGAACTCTGTGACCAAGAGACTTTATATAACAGCTCTGGGAAGAGAGTGTGAACTTCTGAGAGATTAGATTTTTTTTTGAAAGGACAGCAATGATGAAATGGTATGGAACTGGGGAGTGGGGAAGCGTGGAGGCTGAATGTGTCCATAAGTATGTGGAACTTGGAAAAATGAAAAGCTGTGTGGAAGGAGTATAGTTTCACAAAGACATTGCTAGACTTCGCTTGGGGCAAGGGCTGCGGGAACATTAAATGAGACTATAAAGAAGAGTTTACTGATACATCTTTATTCTGGAGAACAGAGTGGAATGGGTTTGGAAAGGTGGGGGAAGGTAGGAGGTTGAGTCAGATTAAGGGCTACTGAAATCAGAATGGTGATAGCCTAGGCTATGCTGCTAAGTCTTGAATTCCTAAATAGATACAAAGAATAATGGGATATATCTAGCCAACTTCATAGGAACAAACAGTTCTAGTTACCTTCTGCTAGATATTCTGAATTACATGGGGCCATTCCTCAGCCAGAGATGGTATGATTAATTAGCCTGAAGGGAGGGCAACTTCACTATATAGAAGCTGGTGACTCAGTGACCTTCCAGGAGTATCTGTCACCACTCCTGCACAGTTGTATAAATACTTTTACAAGGAAGGGTTTTGTACAGCACATTTGCTTCAGGATCTAGTAAGTGGGCCACTTTAGAGTTATTGAACATATGAGAACTCATTACTTCTGCAATGGTTCTCAAACAGGCATTGTAACATTCTTTCGCCTTCAGGACATTATAAAAATTGGGGGGATGGTTTTGAATGTTACAATTATTAGGAGATGCTATTGGCATTTGGTAAGAGGGGTTCAGGAATAATGTAAATTCTACCATGCAAAGAATTAGCCCACAAAACAGAAAATTGCCCATGACTTTCGACTGTCCCACAGACCATATCGTTTGGTAAAATTTATATTTATAAGTTATTTGAGTCTAAAACTTGATTCCACATTATATATAAAGTTATATTTCTACATACAGTTTGATATATATTAAATTTATATACTGTGACTAGTATATAAATTAAGGGAATGTTGTACTTTATTTTGTTCAGAAATTTTTCAGGAGATACTACCATTTTGGAAATAACTGCATCATTTACTTCTTTTTTTATATTACAGGTAGGTACTTGATTATTTGAAAAATGTGTATAAGTGAGTAGTGAAGTAATTTGAAAAGAGAGAGCATTGGGCCTGATAGGTATGCAACAACTATTTTTCTGGATTCAAAGCGAGCATAGCACTAGGTTTCAGTTAGCTCAGTATGAGAGTTAAATGAGATCCTGTGTAAAGTGGATTACTTGGTGCCTAAAGATACAGTGTAAGTGCTCAGATATTTTCTAATTATTTTAGTTTTAGTCCTTGGGTGATAGCAAAATATTTTAGGCAGGTTTTTAAATTTTCAAATTTCCATCTTAAGTAATTTTTGTTATGATGTTTTGATAGTGAGTGGATACTGATCTATATACACACCTAGTTGTATTTGTGATAGAATTTGAGATAATAGTAAAGAAGGAATTAAAAAACGTGGCCTTAAATGGACAAGAATGTCACCTCAAATGGATTGTTTTCTCAACTTACTTTGCCAGTGGATACTTAAATGTTTCCTAGAAGATGTCTAAGATACATAAAATGTGATTTGAAGAATTTGTCAAATGCAGAAAAAAATTTAGCAGATTTTGTACATTTTAGTTAGCTCTTAAAACTGCTTTTATTAATCTGTTAAAAGATTAGAATGTCCTCTTATTTAAAAAAGTTTATATTGTTAACTGGTCTCTCTACTTCTAGTTTTCAAAACTGTAACCCCCTTAAAGTTATCAGGATTTTTTTCCTTTTTTTTTAATATGAGTCCATTTGTTACTTTGATGTCTAAAATCTTAAATTACTCCTTTTCCTGATAGAATAAAATGCATAAACTACTAAATATGGTTTACTGGACTCTACATTATCTGACCTTTATCCCTACTTTGTCTTTTTCCTTTCCCTTCCTTAAAACCCTGTCTTGGTTATATTGCTTCATAACATATTACTCTTACACTTAGCATCTTAAACAACACTATCTCATATAGTTTCTGAGAACTAGGAATCTAAAAGAAGCTTATTTGAATGATACTAGTTCAGGGTTTTCTTCAAGGTTCCAGTAAAGCTGTTGGCTAAGCTGTTGATTTTTAAAGGCTGAGTGAATCTAGAGAATTTCTCTTCTTAGCTTCACTTACATGGTTGTTTGCCGCAGTCCCTTCCTGACAGGTCTCTCTTAAATTGAGCTGCTCTATTGCTGTCTCAGTGTCCTTGCAACGTGGCAACACTTCCTTCTGAGTAATCCCTAATGAGCATGTACGATAGAAATCACAGTTTTTTATGACCTACTTTGAGAAGTTACATAGCACCACTTTTATCATACATGTTTCACACTAGGAGGGAACTACACAAGATTCAGAGCTAGGAGACGAAAATCTTTGGAGGCTACCACAGTCTCCACATGCAAAGTATTTCACCCCTCCCAAAGCCAACACTCCTCCATTGCCTTAAGTCTCATTCCTTTACTGTGTCAGCTCACATTCATCCACATTGATTTCAGGTACTGTTGGAGACTTTGCATGTGTAGTTACTTAAATACAGCTTTCAATACCCATTCCTTCAAGTTTAAAGCAATGGCGATAACTGCTCACACCACCCGCTCCTTTCAGACTTAGGATGGCCACTAAAAAATCGTTCCTGTTCAGAACGACTCACAGGCTGTAGCGTTTAGCTTTTCTGAAGTTGAGTGAGGCAAATGTTGGCAGTTGTTGCTTAGTTAAGGGTCACTTCCAAGGTATAATTCACCAAAGGCGCTCAGCTTTGCCCTTTGGGCATTTGGTTCTGCCCTCTTTTCATCCTTCCTTTTTCATGAAAGGTAGCACTGTTTGCTACTAAGTTTCCTTAGCTTCTTTCCAACTTCTCAGGACTCTGAAGTCCCCTTTTCATTTTGTATTGTCTCTGTTTAAGTTCAAACTAGCAGTGTTCCTGAATATATAATTTTTCAAAACTTTGTGGGTCTTTATGGATTTTATTGGGGTCCATTCCATTAGCTGAAAGCCAGATTCATAAATCTCTTTGAGATAAGTCTTTTACTACCTTGAACTTAATGTAGAGCAATAAGTTCAGCTTCTTAAAAGCCTCATTGTTTGATTGAGAGAATCTTTGAAGTACATAGTTCTAATTAGCAAACATTTTGTAAAACTGAGTAGTTCTCTGAAGCAAGGTCTTTGATCTCAGTTTCTGAGATCTTAACAAAACATTTTATGGTTACTCCCTCAGCTTGTTTTTTAGACCTTGTGTTTCTGGTGGCATTCTGCATATAATCTTGGCTTAGACTCCATTTCTAAATTTTAGTCTTGTTTGCAATCTAGAGACTGCAAATTTTCAAAAGCATCAAGTCCTGGCTCCTCTTTAACACTTCTTCACTTAGTTTATTTCTTCTCATTTTTTACCATATATAGCAGTAAAACAGGCAGCACTTTCAACTCTGCTTGAAAATCTCCTTAGCTAAATCACTCAGTTGAGTAGGTGATTTTTTTTCCCTACTTTTCACATAATTAAACGTGACTGTTTAAACTCTTCCCCTTCTTGACAGGGGTACTCCTTACCTACTTTTCTGTCCTTGCCTACAGCCTAATGAAACTTCAGGAGGTTTAATTAACAGCTTCTTCAGTGATGCTGTCCTCATTTGGTTTTGTTTCAAAGCCACTCCAGTATTTTAGACTTTGTTATGCATTGGGGACTCTGAGTACCAACATATGTTATCTATTTCTGTGTAACTATTTTTCCAAAATTTAGCAGCAGCTTAAAACAACAGGCAAAGGCCTCCCCGGTGGCGCAGCGGTTGAGCGCTGGGTTGTGAAGCTGCCCACGGCCTCTGTGGCGCCGGTTCGATCCCCGGCTGCTCCCCGGCCACCGGAGGAGGGTCCCACATGGCGCGCAGACTTCTCCTGCCGCCCACTGCTCCCCTCAGCAGTGTACTTCGGTCCTTCAGTCTGTTCTGCTCCCTGCTCTGGCTCTGGTGAATTCTCTCACCCTCCCGTGCTTCTGACTGTACCCAGTGCATGTATAAACAAAACAAACAAACAAATAAATAAATAACATGCCTCTATTAAAAAAAAAAAATCTATTAAAACAACAGGCAATAAAACTCAGTTTCTGAGGATCAGGAATCTAAGAACAGCTTTACTGGGTGCATCCCACATCAGTGTCTACAGAAAACCCATTCCGGATTTGTAGTCATCTCAGCTGAAGAATCTGCTTCCAGGCTTGCTCACGTCCTTGACCAGAGGTTTCTGTCCTCATCATGCAGCCCTCTCCGTTGACTAACTGCAAGTCTTCACAACCTGACATCTGGCTTCCCCAAAGTTAGTGACCCAAGAGAAAGAGTGTTCAAATGAGAGCACCTACCACAGAGCTTCTGTCTTTTATATAATGTGGTCTTTGTGAAGTACCATCATTTCTACCAGCAGCATTACAGTGTGGGTGGGGACTATTATGTTTTACTTTCTATAAGAATTATGAGCCCCTTAAAGGAAAAGAGATTCCCCTTAAAGGAAAAGGAATGTGGCTGCCACGAACAAAGTTAACCTGCTAATACTGAATGTTCTCTTGGTTGCTCACCTGTCTTTGGTTATAGCTGCCCCTCTTTACCCAAAACGTTTTCCTTTCCCCCATGCTCACTTAACAAACTGATTTTCTGTCAACTTCTATGAATACTTCCTTAACTTAACACTTTCCAAGCCTTATTATAGCCGTGATCTTTTAGAAAACAATTTTATTTATATCACTGTTTGCTTTACTGCACTACACACCCTTTGAAAGCAGAAACAGTTATATCTTAAAGGCTTGCTATTGTTTGTATAGTCAAGGTTTGTGGAATTAATATCTATATATTCCTGAAAAATCTAGGTGCTTTATTTTTATTCTAAAATGGTACCCCACAGATGCATTTTAACTACTTTTGAGCTTTTGGAGTAAGTGAAGCTAATAAAGTGGGTTTTAAGCTTTAGTTTTCCTAAGACTGGAAAGGACATGAGACAGTCTAATAATTGAACCAAAATTTTAAACCAGAAAAAATGCTATGGCCTTTCCAAAAGTATATTTTGCCAAACACTGTGTTAAACATACTTATTTTATATTGTGTTGATTTTTCAAGTATTTGTAGAGAGAATAATGCTGGATATTATGGGGTCAGCAGATATCTCTTTTCCTTTAAGGGGCTTATAATTCTTATAGAAAGTAAAACATAATCAGACAACTTTTTAAGTCCCTATTGTAAGATCAGAAAAAAAATATTTACTTTGGGTAGAGTGTATGTTATCACTTAGAGTAATAAAACTGTAAGCCGACTTGCAACATTAAATTCGTGAAATGTCATTTCTACCCATTTGAAGTAAATAAAATGAAATAAATTATTTTTTCTGAAGTTTAAATTTCTCTTTTGATCTGAAAGCATCTCGAAAATCAAGATTTTGGTGACTGCTACCTTTCCTGAAGCTTCCTTTTTGTCTACCATAGTGACATCTTGGCATTACATATGAGAATTCTATATGAATCTTTTTCCCTTGGCTGAATTTTTCCTTTGTAATACATTTCCTATAAAATAAAAGCAGCCGTTTTTTGTGTATACCAGGAAATATTTTAGAATCAATACCATAAAAATACATTCCTTGATTCCTTTTTCTTGGGTTTTCTTATTAACTATTTTGACACATCTATTGAATTGTTATCTTTTGTCTGAACACTTGTGCTGTGGTCTTGCAGAATACACTTCGGAAATTCCTTCTAACCTCTGTAGTGCTGAAACATTTCTGGTTTTTTATTTTTAAAATGGGATCAAGTAAAGGAATGCTTGTGATAGGATTAACTTGTCCCCTGGTTTTTGTATTTTTAGGACTGAGTTTTTTCATGTAAAATTTTTCAGTGGATCCTTTATTCCTTTTTCATATCTACAGCTCCTGTTTCTCAAGGATGCCTAATACTTTTCATAACTAGTAAGAAACCAGTTACAATTCTGTCCTTTATTTCTGGATGCAGCTACCTTAAATCCTTTCTGGAATAAATCTTAAATTTATTGTCATTGTCTTTTTTTTTCCGTAATTTATTTTCTTACATCATTGTTCTCCCTTTAGGTGTAGTCACCATAGTTCCTTGTGCTCTACCCTCCCCTATTTTGATCCCTCTTCATCCCCTTCCCTTGTTTCAAGTCTGTGGTCAGCTTGCAAGTTTTGTCTTTTTCCTGACCATTTGTTCGGATACACCTTAAATTTGAGTTAAAAAACAGTATCTCATTTTTAAGGTTCAAGTCTAGAAATTCTAACCAGTATGCCATATCATTTGTGAAATAATGTAATGTTCAATATGAAGTATCTTGAAACAAGATGACCACTCATTTCTACTATATCCAGAAACAATAACACCTGGTCCCATTAGCAAGGCATTCTTGTGATATAAATTCTGTTATACTAACCATAACAAATTGATGTTAGGTTGTCCTTTCACTGTATTTAATGTATTCAGATTTATTGTGAATCACAATGCAGGAATTAGAGAACAAAGGTGAAGGTTCGGGTAGGGTAGAATAGTCTGAATTTTAAAAAAATCTATAGTGTTTAATTTCCTAAACAATTCAAACGTTAAAATCTCCATTGCTACCTCCCTAATTTAAGGTACTAGGATCTCTTGCCTAGATTTCCATACTTTCCTAACTAGTCCTCTCCTGGGACTGCATTTATTGCTTTATCCAGTATTCCTCAAACATCCAGTGGCTTTTGAAAACTCCTATCTCACTTCTGGCTAAAAGCCTGTAAAGAACTCTTACTGCGCTTACAGTGGCTTATATACTAGACCTTACATAATCTGATTTCTTATCACCTTTCTCGTCCTCCAAAACCTTTACATTTCCTCCAACTACAGGATCATTTTTCCCTTATTCCTTTGTTCTGAAACATTCCCCTACTGGTTGGTTTCGTATCTCCCATTGATCTCTCAGATCTTAGCTCAAGGTCACTTCCTTAGTTATCTGCCCATTAGGCTACATCTGTTACATGCTCCTGTAATATTGTAACAGGGTGGTCCCCAGGACCCCTCTCCCTGCCCTGTAACAATATCACATCTTTCTTAGCAATTATTGTTATCAACTTCCATTTCATTTATGTGGTTATTTGATTACTTTTACCACATGACTCAGCTCTAGGTTCCTTTAGCATTGGAGCTTAATGTCTCCATTAGTTGTTGAATGACTTGATTGGCATATTGTTTGTTTCTAGCTTACTCTATGCCAGACCTATGTTTAGAGATTGGAAGCATAACTTCCATGGTAATTTAGAATTACATGAGGATAATGATGGTTCTGTTAACTTTTTCTGCCATGTGGTTACTATAACTAGACAAATCATTTAACTACTAAACCTCACTTTTATCATTTGTAGAAGAAATTTGAACTCATTGATTTACAAGCTTGCCTCTTGCTGAGTATTTAGAGGTTAAGGGTTTTTCTCCACTTATCACATAGGATAGGAAAGATTGTGTTATGAACATATAATCCTACAGTCATAGTGGCTTTTTTTTTAACAAGGATGTCTTTCTTGCACTGTATTGTCCATTGGGCTGATATGGGGGGTTCTAGTCTACATGACCTTACTCTGTGATTCCAGCTGACTGCCTCTTCTTTCCAGAACATTGCTGGATGCTGTAATAGAAAGGAGCTCCAGAAGATCTCATGTCTTATAACAGTTATTAACTTGCTCTGGCCAGAAGTTACATGTCCCCTCATCTCACAACTTCTTGGCCAGACTAGTCATATAGCTTCACCTAATCATAAAGAGACCAGGAGTTATAGTTCTGCCATATGACCAGAAGGTAAAGAACAAAAATATTTAGTAAACAACGCTAATGAGAGATCTCTCCTTATGGTCAACCAAAGATTTAGATCATTCTCCTTCCCACAGACAATATATTCATCTCTTCCCCAGTGTAGCCAGTCTGAAAGTCCCAGCTACATATCATCAAGCTTGGATCTGGAGATCTGTGAACAAAGATCTGCATACCACTCAAACCTTCACCACCACCCTCACGAATACAAATACCCAGTATTCATTGGAATAAGAGAGACATAACCACAATAAATACTCCCATTTGGGTAGCAGAAGATTAAGAATTACAGTGCAGTCCCTGGTCCACAGCAACTCAGAAGCCTCACCAGATTGACTTTACCATGGCCTCCGCTCTCCTAGAGGGGCTCCCCAGTACATTCATTGTTTTTTGGGACTCTTGGCATTGTTCTAGGAGAGTTTTCCTTTTCTGTCTTTAGCCTCATCTGAAGTAGTAGGGAAATACACCATTTGAGGGTTAAAGTGGGTTTGTTTTTTTTTTTAAGATTTATTTATTTATACAAGAGCTGAAGTACAGGCCAGAGCCGCAGGAGGGTGTGGATTCACCAGAGACACAGTGGGGAGCAGAACAGGCAGACAGACTGAAAGCACTGCTGAGGGGAGCAGCAAGTGACAGGAGAGGTCTGCAGCACCATGTGGGTATGTCCCTGGCCGGCCAGGAATTGAACCTGCACTGCAGAGGCTGTGGACAGCTTCTTGCGCTCAACCCCCTGCGCCACCGGGGAGGCCCAAGGGTTAAAGTGTTTTACAGCCAGCTCCCTGCCTGTAAAAGATTGGAGACCTAACTATACTTTTAAATCAGATTTTAATCTAGGATTTTGATTTGTTTGTTAGCAGCCATTTTGTAGGTTTCTCTTTCCAGTTAGTATCCAATAGCTGTACTCAGTTCTTTACTAGATGTCTGTCTCCTGAGTGTTGGTACTATAATCTATTGATTTATGCTGGAAAAGCTACAACCTTAGTGTCTTTGTCTCTTTTTCCACTGAGCATTTTTTTTAATTGAAAGCATTGACCTTATCTCGCAGTTTTAATTGGGTCTCTGCGCTGAGAATTTTTAATCCATTCAAATGTTTTAACAGTATTCTGGACATATCCTTGACTTGAACTGTATTGCCCTCAAAGCTGAGGACTTCTTTTGTTGTTAAAAGTCAAGGGCCTTCTTGATTTTTAAATTTATGGCTTGGGGTTGAGAAACACTCTTCAATCAGAGCAAGTTTACGTAGTTTTGCACTCTCCCCTTTTCTGCTACAAATTGGTCAGGTATTTTTGTTTTGTTTTAAGTTTTTTTTTAAGTTTCTTTCTTATAAGAAAAACACATGGCTAAAAAACACAATGAGACCGATCAGAACATCATCTTAATGTTCAGTCTTTTTTTAATATATATTTTTAAGATTTATTTATTTATGCATACAAGAACGGGGTGCAGGCCAGAGATGTGGGGATTGAGAGGATTCACTAGAGACTGAGTGGAGAGCAGAACAGGCAGATGTACTGAAATAACATACTGAGGGGAGCAGCGGGTGAGACAGGAGAGGTCTCCATGTGGGTCCGCTCCCTGGCCGGGGATTGAACACGCGCTGTAATTGCTGCAGATAGCTTCATGGTGCTGACACCCAACCCCTTGTGCCACCAGGGAGGCCCCAATGTTCAGTCTTTTAAACTTCTTATAACTACAGGTTTTTTAACAAGAACATTCTCTGCTTTTCAAATTAGTATAACTTTTACTAAATATTTTGTAGTATATATATATATATATTTTTTAAGAGGCACGTATTTTATTTATTTATTTGTTTGTTTGTTTGTTTGTTTGTTTATACATGCACTGGGTACAGTCAGAAGCGCGGGAGGGTGAGAGAATTCACCAGAGCCAGAGCGGGGAGCAGAGCAGGCAGAAGGACCGAAGCACACTGCTGAGGGGAGCAGCGGGCGGCAGGAGAGGTCTGCGCGCCATGTGGGACCCTCCTCTGGTGGCCGGGGAGCAGCCAGGGATTGAACCAGCACCGTGGAGGTCGTGGGGAGCTTCGCAACCCAGCGCTCAACCGCTGCGCCACCGGGGAGGCCCTATTTTGTAGTATATATTAAGAATAGGCATCCCCCAGCCTCTGAGATGTTTCTTGCTTCCTGGCCTTCATACTAATGGCATCATTTCAATTTTTTTGTTGCAACAGTATCCCACTTCTGGGAATAATTTATGTCAGTAATGATAAAGTAGGTTATAATAAAATAACCTCAAAAGTTTACTTCGTATTCATGGTAAATTTTTTCATGGATCAGTTGGGCATCCAGGCTGATGGAGCTGTCAACATTCAAACATGGTAAATGGATTTTTTTTTTTTTTATGTTTTCACATCTTTCACTAGTAGTTAAAATACTCTCATCTACAAGTAATAGAAGTGGCTTTGACTCATAAATCATTGGCCAGACTTAGTCATCTTGCCCCACCACCAAAAGGGATGGCTAAAAAAGCACAATTAGAAATGCAAGCTTGGAAGATAGCCATAAATAACTTAATGGACAGAACTAAAGACTCATCCTTTCATAGTATTCATCTTTGTGTACTGGGAGAGAAAAAATGGAAAGAAATATGTTGGTTGTCAGGAAAGTCATGACTTATTTTTTCTATGCAAAAATGCATCATGAGGGCCTCCCCTGGTGGCGCAGCGGTTGAGCACTGGGCTGCGAAGCTGCCCGCAGCCTCTGCAGCACTGGTTCGATCCCCGGCCACCGGCGAGGGTCACACATGGCACAGCAGACCTCTCCTGCAGCACCCGCTGCTCCCCTCAGCAGTGTATTTTATCAGTCTGCCTGTTCTGTTCCCTGCTCTGGCTCTGGTGAATTCTCTCACCCTCCCACGCTTCTGACTGAACCCAGTGCTGTATAAATAAATAAATAAATCTTTTTTTTAAAGAAATGCATCATGACTTTTCCAACAGCCCAATATTTATTGTTTCAACTCCTTAGATTTCAGACAGTGTTGTGTTGCTAAACTATCCTCTGTCTTAGAGGACATTTGTGAACACAGATGTCTAACTTCTATAGACTTTGCTTATGTCTTCTGAGTTTGTCTTTATTGTATAAGAAATAAATTTTGCATCTGGCAGTGGTTTGGTCAGATTATACTACAAATATCTCAAAGGAAGGCATATTTTAGTTGTCATGATCAGGTTGAAGTAACCATAAATCTAAATACAGGTGTTGTAATATCAATCTTTCGGTTATCAGTTATTACTGGAAAGTTAATTTAGCTCTGTAGAACCAAAATAATAATAATTTGCTGTCAGTGTTTGCTACAGTTTCTTTGAAATGAGGTCTTGCTTAGGTATAGAAAAAGCAACTTAATTCTGATCAAATTTAATCTAACTCATAAAAAACTTTTAGCATGTACTTAATATTTTTGTAGACTTACCTTTAATATCTGGAAGTTTATTTGCTTGAGTTATTCCATCTCTTATGCTATGAAATAAGATGATTTATACAATATATGAGCTTAAGACACTCTGTAAGATGAAATATTTCTCTTCCCTAAATACCAACTAGAGATAATAGTTTGAATGTATTAGGACTAGACCTGAAACTGCTAAAGATGGGTATTTTGTTCAAGTTGTGCAATTATTTTCTTCTGTCTCCCCAGTAAAAGCTATTTATTTTCTCCCATTCTATAGGAAAAGGAAACCAGATTTATTTTAGGTAGCATTAAAAGGTTAAACCTATTCCAGTAAGTTACCTCCTATCCCTTGTGGGATGAAGAATGGTATAAGTAATCTTTGAGATGAATTATTGACATTAACTTGATCAGGAGAACTGGAAGAACACAACTTCCTTATTATTATGATATTTCATTTTCTTTTGTTTTTCACTTAAAAGTGTGTAGAGCTTATTCTTGTAAAAGCCAAATAAAGTAATTGATTATATTCACTACAGTGTGGTCCCTGAATTTGTTGTTTACAGTTTTTAAGTTCTAAGTGAGATATAATTATCTTCAGATGTTAGGGTTATTTTGTTAATAGTGACAGCTTGGCAGTAAAAATGGGAGAGTGAAAATGTCTTTTGTAGGATGAATATGAGAAGAGGTCTTTTTAAATTAGTTTTATTACTAACTTAGTGATTCAAATATAGCCACAATATTGCCATTTCTATGAATAATTTAGGCCATTATTTATTATAATTTGCATGTTATATTACTCCAGAATTTTATGGGCAGAACTTCATTTAATACTCAAAGCAACCTTTGATAACCTTTTCTGCTCTTTACTACTAAGTAAACAAAGGTTAAGTTGATTTCATTTATATTATGAAAAGATAGTAAGTATGTAATAGGTACTGTTTTAGACATCTACCTGCATTTCTTACCCCTATTTCCTTGAAGTTTAGAGAAGTTAAGTCCCAATTAGTGAATGGCAAAATTGATATTCCAGTCCAGGTTTCTGCCATCAAAATGTGAGCTGATATAAATACGTGTCTTCCTATTTTGTAGAGTATTTTAATAAAGTAAGAAACTATTTCCTTACAGTGCTTTGAAATATATAAGAATAATTTATGCTGTCAAATAACATTAATTTGAATAATTTAAAATTATGAAATAAATGATGTATCTCCATCTACTTTTGTGTTATTTTATTTTTTTTAAACTACAATTTTTTTTAAAGATTTATTTAGGGCCTTCCCGTTGGCGCAGCAGTTGAGAGCTGGGTTGTGAAGCTGCCAGCAGCCTCTGCAGAGCCAGTTCGATCCCCGGCTGCCGGGTGAGGGTCCCACATGGCGCGCAGACCTCTCCTGCTGCCCGCTGCTCCCCTCAGCAGTGTACTTCGTCATTCTGCCTGTTCTGCTCTCCGCTCTGGCTCTGGTGAATTCTCTCACCCTCCCACACTTCTGACTGTACCCCAGTGCTTGTATAAATAAATAAATAAATCTTTAAATATATATATATTTATTTATTTATGCATACAAGAGCTGGGGGGTACAGGCCAGAGGTGCAGGGGGGTGTGAGCATTCGCCAGAGCCAGAATGGGGAACAGAACAGGCAGATCGATTGAGGTACACTGCTGAGGGAAGCAACGGGTGGGTCAGGAGAGGTTTGCTGCGCCATGTGGGTTGCTCCCTGGGCGACCTGGGATCAAGCACGAGCTGCAGAGGCTGAGTATTGCTTCATAGTGCAGTACTTACCCCCCTGCACCACCAGGGAGGCCCCATTGTGTTACTTTAAACAAAGGGGGAGGAAGTTTGAGTGAGGAAAAACAATCACATGATTAATGTTTTGAGACTATCAACACCACTTTTAATTTTTAGCAATTACAGGAAGATGTAACTTCAGAAATAATACTGGGCATTTTATAGTTTTGGTGGAACCATGGAACTTAGTGTTAGTTAAGAAAAGGAAGAAAATTTTAAGAATTTTAGTTTTAGTCTGAAATGAATAATAAATACAATAATAAATACTATGTATGCACTATTCATATTCTAGCAGTGTTATAGTATTTTCCACATTTTTCTTAAACATGCACAAATCTTAGTATTCATAGATCCTGAAGGTTTATAAGTTTTAGATGAAGTATTAGTAAAAACTGCAAGTATAGCTACATCTTGATTGTTAAATTGACTGGTAAATAAATAGATAAATTGTTTTTCATCAGAGAACTAGTAATGGGCAACTTTAGACTAACTTGAGACTTGAAAAACCACTGAATAATTTCTAGGCCTTAAATGAATAGGAAATCTGTAGGATCTGTTGCCTGATTTGGAAATGGGAAAGTAGGAAATGAGAGAGAACTGGAAAAATCAAGACTTCTGGTATGTGTGAGTGTGAGTGATGGTGCAATTCATTGAAAAAGCTAATACAGAAAGGAACAGATTTGGAGAATCAGCAGATGGGCACATTGATATTGTGTAAAGCATAAAATGTGTCTGGAATATACATACATATATACAGTAAGATATAGTAAGATGTCTTTATGTGGGCCTAGCGTTCAGCAAATCTGGGCTGGAAATTAAGATATTTAATTGTGTTATTATTATATAAATGATAGTGAAATCCATGACAGTGGATGAAATTGCAAGAATGAGTGAGAACGGTCAAGGGCCAAGGATTAATAAGTCTTGGTATGGCTTTTGATATATAATCTATTCCAGATTATATAGACATGTTTAGCCATTGACAAGATTTTAAAGATTCAATGTTCTTGCTTTAGGGCATTGATCAGGGAAAAAAAAAAAATGAGAAAAATCTCAGAGGTGCAGGTATTATAACCAAAAATAAGAGCTTGTTTGAACATTATTTAAATTTTAAATTTAATTTTTAGGAAAATATTCCCATTAGGCTAACTTTTCTGAGACTCGAAAGCAACTATAATTTTAATTCTTTCTTCATTGTCAAATATCACAGTGAGTGTCAGGATTTCAGTAAGTATAACACTGACAACCCACGTCCAGAAGAATGCAAAGGGCACAGATATGGGACTTCAGAAGCAAGGAACAAAATTATACTTAATTTTCCCTAGGATTGTGTTTTACCATGCCACCTTAAATAAGTTTTAAATCCCAAATTTTTCTGCCAGAAGGAGTAAGTTGGCAAATACTTAACACTGAAGAGGAATAACACAACTGGACAGTTGCACTTATACCTTAGCAAAGCCTTTTACTGTTTTGCACTCTAGAAATAAAATTTTAGTGTCCTGAGCTTTACATGGGAGAATAGAGATTAATAGCCTTGGAATCTTTTACCATTTATTTCTTAGGTAAAATAACAAGTTCTAGAATGCTCTTTTTCTGCCAAGTAATATTGCTTTCTTCAACTATTTTAACTATACATTTTGAGTATTTTAAATACAAAATAGAATGTATTCAAGTTTAATTTTTTTCTTAATTATGAAATTCATTCTTAGTTTTCTGTGAAGTATATTCCAAACCAGCATAGTTTTATGTTTTACCTTAAATCTGATGTTTCACTGGTTCATTTATACAACAGATATTTATTAGATACTTGTATATGTTAGGCACAGTTCTAGACCTGAGGTAAGACAAAGCAAAAACAAATTCCTACCTTTTATGAATCTTATATTTTGGAGAGAGATAGACAATAAACCAATAACTAAATTCAACGTTTACTAGGAGGTAAGTGCTATAGAGGAAAGTAAGCAGGGTAGGGAATATAGGGGCTCTGAGGGTGAGAGACAAGAGAGTACGTATTTTTTGCAACATTTTATTATGAAAGATTTTAAAACATACAGTGATTTTGGGTTTACATTGACCACCCATATACCCACTAACTAGATTCTACCACTAACATATTCTACTTGCTTTATCATACATCTGTATATAATCCATTGATCTTAGTTTTTTCATACATTTCAAAGTATATTGTGTACATCATTGCATGTTTTCCTAAATACTTAGCATATACATCATTAGAATTCAATCTTTGTTTTTTTTCTTTCTGAGGTAAAATTTACATGTAGTGATATTCATATATAATTAGTGACTATTAACTAAATTTTGATAAGTTCATGCACTTGTACAACTCAGCCCCCCATTAAGTTATGGCTGGAGGGCCTCCCTGGTGATGCAGTGGGTTGAGCGCAGGTCTGTGAGGCTGTCTGCTGCCTCTGAGCGTGGGTTCGATTCCCGGCCGGCCAGGGAGAAACCCACATGGTGCAGCAGACCTCTCCTGACTCGCCTGCTGCTCCCCTCAGCAGTGTCTTTGGTCCGTCTGCCTGTTCTGCTCCCTGCTCTGCCTCTGGTGAATCCTCTTATCCGCCACGCCTCTGGCCTGTGCCTCGGCTCTTGTATAAATAAAAAATAAATCTTTTTAAAAAAAAAAAAAATATGGCTGGAACATTACCAGTATCCCAGAAAATTCCTTTGTTCCCCTCCCAGTCAATCCTAGCCTCATTCCCCAGAGGCAACTACTGTTCTGATTTTTTTTTTAACCATAATTTACCTGTTTTAAAATTCCACAAAATCAGACCCAGAGTATGAACTGCTTTGTGTAAAGCTACTTTTATTCACCCCAAATGTTGCGTGTTAATCCTTTTTATTGCTGAACAGTAACCCATTGTATTAGTGTACTGCAGTTTGTTCTATCCTACTATTGGACATTTGTGTTTCCATTTTGTGGCCATTGTGAATAAAACTGAACATTCTCATTCAGGTGGGGTTTTTTGTTGTTGTTGTTTGAGCTTGTGTTATCATCTTTCTCAGGTAACTGTATAGGATGAGAGTGTTGGGACATGAAGAATGTATATGTTTGGATTTCTAAGATCTACACTTGTCACAGTGTATGACATATTATTCTATATCCTTACTGTCATTGGACATTGCCAACCATATTTATTGGTTATGGTGGAAGAGTTGGTAAAGAATGACCTGGCTATAAAGATAATTTGAGCAAAGACTTGAAAGTGAGAGAGCAAAATGTTACTTACACAGTTTGACAAAGAACAAGAAACAGGGAAAATAAGTGAATAATAAATAATAACAAAGAGGTAGTAGCTAGGAACAGGGGGGATACAAATCATGTTACACCTTGTAAGCAGTTTTGAGAATTTTGGCTTCCATTCTGAATGAGGCAGAAAATAACTGAAATATTTTGAATGGAAGCGTTTCATGATCTGATGTGTATATTAACAGGATTGCTCTGACTGTCCTAGAAGCAGGGAAGCCAGTTATAGGCTCTTGCATGGAGAGCCAGCAGCAATTGGATTTTTGTATGTAGGAAAACTGGGAAGGACTTGTTGAAGCAATATTCCTGAATAGGTATTGATGTTTTTATTCTTAGAAATATCCTTAGAAAAATAGGAAAGAAAGTAATTCAGCCCAGCCTTTTCAAGTAGCAAAGGATTCTAGCTCTACATGCATAAACAATCAGGGGGTTAAACTTCTTAAGTGACTTTTTACAGAGTTAGTCATCACTTATTTCCTCATAAGGAATTTTCTACATTATTACTCTTTTTTAAAAGTTGTTTTTAATTCACTGACTGAAAAAGTTTTTAAAAAGTTTAAAATCATTATTTGCTTAAGTAAATGTTTAATGAATAAGCGAATATAATCTTTGTTTAGGTATCTACACAACATAACCTTGAATAGCTTTTCTTGGTTTGGTAATTTTTATTAGAACTTACTATACAGCAAGTAGAAGTATCTTTTTCATTTTTTTCATAAATTTTATTCAGACTGAAAATTTTTGTTTTTCTGTAATGATAATTTATAAAATTCTGAGTACCTGCAACAAAGCAAAATATAGTACTAAGTGTGTATAGGTTACAAATATGATCTTATTTAGTTCTAGTCCTTAAATTTTTTTAGTCCCCAAATACTTAAAAAGAATACACCTTTAAAATGAAAAGATTAAAAAAAGTTAGACATAGTGTCTAAGCTTAGGGAACTCATTTTGGAGACAGGTATTAAATAAACTATATCACAGTTTCTTCAGTATAGAATGTAGTACTGTAAAAGTGTAAATGAGGGTTAAGTTCTCCTTAGGGAGAGGCAGAGGAAAGGGAATTTTAAGCCAGAGTAAAGGGACAAGTGGGAATTTTCCCTAATGAGGTAGGGATATGGAGAGGTATCCATATGTGTGAGCAAAAACACGGAACAGATGTTTACTATACATTTGCAGTACTGTCCCTGCAAATAGGTTTTATCTACAAATAGCTAATAACTCAAATTTATTTAATAGAAGTGATATTTTCTGACTTATCAAATGTAAGTACTATGCCCTATTTAAAACTTTTTCATGTTACAATGTTTAACAGAGACCTTAAATCACCTGAAAGGGAAAAAAATATTTCTAATGATAAGCCAAAATGTCAGAGAAGATTAAAAGGAAAGGGGAAAAATTTTTTTCCTGCTAGAAAGAAAGTGTGAACAAAAATGGGTAAGAGAAGAAATTATATACTACAAATAATAAAAATAGGTAATAGGCTGACTTATTAAAATTGGAATCTGATGAATCTAAGAGTCATATGTCCCTGAAGTCCATGCTCTTCCAATGCACTGGGCAAGCTTAAGTAACAAAAGTGAATGCTTTCAGAGCTCAGTGCCATGATAACAAAATTCATGGAGACTTGAAAGTATGCCTCGGAACTTTCTAAATATCTGTTCATTCTTTTTTTGACTTTTTTTGTTGTTGTTTATATTGCTATATATAGAAAATAACTATAATTGTTTCCAGTATAAATCTTTAAGTTGTCATCAGTTAAGGTGTCAAAAATGATTTGAAGTGGTTTCAAACATACCTAAAACAAAGCTATTCCCTTTTCTCTCTCTCCCTCCCCCTCCTTCTCTCTGTTTCTTTTCTTTTTTCCAGTATTTATTTTAATTTTTATTTTGTCAGGTTGGTTTCTAGCACTATATATGTTTTAGGGGTACAGGTTCGCACCTCTACAAATGTATGTTATCACACCACACCCACTACCTTAAAACAATCTTTTTTAACTACCATTCTGCATATTGTAGCTTAAACGTCACTGGGAGCTAGTGGAAGTAATACTATCCTTGAAATCCCTTTCCTATGTGTGTTTTCCGTAACACATTGCACTTTTAATTCATAGCACTTACAACACTTTACAACTTATTTTTAGGACTATTTTATGTCCTCTTACCTAGATTGCAAGCTCTGTAATGTCAGAAGCTCTGTATTACTCACAGTTGTTCCAAGTGCCAAATATATAGTTGGCACTAAATATAGACTTAATGATAACTAGTAAAAAAGCTTAAGCCCAGATGTTATGCACTGTATCTCTAGTTTTTGTCCTATTCCAGCATATCCCAAATTATATCAGAAAAGTTCTCATGAGCTTTTAATATTTCCTGAAAAAAATGATTTTGTCATCATAGGTTTGAAATGACTGTATCCTTCCTTATTAAAAAAAAAACTAATTTACATTAGCATATTAAAATTTTTCGTGAGTCCAAAAGTAAAAAAAAAATCTAAGTTTAGAATCTCACATTTGATTTTTTTCTTAAATTGTTGAACTCTTTATTGAAGCATCCAGTGTTCGAAATTAGTGTTACATTGAACAGTTTCGTCATGCTGAAACCTACTCAGTGCTGTGCATAGATGAGTCAGAAATTTCATTGACACGTGAAGTGTCTGCAGGTATATCTAACTTTTATGTAATTGCAGTTTAGAGTTGGACCATCTCAAATATTTAGTTAAGGTGTTCAATAAATGTTTTGAATTCAGAACTTGTTCTAATTTAATACATTGGTTATTTTACATCTCACTCAAAGCAGAAATCTTATTTTCACTTACAGTTTATTGTTACTATTATATAATTTAATGTTCTGTTTCTTAGGAATAACTATACAACTTTGGATTTTAAACATATTTTCTTTACCTTGAAAGCACAGGTGTAATGAATATTTAACTCTTGAACTAAATTGGCTCAAATGGGAAAGGTTTGCAAATCCAAATAAATTCTTTCAGAAATTAACCATTATTTTAGAAAATCATCTAGCAAAATGTGCTCAGGTACTTTTTCTGTCAAAAAGTATTAATGAAACATTTTAGAAAATAAAACTACAGCAGCTGTTTCGAAATTGTACCACCTGGAGATAATTGTTAACTTTTTGGCAGTATATACTTTGAAACTGTATATGTGTGCTTGTATGTACATGTGTGCATGTATGTATATGTATATATGTATATGTGTGTATGTACATTTACAGATAGAGTATTCAGTAAATATTTAAACAAGTTTTGTGCCCAGTACTGCTTTAAGATAACATTTAGCAGTAAACAAACTAGACAGAAATCCCATCTTTATAATGCTTAGTCATTAGGGAGCGGGTAGATGGGACAGAAGGATTGCAAACGAAGTATTGATATATGACATAACAGTGGATGATAAGAGCTATGAAAAAATGAAGTAAGGAGAAGAAATAAGGAGCATAAAGAGGGTTGTTGTATACTTATCGATTTTTAGACATTTTTCTATATATGTGGGTTTGCTTTCAAAAGAAATACATCATGAACATTCAATTCCAGATTTTTTTTTTTAACTTAAAGTTTCATGGTTTTTTTCCCATATGACTAATATTTTTCTGAACCATTTTATAAAATAAAGTCCATTTTCTGTATAGCAGCCAAGGTGATTTTTTAATACCTTTTATTGTGGCTTCTAGTAAAAGGACAGATCCTTAATATGAATCAGTTTTTATCTTACTCTGTAAGTCCTGGGTTTTTGTTTTTTTTTTAACTTGACCATTTGTGTGTTGCACACATTATAACACTAAATGCCATGTATTAAAGGGAAATCTTTTTTTTTAACTGTAAAATACAAGGAAATTATGTCACATGCTTTATAAGACAGTTACAAATAAGACTTGAAAGCATAAGTATTCACTGTAATGTTGATAAACAAAAATTTGATTTCACAGTTAAATAAAAAATAGATACTAACAAGGGAAAATTTATTACCAAACACCACACTGAAAACTTCTTCATTTTCATTAATGAAAGGTATGTATTTGCTACCATGCTTTTGGTAGTTAATTTGTCTCAGGCATTTTATCATAACTACAACCTCATATGGTAAGGCACAGAATATACATTTACAATGTACAGATTTATAGAAAATAAAACTCTTCTGAGATTAGTATCTTGTCCTAAGTTACAAAGTAATAAAGCTAGTAAAGCATGGAGCCAGCATTGAAATCCAGAGCACTGTTGATTACAAAGTCCATGTTCTTAACCACCATATATTAAATTGCCTACAAAAGTCAAAACACTGTAGGAATCCCATTGCACACCTAGAAAGTTTCATTGTGGTTCCTCTAGAAAAATAAATGAGATCACTGGAAAATTCTAAAAAAGAATTAATGAGGGTGAAGTTGCCCTACTAGATAATAAAATATAGTTTGAGGCAACTGTTTAAAACTCATTAAGCTGGTATAAGAGATAGTTGAATAGAACAGAAAATGCAGCTTGGGAATACTCCCAAGTTTAAGGGGATATGATAAAGGGACATTTTTAATCATTAAGGGGAACAGATGAGTTTATGCATGGCATTAGACCTGGTGACTTGCTGTCTTTTCTTAACACAAAAAAAAAAATTTAAACATATTTTACATAATCACCTATACACAGAAAGATAGTGTTCTAAGCTGGAAACAAAATGTAAATTAAAAACAGTGTGCCTTGTTTCTTCCTTTAAGTTCAATGTATCAATAGTGAGCATAGGTCAAAGAAAGTTTCTCTTAACAATTGAAGGTATCTGACAGTAGAAGAGTGTACCTGTGACTGACAGCTGGGGCTTGCAGAAGCTTCTTTTTCAGTGTACAGTAAGGGTAGCAGACATGACCATATGCTATATACCAGGGTATGAAAGGTTCAGTTAGCTCTTCTTTGTCACACCATCCATCCCTCCCTTCAGCCCCTACACAACTAGTTTTTACTAGCTTCTAAGAGTCATCAGACAGCTGAATCAAATATCAAATTGAGTTATACAAAACAAAATATTTGTTTACACACTCCAGTTTGTGACTGACTATACAATATTTGCCTTTTAGCATTGCAAAACCATAAAGGAACAGACTAATTAATTTGACTAACAGAACTTCCCTTCATAGAAGAAAAATAAAATCAAAAGTCAAACTTCTGGAAAATATTTGCAAAATTTATTACTAATTTCCTTAACATTAAAAAAGAATTCATGTATTTAAATATCAATGAGAAAAAGAAAAGCAACACTTATGAGGGTGAAAATGAGCGAAGAGCAACAACTTTTAAGGGAAGAAGAAATCTATTATTTGTAAATGGATTAGCCTAAAATAGGAAGATGGGCAAAGATTTTAAAAGTCCAAAGGGATGTTGAGAGGTTACTACTAAGAATATTAGGAATCTATGTTATTGTAACCTCATAAACGTTTAAGCACGAACAGTTATAGTTGTTCTGCAGATACTTTCACAAGTCCACACAGATGTCTTGTATATAATATGGTATAAAAGTGGATTTTTGCAACATTTAGGAAGAGTAGGCATTTAAATTTCTTCCAGGGATATTTTTCCATATCAGTTAAAGAGTCTGATTAAATAAATTATGGTATATCATGTAGTATATTATAAATTATTTTCTTCCATAGCCTGCATTCTTCATATACTAAGTTCAAATAGTTTTACCTTTTTTTTTTTTTTTTTTTAATATTTAAAGGGCAGGTTTATTAGGAAAGGGATAAAACAGTAAAAAACACTTGCATAGGCACAAGTGGGCAGGAAGAGCTGCCCCAGAAGGGACAGGTTTGCTGAGAGAGGCCTGCATGGTTGCAGGCAGGTGGCCTTGACAGGTCACAGGCAGGCAGGAAGCTGCTGCCCTGCATAGGAGAGAGTTGGTGAAAAGAGACATCTGCATAGTCACAGGTGGGCAGTGCGATTGCTGCTTTTTTACCTTTTTTGACTCTCATCTGTAAAATGCAAACTAGCAGTTTTAGTCAAGTTTTGGAAATCTTTCATATACTTTTTTTTTTTTAATAATTGAAATATGCTTAACTTTTCAATTTCCTTCAATATTTTTTTAAGATTTACTTATACATACAAGAACTGGAGTACAGGCCAGAGGTGTGGGGATGAGAGGATTTACCAGAGACAGAGTGGGGAACAGAACAGGCAGATTGAATGAAATACACTGCTGAGGGGAGCAGCAAGCGAGTCAAGAGAGGCCTGCTGCGCCACGTGGGTAGCTCCCTAGCTGGGGATCGAATTCGTGCTGCGGTGGCCGTGGAAAGCTTCATAGGTTGCATCTTAACCTCTTGTGCCACTAGGGAGGCCCCATTCATATACTTTAAATTCCAGAGTGTGGTACTTTAAATTGAGAAAATATCATATGTCTAATAAAACTTTCTCATTCCTACTTAAAATATTTTTACTACTATTTTGTTAGCATCCATTAAGGCTACAAGAATACTTGGTTAGCAGAAATCTCTTCATAACGTTATCCATTCTGTTTACTTTTAAAAAAATGCATAAACTTACCTATTTTTCCCTCTTTAGGAACACCATCTTCAGCGGGCTATTTCAGCACAGCAAGTGTATGGCGAGAAGAGGGATAACATGGTTATACCAGTCCCAGAGGCAGAAAGTAATATTGCTTACTATGAGTCTATATATCCTGGGGAATTTAAGATGCCAAAGCAGCTCATTCACATACAGCGTAAGTAATTAATATTTTAATTATATATTTCTATATTACATAACTTCACAGATTTTTATCTCTTCAAGGCCATTTTCAGTACCCATTTCACTGACCATCATCAGCTTAAAAGCATTTTCTTGTTAAATTTTTAGTTTCATCTCAGCCTGGGATCTAAGGCTACTTTGGACAAATGGGATAAAGAATATGCCTCAGATGTAGAAATCAAGTTTTTACTGTTAAATAGTAACTTCTTAATTAAGTCAGCAATTAGCAAACCTTTTTCTGTGAAGGGTCAAACGATAAATAATTTAGGCTTTATCAGTCATTCTGTCAGAACTATTCAGCTCTGCTATTGTAAGGTAAAATAAGTAGTAAATATATAAACAAATGAGTGTGGCTGTGTTCCAGCAAAATTATTGATAGAAACAGATGGCAAGCCAGTAGTGACCCATGGTCATAGTTACCAACCTTGATCTTTGTTTTTACCAATTTTTTTTAAGATTTATTTATTTATGCATACAAGAACTAGGGTATAGGCCTGAGGTGGAAGGTGGGGTGAGAGGATTCACCAGAGACAGAGTGGGGAGCAGAACAGGCAGATCTACTGACATACATTGCTGAGGGGAGCAGCAGGCAAGTCAGGAGAAGTCTGCTGCGCCATGTGGGTAGCTCCCTAGCTGGGGATTGAACTCATGCTGCAGTGGCTGTGGATGGCTTCATAAGTTGAGTCTTAACCCCATGCGCCACCAGGGAGGCCCTCTACTAATTTTTTTTTTAGCTTGTTTTACTTGACAGTGATAGGTTCTTTATTATGAATGATCTTAGAGAAAAATGGAGATAGTAGGTATCATATTTTCCAATTCAAACTATATACAAAGCTATAGTTGTTGAAACAGTATGGTATTGGAATAAAAACAGATTAGTGGGATATAATTGAAAGCCCAGAATAAGCACACACGACAGCTAATTTACAACAAAAGAGCCAAGAGCATACAATGGGAAAAGCCTTCAACAGATAGAATTGGGAAAACTGAGCAGCCACATTCAAAAGAATGGAACTAGATCACTACCTGACACCCTACACCCTACACTCTATGATGTCAACTTTAAAGATGTCTTTTGGGCTCTGCTCCACCAGCAGGAGAAACAAAACCAACTACATCAAATTAAAAAGCTGTGCAATACAAGAAACGATCATTAAAAAGATACCCTTAATAGAAGATACTAGCTCATCATACATCCAACAAGATGTTAAAAGCCAGGATTTACAAAGAACTCATACAACTCAACAGGAAAATAACCCCATCAAAAAGTGGCAGGTCATCTCAATAGGCACATCTCCAGAGAAATCATACAGATGGCCAACAGGCACATGAAAAAGCCTCATCACAACTTGTTAGGGAAATGCAAATTAAAAAACCGATGAGATACCATCTCTTACTTGTGAGAATGGCCTACATCAAAAATACTAAAAACAAGTGTTGGCAAAAGTGTGGTAAGAAAGGAACTCTTCGTACATTGTTGGTGGGGGTGTAAATTGATACAGCCTTGATGGAAAACCATGTACAGTTTCCTTAAAAAAAATCTGTCATATAATCCAGCAATTTGACTTCTTAGTTTCTATCTGAAAAATATAAAAACATTTATTTGAAAAGTTATATATACCTCTGGGTTCATTGTGGTATTATTTACAGTAGCCAAAATATGGAAATAACAAGTACCATGAGCAGGTTATTGGATAAAGAAGATGTGTTGTGTTCTCTCTCTCTCTCTCTCCCCCCCCCCCTGAATACAATGCAGCAATTTTAAAAAATGCTATCTTGCCATTTGCTACAACATGGAGGGAATTAAAGGGGATTATGCTAAGCACAATAAGCCAGAAGGCAAAAGATAAATATCAGTTCCACTCAAACACATAAAACAAAAATCACAAAACTCTGACAGCAGAACTGAGGTTATGAAGAGAGGGATGAGGGTGAGAGCAAAGAAGAGAGAGGATCCAGTGAACTGTAATGGAGAGTTACTAGTACTTTGGTGTTGGGTTTTTATGATGTATATTTGAGGTGTGAATCCATACTCCTAAAACATATATATATATAGTATTGCAAACCAGTGTTAACTCAATATTGTAAATAAACAAATGCTTCGATTGATACGTGGTTTTTCTTCTTTAGCATGTTGACATGGAAGGTTGCATTGGTCAATTCTGAAATATTGAACCAGCCTTGCATACCTGGAATAATACCCATCTGGCTGTAATATGTCATTTTTTTTTTTTTCATATTTTCTGGGAGTGGGATGAGCTAAAATTTTATTGGAGCTTTGTATCTGAATTCATAGATTTGGTTTTGGGGTTTTTTGGTGCTCTGTGTTTCATTTTGGTATCAGTAATACTGGCCTCATAAAACAGGTTAGGCAATACTCCTTATTTTCTAAAAGAGATTGTGTAAAATTGACAGTCTTCCTTTTAAAATTGCTATTGGTTTTCAATAAGAAAAAGCTAATTATAGTGTAAATTCCTGCAGTGGGAATCTTGACTACTAGGTTTAGTAAATTGCTTATGGAAAGGGAACATTATTGCCTTGCATTATATAAATGGACTGACTCATTTCAGCTCCCCTAACTTGTAATTTGTAAAGCTCTTTAATTAATGACATACAAACTGTCCCTTATAGTTTTTAAAATGATAATTAGTATTCCCTGAAAAAAAGCTATGATCAAACAGGTTTGAAAATTTTACATTTTATGCTTTTCTCCTAATATACATTATGTATAATGTATATTACTATATTTATGGGTTCTGGGAGTCTTATGCTTAAAAGAATTTTTTTGAAAGATTATTTTAAACCCAGCATTTCCCAAATGTATTCCTTAGATATTTTCTATTAACATTTAATTGAACATTAGTTTGGAAAATTGCAACTCATTTCTTGTCTCCAAATGCCTTAGAAAAAGAATAAATTTCTCCCCTTCTCATCAGAGCTCTGAAAAGAAAAAAGCCCATGCACTGTATATCGTATATGCATTTCTGTTTCTGCCCTTGGAAGGAACAAGAAGCAAAAATATTCAGTGGCACTGAGCACACCTTGTACCCTTACCTATTCAATTAGGGGAACTGAAATGAGCCAGGCCACTAAATGACCAAGAATCTGTGAGAAAATGACTGATTTGAGGACTGGGGCAGGGAAGGTATAAGGTGAATTTAAAATTTCCTTTAGTCAAGAAGTTAAATACTCAGAAAATAACACAGGAGTTTCCACTAGTTCATTCTGGGACAATTTAAGCAACAGATCGAATATAATAGTAAATTTATAAACCAGTGGAAAAGTAGAAATTCATGAGTCCTTACTAATAATATGTAGATAGCTATACGGTAGAGAAGAGTGTGGTTTCATGCTTTACCAGTGGGATGCTAAGAACTAAAAATGGTACAATGTGAAGAGAGGGTAATGGAATTAGAAAATCATTTTGCATGATCAGATTGAATCACACAGAAATCATCAGTGTGTTATAAGAGGAAATTTTGATGAAGAGCATGAAATTTGCATGATTTTAAATTCCCATAAGATGCTTATTAGTTACAAGAGAGGAGGAAAACTAGTTACATGTTGGTATATAGTAGGGCAATTTCTTGACAGGTGATAAAAATGATCACTTGTGAGGAGCAGATAGATGAATATCGTGTACCTCTAGATGTTATATGCTATCATGAGGACTACGAAAATTGAATATGTAGCATGCCAGCTAAGAATGTATAATCACAGTGCTGGGAAAATCAAGCACAAAGTGGGTAATTTGATGCTAAAAATGATAATGATGATGTTGAAGTTTTCCTCCTGGGGAGAAAGATGTGTTCTTCAAAATATTTTAATATCTTAGTAGACCAAGAAAGGCTATGAAGGTGTTTCATTAAAGGAGACTAAAGAAACAACAAAGATAATACCTGATCCTAGACTGGTCCTGTGCTGGAGGGTGAAAATATATTGAATCAGCTGGTAAATTGGGTTATTGGCAAAATATTAAATTTTATAGGTATATATTTGTCAGATTGATTACTGTGATTATATAAAATAATCTATTAGGAAATATGCACATAGAAAATTTAAAGATACTCCTACTTCTAGGACTGATGAATATGTTGCATCTTTCTCAGCTGTGGTTGAGTTGTCAGATGTAATCTTAAAGTAGATGTTTGTATAGTTAGCTCTTCTCTAGAAGTTTAATATTTCCAACACACATAAAATTTGGTCCTCTTTATATTTTAACATTTAGATGTGTTGTACAAGTTTTTTAAAAAAGCATCTTGCAGAAGTGTGTGCAATCTCATTCTCAGATACTTGTTAACTTCAGTGGAAAGGGCACTGATTTCCCTGGTTTAAGAATTGTCTTTCCAGTCTTGATCCTGCTTCCTGATATGTTAGATGTAACTTGTCATATATTTGTATGCCAGGAGTCTAGTGTATTTTGATAATGCAAAAGTTAAGGTGCTATATGGAGAGAACTTGTTTAGTTTTTATGAATAATTAAGCTTTGTAGATAATTGAAACATGACTAATGTGATCAAGTTACTGAATATTTGATTAAGTTAATTTAACTAACCACATATGAACTAGTGGTTACCCTATTGAACAGTATCTATATTGATTATTTTGGTTAGGGACAAAAAAGCACAAGTGTTTTAAATCCAGCAGTTTTAAGCAACTTTGAGATCTCTAAAAATCCTGATTACATAGTGAAAGAAACAAAACTTAGATTATGAGAAACCATTGGCAGTCTTGCGGTAACAAGAAACATGGGTGCCAGAAATATTTAATGCAGATATTTTTATGGAGTTTGAATATTCATTTATTAGAAATGTTACGGAAGTATGATATAGGTCGAAATGGAAAATAAAACAAGATATTCAGGTCTACAGATATTTATTGCATTCCTCTGGGCCAGATAGTAAACTTGAAGTAGGGATGACAGATTTTTGACAGCCAAATGGGTCCTCTCTTTTATCTATCACAGATAGTCACTAATAGATGACTCAGAATTTTTAACTTTTTTATCTCCACTTGAATAGAGGTAAGAGAATACTTTTCAATAAAATAGCCAGAATTTACATGCAACATGAAACATGTTTACTATCTCTGCATAAAGATAAATAAGATAGTGATTCCCCTCAAAAAGCTAGATCATATTCTAGTGCTTAACAAGTAGGTTATAAATTTGTGCAGAAATATTTTTTATTTTTTTTTTAGAGATTTATTTTTATTTATTTATACAAGCATTGGGTACAGTCAGAAGCGCGGGAGGGTGAGAGAATTCACCAGAGCCAGATCGGGGAGTAGAGCAGGCAGACTGAAGTACACTGCTGACGGGAGCAGTGGGTAGCAGGAGAGGTCTGCACGCCATGTGGAACCCTCCCTCCTGTGGCCGGGGAGCAGCCGGGGATCGAACCGGCGCTGCAGAGGCTGCAGGCAGCTTCGCAACCCAGAGCTCAACCACTGTGCCACCTGGGAGGCCCCAGAAATATTTTTTAAAGGAGGGGAGTGATCTAGAACAGGAGTGTCTGACATTGGAATTAAAATTTATGTAAAAATGTATGAATTGCTTGTAATTTATGCAAAATATTTTTCTGGGGAGAGGATTCATAGCTTCTAAAGAAAAAGTAAAAGTAGTTAGACTGATTGCTGGGTAGGGGGGCAACTAAAGGATTAAACAGAAGTTGATGGATGTCAGACTGGGTTTTAAGATTACTCATTTGCCAAGTGAACAAGAAGAAAAGAGCTAATTTAAAGGCTTGAAGATACGACAGAGCATGCTGCGTAAAATTTGGTATTTCTAGATCATAAGGTATTGATGAGATTGGAGGAGCTAAATCAAAAAGAGCCTTATAAGAATTTGCATTCTAAGGTGATAGAAAAAGTTATTAGGAGGAATTACAGCAAAGGAGAGAAAAGAAACCAAATTGGATGCCAAACTGTTTAAAATTTTGCTAGTCAATATCGACCTAATTTTGTTTTATTAAGTAATTGAACAACATTTAAAAATAAAGTACAGGGATTGGGTTTTGCCCTTTTTATCAAATCTTAACTAATAAGTATTTCACATCTCTATCAACAACAACAGAATCTCATGGGGGACTAATCTTAGGAGTAATGCAGTCACGGAGTAGTAGCTATTATAATGGCGGTGGCTTCTGATGCTTCAGCTTTAAATCCCACTGTCTAAGCTTTTGATAAATTAGCCTAAATAATTTATAAAATGACAAGTATTGTTGAAACAAAAAAGACCATTCCCTTATACATTGTGTCCAGATACATGAAACTGCTTATATCTTACCATTTTTGAGCTGCAAACCTTTCATATAGTTCACCCCAATACATTTAATAATCTCTTTATATTCTTAGTAATGTACTTCTAGTTTCTTTTCTTGGGGTAGAGAAGAAATAAGTTATATCCACTGGCTTCTCTCACTCATTTATAACAACAGTATAAATGGTCTTTCTTAAACTTGATGTGTGGGAAATACATCTTTAAACTTAGATAGTTAATTTGAAAACAAAATCTGCAAAAACAAAAATAAATCTTTCCAATTTCTTTAGAAAAATCCAGTTCTTGTTTTTATCCAGATTATCTGTGAGAGGTTTTTTCCAGTGGATTCACACAGTAAATGACTGATTATGGTTTCTTCTGTCAGCTTTTAGTTTGGATGCTGAACAACCTGATTATGATTTGGATTCTGAAGATGAAATATTTGTGAATAAACTGAAAAAGAAAATGGATATCTGCCCATTGCAGTTTGAGGAGATGATTGACCGTCTAGAAAAAGGCAGTGGTCAGCAGGTATAGCTTTATTGTGTATGTATAATGTGTGTGCATGTGTATGTGTGTGTATATGTATACATCATAAATGCGTGCAACTTTTATAGATATATATGGAAATAATACAGTGTTGGAAGAGTATAAGCAAGCAGTTTCTAGAGTTAACAAGCATGAATTCATATTCCTGTCTGCTCATTACTATAGCGCTTGTGTAATCTTGCACAATATGTTCAAATTTATCTGTGTCACAGTGTCCCCTTCCATAAAATATACTGAATGTCATCTCTGTGGGATTGTGGAAAAAAAAAAAGTATATAAAGCATCTTGTTCACTGACATGTATTAAGGAATTCCATGTTTACTATTTGTAACAATTCTTATTTTGGTTATTGGCATTTAGAATAGATATAGAAGTATTTATGAACCTTATATGTCTATTATATGAAAATGACATAATGATTTTATATTTAGCCAGTCAGTCTGCAGGAAGCCAAACTACTACTAAAAGAAGATGATGAATTAATTAGAGAAGTTTATGAATATTGGATTAAAAAGAGGAAAAACTGTCGAGGGCCCTGTCTTATTCCATCAGTAAAACAAGAAAAGCGAGATGGTTCCAGCACAAATGATCCTTATGTGGCTTTTAGAAGACGCACTGAAAAAATGCAGACTCGAAAAGTAAGTGAATTTGGGAAATTTTTCTTACAATTTTTTTTTAATGTTAGAAAAATTGTTACAGGTATGTATCAATATCTGAAGGCAGTGTTTAAATTTGTGTTAAGATAGACCCCCTTAAATGAATTCCATACAAAATGAGTCTACAATTCATTTTGGAACTATTAATGATATTAATGGTAATATTAAGTATTAATGATTAATATTAATCCATTTTAAAAATCATAAAATTAATTTTCTGGTGATTCATGCTCCCTTTCAATGTCTTAACTATATTCCGAATTCAAATATATATGTTTTCATATGTCAATAACTATGCTCAGAATGACAGTGATTAGTTTGTTGACATTAAACTTAATATTTCCAGAATCGCAAAAATGATGAAGCCTCTTATGAAAAAATGCTTAAGCTGCGCCGAGATCTAAGTCGAGCTGTTACTATTCTAGAGATGATAAAACGAAGAGAAAAGAGTAAAAGGGAACTGTTGCACTTAACACTGGAAATTATGGAAAAGAGGTGAAGTATATTTTAATGGCATTAAGAAGTACATTTTGATAGTACCATTAACATTTTGTATATTGAGTTAATTTTTTTCCTAAGCAGTGATCTTTAACTTCAGAAATGTCTTTGTGTAATAATAAAGAATACTTAAATGTATGGTATGAGGGGCCTCCCCGGTGGCGCACCCGGTTGAGCACAGCATAGTGAAGCTGTCTGCAGCCTCTGCAGCACAGGTTTGATTCCCGGCTAGCCAGGGAGATTCCCACATGGTGTGGCAGACCTCTCCTGTCGTGCCCGCTGCTCCCCTCAGCAGTCCTTTTAGTTTGTCTGCCTGTTCTGCTCCCCACTCTGTCTCTGGTGAATACTCTTACCCTCCCGCATCTCTGGCCTGTACCCCAGCTATTGTATAAATAAAAAATAAATCTATAAATAAATAAATGTATGATATGATATACTTGTATAATTTCATAGTGTTCCTATAGTGTTCCTATGTTTATTTTCTTTGAAAAGTGATTGGTTTCAGGAAAATTAAAGTAGACCAGTTATTTTTATTTTGAAATCTTATTCTTTTGTCCTTATTTGAGTTGTGTGAAGGAATGTAAGGGAGAAAAAAATTTAATTCTGAAGTTTTTATTCTATTTTCAGATGGTACTGATTCACAATGAAAACTTTAGGTCTCACTTCCCTATTAATTTTGTCCCTACTCCAGAGAAAGCCAGTCTTAAATTTCTTGATTTATTTCAGAAAAATTATTCTTACCACACAGGCATTCAGATTTTGGAATCTTTCTTAATACCATTTTAGGCATTAATTTTAACATCCCGGTGAAATCTTTAACCAAGATTGCTATGTTGAAATTAAAACCTTTATTTTTTTCCCCCCATAGACATTTATTTATAGCACCAAGATAAAACTATATACCAAAAAGTAGGGCCTCCCCGGTGGCGCAGCGGTTGAGCGCTGGGTTGCGAAGCTGCCCGAAGTCTCTACAGCGCCGGTTCGATCCCCGGCAGCTCCCCGGCCACTGAAGGAGGGTCCCACATGGCGCGCAGACCTCTCCTGCTGCCCGCTGCTCCCCTCAGCAGTGTACTTCGGTCCTTCTGCCTGTTCTGCTCCCTGCTCTCACTCTGGTGAATTCTCTCACCCTCCCGCGCTTCTGACTATACCCAGTGCTTGCATAAATAAATAAATAAATCTTTAAAAAAAAAACTATATACCAAAAAGTAAAATAAACAAAAGGAATTTATGTAATCTTTGATTTTAATAAGCATTCAGCAGATAGTTTACTATTTCACCTTAGTTCTAATTAGTGTTTCTAATTATATGAATTATTAATAGTCATAAGGATAAGTACTTACAAACTTCTTTTTAAACTGTTTTATAATTTCAGGTATAATTTGGGTGACTACAATGGAGAGATCATGTCTGAGGTTATGGCCCAGAGACAGCCAATGAAGCCTACTTATGCCATTCCCATCATCCCTATTACAAATAGCAGTCAATTCAAACATCAGGAAGGAATGGATGTGAAGGAGTTTAAAGTGAATAAGGTGATAAAAATTTCTGTGATAATAGTAGCTGATAATTGAATGGTATTTTATTTTCAGTCCAGTGAAAAAAGAAAAAAAATAAATAAACCCTGCCATGAAATACGCTGCAAATTTTTAATGATTTTGACATATATTATGAAGAAATGCAGAAACACTAATTAAAATTTCTTTTTTTTCTAGTATATTTCCTTATAAAGGGAAGACTGTTACTTTGTATGATAATAGTAATATTTTACTAATTGTAGAATTATGAAGCATTGAAATAACTCAAACTAAATATAGAAGTCTAGGGGGAAGAATATGAAATTTTTCCTGATCAAGTTTGTCTTGTCTTTCTTGGGCACATCATTGTTTAAGTGGAAGAAAAAAATATAAGATGGGATTCAGATACCTCCTAAATAATTTATAATGTAGATAAATGGTTTAGAAATAGAAAGAAATTATTATATTACCAAATGCTTCATGAAAGTCAAGAAAAAAATTAGTGAGGGAAAATAAAAAGAGTGAAAGGGAACTAAGGGAGATTAAGGAAGGTAGTTAATTGGATAGTATCATCTTGATAACATTCATTTATGGTAAATTATTTTATGTATAAAATTTATCATAAAACTTAAAACTCACCATACCAGTTCATTTTAGGGAATGGATGAGTCTGCCATCAATTTTGGTATCTCCTCCGTGTTAATATTATATTATGGCAGTTTTTTATTTTGATGACACAGATATTCAAACCTGAATGTACACATTGCCAGACCTGTGTGAATATAGTTTCTTCATCTTGGATTTTTTTCCTTTTACTTAGAGCAATGCCAAGGACCATGTTCTAAAAAAACATGGACATTTCAGTTAAATAAAAAGTATTAGGGAAGGTGGGGAAGAGACTGAAGAGTTTTGTCTTTGATAATTTGGAAAAGTTATAATTAAGCTTCAAAACATTGTTTCCTTTTACCCATAGAAGAACATGATCACTAAACAAATTAATCTTGTATTTGTCTAATGTTTTATTGTGGTTTTATGAGTCCTAAATATACCTTTAAGGTTTAATGGAATTTTTCCCATGTTCATTATTCTAAATTCATAATCCCTCTGTCTAAAACCTTTTAGACTACTTCGTTATCCTTCAACCTTTATATTTTGAGATCAAAGTCTTTAATTGACCTGTTCTGTTCTGTACTCTATACATGCCAGAAATGTGAGCATTCACAGTTGAAAGTGCTTTTCTTAATATCTTCCAAATTAAAATAGGATTAATGGGACAGTTCCTTTTAATTGATAGTTTTGATCATAATTTAAGTTTTTGAATTCCAGATTTCATTGAATAAAATTAGGCTCTTTTGAATTATACTTTTGTAAGAAAACTAGTCTTGGATTACTGTATTCCATTTGCTCAGTTAATCTTGTCTCTATATTTTATTTTTGTGTTTCCCCATTTAATAACTTCATGTCTTTGTGATCTAAAACTACTTAAAATTCACTGCTCTAGAGAACCATTATTGTTCAGCTATTAAATTCCTGACTATTCTTTATTTTTATAATACCTGGACACCATAGTTTTATTTTCCACTATGTTATTGTCATTTGTTTCATGTACATGTAAAATTGTTTTATTTTTCCCTCATTGATTTAATTTTCTAGAATAAAGAATAGGACGCTTTTTTCTATATTCTCTTAAATTTTCATAGAAAATTTAAAAAATGATTTGAAGTTTTATGATTTCAGAAGTTGGAGAACTTCTGCTCTTGTTGTTTACATTAATTGCACCAAAATGCCTTATTGGCATTGTATTTAGGTTCTGAGAGCATATTTCTGTTTTCACAAAGACCAACCTCTATGACTTCCAATATAAAAGTGATAAAACATGGGTCTTGTATCTTACGAGTAAAAACGAAGCAGTAAACTTTTTACAACGTCCCCATGAAGTTTTGTCAAGCATGGTTTCTAGTTTTAATTCATGACTTTGTTACAGCAAGATAAAGCCGATCTTATTCGACCTAAACGTAAATATGAAAAGAAGCCCAAAGTCTTACCATCGTCTGCTGCTGCTACTCCTCAACAGACGAGTCCTGCTGCACTGCCAGTCTTTAATGCTAAAGATTTAAATCAGTATGACTTTCCCAGCTCAGATGAAGAACCTCTCTCCCAGGTAAATATAAGAATTTCTCTATTAATATAGAGGAGGAATGTTGACATTGAGATGTTTTGACTCACTTCATTTTTTTTTTTTTTAAAGGTTTTGTCCGGCTCTTCAGAGGCTGAGGAAGAGAATGATCCTGATGGTCCTTTTGCTTTCCGTAGGAAAGCAGGCTGTCATTACTATGCTGTAAGTCTCAGCAGATTCTCTTTTAAATAACAAACTGATTGCCTTAAATAACAAAATAAAATAATTTTTTTTTTTTTTTTTTTTTAAGCCTCACTTAGACCAAACTGGCAACTGGCCTTGGACTAGTCCTAAAGATGGAGGATTAGGGGATGTGCGATATAGATACTGCTTAACTACCCTCACCGTACCCCAAAGGTGTATTGGATTTGCACGAAGAAGGGTTGGGCGTGGTGGAAGGTATGTTAATTCTGTATTCCCTAACAGGAATATTTTAGACAATAGGGTAATCTATCATGAAATAATCTTTCTAAATAGCATATTTTTCCCATTTGCTATTCTTTACTGATTTTTTTTCCTTTAACTGAAGTAATCTGCCACTTTGCTACCTGTTTCTTACACAATCATTGCTTTTAATGTAACTAATGGGTTATTAAAAATTTTGCTTTTCGGGCCTCCCCTGGTGGCGCAGGCGGTTGAGCGCCACGCTGTGAAGCTGTCCGCAGCCTCTGCAGTGTTGGTTCAATTCCCAGCCAGCTAGGGAGAAGCCCACATGGCACGGCAGACCTCTCCTGTCTTGCCTGCTGCTCCCCTCAGCAGTGTATTTCAGTCAGTCTGCCTGTTCTGCTCCCCACTCTGGCCTTGGTGAATCCTTTCAACCTCCCACGCATCTGTCCTGTACCCTGGTTCTTGTATAAATAAATAAATCTTTTTAAAAATTAAAAAAAAAAAAGAATTTCAGTTTAAAAAAAAACTTGATTTTTGTCCCAAGATTGAATAATTCTTATATCTCATAGATAGAATTTGGAGAAAAGGTAGCTTATGAAAACAAGTGTAAATAATTATTGCATAAATTAAGTTTTAAACTGCAGAGTTGGGGTCAGGAGGTCTGGGAGATATTGGAAAAAATGATCACAATAGGCCGAGAAATGTCACATAACTTATGTACTCAGTTGTCTAACTCATCAGTGATCCATGCATGACCTGATCTTGACATCTGTTTGTCAGGGATTAATTAATCGCTCTTCTTCCTTTGTTTAAATCTGATGGAATGCCTTCATACTTCAGATTCCTTTATGTGAGAAGTTGTGTGAGGGGAGGGAAGGCATTACAGATTATGTAATATTGAAGAAAAGGTGTATGTGCATGTATTATATGGGGGAAAAAAACATGAAACAACATCAGGTGGCTTCAGGAAAAAATCTGAGTATAATTTATGATAAGTTACTATCTTGCACATCCATTTCTTTCATTTTTGAATCTTCATTGTGATTTTTTTTAATCACTTAATCTTAGAATTATGTGGGCACTAAAATATATTTTATTTAGGGCCTTTTCCTATAATTTTGTTGGCATTGGTAGAGATAAATTCTGTTTTGGCTGTATTTTATTCCAGGCTAGTATTAATAGTATTTTAGGATGGAGTCGTTTATAAATTGATATAAATAATAAAAATACAACAAACAAGGATATAAAATAATGGTACCTCATTAAAAATAAAAAGTAAACAGCAAGTTGTACACCTTAAATATATATAACCCTTATCTGTTAATTATAAGTCAGTAAAGCTTTAAAATAAATAATTAAAATACATCTTCTAGAGTAATGGGTCAAAATTTTTTTTGTAAATTGTCTTTGGTAAGTTACTAGTATAAAATATCCTATGAGTATATCATTTTTACTTCTTTTCTCCTCCCACCACCACTATCCAAAAAGGATGAAGTTTTTACTTAAAAAAGAGAATAAATATTTTAGCAACATTTTATTAAGTATTTTGGTTCTTTGTAATGGACATGAAAATCTTTGGTTGAAAGTACTCTCATATGTTATCAGTAACTTATATTGAAAGGCCAGCCCATAGAACTTTCAAAAACTCTTGCTGTTGCAAAATGAATCATGTAACTTGTTCTTTAAAGTCTGTTCTCTTTTTTTAATAAAATTGCATAACATAAAAGAAAAATTTTATCAGAAATTGAAAAAAAAATTTTAAAGATTTTATTTATTTATGCACATAAGAGCTGGGGTACAGGCCAGAGGCGTGGGTGCGGGGCGGTGAGAGAATTCATCAGAGACAGAGTGGGGAGCCGAACAGGCCAATCAACTGCAATAAACTGCTGAGGGGAGCAGCAGGCTAGATAGGAGAGGTCTGCTGCGCCATGTGGGTCACCTCCCTGGCGGGGGATCAAACTCTAGCTGCAGAGCTTGATAGTGCTGAGACTTTAACCCCTTGCGCCACCAGGGAAGCCAAAAATTGAGATTTTAACATAGAGAGTAAGATACTGCAATAATCGAATTTAAAGAATATTCAGTATGTGATGACGTTTGGGAAGTTGTGGGAAGAAAAAAAACCTTTCTATCTAATATCTGAATAACAACATGTTTCCTGCTTTATTTTTACTAGGGTCTTACTGGACAGAGCTCACTCAGACTATGACAGTATGTTTCGCCATCTGGATTTGGAAATGCTTTCCTCACCACAACATTCTCCAGTCAATCAATTTGCCAATACCTCAGAAACAAATACCTCGGACAAATCTTTCTCTAAAGACCTCAGTCAGATACTAGTCAATATCAAATCATGTAGATGGCGGCATTTTAGGCCTCGGACACCATCCCTACATGACAGTGACAATGATGAACTCTCCTGTAGAAAATTATATAAGAGTATAAATCGGACAGGAACAGCACAACCTGGGACCCAGACATGCAGTACCTCCACGCAAAGTAAAAGTAGCAGTGGTTCAGCACACTTTGGTATGTTTGTTCATTGTGATGTCAGCTTCATCAAGTTTTTGAATATGTGGTCTATTATATTTCTGTATTCCTAGCATGGGAATATTTTAGCAGTAGGGTATTTTAGATCATTAAAAGTCCTTTTCACTCAAAATAGCTTTTAAAAAAAGACCTAGTTTTAAGTCTTTATTTGAATCATGTTGCTGTAGTTATTAAAATGTGTGTCTTCATTTAAACATACCCTTATGCAAACATTGTTTATTACTATTTAATGTATGGCATTTGTTTCCTGGATGCACTGTGCAACCAGAAGATTCAGCAGTTACATTTTGAGATAATATGAAAAGAAAATAAACCATAAATTTTACTGCTTTATGCTTAGACACTTCTAGTTTTTTTATCTAGCCTGCTGAAAAGTAGACCAGCAAGTCTATAGATAGGCAAAAAAAAAAAAAGCATGTACTGACACAGTAGTAATTCAGACTAGGAAGGCTTATTTTAATAATTTTGGAAATACTTTCAGGTAATACCTCGCTTTATGACTACATTGTGAAATGCATCTAAAATAAATGTTACCTACTTAAAATATTGCTAAAATTATTTCAAGCTTAAAGCATAAAATTGTGTTATTGGAGGCATATAGATTATAGGAATTCACTTTAAAACATTGTTACTACAGGGTTACTACAGATTTTTGTGATGGTAATTCAAATACAGATTTTGAAAGGACTATAACAGTGTTTGTTATGTTTCCCTAATTACCTGATGGGGCTACAGTTAATCCTTCTAATAAATATGAAAGTGTGCTTTTTTTTCCCCTAAAAACTTCCAGGAAAAGTTCCATAAATTAATTAACTTTATGTTCATAAAAAAACACTTAGTAAAATGGAAGTCTTTCAGCTCATAAGGAAAATAATCACATTTCAGAAATCAACTGAAGATATTCTAAATACATTCTAAGAACTAACAGATTATTTATAATACCATTAATTTCAGACTCTAAACATGAAGAATCAGTTTCTCTCTGCTTTCAAAATCTTAAAAATCAAAATGAATTTTTCATTATGATAGAGGGCTCAGATCTAGTGTGAGTGTAGAGATTTGTAAAGCATTAATTTGTAGAGTTTTCCCTGATAAAGATTTTTAAGATGTATAAAATAATGAGAATTCTTGAGTATTGTTGCATCAGTCTTATCTAAACCCCTGATGTGGAGAAGTTGAAGTGTATAACTATTCTAAGGAGATCTTATAATGATCTTTTTAATGTAAATTGTTCGGCTATACTGCTTAAGTTATTTTTGATATTGTGAAATTTCCTTGTGTTTGCCAAAGATATTAAAAGGTGAACATTGAACAGTACTACTACCAAAAGCTTGACTTTTGGTAATCATTTGTTAAACTGTAATTTTCCTTTTAATTGTTATTTTCCCCATATATGTTATACAACTTAAAAAAAGTATCAACTTTTCTTCTGTTGCAAGCAATTGTTAATCATTTTAAATTTTTCCTTAAATTGCACTAGACTTTTTTGTAAACTTAGAGAATAGTTGTCTATAGATTTCTATAGGTTAATGTTTTACTCTCATATTTGTGAATGTTTCACAAATCCAAAGCTTTCTCTGTGTACTCTAAAAATGTATTACAGTGGAGTCATATCTTATGTAATTTATCTTAAATGAATTCAACTAGAGGCTTCTGGAAAAAAAATTAAAATTTGATAGTTCAAATGTTATATAGGATTCTAACTGCAATTCTAAAAGAATGTCTTCCCCAGAGTGGGCTACTCTGGAAATGAGAAAAAAGAATCTCTTGTTCCTCTGGCAGAGTTCATGCCTGCATTGCCACTTAACTCATAAGTTAAGCATCTCATTTTGGTCAGTGTAATTGTAATATTTAAGGGTTTTTTTTCCGTAACGCATGACCCCAAATGCAAACAAGACTACTTCATCTGGTATTCAATCAAAGGACTTGTCCAATGCCAGAGGAATAACTGGTTGTGTGGGGCTTATTGAAAGAAATGGGTCCTGATTGTGCAACATACTAAAGTAATTTTCAAGGCTTAGTTTTTACCATACTAATATTGCATTAGAACCTACCCATTGTTTGGGATAATACTTAGATGATAATGCTTGCCTGCTCCTAAACCAAATCTGTGAGTTTTGATTTAGCCATTTTGGTTATTGGATTGTTGTTTTAAATATTAATGTATATACTTGTGCTGTGACAGTGATGCGCTCTGGATTGATATTTCCTCTTTCTAAATAATCATCTATAAGGGTATGTTCTCATTTTCAAATAGGAAAAACTAAATTAGGCTATCATGACCCCATAGTAAAGGGAGTGCTTTAACACACTAACTTTTGTGTCTCTGTTTCTACTGCTTAGAATCTTTTTAGCCTGCTTCTTCCCAGTCTTGGCCATTTTGCTTACTTTTGTGACCAAATCAGTAGCCAGGTTAGTCAGGTACTAAAGTACTGGGTCCCCCGGATACTATACAGAAGGATAACACAATGTTGAGGAACCTGGTAAGACTTACTATATGTTAAGTGTATTCAGAATTTCTAGAACTAGATTTTTAGTACTTAAGGATAAATTACGTATTTTTTAAACTAGTTATTATGTGATTTGGACAGTTTCCAAATACAGTTTTTTAGTGTTTTTCTTTTGATCTATAAAAAGCACCGTTGAAGATTTGATGTGTGTTCAGTGACTTAAGTATTCATCTATATGTCTTTTTGAGTTTAGGGGTATCAGGTGGCAGAATTAATACCTTTTTTCATAATTAGAATATACTATATATAAATCAGTAAGACTGGAAATAGAAAATGATTTTAAAACTACAATCATATGTTCAGGATTTGAATTCTTCATTCCAATAAAATTTTATGAGCTTTCTCTTTTTTCTGAGCTCCCACATCAGCACTGAAGATTTGGCTTATCATCTAAGTTGAACAGGGAATATGTATCAGGTGGAATGAGATGGTCTAAGTCTCAATCACTATAGCTTACTTAACTTAGTGCAATTTACTTCAGTTTGTAATTTTAATCGTTTAAATCTTAATGTAGGATTTTAATCTTACTATAGGAGAACTCTAGATTTGAGCATTTAATTTTTTTTTATAAACACTAATTTTGTAATCTGTAGGACCCTTAATATTTATCCATATGCTTTTCAAATTCAGATACACCCTCAGCGGAGTCTGAAATGGCACCCTTAGTAAAATACATTAATAGTTTAACAGTGGTATAATGAAGTTTAGGAATATTCACACTTAGTGGAACATTTGATTGCAAATAATCTCATATTTGAGTCATTCTCAGTCAGATGAATTCAGGTTCAGTCAATGTTTTGCTACCAAATGAATTCCAACAGACTTGTGTTTTCAAATTGGATTTTTGGATGGCAAGTTAGTGCTTATAAACTTCAAAACTATCTAATCAAGCCTACTGATAAAGGGATCATACTTTAATAGCTGTCTGGGGCATTTCATTTTATATTCCTTTAACGTTACCTTTTTTTTCCTGTGTTAAAATAATTTCCTGTCTTTGTACTGCTCAAAGAAATTTCTAAATGAGGGATGTCTTTTAAAATGGTGGTTTGGTTTGCTTTGTTTTTTTATAAAACAATGTACATTTTGGTAATCTAGACTCCATCTTCTCAAACTGAACTTTCAAATTGTTTATTATAATTTTCCTAAGTACCTGTCATCCTTCCCACCCCCACTTCCCAGCCAGGGAGCTAAGCAACATAGCGCTGCAGACCTCTCCTGTCTCGCCCACTGCTCCCCTCAGCAGTGTATTTCAGCCGATCCACCTGTTCTGCTCCCCACTCTGTCTCTGGTGCATCCATTCACCCCCCACACCTCTGGCCTATCCCCCAGTTCTTGTATGCATAAATAAATCTTTTTAAAAAAATGATTTCCTTCCCCAGAGAGTTGTTAGAAGCTACCAAAAGTTTATAGTTCTGTAAAATTATTCTTACTCTAGATTTGGTCCTTGGTCCATCAAACCATCCTACCCATTTTTGTGTAAATTGCAAACTTCACTACCACACTGTGTCTGGAAGTGGGCATACAACCTAAAAACTTTCTACCTTGATAGAGATTTAGAGAAATTAGGGTTATTTTGTGTATTTCCATTTCGCATCTGGTTAGACTTTGAATTATAATGGCTTTCCAAAATCGTGGGGTTCAATATAAATATGAAACCCAGGTCAAATTGTATTTGCCTTAATTTACTATCTTTATCCACACTTACTACTCATTCACGTAGCCTTTTGATTATAATTTTATTTTTCAGGTGATATATAAAAATCTTAGTACCTCACAGCTGAAAAAAATCTTAATGATCACCTCATTTAATTTCTTTCATATTTTAGATGAACATACTGAATCCCAAATGGTTAAGTGACTTGATCAGGAATACTCAAGTTACAGTATTGTTAAGAACTAAAAAGATCAAGATCTCTTGCCCCCTAGACTCATAGTTTTTACTACCATAACTTCCAACTTATATGTAGCTGTATACATTTCTTCTAGGTTTACAAAAAAATGTCCAGAGAAAATTTCATATCTACATTATAGAAATATCCAAGAATAGATTAATATAGCGATGCAAAGTCTTTGTGCATTAATGAGCTAAGATGTTGCTTGCATTTGTTTCCTAAATATTCTGAGAAAGTTAACTGGCTAAAAACTGAAAGTAATAAGACCATCAGAAACCAAAGATTAAAATGTTGATGTAGGGGCTCCCCAGTGGCACAGTGGTTGAGTGCAGCGCTGTGAAGCTGTCCGCAGCCTCTGCAGTGCAGGTTCGATTCCCAACTGGCCAGGGAGATACCCACATGGTGCGGCAGACCTCTTGTCTTGCCCGCTGCTCCCCTCAGCAGTGTTTTCAGTCCATCTGCCTGTTCTGTTCCCCGCTCTGTCTCTGATGAATTCTCTCACCCTCCCACGCCTTTGGCCAGTACCCCAGTTCTTGTATAAGTAAATAAATCTTTATAAAAAATAAAAAATGTTGATGTAAATAAGGCAAAAATATTTGGGCCTTTATTCAAAATGATTTCCAGTTTATTGTTATTAAATTTTTTTAATTATGAAACACTACCAAGTTCTATGAAAGAATATTTTTTCCTTATAAATGGAGAGTTTATGTAGGTCTTCAGTAATGCTAAATTACTGCTTTTCTAATTATGTCATGATCTGATATCCAGAATTATCCTTTCCTAAAGTAATTTGCTGAGCAGCTCCTACTAGAAAATTCAAGACTTAGCAAATTATAGTGTAAATTTCAAAAAAAAAATAGCAAAACTACCTAGTAAATTAAGGACTTTTTAATTTTAACAGTTACATTTTATGATTTTTTTATAAATGTAAGAAAATTACATTTATTGTGAACAGCATTAATTTTTGTAGATTTTCAAGTTCTAATACAGCACTTTTTATTATCTTGGAATTAAGTTGACAGAAAGTTTTGTATAATTATTTAGTGCTTATCTTATCAGTAAAAGTCTTCCCTGTAAAATTCAAATCTTAATTTGCAAACATTAAATAGGAATAGAAAATCATGGGGAAAATACAGATTTGTAATACATACAAAATAAGTAGAATTTTTTCCAATGAGAGTGTTCTATTGCCTTTGTAGCCCAAGAACTTAGTTTCTCAAATATAAAAAGCTTGTATAAGCACTGATAACTTTTGAATATTATTTAGTGATTTTCTCATGCATTCAAAGTGTAGTAGAATATCTCCCTAAACATTTTGTAGTTATGCCAGGCAGAAGCTGTATGCTGGAGATAGATGCTTAATTAGTTATGAGAATTATGAAACTTGATGAGGTGATATTCGATCTATATTATCAAAATGTAGTTAAAGACAACAACAAATAGGTGACCATAATCTCAAAATATTAAACTTCAGAGTGAGGAGATTGCATGATGTAGATTCCCTGACACCCAGGGATGCATGATAACCCTTTCTTTTTGTTTTGAAATAGTTCTTACCCAAACACCACAGGCTTCTTAAAGAAGCCTTTAAAGTCAGATGTTGTGATTGTATGTGCTTTTTTTTCCTTTTTTTAATTGGCAAAAGAAGAAAAAGGTTTCCTTTTTTAAAAACTGCACACACTTTTTGGGGGGTAATAAATGAACATTTTTTTGTTTGTTTTTTTTAGAACTGAGCTCTCCATAGACAAACATAAGTAGCATAACACAGTGTCTTTCCTCAGACATCATTCTGTACAGTAAATCAACATAAACAACTCCGTTCTTATTGACTGGATTTTTTCCAGGTGGGTTAATTGGGTGGGGAAAATTAATCTTAACATTTGGAACCTCTTTTCTTCCTGTTGAACTTTAAGGATGGATACTTTAAAAATAAAATACAGAAATTAATAGACAACAACCCTATATTTTATGTAGAGGAAATGTTTGAATTGATTGAAATTAGAAAATATGTAGAACAGTTAGTATTTATACACAGAACTGTTAGGAATCATCTGAATGCATATGAGTAACCTGGAAACCAAATAATAATTATCAGATTTCTTCTCAGTATCAGTGCAAAGTTGACTTCCAAATAATGTGGATTTTAAAAGCTGGTGTTACTTTTTTACACCATCTAGCACAAGTGTCACAGCTTTACACAAATTATGGTTCTAAAACCTTGGAAAGTAAGCAGTTCTCTTTCTGTGTTTAACTGGGGAAGTTTAATTTTGTTTTTCTTTGAACTCAAGCCACTCTTTTTAAATATGGTTGGAAAAAGGCTGAAATTTTAATTTGGACGTGATCTTTGACAGGATCATGAACTTTTGTCAAATGCTTTAATTTTGCACAAATATTTTTAATGCTCATAGATGTGAATGATATCTATGCATTGTAAGATGTGAATGATATCTATGCATTTTTATAAAGTGATTTCTTCATTTTATGTTCAGCATTTACAGCCGAACAATACCAGCAACATCAACAGCAACTGGCACTAATGCAGAAACAGCAGCTTGCACAAATTCAGCAACAGCAAGCAAATAGTAATTCCTCCACCAACACTTCACAGGTGAGGGATTTGTCTGTCTTATGATTATCCCTCATTGTTTCCCACCAGAGTTCATCTCTAATTACCAACTGTTGTCATAGAACCTTGCATCTAACCAGCAGAAAAGTGGCTTTCACCTGAATCTACATCATAGCCATTCTATACAGGGTTTAGAAAGAACATTACAGGTGAGTATGGAAGCTGTTGCCTCTGCTCCCTATTTTTAAAAATAAAAAAAAAGCATAGTTAAATGAGATGGAGATCCTGCCCTCAAGTCTGACCTATAGCTTGTGAATGTATCTTTAGTATATAATCACACCCAGCTCATTATCTTTGGCATTGTAATTACTGTTAAAATTTATAAAAATTACTCTAAAACACCTCCCTTACCATTAAAAAAAATGTCACTTTCAAACCTAACGCAAGATAAGTATTTGTCATTTAAACACACTTAGGGCTTAAAGACTGAGATTTGGTTCTCTAAGCATCTTAGAGGAAAATCCTTTTTAAAAAATTCAAGGGGCCCCTTAATATCTAGACATAAGTTATGGTGTGTTGTTTTTCTACTTCTAAAGGGGTAGTTATCTCACTCACCCAAAGGTATTTTTTGTTTTGATTGTTTACATGTATAAATTAGGTAAAAGAAGTTTGCATATTCATTTATTCTTTATATGTATTTGCAAATCACTGAAATATTTTATACTAACATGTTTCCTATCTAGACAAAGATAGATAAGAAGTTTACTATTTTCCACATTTTATATATCTTGCCACCTGAACACCAAAATTCATAATCCTTAAAAAAAATTATCATTTCTCAAATTATCAAAATAAAGCTATTTCAGTGGTTTGCCACTTTCCCTTATATTCAGACTGATTTTGGTATACCTGTGTAGCTGTAATAATAATTTCACACTAAATGATACTAATTAGATTTATTTTGTATTTTTCTTTTTAGGGTTTTGTTTCCAAGACTTTGGATTCTGCTAGTGCTCAATTTGCCGCTTCTGCTTTGGTGACATCAGAACAACTGATGGGATTCAAGATGAAGGATGATGTGGTGCTTGGAATTGGGGTGAATGGCGTCCTTCCAGCCTCAGGTAAGGATAAAGACATTTCAATTGTTTTGATAATATCTGTAACATCTATAATACAAACAGCAAAACTGAGCATTGTTTAAATGCATCTTTCTTTTCCTCTAGGAGTATACAAGGGCTTACACCTCAGTAGTACTACACCAACAGCACTTGTACATACAAGTCCATCAACGGCAGGTTCAACTTTGTTACAGCCTTCAAACATGACACAGACTTCAAGTTCCCACAGTGCACTGAGTCATCAAGTAACTGCTGCCAATTCTGCAACAACTCAGGTTCTGATTGGGAACAACATTCGATTAACTGTACCTTCATCGGTTGCCACTGTAAACTCTATTGCCCCCATAAATGCACGACATATACCTAGGACTTTAAGTGCTGTTCCATCGTCTGCCTTAAAGCTGGCTGCCGCAGCAAACTGTCAAGTTTCCAAGGTTCCATCTTCGTCTTCGGTAGAGTCAGCTCCAAGGTGAGTGGTAATTTTAAGCCTACAATGTTTGGAAAATATGAGATCTAATTTAAATTTTCATACAACACTTTCTACTTATTTCTGTGTGTTTTTTGATCCTTTCCTTTTATATACTAAAAATGTATACTGAGAATTGACTCTATTCAAGAACTAAAAAGATGGAAGTTACAATTAGTATTGTTGAGAATTTTAACTAAATGTGAATAGTGCACATATAATTTAGACACTACTTTCTTAGTATAATAATAGCTTTTATAATGCTACCCTTGGATAGAAGGAGTTTCTTTAGAATGTATCTTCCATTTACAGTTTCTTCCCCAGTTGCTTATGTATATGATTATGATAAAAAATATGAAAAGTTAAATAATAGTCATTGTAAAAGGTGAGAATGATTTGAAATATCACAAATTTTTTTCAAATTAATTAGACAGGTATGGCTATAGTGTTAATATAAGGAGAAATTGTTGCATACCCGAGGTCTAGGAATGGTCTATAAGATAAAATTTGACCCAGAGTCATACTTAGTTTTGGAAAAGGAGGAGAGAGAAGCAAGTATCAATGTGTTCAAACTTAACAAGTAAACTAATGTGTCTCGAGCCTTGGGAAGGTTAGTAGTTGATGTTAGTGGTAAAAGACCAGAGTTTGGAACAATTAGGATTCTAGAAGATAAGTAAAATTCCCCACATGACTAACCCAAAGGCAGAAGCAGGGTTTATAGTCACAGAACTTTAGTTTCCAGGCCCATACATCTCTGTATGCTTCTAAACTTAAGGTTTAGTCATCATCTGCTCAACACTAGTCTGTTCTTACTAGTATTCAGGGTCTAGTAATAGCTAGTCAGTCTTAATTATATATTCGTTTAAATACATAATGCACCATATTCAATCCTATAGGATTGTATGACCATGAAACGGTGTGTGGAACTTTTATGTCATTTATTAATCTATTTGTTTTAAAGATGAGAAGTTAACTGACAGTTTAAGTGGCTATCCTACTCAACTCCATTTATAGAACCCTCATTTAAAATCCTGAATAAATCTTAGTCGTAATAGTTACTTTTCTAAAAAAAAAAATTTTTTTTTAAAGATTATTTATTTATACAAGCACTGGGTACAGTCAGAAGCGCGGGAGGGTGAGAGAATTCACCAGAGCAGGGAACAGACCAGGCAGACTGACGAAATACACTGCTGAGGGGAGCAGCGGGTGCATCAGGAGAGGTTTGCGCGCCTGTGGGACCCTTGCCGGCGGCCGGGGATCGAACTGGTGTTGCAGAGGCTGCAGGCAGCTTCGCAGCCCAGTGCTCAACTGCTGCGCCACCAGGGGAGGCCCACTTTTCTAAAATTCTTAAGAAAGATTTGTTCCAAATTAAAATTTGGGGTTTCTTTATGTTTCTATCATCTAGGTTGCTAGAGTATAACTGTATTTTTTTGGTAATGTAGTTGAACATAGAATTTATGGTAGACATAAGCCTGACTTCTGGTTCTACATTCCTGATACAATCTATTAAAGGGTTTCTGTTCCTCCTCTTGCTGTCTTGCCCCCCAAAGTTTGATTTCTTCCTATTATTAAAGTCTTGATTTGGTAAACTGGTAAACTGCAGATAAGTAATTTATTGAACTTTATCTTAACAGGGAAAATCATGAATCAGAAAAGCCAGCACTAAACAACATAGCAGACAATACAGTAGCGATGGAGGTGACGTAGCTTCCTCAGGAGTGGAACTGCAGCCTGGGGACTTGATTAGGTGCTATGCATCAGTAGCATTTTGAATGCAAGGGATGATGGAATGCAGCACATGCGTTTCTGTGGCAGCTGTGGGGACTTGACAGCAATGCTCATCTCTCATGCTTCAATTTTTCTTTTCTTACTGTTAATAGGAAAAAAATCAACATCTGTAAATTAAGAATACAGCAATTATCTGTACAGTACTGCATATTTGTAATACCCTTGTATATATGTTACTTGAATACAGAAATGTTCATTTGTGATGCTTTGCACTTGGGGGTGGGGGGTGGGAGGGAAATAAATTGCAACAAAGAGTGTGAGATGTGAGATTGTATAGAGATGAAGTGTCATCACATCATGTGCATGGTGCGGAACCTGCTGTTTTATCTATTTATTGTGCCGTGTTTACAGTTTTTTGTACACTGTACCTTCATTGGTTCCTGTGCTGTAGTAAATGTGTTAGGTAGCTGTGGACTCCTTGGTATTTTGTAAATGGTATAACATAACTTGGTTCCCCTCTGGGTCCCTGAGTTTTCTGTGTATCATGTGAAAAAATGGTGACATACATACAGAATTTTACAAAAAAAAAAAAAGGCATCAGTTTTTTAAAAATGGGGAATGTACTGTTCAATGGGGATCTTCCTGGTCTACTATCATTAGGACAAGTAACAAGCTAAAAATGAAGTCTCTTGAATCTTCCCATCCCCACTTGCCCACAAGCCTGTGGGTAGTTTCTGGTACTTAAAGCACTAATGTTATGTTGCTGCTCTACAAACAGCCCAGTAGTCCCATTTCCTTCCACACCAAAAAGTGTTAAATCAAGTATGCAAATGGAGTCCTTACAACTGGAGTTTATGTTGTCTTGCCCATTTTTTAGCACAAAAAATTGTACTTTTTTATTGTCGAATTGTTTAAAAGACTTCATTCTTTACTTGTTCTTACAAAAAGGATATAAGGGAGAAGAATGCAGTAATTGCTGTACGTGTATCATCATTCCAGTTTCTAAAAACAGCCAGCCAGCTTTTTTCCTTTTAAGATTCTCCAGAAGGCTGCAAGGCCAGAACCACAAATATCGGGTGCCTTCCTTTGGAAATATTTGACTTCTCTTCTGTGAAGAGAATGGTACTTAACAGACTACTACTAGTGCTTTGTCAGTACCGAAGTCTGAATGCCCAGTCCAATGGCATACATTATCCTTAAGGTTTTTAATCCCACCTGGAAAAATTGTGATAGAATTCTCACAAAATAAACCCAGGGCATTACATGTTGACAAACTAATGTGTAGTGGTCTTTTGCTTTTCTTTTCAACCCAAGAACTTTTGTGTGACTTGATTTAAAACATTTCAGTACAAAGGGGACATGGGAATGGGAATGATAACTTTTAAGTTCATTTTTCTAACAGTTATTTAGTTATTGATGATTGTGCCTAAGACTACTTTAGGTCCTATAGCATTGGGAAAAAAATTATTCTCTCATGGTATTTATAATTTCATCAGGCAATTAAGACATTTAAAAAGTAGGATTTAGGTTGTATTATGGCAAGAATTTTAGGGAAAAAATGTAAAGTGAGGAATGTGGGGAGAAACAGTGCCGGAATGGGCGGAGCTTGCAGTTTGAAGTAGGGTGGTGAAGAACTCATAGAATTTAATACATTTGATCAGGAACTTGAAGTTGGGGAAGCATTTCAGGAAGAATAATACAAAGATCCTGAGTTAGGAGTGTGCCTGGTTGGCTAAAGAAACAGCAGTATGGTTGGTGCAGACAGAACGTGGTGAGGAGTACTGCAGGTCAGGGAGAGGTGGAGAGCCTGCTTACTGAGGGCCTGGCAGTAGGTGGTTTTTAAGGACTTTGCCTTTTCTCCTACCTGAGAAAGAAGTTTGGAGCAGAGGAGTAACATGGTCTTGAACAAGCCCGCTTGTGGCTTTTATGTTCAGACAATATTACAGGAAGAGCTCTATTAGGAAGCATATTGGGGTGAGAGACTATATTAATGGCAAGGATGGTAATGAAAAGTAGTTGGACTCTATCTTTAGAAGGGTAACTCTTTTGTTCACTCTGTGGAAGGTGAGGTACACGAGCGAAGGAAGAGTTGTAGATGACTTCAAGGTAATTTGACCTCAGCAACTAGCCACAGATGGAGAGTACTATTGGAGAAGTAAGTTTGGGGAAAGCTGACTCTTTAGACTCTAATATTTCCATTAGATATTCAAATAGAGATGCCAGCTAGGCAGTTGCATGTAAAAGTCTGGAATTTGAAGAAGCTGGAGCTAAAGATCAACACTTGAGTCATCTTCATAAGTGAAGATGGAATCTGGGCAAGGTCACAGAGAATAAGATGAAATCTTGGGTCATACAGGTAGCACTGATTGGGTGTTTTAGAGTTATTTTGATTTGTAATGTGGATAACTACTTTTGTGTGTTCCATTTTGCATTCTTTAAGGAGAAAAGATAAAAACAGCTGCCTTTCAGTTCTAGTTGATCACTGTGACTGAAAGGTTAAACTGCTGGTTTAAGTGCCCTCAAAAATAGGATTAAAATTTCTAAATGAAACCTAGCAGAGTAAGACCTGGACCCCAATAGTCTTTCTTCTAGTATACCTACTGGCCCGCAGACAAATTCACAAATGTATTGGGGAATATGAAAGTGAGTCTTTGTCAAGCATACCCAGTCAAGAATTTGAAATCAGTCTTCCATCGAGGTTGAAACAGATAAGCAGATAAGCAAGTGATGATCAATATCCATTTAGCACTTTAATTTGACCACACCAAAGCTGAGATGCTGAAAAATAGAAATTAATACCACATTTTAAAATAAATTTACTCAAAACTGAGTCTTTAGTTTCTAAATTTCTTACCATCTTTCCATAAACTCTGCTACCACTGTTGTTACAGCCTGAAGTGAAGGATTTAATTAAAAAAACAATGTAAAGGAAGAGGGAGAAACTAGGTCATCAAAGGAAACTTGGCATCTAGTCTTGTTAATAACTACTATCACTTATTGAGTATTTGCAATGTAATGCCCTATGCCTGGAAGTTATTTTAACCCTCAAAATATCTTTTTAAGTTGATAGTGTATTTACTCAAGGTTATAAAGTGATTAACAGCCCAGGATTTGAGTTCATCTGCCAGACTCCAAAACTGCTTATTCCTACTACTCAGTGGGTAAGCCTGGAAAACAATTGAAACATAACTTCCTTAGTACTTTTGTGCCTGTGTATTTCTAAAAAAAACACTGATTTTGTTGAGTCTGTTGCTCTACTACTGTTAACACTTTTAACCATTTCATGAGCAGAGGCCCAAAAAATATTCCAAACTGACTTTTTACCCTAGATACAATGTTTATTTTTCCAAAACATCTATGTATAAAGTTTTCTGAATGCCAAACTTAGTTTTTCTCATGAATATTAAAATAATGTATAATCTATATTATTTATGTGTAATGTTACAGGTAAGGGAAAGTCACACTAAATGTAGAGCAGATTTGTTTTACATATTGATACTCTATATAAATTCAAAACAAAAAAATTCTATTTCTTTTAAGTTTGAAAATGACAGCAATAGATGATTGAATAGACAGCAGATTGATTCAGCAAATAGCACACTGATACTTATTAACCAAGCCAGACACTATTGCAGATGTTGGGGACATTACTAAAGTCCCTGCCTTCTTGTAGCTGACATCCTAGTAGGATAGACATTATTAGCCTAGGCAAAATTAAACATTAAAACTAGAACTAACATAAAATGTCTAACGGAATCATATGATTTGAGATTTTAAATAAATGTAACATTTATCAAGTTTTGGAAGTTATTGAATACATTATTGAAAGGGCCAGATGACAAGTCCAGTATTTTTTCATAAGGACATACTCTTAAAAAATGAGTAAAGAACAAAAAAAAATGTTTTATATAGACATATGTAAAACTGCAATTTGAAAGAGAATCCTCTCTTAGAGAATGGCCTGCTATTCTTTGTAATTACGTTTCTCAAGGGGGAGGAAGGGTAGCGGGTGACCAAAACCACATAAGTCCCAAGAATTCTCATGACATTTGGACTATCCAGTGCTGCTCCTGGCGGGTTTCGGGGACCACTCCATGCCATCATTAAACGTGATGTTCAGAGACACAGAAACACCCTTTCACAGGGAACTCAATTTGGCTCGTGGGGAAGGCAAGGTGAGATACCCAACACTCATTTCTTCAAAGGGAAACTGAAATATAAAAAAAGGAAAATATCACATTGAGGTTTATTTGGGTAAATGGCCCAGAGTGGATTCCCACAGAAAGGGGAAGTGAGCGTTTCCTTGGACATAAACTGGGGAGCAGAAAATTTTGTCACTGTGAGCACCTCCAACTGCACTATTGTCATTAATACCATTGGAATAATAAATTTGATACGGTGACCAAAAAAAAGGGTCGGGGCGGGGATAGCCTAGGATATAGGACTATTAGCAGTCTTTACTGAAGATTTTATTTCTAACTACATGTATTTTTCCCCTTGTGGCTACTGTAATAAATTAACATAAATGATGGTTTGTACCACCAAAGCCCAAAATTAGTTATTTCGAGCTGAAATCAAGGTGTCAGCAGCATTGTGCTCCCTTTGGAGGCACTAAGGGAGAATGTTTTTTGTCTTTTCCAGCTTCTGGTGGCTGACTGGCATCCGTTGCTTATGACCACATCACTCCAAACTCTTATCTGGGGGGTGGGGGGGGTTCCTTCACATTGCCTTCTCTGAGAGTCTGAAAATGCCCTCTGCCTTTCTCTTGTAAGGATACCTGTGATTGTCTCTATACTGCCTACCCAGATAACCCAGTCTACACCATTCAAGATCTTTGACTCAATTGAATCTTTTGCTATATAAGGTAATAGTTACAGATTCTGGGGATTCGGATTTGGACATTTTTTTGAGGCTACAATTCAACCAACTATACCATCCTAATAAAGTGGCCCCAAATATCTAATCGAAAGCAAGGCACAAACAAAATTTTTACCTTTGTATCAAGCCATTGTTAACAGATTTTTTTTTTTTTTTTGGTTTGTCTCCTGCAAGAACAAAACCAAATTTCCACTAAAAGCATCCAGAATGATTATGGAGATAAGGAGAATTGTACTGTGAGTAGACTGCAAACATTTGGTCTGTAGTCTGGAAAGATGAAGCTAAAGTCATTACCAGGGACGTACATGGACTGAGCATTGATTTTGTCACAAAATATAATACTAAAATTCTAAAAACACCTGCCCCCTCCCACCATACACACATGCACATTCCTATTCAAACATATATGACACAAATTATTTGTATCTGGAGGAAGAACAATGTAGGTTTTACTGTGAATGAATTTAAGGTACTGGCTGTACTTAGAAGTCAGTTAAATAAAAAGTACAGAGCAAGTTTAATGTATATGAAATACCTGATAGATTGTTATAGTTAAGCGTCATTCTCTGTAAATCTTCCAGGTAGTCATCATAAAACCATCTCTGATTTCCACTAGATGGACCATCTAATTTGACTTAAGTCAGATTTTATCATTTGTACTCTAGACTCCTAAACTCCAAGCCTATGCTATTCAATATGCTAGCTATGAACCACATGACATAAATGCAAATTAATTAAAAATTAGTAAAATTAAAGATTCAGTTCTTTGATTACACTACCCACATTTCAAATGTTCAAATGCCATTTGCCAGAGTGGCAACCAAGTTATATGACTGCAGAAAGTTCTATTGGACAGTGCTGTTTCAAAACTATATTTATTGTTTTAAAGCCATGTCTATTAGTCATTCACACTTGACTGTCTTCAACACACGTCAAACATGTTCCACACTTAAGTCATCTCTTTCTTCTCATCTATAAAAAAGAACCAACATTAACGATTTAGTTATTTTCTAGTGACCTCTATTCTAATATATGGCAGAAACCTGAGTCACACTTTTTTTTTTCTTCAGCCTACCCTCCCAATCCATCAGGCAATAGGTCTGTGTAATTTTTTGTTTATTTTTCATGCACATCAATCAATATATTTTCCTTTCCATTGTTGTCACATTTACTCAAACCACCATAAATAAATTCCATTAATCTCTCTTCTGGACTAGTTTCTTAACAACTCTTCTTGCTTCCAGTCTTAATTCAAAATCTTTTTCCATCTCATTTTACTCCCAGGGCTTTTTTTCCTAAATATCAAATTTGACTTTATTTAATGCCCTTCGAGTGAATTCCAAACTTTTTCAAGGTGTCAGCAGCGTTGTGCTCCCTTTGGAGGCACTAAGGGAGAGTGTTTCTTGTCTTCTCCAGCTTCTGGTGGCTGACTGGCATCCGTCGCTTATGACCACATCACTCCAAACTCTGTCTAAGACCACCCTTCACCACTTTCACCTCCGCACTCTATACTCCTGCTAACGTTTATTGAGTGCTTATTAAGTGCCATCACTGATCTAAGCACTTTGCATTATCTCATGTAATTTTTATAACCACATCCACTTCATATGGTTCTACCAGTTATACTACTTTTAATTATGTAGTCCTGTGTAAATGGCACCTGTACCTCAAATTACACATGAGAACTCAGACTCAGAAGAATAAAGCAATCTGCCAAGAAACTCATAGTTTAAGCATGCATTGCATCCTGTGATTATTCTGAATTTTGAGTCTGAATCTGGAAAATGCAAAACATTTAATCTTTAAAACTTACAGAATAGGGGCCTCCCTAGTGGCGCAAGGGGTTAAGACTCAACTTATGCAGCTATCCGCAGCCACTGCAGCTCGAGTTCGATCCCCAGGCAGGGAGCAACCCACAAGGCACAGCAGACCTCTCCTGACTCGCCTGCTGCTCCCCTCAGCAGTGTATTTCAGTCAGTCTGCCTGTTCTGTTCCCCAATCTGTCTCTGGTGAATCCTCTCACCCTCCACACCTCTGGCCTGTACCCCAGTTCTTGTATACATAAATAAATAAATCTTAAAAAAAAAAAAAACCATACAGAATAACAAAGCACTTGATCTACAGGAACAATGTACAACATTTGGAGTGTTTAAATCACAAGAAGAATAAACACTTGTCATGAACAAATGATTTTTTTTATGTCATGAAAATAATAGAGTGAAGACATGAAGTTGGTTGTAAACCAATGTAACTAATTTGTACAACAATTCACTTATTCATCAAAAATAACATATAGGGCCTCCCTGGTGGCGCAAGGGGTTAAGACACAACCTATGAAGCTGTTCCCAGCCACTGCAGCACAAGTTCAATCCCCACCCAGCCAGGGAGCTGCCCACATGGCGCAGCAGACTGTTTCTGACTTGCCCACTGCTCCCCTCAGCAGTGTTTTCAGTCAGTCTGCCTGTTCTGTTCCCCACTCTGTCTCTGGTGAATCCTCTCACCCCCCACACCTCTGGCCTGTACCGCAGTTCTTGTATGCATAAATAAATAGATCTTTAAAAATATATATATCATATAAACTTTTTTCTAATACAATTACAAAAATCTATATTGCATCCTAAATCAAATCATTAAAGTGTCTTTAAATGACACTTTAAAAACTCTGAATGTGGATTTCCATTTCAGGCCAAGGTGAGTAACAAAGATCAGATTCACTCACTTGAAACAAAAACTAAGCAAGGTACACATATCACTGATTTTTAGATAGTAGACACAGACAACGCAAGACTGCGAGCCCTGAGAGAGGGAACAAATGATGCAGACTCTGTAATTTCTCTGGCAGTTTCCAGAGGTGTGCTGCAGAGAAGAGGAACTCAGCGCAGCCTCGCAGTCTGGAAAGATGGAACTGGGAGTTCAGGAGATTAAGGGATGGAGTTCACAGGAAAGGATCAGTAAGAAGAATGCTGCATAGTAATGGAACTCCCGAGATTTCCAGAGGTCCTCTTTGAGTGTTTACTTGTGCACTAGCAGTTCATATGTGTGTGTGTGAAGAAACTGCATAAGAATGAGGGAAAGACACCAGAAAATTTAGAGGGAACAATTTTCAAAGCTCATTCAGGCCTGAGAACAGTTTTTCTTCCCACGTGCCAGAGAGTAGAAAACCTCACAATTTATGATGTATTAGGTAGAGTACGAAAAAGGCATTGCCTCAGGTGTTATCCCACACTGAAGTTACTCTGAACCTGCTAAAAAGAAAAAATCTTAAAGGCTAACCTCTAAAGAATGAAGTCACTGCTTAGCAATTTAACAACTTACCAGGAAAAAGGTCAAGATTTTTTAAAATGCAAACATATCCAGAATCCAACAAGGTATAATTAATAATTTATGGACCCAATTTTAAAAGTATCAGGGAACAGGACTCAAAGGAAGTGAATTTCATACTTTTGGGATTTTTATGGAAGCTTTATCACATAAGCATGATTAATCATCAACTCCATGCTCAGTCCTTTTCTTTTATCAAGAGAATGGGGTTTGGGGCTGGAAAACACCATGCTTCTAATCAAGTTTGGTCTTCCTGGTGGTGACCAGTCCTCAGCCAGGAGCCATCTGGAGCCCAAAGTTTTCCTCTTTAGAACAAAAAACCCTCTCATATCACCCAGGAAATTCCAGGAGTTGCAGGGTTCCCAAGTCAACAAACAGGGTCAAAGACCAAATATTAGAACAGAAAGATGCTCCTACCGCTGTTATCACACAGGAAATTACAAAGGTTTTGTAAACGCTGTATTAGGAGCCAGGGGCAGAGACCAATATATATTTTTCTATTGCCTCACAACAAGAAAATAATATAAGATAGCTACAGAATAATATCCCTGTTGAATATTAATACAAATGTCCCCTGAAAATTACTAGCAAGCAGAATTCAACAGCACATTAAAAAGATTACACACCACAATCAAGTGGGATTTATTCCTGGAACGCAAAGATGTTTCTATATATAAAAATTAATTAATGTAAGACACCTTATTAATAGAACGATGATGAAAAATTCACAGGATCATTTTATTTTATTTTATTTTTTAAAGATTTATTTATTTATTTATTTATACAAGCACTGGGTACAGTCAGAAGCGCGGGAGGGTGAGAGAATTCACCAGAGCCAGAGCAGGGAACAGAACAGGCAGACTGACAAAATACACTGCTGAGGGAGCAGCGGGCGCCATGCGGGACCCTCCTCCGGTGGCCGGGGAGCAGCCAGGGATCGAACCGGTGCCGCAGAGGCCGCGGGCAGCTTCGCAACCCGGTGCTCAACCGCTGCGCCACCAGGGAGGCCCACAGGATCATTTTAATTGCTGAGAAAAAGCATGTGACAAAATTCAACACCTTTCATGATAAAAACACTCAACAGAGGGGCTCCCCTGGTGGTGCAGCGGTTGAGCGCTGGGCTGTGAGGCTGCCCGCAGCCTCTGCAGTGCCGGTTCGTTCCCCGGCCACCGGCGAGGGTCCCCCCCCAAAAAAAAAAATTAAAAAATTAAAAAAAAAAAACTCAACAGAGTAGAAATAGAAGTAAACTATCTCAACATAATAAAGGACTATACGAAAATTTCAAAACTAACATCACACTTAATGGTGAAAAATGGAAAGCTTTTCCTCTAAAATTAGCGAAAGAAGAAAGATGCCAGCTTTCACTATTTCTATTCCACATAGCATTGAAAGTCACAATCAAAACAATTAGGCAGGAAAAGGAAACAAAAGTTATGAAAGCTGGACAGGAAATAATAAAATTATTCCTGTTCATAGATAACATGATCCTATATGTAGAAAACTGTTAAGATTTTACATACACACACATACCTGCTAGAATAAATGAACTCAGCTAAGTTGCAGGATATAAAATCAACCCACAAAAATAAATTGTGTTTCTTTACATCAACAATGAGCAATCTGAAAATGAAATTTTAAAAATCATTCCATTTACAATAGTTTAAAAAATATAGGGCCTCTCTGGTGGCACCGGGCTTAAAGTCTCAGTTTTACCAAGCTATCACCATCTACTGCAGCACAAATTAGTTGCCCAGCCAGGGAGCTGACCCACACGGCACAGCAGACATATCTTGTCTTGCCCACTTCTCCCCTCAGCAGCGTATTTCAGTACATCTGCCTTTTCTGCTCCCCACTCTGTCTCTGGTGAATCCTCTCACATCCTCTCATACACACACCCCCCCCATACCTCTGGCCTACACTCCAGTTCTTGTATGCATACATAAATAAATAAAATAAATCTTTTAAAAAGTATAAAAATAATTAAAATATTTATGAATAATTTTATGAAGGAAAGATAAGCTTTTTACACTGAAATCTGCAAAACATTGCTGAAAGAAATTAAAGATACCAGTAAATGGGAAAACATCTGATGTTGATGAATTGGAAGAATTAATATTCTGCAGATGTCAGTACAACTCAAAGAAATCTACACATTAAATGCAATCCCTAGCAAAATCCCAATGGCAACTTTCACAGAAATAGGAAAATCCATTCTAAAATTCATTGTAAATTTTTCTGAATAGTCTAAACAATCTTTAAAAGAACTATGTTGGAGATTTCACACTTCCTGACTTCAAAATTTACAACATAATTACTGTATTCAAAACAGCATGGTACTGCCTTGAAAACAGACATATAGACTAATGGATAAAATACATAATGCAAAAAGAAATCAAATGATGTGGTCATATGATCTTTTACAAGAGTGCCAAGGATTCTCTATCAGTGAGTAGAGATCAGTCTCTTCAAGAAACTTGTTTTTAAACCATCCACGAAAATGTACTCAACATGTACAAATACCTAAAGCTTTGTGACAATGGATTTAGCAGTGATTTCTTGGATATGACACAAAAAGCATAGGCAATAAAGTAAGAAGAGATATATTGTACTACACGAAAATTAAAATATTCTCTACATCAAGACACAACACAGTTGAAAGGAAACCTATAGAATGGGAGATAATATTCATAGAATCATTTAGCTTGCATGTCTGATAAGGGATTAACATCAAGAATATATAAACAGGGCCTCCCTGGTGGCCTAGGGGTTAAGTCTCAGCGCTATCACTGCTACAGCCTGAGATCCATCCCTGGCCCAGGAGCTGTACAACCCATATCTCCATGCAAACACATTTCTTTAATCATTTAAGTTAATAATAATTAAACAATTGTAGACATGACACAAAGTCAGCGGTTCTGAGATTCATCTTAATGTAATCAGAGACTAACAAATCTCAAGATCTCTGAGGCTATAGGATGTAAAGTTTGGGTGACAAAATATTCTATGACTCTCCAAGCACTTGCTATTGTTTGCTAATTTGGTGACTTCTGTTAATAGTACTGGTACTAGGAGGAAGACACTGGTGCCCCCTTGTGGCAGAATCGGAGGAGTAACAAACCCAGATCTACCAGGAAACATGGAAAACAAAAGGGCATGTTAGGTGACATAGCAAAGTGTAAAACTGGGTGCATTTCTGTGCTTCCACTTGTGATATGAAAGCTATAGGGATGGGGAAGCGGGTATATACTACCTCTAGAAATGTTTCCATGTGCATACAATGCTTCAAAATGTTTTTAAGAAATTAATAGGGACGGCTGTCCTCACTCAAGGAAAGATCACACAGCAAGTGTTAACTGAAGCTGTGCCAATCACACTTGGGCACCATTTTTCAAAGTCCCTACCAGCAGCAAGGGCATCACCTGAAATGCTGATAAAAATGCTTATTCCCAAATATCACCCAAACCCTGGAGAATTGGTAGTTTCTCTGGAAGTGAATGTGTGAAACACATATTCCCCAGATGTTTCTTGTGACCACTAATGTTTAAGAACTACTTGAATTCAAAGATGTATTAGAAATTCAAGTGGAACAATGATGTAAAAAATAAAAAAATTAATAAAAAAAAAGAAATTCAAGTGGGTTATTACCATTATATCTCTCACTGAAAGTTTCTCAGGTAATTTGTGATCCAGATGGACCTTGGTTTTGAAAAGGACCTAGAGTGAGGCAACTGGTGAAATATGAAAATAATCTCTGAAGATGAGTTAATAGTATTGTTTTGATGTGAGTTTCCTTGTTTTTATAATTGTACTATGATTGTATACACGTAGTAACATTTAGAGAAGTTGGGTAAAAGATCTCTAGAAATTCTTTGTACATTTTTTGCAACTTTTTTACAAGTACAAACTTATTTCAAAAATTTAAGTTACAAATTTAAAAAGCTTTAAGTCTCGGGGCCTCCCTGGTAGTGCAAGGGGTTAAGTGTCAGCACTGTGAGGCTATCAGCAGCCACTGCAGCACAAGTTCAATCCCCGGCCAGGGAGCTAACCCACATGGCCAGCAGACCTCTCCTGTCTTGCCTACTGCTCCCCTCGACAGTGTATTTCTGTACATTTCCCTGTTCTGCTCCCCACTCTGTCTCCAGTGAATCCTTTCACTCTCCCCAGCACCTCTGGCCCCTACACCCCAGCTCTGTATGCATAAATAAAATAAATCTTAAAAAAATAGAAAAAAAAGGCCTCTCTGGTGGTGCAGCAGTTGAGCGCTGGGCTGCAAAGCTGCCAGCAGCCTCTGCAGTGCTGGTTCGATCCCCGGCCACCGGAGAGGGTCCCACATGGTGCACAGACCTCTCCTGCTGCACCTGCTGCTCCCCTTGGCAGTATATTTCATCAGTCTGCCTGTTCTGTTCCCCGCTCTGGCTCTGGTGAATTCTCTCACCCTCCCGTGCTTTTGACTGTGCCCAGTGCTTGTATAAATAAATAAATAAATCTTTAAAAAAATAATAATAAAATTAAAAAAAAAGCTTTAAGTCTCCTGTTACTTTACATCCCTACTACTTGAAGTATGGCCCATGTACCAGATCCATCAGCAGCACATACGAACTTGTAGAAATGCAGATTCTCATGAACTGCCAAGAAGAACTAAAACCCAGAATTTGCTGTTTTAGCAAGATTTCAGATAATTCATATATTCATTCAAGATTAATACATAGAAAATTTTACTCATACTACCCCATTGACTCTGCCATCAACACTACAATTCAGATGGCATCATCCCCATTTTACTGATGCAGGGACTGACTGTTGGTGGGAACGTAGACTGGTCCAACCCCTATGGAATGTGTGTGGAGGCTCATCAAAACACTAAAAATGCGGGCCTCCCTGGTGGTGCAAGGGGTTAAGCAACAGCACTGTGAAGCATTCTGCAGCTACTGCAGCGCGAGTTAGATCCCTGGCCAGGGAGCAACACACATGGCACAGCAGACCTCTCCTGACTTACCCACTGTTCCCCTCAGCAGAGTATTTCAGTAGACCTGCCTGTTCTGCTCCCCACTCTGTCTCTGGTGAATCCTCTCACCCCCGCACCTCTGGTCTGTACCCCAGTTCTTGTATGCATAAATAAATAAATAAATCTTTAGGGAAAACAAACAAGCAAAAGAACACTAAAAATGGATCTGCTGTACAATTAGTGGCAATGGATCAACAATTCTACTCCTAAGGATCTACCCAAAGCACACAAAAGCACTACTTTGAAAAGAAATCTGCACTCCTATGTTTATTGCAGCACTATCTACAATAACCAAGCTATGGAAACAACCCAGATGCCCCAAAACAGATGAATGTGTCAAGAAGATGTGATATATATGCACAATGGAATGCTAAGTAGCAAAAAAAAAAAAAAAAAAAAAAAAAGACAAACGGATACCATTTGCAGCAACATGGATGGAGCAGGAAGGGATTAAGTCAGAAGGAAAAAGGTCAATACCATATAGCTTCATTTATATGTGGAGTATAGAAAAACTAAACAAAAAAAATCAGACAAAGATAAGCCTTGAATGCTGACCATAAATCTGAGGAATCCAGAAGGGCAGAGGGAGGACAGGGGAGGGTGAAAACACGAGGGGAAGCGCACATTGGACTAAGTCTACCAGAAAGGGGATGTGGTGGAATTGGAACAAAGGGGGGGTGTCCATTGGAGAATTACTGGGACTTTGGTGGTGGGTGTGGTGAATAACATGTGTTTGTAGAGGCATAGACCTTTACTCCCAAGACATATACTGTTAAGTAAATCAACATCACCTCAATCAATATAACTAACAAAAAAAAAAGGAAAGAAATGCACAGAAATATAACTTGCCTATTTCCATGAGCAAATAACTCTAAAGGCCAGATTGAACCCATCTGATATTAATTTGATACTATTTCATATTTGACACAAAAGCGCATTCTTAGTCAACATGCCTGCAATCTGGTTGCAGATACAAAATTTACTTTATATGTAAGACTAGAACTTAGATTTTATGGATCTATTTTCTCGTCTCTTGTGTGAAGATATAACAGGGTGGTCCCCAGGAAAGGGGGAGGTTCCCGGTTCCCTGCCCCACACAAGGGAGGGTGGAGCTGAGCAGGGAGAGAAGAAGCTGCAGAGGAGACTGAGGAAGGAAGCAGGATGGAGCCAGAAGGAGACCTGGAGGAGGCACATGGAGCCTAGAGACATGTGAAGAAACTGCACTTGCCTTTTGGTTGTGGACTGGGTGACACAGATGTGGGTGAGACCCGTGGGGAGGTGATAATGGCGGTTTTTGTCTTGATTTTGGTTTTGCTCTTTTCCCTCCAGACTTGTCTGGTTTTTTCTGACCTTTTCTGTGGGTCCCCACTGGAAGATGCTTTAGGCTTGTGGCAGGCTTTGGGGCCTTGCTCTGGGCCAATCCTGCTTGGGTGGACTTTTACCCACGAGGGGACTGGTAACTTTCGGTGCTTGATTTAGAAACTAGATTCTTTGTCTTTCCTGTCTTGTTTCCTAATTGTATTAAAGTTCCTTCCCATTAAAGTCTCATATGTTTTGTGTTGATGCGGTGGATGGCAGAACCCATTTAGAATAAGCAGGTTTGCGGGGTTTGGGCTGCCCCTCTCCCTGCCCTGTAACAAAGGCAGAAAGCTAAAAGTCACAGTTTTGGTCATAAGTGGCTACTTCCACAGCACCCTGTTATTCCTTGAGGTTGTTATGCTTAAAGATCCTCATTTGTAGAGACCAATGTTGGGTCTCTTCCAGATCCAGCATCCAGTATGTTAATATCCAATCACCTGTCCAGGCCCCAGTTGGGGTAAGAAGTCGGTCTCCATTAAGTGCCTTCAGCTAAGACAACCAAGGTTGGTCTTTTGAACATATGAAATAAGTGACATCTCTCATTTATCCTTTTCCCCTTACCCACGTGTCCTCCTTGTATCTCTGTGCTGCAAGCCTCTCTCCCCAGATTCCAGGATTCCAGGATTCACCTCAGGCCGGTAGGATAAAGCTCATAGGTATGTGCCTGGGTGGGAAAGACCTGAATCAACAAACCCACCTAACAGTGTTAGCTGAAACAGCTGGCGTTCCAGGCCTGCATGTGCCCAATGTGAAGTATGGAGAAGTGACACTCAAAGGGTGACAGACACGGCTGCAAACTGGTGAGAGCCTATCGGACCCCTTAGGTCGAATCACAGATGTCTCTTGACTCACAGCCAACCCTTTGAGGAAACTGCCAAATTATTAAGACTATTGCACAGAGAGGGAACAGGAAAGCAGTTAGAGCCACACCTAGTCCTGACAGAACATCGGGTGGCCACTCAGAGGTAAATGCGGTGAAAGGTCTGAGCCTCTTGTCAGTTGAGTTTATTCCTCAGAATACTTAGGTGCAAAGGTCGCCTTCCTCTGACCCCTTTTCTTTTCTTAATCCCTGGGTGTGTGCATGCGTGAGCATGTGTGTGTGTGTGTGTGTGTGTGTGTGAGAGAGAGAGAGAGAGAGAGAGAGAGAGAGAGAGAGCGCACTTGAGGGAACAAAATGAGAAATTTAGAGAGAAGTCCTTAAAAATCCAGTCAAACCAGGTGATAGCATCAAAAGGTCTAATAATCCACTAGAACAGAGAATGTCTCTTCTCTCCCTCCCCCACTGCATGGTTATTGGGAAACCTCACATTCTTAGAACCATGGTTCCCAAAGGAGAGTTTGGTATATCAAGTTTTTAACTATTTTTTTTTTTTTGAGAATACAGCAATAGTTTTCAAGCTAATTTGCCTAAGAATCATATGGGATAATCTGTGTCTTGGACGGGACACAAGAATAAATATTTACACACACACATGGTGTAAAAGAATAAGGGTGTAGGCCAGAGGTGCAGGGAGTAAGAGGATTCACCAGAGACAGAGCAGGGAACAGAACAGGCAGATTGACGGAAATATACTCTGAGGGGAGCAGTGGGTGAGACAGGAGAGGTCTGCTGTGCCATGTTGGTAGCTCCCTGGCCAAGAATCGAGCTCAGGCCACAGTGGTGATAGTGCTGAGACTTAACCCCTAGGCCACCAGGGAGGCCCAAGAATAAACATTTTCAATAAGTTTCCTAAGCAATCTGTGAAGGGAGTCTAAAGACCACCCCTGAGAAACAGTGCTCTCTAGCAGTGCTGCATAAACTTTAATGAGCATTCCTAGGGATTTTGTTAAATTGCAGATTCTGATTTAGCAGGTCTGGGGTGTGGCTAAAGATCCTTATTTCTAGCAAGCTGTGATAATATGCTCATTTTGTCGGTCCAAAACCACTCTCACGGTAGCAAGTCTCCCTCATTTGAAGTCTTATTCAGTTGTGCACCTGATTTGAGTGTCTCTAATAATACGTGCTTTGCTGTTTCATGTTTCCTTAGTTGTCAAACTGCAGCTCCATTTAGGAAAGATATGAGAATAATTTTGTATATTCTTCTCCCTGGTAAGAAATAAATACAATATTGTGTAATTTCTTGAGCTTAGATAAAATCGTGTTAGATAACCAAACCTAACTAAATCTTGCCAGTCAGCTAAGAATTAGTCTATTTTTGAAAGCCACATAAAATTCAATAGAAAGCCTGCTGGGACCAGGTGTTTTCCGGTCTTTGGAGACAAAACTGCTAATTCAGTCTCCAGCTGAAAACACTTATTCTTTCTCTCGTGGGAAAAAAGACTTTTAAAGTCAGTGACAGCAGAACTCTTCAGATCTTCTACAAAGAACTCAAAGTGTTAACCGTTATCTGCTGGACTGTGTGCAGCCCCAAGGTCCTAGCAGAGGGACAGCTGCATGTGGCCATGGGGAGCGGGTGGAGGAAATGGCACCTGGCCTAGAATGGTCATGTGGAGTCAGGATTTTAGAAATTTCATAATATTTCCCTATTATGTCCTTCTAGAGGCAGGATTGGGTACTGAGCAGGTTTTTTGATCCAGCAGACTGGGTTAAGGAGGAGTCAGAGTCCTCAGTGGCTTTTGCAGGCTTTTATTTAGATTTACCAGGCACATGGTAGGCAGGGGTGCTGGGGGGCTGGAAGGCAAGTCTTCACTCTTTCTGGGCTCTCTGGCGTTCTCTCTGCTTCTCTTCTCTTGGCTTCTCCTCTGCTTCTCATTCTGCTTCTGCCAGCGTCCCCGTGACGCTGCCCTTATAAACTCAGTCTCTCAGCCCAGGTGTAGCCAGTTCAGGTGCCCGCCATCAGGCATGCGTTCAGGACCACAGGGTTCCCTCATCTATCCTAATGGCCAGAGGGCAGAAAAGCCTGATACTTTTACCTTACCCTGCAGTCCTTTTTCCTCCAATTTTTAAAATTTTTATGTTTAAAAAATGTGACAAGCTATACATAACATAAAATTTACCACTATTAAATGTCTAGTTGAATGGCACTAAGCACATCCACATTTTTGTGCAACCTTAACCACTATCACTTTTTTGTGCAACCTTAACCACTATCACTTTGCAGAACTTTTTTATCATCCTAAAATGAAATTCTGCACCAATGAAATACTCTCCTGATAATCAATGTTCTACTTACTACCTCCATGATTTTGACTATTCTCATTACCTCATATGTCTTAACTCAGGTTGTCAGAACAAAACAGCATAAACTGGGTGGTTTGCACAACAGGCATGTACTGTCTTACAGTTCTGGAAGCTGGAAGATGAAGATCAGGATTCCAGTATGGTCCTGGTGAGAGCTTGCCTCATGGCTTACGCCTTCTTATTGTGTCACCATATGTGATTGGGGTGGAGAAAGAAGAGAAAGAATTCTCCTGGTGTCCTTTATTATAAGGGCACTAATCTTTTTTTTTAAAGAACTGTCCTTTTTTTTTTAAGATTTATTTATTTATTTGTTTGTTTGTTTATTTGTTTATTTATACAAGCACTGGGTACAGTCAGAAGCACGGGAGGGTGAGAGAATTCACCAGAGCCAGAGTAGGGAGCAGAGCAGGCAGAAGGACTGAAGTACCCTGCTGAGGGGAGCAGCGGGCGGCAGGAGAGGTCTGCGCGCCATGTGGGACCCTCCTCCGGTGGCCGGGGAGCAGCTGGGGATCGAACCGGCGCGGCAGAGGCCGCGGGCAGCTTCGCAACCCAGCGCTCAAAGGGGCACTAATCTTATTGGACCAAAATCCTACCCTGATGACTCCATTTAATTACCTTCATAAAGGCACCCTCTCCAAATACGGTCAAACTGGGGTTTGGGAATTGTAGGAGCAGGAAGGGCCACTGAGCAGGGTTTTTATGACCCGAGCAGACAGGTGAAGGAGGAGGCCTGGAGCCCTCAGTGGCTTCTGCAGGCTTTTATTGGGATTACAAGGCACATGGCAGGCAGGGGCGCTGGCAGGCCTCCCAGCCCCCAGCAAGTCCTCACTCTGGGCTCTCCAGCCTTCTCTCACGTTCTCTCTGCTTTTCTCATGGCTCTGCTTCTCTCTCGGCTTCTCTTTCTCTCAGCTTCTGCTGGTGTCCCTGTGACGCCGCCTTTAAAAGCCCAGTCTCAGCCCAGGTGAATCCCATGTACATATGCCCACACCCTACTCCAGGTGCCCGCCATCAGGCATGCATTCAGGACCACAGGGTTCTGTCATCTATCCTGATGGCGGGAGGGCAGAAAAGCTTGATACTTTCTACCTTACCCTACAGGAATTCAACATGTGAATTTCAGCAGGACACAGTTCAGTTCACAGCATCATGTAAGAGGAGTTGGACAATATTGGTCCTTGTTCTGGCTTATTTCACTTAGTGTAATGTCCTCAAGTTTCATCCATGTTATAGCACGTATTAGAATTTCATTCCTTTTAAGCCTGAATACCATTGTATATATATGTTGAGGAAAGAGTAAGTCCTGAATGAGCTCCACCCACTGATGTTTCATGGACTCCACTCCCACCTCCATGCTGAAGAGATCCCAGGCATCAAGGATTGCAAATCCTATCATGCCATGAATCTGCCATGACTCTTGACATCTTGAAGAGGGACTTGCTGGGAACTAAGGCCAGGTGTAGGGTAAGGAAAAAGTATCAGGCTTTTCTGCCCTCCCGCCATTAGGATAGATGAGGGAACCCTGTGGTCCTGAATGCATGCCTGATGGCGGGCACCTGAACTGGCTACACCTGGGCTGAGAGACTGGATTTATAAGGGCGGCATCACAGGGACACCAGCAGAAGCCGAGAGAGAAGCAGAGCTATGAGAAGAACAGAGAGATGTGAGAGAAAGCCTGAGAGCCCAGATAGAGTGAAGCCTTGCTGGGGGCTGGGAGGCCTGCCAGCCTCCCGGCCCCCCAGCACCCCTGCCTGCTGTGTACCTGGTAAACCCCAATAAAAGCCTGCAAAAGCCACTGAGGACTCTGACTCCTCCTTTACTCAGTCTGCTGGATCATAGAAAACCTGCACTGTGTCTTGTTCCTGTCTTACAATCAGTGAACATGTTCCCTCTATGCAAGAATTACATCTTTACTCTCAGAGTAAGGGTGATGTCACCCCCTCCTTATCTGTCATATGAAGTCTCTCCCTCTATGTTCTAGATGCCCCAGTACTAAAATCTAGGATAAATATCCCTGGTCTGCTCCACTATTGTTTAGAATTTACAGTCATATAAATTCTCCAAACATATTAAATTCATGGTTTTTCCTTTGCTAAAAAGTATTTCAAAATTAAAAAAATCAATGAATTGAGAATAGCAGAGGAGGAAGGGGAGCATGGAGAGCAAAGTGGGGAGGTAGTCCAATGGACTATGGTGGAGGACTATGGGTGATTTGGTGGTGGGGGCACTATGGTGGCAATACCTAATAGGGGTATGCAGATATTACCTTAATAAAAAAATACATAAAATTATTTCAACATAACTTGAGAAAATGAAATTGGAAACAGGCATGAAAGTATTTTTGTTTGTTAAATTATTATAACGTTCTAATTTAACTTATGATTTAAAAAATTTATTCAACAAAAAAGATAATAGCATGCCCATGCCATGCTGGGCCCTGGAAATTCAAGGATAAGGAGGAAACAGCTTTGATTTCAAGAAGTTATGTAAGTGGAGCTCTATATGTGTATATATTAGCCAGTGACAATAAAATGTTTTATTTCTTGTTGCAGATTTCTGTACAAATTACTATAGGAACACAGGGGAAGACCCCTCAGTTTTCCAGCCAGGGTCAGGGAATTCTTTACAGTGGAAAGCAATTTAGCAAAAAAAAGGTGAAGGTTGAGTAAAGCTAGATGCAAATAATTCTGTACTCAAGAACATTAAGCCTATGGCAGGGAAGAGAGATAAGAGTGACCAGGTAGGCAGAGAGAACTCTAAGGACCTTTGTTGCCAAGTGCAAAAGTTGCATCTTGCGTAACTTTGATCTAGGAAGTAAAATAATCAGATTTATACATTAGAAATTCATTCAGGTAGGAGCAATGTTGAGAAACCATTGGACGGGACAAGCAAGAGGTAGGAGTGTGGCTGGTCACTGCAAGGCCCCTGTGAGAGCTCATGCAGAACAGAAGGAGCAGACAGGAGCCCGGCTGATGTGGAAGAGTCCTCAGGACTTGGTGGTGGAGGGTAAGGGAAGGTCCTCTCAACTCCCCCCTTACCTCTCCCCCTCTACCAGAATTCTAGATCATCCTGCAGTCTATTCTGTTTTCTCCTAGTCAAAGCACAACAGCATTCTCTGCAGCCAACTCTCACATTGTTATGCAAAATAACAGGAATCATTTGGTTTCTAAGTAAGCAACTATTTATTGCCTTGTCCTTGAAAATCAGTATTCCATTCACAATACTGCAAATGCTGCTAATGAGTGTGACTCTAACAGATGTTAAAATAATCTTGTGGGTAACTAGAATGCTCTGTGAGCAAGTTAGAATCTTCCAAGTTTCCAACTGCATACACCTGGTATCTTTGCTAACTGAAACTGTTAGATGCCATTCACCATACAGCTCCTAATGTGGCTCAATGTAACATGAAATTATGCCATTTGAAGCAAAATGCAATGAACACTAAACTATTGGTGAAACCAGTGACAGCACTAGCAACTTTTCATATAAATTGTGCAAATTCAGGTTTTCTTCTTGGATCATGTGACCAATTTTTTTTTATGTGGAATACACAAAACAAAATAGGAAATATTTACTAAATTCACATAGTAATGCAAAAAATTCACTGGTTATGAAAAAAAGCAGTAAGGATCACAAAGAGGATTCTAGTCAATGTTTTCTCTGGTTTCTGGAAAGTGATTTTTCACAACTTGGTGCCTTGCAAGTGTCTGCAGATCTTCCACATCAAATCTCATGACAAACCTGGTTGCTCGGGATCAATCTTGTATGACAAAGACACAATTGTATGTCAATGATATACATTTCTCCCATCTCTGCAGTATTTCTCCATTGCTTTGTCCTCAATGGAAGGTTTAGGTAGCCCTTACTACAGCTCTTCCTACTATTACTACAATAAATAATAACAAAAACTAACATTTGTGGAGAGGTTACTATGATTCATATGACTGGTCTTAAAGTTTTACGTATTTTACTAATCTTCTTAATGCTAATAATCCAAGTATTATTACTACTTACATTTTTAACTGAGGAAATGGAAGCAGAGAAAAGTTTACTAATTTGCTTAAAGTGAGACAGCTGGGAAGTGGCAGTTAGGATTTAGACCCCAGGATCCTAACCATTTTGTTCTATTGCCTCAAAGTGGGAGAAAACACTTGGGAATCTGAGGGTCTAGAATCATATCTTGTGTTTGTCTTAAACAGTCTCCTGCTTGAGAAACCAGAACGTCTATCACATTCTTTGTAGCAATAAAATAAAATACAGCTAGAAAAATACAACTAAGAATTAAATTTCATTTACAATGATGATCCACCACCACCAAATAAGGCTCAAAATACATGGGCGTTAATACAACTTAGGAACCAAGAGAGCTCATCAATGAAAACTGCAAAATCAGAGTAAGAGCTATTCAAGCTGAGTTTATCATCATTAAAATATGCAGGAAGTTTATATTCTTTTTTTTTTTTTTCAGGATAAACCTCATCACAAATTTATAAAGTTCTAAAACATAATCTTGGAAAATTCTAATTGAAATGCATACTGCAAAGAGAAGTTTACTTTAAAATCATAAGTAATAACTAAGCTCAGAGAAATAAGTCAGAAAGAAAAAGAAAAATACCAGATGGTCTCACTCATAGCAGGAATTTAGAAAACCTAAATAAGGGACCAGGAAAAAGACTAATTAATACAAAGTAAAAATCAAAATCAACAAGCAACTATAAAACAGAGATACACTATGGGGGGAGGGAGAGAATGAGAGAGGAAGGACTAGGGTCAAAATAAGGGGGGGGTGCAATTGTATGGGGAATATAACCAAAATGAAAAAGCATACATTGTGCAAAAATGAAAAATGATGTTAAGAATTATATAAAATAGGGGCCTCCCCGGTGGCTCAGCGGTTGAGCGCTGGGTTGCGAAGCTGCCCGCAGCCTCTGCAGCGCCGGTTCGATCCCTGGCTGCTCCCCGGCCACCAGAGGAGGGTCCCGCATGGCACGCAGACCTCTCCTGCCGCCCGCTGCTCCCCTCAGCAGTGTACCTCGGTCCTTCTGCCTGCTCTGCTCCCCGCTCTGGCTCTGGTGAATTCTCTCACCCTCCCGCGCTTCTGACTGTACCCAGTGCTTGTATAAATAATAAATAAATAAATAAATAAAAAACATTAAAAAAAAGGAATTATATAAAATAAAATAGTAATTAATAAAAAAACTAAGCAAGACTCTCCAGACACTAACTTCAACAATGCTATGCATTTAATGACTTTTCTACCAAGATACTTTATATAATAAATGTTGTGGATTGTGTAGCACATGGACAACACTGATTTCCCAAACCACGACTACAAGTGAATTAAAGAATTTAAACATAAAGTCTATAAAGCACTAGCTCACCCATTTGGCAAAAGGAAACAAACTTATGTTTGCATAATGGAACATATTTTGTATATGTCAGAAGAAAAACAATAGTTAAGAAGTTGCACACAGAAGCTCTCTGTTAAAAACACAAACAGCAGACCAAAGGTATTTATTAAATCCCATACTTCACTCAAGGAGTGATTCAAAGTAAATGAATTATGAGTTTAATTGGGGAAAAACAAAAACAAAAAATCACAAAGTACGTAGCTTCAATAACAATTAAAGAAATATATTTAAAGTAACTGAAGGTATGATTACTGTGAATGATAAATAAGAACTTAATTGTCTTTGATTTCTAAATCCTACCACAAGGGAAAAAGGTGATAGACAAAACTTGGAATTGTGGAGATAGGCAAAAATGTCTAAGTATTCTACAGAGCAATACTGGGCTTGCACCTTGGAGGGAGTTTGTATTCTCTGAGCTATTTCACAACTCGATGAAGGCAGATTAATTTGTGGATTTCTGAGTGGTAAAGATGCAAATAAATTCTAACTAGTAGAAAAGATGCCATCAAAGGTTATAGTGTATGGCCTTGTGGGATCCTGAGCTCCTTATAAATCCTCTCAATACTTCTTGAGACAACTTTAACATTTTATTGTTTCTCTCATCAATTAGTAGGTTTATTAATATTTTGGGCATACACTTACTTTACATTTCATGAGAGTCAAGATTTTACCTTACTGAAAATTTATTATAGCACATTCAGAGGTCATCCCATTGAGATGAATAAGTGAACTTACCTGACAGGGCCAATTATACTCTTGCTTAAGAAATGCACTAATGGGTTGCTTAAGCCCAGACACTTCTTTCTTGACTTGCAGTGTACTTTAAAAAAAAAAAATTATTTAGTTATGCATACAAGAATGGGTTATAGACCAGAGGTGGCGGAGGGGTGGGGGGGTGGTGAGAGGATTTACCAAAGAGAGTGGGGAGCAGAACAGGCAGATCTACTGAAATACACTGCTGAGGGGAGCAGCGGGAGAGACAGGAGATGTCTGCTGCACCATGTGGGTCACCTCCCTGGTCAGGGATCAAACTCAGTGGCTGTCAGTAGCTTGATAGCGCTGTCTTTAACCCCTGAGCCACCAGGGAGGTCCTGCAGTGTAATTTTTAAGCAGTAATAAAACCAACTTCAAATGATCCTAGTAAGTTTTTTTTTCTGATTTTGTAGTTTGTTCCATTTTCTGGATAATCAGTTATTCCCAACTAATGGCAGCAATGACTAGAAATTTGTTGATAAGGTCTAGTGATTTGGGATCTCAAACGGAGGATAGAATTTTATTCTCTGTTGGATGAGAGATAACAAAGAATCTGGTTGGTTTGTCTCTGTTTCCTGTGTCTTTGTGAGCTCAATTCAATCAACCAAATATTTGAGATCCACTGTGAAAGTCCACTGTGAAGGAACTCAGAATAGGTGAGATTTTAGTTTCTGTGTTCACTTTTGATCTATGACTGAAGTCATAGAATGGAAGCCACAGATTCTCTATATATTTATACATCTGTACATCTATAATTCAGAACACACTTTACCTCTAATTGCGCAAGTGTGAAATATTTCCCTATCCAGAGGTATTGATAATTACCGCTCAAGTTAATTGAGCAAGCAAACTCAAGCAAACTCTCCTTTAATACTTTAAACATGACAAACCCTATTTAGGGGGAAAATCATTTTTACAAACATCTCTAGCTTAGAAACATTTAAAAAAATCCAAGATTAATATCATATATAAGATGAATCTTCGGACAATTCAGACTGGTTTGTCAACTTTGGTTTAAAAATGAAAATAAACAGTTTTGTGTTTTTCTCTGATATGTCAGTACGTTTACATATAACATTTTACGTTTACATAAGATTTAGGGTGTGTTTTTTTTTTTTTCTCATAGAGTGTTAAAATAAAGAGACCAGCCTTGAAAATTCCCTGAGCAGACAAAACAAGCTTCATTATATAAAGTTTGATTTAGCTTATTTTGCCAAATTAACATGACCTGGATCACTCCTTGCTTATGCCTCTGGAAACACTTAAGCTGTTTCCCAAGACTCATATGAGGTAAACATTGATCAATTTTCTGAAGTTTAAGAAAATGTTATTATAGTCCATCACTATGAAGAATAAACAGTCACTGCCTCCTCACTACTTTATAACATTCCCTGATTCTCATTCCATGTTTTTGATGCTCCCAGTTTGCATACTGTTTTTGGTGTATGCACAGTAAAATTTATTAATTACTACTTCAATGATTCATTAGTCTTACTTTGGATATATCTGAACTTTTGACAAGAGATTAGTTCATCTGAACTTCCTAGATTTCTTCATTGGCTACTTACCAAATAAGCTAACATTACCCTTATAATATGTTTATGGTTGTTAAAATGTATATCTGTCTTGAACTAAATTGAATCATAATTTTAACTAATGTTTTCATAACAGCAAGTATGTTTTATAGTATATCATACTATAGAATTAAACCTAATCAGAAAAATTGTACTTAGAAATTATTCAGGTATCAAAAAATCATCCTTTAATTAAATTCAGTTCTAAGCTCCTAAGTATCTTGGTGAATAGATTTTCCAATTCTATCCTTCTTCTCCCAATCCCCATTTTGTCCCTAAAAAAAAATCAGAACCTTAAACAGAAGACCCTAGGAAGAAATAAATTGATATTTGAGTTTGTGCCCCTCAATTTGTAAATCTGAAATTTTCCCCAAATAAATGCTGTTGTATTATTTTAGTCTTGTCATGTTTTTCTAGCTTTTGGATCATGATAGGGAATATTTTCATTTTGTCACTTTCAGAAAGTCTTGAAAGAAGGTGAATGCATATACCTTTATGAAGTTGTGTATGTGTACCCCCTGAAATTTGCTAATCTCCTGAAATAGTTACATGTGCCAAATCGTTCTCAGTTGCCTGCCTCTCCTTTTTCTATTTGCAATACAATTGACTAAAAGTTATAACTAATATGCATGATTAAGACTATGCTACCAGTAATAGTGACAGAAAAATATAACACATCCAAAGAAATGGGGCAGGGTTTTGCTTAAGAGAGAGAGAGAAAAGAGAGAGAGTCATTTTATCCTACAATGTTTGTTTCAGAATATGTAGAAGTATACTGAAAGAAAAAAGTTGAGTGAATACCAAGTTGTTCAAATCTTATTTATCTTAATTTATATTACCTGAGTCTGAAAAGAAATATGCATATATGTTAAAAATAAAGTTTGCCAGTTTTGATGTGCTTATTCACGAAGTAATTATTTAAAAAAGGAGAACATCATGCAACATTTACTTCCATATAATTTTTGTTTGATTTGCATTTCCCTGAAGATAAGTGATGATGAGCATTTTTTTCATGTGCTAGTTGGCCATCTGAATGTCTTCTTTAGAGAAGTGTCTATTCATATCTTCTGCCCATTTTTTTGATTGGGTTATTTGTTTTCTTGTTGAGCATACGAATTCTTTGTAGATCCTGGATGTTAGCCCTTTGTTGGAAGTATAATGTGCAAATATTTTCTCCCATTTGGTAGGATGTCTTCATTTTAATGATCATTTCTTTTGCTGTGCAGAAACAAACTTTCTACTTTGATAAAGTTCTATTTATTTATTTATTTAATCATTGCAGTAAGTCCACAAAGATGTCTCTGAAGCCATTGTCACAGAGTGTTTTGCCTATGTTTTTTCAACATATTTTATGGTTTCAGGTCTGACATTGAAGTTCTCTAATCCAATTTTTCTGTATGGTGTGAAATAGTAGAGTCTAGTTGCATTTTTAAAGACATCATTTGTTGATGTTATTTTTTTAATATTTTATTTTATATAATTCTTACATCATTTTTCATCTTTGCACAATGTATGCATTTTCATTTTGGTTATATTCCCCATACAATTGCACCAACCCCTTATTTTGACTCTAGTTCTTCCTCTCCCCACTCCTCCCTCTTCCCCCCACTCCCGTAGTGTGTCTCTGGTTTATAGTTGCTTGTTGATTTTGATTATTACTTTATATTAATTTTTTTCCTGGTTTCTTATTTAGGTTTTCTAAATTCCTGCTATGAGTGAGACTATCCGATATTTTTCTTTTTCTTTCTGACTTATTTCGCTGAGCATGATCCCTTCCAGCTCCATCCATGTTGCTGCAAACTGCATGTGTTTATCTTTTTTGATTGCTGAGTAATATTCCATGGTGTATATGTACCACATCTTCTTGATCCATTCATCTATTTTTGGGCATTTGGGGTTCTTACTTTCAAGGGAAACACTGATTAACTCCTTATCAAGTAGTTATGCACTGACCCCCAGTAGAGATTTTCACTTTCCTTCATTTTGATATTTATTTACTATAATAAATTAATCAGTCTCATGATCATACAGATCTGTATGACTATGGGTACTTTAAATTCTTAATACATCAAACAATAGTCTCCTGTGTACAGGTTTTTGAGCTGATGTTGGTGAGAAAACATTCATATTCTTCCAGTGAAGTGAGGTGGGATTTTCAGGATTCCTTTTAATTCAGAGATTTCCAGTACTCCTGGAGAGCTGCTTTCTTTTACTTCACACAGTGGCACTGATAGGCTACTGGTAGTCCCAAACATTCTGTCAAAATAACAAAAGTATTTTATAATTAGAAGACCCAAGGAAGTAGGTACTGCATTAAAACCAGTGTACAACTTTTGTACATAACTTGGAAATCTTCAGTCTCTGGAAAGATATCTGTCAATACATAATTCAATAATAATGAAATGTAATTTAATCCAATTATTCTATTTTGGGGTATCCAGTCCAACAAGATAAATTCTCTCCTTCAAAAATAGGTATAGATACACAGCAACACACTAATAACAAATCCCAAACTTATTCATAGTTACATGACAATGTCAACACCTTGAAATGTTTTTATAAACTTACATTAAAAAGAGCAGAATAAAAAAAAAAACCCAAACTAGTTGATGATACATCATCTATCCCTAGTCCCATGGCACGTGGCACAGGGAAGTGCTCACTAAAAGTGTGATAACAGGGCCCTCCCTGGTGGCACAGGGGTTAAAGACATAGAGCTATCAAGCTATTGCCAGCCACTGCAGCAGGAGTTCAATCCCCTGACAGGGAGCAACCCACATGGCACAGCTGACTTCTCCTGTCTCGCCCACTGCTCCCCTCAGCAGTATACTTCAGTAGATCTGCCTGTTCTGCTCCCCACTCTGTCTCTGGTGAATCCTCTCAACCCTCACACCTCTAGCCTGTGCCACAGTTCTTGAATGCATAAATAAATAATCTTATTTATTTATTTTAAGATTTTATTTTTATACAAGAACCAGGGTATAGGCCAGATGCACAGGAGGGTGAGAGGATTCACCAGAGACAGAGCGGGGAACAGAACAGGCAGACTGAAGAAATACACTGCTGAGGGGAGCAGCAGGCATGACAGGAGAGGTCTGCCATGCCATGTGGGATTCTCGCCGGCCGGCCGGCCGGGATCAAACCTGTGCTGCAGAGGCTGCGAACAGCTTCACAGTGCGGCTCTCAACTGCCTGTGCCACCAGGTAGGGCCCCCAATAATTTTTTTTAAAAGAGTGTAATAACAGAATAAATTTGTAAAGGACGCACACATTTAACAGAGTATTGTGAAATGATAATGCATATGTGTAAGGGCAGGAATGGGCACAGTGCAGGTCTCTATGATCCGAGCAGACAGAGTAAAGGAGGAGTGAGTCCTGGAGCCCTCGGTGGCTTTTCAGGCTTTTATTAGGATTTACCAGGTACACAGCAGACAGGGGGTACCAGAGGCCTCCCAGCTCCCATCAAGTTTTCATTCTTTCTGGGCTCTCCGGGCGTTCTCTCTGCTTCTCTCTAGGTTCTGCTCTCTGCTGGCGGCTGGTGACGCCGCCCTTATAAGCCCAGTCTCTCAGCCCAGGTGCACCCTTTTATGCATGCCCACACCCTATTCCAGGTGTCCGCCATCAGGCATGCATTCAGGACCGCAAGGATCCATTATTAATCCTAATGGTGGGAGGGCAGAAAAGCCTGAAAATCACTACCCTACAATATGTAATACTCTAATCCCAACAAGGCTGAAAAGGATTAGAACCATGTTGTGAAGGCTCTGGGGTGTCTGTCTGTTGCATTTGAACTTTACACTGTGGCTAAGAAGAGCTTGTAGGGTAAAGAAAATGTCAGGCTTTTCTGCCCTCCCGCCTTCAGGATAGATGATGGATCCTTGTCCTGAATGCATGCCTGATGGCGGGCACCTGGAATAGGGTGTGGGCATAGGTAGATGGGATTCAGATGAGCTAAGATTGCTTTTAAGGGCGGCGTAACGGGGACGCCAGCAGAAGCTGAGAAAGAAGCTGATGAGAGAAGTAAAGAAGCAGAAGCAGAGAACGCCAGAGAGCCCAGATAGAGTGAGGATTTGCTGGGGGCTGGGAGGCCTGCCAGCCTCCCGGCACCCCAGCACCTCTGCCTGCCATATGCCTGGTGAACCCCAATAAAAGACCTGCAAAAAACCACTGAGGACTCTGACTCCTCCTTTACCCGGTCTGCACGGGATCAGAAAACCTGCACCGTGTCCAGTTCCTGGCCCCTACAGAGCTGAAGAATCTTTTTCAAAAAGCAACATGAAGAAAATAGTGTTCTGGAAAGTAGTTGCAACTATATGGGCAAATGTTAATGTGGGATAAGATAATTCCAGCATTCCCAGTCCTGGAAGCTGGCAGAAGATACGGAGTGAAAGATTGTCAATTAATAAATGGTAAAGAAGACTTTGAAGTGATATAAATTGTAAAGAGCCTAATACTGATTCTTTTCCTGCAAAGTTGTGTGGATTTCTAATTAAGTTGGTATTAATACTAATTTCTTTTAATCATAATTGATCTGGTTCTGTTTAAACACCTTGGATTTCTATGGGAGTCTCACTAGGGGGCCACATAATCGTGTCCACTTGACATCTTTAGAGCCTGACACACCAAGTGTAGCCTTGAACCAGCAACATCATCCATCAGGGTGCTTATTAGAGATGCAGACTCGGGGGTTTTCCAGAAACCCATAGAATTAAAATCTGTATTTTTTTAAAAAACTCACCCAGTATGCATATTAAGGTTTGAGTAGTGCTGTCTGGGGCACACAACTCTCTCCTATCTTTCTGTGAATGATGGCCTGGCATTTCTTTTCCGAGGCCATGCCTCCACTTTTAATTTGCTGTCTGTATCATCTCTATTCGATTCCTTCACATTTTCCTAAGGGTGGTGTCCATTTCAACTCTACCCCACTAGTGGAATATGCACAAGGAAAAACAAGACAGGGAAGGTTCAAAGCCAACCCAGCAAACTCCACAGCTGCTTGGCTCATTCCTCATGCTAGCACTTTTTAAAGCCAACTCTGAGCAGCTGTTTCTACTCTCATGCATGTTTGTAGGATAAGAAGCTAATTCTGTTTTTGATTTACCAAAACAGAAATAGAGGACAGCTGCTTTTTAAAGTGCATTTACCACTGATGTCACACTGGTGAGATTTAGTTCTTAAGATCAGTATGTCCAGAAAACCAAATGGCGTAAACGGCCTCCACTACATTCTCACAAGAAGAAAGGGAAGAAGTCAGCGTGTCCATTGATGGGGTTTGATGGAATCTTCATGGACCGGAGCCTCACACGGGAGTGGCTCAATGCATCTTTGCAGTTGTTCTTCCCTAAGATAAGAGCCCTGGGGAGTTTGGGGCAGTAAAGTAACTCTAAGCTCCATTTCTGGTGGACTCCTAGCAAGTCACATCTGTAATTTCTAGTACTGTACTGCTCCAAAGCACCTTGACATGCTGTTGGGTAAATGATTGTCAGGCTTTTCTGCCCTTGCGCCATCAGGATAGATGATGGATCCTTGTCCTGAATGCATGCCTGATGGCGGGCACCTGGAGTAGGGTGTGGCTATACGTAGGTGGGTACACCTGGGCTGAGACTGGGCTTTTAAGGGTGGCATCACAAGGATGCCAACAGAGCACCAGACTAGAAGGGTGTAGGGTAGGTAAAAGGTATCAGGCTTTTCTACCCTCCCGCCTTTAGGATAGAGGAGGGAACCCTGTGGTCCTGAATGCATGCCTGATGGCGGGCACCTGAAGTGGGTACACCTGGGCTGAGAGACTGGACTTTTAAGGGCGGCGTCATGGGGATGCCAACTGCAGCAGCAGTAGAGAGAGAAGCAGAGAATGCTGGAGAGCCCAGATCTAGTGGAGACTTGCTGGGGGCTGGGAGGCCTGCCAGCCTCCCGGTCCCCCAGCACCCCTGCCTGCTGTGTACCGGGTAAATCCCAATAAAAGACCTGCAAAAACCACTGAGGACTCTGACTCCTCCTTTACCCGGTCTGCCTCATGATAGAAAACCTGCACTGTGGTCTTCCTGACCCTTACAAAGGGGAACAGGTGAGAGAGCGGAAGAGAACCAGTAAAGAAGCAGAGGCCGCGAGAGAACACCAGAGAGCCCAGAAAGAGTGAAGACTCACTGGGGTCTGGGAGGCCTGCCAGCCTCCCGGCCCCCTGGCACACCTGCCTGCTGTGTACCTGGTAAAACAGCAATAAAAGCCTAAAAAGCCACTGAGGGCTCCAGGACTCCTCCTTCACCCATCTGCATAGGGTCATAGAGAACCTGCTCTGTGCCTTCCTGCGACTACATATGCTCATGGAGAGCTAAGAATTCAGAAAGGACTTAGTCCAGAGAAGCACATGGAAATAGCACATTACCAGGATGCCAATTTGAGTCTTCATTCATACACCTATAGTTCAACAATGTTCTAAAAATCTAATGCAACAGTTCTCAAACGTTTGCATCAGAGTCTCCTGGAGGCCTTGTTAAAGCACAGACTTCTGGGGCTCTACCTACAAAGTACCTGACTCAATAGGTCTGAGGTGGGATCTGAGAATTTACATTTCTACTATATTCCCAGGAGATGCTGATTGGGGACGATACTTTGAACATCAAGTGCTCTAAATTACCTTTATATATATGTATATAATGTTATCACCTTTAGATATATTGTAAGGCAGGACAGGCCACAATGCAGGTTTTCTGATCCCATGCAGACCGGGTAAAGGAGGAGTCAGAGTCCTCAGTGGTTTTGCAGGTTTTTTATTGGGGTTCACCAGGCATATGGCAGGCAGGGGTGCTGGCTGGGGGGCTGGCAGGCTGGCAGGCCTCCCAGCCCCCAGCAAGTCTTTACTCTATCTGGGCTCTCTGGCGTTTGTTCTGCAGCTTCTCGTTTTCTCTTTCGGCTTCAGATTCTACTGCTGCTGCTGCTGGCGTCCCCGTGATGCCGCCCTTAAAAAGCACAGTCTCAGCCCAGCTGAATCCCATCTACCTATGCCCACACCCTATTCCAGGTGCCCGCCATCAGGCATGCATTCAGGACAAGGATCCATCATCTATCCTGATGGCGGAAGGGCAGAAAAGCCTGATATTCTCTTTACCCTACATATATGTTAATATAATATATACATTACTGTTAATATATATGTGGTATTACCTATTGTAGGGGCAGGAATGACACAGTGCAGGTTTTCTAGGATCAAGCAGACCCGGTAAAGGAGGAGTCAGAGCCCTCAGTGGCTTTTGCAGGCTTTTATTGGGTTTACCAGGTACACGGCAGGCAGGGGTACTGTGGGGCTGGGCAAGGCTTCACTCTATCTGGGCTCTCTGGCATTCTCTCTGCTTCTCTCTCCACTTCTGCTGCTTCTTTCTCGGCTTCTCTTTCGGCTTCTCCTGGCGTCCCCATGACGCCACCCTTAAAAGCCCAGTCTCAGCCCAGGTGAATCCCATCTACCTCTGCCCACACCCTACTCCAGGTGCCCGCCATCAGGCATGCATTCAGGACCGCAAGGATCCATCATCTGTCCTGATGGCGGGAGGGCAGAAAAACCTGACATTTTTCCTTACCCTACATGGGATTAGAGGAACTGGGAGTTATAGTTTAATGGGTCCAGAATTTCAGTTTGGGAGGATGTTGGTGATTGTTTTACAGTATGTGAATGTACAGCTACTGAGCTGTCCACTTACTAATGGCTAAAATGATAAATTTTATGTCGTGTATATTTAACGACAAATTTAAAAATGAGTAAGAATTGGGGATAATAATAGAATAGTAAATTTTCCAGCAAAATGGCTCTCATTACTAAATATTTTTTAAATGTTTGCTGTAGGTTTTTAATATTCTGTATCAAATTAGTTGTTTCCTTCTCACATTTGCTATGAGTTTTCACATTTAATGATTGTCAAATTTTGACAAAGACTTTTCTACACCCATTAAAAAAATTATATAATTTTCCTCCTTTATTCCCTTAGAACTGAAAATCACACTGATTTTTCAAATGTTGAGCCAATCTTGTAATTTTGAATAAACCTAACTCTGTTGGAAAAAATAATACCATTAACTTATCACTGTGTATTATGAAAGCCTTAACATAATAATTGGATTAGTAAGTGCTCAATAATGTATTCAGCTGTTTTTTATTATGAACTTTAGATAGCTATCAGTTTCAATTTTCTAAAAAGCTGCTGAGATTTCTGTCCTTTGAAATCATGCGGAAAGGTATCGGAGTGATCTACCGTCAACAAACTCTTCAACAAAATTAATTCGAATATTTTTGCAAAAATACATAGTTCTTAAACATGAAATAAGCATTGTCACCAGTTAATGTTGAGAATTTTGCAGGACAAATAGAAATCTCACATTTAATGTGCTTAAACAGCAGTCAAAATGATTACTAAGAAAAATTATATGCTAAGTACTGGCTATAGATAGCTTTAGACAGTTCTTTCCAAGAATTTTCTGCTTCCCACAATTATACTTTTCACCACTTGGGAAACAAACAAATAGATTAATATTATTTTGACACATTAAAAACTACTATGTACCACGGACAACCCAAGAAACATTTTACCTCTGAATGTTTTTGACCAAAAAGCCTGCCATCTAGTGGAACAAATGGTCAGTGCAAACACTGTCAAACAGGTTATAAAGGGGGAAAGGAACTATTTATAGCTCTTTGGCTACTGTGTGCATAGCATGGCAACAAGTAGTTTATTTTTTACATCTTTTTTCCTTCCATGATATCCTTTGATATTAATATTTCACTACTGTAAGTACTCTTCACAAACAGAAAACAAAAAATGAAAGAGAGGCTTTTCCTAAAGTTACATGCAGGTGGAATAGGAAAAAAGTGAGAGCTAAGATTTAGGAAGTTCAAAGACTCGCATGTGTGAGCACCTATTTTTCCATGCCATCTAACATAAATGAATCAACAGATATAAATATTTCCTGGGACATAAGAACTCAAGTAAGTTCTCATAATGATGATAATGATGCTAATTATATTATAGGCTTCTTTGAGGACAGAGTCCATATCGCATACAGTGTGCATCCTCTGTAGTCTCCTGCAATAGTGCACATTCAATAAACATTTCTGGTATATTGATAAATCCACCCTTTAATAACAGGGATGTAGTAAATTAAGACAGGTGCTATTAATCAGGGTACTCTAGTGTTTGAAAGGTTAACACAAGTTTTTGAGGTGGAGAATAACATGGGATTCAGGAGTAGAAGTTTTAGAAGAGAAATATACACAAACATCTTATGAATAACAATTCTACCCAGCCTTGTCTTTGGAAATGAATTTAAAACAAGATAAGAATATTGCTGACATATCAGGACACATTCTACTGCATGTAATAGAAAATCAGATGAGTACAGATATCCCAGCTACATGAAAGTAGAACATTTTTATTTTGTATGATTTGGTAGGTTACTTTTTAGATCTGGGGATGCTATTACTATTAGTTTAATGGAAACATTTTTGAGCTTTTCCAAAACTGAAAAAAATAACCTACCAAATCACACCAAACTGGAACATTTTATTCTCTGGTTAGCAGAGAAAAGCAGTAGAGACACTTATTCTTTCCTTGACAAGGTGTGTGGAGGTAAGTGATTCAATGATTGGTGTGTCCTGGATGAAAATCTATTACCTCATGTTCACAAGATGGGGGCTTCATCTTAGCTATCTCATGCTGACACCACTGTATTCAAGGCAGAAAAAGTCAGTGTGTATAGAAATTAACCTTTATAAAATGGTGTTCTTCTACCTTTATTTGTGAAGACTATCTGTGTCTATCCAGAGTTTCTGCATTTCTCCATGTAAGGCACCATCTTATATGTACCATCTTGTGATTATTGTGATTTTCAGAATGGGTATTTTCTTAGAGAGGAGAAATAACAGTCAAAGCAGAAGGCATTGGGCATCTCGAACATTTTCCACCCCCAATTAGAAATTGTGGTGGGCATTTGTGATTTCTAGAACAGCATGACCCTAACTATAGAGGAAATTATGGTCTGTTGGAGGATCATACATGAAAACAAATACCTTTAATGTAATTAAGTAAAAATAATGTTATTTTTACTGTGTGGTAGGACAGTTCACATACAACTCTGCCCAGGAAGGCTTCGCAGAGGGAAGAGAGTCCATTCTGAGACTTCAAGGATGACAGTTCAAAAGAAGAGCATTCTGGGGAAGACAGCATTTAAAAAGGATAGTGACACTATTATGTTTGATATCACAATAGATACATGCCAAAACCATAGATTATATAACACCAATTTAAATGATAGATGTCATCCAAAGCCATAGTTTATATAACACCAAAAGTGAACCCTAATAGAAACGATGGACCTGTATGATTAGGATGTGACAGTACAGATTTGTTAATGTAGCAAATATACCACTCTGGTGAGAGTGTGGGTGCAAAGGTATATGAAAAGTCTATGCTTTTTGCTCTATTTTGTTGTAAGTCTAAACTCCTCTAAAAAGTCTATTCAAAATAAAAAGCATAGGATACTTGTTCTCTTAAGAAAATGCAATTTATTAAGTGATAGAGGAAGGAAACAGTCAATGATTACAAACAGAAGTAACATATTTGTAGAGTATTTAGCATAGCCACTGGCCTATGTTAAATGGCCTCTGTGATGTAATGATTTATTACAATAATGTCAATGAATAGTCATTCCTCATGTATCCACACCCTCATGAAGACTTCACCCCACTGATGCTGGGTTACTCAGTGTGATCTGCCTTGTGTGTAATGTGATTGCAAAAACACTTGCACATCATGCTTGCGCTCTTGCTCCTGAGAATTATTCCAAAGTTGTGTGTAAATGCCTGGCTAACTTGCTGCAAGATGAAAAACTACAGAAGTAGAGATGAGTTAACTCAACTGAGGTCCCTGTCTAGAACATCTAGCCTTAATGAGGATTAGACATGGGACATGAAGCCATACCAAATCATCCACTCCCAAGTCAGTTGCCAACCACCATATGTAATTACCAAAGCAGCCAGATCAGAACTTACCACCTTGCTGACTTAATATTCTACTACTCACTCTGGCTCATCCTGCTCTTGTCTCATTGTCCTGCTAGTTAGTCCTCAAATGTAAGACCTGTCAGGCCCACTCCACTGCAGTGCCTTCGTACTTGCTTTTCTCTCTACCTCAGCTATCTCTCGTGTCTTATATAGCCTTTCCTAATGGAGTCAGATAATTCTCACAGTGTTTCTTCATTTTTTTCTTTCTATGTCTCTTTTTCCTTCCACTGAAATTCTTTGTGCATTATCATCTTCAAGGTCGCTGATTCAATCTTCCATTTGATTTATCCCATAGCTTTCTCCAGAATTTTTTTATCTTGTCTATTGATCTTTACACATCGCCATTATTTACTTATTTTATTTTATTTTTTTTTTTTTAAGATTTTTTTTTTTTTTTTAACAGAGGCATGTTTTTTCTTTATTTATTTGTTTGCTTGTTTGTTTGTTTTGTTTATACATGCACTGGGTACAGTCAGAAGCGCGGGAGGGTGAGAGAATTCACCAGAGCCAGAGCAGGGAGCAGAGCAGGCAGAAGGACCGAAGTACACTGCTGAGGGGAGCAGCGGGCGGCAGGAGAGGTCTGCGCGCCATGTGGGACCCTCCTCCGGTGGCCGGGGAGCAGCCGGGTATCTAACCGGCTCAACAGAGGTTGCAGGCAGCTTCGCAACCCAGCGCTCTACCGCTGCGCCACCGGGGAGGCCCTATTTACTTATTTTAAGTTTCAATTTTGATCTTCTGTTGGTTAATTTTATTTCTCAGGACATTTGTTTGGGTTTTTGTTTGTTTTCTTATATATCTTTGATCAAATTTTCTATTTTTTCTTCCATTTCTTAGAATTAGTTTATCATGGCAATATTGAATTCTGTATCTGACAGGAAATCTTTGTGATGGGTTCTGGAGATTTGTTACCGCTCTGTGATATAGTATTCCTCCTGAGGACCCAGGTTGCCATTTCTTGGCTTCTTCATCTCCCCATTATTTACTTTCTGAATATTAAGGGTGCAGAACTTCCACTTTTCCAGTAGGTGGCACTGTGTGTCAGGGAGAACTAATCTATAGTTGAGTCTTCAGTGAGTAAGAGTGGGTCCTGAAGGGGTCCATTGCTTGTTAGAATGTTGTGTGTGGCGTGGGGGAAGGGGGTTGGTTCATGCCTGTGTCAGAGCTGCTAGCCCTCTTCTCTGGACCTCATACCTGCATCTCTGCAGTCTGTGGGCTGGGCCCTCAGTGTAGGCCTGGCACAACCCAACACCACTTCACTGTATCCGCCTAGTTTCCATATCTGCTTGCTCCCAGATGACACAAAATTAACATCAAATCTTCAAACCCATTAAAGTTTTGCCTAATTGTCTAAGTCCTTTAGAGCAAAAGGATTTAGTCTGAAATCACTCTTAATTTAGTAGCTATGTCTCATTAGTATCTCCTTCAATCTAAAATATTTGTCCATTTTTCCTTGATTGCCTTCTCAGTCAGAGGCAAAAGCAGCAAACCCTCATGGTTAAGACTACCACTTTCAGCTAAACTACCTGAGTTTGAGTCATTACTTACTAGTTGTGTGTTTTTTGATCAGCCCTAAAGTGTTCAATAACTCACTTTCCCTGTCTATAAAAGCAGATGATAGAAGTACTTATTTTATGGGCTGGTAAGAGGAGTAAGTGTTAATGTATATGTACACACACACACACACACACACACACACACATATATATATATATAGATATATATACATATATAAGGTAAGCACTAAGAAAGGGTCTGAGCATAAGTGCTTTAAATACTAGCTATTCTTATCATCATGCATGAACAATGACACGCAGGGAGTGCAGGGACTGATGAACTTAGTCATACATATATTAATACAGTATATGCAAAGATAATTTCTAAATTTTTATTACAGTGAGTGGTTCATGGATCAGAAAGCGCTAAACTCCTATCCCTTTTTCCCTAAATCTAAACCAGGTGTGGATTTTCTCTAGCTAACTCTTTATAGTTGAAAGTCATTCATTCCCTGACCAAATCACATTACAGCTGATACTCAAACTATCTTTCCTCAGAGAGTACTGCACTAATTTTTCAGGAGAGATATTTTTGGGGGAAAATTTTCCCTAAAATCATCTTATTCCTATAACTTTCTTTTTCCAAATCTAAAACAGAAATTACATCTGTTACTTTTCTATTTACTTAGCCACTTTATATATGTATCTACTTGATCATCAAATTCAGTTTCCTCATTTTTAGGTGGACACCAAAGCCCTCATATATCCAGGGTCCTGCAACTAATCAGCTTGATCTCCAGCTTCATGCAATGCCATGTGCACCACAACTAGGCTGTGGAAGCCATAATGGAATCCTGTCCTGGGCCCTTCACCTGGGTGCAACAAGGTTCTACTGCACCTTAATTATTTATTGATGGGTTTGAAGTCTTCTTTTCTGATAAGTGAAAGTTTGGGAGACAGGATCATAAATTCATTTGACTAAATTTTTGGAGTATAGATTTTTTTTTTAAGTATTTGAGAGAGAAAATGAAGGAGAAAAAAAATCCAAAACAACTAAGATCAATTAGTTTAACACCAGTAACTGAAAAAAATGAAATAACCATCCTACAAAAACCTTGATGGTAATATCATGAAATTTTTCCTCTTAGACAATAAATCATGTTAAATTAAGATGATATCTTTGATAAAGTTGCAAATGTACTGCATAGAATAATGTGTTAGATGTTGTATTTCTGTACATGGTGGATCTAAAGAGAAGTTAATGCAATTCTCATCTTTTCTTCTGAATTTCAGCCAGGTACTACAACTCAGTCCTAGATAGAAATTGCTCTATCCAGAATCCTTCCAGTAAAACCAGGTCACCACCAGCCCCAGGGCTCATAGTAAGTGATTGGCAGAGATGAGGAGGCAATATTAATTTCAGACTGGGCCCCAGAAGTACCCCTATCTCTATCTCTACAGCAATTGTTGGGGCAGTAGTTGGGTCTGTGGAGATGAAATTTCTAGCTGGTGTCTTTCCACTAACCAGGGGTTTTCCTCCTAGTAACAGTTTGGACTCATCTTCCTGCCAGTTCCTGATGGGCTGGTATGAATCACCCCACATTTTGACACTTCTTTCGGTGTGATCAGCAGGGAAAGCCACTTGAATATTTAGAGGTAACCCCTATAATGATGAACATGGCATGCTGTTTATCATCATAACATTTGATCTGCTTTCCAAGTCTCACAGGTAAAATACTTACTGATAAACTTTTAGGTTTTCATTTTCCAGAAAATATATAACTGTGGATCCTAATTTCTCTCAGGGTCCTCATTTTGTAATTTCAAAGTAAAAATAAATCTCCCTGCCAGAAACTTAAATGCGTATGACTAAGTAAAAAAAATCCAATCTGAAAACGCTAGATACTGTATGATTCTAACTATGAGACAATCTTAGAAAAGAAAAACTATAGAGACAATTAAAAGTTTAGCAAGTGCCAGGGGTTGGGAGTGGGGAGAAGGATAACTAGGCAGAGCATAGAGGATTTTTATGGCAGTAAAAATACTCTGCATGATGCCATTATAATGAAAACATTTTATTATGCAAACCCTAAGATGAACCAGGAATTTTGGGTGATTATGATGTGTCAGTATATATTAATCCTTGGTAAAAATGTACCATTCTGGTAACTGGTGTTGATAATGCAGGAGGCTATGCATGTGTGGCATGTGTGGAAAGGGAGTATATGGGAAACCTCTAATGTCTGTAAAAATATGTTCTCCACCCCAATTTCCCCAAGTCACCTAATTTCACTGGAGACAGAAATAAAAATCTGGTCACCAGCGATAACCTGTCTGTTTTCCTGCTTCTCACCACCTGTTAACATTTTCAGATTTGTTCTGTGTGCATGAAGCTACTCCCAAATCAGCACAGCTAGATTTGTGGCCAAGTCTGTGTGTGCTCCCTCTCCCCCAGAAATTTGCCAAAATACCAGGCTCTCAAATTCACTTTTGATTATTCAAACAACCTCTTCAACCTGTAACCAACTCTGTGTCCCACCCATTCCGCGTGCGCACACACACACACACACACACAGAATCAACCCTGGCAGTCACTGACAGCACTTCACCTGTAACTGCTTTTCTGAGAGATTTACTCAGGGTTAAAACACAGGAGCAAGCCTCAACTCTTAAGGGTGAAGTAGTTGGTGAATAAACACCCCATCTTTCTCACGTCTGGGGTGAGGAAGCAATTCTCAGGTGGAGTCCACAGCCACTCAAGTGTCCCCAGCAGAACTGGGTGTCAGTAGCCCATAGCAATAACGACTCTTCCACGCAATCTCTGCTGTTTCTCTGACTTCCTCACCCACCAGGTGCTTCCAAATCTTTTAAATGCATTTCCCTTCCCCTGAAGGTGCCCACAGGACTTCCCAGCCTAGTTTCACCTTGATTTCTTTGTGCTCTGGAAGACTGGTAATGCTGTTTTTCTTCAAGATTCTCTTTTCTTGCATCGCACTCCCTTGATTTCTCCCCTAGTTCTTCGACCTCTCTCCACCTTCAGGAGTCCTTCTCTAGTTCTCCAGCTGTGCTCCCCAAGGTATGTCCTGGTCCTTCTTTCTCTTTTCATCTAACATTTCCCTCTTCAGTTTCTTCCATTCTAACTTCAACTGTCTTCTTTCAAGAGGTGATTCCCAATCCCATGAGTGTCTCTCCGGAACCCCATCCACAAGTCTACATTTCCCTGCAGTAAGCATATGCGTCTGTGCTTTGTGGCACTCCCCAAAACACTGTGGGAACAGCAGTGACAGGCACAGTCAGGGTGGAGCTGGGATCTGTGTAGCAACTGCTCTCTGACTCTCCATGCTGGCACGTCAGGCAGATGTCACAGTTACTGAAGGGTCTGAGTGGCAGGAACCTAGTCTGGGCTCTGCCTTCTTTAGTTGGGAGGATTGGGGAGTCTGATTTGAAGGGACCCCTTCTACAGAAGCAATAACAGAAATTGGGTGTTACTTGACTCTTCAGAGTAACCTCCATGTGAATCTGAGTTCCCACCCAGAACCAAGCCATGGGTCCTACTGGGAGAGTTTTTCAATAGCTCCCAACTAGCCCTGTGCACTTAAAACTCAACTGATCTCATCTTCTTCCTTCTTTCTTAAGACCCCCAAAGAGAAGCTCCTTCTTTTGTAAATGTACCTTTACCCAGGCACCAGTTTTACTTATTTTTTTAAAGATTTATTTATTTATGCATACAAGAACTGGGGTACAAGTCAGAGGTCTGGGGGGTGAGAGGATTCACCAGAGACAGAGCAGGGAACAGAACAGGCAGACTGAAACACACTGCTGAGGGGAGCAGCGGGCGAGACAGGAGAGGTCTGCTGCGCTATGTGGGCTGCTCCCTGGCTGGCCCGAGATTGAACTCATGCTGCAGAGGCTGCAGATAGGTTCACAGTTATAGGGGAAGAGAAGGGAGTAGGATCAAAACAAGGGTGGTGGGAATTTTATAAAGATGAAAATGCATGCATTGTACAAAAATGAAAAATGATGTAAAAAATACATAAAATTTAAAAAAATGTAAAAAAAAAAATCCCTTGCACCACCAGGGAGGCTCCAGGCACCAGTTTTAACACCTAAAATTTGGATGATTCCTACCCTCCCTTGCTGCCCACATCTAATCAATTGCCAAGAACTACTAGCTCTCTCACATCATTCCATTCTCCTTGGTAGCTGATAGAACCACACTAGCCCAGGCCGTGGTGAGATTAGCAGTAGCTTCCCAGTTGCCTGCCAAACTCAAGCTTTGCTCTTCCCTTCTGTTCCACCCAGTGAGGGTCAACTGTGCTGTCACTCAAAAAACGTGTATGGGCTCCTTAATGCCTACAGAATAAAGCACAGATTCCACTGCCTGGCTGTTAGCCCCAACAATCTTTTCAGGTTTTTCTCCTTTTTTTAAAAAAAAGATTTATTTATTTATACAAGAACTGGGGTACAGGCCAGATTCACAGGAGGGTGAGAGGATTCACCAGAGACAGAGCAGGGAACAGAACGGGCAGACTGATGAAATACACTGCTGAGGGGAGCAGCGGGTGAGACAGGAGAGGTCTGCTGCGCCATGTGGGACCCTCACCAGCCAGGCGGGGATCCAACCAGCGCTGCAGAAGCTGCCAACATCTTCACAGCACTGCGCTCAACCACCTGCGCCACCACGGGAGGCCTGTTTTTCTCCTTTTTATATGTAGATCAAATTGAAGTGATTGCCTTACCTTTTTCTCACATATTTTCAAAAGCTATTCCTTTTGCTTTACCCACCTTCTATGAAAAGTGCACTCACCCTTAAGACTCAGCATCAAGTATTTCCTGACCACCCAGCAGAAGTGATTTCTTTCCTCCTCTGAATCCTCAAATGCCAAAAATCTTAAGTAGTGCCTTGTCCTACAGTTCAGCTCCCTCATTAGGTTACATGTTCCTAGGAGTCAAATAATTTGTTCATATTATTGCATCCCACAAACTACCTTACACAAACAAGAAATTTCTCTGGAACAAAAAGCACAATTACTCTAGAGAAAGTTCTAATCTAATAAGTTTAACAAATAATACCCAAACTTAAAGCACTTGTCAGCGTAACCAAATCTTATGTTCTCTTTTTTATCTCTTCCCTGCCATGATCAGAAGTTTATAATAACATGCTAAGATTCTCTATTATTGTCTGGCAGGTTGGTTTTTATTATGACTGTCAGTCTATTGTTAAGTACAAATCGCTTTCTTGGTATCAGTCCCTGGCCCCAGAGATCTGGCAGTTCTCCTGGGGTAGGAGGTGCTGAGAGGTGTGACTAGGCAACTGTTCAATTGCTTACATCATTGGAGACGCCCTGGGGCTTAGAACTGTGTTGATGTTCAGAGATGGGGCCTCTAAGGAGAACGTATTCTTCCACCTTGTGTTTGTTTGGAGTTTTCCTCTCTGGGTTTTGTTCGCCCACCAGTCGCAGCTGCATGACTGCTGTATGCACCCTGCTTAGATCCCTCATCTGCCCTCTGCTTCATGACCTGGATACTCCCTAACCTGGGAAGAAATCCTCACTCCTTTCCCCAAATAGCTCTCTTCCATCCATTTCACTGACAATGAAAACTACGGTATTTCATTCCAAAATTGGAGATGACATTTAAAATACAAACAAAACCATCCAAGTCACATATTTAAATTAACACAAGGGTGTTAATGGTTGAGAACAGAAAAGGAATGGGCAGTCTGTTAATACCAGATCTGAAGCTTGCTGACCTGTGGAGAGCAGCACAGGGCTGCTGTGTTTTATGTGAGGGTTCAACAAGTGTGTAATTGAATAAGGAAAGTGGTCAGAATGAATGCCTCAAATACCAGTTTGGGAAGGACCAAAATAGGCCCAAGTATTAACACATGACATTCACAGCAAGACAAGCAGGGCCTCCACTGTGCTGGGCAAAGCTCTGTCTTCCTAAACTCTTCCCCACAATTGTTCCTTTTCCTTGGTATCAATCCCTCCGAACTTCCTCTTTCTATGCTTGTGTTCTGGCATATTGTATTGGCTGGATATTGCTTCCTCTCTCACCTAGAAAGGATGAGCAAATACTCCTAGGGCACAATACCTTTGTCCCCCATCTCCTAATTCTCAAGGAAAGAGTGTCCCTCACCAGCACACCACAACAAATGCAGCAAAGAAGAGGAGAGGACACACACATAAGTAATTGTTTTGTCAGCCCCTGAAGCCCCCTGATCTCCCAAGACTCAGATACTTGAGAGAATACCACAGGTTTCAGGGAAGGTTCTATGATGGTTTTGCTAATAAAAGTCTCCAGGACTTCGGTTTCTTTCAGTCCTTCACATTCTTGAGGTCTCACTTCTTTCAGAAAGAGTAATTGAGAACTTGAACTCTGGCATCAGACATTCCTAGGTCTAAGCCCTTATTCTTCCATTTACTATCTCTGTAATCTTGGGCAACTGACTTACCCACTCAATTTCCTTCTCTATCAAAACATGATAATTTGTTTGTTGGAAGGACTTAATAATCTATTTAGAGTACTTGGCACAATTCCTAGCTTCCTGGCTTGGAGTAAGTAATTACACAAAATATTTTAATACTTACATAATTCAGTTAATCAGTTGACCTACTTTTATTTCCAAATTTCATGAATTCATTTTCATTCTACCTTCCCTCCACCCATCCCTATCCCTGAGACTCCCCATGAAAACCCAGGAATTGATTTTGAGCTCAGCTGAGGTCCTTTGAACTCCTCCATTCAGAAGTATGATATGGAACTATTTTGAAATTGTGTTCCATTTTTTTCTGGACATCAGGATAGGCAGCTATGTACAGGTACCTCACATTTTCTCAGCAAGCTCGGGACCTAATGTCACAGATTGGCTTTAGGTTCATGGAGGTAGGAATAGAAGTGGAGGGGTGAAGGCCTGATGCCTATTGCAGCATCCAGCTCTGTTCTAGGAGGTTCACTCATTGCTGATCCAGCTCTGTTGCAGGATAGGCAGATCTAGAAGAACCATTTCGAGATTGTTTATATTGGGGCCTACCTATGCCAATTTAGGCATTCACAACCATTAGGCCTCTGAATGGATATGGATCACCACAAATAGAAGTGAGGACAACTTGCAGCATGTCACATGAAACCACTTCTATGTCAGACAGTTACAATGAAAGCAAGTCTTAGAGAACTGTCACACCTACAAATATTTACCAGCAAGTTGGCAAATACTAGCAGTAGAACCTGTTCTGTAAGTTCCATGAAATGGCAGCTCCCTGCTTTTTAAAGCATGCTATCAAGGCCCTGCATGAAAGGTTTGCCTAAGGGAGATTCAACACTATCCTAGCAACAGAATTCAACAGACATGTTGAGGACTGGGTAAGAGTCACCTCTGGAAGCCCATGACACAAGGTTGTGCTTAAAATCAAGGATAGCATTCCAAAGTGTACAGGCGACCTGGTTTGCAAGGGCAGGAGGAATCCAAAAAATAATTTTTTGAAGCAGGTTGCCACAGCTTAGCCCCAGTCACATCACCAATGTAAAGTCAAATATAAAACCCATTAAGCATTATAATCAAAACCCCAGTGATGATCCTTCCCAGAATATAGACTTCTGACCAGTCTTCGAAATACTAACTGAACACTCCATATTGTATTTTCCCAAATAAAAATGGTGAAAATCAAAATCAACACTCTCATACTACCTTCGCCAAAATACTTAAAAGCAAATTACACGGCCTCCCTGGTGGCACAAGGGGTTAAGCACAGCACTGTGAAGCTGTCTGCAGCCTCTGCCGCACAAGTTCAATCCTCGCAGGCCAGGGAGCAACCCACCCGGTGCAGCAGACCTCTCCTGTCTCGCCTGCTGCTCCCTCAGCAGTGTATTTCAGTTAGTCTGTCTGTTCTGTTCCCCACTCTGTCTCTGGTGAATCCTCTTACCCCCACCCCTGCACCTCTGGTCTGTACCCTATTTCTTGTATGCATAAATAAAGAAATCTTTTTTTTAAAAAAAGCAAGTCAGAAAAAAAAAATGCTTAAATACTCTCTTTTCTCCAGCTTTCATTCTCCTGACCTCTTGGAGGCATCTCTCCCACCGACAGCTAGCATCTTTTCACATTTTTCTCCCTGTTCATATAATCATGGAAAATACATACATGGGATTCTGTCATTGTTTGATAAAAATGTGTTCTTGTTATTACTTTCCATCATATACATAGATTATGGAATATATACGGCATCTAATGATTCCTCTTATAGTTGCATGATATTCCAAGACAGAGTATAAAATAAATATTCATACTGTTTCTAGTTTTCTGCCACCACAAACAGCTGCAACTGACATACTTTGCCCTCAAGGAGTTTAATATATTTTAGGTTAAACTGTTGTATTTGGAGGTGAAGCAATTTTTGTTGTGTATAAGCCACACCAAAATTTAGTGGCTTCAACTAATAATCACTTTTTAGAGCATAGTCGGGGTGGCGCTCCTGCTCTGGGCCCGCCTGGCTAATCTCACTGAGTGTGTTTTGAGTCAGCTGGTAGCCTGGCCGGTAGCCAAAGGCCTTCCTCCTTTGTGCCCATGCCCAGGATTTGGCAGACTGGTTTGTCTGAGGGAAGATCTTGGTTGGGACATCAAGTCTCTGTTCTAAGTGAGCTGCCCTGTTCTAGTAACTTGCCCTGGCGTCTTTCCATGGTCTTCTTAGGTTCCAAAGAGCATCAAGAGCATCAAGGCCCAGTGTACTGGCTCTCATAGTTTGCTTTTGTCCCACTGGCCACGGTTAGCCACATGGCCAAACCCAAATTTAGTATGAGAGATGACTACTGAAGGGTAAAAGAAGTTGCCACCCCAAAATATGCCACTTTGACATAATTATTTTGAACTCAAAACAATTGAGAGGAGCAGACAAGCAAAGTGTTCCTCTCTCCATGCTATTTGCCAAAAAAGCAGGTCATAAATTTGTATAGAAGTGAATCAAGGACAATCCAGACCCTTATCAGCCCAGAGAGGGCAGCAGAGAACTCTACATAGAAAACTTTTCTGACTAGCCCTTATCTTCCATTAGTTCCCCATGTTTATAATTTCCACAATTTGCCACCCTAGAATCTGACAACCGTTCTCCTTTGTCTTCTCACTTCTCTGAAAATGTATCATTTCTTTTTGTAAATATGCTATATAAACCTAAGTTTTAGCTAACCTTTGAGTTACATCCTTGAGTTTCTACCACGTAGTGTTTATATGAGATATACATGTTATTAAACACCTCTCTCTCTCTCTCTCTCTCTCTCTCTCTCTCTCTCTCTCCCTCCCTCTCTCTCTCTCTCTCTCTCTCTCACACACACACACACACACACACACACAGAGGAATACTACAGGGCATAAAAAGAAATGAACTCTTGGCATTTACTATAAAATGGATGGAGCTGGGTGGTATTATGCTAAATTAAATCAGTTAAAGAAAAACAAGCACTATATTATTTCACTTATATGTGGGATCTAAAATGCTAAAGAAACAAACAAAACAAAACCAATCTCACAAATGCAGAGAACAGATTGGTGGTTACCAGAGGCAAGGAGGCTTGGGGGTTGGGTGAAAGAAGTAATGGGGATCAAGAAGTTACAATTTTGGGCCTCCCTGGTGGCGCAAGGGGTTAAGCACAGCACAGCACTGTGAAGCTATCTGCAGCCTCTGCAGCACAAGTTCAATCCTGGCCAGGGAGCTACCCACATGGTGCAGCAGACCTCTCCTGTCTCACCCACTGCTCCCCTCAGCAGTGTATTTCATTCATTCTGCCTGTTCTGTTCCCTACTCTGTCTCTGGTGAATCTTCTCATCTCCTGCACCTCTACCTGTACCCTGTTCCTATATGCATAAATAAATAAACTTAAAAAAAAAAGAAGTTACAATTTCCAGTTAAAAAATAAATCATGAAAATGTAGTGTAGAGCATGGGGCCCATAAGCAATAACACAGCATTGCGAGTTTGAAATATTGCTAAGAGTAGATGGGAAATAAACCTTTTGTGGTGATCATTTTGCTTTGTATACAAATATGAAGTCATCATTTTGTACAATTGAAACTAATATATAATGTTATATGTCATTATATTCGATAAAAATAAAATGAAATAACTTCTGTTGTTTTTCTTATTGTCTTTTGATACAAAGCCCTAGCTGAGAATCTATATAAGAAAGCAGACAAAGATTATTTTGTTCCCTGCACTACCCAAGAATAGGGATACAGGCAGGGGAATTGTGTAATTAACAGAAAACAAAAGGTCATGGGAAATTTGTAACTGGAGGAGAGGGAACTATCACTTCCTGCCCTAAGATTAATTCCAGTGCTCAGCACATTTCTAATGATCCATGTGTTGCAGAATATCTCACTGCAGGGCTCCCAGGACACAGTCTCCAGAAAGGCTGACACCAGGTGATCTGTTCCCTCTCCCTCCACAAATATTCCCAGTGGAGCCTTCTCCCAGCATTTGCTGTCTGCACCTGCTACCATGAGCCTCAGGAAAGTTCCTTTTTCCTTGGGTCTCATTACCCAGGGGTTGTGGGTATACATTCTGAGGAATAACCCAGTTAAAGAAAGTTCTTACTAGAATACCTGGCTTCTATTTGAGCACCAGAATCCCTTCCCCTCGAGGCTCCAGAACCAGGCCCAGAACTGCTTTCAAGCAGTGCAAGCACAGCTGGTGGTGGGCATTTTACCACCCCCACCCCCACACCAGTGGGCCCAATGGGGCTCAGGCTGCAGGGAGAGGCCAGCAGTGATGCCAGGTGGCAGTGGTTCCCCTACCACACCACCCCAGGTCACGCAGCCTCCCTGGAGATGCAGAGGCAAGATTACCCTGTGCTTGAGCAAGCTTGGGCAGAGGAGATAAGGGCTAGGCCCACAGCCTCTCATTCAGGGGTGCAGGGAGGGATATGGGGCCCCACTGAGCCAGCCACAGGCAGTGGAGAGGGCCATGGAGCCCTGGGCCAACATGGAGGACCCCCAGTGAAGTCCATCCTGCAGTGCTGCTGCAGGACCCCTAACCCTTTACAATGTTACACCCCGCTCCATTGAAGAGGCATGGTGCACAGAGCCTCCACCCCACTGAGGCGCACTCTGGCTATGGCTCCTCAGAGTTGACCAGCCTTTGAGCCTGCCCTGAGGTCAGATCAGGTCTGGTCTGTGCAGGCACCAAATTTTCCTTTTTGTATCTAGTGCCTGGATGTAGAATGGACCAATCAGGCGACAGGCACTGTTGACAGGTAACTAGCACTCTGTGTTCCAGTGGCCTCTGAGAGCTGTCCACCACTTCTGAGAGATTAACAAAGAAGCATTTTAATCAGATCTTCAGGAATTTCAAGGGTGGGTATTGAGTCAGAAAAAAAACAACAGACTCTAGTACTATTTATAGACCAGGTTGGTAAATATTAACAAATACAACACCATGTTCATGTAATGTTTGTTCTCTGTTAAACTGTAAAGTCCTTTTCTTGCTTTGTGTTCATGACAGTCTTTTTTTTTCTCATTAAAATAATGAACGATATGAAGGTGTTTTAAGTCTTTCATATACATTATTGTAGCTTTCTTAGGCCAGTTTTGGTGTGAAGTTTTCTTGAGCTATGCTTGGTAAGCAAAAATCTGCACAAAACTTCTTTGTGTACATAAATTATAACTATACAGAAAACAGAATTGCTAGGTGGTGGTGAAAGAGAATGCAAATGATGTCTAATTCATGTTCTGAAGAGAAATCTGGATTATTTCTTGCCCCAAACAAAAATAAAAGTAAGATTTAAAGTGTGATAAAAGATCACTTATAGGGCCTCCCCAGTGGCTCAGTGAGTTAAGACACAGTCTGTGAAGCTGTCTGCGGCAGCCTCTGCAGCATGAGTTCGATCCCCAGCCAGGGGGCAACCCACATGGCGCAGCAGACCTCTCTTGACTCTCCTTCTGCTCCCCTTAGCAGTGTACTTCCGTCGATCTGCCTGTTCTGTTCCCCCTCTGTCTCTGGTGAATTCTTTCACCCTCTTCCCCTCCATATACTGCTGGCCTGTAGCCCTGCTCTTGTATGCATAAATAAAATTTTTTTAAAAAGACAACTTATACTCAGTGTTCCTTATAAGTAAAGTTTTCAGGTTTTATTTTTTAAAAACAGATCAATCTTTGCCTTTTTTTTAATGCATCCTTTTCTCTTTAAACCTAGTGTTTAGGTTCCTAAGTTCAATTGCATGGACTGTGAGAGTAGAGGCCCAGAATTTATTATCAAGTAGATCAGGAAACTGCTCCTTATTGTTCTTTTCTAAATGTTGAGGATTATGACCCAACCAAACCAAAAAAATCAACATTCCGCCAAATTATAACATAAATATCCCTTCACTGCAGTGTTATTATATTGTGCTTTATTACTGCCTATGAAGCACCACAACATTGAAAGTGTTGTCTTGGGGATAAAATGCAATTTAACTTGAGTAGTTATGACACAAAGACAAACCAGAATGCTCTGGGCATTGGTTGTCAGAAATAAAGTGGTGACTTGCTTCCATCACAGGCACCACCTTCACAAGCAAGGCATTTTGTTGCCAGGGACTCGGGCGCTGACAATACACAGGCACCGGTGTGTACCCAAAAGGAAAGATAGTTCTTTGTGCACAGTGGCTTTGGGTGGGGGAAGTACCCCCTTCTGTCTGGGGTTCAGTACAGGGAACAAGAGTGACTATAGCTCCAAATGGAAGGGAACACACCCCTAGGGAGTCCTTGCCCAGGAAAAGTGTCCCCATTTACAAAGGGAGAGTATGCAGCTGTTCTTTATTCATTAATCTTTTAAGCTTATGAGGAATTGTCTGACCCTGTTGGAGGTTGGTCTCTGAATAGGAATGTATGGAAGGCTGCACAGAAAGAAGAGGACAGAATACAACGTAAGTTATGTGGCAGGATGCAAAAGCATAGATGATGAAAGGATTTTGAAAGCCAAGACTGAAATGGAATTGTCTTATTTGGTTTACTGTTTCTTGCTGGCAACCTAAGACATCACAAAAAAAAACCCAAATTTCAGAGGAAGAACTTCTGCAAAAAAACATTGTTTAAGATGCTTTTCCTACTGTCTAACCTTTGAAGTTTGACAAAGAAGGAGGTAATTCTGTTAGTGAGCAGACTGAGGTATACCCCAGGACCTCCAAACCTCCCTGCTCTGACTGGGTTCTGCCATCTACCGCATAAAGACAAAATATAGTCTTAGTGTATAAGACTGCAATAGAAAAGAACTTTAGTACAATTAGTGTTCAATAGAGAGAAGAGAAGAGAAGGAATATAGTTAAAATAGTTTCCAATTAAATACCCAAACTCACCCAAGGGTAAATGCCAAGCCAAACATGGTTGGCCCAAGCAGGGTCACTGAGGTCTGAAAAGCTTCCCATAAGTCTAAGGCACCTTCTGGTGGGGAGCCACGGGAAAGGGGCAGAAGGGGCCAAGCAAGTCTGGAAGTAAAAGAGCAAAATCAAAATACAAGTCAAGGTAAAGACTGCCATTCTTAGCTTCCCCATGAGTCCTCTCACCCATGTTTCTCTCTATTTCACATGTCTCCTTTCACGTCCCCCAAGTCCCTGCTACAAGTCCAAGGCCAAGAAGCAAGCATGGCTTCTTCATGTGTCTCTCTGCTCCATGTGCCTCATCCAGGTCCTCTTCTCCCTTCCTTCTTTCTTTCCCAAGTCCTCCCAGTCTTTTTAGCTTCCCCTCACTTTTAGCTCCACCCTTCCTTGGGTGGGGCTGGGAATCTGGAACCTCCCCTTTCTATGGATATTTCACTGTTACAGTTCTTGATCCAGCCAGTATTAAATAGTGCCTTGAAGTCATCAAGCTATAAACCAGTACAGGACTTCAAAGGGCAAAACTTGGTGTCTAGACATTTAATGTGAATGAGAACACTAGCAACCAGTGTCTATAAAGTTGTTGGCCTTTCTCTTTTGACCCCTCATCAAAATAGCCACGCATTGCTCTAGGTGCTTCATGTGTTTTGATTCATCAGCCTTCACAAACAACCCTATAGATGACTTTTATTATTAATTTATTTTACAAATGAGGATTCTGAGACACAAAGCATGGATGTGAACTAATGCCACTATGACAATAGAGATGTTCAACTCAGCAATGCCCACGGATCTCTCCAGGCTGCTGACAGTTCCTGGAAAATGACAATTTTGTGGTTTTTCTCATCAGGAGTTCTGAGTTCCAGTGCCAATACTGTGGAAAGGATGACTGTTTGCCATGTGCTCCTCCTGCTTCCAAGTACCTCCCTGAGAGGCGCAACAGTTCAGGTTTGCTTTTCCATCTGTTGAGGGAAGGGGCTGGCAGAGCACCCCATTTCCTTCCTATTTCTCTAGTTAGCTTGTCCTGCTGCTCCTCCCTCTTTTCCAAATCCCCAGGAAGAACCCAAGAAAGCAAAAGAGCTGCAGTTAAACTCAGGCCAAAATCCTAATGCAACCTGTCCGCCAGGGGAATGCAGGCCAGCTTGAAAGAGCAACAGAAGAATCAGCTGTTTCCTGCCCAACCTAAGTGGCTCAGGATGAGTCATCACTTTCCCTGCTCCAACTAAGGTGTGGCTCCACCAATCCTTACAAAATGCTTCCACTCCCAAGGCTCACAGCCTGTTAAAGCTGAAGAGCCAACTATTTCAGTGTCTACTTTGAAACTTATGAATTAAAAATGACTGCACTTAAAGCCTCAAAGTACCCACTAACATAGCTGAAATTAACTCTGTTGGCCTCCAGCAAATACCAAACCACCCACATGCATTAAGCCCAATGAAAGGATTGGGGGCTTGCCAGGGCTTTACCTCTCAGATGGCTAAAGAGGCACGTGAGTAAAGCCAGCTGTGTCAGCATTGTTTGGTCTTCAGAATGCCAAATTTTGTGTGATTCGCTCCTTGAAACCATCAGGACATACCACCAAGGGCACCTTTTAGTTTTTTTCTCTTTTGCTTGTTTTAAGAAGTTCAATTCTGTAAAGAGTGTGTCCCTGTAACCTCATGGATGTCCAGCAGAGGGCCTTGGCTACAGTGCATGTTCAAAAGAAGTTTATTAAGAGAAGAAATCAAATGAATAGGGTTCCAGTTATTATTATCAAGAGTAGCATGATATTTTGTACCTCTCTAGCATCTGTGTCCAAAAAACTAAAAGTAGTTTACAAATTTTCAGATAATAAATGGATACACTATTCTTCATTGTTTGTACCTTGAAGCTCTATTGTTTAGGAAGAACCAGTATTATGGAGGAAAAAGAGGATCATAACTAGTCACTGGGGCCAGCTGATGGACATTCATCTAAGGGAAACCTGAGATGAGAAAATTGCATTTGTTCTGTGGCTGCAGAACTTTTCAGAGAGTAGATGCAAAGTCAAAAAAGAGTCAGGTCCTCTGAGATCTACATGGTTCATTGCATCTTTGTGAAGAACCTGGGAACGAGAAGGTCTGCAGGTGCTGTTAAAATAAACAAATGAGGGATACTCGTCAGGGCCGGGCTCCTTGGCGTTCCTCTCTGTCTGGACATAGCTCGAGAGCACCAGCGAGTAGATTTTAACCAGAGCACTTATCTTAAACATTTGCCAACAACTTTACACTCCTGGAAACAGAGAGGAAACATTTTAGGGTGGAGGCGATTACATCATGCTCACTTTAGCTCTCCTTCCAACTCTGAGTGCTGCACCCTGTATTGTTACCCAAGCATTCTGCAAACACCCACATTTGGCTTTTTCCTTCAAGCCAATGAGATGAAATAAATGGATTCCTTTATGTCTGGAGAACTCTGATCCTTAAATGGCCTCATTAAAGAACCAGCATTTTTGAGAGTTATTGTGCTTAATGGGTCATACTCTAAAGACAGACTTTCCCAAAATCTTCTTGGAGAAGGCCACTTGTACCATGGTCTGAAGCTGTGGGTGTAGCTCAGGAACTGAGTGGGAAAGAGGTCAGTGACAGAGACAATAGGGAATTTCCACTTCAGAGAGAAAGCAGGTCTTCTCATGATGTCTTACAAAAGACTTGGGACTTTTATTACATTATTTATTAAAAACAGAAAGAGTTTAAATTAAGGTAGTGATGATAATAACAGTAACCGTAAGACAGAATTTTATTTTTTTTCAGTTTCTGGTATTACAGTATCCCCCTCCTCTTTAATCCAGGGAGACTCAATCCCATTTTTTTTTTTTTTTGCATGTTTATTGAACTTATCTCTAGTAGGGATGAAAGAGAAAAAGCCTGAAGTTAAGTCAGAAGTCCTGAGTTTGAATCTTGATCCATCATTTACCGGTTGTAAGACCCACAGAAAAATATTTTATTCTGAGCCTTGATTCACTTATCTATAAAGATAATCATAAAATTTTTTCATAAAAATAATTGTGAGGGTTAGATGAGAGCTCAAGCAAGAAGTTAGGCTTTCAACAAATATTTGATGAAAGAATTCATTACTGTGCCATAATGAAACATTTGCATACCTCAGCCAGAAAGTAACTTTCCTATTGGTGATGGAAATAAGTCTTATTCAGTTTGCATCCCTAGCTCCTAACAAATTCCTAGCACATAGCTGATGCTGAATAGATGTTATTGAGTCATTGGATAAATGAGCCAAGTAACTTCTGTCACTACTAGGTCAACTAGGTTGTACAGTGTTAACAAGAGCTCTGCTGAGCTAGAGAAAGCTTAACTCCCAGGTGTTGGAGTAACCATTAAGACTCACCCATTGTCCGAATTTAAGCAAGAGGCTAAATTGGACAAAGTGCCAGTGCCTCCCGCTCCATCTTCCCCATGGAACAGCACCAAACAAGTGTCAGATGTAGCAGCACAGACAGGAGGAACGTCTCAATATTGAAGAAGCCCTGAGCCAAACATCCTTGCAATTTTATTCTCAGGGAAGCGATGGGGGTAGAGGAACAGAGGAGAGGAAGACTTGGAGTGGAAAAATACAGAGCACTAAGTCAGCATTGAGAAAAAGTGTCTTCAATGTTCTTCCTCCCTTCCTCTGGAAGGAGGTTTTAGCAGAACCTCATGGGGAGGCTAAAGCTAAAGCCTTCCTGTGAAGAGGCCTCCAAGTGGAGGAGCCTGGCTCAGGCATTATGTTTTGTGTGGGAAGTAGGCCATCCAGAGGGCCTGAGTCCTTGACTACAACTCCCTTCTGAGACTAGAGTGCACTGGCTGTCACCAAGACGTTTCCTCCTCTCAGCCCCCACAATGCTTACCAGGGAAAACCCTTATAATCAGCTGTGGTCAAGTTTGAAGATCTCATATAGGTGTTTTGGCCAAGTCCTAGAGCTCAATATGTTACATTGAACAGGTAAGGCAGCTGGAGAATCAAAGATATTCAGTGACTTATTCACTTTATTTTTTAGGTGCAGACCTAGGATCAGAAAAGAGTTCATCCAGTAGCAGAAATGGACAAGTGAACATCTGTGGTCCCTGATATTACAAGAACTTGCTCTTCTGTTGTGAAAGGTATCCAACCCTAGCCAGATAAGTTGTCAACTTCCAAAGCCTATTGTGGTAAGTGGAATTTTTACTTTATGACCTTTGTCCCTGGCTTTATGCCTGTGAATATACTATGGTACATAGCAAATGGGACTTTGCAGATATAATTAAGGTTATCAATTCGTTGACCTTAAAATAAAGAAATTATCCTGGATTATCTGCATTGCCCAATGAAATCTAGTGTGCTATTTGAATAAGAGGAAGGCAGAAGCTTAGAGAAATGCTGTAACAGAGGTCAGAAAGATTTGAAGCATGAGAAGGAATTGATACACTGCTGCTGGCTTTGAAGATGAAAGCCATAAGCCAATGAAGTGGGTGGTTTCCAGAAGCTGGGAATGACCCTTTTCTCCATACCTAGTCAGCAAAAGCACAGAAGGTCAGTCCTACAACTGTATGACAAGGAGCTAAATTCTGTCAACAACCTGAGTTAACATGGAAATTATCCCCTAGACATAAGAACGCAGGTTGGCCCACTCCTTGATTTCAGCCTTTTCAGACTCTAAGTAGAGTTCCTGCTCTGTAGGTCTACCTGGACCTACAGAAACTGTGAGATAATAAACGGGTGTTGTTCTAAGTCACCAGAGTTGTGGGAATTTTCTATGGCAGCAATAGAAAACTCACACATGGGTTCGAAAGCCCAGTGTGAAGCCCCATGTTGCCCACTGCTCCTCATCCCATCCTATACTTTCAGATGTTAGAAAATGGTCCTTTTTAGTACTCTGCAAAAAAATGCTGTTTCCAAACCCAGGCCATAAATTCCTGAGTGCATTTCAAAGTTCATTTTAAGTTTGTGGGTTATAAAGCCTTTGGAAAAATTCTCTTATATCAGGATGCTGAGTGGCAGTATATTTATCCCATCTGTATCTCCATGATATACATCATAGAAAGCTTACAGGTCAGGAAAATAGGACTTGTCAGGAAAAATACAAGATCCCCTGTTAAATTTGCATTTCAGATTCAGAAAACAAATGATTTTTGGTATGTCCTAAATATCGCACAGGACATACTTATACTATAAGAATAGCTGTTTTTTGAAGTCTGGCAACTTCACAAGAAATTAAAAATTAAAGTTATCTATAGCAAGTAAAATTGACCAGGAAAGTAGTAAGCTTATCCTAAATTTCACCTGGCTTCCCTTTTCTAGGATCTGTGTCCTTTTGTACCTGACACAACAAAATCTATCACATGCTTATCCTTCAGTGGGAATTTTTGTCAGGAGGGTTTTTGCTTCTTTAAACCTACATTCTAATATGGAATGAAAGATCTTGCCTCCTGCTTAAAGTAAGATTGGGTGTTACTCAGCATATCAGGTGATGTATCCCTGGTCCTATTTCTTTCCTAAGGTAGGAGGAAAGGGGAAATGTGTGCTTTTTGAATCAGAAAGATCTGTCTGCAGATTCTGGTTTTGCTTTTCCCTGCTTTGTGATTTGTATATTAAGACCCCAAATAGCAAAAACTTTTCTGTCAAAAAAGGGGAAAAAAGGGGGTATCATACCATACTTACAGACTTCAAACTATACCATAAAGCCATAAAAACTAAAACAGCATGGTGCAGGAACAAAAACAGGTACACAGACCAGTTGAAGAGAATTGAGAGCCCAGAAATATAACCACACATTTACAGACAACTAGTTTATGATAAAGCAAAGCAGTATAAGCCCTGGAATAAGGAAAATCTCTTCAATAAATGGTGTTGGGAAAACTGGACTGCCATATGCAAAAAAATGAAATTAGACCACTATCTCACATGGATAAAATTAGACCACTATCTCAATGGATAAAAGACTTAGATGTGAGACCTGAAATTATAAAATATATAGAAGAAAATATAGGAAAAGTACTCCATCACATAAACCTCAGAAACCTCAGAATCATCTCAAGCAGCAAGGAAAACAGAGGAAAATATACATAACCAGGACTACATCAAACTAAAATGCTCTATATAGTGAGAGACAGTAGCCAAAATGATGAAATACCCTACCAAATGGGAGAAAAATATCTGAATATCATAGATCTGACAAGGGACTAATATCAAAGATCTACAAAGGGCATATACAACTCAACAAAAACAAAACAACCAAATAAAAAAAAAAAATGAGCAGAAGAGCTAAATAGACACTTCTCCAAAGAAGACATGCAGATGGCCAATAGGCATATGAAAAAATGCTCATCATCACTTATTATCAAGAAAATGCAGATCAAAACCCCAATGAGATACTACCTTACAACTTTGAGAATGGCCTATATTTAAAAATAAAATTGCTAGTGAGGATGTAAAGAAAAAGCAACCCTCTTACACTATTGGTGGGAATGCAGGCTTACCCAGCCCCTATGGAAAGCAGTGCAGAGATTTCTCAAAACACTAAAATTGGATCTGCCATATGACTCAACAATTCCACTCCTAGGTACCTTCCAAAAAAAAAAAAACCAAAACAGGGCCTCCCCGGTGGCGCAGAGGTTGAGCGCTGGGTTGCGAAGCTGCCCGCGGCCTCTGCAGCGCCGGTTCAATCCCCGGCTGCTCCCCGGCCACCAGAGGAGGGTCCCACATGGCGCAGACCTCTCCTGCCACCCGCTGCTCTCCTCAGCAGTGTACTTCGCTTCTGCCTGCTCTGCTCCTCGCTCTGGCTCTGGTGAATTCTCTCACCCTCCTGCGCTTCTGACTGTACCCAGTGCATGTATAAACAAGCAAACAAACAAACAAATAAATAAATAAATAAAAACATGCCTCTATAAAAAAATAAAAAAAAAAAACACAAAAACTCTACTTTGAAAGGAAATCTGCATTTCTTTGTTTATTGCATCACTATTTACAATAGTCAAGACAGGGAAAAAACCTAAATGCCCAAAGACAGACAAGTAGATCAAGAAGATGTGGTATATATACACAATGGAATACTACAAAGCAATCAAAAAAGATAAACTGATGCTATTTGAGGCAACATGGATGGAGCTGGAAGGGATTACATCAAGCAAAATAAGTCAGAAGGAGAAATATCAATACCAGATGGTTTTACTTATGTGTGGAATATAGAGAAACAAAACAAAAGGTCAAAGACAAACCTTGAAAGCTGACCATAGATGTGAGTAAGGGATCTTACTCAGTAAGAGAGAGGGGAGAGAGAGTGGGAGGGGGTGAAAACAGAAGGGGAAGAGCACATTGGACTACTGGACTATGACTAAGGCTACCAGAAATGGGATGTGGTGGGATGCAAGCAAAGGGGATAGGTAGCCCCAATGGGGGATTACTGGGGCTTTGGTGGTGGGTATGATGAAATTACATACAATTTAAGAGGTGTAAACCTATACCCCTAAGACATACTATAATATAAATCAATATTACCTCAATAAATATAACTTTAAAAAAGAATAACTAAAACTTATTTCTTCTTCAGTTGCTGAGTCTCCATCTTCAATGATAAAAAAAATTCTCAGCACACATGTTCTCACATATAATACATTTATCCTCATGGTTATGAGGATTAAATGAATGCAGATATGTAAAGTATCTGGAAAATAGTAGATGCTTAGTGAATATTATTTATATTTTTCTTCCTGAACACACAGCTACTAGCCATATATTTATTCTGTGTGCTGACAAAGGTCATCTTGTCTATCTGAAGCCATCGATAGGCATCCATTTAAACACCAGTTTTCAGGGTTAAAGAAGGAAAGACTGCAGGCAGGATTTTAAAAAAGGTAAAGCCGTGCCCTAATAATACAGCCACACAAAACATTTACTAAACACTGACTATAATAATGGTAGAACACAATTATAAATCACAAATGATAAAATGGTTCTGGATGCTTACACATATTAGCTCATTGAAAACCTACAACCACCCTATTAGGACACTATTATTATCACTACTACCCCATTTTGAATGAGAGAATAGAGGTCTTGACAGGTAAAATAATTTACACTAGTTTACTTGTCTCCTAAACAATAGTAACAGATTTTTTTAAATCTAGATAATTGAGTCAGAGTCCCTGCCATTAACTACTTCATCCTACTGTTTCCTGTGTGCCAGGTCCCTGATCTACACCCCTTATCTCACTGAATCCCCACAACAAAACCATGAAGTAAGTGGGGCTTACTATCATCTTTCCCATTTTACAGTTTGTCCTGCAGCTAGTAAGTGGCAGGATTCATTGCTGAGAACAAATAATAAGATGGCATTTAGTTATTGAAAAATATTTTGAATCTTAATGTCATATTTGATATTACTAGATTATGGAAGTTTCATACTAATTTCAACCTCACGGGACTAACACAATTCAGCATGTTCATGCACCAGGACATCAGCTGTCTCGGAATATTCCCCTGGGGTCTCAGAGGAGCTCCATCCAATCTCTAGGTCAGGAGCTGCCTCCCTGGTCTTTCTCTGAAGCCTTCTTCTCAATATGCAGGGTGATCACCCCAGAAATAGGATCCCAGCAGAGAGGTTTAATCCAATTCCTCTGATGCAGCACTCTCTGTTTTTCTGGTGACAAGTGAATCAGGTTTCCATTAAAAGCACTGATGCCAAAAGGGAGGAAAAAAAAATAAAAGCTCTGGCATCACATTGGAGGGCGAGTCTTTGTTTTAATTCTGGAGTCCGGAATGGAAAATTGGCAGCTCGGCCTGAAAGATGAGAATGCATCAGGCAACTGTGTGGCCAGGAGATAAAAGCCTCAAAACGAGGAACAACTCACTTCATCTGAACTGTGGGATGGGGTGGAGGTGTGGCAAGAGGCAAAAGGCAAGCACCACCTTTGAATCCAGGCCTCAGTCTCCCAGGGTGGGAATCATGTTGCCTAATAATGACGTCATTCAAGCCATTCCCACGCCGTTGGCCCACTTTTGAAATTACTTGGCAATGGGTGCTGGAGCCAAATTTGAAATAAATTACTCGGTGACTCAAGACTGTTAATCTCTGTTTTGATAACCCAATAGCAAGTCATTAGAACTTTAACTTGTATTTGAAATGAAAATATCAGAATGTATTGTAATATAATTTACAATTATTTACCCCCACCCCTCACCTGTATATGAGTTGTATACAGGTAAAATACCAGATTCAGTGCACTTGGGGAAATACAGCTAGAATTCCTTTTTCAGCAGAAGATGTAGGAGAAGTTAAGAATGCAACCTTTGAACTCAGACCCATAATTGAATACTGTCTCTTCAGTCCAGTGTCTTCCTCTGTAGGTGGCAATACTAATATTATGCACTTCATAGGGTAGTTGTAGTGAAATGAAAAGGTCTAGCATGGTGCTATATGGTCAGAACATATAGGCAATTGTTATTTATGCTTGTATTTGTAAATACACAGCTCATAGCAAAAAAAAAAAAAAAAAATTTAAGAGGAAGCCATTGACCCTGCTGTTTATTACTTCGTATAGCTGTGAAACCTTATAGCAACCTGTTAACAGCAGAGTATTGCACACCTGGGAGATATGAGAAAGCAGTTAGAGCTCTTCCACCAAGCCATTTAACAAGAATGTTGCTGGCCAGAAGGAGCACACCCAGCCTCTTCACAAAGGCCTATGGATTTCAGTCCAGTAGCATTTTCTCTGATACAAGTTACTTCTAAATTCAAGAATTTTTTTCTTTTTTTTTAATTTGTTTTTTCATTTTTTCATTTTATATATTTTTTACATCATTTTTCATTTTTGCCCAATGTATGCGTTTTCATCTAGGTTATAGTCCCCGTACAATTCCCACCACCCTTGTTTTGATCCTACTCCTTCCTCTCCACCCTGTAGTGTGTCTCTGGTTTATAGCTGTAAACTTGAAATAACACGAGATGGTCTTCAAAAATCTTCCCTTTATTGACATACCTCCCACTCAGTTTCTTCCTTTTGTTGTTATTTTTCTGCCTGTTTATCTGTCTGATTTCTCAGTTGGCTCTCTTTTAGCTTTTTGTTATTATGAAAATTGGGCGAAGTAGCAAAAAAGAGTTTCCTATGATTTTCATCCTGTCTTTCCTCTAAGTAGAAATTAAATCATTCATATTTAGTATCCTCCTACAATTTGCTACGGTTTCTAAATTTAAAAAGGGGATATGACTTTTCAAAAAAGTTTTTTAAAGTTCCAAGAAATTGTTTTGACTCTTAATTCAAATACCTCCCTAAAAGCTGCATTGTTCATCTGCTAGACTTGGAATAGCTTTGGCCAAGGGCCACGCTTCTCACAAATATCTTTCTGATTATTCCCCTCCTACCTCTTCCATTTAGTTCTTTTGTGCTCTTTCTCTCCTTTTAAAATCCTATCATTTTTTCATTTCCATAATCCCTGCATGACAGCTGGATGCTCTGCTGTGGACACTGAATGTGTTGATTGCCCTGCATCCCTTCTATCTTCTGTTAACATAAATTCCTTTCCAACTCCACTTGGTGGGTGAGGAGAAGGAGAGCAAGGCTATCTGTCACAACACCCCACCTCTTGTTCAAAGAAATTGGCCCAGGGGCAGACTTATGAAAAAAACAAAACAAAACAGGCAAATCAGTGACCCTCCCTGCGATGTTATATTTAAAAAATGGGGAAGAGACTCCTCTGTTCTTGGATGTTGATCTCTGAGATTGGTACTCCTTAGCTATGTTCCTTGGAGGAGATCTAACTATTCCAAAATAAGGTGAGTACAACTGAGAGAGAGACGCAAAACTAAACATGGAGTTATATGAGCTAATAAATATCTTATTTTCTTAAACTTGGTTACATTCAAGTTTCTGTCACTTGCAACCAAAAAAGTCCTAATTAAGACATAAACTAATTTTTAAAAAAAAGATTTATTTATTTATACAAGAACTAGGTGCAGGCCAGATTCGTGGGAGGGTGAGAAGATTCACCAGAGACAGAGTGGGGAACAGAACAGGCAGACTGACGAAATACACTGCTGAGGGGAGCAGCGGGCAAGACAGGAGAGGTCTGCTGCACCATGTGGGACCCTCGCTGGCCAGCCAGGATTGAACTGGTGCTGCAGAGGCTGCAGACAGCTTCACAGAGCTGTGCTCAACTGCCTGTGCCACCTGGGGAGGCCCAGACATAAACTAATTTTTAAGAACATCTACTGCCTTTCATTCATATGTGATCATGGTATATACTATATTCACTTAAAAAATGTATTTGAAATAATTATCCAGATTGGATAATTTCTATTTTCCTACCTTCCAGTTCATTGATTCTTTCTTCTATCCCTGTATTATATCACCGAATCCTTCCATTCATGTTCTCATTCATATTGATTTTTCAATTCTAAAATTCCCATTTTGTTCTTTATAGTTTCTATTTCTTTCTCAGAATTTTATTTATTTATGTTTTATTTATTTATGCATACAAGAACTGGGGTGTAGCCAGTGGTATGAGGGTGAAAGTACTCACCAGAGACAGAGTGGAGAGCAAAACAGGCAGATTTTCTGAAATACACTGCTGAGGGGAGCAGCGGGCAAGACAGGAGAGGTTTGTTGTGCCATGTGGCTTATCTTCCTGGCCAAGGATTGAACTCATGCTGCAATGGCTGGTGATAGCTTGATAGCACTGAGGGGTTAACTCCTGTGCCACCAGGGAGGCCCCTTTGCTTAGATTTTTTTCTTCTTTTTTACATTTGATTTACACATTTGTAATTGCTCATTGAAGCATTTGTCTGATGGCTATTCAAAAATTCTGGTCAGATAATGCTAACATCTGTGTCATATTTGCTATTATTTGTCTTTTTTCATTCAAGTTGAGATTTTCCTGGTGCTTGGGGTAGTGGGGCACTTCAATTGAAGCCTGGACATTTGGAATCTTATATTGCTGAACTCTGATATTATTTAAATCTTCTATTTTAACAGGCTTCTCTGACACATCTCTGCTGGTGAAGGAAGGGTATTTTGTCTTTATCATCAGGTGGGGATTGAAGTTCAGGTTTCTAACTGTGCTGCCCTGACATCCGGGAGGGAGGGACTTATTACTGCAGAACAGGCGTGGAAGTTCCAGTTCCCTGTAGATTTCCACTAATACCACCCTGGCTGGACAACACAGGGAGGCCTTTTTACTGCTCCTCAGGAGATGTCTCCTGTAATAGACCATGAGAGGAGGACTCATTACCTCTGGGTAGTAATGAAAGTCCTGACTTTTCTCCAAACTTCCAGTGACACCACTCCAGCAGGTATCTCATTACTGCAAACCTGGGAAGTCTGGATTTCCTATTCAACATTGTTGGTAAGAGTGAAGGCAAAGCAGTTTTCTTTTTTTTTTTCTGTTTTTTTATTTAAATATTTTATTGTATATAATTCTTACATCTTTTTTCATCTTTGCACAATATGCATTTTCATTTGGTTATATTCCCCATACAATTGCACCTCCCCCCTTATTTTGACTCTAGTCCTTCTTTTCCCGACCCTCCCTCCCCCTCCTCCCCATAGTATGTCTCTGGTTTATAGTTGCTTGTTGATTTTGATTTTTAATTTGTATTGATTAGTCTTTTTCCTGGTCTCTTATTTAGGTTTTATAAATTCCTGCTATGAGCGAGACCATCGGTATTTTTCTTTTTCTTTCTGGCTTATTTCGCTGAGCATGATGATCCCTTCTAGATCCATCCATGTTGCTGCAAACTGCATGTGTTTATCTTTTTTGATTGCTGAGTAATATTCCATTGTGTATATGTACCACATCTTCTTGATCCAGTCATCTATTTTGGGGCATTTGGGTTGTTTCCATAGCTTATCTATTGGAAATAGTGCTGCCATAAACATAGGCATGCAGGTGCCTTTTGGAATTACTGTTTTGGTGTCATTTGGGTAAATACCTAGGAGTGGAATTGCTGGATCATATGGAAGCTCTATGTTTAGTAGGTCAAGAAATCTCCACACAGCTCTCCATAATGGTTGGACCAGTTTGCACTCCCAGTGCAACTCTCAGCAGTGCAGGAGAGTTCCTTTTTCTCCACAACCTCACCAACATTTATTGTTGCTAGTTTTTTTAATATGTGCCATTCTCACTGGTGTGAGATGGTATCTCATTGTAGTTTTGATTTGCATTTCCCTGATTACAAATGATGTTGAACATTTTTTTATATGCCTGTTGGCCATTTGCATTTCTTCTTCAGAGATGTTTCTTTTTATCTCTTCTGCCCATTTTTTGACTGGATTATTTTCTTTGTTTTTATTGAGTTTCATCAGCTCTTTGTAGATTTTTGTCATCAGTCCTTTATCGTTAGTGTTGTGTGCAAAAATGTTCTCCCAGTCAGTAGGGTTTCTCTTTGTTTGGGTTATTGTCTCTTTTGCTGAAAGCACAGTTTTCTTGGTGGTGTGTAACTGGAGTAGAGTGGTTATTGTCCAAAGGTTTTCTGTCTTGCATTATTGGATTAAGACAACATTCTTATGACTTCATTTAATCTTAATTAGCTACTTGAAGACCCTGTCTCCAAATTCAGTCTCAATGCCTTTTGCAGATGCACATTTTAGTGTAAAATAGGGATTTTTTAAAAAACACAAACACAATATCACTAATACTCCCAAAGATAGTAACAATAACCTCTTAAAATTAAATACTCAAAGTTCAAATTTTCCCAATTGTCTTAAAAATATTTTTATCTTTGGGCCTCCCTGGTGGCGCAGGCAGTTGAGTGCAGCACTGTGAAGATGTCTGCAGCCTCTGCAGTGCCAGTTCAATCCCGCAGCCCATGGAGATGCCTACATGGCAAGGCAGACCTCTCCCGTCTCATCTGCTGCTCCTCTCAGCAGTGTATTTCAGTAGATCTGCCTGTTCTGCTCCCCACTCTGTCTCTGATGAATTCTCCCACCCACCCGCACATCTGGCCTTTACCCCAGTTCTTGTATAAATAAATAAATCTTTAAAAAATATATTTTTTTCTTTATCTTACTGGTAATATAGTAAGATACTTGTTTTTATGTTTTAAAATTCCATTAATAAATGTACATTTATTGAACACTTAATATGTACTCAACATTGTTCTAAGCACAATGAGAAGCTAAATGCCCATGTTAAGAAACAGTAAGCAAGGAGGTAAAGAAGGTAGGATGGGGCAGATTATAAAGGATATTAAAAATCATAGAAGCTGATTTAAACTTCATTTAACTGGAAATGGAAAACCTTCAAAAATTTTTGAACTTCGAGGTATCAAGATTAACTTCAGTTTTTCCTTAAATGATCACATGAAAGTAACAATTTCCTTCCCCTCTCATAATGCCTGATTCCTAGGAAGACTGAAAGATCAAACAAAATGACATTCTATACAAACCTCAGTTGGATGATGAAAGATAAAGTTTACATTACAGAAATTTACCTTTATAAGAGCTAATTATAATACAGATATTTGGCAAGGATGAATAGATAGATAGAGCCAATAAGACACTTTAATTAAAGGTTTGAAAAGGATGAAATAACCGTATTCATAATTAAATAAGAGCATCCTTCAAGAGATGGATTAAAAGAAATTAACTTTGAAGACATGCAAAATAAGTTTTTCTTATTTAGAATAAGTAATTCTAATTGCATTTTCTAAATATTCAATTATTTCTAATTATATGTCTTAACCAGTATTATAAGCACTAAGTACACAAAAATACAACTTAGAGGAATTTTAACCCTAGTTATTTTTAACTAAGTGGATTATAAAATAAAACTGTGACCTCATAGAAGCAATGCTTTTGCAGAAATAAAAATTGAGTTATGGTTGGCAAGGAAGTATGTGATAGAATTTTGAAACCCTTGTAATCTATGAGTCAGTGTCTCTGGAATGTTGGAGAAGCAAGAATGGCAGTAATCAATCCAAGAGGACATAATGGCATGTGCTCTATGAGCTGCTCCAAGTCTATTTTAGCAAGTGCACATGTCTCCAAAATGAAAGATACTCTCCAAATGGTCAAATGACATCTGGATTATAGAAGGTTTTTTTTTTATTATCATCTTTAAACATCATTTCAAATCCCATCAGACTCTCCAATATCTTCAGTAAGATGGACAATTTTTTTAATTTAGAAAAGAATTTAAGGAAAATGATATATTGGGACTAGAATTTATCATTACAATGATTGTCATTCTCTGTTTTTAGTATTATGAAATAGATATTCCACAAAAACACATGATTCTAATTACCACAAAAGCAGAAAATAGCACACAGACTATTTTTGAAGTTAAGTAAGACTGTGGTGGTTTTTTAAGGATTTATTTCTATTTACTTATGTATACAAGAACTGGGGTGTAGGCCAGAAGTGCAGGGGGTGAGAGGATTCACCAGAGACAGAGTGGGGAGCAGAACAGGCAGATTGTCTGAAATACACTGCTGAGGGGAGCAGTGAGCAAGACAGGAGAGGTCTGTTTCACCATGTGGGTTAGCTCCCTGGCTGGGGGGTAGAACTCATGCCACAGTGACTGGCAATAGCTGGCAATAGCTGAGACTTAACCCCTGTGCCACCACGGAGGCCCAAGACTGTGTTTTGTTTGGTGATTTGACAGAAGGACTCACAAGACTCAATGACAGATTATACTCGGGCAGAAATTTATTACAGCAAAGGATGATGAACAAAAACAACAAGGAATAGATGTGCAGCAATGGAGTACAGAGAAGTTCTGCACTGACTTCTGATGTCCTTCTTCATCCATGGTCACATAGGAGCACTGTCTCTCTTACAGAATTAGCCGGGATATATGTGAAATTTTTGTGTACAGGGAAGTTCATTTGAGTCTCAAAATTGAAGACTTTTATAGGAAGTAATCCACAGTGGTACATTCTACTTCATAACCAGTCATGACAACCAAAATCAAGACCCCAACAAAGAACCCATATGCAAATCATAACTTGAGATTTGTGCTAAGCCAATTGACAAGCCAGTATAGCATGGTCCATTGTTCAAAGTGTATATAAAAATTATCAGTCACATGAAGATAATCCCAAGCACCACATTCTTTGCTTGGCCAAGAGTTAGTCATGGTTTCCTTGGAGACATGTAATGATTAAAATACAGAGCTGCTGTAACAACTCTTTCATAAGTGATATTTTGGAATGAACCAATGGGAGCAAACTTGCAAGATGGTATTACTCTGGAACACATGCCTTGTTTCCATATCACTCTACCTTCCCCAAAGTGTTTCCTCTAGCAAATCTGTCCTCCACTTCCTCTCCTGTCTTAATTTCCAAATTCCACATGCCCTTCAAATTCCCAAGGCATTGGTTGATTACCCAGAGACCCATGCCCAGCTGGTTGCCATCCTTTGTGCAGTCAAGACCAGAAACATAATTTGTAGAACCTGGTGGAAAATGAAAATATTGGGCCTCTTGTTCAAAATCATTAAAAGTTTCAGACAGTGACCACAAAGCATTAAGTGAAGAGTAAGTTCTTTCCTATCCTGTGAAAATACCACACCTTACACATCCATGGAGCCAGTTCTGAGTGCAATGATTACTTTTTGGAGGTTTGTCTCTCCCAAGAGACCAAATCATTGAGTCAGAAGAAGAAAATGGTGTTGCTGAAAAACCATTTGTATCCCATTAACTGAGCGCTGATTTCTGTTATATAGTTAAGGGGCAGTGCAGAGGACACTCACCTTAAAGTCAGCTCACTCTTCATTCTATCCCTCACTGGCAGCTTGATCTTGGAAAGACTTGCATGCAGCCTCCCAGACTCCATTTCTTTCACAACTAAAACAGGAATGCTAATGACACCAAATTTATCAGCAATTGTGAATGTTGAAAGAGATTATGTACACAAAGTTACTTTTAAACTTAAGTACTATGCAAATGTTATTAACCTCTCTGGAGAGCTCTGAGTCGATAAGAAATGCTGGTCTATCATTTCCTCTTCCCTAGTCAGTATTAAAGATAGACTGGCAAAACCCTGTCTTTTCCAGCTTTTTTCCCCAGATGTTAATGCTTCTGTCATTAAAGCATTGCAATAACTTCATATTATGTTTCTCCAAGTCACAAAAACAATTAGTTACAGTTGATACTCAGACTGATACATTCATATCATCCAGGGTTAGTAACTTGTGTAAATAATCTCATGCCCTTTGTTTTGTTCCAATTGACTTCAAAATCATTGTCCTTCTTCAAGACTTGTCCCTAGATTGTGATTCAGTCACATTATATAACACCTAAAGTCACCTATGTACAGAATATACTTTGCTCTTTTAATCCCTATGCTTCTTAATTACTGATATGTGCACATAAGGATCTTGGTAAATATTTGTTAAATAGGTGAATTAGTGAATAAATGAAAGTGTTGGGGGGAAAGGATGTCCTGAACAAATTCCACAAATAGATTTTATGGACTCCACCCCCACCCCAGAGCAAATAGATCCAAAACACCAAGGACTACAAATTCTACAATGTCATCATCACCGAAGGGAGAGTTGCTGGAAACTAAGGGCAGAGTTAAGCAGCAAGGCTTGGTATATAACCAGATATAACAAGACATGTGGGCCTTGGGGGGTCTCTTGGTTTTTCACCAGCTCTCAGCGTGCTATATAGGGATTCCAGATCAGGGGAACTAGTAGGACACATTCACAAATTTATCTCCCTCTTTTTCTCCCTGAGTTATTCCTTTCTTCATTTCCCCTTCTTTTGTAAATAAACTCTTTGTTAACCTTTTTGTGTGTGCCTGCAGTTAAGTATTATTATAAGTCCCTTTTAAGCACGCAGATGAGAACCCACAATCAGGCAACCCATTTCATATCAGGGTTGCCCTGTAACAGTTTGGTGCCCAACATGCTTAACCATGTTACACCCATGGTTAACCAGCCCAAAGTTACTTTCTTTGCATTGGTCACCATAAGAGCATTAGGTCTGCAGGACATGTGGCCTAATCTTTCTGTCTCAAGTCTTGAGAAGTTTGCTTTTTCCTTGTGTACATCTCTCTCTTGTGGGTGTATTTTTGGCCCAAACATGGCCTCAACAATGATTTTAAGCCGTTTTATCCCTAGCTTGAGTTCTTTCAGTTTTCTTCTAGCCTTAAGTTTAAATATTCTTTTCCCTTTAAATATTACCACCAGTTTTATAAACATAAATAATAAGCCTGGTATATGGCAAATGATTTTGCCTCTGTACACATCCATTGGTGGTTTACAAGCCATCCCTACTTTACAATCTGTGATTTTGGGTGTTTTTTTTTTGTAGTGTGTTTAAGTGTCATTTTCTACATTCTTGGTTCTGTAAGCGGTGGATGTTCTACCCACCTACTGAGAATGTGCAACAACAAATTCAGGGTCTTAATTTAGCTATTAAGAGTATAGTTTTAAATTTATTATTTTATTTATTTATGCATATAAGAACTGGGATGTAGGACAGAGTTTGGGGTGGTGAGCGGATTCACCAGAGGCAGAGTGGGGAGCCGAACAGGTGGATCTACTGAAATACGCTGCAGAGGAGAGCAGCGGGTAAGACAGGAGAGGTCTGCTGTGCCGTGTAGGTTAGCTTCCTGGCAAACTCTTTATGCAGTGGCTGGTAATAGCTTCACAGTACTGGTACTTAACCCCTTGCACTACCAGGTAGGTCCAGAAAAAGTATATTGTGGACCTGCATTCTTGGTTCTGAATGGCTAGGTTAACTTTTGGCTTAAAGAAAACAAGTACAATTTACACTTTCAAATACCCTTTTCTTATTTATACTTGGGCTGGGAGTATAATAAAATTCAATGTATGTATGTTTTGACAAACTGAGTAGAGTTCCCAATCTGGTCAACTCACAGAAATGAAGAGCTCACAAGTTCAGAATGTAACTAAATATTCACGTAACCTGAATATTTGGAGATTACCCAAGAAATTCCAATAAAAGTAAATTGCATGCTGTAAAAATGGAGGTGTTCAATTTTCAATATTATGAAAGAAACAAGTGGATGAGTCAGAGCATCTAGTCATTAGGATGATCAAGAAACTCAAAATCATATGAATCTAAGTGTTACAGGGCAACCCCAATGTGAAATGTGTTGCCTAACTGTGGGTCCTCACCCATGCACTTAAAACAGACTTATAATGACACCCAAATGCAGGCACACACATCAAAAGTTAATAAAGTGTTTATTTACAAAAAATGGGGGAAATGAAGAAAGGAATAACTCAGGGAGAAAGAGAGAGCTATAAATTGGTGAATGCATCCTATCAGTTCTGCTGAGCTGGGGCCCCAATAGCATGCTGAAAGCGGGCAAAAAAAAAACAAAAACAACCAAGGACCCCCAAGACCCACTTGTCTGGTTACATACCAAGCCTGGCTGCTTAACTCCACATTCAGTTCCCAGAAATCCTCCCTTCAGTGGTGATGACATTATGGGATTTGTAGTCCTTTGTGTCTTGGATGTCTGGTCTGGGGTCGGGGTGGAGTCCATAAAACCAATGTTTGTGGACTTTGTTCAGGACATCCTTTTCCCCAGCACAAACACTTTAAATGAGAATTGAGAGTCCTTAGCACAATCTTTGAGTAATTAAAAATCATCATTCTTTTTGTTCCAAGGGTCCCTAGAAAATAGAGTGAAAAGAATGAAACCATGGTTCATGCAACTAAGATAGCAACCATGATTTCAGAGAGGATCTTCTGAACCTGAAAATTCAGAATGCTCTAGTTGTGTTTATGTAGATAAATAATATGTTAAATGTGTCACTGGGTGTGGTTTTGAATTGAATTTGCAGTAGTTGAAATGAGATTTTTCCTTCTCATTATAAGAAGTGACTTTTCCCAAGTAGACAATGATGAAACTCCCTACTGAAAGATAAGGAAAGCATAGTGACATATATTAAAATGAGAAAATCAGTGTGAACTTTTGGCTTTAAAAAAGAGATGTTTTCTAGTTCTATCATTATTAAATTTGGCCTTTCAGCAACAGTGCACATTCACTTATCACCACTTTTTATCCCTATACTCTTTTCTACTGGAAGAAGAAAGGGCTCCTGAAGGGGACCTGAATCCATGTCTCAGGGCAAGAAAAATTAAGATGGTTTGGGTACATCATGTCTTGCCAAAAAGCAAGAAATCCTTTAAAGAATGCCAGAAACAGGGCTAAAGGGCAAAACAACTTGCTTAAACAGACTCATTATGAAACAGAGCCTAAATGAATAGTAAATGTTATTGTTCATATAGTTAATTAGGACAAGTTGTATCTATGAAAGGCCATGAGTTATGATGTCCCAAAAGAAGTATCAATATAAATTATGCAAAAGGTAATTATAGCACAAAATACCAGTAACTATAAGAAGATATGTTTTATTTGTATCGATTTTAATAATTAAAGGAGAGAATGTGTTTGTTCTTTCATTAAGTTTACATCTACATTAAGTTTACATCTAGAGATTGGATATATATTTGCATCGACTCTTTTTGTGAGTAAATATGGTGAACACAAAGTACTATGGAAAAGTCCCAGAAAGTGATAAGATTATACATAGGACAGAAAGAATTACTCACCCCAGTGGTCACACACAAGGCAGAAAAGACTTTAATATTTAATTGTTATAGGTGGTCATATTAGAGGAACAATAAAGAGAAAACTCTGAGCCGTGAATGAAGTCCCTAATGAACCCCACCCCCTAATCTTTTTAGAGACTCCACCTCAGTAGCCACACTGCAGAGACCTCAGGCTCCAAGGATTACAACTCCCAGATGCCATGAACCTGACTTCCTGAATGAGGGCTCACTAGGAACTAAGGAAGGAGTTAAATAGCCTTCATTGGCTTATAACTAAACACATGTGGGTTCTTGCCTCTTTTGCTTTTCCAGCTTCAACTTGTACTCTGGTGTCTTAGCTCAGAAGGCGTTACCGGTAGGACAAGTTGACCTATTAATATCAGCATGCACTGTAGCTATACTGCATGTCCAGCAACAAGTTGGCATGCTGGGCGCTCACAGAGTCTGGGAACTCAGCACCTGGAACTTGTTCTTGGTGAAAGCAATGATTTTCAGAACTGTGCCAAATTTGGAGAAGATCTGATACAGCACATCCAGGGTCACCATGCAGTTGGGGTTCTCCACAATGATGCTGAGCTGTGGTCTCTGGCCAGGTGTCACCATGACAGCATCCACCTCAGCGACTGAGGAGGCCAGGGCCAGGTTTCCTGACTGGACCAAGTTCATGCCTGCAGGGCTACCTGGATCTGTGCCTGGTTGGGGAGCGGTTGGTATTGAGATCCGTGTAATTGAAGAACTGCGTGGCCACAGAGCACGTGCGTCATGGGGGTGCAGTTGTTCACCATGGTGTTGGCTGCCTCCTCTGTGTTCATCTCGATGCAGGCCTGGTTTTTCCCTTTTCCAAAGAGCCACCTCAGGGAGATGACCTCACCTCAGTAACGTTGCTGCGGAGATTCCGGATGTGGATCACTCTGGAGAATAGATACTTCTGTTGTCACCTTTAAACTTCTTGCTGCCATTTTCCTCTGCTCAGGAGGCTGAGTTCCTGCTCGTGATAAAAGTTGCATTAGTGACACAGGTAGAGAAAAGTTGGCCCAACCCCTCTTGGTACCAACTGCATTATCTAGGACAATGCCACTCATTGCTCACAGAGGGAGGAGGCTAGAGTGGAGGCAGGAATCAAACTCAGGGAATTTTGATACCAAGTTTGGGAACCACTTAAGACAGAGAAGACTTAATTCTATGTCTCCTAAATTCCTAAGCACCAACTGTTATATTTTTATTTTTATTATATTTATTTATAGTAATAATTTAATTATTACTTTATTATATTTATTACTTTAATTATTAATTATTAAAACTTCACCTGTGGAGAAGGGATAATTATCATCACTCCAATGGAGAAGCTATATCATTTATTTATTAAATTAAAAAAGAAAACACGATTTCATACATGATTCTTTAAACGGGAGTGTTGTACTGTTAAGCATTCTTGCTCTTCCGGTCGTTAATAATATCTAGGGTATTCCTGCCTGTGCCATATATACTCATCGATTCTCAGGCAGATCCTAGGAAGAAAGTGTTAATGACAATGACTGTGTAACAGTTCTGTAGAATAGATTTCGCTGTTGTTTTCTGAGCACCCAGCAGTGTATTAGGATCTGTCTAATCCTTCAGATTTCAGACCTTCCTAAACGGTGTCTGTTTACACTCCATGACATAGTTCTTAATATTTCAATCTGAGCTTTCCAAAACACCTCATAAAGTGGCCAAACACACTTTGTCTAAGAGGAAGTTTTTCCAATAGAAGTATATGTAGCAACCTTCGCCTTGCACATTTCTTAAGTGCATGAATTTCAGTTACCAATGTTTAGATAAACAACAGCGGCCTTTCGACAACAGGATTCAAATTTCAGTTACCATACCTTATATAGGGAGTGATTGTAAAAAGCACCTGCAACTAGATCTTCAATCCACATTATTTTATAAATAGCAGATGTGCTTATCTGTTACTCCACTCATGCACACAGAGCAAAATGTCAGGTTGTGTTGCTTCTTTGTCTCTCAATGGTAAACTCACAGCATTTTACAAGAAGAAGAAGGAGCAGGAGGAGGAGAAGGAATTAATCAACTGGAGGCGAAATTACAGCAATAGAAGAAAAGTGGGAATGCTACAAGTGAAATTTAAACAGAGTATATATGAGTTATAGCAGAAATAGCTGACAGTGGAAATGGTGACCAAACTGCCATTAGTGCCTTCACAAAAATGAGGAAAGTGATCATGATGAAAAGGATTAAGGTGTCCCAGAGGAAGTGAGGTTGTCAAAAACTCATTCCAAAGAGAGTCATGAAGAGACTGCAGAAAGAAAGTGACATTTACCAAGGCATAGAAAAGTTGCTTGCTCCATACTGCTAGTAACATGACAAGAAGACAAGCACTATCCAAACTCTTCTTAATCAATTTGTTATAAAGAAATAAAACACTTTAATTTATTGTTTCTAACATGTTAAATTGTCATGTACTAAATTAGCTTTATAATATCTTCCCTTTTTTATACCTCTATAACTGATAGTTTTGAATGTTTGACTAAATATTTTAAGAACATGAAACAACTTTTTCCCATGGGTAATTAAAATCACTTTGCGTGGTTGTAGCTTCTGTGGTCATTTTTATAGTCCTATGGAAAGTGGGGGTTGCCCATGTACACTTAAATGGGACAAAATGTCAGGTAACAAAATCATAGAAACTCACCCCACTACTTCTTTATATCAATTACAAACTGTTATTCTGAAATTTTCTATTCAAAGAAGTAACTATTTTTGAATGTTTTAAGTGCAAAATCCATCACAGACAATGTCTAGTGGGAAAAAAAAAAAAAACTATTTAAGCATCAAAAAGTTGCCCTTGGATATATTTACCATATACATCATTCTAAGAGTTACTTCATTGTTTAAATTTCCAATTTTGCTTTTTTCTGATAAAGTTTGATATTACATTCAATCACCACAAACCTGATGTAATCAGAAAGACATTTTCTTAAACAAATTGACAATGGAAGTTGCAACCTTCAACTTTGTTTTCTTCTACTGAACCTTCTTTGTAACCTAAGTCCCAAATTCTATCATCAGTCCTGGAGGCTCACTATGCCAACAATACTATACAAGCTTGGACAGCCCCATGACACTTTATCTCAATATGTATAAAATCCATATCCTTACTATGAAAACTCCACTCTTAACTTACTTACTTTTCCTAATTCAAGCATGGGACAGCTTGGAGATGAATGTGTGAGAAATGTGGCACTGTGGCTAGTAGAGTGAAAGATAAGACCACTGGAAAATGTTATGGTTTGAATTATGTCCCTCCCAAAATTCATATGATTATATTTGGAGATAGCATTTTGTTGTTATTTTTAGGTAAAATTGACATACTGTTGTATGTCAATTATAATGATTCAACATTTGGAGATAGGGTCTTTAAGGAGGTGATTAAGTTATAATGAGGCCTTTAAGAGAAACCTTAATCCAATCTGACTTATGTCCTTATTTTTTTTAAAAGATTTATTTATGCATACAAGAACTGGGATACAGGTCACAGGTGCAGGGGGTAGTGAGAGGATTCACCAGAGACAGAGTGGGGAACAGAACAGGCAGATTGACTGAAATACACCACTGAGGGGTGCAGTGGGTGAGACCGTATAGGTCTGTGGTGCCATGTGAGTTAGCTTTCTGGCCAGGGATCGAGCTTTTGCTTCAATGGCTGTGAATAGCTTCATAGTGCTGAGACTTAACCCCTTGTACCACCAGGGAGGCCCTGACTTATGTCTATATAAGGAGAGGAAAGTTTTTTTATTGCTAATAAAAAATATTATTAAGTATATTATTAAATATAATAACACTTATTAAAGTCTTATTATTTTTTATTTTTTATTGTTTTATTCAAATTAAAGAACATAAACTATACACACACAAACTTTATACTATATGCCATTGTTTTCTACATTTTACTTAATATGAGCTATTTTTAATTATGATAACATCAGTTTACATCACTGCATATACTTAGAGGAATAGGATCTCCCCCTTCAGTGTTACCACACCCACAAAATACCCATAATCCTCTACTATAGTCCATGTGCTTCCTGACTGTTTTGATCTTTCCCCACTTTCCCCCCACTGCTCTGGTAGCCTAAGTTCTACAGTCAAGTTTTCCAGAGTTTGTTATTGGTTTGACTTTATTTGATCCTTTCTATTGTTTCTCTGTATTCCACATGTAAATAACACTATCCAATATTTGTCTTTCTCCTTATGACTTATTTTGTTTACCATAATCGTCTCCAGTTCCTTCCATGTCACAAATGACAATTGTTTATCTCTTTTTTATTACTAAGTAGTGTGCCATTGTGTATATATACCACATCTCCCTGATCAGCTCTGTCTTTGGGTACTTAGATCATTTCCATAGTTTGTAATAGTAAATAGTGTAAATACTGTACTGTAAATAGTGCTGCAGTGAACATATCCCTTTGATTTAGTGTTTTTATTCTTCGAATAGATACCTACAAGTGGAATTGCTGAGTCATATGCTAGATCCATTTTGAATCTTTTGAGAAGCCTCCATGCTGTTTTCCAGAGTAGCCGGACAGCCTGTATTCCCACCAATAGTATAAGAGCCTTCCTCATTTTCCCCCACATCCTCGCCAATATTTGTTGTTTTTGGTCTTTTTGATGTGGGCCATTCTCACAGGTGTGAGGTGGTATCTCATTAAGGTTTTGATTTGCATTTCCCTGTGATAAGTGAGGATGAGCATTTTTTTTTCACATGTACCTCTGTGTCATCTATGTATCTTCTTTGGAGAAATGTCTATTTAGCTAAGAGGAGGAATTTTGGACATACATAGACCTCAGGGATGGAGGAAAGGTGATGTGACAACACACTGAGAAGATAGCAAGTTAAGAAAAGATGCCTCAGAAGAAGCCAATCAGGCTGATATCTTGATCTTGCACCCCCAATTTCCAAAACTGTGGGAAAATAAATTTCTGTTGTTGAAACGACCCAGTGTACGGTATTTTGTTATAGAAACCGTAGCAAATTAAAACAGGTAGGATGGGCTAGTAGAGGGCTTGGTAGATCACAATTAAAAATAAAAACAAAAAGGAATGAAAAGAATAATAAAAGATACCAAAAACAAGAAAAATTATGCTTTCCCATAATCTTTTCTGACTTCCAGCACCCTCTCATCTATCAAAGTTTTCCTTTGTCTCCCTGTCTAACTCAAGCAGAAATCCTTATCCAATAATTTCGCACTAGTGAACATTTGCTTCTATGGAAATTTACTAACCACAGAAATGAGTGGATAAGGCAACAATGTTTTCTAACAACCTATATCTCAGCTATATCTAATGTCTCAACTTTTCTAAAAGCTCACTTCCTTTTCTGCCAAAACATGAATGATATCATTCTGTATGAATGATAGTTCTGCACTTTTATTATTAATAATAATTAACTTTTATTGAGGACTTATTATGTGCCAGGTACTTTGATCTTAGTTTAAACATGAACACACAGAAACACTGCACATATGTATGAATAATCAGTAATTTTCAAGGACAGAAAAGAGCAGAAGCATATTAAGAAATATTACCCTAAAGAAATCATAATTTGCAGGGATGTAACTCCAACAGTGAAGAATATTGAAAATATTACTCAGAATATCATAATTCTTCATTTTCTTATAAAATGGGATCATTCTTTACCAAAAAAATCCATTAACATATTTTTCAAAATATATGAGAACAAGAGACATTTTCCCTCAGAGATAAATTTAAGCCTCCTCCTCTTGCAACATGAAGCTGAATCTTCACAAATATCACAGTTTTGAAGCTCCCAGGAAGCAGGTAATCAAGGTAAAGTTATCTGAACTCCCCCAATCTCCACTTGGTCTAGAATCAGCAGCCCACATATGAGATAAGCATAAGCTCCATTTACTTTTGACTAAGGAAGTCTTTGAGGGGTCAACTTTTTTCATTTTTCACATTTTTAGTAGGCAATTGTCAAAATTTCTGACACATATAATTGAAAAAATCAGTTGTGAAAATAATAAAACTAAAAACTTTCTATAAAATAAAAATAATTCTTAAAATGCAATGGTGTATTTAGGAATAGTGTACCGATGTCTGCAATTTAATTATAAATGCACCAAAAGGTAAATTAATAGAGTAATGGAGAGGTGGATAGATACCTGATAAAGAAAGTATAATGAAATGGTATTGAATATAGAATCTAGGTGGTAGGTATACAGAGGTTCATTATAAAATTTTTCCAACTTTTCTATAAGTTTAAAATTCTATTTTTATTTTTAAGAATTTATTGTAAATTTCAAAATTAGAGGTGAAGAAGTATACAAATAAATCAATGTAATTCTTAACCATAGAGAGCTCAGAAATACACCCATGAATATATGGAATCTTCGTGTAATATAAAGTAGTGGAAATAATTAAATATTTAACACGTGGTGCTGGGAAGAGAGACCAAAAAAAAATTTAGATTCCTGACTCAATTAGCCTCATAGACTAGACTCCTCCACTGAGCTGCTACAAGTCTAATTTTTTCTCTCTAATGTAACCCAAGGAGCTGGTGCCTACTAGGTGGTCAATAAATATTTTTGAATGAAGCATATATGAATAAAGATTTCAGTACTGGAAGATATACTGTGCATTGCGGGATTCCTGTGATCTGTGCTCTTGCCAAGGATTAGCAATTAAGAGCCAGGTAGCTGAGTCCTTTGTCCAGTCCTGTTCCTAGTCAGTTGATGTAAAGCAACTGTCACATTGACTCCTGACTGCACACAAGTAAACTCTCCTGACTGCGTATAAGTAAATTCAATGATGAGTACTATGAATTTAGTCTAGACTTCATTCAGTGGCTAACAGAGTTCCTTTCAAAACTTATAGGAACAGAAATTGTGGCTATTTGTTCTTCCTATGGCTATGACAAGGGGGATGGAGAACAGGATGTAAGGTAGGAAGTCAGGGAGGAAATAATAATGTTTAGAAATAAAAGATTGATCTCAAGTAACAGATAATATACATATAAAATATACATCACAGATATGTGCATGATAGGTGTATGTATATATGTTACATATCCCTCTCTATATAGTGTGTGAGTGGTAAAGAGATAGGAAACGAATTGTATTATGAACTTATCCAAGCCTTACACACATTTTCCCTTATATCCTTGAAAAAGCTGAGGAAGTTATTTCACAGTGAGTGAAATTTGGCAAAAGGTACCTTGAACTACTTGTGCATATTGATTTGAAGATTTTGTAGTCAGGACACACATTGTACTCTGATGCTGGTAAGTCATGTGCTTATCCTCAGCACACCAGTGATGAAATGGAAAAGTTGTGTGTGAATTATAGATAACCTACTTAGAGTTTCCATTTATACTTGCTGAATCAATCAAAGCGTGTTTTGTTCCACTTTATCATAAACATTAGTATTTACATTTTAGTATAGTCTACCTTTTTATAAGACTACTAAAAGTCAGAGGGATAATACAAATAAAAGTGCTCAGTAAATCTTTGGGTTTTCCTCAAGAATACATAAAGTAAAATGAAACTTGGCAAATATTCCTCATATTACTATGTGTTATGTAGACTCTGTATTACATAGATAACTAATGTAAAAAGTGTATGCTTCCCACAAAAAGACTAGTTCATTTTGTCTGTGCTTACTATACTTAATATATAGCATAGTAACTCATTCCTTTATTTCAATACATAAATCGAAATAATCTTTCAAACAAGAAGATGAAGTGTTGCCAGAAAAGAAATGCTTAATAATAAAGATTCCTCTTACTTAAAATCTCTATTTTTATGGCTCATTTGAATGAACCAACACATTTTCCTTCTAGTGGTTTCCTCACTCATCAATAATAAAAGCAGCTCTTTATTCTCATGAGCATTAGAACTACCAACCGCAAATGTGCTGAGTACAAATCACTTTTCAAAGCATGGAACAATAACATCCATTTTAATGTAGTGAATAAAGGGTTCATATAGCAAAGAAGCCATTATAACACTAGTTTACTGCCAGTACTATTTAATTGCTACCCATATTTACAGTTCCAGGATCTAGAAAAAGTCCAAAATCTTTATAAACTTGTGTTTATAGTAAACGTGTGCCATAGTATATACAACTTAAGTACTTTACATATCTGTATAACTGAAATCCGATGGTGAGGTTGCACTTGTCCTGATTAAGGTAGTATGCTCCTGTAAAGACTTAACTAGAATAGACATGTTACAACATGATTAGGATTAGGATGAAAGAAGCTTCACCTCTCAGCTTAAAGAATTTCTTACTTTAATCCTAGGTATAACTAAGATGTCTATCATAAAATATCAGACTATCTTCTTGATAATTACCATACTTCAGCGCCTACAAACTAAGAGTGAAAATTTCATTACCTTTCTAAATAGGCTTTGTCCTGACATCTAATCTTGTGGAATGACAGTAATGAAGAGAACTGAAAAGGAAGAAGGCAGCAGTGACACATCAAAGTTCAAGGTTCCAAACGTTCTTCAACATTAAGAAACGCACTTAGAAGGAGTTTATTGTGCCTACCTGTTAGAAAATCTGGAAGTATTTGAACTTTAGGAAAGTCTTCACTGGAAATGAATTTCATGTTGTCTGCCTTTCAATTCAGCTATTCAGACATGTGGTTTGGGTAAAGGACCAGATAGCTCATGAAAGGCACATTATTCTCAATATATTCATTTCAAGACTTCGTAGAAATAGACAATAAAGACAATAAAGACAATAAAGTGTCTTGCCACATTGGCATAGTGGATGCTATGTTGTACCACCTAAGGTCTCAAGTCTCCCATTTGTAGCGAAAGCTGATGGTGATTTACAGCCTTCCTGGGAATTACTCTCTGAGGAAGGGAGCCCGCTCATCTAAGATTATGCCATTTTCCCAGGGGCAGGCAGCATCCAATGACTAGCCCTTTGTATCAATTCCTGCTCCACTGTATTCTTTCACATAAAACCAGTTCAGTTCTCTGTTGCAACCTCATCGGAGTTCAATTTCTTACTTAACTCTGCTTCCTTTATGTCCTTGGCAAACGGTATTGTCCAGAGGACTCCCCAGTTAACCCCTCACAGGTAAATTTCTTTCCAGAGATTTTCATCATCAAATCCAATGTAAGACAAATGCAACATTCTTTTGTAGGATTAAAGACAACTATAGATTAGAATTGCTCTATTACTTTTCTTTGAGTGGATGGATAGCTGGAAAAAAAATTCCTACTGGTTTTCCTACAGGTCAGTCTACTAAATCATAAGAGTACAGACTTAACTACATTTCTGCTAATCTAAAGCAGAGTCTGAAAAAATTAAAAAATCATAGAATATATACAATACTTTCTTTTTAAAAATAAAATTAACTAGCTTGCCAAATCACAGAATATATGAATAAATAGGAGAGACTCTTCAGTTTCTGCTTTCTCAATTATGTACAAGTTCTTTATAAACAATTAAGTGTTAATTTGGATTGACTTGCTGAATAATAATGAAACCTGGGGAATGGAAGACATAACGAGAACATACCTGGTCAAACCATGGCATATTCGGCCAAATTATCTGACAATTGTTATAAAAGATCTTGACTGTCATCTTTGATATCAACTTCAAAAAGTGAGGAAGTTCCCTCAAATTTTCATTCTTTGTGTTCTTGTGGCACTGATTTAATAGAATCTATCCCTGTGATTTATACTTATTCTAACCTCCCACACTGGATTAAGACCTCCTTATTGGGTAATTATTCACGTTGACATGCACTCAGTGAATTGCAATTTTTTTTAAAGATTTATTTATTTATACATACAAGCACTGGGTACAGATAGACGCTCGGGAGGGTGAGAGAATTCACCAGAGGCAGAGTGGAGAGCAGAGCAGAGCAGGCAGACTGACGAAGTACACTGCTGAGGGGAGCAGCGGGTGGCAGGAGAGGTCTGTGTGCCATGTGGGACCCTCACCCTGCCAGGGATCAAACCGGTGCTGCAGAGGCTGCAGGCAGCTTCACAACCCAGCACTCAATCACTGCACCACCGGGGAGACCCTGAATTGCAATTCAATCAGCACAAGTTTTATTGGCACTTATGAGACCCTGAACACTAAACTAAACATTGTCAGAAAAAAAATTATGCAGTTACTGCCCTCAAGGAACTTATTATACTCTTAGGGTTATAACACACTTAAACAGCCAGAGGCCAATTAATGGTGGCCAATTATATATGGTAGGTTGAGTATTCACATTTTTTTTTTTAATTTTTTTTTTTTTTTAAATAGAGGCATGCTTTATTTTATTTATTTGTTTGTTTATTTTGTTTATACATGCACTGGGTACAGTCAGAAGTGCGGGAGGGTGAGAGAATTCACCAGAGCCAGAGCGGGGAGCAGAGCAGGCAGAAGGACCGAAGTACACTGCTGAGGGGAGCAGCGGGCGGCAGGAGAGGTCTGCGCGCCATGTGGGACCCTCCTGTGGTGGCCGGGGAGCAGCCGGGGATCGAACCGGCGCTGCAGAGGCCGCGGGCAGCTTCGCAACCCAGCGCTCAACCGCTGCGCCACCGGGGAGGCCCTCACATTTATTTTTGATCCCCCTGACACTCCAATAAAAAAAAAAAAAAGTGCTAAAGTCACAAGTTTCATAAAGGAAACTAGAAAACAAGATTTCAGTAAAATGTTGGAAATGTGTAACTGCCTACGTAGTCTGGAGAATGCAAAAACCTAAGCTTGCAGGGCAGAAAGCCAAGATGTAAGTCAGTTATCCACAAATACTAGGAAGACTGAGGAATTGTAGACATCAGGAGGCAGAGTTACAGGATAAAGCTGATAATAGGAAGATTTAGTAGGTAGTTTTTTAGGGACGTGTCTCCCCAAACCAAAATCCAAGAGGATTGCCTGCTCCGCCTGCACTGTGTAAGTAAAAAGTCTCACTCTCTGGATAGATGAGCCAGAGAGGCTGGAGATGCAGAAATACCAGATAAAGTTGGAGTGGTGAGTTACCGCAATGAAAACAGGGAGATTAAACAAAAGTTTATAAACTAAATGTTGAAATCATCCAGTCCTATTTATCTCAAAGAAAACTGCCACAAGTATGTTCACCTCACAAGAAATTATAGATTTCCTCTCTGGGGAAACTAACCAGTCCAAAGAGATGTCTACCCAAGGTGACATTTAAAATTTCCCTAATGAAATTGCTAGGTTGTTGCCCAATCACACAGAGGTGAAACCCATCAGTCTATAAACCTTACATACACAAAGCTTCCAATAAGTGTTTTAGTTTTTCACTTATATATGTTAGAATACCTAGGACCACCACACATTTGAGGAAAACTTTAATTTGAGTGACAGAGACCAAAACGAACCATAGAGAAAATTTAAAAAACAAAAGGAAACTGAAAAACAAAACAAAACAGATACTCAGAATAAGAAAAGATATTGCTTTATGAAAGAACAAATTTCACTAAAAATATCCATTTAGAGAAAATTCAGAAAAACACATATGTATATATATTCTGACCCTCATACTAAAGAAATTAGCATATCAAAGAAATTTTACCATACATATGTGTGTTAAATATATATTATTAAAATATTTTTATTTAAAAATTTTTTTAAATAATTTCTATTAAAATCGAAATTAAAGATCCAAAATGGAGTGATATATGCCAGGTCCCCACCCAAATTTAATATCTAATCTCATTGTCATTTCAACCTCTCCCAAAAGTATAAACCTAAAGCAATCATTATAGGGCTTCTAGATCAGCATCAGTAAGGTAATCTGCATGACAAGATCCCCTCTCCCTTCCACTCAAGAAAGACGATTTTATCTGAAATTATCTTTTCTTTTGCTACTAAGTTTATTCCGCCCTCTTTCTGCCTATGACTATTCTCCATTTTGTGTAAGCCCTTGCAGCATCTGGATGGGATGCTGCCCAACTCATGAATCATTTAATAAATACAATTAGATGTTCAAATCTGTAATTTTTGTTTTTTAAAATTATATAACAACCCACAGATGAGTTAAAGCTAAACTCAAGAGAATCTTCCAAAGACGAAATCAGAAAACCAAGGAAATGCAAAGTAAGAAAAACATGAAGTCTGGAAGAAAAATACACATTACATACAAATGATCAGGACTCAAAAGGAATCAGACTTCTTAACAACAACAACAGTAACTATAAGATGGCAACAAAAAGCCGTCAAATATCAAGAGTAACTTTATACTTCTGGTGGAAATATAGGACATGGCAATAGTAAACAACTGGGTGGTTGGAATGAGGCAATTATTAACTCCAGAAAAAAAAATTGTGTAAGATAGACAATGTACAAGATAGGCACCATTTGACTAAACCGTGAGTTTAGACTGTAAAAACTATATACTAATTTAACTAAAAATAGGGATAGATATTTATTGGAGAGATAAGGAAAAGAAAATGTGTGCTAATTTAATTGAGAGGCAGTATAAAAGCATTGTAACTTCATTTAATAATAATTAAGAATTACTAAATCAAGAAGCAGCAGTACAAGAATATTATTTGAGATATGGAGGTAAAGACCAGAGGAAATAGCTAAAAGAATTAAAGTTATTGCCCTGAATAATAAAACAAGATTTGGAGAGGAAGGAGCAAGAGCTTCTCTGTTTTTCATTGTTTCAATTCTGCTTTTAAACTGTGAACTGGTATCATTCTTATAAATATATTCTTACATATTTTTAATTAAATAATCTAAAAATTTATGGCATTACACAGTGCAGGGTTTTCTGTCTGACCTGTGAAATAATTTCATTCTGAAAAAAAAAATTGGTGAAAGTGGGATTTGAAGAAAAAGAAATAGCATTTGAATGGAGACATAAAGCAGAGATACTCAGGGTGGGAGTAGAATGACCTTGCAAATTAGAAAATTAAAAGAGAATTTAGGGAAAAGGCCAGTGGTGAATCAAGAAAGTTGTGGAGCAGTGGGGAAATCCTATTTAGATATGGGGAAGTCCAATGATAGAAAGTCTTGGATCTAAATAGAGGAATTTGAACTTGAGAAGATAAAAGGGAATTGTTGATACGATGTAATAAGAGCAATGTTTTAGGAAATTTAAACTGAAAATTGTATGCAAAATAGTGGATATGGCAGCAAATATTTAGTCTTTTTCACTATTATATCCCTAGGACTTATCTCAGTGCCCAGCTCACAGCTGGCACTCCATTCATATTTACTGAATGATCAAATGGGAAAGACGCTGTGAGTTATTGCAGTCATCTAGGAATGAAAAAGTAAAGCCTTAAATTAGGAATGGGTAGTGGAAATGGCAGGAACAGGTGTCTCTTGTACACATTTGAAAAAGACAAATATTATAATTTCCTATTCTAAACACCCATTTAAAAATCATTTCACATTAAATATAAATTTTCTTATAGTAGTTATAAACAGAGGTTATGATATTAGACCACCTCCAAGTATTTACAACTAATCTAAAATACAATTCGATCTAAGTATATCTATTATACACAAGTAACATTTTACAAATTTATTTCCAGGAAATTTAAATTTCAAGTTGGGGGTGATTATTAGAGGCTCCTATTGTTATGTAAAAAAATTACTCAAAACTGAGTAACATAATGAATGTAATTATCATTTTATTACAATCTCATGATTTTAAGGGTCAGGAATTTGGGCAGGTTTCAGCAGGATGATTCTTCTGCTCCAAGGGTGTCAATTGACATTACTTGCTGGTATTCAGTGGTAGATGTAGTGGGCTGGACAGTTCATGGTGGCTTCCCTTACAAGTCTGGTGCCTGGGTTGTGTTAGTTAGAAGACTGGGATCAGCTGGGACTATTGAAGAGTGAGCCCACATATAGAAGGTCTTCCAGCATGATGTTCTCAGGGTAGTTGGTCTGCTTATCTGGTGGTTCAGAGCCCTTAGAAAGAGTGTTCCAAGAGATCAAAGGGGAAGCAACAAACCTTCTCACCTAATCTTAGATAGAATGCAGTGTCACACTTTTGCCACCTTATACTGGTTACAAGTGAATTCATGGGATCAGCCAGATTTAAGAAGAAAGTCTACACAACAGTGTGAATCCATGTAGGTATGGTTCATTGGAGTACTATCTTTGAAAGCTAAATTCCACAGTGGAAATTTGTTCTAAATTAGTATTGGTGAACGTACCAGTCACATTTTCATAAGCAAAAGTTATGTTAAGGGTCTTAAACTCTACTCCTAAATATGTTTACTGTTTCACTGCTAACGTTATATAATTTTTGTTATATTTGGAAGAAAAGCTAGGATTAACCACTTTTGTTTATCAATCTTTTGTTTCCCTGTTAAAGTATTTCTTAAGCACTATTGCCTGATATATTCATCACTAATCTGACAGGACAATTTTTAGAAATATTTTTTCACATAGCATTTTTCTCCTTCCTGGTCCTAGGCAGTCAGGCTGTTTGTGAACCTTTGTCCAGAAAAATCTGTATGTCAATCTGAAAGCAGAAGACTCTTGCAGATACTTCCCTTTCTGGATTTTGTTTTCATGAAGTATGAGTTTCTAGAATTTACTGTGCAGGAGGAAAAGGCAAGAGTTGAAAAGCAACAGGAATAACTTGGGTATCAGTTTCCCACAGTTTCATCCCTGGACCCTTCAATCCACCTCCTTTCCTTCCCCCAAATCATGAAATCTCTTGAATAAACTATTTGGAACCTCTACTCCATGAAGTAGAATCTGAAAATCACTGCTTCTAGATCAATCATTCTTTAGATTTTCTGAGTTGAGAAACAAATGGGAATGATAGAGTAGAAGGTGAAAAACTTCATATATTATTATGTTTTTCTTCTCCATGTTAGGGGTAAAGGACATAGTGGAGTCACAGGTTATTTGAGTTTATGTAGCTGAGAGTAAAGGAGAATGCTGATATTAGACATCAAAGGTGGAAAGTTGAGTAATGAATTAAGTATTGGTGGGAGTAGAAGATAATTAAATTCATCTTTGGAACATTAAATTTGAGCAACCTTTGAAGTTAAGGTAGAGCATCTTAAACAAAAGAGACTACAAAACCACTGAAGAGATGGGAATGTCCCACAGGTGAAAAGATCAAGGCTGTAGATAAGAATTTCCAGCAATTGTTGAAGTGAGCCCAGAGAGAAAAGAGCAGAAGGCTGAAGAGAGAAACTTCATGAGATCCTTAGGCAAAGTTTGAAAACTGGTGGCCCACCTGCCAAAACTTCCTTCGAGAGACTACTGCTTTCTTAATCACTGAAAACTTTATTCTATGAAATCACAGACTACCAGAAACTACTGTTTGAAATGATATCAAAATGAATAAGACATCCCACTCTCCCCGGGGAGGAAAGCAAAGCAGACTTGACTGGTGCTGAGGGGTTTCTGAAGGCAACATTCCACCTCCATCTTAACTGGGATTTCTAATGAAACAGGATCTTGGGTCCAGTTGTAGTCCAGATCTGACATTGCAGCTCTGCTTCACTTAAATTTTACCTAAATTCCATGTTACAGGGCAACCCTGATATAAAATGGGTTACCTGACTGTGGGTCCTTACCTGTGCACTTAAAAGGCATTTATAATAAGATTCAACTGCACGCACACACAAAAAGGTTAATAAAGGGTTTATTTACAAAAGAAGGGGAAATGAAGAAATAACTCAGGGAGAAGAGAGGGAGATAAATTCGTGAATGCATCCTACCAGTTCTGCTGAGCTGGAATCCCTATAGCACACTGAGAGCCCGTGAAAAACCAAGAGACGCCCCCTTAAGCCCACATGTCTGGTTATACACCAAATTTGACTGCTTAACTCCACCCTCAGTTCCCAGTAATCCTCCATTCAGTGATGATGATATTCTGGGCTATGTAGTTCTTGATGTCTTGGATATCTTTGGTCTGGAGTGGGGGCGGAGTACATAAAACCTATTTGTGAAGTTTGCTCAGGACATCCTTTCCCCTTAACAGGCCACACTTCTACCAAAGCCATGGTGTGAGCTCTCCCTTACTACAGTAAATAAATCAACTTGAATCTTTTAGAAGATGGCTTCATTTCGGGCCTCCCCGGTGGCACAGCGGTTGAGTGCTGCCTTACGAAGCTGCCCGCAGCCTCTGCAGCGTCGGTTCCATCCCCAGCTGATACAGTTAACAAGTTTGTCTTTCCCCCATTTTTTGCAATTCCCCTTATCTAGCATTAACAGGATTGATGACTTGTCTTTCCCATTTGTTGCAGCTTCCCCTCCCCTTGGGAAGAAAAAAAAAAGCTGGCGCCCACCGGTTTCCCTGTAGACCCTTCCCCCTCGCCCTAAGGAAAACAAGTTGGCGATCACCGTCTCTGTGCCTTGACACCTTCCCCTTCCCTTAAGATGAATGAGCTGACACCCATCCATCTCCCTGTTGAGCTGGCGCCCACTTGTCTCTGTGCGGACCCCTTCCCCCTCCCCTTCACGGATGCCTACCCATCTCCCCCTGTATAAATACCCCTGCCCACTGCCAAAGAGCAGGACGGTGGTTTTTCGGACATGAGTCTGCCTCCCTCCTCATTTGTCGACAAATAAAACCGCTTTCCTTTTCCTCAAACTTAGTTTCCTTTTATTGGCTAAGGGAAACTGAGGCCGGCGTTCGGTAACAATTTTGGCGAGCCAGCCAGGAGGTGGATGCCACTTCGGCTCTCCCAACCCCAACTCTGACTTCCAACTGACGGAGCTGTTGCCTGCTGCTGCGCACCAGGGCTCACCTATCTATGCTGGTCTGTGCTGTCAGAGAGGGGCCTGGGCATCCCGGGTGGCATCCTGACCCTCCTGCTGAGAGGGAGCGCCCTCTCTCCAGGAGGATGAGGGAGAGTCCCAGCAGCTGCCGGAGTTCTTTTTCCTCCGGGGAACTTCCCAAGTCCTCCTCGGGAGAGGCACAGCTCTTCTCTGCACCCTGGATTTACCTTTGAGGAGATGGAAACTGGATGGAAAACCGCGGTCCCCTGGCGTTTGGTGTAAGTTCCCCTGGCGTGCACGCCAAGACCTTGGCCTTCACACATTCGGGAGGAATCTGAGTCCCCTCGCGGAGGGAGTTCAGGTCTCCTCATTTGGGAGGGAGTCTATGAGTCTCCCTCAATTTGGAGCGCTCTTTGGTGTGTTAGGCCCGGTTGAGTGGGAATTGGGAAACATTTGGTGTTTTTGTCACTTGATATCTATTTGGTATTTGGTATTTGGAGTTTCCCGTTTGTTTTTGGAAGCCAGGGATTTAGTTAAACTTATGAGAGGTGCCGTATTTGTTCCATCTAAAAGCCCCTTGGGGAAAATATTAACTAAGTGGTCGACCTGTAGCTACAAACCTATGTCTAAGAAGCAACCCCTATCACGGTTTCCCTGCAGGAGCCCAGGAAAAACTGATTGTGGGGAACAGACTGATTTTTTTTTTTTAGCACAAGAGCCAGGCAATATACTCTCCTTTTCCACTTTGGCTGGCTCACCTGTGAGCTCCTTTTATCTATGCTCTGCTAAAATCTTACCCTGACATTCAGTGTCAGTCCAGATGCTTTGGCTTTAGGCAACCTAAGATTATTCTGACTCTTCTAGGACATTGGCAGATGGCTGGAAGGACTGTAATTGTTCCAGAGAGATAACTGGGCTTGGACCAGGACTTCTACTTGATGTTGTTTTTGGAGTTAGTGGGTCTGGAGTGCGGGGTCTTTGGGTTCACTATGGGAAAGGTGTTGCCAGAGCTCCTGTTTCAGGGACCTGCAGCAAGCTTCCCAGGCCAGTTTCTCCACGAGACAGAGACATTAGTTATATTGAAAGGGCAGGTTTATTAGGGAAAGGGGACAAGGAAAGTAAAGGAGACACAAGCGGGCAGGAACAGCTGCCCCAGGAGGGACAGGTTTGCTGAGAGAGGCCTGCGTGGTTGCAGGTGGGTGGCTTTGAGGAGAGTGACCTCCGCTGAGGGAGGTCAGTGAGGAGAGGCCCCAGAGAGACAGGTCATGGGCAGGCAGGGAGGCTGCTGCCCTGCAGAGGGAGAGGGTTGGTGAAAAGAGGAAGCTACTTAGGCACAGGTGGGCAGACGGAGTGCTCTCCAGAGCCTGTGCAGAGATTGAACGGATATAGTTGTCTTCTGTTTGGGAGGGATTCGCCCCTTGTGAGCCTTTCGGGTTAGTTGCTGATTCTGGATAATTATGTAGAATCTGAAAGTGACCAGAGATTCTACAATAGGCCCAATTCTGCAATAGGCCCAATCTCCATATCTTTATACCTGCTTGGGTGTTATGCTTTGTAATCTAGGCATTGGAGACTGAGGATCTTGGTTTCCATACCTGTGTCAATGGCTATGCTAATCCCTTCTACCCAGGCCTCCAGCTCTTGGCATTTTGTGAGCCAGGTTTTTGGTCTTGTGGACACCTCTTTTTCAGTTTTTCTATTCTTGTCTTACCTTACCTTTTCCCCATTTTATGCAAATAGATTTGTGAATCTGATCTTTGTGCCTGTGTAAGGAATTCAAGCAAGTATCTGGAATCAGGTCTTGGATAATTTAAAAATTTGGTATTTTTTCTGCTTTTTATGTTTTAGTCAGATACCTAACTCAGTATTTACCAGTCACTGTAATAATTGGATGTAAAGTAAGCTGAAGAGAGTGTTCTCCACTTTAAGGAGGTGTTTTCTTCCTCTAAATTTGCAGGCTTTTTCTGATCACGTGCTGAGACTTCTGGGATCAGGCTCAGATGGTTTTATCAAGATTACTTTGGACTTTCTAGTTAGCTATAAAGGAAGCTTGCTAGTTGGTTGGAAAATTTCTAAACTTATTGACCATAAAATTTTAGGTTTCCTTGAAAATCTAAGTCTCTTAAAATAATCAATTTACTAATCAAACTACATAGTAGGTTTCTGTAAATAATATTCCTTATCAAATTTCTAGTAAGAATCTAAGAACAAATAAGCTGCCAAGTTAAGATCTTAATTTGCCTCTTCTGCTGTCCTTCTCGTGGCCCATGTATATCTCATGGCCCATGTTCTATCTTTCTTAGGACCAGGCCTCATCCGTGAGGTCAAACAGAAACTAGGACTCCGTGAAGCAATTTGAGTTTCCTATGCTTGTCTTTAAAAATGGTTCCAATCTTGGGTTCTAGAGGTTTTAAAGTGATTAAAATGGGATGCTTATTAGAACATGTAAGGACTTTAACTTCCATCTCTCTTATTGGAAACCTCCTTGATTAAAAACAAAAACAAAAACCAAAAAAAAAAAAAAACACAACAGAACTTAGATGGCTATATCAACTTAACTTGAAAACTTAAGTTGTTTTAGGAATTAGTCTATCTTTGTATTGAAAGGGATATAGTTCTGGTGAAACTGTCTACCCATCCAATATCTCTTCTAGGAATTTAAAGGAATATGTGGCCTTAGAAAACTGATAGGGAATTTTATGCCCCACTTTCTTTAGGACCTAAGAGGTATTCTTACAAATATAACTTGAGAAATGTTTTCTTATCTGAAGGAGTTAGTTAGAAAATATATTAAAAAGCAAATTAATAATTGTTGTCAGTGTTGTCAGAAATATTGGTAAAATAACTATCTCTAAAAATTAGTGCAAATGGCCAAAATTCTAAATGAAAGAGATCTCTGTGTCTATGTCTTTGCCTTTGTGTTTTTCTGTCTCTGAAGGGTTACTGTGTTAAAAATCATTTTAAATGGCGCCTATATAAATTCTAATAGAAAAGAACCCAAATTTTGAGATCGCGATCTAAAATTTTTGGTAAGCAAAAACTAGTTCAAAATGTAATGGTTTAATTAAAGCACATATGTCTTAGATTTATAATGTTGGGAGTTAAAAGTTTTATTGTATGTTAAATGTGTTTTAAAAAATTTGGAGTGGTCAAAAAAAAAAAAAAAAAAAATATTGACCTGGTCTATGTTAACAGAGATAAGTGTGATTTTGTTTATAGCTGGACTTCTTTTTGATAAAATTCTCTTCTAAAAAGACTGGCCCGCTATTTATTTACCTTGAAAGAAATACCTTTGTTCCCCAGGTAAGCAACTTAATTGATTTTTCCTTCCCTTGTCCTAGCCAAGGAAAAAAAAAAAAGAAAAACCTCTGGTATATAAATTTGTTTCATTTATAACTCTGCAATTTGAACTTCGTATCCTAAGAAAAACTAGAGCTACAGTTGGTATCTCTGTTCTTCTTATCATTATTTAAATGGTGGTATATTTTTCCTATAAAACTAAGGATTTACTAAGTTTAATAATGAAAGTTTGTTGACTGCTTGATGAGCTTTTGGTGTATTTTTGCTTCTTATAGTAGGAAAACAAAACTTTATTGTTATCATCCAGGAAAAAATAAAACATGTGTTTATGTATGAGTTATCCAGTACAAAGGAATAATAGCATAACAGCTCTAACAATGTCTTAAAGTAAAAAATGTGAGGCTTGCCTGTTAATTAGCTGAAGTTTTGTTGGGACAAGGCCTGAGTGGACGAAAAGTTTCAGGGAGTGACTGATGGACTTTCTCTGGCCAGGCGCCTGACTTGTGTGCCCCAGATGACCTCTTGGGAGTCTCCAGCTTCAGTACTCCCTGCTTGCTTTAAAGTGCGAATGTGCCTCTGCTGGGGCAATGGATGCTCTATTGCCTAATTGCTGGGGGCTTGAACTTTGGAAAAAGATCTCTGGGCCTGTGGGCATAAATAAAGACAAAAGTCTTCTATAACAGTCTTACAATCTAAAAATTAAAAACTAAAATGTTGTAACTCTAAATGCAAATAAAGCGAGATTGTGTTAAGATATGTATGTAAAAAAATATGCTAAAGGTCTGAAAAATTTAGTGTCAAAACAAAATACCTATCTTGAAAAAAAAAAGGTGTTAAAGCTTTGCAGATCTGAGAGAGGTATCTTAGTAAAATGCTATGTGCTAGAATGACTTGCTTTAGGAATATTCAAATTTATTATCAGTGGTGTACTTACGTAAAACCAAAATTTAATTTCTTTTCCATCTTCAGTAAAGGCTCAAGTATTCTTAAACTGCTTTTACTAGTTCTTGATGACAAATTAAAAACTGTTTAGGTAATCTGAAATCTTGGTTCTCTTTTACCCTTGGACTTGGTAAACTGAAAAATATAGTCCTGTCAGCATTGTTGAGCACTGTGAAAATATATCTACTTTTAAAAACCTCTAGTTATCACTCTGGGTACCTTAGTGTTGTTTTATAAAAATCTGTATATATTATTAAGCCTGTGAAGAAACTTTTCTTGGAGTCAAATTTCAAAAATGGTAAAGTTTTTTTTTGAATCAAGTAAAATTATTTGATGCATCTTAGGACTCTTAATAAATTATTTTCCTTATAGCAAAATGCTAAAACACATTGGACCAATCTAGAAATGTTAAAACTTCATAAAAATTGTCATTGAGGAAAAAAGTTATACCTTTTCAGCATATATAAAATTGATTAAAGTGTTCTAAAATATATGCGATTTTTAAAACCTAGTATGTTCTGGTATAATATTATTGGATGGTTCTGATTATACTGAAATATGTATGTGTATGTTTGTCACAAAACTGAGCAAACATCCTTGTCTTTTACCTTAAGCCATGATTTTAGGTATGGTCATTTTCGAGTTTTTGTTCTTTCTAAAGTTTATTTGCTGAGCTTTGTCTTTAAAAAAAAACTCACAAAAAGAGACTGACAATATAGATATGTTTTGGAACTGAAAAGACCTACTGAGCCTATAAAAATTTGATTTATGAAAATTACCAACAGAAGATGGAGACTTAATATATGGAAAGTACACTGAGGAAGATTTGAATAATATTTCATGACTTTAAAAAAAAAATTAGTTTTTAATGTTTTGGTTTTTTGGGTCTCCAGAAACCTTGTCTTTAAGCTGGGCTATGATCTTAACAATGACAATTTGCATCTTTTTATGAACAAACTGAAGCATTTGCTTTTCTCTTGTCTCATCCCAAAAATTTATAAGCAATATTTGTACTTCTCAGGACAATGTCTATCTTTGCATAATCTCAATAGGGAATTTTATTTATTTCTCCTTAACCTGGTAAATTAAACATGTTTTGTTAAAAGGCTTTGATTGAAATTCTTCTGGGAATAAACCGTGCTGAGCTGAGAAGAGCGAGCCAAGAAGATCCTGTCACCTTGCTTACTGGGTTCCAGAGACCTCCATGAAAAATGAGGAAGCTGCCTCCATGGACAGGACTGAGGAAAACCCTGGAAAAAGTCCTGGGAACCTTGAGAAGAGGAAATCTCAGGTGAAGATTGGTGAGACTGTGACTTTGATAAAGCCGGCATGGACTGGATGTTAAAAAGCTCACGCTAAGGCCTGTGGAATTTTCAACAAAGCCAACAACACTCTACTTGTTTACTCTGCCCTATAAGTTTATGCAAATATAGGGAAAATTGTTAAAATTAGATTTGGTTTACTATTTTACAGAATTGGGATGAGGGTAGAGAAAAATTATGTTTCCGTAACTATATTATTTTCTGGTCCTCTCCAGTGAGGGCTATAGCCTTAATGTCATCATCTTGAGGAAGAAAAAAAGTAATCCCTCTTACATTTAGGACTACGCTGTGTTGTATATCTTGTCGCTGCCACACCAGCACCAAGACCTTAACATTATGTCGGGAACTATGGCACCAATAAGTGCAGGCCTTCCATAGTAAACCCCCCCACCACGACGACCCTGTTCAGCAGGAAGCAGCCAGATGACACGACGCCCCTTTTCCCATAGAAATGGAAGGTCATAACTGAGAGTGGGGATTATGATACAGTTAACAAGTTTGTCTTTCCCCCATTTTTTGCAATTCCCCTTATCTAGCATTAACAGGATTGATGACTTGTCTTTCCCATTTGTTGCAGCTTCCCCTCCCCTTGGGAAGAAAAAAAAAGCTGGCGCCCACCGGTTTCCCTGTAGACCCTTCCCCCTCGCCCTAAGGAAAACAAGTTGGCGATCACCGTCTCTGTGCCTTGACACCTTCCCCTTCCCTTAAGATGAATGAGCTGACACCCATCCATCTCCCTGTTGAGCTGGCGCCCACTTGTCTCTGTGCGGACCCCTTCCCCCTCCCCTTCACGGATGCCTACCCATCTCCCCCTGTATAAATACCCCTGCCCACTGCCAAAGAGCAGGACGGTGGTTTTTCGGACATGAGTCTGCCTCCCTCCTCATTTGTCGACAAATAAAACCGCTTTCCTTTTCCTCAAACTTAGTTTCCTTTTATTGGCTAAGGGAAACTGAGGCCGGCGTTCGGTAACACAGCCGCCTGGAGAGGGCCCCACACTGCTCCCCTCAGCAGTTTATTTCGTCAGTCTGCCTGTCTGTTCCCCACTCTGGCTCTGGTGCATTCTCTCACCCTCCTGTGCTTCTGACTGTACCTAGTGCTTGTATAAATAAATAAATAAATCTTAAAAAAAAAAAAAAAAGAATATGGCTCAATTTCGAAAAGTAATAGCAACATTGTGTGAAGATAGAGGGCAGTGGAGATATTCACTCTACAACTGAATACTGGGAGCCAGAGGAATTGTTCCTAATTGTTTTAGCAGTTCTTCCACAGCACCTCAGAGCCTCTTCCACTTACAGAGCCTTTATGGTATTCATTTTCTAAAAATAGGTGGTGAGATCAACTGTGGAATGATTTAGGCTCATAATCCACAAAGACACCCATGCTTTTCAAGACATCTTTACACTTCAGTTCATTCTTTCAGTGTCGAGATTGGGGAGTTTCCTATCTTTAGTAGCAGGATGTTGGACTTTCAAAATCAATGCGATCCTTCAAGCACCTCAACCCTAGTGCTCCACATTTCTTCAGCAACCTTCTTCATTCCTTAGAACAAATTTCCTTCATTCTTTCTGATTCCTGTTTCTCCAACCCACTCTCTCAGGAAAGAGCAACTGCCGAAACCAGAGCCATGCCCCACCCTTTATTCAAATCTTCCTTTTGGGGGGCAAAGCGCTCTTAAAAGGTGGACTATGAATCAATTTTCTCTCCAGACTGTATAGAAAACAAACACTTAATAGAAATACAGTATTTCAAACAAACTACAATGTAAAATAGTTACAACTAGATACAACTAAGGTAGCCCGTCTGCCTTGGCTCTCGGGGATTTCTGAAGCAGGACAGTGGCTGGCAGGGCTGCGGCGTCCAGAACTACTCCCGTCGCTGAGCGCCCAGTAGGACTTGAACCTGCGACCCGCGGGCGAGGAGCGTCTCCGGCTCGGCGGCCGCGCGCGCGGATTGGTCGCGCAGGCGCCGGGTTCACCGCGCCTGCGCCGCGCTCCTCCCGCACCGCCCATCCCGCCGCCCAGTTGCCCGTCTGCGGCCTCAGAAGCGCTCGGGCGGCACCGGCACCTCGGGGAGCCCACAGCTGGGCGGACAGACGGTGGGCCCGGCCCAGTCTCTCCGAGGAAGAAGGAGGGCGCCACCTTACCGGGGTCCAGACCCCCCCTCTGCCCCCGCAGCTTGCCTAGGCCGGTGGGGGGAAAGCTTGAGGAGCCGCGGACGCTCCCCGGCGCCGGTGCCGCCGCCGCCGCCATGGCTGCCATGATGGAGCGGAAGTGAGGCTCAGGGCGAGGGCTGCCGGCGCCGGTGCTTCGAGTCCGGGTCCCCCCGCGCGTTCGCCGGAGAAGCTCAGCGCGGCCAACTGCCGACCCCCTAGGCCTGCGCGACTCCACGCCCGTGGCTCGCACCCGCTTCCTCTCAGACTAAGCGGCGGGGAGTGGCTCCCGGCCTCCGGCCCCGGCAGCGAGGAAGATGGCGGACCCTGCTGAGTGCAACATCAAAGTGATGTGTCGCTTCAGACCGCTCAATGAGTCTGAGGTGAACCGCGGCGACAAGTACGTCGCCAAGTTTCAGGGAGAGGACACGGTCATGATCGCGGTGAGTGACCCCCGCCCCGTGCACCCCCCCCCGGCCCCCGCCCCCCGCCCCCCTGACCAGCTCCTTCGGGCCTGGCTGGGCCTGGAGTTACGGGAAGTGGCGGGATGCAGAATTGAGAGGGAGCGGTGTTGGCCTCAACCCGCCGGGAGAGGCTGGTCTGTTGGGATAACCCGGAGGAGGGAGCCTGCGCGGCTCCCCGGGTGTTCCCGGATTCCCCCCCACGCAGGTTTTCACTGCTGGGAGACGGGAGGCGCCTGCCTCCGTCTGGGACACTCCCCCACCTGGGGCGCTGGAGGAACTGTCCGGGGAGCAAGTTTAGTGCTTGTTTGCTTGTGTTTGTTTACGTGTGTGTGAGGTTACGGTTGCTGATGCTGTTGGTATTGTGGCTGCCTCCAAATTTACCATGCATTCAATATGTAAGTTAAAAGTTTCTATAAGAAAATTGAGTGAGGCGGTCAGCCTTAACGGTACTGGGAATGGAAGAGAGACGTGGTTTTCAAAGAAAATTACTACGTATTGATAGGAGGAAAAACTAGTGAACAACTATGAATAATACCTGTGCCTCCCACTTTTTTGAGTGGTGAATTTTTATGTTTTACAATTACGAATAGCGAATCGAGAACTAGAAAAAGAAATGTTTTCTTTTGAAATTGGAGTGGTCCTTTTTTTTAATCTAGCAGATCAAGCCAATTCACACTGAATCAAGTAAGTGCTTAGAAAGAGCCATAATCTCACTCTTAATGGATTTTAGGGGGTTACAGTCTAGGACAGAGTCTAGGACTTTTTGTGTGTATGTCAAAATATTGCAAAAGTGAACTTGTAAAGATAAAATTTGATGCGTGAACTATATTTTTTGTTGGTATTAGCTCCTACTTCTACAGTTGGGATCTGTCCTGAAGGAAATTGTTTTGATGATCCCAAGAATTGTGAGATATTGTTCCTTTGTGGTAAAGAATTACATAACTAGTTGGCTGATGAGTGTCAAGGAGACCAGTATGTAAAATTAATTTTTTTTTTTTTTTTGAGGTCTGGTCTCTGATATTGAAAGCTCTCTGTAAATAGTTTTTCCAAGCCAGGGAGATTAAAATGGGTAAGCTATGTATACAAAGCCAGGAATTGTGCCTAAAAAATAACTTCATCTTTCTTGGTAATGCCATGTGGCAGAACTTTTTCTGCATTGCTGTCATAGTAAAAAAATTTAAGGTTAACTTTTTCTCTGATGACTTTCCATATTTAACATATTTGGGCAGTTTAGTTTGCAAGTTCGACAAAGAGGTTAGAGCAGATGGGACATTGATGATTAAAAGCATTGGCCTGTAAGACAGTATTAAACTTGTTCAGAGTTTTCATGCAGATGGTTCCATAGTTTAGAAAATGAATATCATGGCTCCACATTTCTTAGGCTTTTGGCAAACATGTCACTCTTGTGAGGCTGATTCTTTGTTACTAATGTTGGTGAGATAAACTCTGCTGTAAGTGACATGGGAAGGTGGAGAAGTTAAGCACAGAAGTAGTCATCCTTTTCCTTTACAATGAAATATTTTACATGAAACCTGAGGAAATTTGCAAGGCTTGGATTGTTAGTTGGCAAACATGAGGCCACTAGTTTCTCATAGTTTTTGTGATTACTCAGCTTCAACACTGGTTGACACATCAAAACTTTTCCTTTTAGACTTGGATGAAGAATGTATTACTTCCCGAGATACTTTGTGTGTGTTTGCACAAGTCTTTAAGTATCACTCACTAAAATTTATTTGTTGTAATGCTAGAACTTAAGGTTCACAAAATGTATTAAGGCTAGGTTCACAAATGCAGCCCCAATATGATATCAAATGCGGGGTAAGAACTAAAATTAAAAAATAATTGCCACAGGAAGCACAAATGTATTCTAGGTTTTTTCCTTTGTGTTAAGTTACTATAAAGAAATTCAGTGGTTTGGACCTCCCCAGGTGGCGCAGCAGTTGAGTGCTGGGCTGCGAAGCTGCACGCAGCGCTGGTTGGATCCCCGGCCACCGGGCAAGGGTCCCACATGGCACGCAGACCTCTCCTGCCGCCCGCTGCTCCCCTCAGCAGTGTCACTCTGCCTGTTCTGCTCTCCGCTCTGGCTCGGGTGAATTCTCTCACCCTCCCGCGCTTCTGACTGTACCCAGTGCTTATATGAATAAATAAATAAATCTTTAAAAAAAAAAAAAGAAAAGAAATTCAGTGGTTGTATAATTTCCTTGTGTAAGTTTCCTTAGTGATGTACATAAGTAAGTTAATTGACAATACTAGGAATAATGAATAGGTGATTGAGTTTTGAATAGTAATGAACATTTAGTTGAACTTTACCAGTTTATTTTCAGGATATAAGCAAAAATGGATTACAGCTAAGTGATGCAACCTTAAGAAATGGAAATTGATATGTTGAGTTCATTTTTAAATAAATTTCTCACATATAGTATATGTTATTAATTTTTTTGAGGTTTCATTTTTCAAGTAATTTTTAAGCATTTTTATTTTCTTCTAAGTTCAGTTTTCTTTTTTTATTTTAACATTTATCATTTTTTAGACAATATTTGCTTCCCCCCACCCCCTTAAATTGAGTTCCCATAGAATTTCCTTCCCCAAGGCACCCATGCACCATCACCACAGTCCCCTGTTAAGTTCAGTTTTCAATCCTTTGTCCAGACTTTCCTTATTACTCATATAGTCAGTGATTTTAATATAATGTGACCCCCATGGCAGGCAAGTCTTACAGTGTTTCTCTGCGCGTTTTGCAGCCTTTTATACAGTTGGTTTTGTTTGGTAATTTACATATTGAGTGAAAAATGAGTATTTTATGAAAACACTTAAATTATACAAATAGAATCTATTTGCTTTTTTTTTTTTAAGATTTATTCATTTATGCATATAAGAGCTGGGGTGTGGGCCAGAGATCCGTGGAGATGAGAGGATTCACCAGAGACAGAGTAGGGCAGAACAGGCAGATCTACTGAAATACACTGCTGAGGGGAGCGGCAGACCAGATAGGAGAGGTCTGCTGTGCCATGTGGGTCAGCTCCCTGGTCAGGGATCAAACTCCTGCTGCAGTGGCTGCGCAGCTGATAGCTTCATAGTGCTGAGTCTTAACCCCTGTGCCCAGGAAGGCCCACAGAATCTATTTGCTTTAAATAAGAGAACTTGTTATCCACGAAAAAGTATGTAGTCAAATGACCCTGCAGAAGACATCAGAAAAAAAATCAATTGACAAAATTACTTTTGTAGCTATTTATATATCATAAAATAGGTACCTTCCAAGTGTTATGTCTTTACTAAACATTGTTGTAACTAATCATCATTCCTTATAGGGTATACCATAGAGGTTGCCAGAACCAAAAGCAAGCTGTTGTACTTATTTCATTGAAATTTGAGAATAAACCTACTTAGATCATTTTGCCAAGTTCCTCTTGCCCATAGCACAACACTGGCCTTTTCAAGTGAATGATGATTTGATTCTGATTACCTTAAGATTGAAATTTTTTTTAAAGATTTATTTATTTATGCATACAAGAACTGGGGTACAAGCCAGAGGCGTGGGGGGTGAGAGGACTCACCAGAGACAGAGTGGGGAACAGAACAAACATATGTACTGAAATACACTGCTGAGGGGAGCAGCGGGCGAGTCAGGAGAGGTCTGCTGTGCCATGTGGGTCACTCCCTGGGTGGGGATTGAACTTGTGCTGCAGTGGCTGCCGATAGCGTCATAGGTTGGGATAGCTTCATAGGTTACATCTTAGCCCCTTGTGCCACCAGGGAGGCCCAAGATTGAGATTTTTAAAAAGAAGGAGCAACCATCACATACCTTTCTAATTGGGTATTAGCCCACAGTCAGTGTCAAACTAAGGAAAACCTAATAAGATATAAAGAACACAGTTTAGAATTCCAGAGACAGGCATATCCCTCCTACAAGGGTGTCTGTCCCTCATAACCAAATTTGGATCTTAAACCTCTGTACAAACTCAAACAAGAACCGTTTCACTTAAGAAATCTGAGGTATGGCTACAATTCAGATAAACTTGTTCCTCCTGTTTGGTTTTGCCCCTCAAAGCCTGAATTAGATGTGAATGTATCTTGTGACTTTGAGTTTGCAAAATTGAAATCTGAAGATCTATACAAATAAAGGCTACATAATGTACGTTTCAAGACCCTTAGAAATATTTTTTACATTCTATAATACTAGTTTTTCCTCCCAGAAAGCCGTGGTTACTTAGTAACTTCATCACTGCCAGATCTCTGATCAAAGCATTTGCCTTAATAAAAATTATAATTTAGTATCAAGACTAAAATGAATCAAGTTAATGCTAAGTGCAAATTAATTTTTTATTTGATAATGATATAAATTCTAAAATAATTGGTCATTCTCAGCATAATAATTATGTTTGTTGTTACTTAATAAGATTGTAATGGTAGTTTGCCTGTTTGCTGTGGAGTAATGCTATTATAAACAGCTGTATAAAGGGCTTCTGAGCACTGTTACCCTTTATTTTGATGTCTCACTTAGTGAGACAAATATTTTCAATTTTTTTTTATTGATGTAAAAGTGGGGATGTGATTTAAAACTTGGCAGTGTGGGGGCCTACCCTGGTGGTGCAGGCGGTTGAGCGCCACGCTGTGAAGCTGTCCACAGCTTCTGCTGTGCCGGTTCGATCCCAGCCGGCGAGAATCCCACATGGGACAGCAGACCCCTCCTGTCTCGCCTGCTGCTCCCCTCAGTAGTATATTTCACCGCTCTGTCTCTGGTGAATCCTCTCACCCTCCTGCGCATCTGGCCTGTACCCCGGTTCGTGTATGTGTAAATAAATAAATCTTAAAAAAAAAAAAAAAAAAAACTCGGCAGGGTGTGTTCTATTTTTTATTTTGATAAGATTTTTAGTATTTATGTTGTTTTGAAGGGATTCACTTGTCTTCATAATTTGTTGTTACCCAGTAAGGTTATAGTGGTAGTTTGCCTTTGCTGTGCGGTTTCTTGTTTCTTGTAAGGGAAGGTAGGATTGTTTAGCTTTTGACTAGTTGTGACCTCTCCTTGACTCTGCCAAATTGTGAGTTCTCTAAGGCTAGAAGCTTTGTCCACTTAAATTCAGTTAACATGACTTGATCACTTATATTAGACTCTAGTATACAGCTTCTTAACTGGGTGTTCAAGACCCTACTCAGCTTTATTCTCTTATTATTTGAGCTATACAATCTGGACTAATTGAATATTACTAAATTGTGCTACTCATCTATCACTGACTGATATTTTATACATCCAAAATCAATGTTTATTGGGTAAGTAAGAGAAAAGTACTTTATCTTGCATAGAAAAAGTATTGGCATGGTTTATCTGTTGGTGATAGTTGTTATTTTGGTGCTTGTATTTATTTTCTAAATTGTTTATCATGAATATATCACATAAAACCAGTAAAATAATAGGTCATCTTTATTTAAGCACATTGTAGAATTGAGTGGTAGTTCATCTTAGTGGCATCTTAACAGAAAGACACTTAACTTCATGTATATCTATTCAAAGAATAATAGACAATTAGATGCATACTTTCAGTTGACACCAAAGTGAGGTCATTAACAGTATTTTTTAAAAATATTTTTTATTTATGCATGCAAGAGCTGGAGTGCAGGCCAGAGATGCAGGGGGTGAGAGGATTTACCATTTACCAGAGACAGAGTAGGGAACAGAACCGGCAGATCTACTGAAATACACTGCTGAGGGGAACAGCGGGCGAGGCGGGAGAGGTCTGCTGTGCCATGTGGGTCACTTCTCTGGCCAGGGATATAGTGCTGCTTCTTAACATCTTGTGCCACCAGGAAGGCCGCACAATATATATTTTTAGGAATGCTTTTAGCTGAAAGGGAAAGCAACTAATTGTAGATTAAATAAATAAGAGGTTTATATTTCTCATGCAACAAAAGTCTGGAGATAGGCCTTTTTTTTTTTTTTTTTTTAAGATTGATTTATTTATGGGTACAAGAGCTGGCATGCAGGCCAGACTAGGGAGCAGATCAGGAAGATCAACTGAAATACACTGCTGAGAGGAGCAGTAGGTGAGACAGGAGAGGTCTGCTGCTCCATGTGAACTAGCTCCCTTGCTGGAGATCAAACTAGTGCTGCAGTGGCTGCGGATAACTTGATAGTGCTAAGACTCAACCCCTTGCCTCACCGGAGGCCCCTGGAGATAGACCTTTACTGCTGCTACTTCAAGAACCCAGGCTCTGTTACCCTCTGTCATCCTAACTATTAAATTTCATCATTATATTTGTCATGTTTGCAGAAAGGAGAAAGGGCAGCTTTAGCTGAGGTGGTCTCTTTTATCAGGAAAACAAAAATCCTCTTTGGAGACTTTCCAGTAGACCACCACTTAGTATCCAGAACTGGGTCATGCAGCCACTAGTTGGAAAGATCGGATAGTTTTCCAACCTATGTTAGAGGAAGGTGGCTAGGTAAAGGAGAATTGGGGATGGCTTTGGATAACCCTTTTGGCGTGTTTTCTTGTTATCTCAGGTTTGGGAAGGGAGATTGTGGGGTATAGTTTCTGAAAAGATCTTTTTTTATTATTTTTTAAACATTTATTTATTTATGCGTACAGAAGCTGGAGTTCGATCCCCCTGCTAAAAAGACCTTTTATAACTAAGACCTAGGTAGTGTTCTATAATGTTAAGAAATTTTTTCTGGGGTCCAAATTGCTTTTGTTGTAATACCTGCTTTCCTTTCATTTAAAAGAGACTAGATAGAGCTTCCATATGATCCAGCAATTCCACTCCTAGGTATTTACCCAAAGGACACAGAAACATCAATTCCAAAGAACACCTGCACCCCTATGTTTATAGCAGCACTGTTTACAATAGCTAAGCTTTGGAAACAACCCAAATGCCCAAAAATAGATGACTGGATCAAGAAGATGTGGTACATATATACCATGGAATATTACTCAGCATTCAAAAAAGATAAACACATGCAATTTGCAGCAACATGGATGGCGCTGGAAGGGATCATGCTCAGCGAAATAAGCCAAAAAGAAAAAGAAAAATACCGGATGGTCTCACTCATAGCAGGAATCTAGAAAACTTAAATAAGGGACCAGGAAAATGAATAACTATAAGAAAGTGAAAATCAAAATCAACAAAAAACTATGAACCAGAGACAATTTTAGGGGGGCGGGGGCGGGAGGGGAGGGATTGGGGTCAGAATGGGGGGGCTGCAATTGTATGGGGAATATAACAATAAAATTTATAAAAAAAAAAAAAAAAAAAAGAGACTAGAGGGTGGCACGACAGTTGAGCGCTGGGCTGCGAGGCTGCCCGCGGCCTCTTTAGCACCGGTTCGTTCCCCGGCCGCCAGTGAGGATCCCACAATAAATAAATTAATTAATTAAGTAAATTAAAAAATAAAAGAGACTAGAGAACAGGTTGACACTTGCGAATACCCAGAATCCCCTTGACCCTCTTAGATGCTGACTTTCCCCCTACTAGTGCTAGATTATTCCTGCCAACACTTAAACTAGCTTAAGCTTGTTTTGTCCCTCTTTAAAAAAAGATCTTTCTTAGAAAAAATTTTTAGACCCATAGCAAAATTTTGTTTTGTCATTTTTTTTTTTCCAACCATTCCAATCTGATCTTTGTCACTGGATGGGTACTTTTCAGTTTTGTATTGACCTCACAGCTCTGTTTGACATGGTTACTCCTTCCTTGAAAAATTTTTCCCTTGATTTTTACATAGACATTGTACTCTTGATATTTTTTTCCTTCTATGCCCCTGTTTCTCATATTACATCGTCAGTTCTCTAAATGCATCCCCAGGATGGAGTCCCCAAGATCCTTTCTGGAAGTCCACAAGGTCAAAACTATTTTCAAAATAACACTAAAAATTTGCCTTTTTCACTTTAATTGATATTTGCATTTAACTTCTGCTCCTTACATTTCAAACAACTTTCTTTGGTTTCTTGAAGCTATGGAGCTACTTTTCTGTCTTAGGATCTTTAAGAATCCTATTCTTAATGCTCAGACTACTTCCCCATAGCTTACACTCCCTATGACTAATATTGAAAAGAGCAACAGGGAGCTATGTGCTACTTACTCTTCAGTTCTTAAACACCATTTCTAGAGTGTTTCCTTGATATATTTATGCCTACCCCCAGATTCAAGTTCTGCTAAGTGCTCTCATAGTACTTAGTTGCATGAGTCATTTAATTATTTGTATGTCTGCCCCACTGTTACTTTTGCCTCACTCAAGCAGAGTGAATTTTGGTCATCATTCTAGCATGGTGTCTCACAGTTTGTAAATATTTGTTCATTGACATGAATGGTGAAAAGCTGTTGCAGTAAAGTAAAAAAAACTGAATAGAATGGTGAAAAGAACCCTGAACTGAAACATAGGAGATTTGGATTTGAATTTTAATTTTGTCATTATCAACTTTGGTAACTAGAATACTGAAGTATTCTAGTTTCCTTATCTGCAAGATAATACTGGTATTAGATATTATGCCAGAGTAGACACTCATTGAATTAATAAAAATTTACACAGCAATATTTGAGTGTCTACCATAGTAGTGCTGAATACTTTGCTAAGCCCTGGAAATACAACGAAGCCTAAAGCAGACTTTTTGGTTTTGTGGAGTTTATTGTAATGGATTTGTATTTGGTGATCCCTAAGTTACATTCCACAAAGATTTTGTGACATGTATTAATGCACAGAAGATATCCTGTTTTGAAGGTTAAATAATTGATGGCATCTTTAAAGGAGCTTAAGAATGTTGATTCACCATTCATTTTTGTAGTTGAAACCTTTGTTTTTGTTTTTCAGTCCAAGCCTTATGCATTTGATCGGGTGTTCCAGTCAAACACATCTCAAGAGCAGGTGTATAATGACTGTGCAAAGAAGATTGTTAAAGGTAAATATATCTAACCTGCTAAGTTATCTCAATAAATAAATGAAATTATGTTTCAGATCTTTGCCATTTATCTCCTGTTTCTCTTTTTCATTTTAATGCCCTTTTGTGTTTAGTTTATTGCAGAAAGAAGTTGTTCAAATAATAAATGGTCAAATATAATTAGGAAACATACCTTTATCAAATTCCTTGACCTAACATATCCAGAATCTAGTGAACGTGTTATAAGACTTAGTGTTATACACTTGTTCTTGAAGATGGAATTTCTATTAGATATTCCCAGAAGAGTTTCTAAGTAGCAATTCTGTAAATACAGCAGCATGAGAATGAAAACAAAATGGCTAGACAAGTTTCTAAAAAGTGATTGAAAATTGCAGTCCATCAGTCTTCTAATTGCAATTTCTTCCCCAGAGACTTATCTTGTAGTCATCAGAGAAACCATTGAGGAATTTAGCATAGATTATCATGGGTGAGAAAAGTATGTGTGTTCCAGTTAATACCATTAATTTATAGTTTCAGTTTTACATTTTCTAAAATCATAGATTATTTTATATTTTCTAAAATCATAGAATGCATACAGTTAAGTGATTATCTAGATTTACTTTCAGTTGCTATAGAAATCCTTTTATCAAAGGGATCTTACAGTTAAATAATCATTATTTCGTGATATGATTTATTCTGTTTTGTGACACCTCTAATTGTTAAAAAGTGCTCCTTCTATGGAAGAACACAGAAAACTCACCAGTAACAGGAGAAAAGGTGGAGTTTATGGACAGAAGTAGGTTTATTAATGTGATGGTGGGAAAATGTAGATGTTCTCTTTAATTCTGACTTGTCTGTGCATTAAGGAAGCAAAATCACCACAGAGAGTAAGAATGGCAGAGGAGGTTCTAGGAAAGGGTTTGAAAACCTCTATCAGTAGCATAGAGGTGACTGGATTAAGGAAAATGGCGGTATTGCCAGGCAGATTTAGGACCCACTTGAGACTAGCTCCTAGAAGTATTGAAATTACCCATTTTGGGGTTTTGCCAGAGACTACAAAAGAGGGAAAGGACAAGAGAATTCAGGTAGTTATGAGTGGTGATAATGGTGAGCCATGGAATCTTAAGGTAGATGGGAGAATGGTGGGGGATTGAAGGACAGTGAAAAAAATGCTAAGATTAGTGTATTGTAGTCTCAGTGGAGTCAGTGGTTTGTTGGGATCAGGACACTATCAGGTCTAATAGATGGATACTTAAACATTAAGATTATGGAGGCAGTGCTGTTAGTATTGAAAAGGTCTAAAGTCTAACTATGTAGTTGGCATCTTATAAAGAGTAAAGGTCAAGATCATGGAGAAAATTGTGTTAAGGATCTCAGATGCCAGGGTATTTTAATGAGGTGATCTAACTACATGGATATTGAAACCATTAAAAAGAATATAAGGTATGTTACTGATAGACATTGGATTAGATGCTGAAATCTTGATAAAGTGAGGGAGAATGAGCTTGTGGTTCTGTTAATGATTGCAGCAAAGAGGAACAGGCCTTGTCATCTTTTGTTGTAAACATCAAATAGTTTTCCGAATGATTGTTCATGAACAATTTTTTTTTTTAAGATTTATTTATTTATACAAGCACTGGGTACTCTCAGAAGCGCGGGAGGGTGAGAGAATTCACCAGAGCCAGAGTGGGGAGCAGAACAGGCAGACCGATGAAATACACTGCTGAGGGGAGCAGCGGGCGCGGCAGGAGAGGTCTGTCATATGTCGCGCCATGTGGGACCCTTGCCTGCGGCCGGGGATCGTACTGGCGCTGCAGAGGCTGTGGGAAACTTCACAGCCCAGCGCTCAACTGCTGCACCACCAGGGAGGCCCTCATGAACAATTTTATTACACTTTTTAGTTGTGATATACTTTTGATATCAGTGCAGTTTAAGATTACATTAGTTTTTTAAATACATTATTCATGAACTAATGAACAATTCAAATGTGTAGATCTTTTTCACATCTGGTGCAGTCAATATTAAACCCTAATCCACACTTGAATATCAAGAGTTTTTATCTTGAGTGCAAGCCTTTAAAGTGCGAATTTCATTTTGTTCATTTTAACTCTTGATCATATTTTGGGTTTTGTTTTTATAGTTAACCTTACATAGAGATCTTGGCTATTAGTATATTTGGGAAGTTGAGGACATTGAAGGGTTTGTTTGTTTGTTTTTAATGACATTAAAGTTTGAAAAGTACTGCTCTTAGTCATTGGTAAAAGGCTTACTGGGCCATGATCCTTAGTCTTTTCTTCTAAAAACTGAGCAAGGTTGTTGGTAGTTAATTAAATCACAGTGGGTATTCAGCGAACTTCAGATACTTTTACTTACACAGTTGTCTAGTTCTTAGTCAACATGTCTACAAAAGTATGATGAAAAACTTGGAATCCTTTTATGAAAGCATGGAACATGACTGATATGTCCCCAAATACCAGTTAAGTGACCCTCCCAAACAGAAAATGAGATTAGTTCAGTTGTAGCTTTTCCTACATGAAATGGTGGTATACTTATCTGTAGTTCTCAGAATCCTGTCATTTTTCCCTTTTCGAAAATGAGTATAATGACAAGTTTAGTCATACCTTCATTCTCTGTGGCTTTTGAAATTTACCCTAGTAGCTGGGAAGCTTTTATCTATAAAATGTAATTCTCTTAAATAACTAGAAACATGGATGTTTTTCAGACCACTCCTCAGCTGTCTGTCTTACCTGAACCTTAAAGTCTTTTTCAATAGTGTTTATTCTGTGTTCCGTTTTGAGGATCATGTAGGCAATGGTAATGAAAGGAGTATCTGTTAATATTTTGTCTTCTAGTCTAGGCAGTACAGGTCTACTCATTGACTTGTTTTTCTGTATATTTTAAAGGCTTTTTAGTGTTGTTTTTGTTTTATAAGACTCACTTATCCTGGACTCCTGCCTTTCTTTTATTGTTACAGAAAAGTTTATCTCTTTTGTACATCCTCAGATATAGGGGCTCTTCAGAATAAATCTCATATCCACCTTTCTTAGAAATTTATTTCCCTGAAGGGTACATGTTTCTACTAATGTTTGTTTTGTTTTATTACTGTTTAAAATTCTAATATAATGTCATTCTTTTGCTGAAACTTCTTTTTGTTTTTCAAAATTTTGCTTCTTTTTTACAGTTCAGAACTGAGTTCTGAATAGCAATTTCATTCTTTGCAAGTTGTGTTGCACAGGCTTTAGAATTAAATAAACCTGGATTAGAATCCAGGGTCTGCCGTATTCTAGCTTGTAACTTTTGGCAAGTTATCTACCCTTCTAAGTTCCATTTCCTCTTCTTCAGAATAAGGGGCTGTGAGGATTTTTTTTTACTATAGATCCATGAAAATGTATTTCACCCAGGGCCTGGTACAAAGTAAGCACACAGTAGTTGTGAACTACTAATTGTTTCTTCCATTTTCTGAGAGAGAAAATTATTTTCTTAATTTTATTCAACCTTAGTTGTGTTTGGGATTCCTCATAGCCCAAGATATTTTCACTCTACAAAATTAAAAGTTCAAGTATTTGTTATAATAGAAGCTTTCTGTCATTATGTATTTCCCTTTTTTTTTTCTTTTTTTAAGATTATTTATTTTATACAAGAATCTGGGTACAGGCCAGATGCGTGGGAGGGTAAGAGGATTCACCAGAGACAGAGCGGGGAACAGGACAGGCAGACTGATGAAATAATACACTGCTGAGGGGAGCAGTGGGTGCGACAGGAGAGGTCTGCCACACCAAGTGGGACATTCGCCGTCCAGCCGGGATTGAACCGGCACTGCAGAGGCTGCGAACAGCTTCACAGTGAGGTGCTCAACCACCTGTGCCACCAGGGGAGGCCCTATGTATTTCCCATATCTATGCCAGCTTTGTAATTTATTAAATATATTGGAAAATTTTCACCTGGCTATTACTTTTTCCCTTTTTTTTTAAGATTTATTTTATTTATGCATCCAAAAACTGGGGTATAGGCCAGAGGTGTGGGGGGTGAGAGGATTCACCAGAGACAGAGTGGGGAGCAGAGCAGGCGGATCGACTGAAATATACTGCTGAAGGGAGCAGCAGGTGAGACGGGAGAGGTCTGCTGTGCCATGTGGGTTAGCTCCCTGGTTGGGAATTGAACTTGTGCTGCAATGGCTACAGTGGCTGTGGATAGCTTCATTGTGCTGAAACTTAACCCCTTGTGCCACCTGAGAGGCCCCTCACTTTTTCCTTTAATCTTTATCTAAATGCCCTGTACCTTTTTGGGTAGCTGGGATGTTGTAGGTAGTAGAACTTGTCCTAATCAAGGATATGAATGTGGCAGTGTTACCAATACATACAGAGATTTAAGGAACAGGGGAAGAGAGTCAATGGTGGGTTCCAAGTGAGGTGTGAAGACTAGAAACCAATTAAGTACATGGTAGATTGGACTTAAGACAATTCAGTGGCCAACAGAGTAGATGGAAAGCCATTGTTAAAAATTCTTGGTAGAGAAGGATCAGAACAATCATGGGTCATGATAATTTCTTCTGTGATATGGGTTTGATGAGCAAGCTGTTAGGAATAATCTGAAAGCAGCTACTACTCCCTGGCCCTGGCAGTCTAGTGGGTTTCATTGTTTAATAAATTTCCTACACATTTCATAATGTGTAAGGCTATTCACTACCTTTCTTTTTTTTATAGATTTATTAGAGTTTTTCTTTTGAACAAGCCTTATCCATTTGAATTCTCTTTTGAGTTCTGAATTATCTGCAAGTTTATTTCTTCTTTATGAAGTAGTTACCCTTTATTCAGTACTTGCTATGAACCAAGCCTTCATAGATTCTCCCCAATTTCCCACCATAGCTTCTGGACCTGGACTGTCTACCACTGTATCCATCCTTCGTTTTTCCAGATACTATGTGCATATACTTATTTTCATTCCTATGTTCCTTGAGAATATAGTGAAGTAAAGAGCATACTTTTGGAACCAAGATTGCGTGGATTTGTATCCATCTTAATAGCTGTGCAACTATAGGCAAATTATTTAACTTCTCTGAGTTAGTTTTCTCAACTGTAAAATGGTAATATAGTATCTTGCATAGGGTTTGTGAGAATTAAATGCATTAATACATGAACAGTTGTTACAGCCTGGCATGCTGTCCACTCTTAAGTGTTAACAATAATAAGTTTATATAATGATTTCTAATTCTCACAACCTTTCTATAGGCAGACATTTTTGCTGATGAGGAAGTGAAGGGCAGAGAAGTTAGAAGGTGGTATGCTTAGCTACTGGTTTTCTTATTTACAAAGTGTGGGGAAAAATGTAGTATTTCTCCATATGCTGCCTTTCCCTGTTGCTCACAAGAATAGCGAAAGTATATTTAAAAAGAGAAGGGAGGCTTTAGAGAGATGCTGTTGTATTAGTGATGATGATAATCATTCAACAAGCATTAGAATTCTAAATGTCAAGCACTAGGCTAGAAATTAAACACAGTCCTGGTCTCAAGGAGTTTATAGATTGGTGAGAAAGGCAGAAAAGTAAATTGACATTTGTAATTTACAGTGATAAGTATGAGTAAATGCAGATGCTGTAAAAACGTAGGATTGTACTCTTACCCAGATTTATTTGTGGATGGGTTATAGAGATAAGGTGGAGGAAGAAGTAAAGCCTGAGCCGATCTTGAAGGCTAAACATAGAGTAGGAAGGAGAGGTGTATCTTCTAGGCAGAGAGATGATTTGTGCTAATGCATGCTCATGTGAGAAGAGTACTATATGTTGGGGAACTGGATACATTATGGTATGATTTAAAAGTTATATAAATTATATATATAAAATTATAACATTTCATATTGTCAAATTTGACCATTTTTACCAATAAAAAAAGTAATGTGAGGCAAAGGATGGTTGGAGATGTTGTGACAAAGCAAAGAAAGAGCAAGGTCAAAAAGTGCCTGTTTTACCTGATGACAGAATTTTCAAATTGATGGGCACTGTTGCATATTTTTGAAGATCTTAAGATACGTACATTTCATCATATGTAAATTTTACCTCATAGGAACAAAACTGGAATATATTGAATTCTAGTTAATGTTATTTGCATAGGTGTCATAGGTTGGTTTATTAAATTCTGCAGTTCACTTGTTTGGCAGAACATTATTTTTCTCTTAAGTCACATAAAACTTTGGAATACCGATGTAATAACTTTTGAGATGTACACTGACATAAGAGATGGTATTAAGGAACAGAATTTAAATTTTGTTTCTTGTTGATCATGAAAGTTATCTGGGCTGGAGAGAGTGTAACTGTGGATGAATTATCACTAAGAAAATTGGTATTAAATATATTTTTATTTTCTTTAATGTCTTTATAAATCCTTCATGCACTAAACTTTGATTTTAATGTAGGCTTTGATGTAGTGTAAAGAAAATCTGAGTCCTCGCAATTCTTCCCACAAATATGCAGCTGATTATGCATACATAAGCAACAGGGTTAATATGTGTATGAATTTTTTTAGAATGTTTTCTGGCATTCTTAGGTAATTTCATCTGAATCTTGCTTAAGGAAAAAAAAAATCCCTTGAAGCATAAATATCTTCTTTTCCTATAGATGTACTTGAGGGATACAATGGGACAATATTTGCGTATGGACAAACATCTTCTGGGAAGACGCACACAATGGAGGTAACATTTTATAATCTGTGCTTGGATATAGTTTTCAGTAATAGACAATACAGCCATTCATTATTTGTGAAATTATTTCTTTGTGTGAGTTTGATTAGTGAAATTACGTTATTTGAAATCATATCTAGCTTTGTGTCATCAGTTAGCAAACCACAGAATTGGAAACATTTTACAATTAAACAGGAATAATGGAAATTTTGAATGTTTATGTGTTTTCAATTCTATTCAGAGCAATTAATTTTTTCCTTCTCTACTTGGTCCCAAATACCAGTCACTCTTTGATAAGAAGTAATGTCTCCAAAATTATCAGTGCTGCTATTAATAATAGAGCTGCTTAATCTTTGCTTCTAGAAAACAAAAGTTTTCTGTGATCTGCTTTTATTGTTTATTTCATCATACTGTTGAGTAAATGACTGCTTATTTTAGTGTAATTCGTATTACTGGTTTTCATAAAGTCATAGAGAACAGGGACAGTCTTGACATTTGCATAAAGTTGACTCAAAATGGTTGGAACAATATAGATTTATAGGAAAATGAACTAAAACTTTCTCCTTTATTATCCACTCATTTAGAAGAGTGGATAATATAAATCTAATAATTAATAAGAAACTAAGATCAGTTGGTAACTCAGGTTGACATACAGTATGTGTAATTTAGAAAAGGAGATAATAATTGCATTAGGTTTTTAGTTATTTATAGAGCTATTTTCACCAAAAAATGGCAACAATTGCAATTTCTATATTATATTGACTAAATTATTGATTGAAAGTTTTTGTTTTTAGTTCATACTTTATTGTTTAAGAAGTCTGACTTTATTTTTGTTTTAGGGTAAACTTCATGATCCAGAAGGCATGGGAATTATTCCAAGGATAGTGCAAGATATTTTTAATTATATTTACTCCATGGATGAAAATTTGGAATTTCATATTAAGGTAAAAATCCTTGGGGGAAAAAACTGTATTTTATATCTAGAATAATTCTTTTCCCCAAAATAATAAATGTTGTCTTCCTTTTTTAATATATTTAAAAAATTATGGACACTTGTAGCTGAAAAATCAGTTAGATGACTTTAAGTTAGTTTTTGCTTAGCCTTCTTTAACAAGTCTATTTTGCTTAGCTGCCTTATCTGTAAAATTAGACAGTTTTACTAGAGAATTTAAGGTTATTACTATGACTAGTCTAATTCATTTTAAATGAAGGTTTGAAATTGCTTTTTAATTAAGTGGTTTATTTAGAATATGAAATATGACTGAGTTGTTAATAGCTCTGTCCTCCTGCCTAAATGTTGCCTATTTCTAATTTTAATTCATTCATCTTTTTATTTCTTTGTTCTTTAGGTTTCATATTTTGAAATATATTTGGATAAGATAAGGGACCTATTAGATGGTAAGTGAATTATTTTTCTTTTATCATTTTCAAAAGCAAGGTTTTTTTTTTTTTGAGTAGCAGATATGAGACCATTATTTCTTAGTAATCTATGTGAAATTGACTTAAATTGTTAGAAACATTTAGAAATTCTTTTCAAGTTTTAGTTAAATGCCTTTTACTACATTGAATGACTTTTTTAAAGGTACATGTTTATGAATACTTCTTAAATAGTAATTAGAGCATTGGACTGGAGTTGGAGAACCCAGGTCTGTGTGCTGGTTTTCTGTTAGCTGTCAGATATTTTGTCCTTGGCAAACCATTGAACCACTCTGACTTATTTCCAAAATGTAGGTTCTGTATTCTGTATTTTATATTTCCACATTTAAATTTCCTATTTCTATAGAATCTTGCTTTAATAATGATTTCATATTTTTGAAAGTTTACCATTATTGTTAGGCTGTCAGGGAAAGAAACAATTGAATTAGCTATTTCATCATCAGCATTAGAGTTCAGGAAAATGTTTCTAATGTTACTATTTTTCCTTTTTCAGTTTCAAAAACCAACCTTTCAGTTCATGAAGATAAAAACCGAGTTCCCTATGTAAAGGTATTTATGAAATAATATAGAATGATTGTTTTGCAAAGCCATTTTTAAGTACCTTAAAAGTAATTGACATTCTTTTAAAATTATTTCACAGGGGTGTACAGAGCGTTTTGTTTGTAGTCCAGATGAAGTTATGGATACCATAGATGAAGGAAAATCCAACAGACATGTAGCAGTTACAAGTAAGTAAAATATTTATTAACACAAGGTAAAAAAGGTTTTAAAATACCTTTTATCAAGTTGATTAATTGTAATTTTTGTCTTGTGTAAAATTATGCTCTACAAACTATTAGGGAAAGCCATGCTTATTTATAGTTTGTGTAATTTCATTGCAGATATGAATGAACACAGCTCTAGGAGTCACAGTATATTTCTTATTAATGTAAAGCAAGAGAACACACAAACGGAACAAAAACTCAGTGGAAAACTTTATCTGGTTGACTTAGCTGGTAGTGAAAAGGTAAAATCTTTATACTTTGATATCTTAGTATTTTTATAAGCATAGTAGCTTGAATTTGGACTTAACACATCCGTTGTGTTGAAAAGTTTTAATAAACTGGGTTTGGTAATACTTCTTGGTTACAAACATTGACTCCAGTTTATAATTACAGAAATTGCAGATTACCACCATTTGAGCCAAAGTCCGTTATTTCCATTGACTTAATGTTTTGGGGAGTTTTTTTTGTTTTTCTTACTGAGAAGTTGTTCAGCATATGTCATTATGGATTTCATTAGATATCCTTTTCTAATTTTTGGTAATTACTTTAGCCATATTGGCAGTGAGCTCCCTGTGAAAACTGGTAATTGCCCATTACTCTTTGCTGGTTTGATTGTGTTTATTTCTTTCCTTTGGATGATTGTTTATTATACAGTCCTCTGTAATCTGAGTCTCGTTTATGTCAAAGTCAGAATAAGTTAAAATGTTTTAATATTGACCTCTGTTGCCACTGGACGGGAATTAGCATTTTTTGTTCTTTGTGTCTTATGGTTAAAAGAACATACCCATACCCTCCTACTCAAGTCTTAACACACATCTTTCAAACCCTGTTTAATTTTGTGAATTTTGAGAGGTCATTTCTTCAGCCAACATTGCAAATAAATAAATACTTTTTATCTTTAACATTTACATTTTTCTTTTAAAGAAATTCATGTATATAAACTAGGTCTGTTTTCTGACTGCATCAATATTATGCTTTAGCAAATTTTAAAAAGTTCTTCATTTCTAATGTAGTTAAGGGGACTAAAAATTAGTAAAATGTGGAATTAGTTATTTTCAAGAGCACAAACTAAAAATAAAATTTGGTATCTCCTTAATCGCATTTTTGTCAAATGACTAGCACTAGATCTGTTTCTTAGGAATGTTCAAGAAATACTGGTACCTTAAACATTCAGCAAATGAAGTTTTTTTTTTTTTTTTAAAGATTTTTATTTATTTATGCAATAGCTGGGGTACAGGTCAGAGGTGTGGGAGGGTGAGAGATTCACCAGAGAGAAAGTGGGGAGCAGAACAGGCAGACTGACTGAAACACTGCTGAGGGGAGCAGCTGGCGAGGCAGGAGAGGTCTGGCGCGCCATGTGGGAATCTCCCTGGCTGGCTGGGAATCGAACCTGCACTGCAGAGGCTGCAGACAGCTTCTCAGCGCTGTGCTCAACCCACTACACTATTGGGAAGGCCCCAGCAAATGAAGTTTTGAAGCATTTAATTTTCTTTCTTTTTGCTGAGTATTGATAGCCTCTAAACTTTTGAGATGACTATATCACATAAAACCAGTAAATAGGTCATCTTTATTTAAGCACACATGTAGAATTGAGTGGTAGTTCATCTTAGTGGCATTTTAACAAAAAGGCACTTACCTTCATGTATATCTATTCAAAGAATAATAAACTTTTGAGAAATTTTCTAAAAAAAAAAAAAAAGGATAAAACTTATTCATTCCTTTGAAATCTTACATAGGTTAGTAAAACTGGAGCTGAAGGTGCTGTGCTAGATGAAGCTAAGAACATCAACAAATCACTCTCTGCCCTTGGGAATGTAATATCTGCCTTGGCTGAGGGTAGTGTGAGTATACATGTCTTCTATTTTCCTGATGTACTTATATGGAGAGCTACTTAAACAGATGTGTATGTATGTGTGAGTCACTGAGTAAAAGATTGACTGTCTTGGAGTCAATATGTGTGAATTACTTGTTTTTTTGCGTTTATTTTTTGGTATTTATATCCTAGTTCCTAGCTAAAACAACTTTATATCCGTGATTTATTTATTAAATCTCAGTTTGTTTAAAGTAACATTTAACAAATTTTGTTACATTGAAACCCATTAGTCGTCTTTTTTTTTGTTTGTTTTTGAATGTAGACGTATGTTCCATATCGAGATAGTAAAATGACAAGAATCCTTCAAGATTCATTAGGTGGCAACTGTAGAACCACTATTGTAATTTGCTGCTCTCCATCATCATACAATGAATCTGAAACAAAATCTACACTGCTGTTTGGCCAAAGGTTTGTTGGAAAGAAAATAAAATCTAAGTGTAGATATATATATATACTTTGTTAAATCTAGGAAAATGTCAGATAACTAGTGAAATCAGTGCATTTGTTAGTATGTGCTAGTTACAACTTTTTAAATTGAGACACATGATACAAGCAAGGTTCATTTTTTTTGTGTGAATTAAGTTTTAGTACATGTTAAAGTCACATATTAACTTTTGTATATTAGAAATTTTAATTCAGCATTAAAAGAAATAAGCCTTTGAATTAGTAAAGTAAAAGCCTGACAGATTACAAATATAATCCTGTTTTAAACCTGTTGGCCTATGCAATAGGTTCAGATAATCTACATGAATGTTTACCTTAGGAAAATCAGTAAGGATGACTTGATCAACAATAATTTCTAATTCAACCTTACAAACGAATTGGAAATGTAGGCCATCGTTCTTTGTTCTCATCAAGTTTTTGATTTACTTTTTTTAAAAAGCTATTTGCAGATGTTAGGCTAACCCAAATTTGGTTGGATTGCGAATATGTACTATTCTAATTGCAAATCTCAGTAATTAGTCAAAGATATAATGGACAAAAATAAGTTAAGCAATTTTAGTCACATTCCTTTTTTCCCCCAATTACTCTCTTAGGGCCAAAACAATTAAGAATACAGTTTGTGTCAATGTTGAGTTAACTGCAGAACAGTGGAAAAAGAAGTATGAAAGAGAAAAAGAAAAAAATAAGACCTTGCGGAACACTATTCAGTGGCTTGAAAATGAACTCAACAGATGGCGTAATGGTAATTATTGAAGGATATGTCATTTTGAGATTGTTGAATAACAACTCAACTATCAAATCTGATAAGACTATAAATGAAAGTTACAAAGTATATCCATTTCTACTTTTTAAACATTTGGGATCATCATATAGAAATAAAGTCTTTTACCTTAAATTCTGAATTTACCTGAAATAATAAATATGGCACAGAGGACAACTGGGAAGCTATAGAAGTCACAAGATGGCAAAGTGTCTAGATCAGGATGAAAGCAGCAAAAATTATAAAATTTGATGACTGAATTTAGGTGATGGGAAGAGTCAAAGATTATTCAAATGTTTCAATTCTCAGGGATAAGAAAGTAAGAACTCCTGAAAGAGAATAAAATTGAAGTTAGTAATACTCTTGATTATTAATGATTCTGTTTTGTTTTTTTGTTTTTTTTTTTTCTGAAATTATTATTCATTCTGTTATTTTAGGGGAGACAGTGCCTATTGATGAACAGTTTGACAAAGAGAAAGCCAACTTGGAAGCTTTTGCAGTGGATAAAGATATTACTGTTACCAATGATAAACCAGCAGCTACAATTGGAGTTACTGGAAACTTTACTGATGCTGAAAGAAGAAAGTGTGAAGAGGAAATTGCTAAATTGTACAAACAACTTGATGACAAAGTAAATATTGGTCATATTCTCTTTCATTTTGAAATATTAACATGGGTGTTTTTATTTTCTAATTTTAATACTAGGGTGTCCTCATTGCCTATGTACATTTTCTTTGAAATCTGTTAGCCTTTTAAAAATCACTGTATTAACAGAAGATATGGTATCATAATTTCGGTTTCTTTGTAGAAACCTATGTATGAAGCATAGCTTTCTCCCCCCCCCCCCACCCTACCCCCCCACTTTTTAAACTTAAAGAAAATTCCTAAAGGAAATGAGTCATTAGATCATTTGAGAACCTTAGCAAAATGACCTCTTAGAATCAGGGCTTGGAGGACTGTAAAGAAAGCTCGTATAAGAGATTAGAGGAAACAAAATAAAATGGAAATATTTTCCTGTTTTAATTATATCATTTAGTATTATAAAAAATAGCAAATTATGAAAAGAGGAAGGGAAATAAGAATATAAAGAAACTAAGAACATGATTCTAGTTCTGTTTTTGTTTGAATTTTAGGTGGTATGTTTTGCATACTTTTAACCAGAGGGCAGGTTCAAAGTGGATGCATGGATATTATTTTCAGTAGCATCTTTAAACATGTTAATTTTAACATTCATTAAGTTGTTTAATGAATAGCTTTCATAAACATAAGCTCCTCTTCTTGTAATTCCATCCAGTCAGAATTATTGAGTTTAAAACAAACTTTGAATTTGGAGAAATGGTTTTGAAATATTTCATCTTAAAATTTGTTTTAGAAAACAGTTGAAACCAGGTTTTGCGTTACTCTCAATTTGTTTCTTTAAAATTCTAGGATGAAGAAATTAATCAACAGAGTCAGCTGGTAGAGAAATTGAAGACACAAATGTTAGATCAGGAAGAGGTAAGCTGAATGCCCTCAATATTGCTTCCAGAAAAACTTCGTAGCTTGTAATTATCCTTTAAACATAAAAGATGAGAAAATCTACAGAACTCAGAATATACTAGTAGTACATTTTAAATTCTTTTGAATATGTGCATGTTTCAATCTAGATACCCTGTTGAGATCTCTACATAATAGGATTGAAGCAAAGGTTGACTTCTTAAGGGTTTTTGCTTTCAGTTTGAGTTCTAACTGGAAGGTAGAACTTTTTGTGGTATTTATTTTTTAAATATAAAACAGTTCTTTAAAAACATTATTTGATTTTCTTTAACTGTCTTCTACTTTGCTGCCTTTGAATTATAGTAGTTTTGTTTAATTTTTCTCAAGACTTCTTACTGATCCTTGAGAAAGACTTATTAGACTGAAGTCACTATAATACTTCCTCTCAGTGAAAGTATTTACACACAAAATGAAGGAAGAAATGTAAAAATGTTTTATTCTTGCTCATTCACTTCAACAGAAATACAGGTTATAAAGGGACTATTAAAGAATATTTTTGAATCCCATTGACTTTGTTGTTGATAATTGCATAATTTTACGTAAGACTCATTGTGAGAATAAAATATTAATGAAATTATTTTTTACTTCACCATTTCTGTCTTCATCTAATTTATTCATGTCTGTCATCTATATTTTCATCTTAGTTCTTCTAAATTTCTCTTCTCTGATTTGTCACTTAATTTCAACTCTCATTTTACTTCACTTGGCACAGCATGATGATATCTCTTAAATGTTCTTAACTTAAGGTTTGCTGTAGGTGTTGGGTGGCCAAGACTGTACAACTTCAATGAGAGAGCCACCATCTGTCAAACAGATCCTGATCAGATCATTTTTATATTTAACTATAGCATTGTTTCTCAAGGGAGCACTAGTGATGTGCATGATTGTTCATTATATTTTGTCTTATTAGTTAGTACCTCTGCAGTCAAATGCTCTACCCCTGAGCTATACCTCTAACCCCTACTTCTAAGTTACATTAGTATTCTGCTTCTTTATTATTAATCACAAAAGTTTTCAAATGCCTCAACTAAAAGCCACTGATCTTGGATGGTAATATCCTGCCAAGTAGTCTCATGTTCAATTTTATATGCTGATTCCAGATTTTACTGAGGCACAGGTTAGATGCCATCCCTTGTTGCCCAGGAAACAGAACTTTTGAGCAAATCTTATAGACGTTTACTAATATCTTTTTTCTATGCACACTGTTCCTGAATCCATTACACCTTTTTCTTTCTTTTACACTGATTTCCACATGACTAAAATCTTCCTGTTGCCGCCACATTCTTCATGAATACCCTACAGAAATATCCCCTCTTTTCAAATACTTACCAAGCATTTTATCTGTTTTCTTGTCCCTCCTCTTTAGCTCTCACATTCTTTCTTGTATTACTTTTAATTACATACATGTCTTTTCTTCTACTAAGCTTTTCATGGGCACGGTATTGGATTTCCTTCCGGTCTCCCACATTTTTAGTCTCACTTGTACATATTAGACATTGAGTAAATCTATTGAATGAATGTTGCCACACTTAACGAATGTCTACTTTTCACTCCCTTTGTACTTAACAATGTGGGACAAATACATTTTTTTTAACCTGTGTACTTTTGGTAAAAGTTTAGTAACTCTACTTTTTCATGTAGCTTCTGGCATCTACCAGAAGGGATCAAGATAATATGCAAGCTGAGCTGAATCGCCTTCAAGCAGAAAATGATGCTTCTAAAGAAGAAGTAAAAGAAGTTTTACAAGCCTTAGAGGAACTTGCTGTCAATTATGATCAGAAGTCTCAGGAAGTTGAAGACAAAACTAAAGAATATGAATTGCTTAGTGATGAACTGAATCAGAAATCAGTAAGATATAGTTTTGTTTTCTTAATTCTTTAATACAAGTATTCATAATTGAAAAATTACCCAAGCTGCTGATTGCTATATAAATGTAAAATTGATAATAGTTGTTCAAGAGTTCAAGTCTCAACTTCATTTCCTCCTACATATGAAGCCTTAGAGGTAGAGGGTGGAGGGTTATCTTTTTAGATCTTAAAGATCTATTATGTAATAAAATGCTGTTTTAAGACATGTTGGCTATTCCTCATATTATTATAACTTTTTTTTTTTTTTTTTGTGGGACCCTCGCCGGCAGCCGGGGAATGAACCGGTGCTACAGAGGCTGCAGGCAGCCTTGCAGCCCAGCGCTCAACCACTGTGCCACCAGGGGAGGCCCTATTATAACTTTAAAGGGAAAAATTAGATTCTAGCTGCTCAGTAAAGTTTTTAGTGGTTATTCAAAGTACAGATTAAGAAATGTGCACATAAAAATAGAGAAAATCATATGGGTATGTACATTCATATAACTTATATTTTGTTCTGTTTTATTCCCAGTACCTGGAATGATACCTAAACAGTGTAGTAGGATCTTTCTTGTGATTCCTCAGTAAATGAGGGTTTCTGTTTGTTACAAGTTTTCTGTCATGGTTACAAGGAGGGATAGCCATCTTTCAAAGATGATGCCAGAAATAGTACAAAACTGATTTTTACTGATGCATTCAGCATCATCCTGTTTTTACTTACTTCTTGTTTAGAATTCAGTATCTGTAGCTGGACTCGGGATCAATGCTCAGTGCTTATTTCAGTGTTCACCTATTTAATAAAAATAGATAAAATAGCATTTTAAGAAGATTTTGTGCCCTAATGAAAAGTTAATTTTCCCTTTTCCAATTTCCAAATTTAGCTTGAAGTTATGACTTAATATCATAGAGATCAAGACATCTTTATAACGCATAACAAGCTGCATTATTAGCAGGCCTATTAGATGATTGGAAGAACATTAGGAGTTTCTTATACTCTTCAAGCTTTCAGTTGGTACTTTGTCACTCATTTTGGTTTTTAAGACAGTTGTTTCTGTGCTCCAGTTTTGAAGCTGAAATCTATCAGCACTATATTGATAATAGGAATTAGAAACCCTCAGTGTTCCATATGTGTTTATATGCTTACAGTATTACATTTTCATAGAGAAAATGTCTAACTAGTCATTTATGGTAGAAGCATATTACATTTGAGATTTGAAAGATTGCTGGTATTATATATTAAACTGGGTGAACACACTTTACTGATACTCAGAAAGTTAAAGAAATGACCAAAAAAATCTTTACTAAAAGATAGTGTCTAAAAATTGTATTCAAATACAGGATCTGATTTGTGCCATAATAAATAGTTTATTGGATTTGAGTTTTCAAAATTGTGGTGACTTTGTTATTAGTAACCAACTATTGGAACTTTATAATTACAATATTTAAACTCATCATTAACTCATAATAATTGCTAGTCCACTCAGTAGCTAGTTCAAGTAAATGAAATTAGAAAAATAATGGATTTGTGAGTACTGGGTAAAAACTTGAAATACCTGTGAATATTTGAATTCATCTTTTATTTAATAGACTTAACTTTGCTTTTTGTTTTTGGTTCTCTTAGGCAACTTTAGCAAGTATAGATGCTGAGCTTCAGAAGCTTAAGGAAATGACCAACCACCAGAAAAAACGAGCAGCTGAGATGATGGCATCTTTACTGAAAGACCTTGCAGAAATAGGAATTGCAGTAGGAAATAATGATGTGAAGGTAAATGTTATAATCAAATATTAAGTATAATTATTTGTACAAAACTCATACTTTTGTTTAGTTCTGGTTTTTTATAAAGCTCTTTTCATATACTCTCATCTCTGCAACAGCCATATGTAGTACATGTTTTAACTTCATTGTAAATAGATAAAAGAGAAAGAAATAAGGGACCTTCAAGTATGTATAGTCAGTAAATAGCATGTATTTAGACCCCATGGCTTGTTCTGTCCTTTTACAATTTATTTAGCAATTGCGTTAATGAATTACTATACATAAAAGTTTATAACTGGAACAATAGTGAAGATTAGTTTGGTTGAAGATTGGCTGTGGTTGCTTTAAATGTTTGAAAAGGTAAAAGATGAGCTCTGCTAATTCATTCTTTTAAAATTTCATTATGAGGGCCTCCCCGGTGGCGCAGCGGTTGAGCACTGGGTTGCGAAGCTGCCCTCAGCCTCTGCAGCGCCGGTTCGATCCCCGGCTGCTCCCCGGCCACCGGAGGAGGGTCCCACATGGCGCGCAGACCTCTCCAGCCGCCCGCTGCTCCCCTCAGCAGTGTACTTCGGTCCTTCTGCCTGCTCTGCTCCCCGCTCTGGCTCTGGTGAATTCTCTCACCCTCCCGCGCTTCTGACTGTACTCAGTACTTGTATAAATAAATAAAAAATAAATAAATTTAAAAAAAAAAAAGAAAATCTTTAAAAAAAAATAAAATAAAATAAAATTTCATTATGAAATATTTCAAACAAAGTAGAATATTAACCTTGGATTTACCATTTACCAACTCTTTATCAGCTATGTCTTTTGAAAATATTTTGCCCAGTCTGTAGTTTACTTTTTCATTCTCATAACATCTTTGCAGAGCAGAAATTTTTAATTTTGACAAAGTTCAACTTACAATTTTTTCTTTCAAGGGTTGTATTTTTGGCATTCTATTTGAAAACACCAAGCACAAGGTCAACTAGATTAGGTGACATGTTATCCTAGATTGAATAACATATTTTCTTCTGTATTAGCTCCTGTAAGTTTTTTAGTTTTATGTTTTCATGGAGGTCTGTGATCCACTTGGATTTAGTTTTTCTGAAAGGTAGAAAGTCTATCAGAATTACTGGTTTACATGTGAAGGGACCACTTTTGTTCCAGCATGATTTGTTGAAGAACCTATCTACATTTCCTTAAGTTTGACCCTTTGTCAGAGATCACTTGAATATAATTATGCAGTACTCCTCTGGGCTCTTTTCTGTTTTAATGACTTACTTGAATGTTCTTTTGCCACTACTACACCGTCGTTAATTACTGTCTTAGAGTAAATATTGAAGTTGGTTAGTGATGGTCCTTGGACTTTGTTCTTTAGTATTGTGTTGGCTATGCTAGATCTTTTACCTTTCATATAAATTTTTAGAATCAGTTTGTCTGACAAATTGTCCACAAAATAATTGCTGGGGTTTTGGTTGAGATTATATCAAATCTGTAGATCAAACTGGGAAGAAGTGACATCTTAACTATATTCAATCTCCCTATCCATGAACTTGGAATATTTCATTTTAGTTCTTCCTTTTATTTCTTACCTCGGTGTTTTCTAATTATCTTGTATACATCTTGCACGTGTCATGTTACATTTATACCAAAATACTTGATTTTTATGGTGCTAGGTTGCATTGTGTCTTTTTAATTTCAAATTCCACTTGTTTGTTGCTGTTGTATAGGAAAGTTATTGCCTCTTGTGTGTTTATCTTGTATACTCCAGTGTTATACAGTATTTATTTTTTTATTTTTTTCGAACAAGCATGACCTCTGTATAAAAAATAGTGGTTTTGTTTTTTTTTCTTCTCAAGTTCTATTTACTTTTGACACTGAATATTGTACTTAAAATTCAGTGACTACATGATATTTAAGGAGTATAAAGTGACTTAAAAGTCATTCTTTCCATGCCATCTAAAGATCCTTAGAGTCTAATTGGGAAATACACTGGGATTTTTGTCTTCAGTTTTTTATTTTGCTTCTTCTCACAGCAGCCTGAAGGAACTGGCATGATAGATGAAGAGTTTACTGTTGCAAGACTGTACATTAGCAAAATGAAATCAGAAGTAAAAACACTGGTAAAACGCTGCAAACAATTAGAAGGTACACAGACTGAGAGCAACAAAAAAATGGAAGAAAATGAAAAGGAATTAGCAGCATGCCAGCTTCGTATCTCTCAAGTATGTTTTACGAAGTTTCTTCATTTTTTGGCTGGTTGTATATACATTTTATTCGATGTTAAAGTTTTAAGAAAAATCAATTCCTTAGGTTATTTTGGAAACCAAAATGGGAGGTTAATTCGTTCCGTTTTCTCTAGTCTTACTTTACTATAATAATAGAATGATTAAGCTGCGTTACATGTATGGTAAATACTGAAGTATATTTGAAAGATATGACTGATGTGACCATTAAAGAATCTAGAATTCTAGGCTGGAGAAAACTGCAGATATAATTTTCTGGCTTTGGAAATTGAATGGTTGAAGCCATTCACCAAGATGAGAATTACAGATGAAGGGTAGAAGGTAGCATCAGATGGATGTAACAATAAGACTAGGTTATCTCATATTTTAGCCTTCGGTACCTTAGTTTGCACATGTAATAAACAGCACAGATGACCCTTTCATTTATTAAATTCTTTATTATAAATCTGGCCCCTGAATATTTCATTTCCCTTAAATGTATTGTACATTTAGATATATCCATAAAACTTTAAAATATACTTAGTAGCAACAAATTGTGTGGGTGAGGGTTTTTTCCCACTTTCATGTTAATGTATTTTCCCCAAAAGCATGAAGCCAAAATCAAATCATTGACTGAATACCTTCAAAATGTGGAACAAAAGAAAAGGCAGTTGGAAGAATCTGTTGACTCCCTTGGTGAAGAATTAGTCCAGCTTCGAGCACAAGGTATTAGCTTCCAGTTATTTCTGAGTTATATCCTTGAGTTAATTTTTTCTTAACTTTAGTATAATTATAGTTAACTTACACTGTTTGCAAATGGTAGGAACAGGAAGCAAATAATGTTTTTGTGTAAGTTTGAAACATACTTTTGAATATGTTTGAATAAGAAAGTGCCCAATCTGAGAATTTCCCATAAAATAATTAAGGGTGTGTGTGTGTGTGTAAATCTTGACATGGAGAATATGGAATGCTATCTTATTTCTCTAATGTGCCCTTCCCCGTCTGTTTTCAGAGATAGGCACATAAATTATGGGAATCATGATGTCAAAACATATCATAACCAAGAGTACTTAGTCAGTTGTCATTGTATTTGAGGGCAAGATTTACTACATGGCACTTGGATAATTTAAAGTCAAGTACTGCTAAGGACTGTATCCCCATATAAAACCCGAATATATACCCATACAAAACCCATTTGCTTCTTGGTTTATATGAAGAATTTAGTGATTTATTTCTTCTTTTGTTTCCTCTTCATACCCACAGAGAAAGTTCATGAAATGGAAAAAGAGCACTTAAATAAGGTTCAGACTGCAAATGAAGTTAAGGTAAGTTTGCAGTAACATTAAATTTCAATGGTGGTAATCCATCTTTATTAATATTGAATGGTCTAACATAACATCTTCCTTCAATAATTTTAGCAAGCTGTTGAACAACAGATTCAGAGTCACCGAGAAACTCATCAAAAACAAATTAGCAGTTTGAGAGATGAAGTTGAAGCAAAAGAAAAACTTATCACTGATCTTCAAGAGTAAGCATATATTTAAGATTTTAGAAACTAAGAAAGATGACTACTTAGGCAAAAGGAAAGAAATAATATGTTTAGGATGACAATGTAGCTATATTATAAGCCTGTGTTTTTCATTAAAATTATAATATTTGATGTGAAAAATAAGTTTATTTGTGAATATTCATCTAAATTTCAAGTTAAATTTTTTTTAATTGTATTTGAAATACCATTATTTTACATCCTTGGGTAGTGTTTTGACCATATAGGATTTCACACACAGGTATAGTCACTGTAACCTTCCCTCTACCAAAGCACCCATACTCCTTCACCACAGTTCATTGAATTCTATCTGCTACATTCCCTTGTTTTCATCCCTCTCGCTCCCCTTATCCCTCTGAAAGTCAAAGTCATTGGTTAGTTTTCAAATGTTGGTTTTAAAGTTTGTCTTTGTCTGATCCTTTGTTTGGTTTTTCTGTATAATGCATCAGTGACACCATGAAGTAATTGTCTTTCTCCTTCTGACTTATTTCACTTGGTATAATCCCTTTCAGCTCCATCCATGTTGTTGCTAATGGTGTGGGTATCTTTTTAATTGCTGAGTAATATTCCATTGTGTATATGTAAATTGTGTATTTATGCCACATGTTTTTTATTTACTTACCTTTTGGGGGGCCTTTAGGTTGTTTCCCTGTCTTTGCTATTGTAAGTAGTTTTGCTATAAACATAGAAGTGCACATTTCCTTTCAAAGTAGAGTTTTCTGTGTTTTTTGGATAGATACCTAGGAGTGGAATTGCTGAGTCAATATGGCAAATCCAGTTTTAGTGTTTTGAGAAATTTCTTTACTGCTTTCTATAGGGTCTGGACTAGTCTACATTCCCAACAACAAAAGTGTAAGAGGGTTCCTTTTCTCCAGACCTTCACCAGCATTTGTTGTTTCTGATCTTTTTGATATGGGCCATTCTCACTAGTGTGAGGTAGTATCTCATTTTTGTTTTGATTTGCATTTTTCTCATAAGTGATGATGAGCACTTATTTATATGCTTGTTGGCCTGTCTATTTTCTTTGGAGAAATGTGTATTTAGTTCATCTGCCCATTTTTTGTTTGGGTTTTTTATTTTCTTTTTGTTAAGTTCTTTGTAAATCTTCGATATCAGCCCCCTGTCAGAAGTATGCTATGCAAATATTTTATCCTGTGCAGTGTCTCTTTGTTTCAGTTACATTCTCTTGCTGTGCAGAAGCTTTTTAGTTTAGTGTAGTCCCAATTGTTTATAGTCTCTTCTGTTTTCCTTACTACTGGGGATAAATCTATGAAGATATGTTTGAAGTTTATGTCTTGGAGCATTTTGCCTATGTTTTCTCCTGTATGTTTTATGGTTTTAGGTCTTATATCCAAGTATTTTATCCCTTTTGTGTTGATTTTTGTAGATGGTGTGATGTAGTGGTCTAGTTTCATTCTTTTGCTTATGGTATTCCAACTTTTCCAAAATCATTTATTGAGGAGGTTTTCCTTGTTCCAGTGTATATTCTTTCCTCCTTTATCACATTAGCTGTCAATGTGTGTGTGGATTTATTTCTCAGCTGTATTCCATTGGTCTTTGTGCCTGTTTTTGTTCCAGTACCATGCTGTTTTAATTATTATAGCTTTCAGTAATACTTGTTCTGTTTCTTTGAAGAATAACATTAAATTTTTTTAAAGATTTACTTCATTTATTTATGCATACAAGAGCTGTGGGGGGATGAGAGGATTCACCAGTGACAGAGTGGGGAGCAGAACAGGTGGATTGACTGAAATACACTGCTGACGGAAGCAATGGGCTAGACAGGAGAGGTCTGCTGCACCATTTGGGTTCACTCCCTGGCCATATAACTCATATTTAAGTGGCTGCCAATAAGTTTCATGGCACCAAGACTCAACCCCTTATGCCACCAGGGAGGGCCCACCATTAAAATTTTTATTACTATATTAATTCAATCTATAGATTGCTTTGAATAAGATGGCCATTTTGACTTTTAGTCTTCTGATCTATGAGCAAGGGCTGTCTCCATTTCTTTGTCTTCTGTTTCCATTATCAACATTTTAAAGTTTTCCTTGTATAGTCCTTCACCTCCTTTGTTAGGTTACTCCAGGATATCCTTTTTTTTCCTGATATGATTATAAATGAGATGGTTTGCTTAATTTCTAACTCTTGTAGCCCATTGTTTACATATAGGAAGACAACGGATTTTTGTGTGGGGTTTTTTTTTTTTTGGTAGCCTGCCATTTTACTGAACTAGTTCATTATTGTAATTAGTTTTTCTGTGGATTTTTTAGGGCTCTCTATATTATCCTGTCATCTGCAAATAATGATAGCTTTACTTCTTTCTAAATTTGAATTCTTTTTATATCTTGCCTAATTGCTCTAGCTAGAACTTCAATGTTATATAGTTGTTGAGAGCAGGCATACTTAGCAGATCTTAGTCTAAAGGCTCTCAGTATATCACCATTAAGAATGATGCTGGTTGTAGGTTTATTATATGTGACTTTTATTAATATATGTCCCATTTATCCCAGGTTTTTGAAGGCTTTTCATCATAAATGGATGTTGAAAGTTTTTCAAATACTCTTGGTATCTGTTGCTGTTTTTTGATGGTTATATTTTGTTGATGTGGTGAATTATGTTGATTGACTTTTGAATGTTGACCCATCCTTATATCCCTGGTATAAATCCCACATTAATATAATTCTTGTATTATTAGTATTCAGTATGCTAAGATTTTATTGAGGATTTTTGCATCTACATTCACTAGGGAAATTGGTCTTTAGTTCTTTTTTTTGTGTGTTTTCTTTGTTTGGTTTTGGTATTAGAGTGATGATGACCTCATAAAATGTGTTTGGTAAGTATTCCTTATCTTCAATATTGAAAGAGATTGAGCAGGATAGGTATTAGTTCATCTTTGAGTGTTTGGTAGAATTTGCCTATAATCCCTATCTGGTCTTGGACTTTGGGTTTTGGGGGAGAGTTTTGATTACCATTTCAATTTCCTTGCTTGGAATTGGTTTTTTCAGGTATTCTGTTTATTCCCTTTTCAGTTTTGAATGATTTTGTAATTCTAAGAATTTGTCCAACTCCTCTAGATTGTTGAAATTGTTTGCATAGAAATGTTCATAGTTATCTCTTATCCTTTGGATTACGGCCATATCTGTTGTACTTCTCTACTTTCATTTTTTTATCCTATTTGCATGGATTTTTTCCTTTTTTCTTTGTGAATCTAGCTAGAAATTTGTCTTTTTTTTTCTTCCAAAGAACCAGTTTTTGGTTTCATTGTGCTTTTGGATTTTTAAAAAATTTTATTTCTTGCATTTCTCCTCTAATTTTTATTGCTCCCTTCCTTCTGATTTCTGAGTTTTTGTTTTCCTAGTCCTTGAGATGAGAGATTAGATTGTTTCCTTGGGCTCATTGTTTTTAAATGTGGGCCTATATTGCTATGTATATCCATCTTAGTACTGCTTTTGCTGTGGTCTGGAAGGTTTTGTTCTCTTCATTTGTCTCAAGGTTGTTTTTTTTTAAATTCGTAGATTTCTTCACTGGCCCCATTGGTCTTTCAGTAGTAATGGGTTGTTGAGTCTCCATGTATTAGAGAATTTCCTTGCTTGCTTTTTGTAGTTGAGTTCTTGTTTAATACCTGTATAATCAGAGAAGATGCTTGCTGTGAGTTCAGCCTTCATAAAATTGTTGATATTTGTTCTATAACTCAGTATGTGGTCAGTCCTGGAGAATGATTCACATGCACTTGAGAAAAATATGTATTTGGCTTGTTAAGGGTGTAGTGCCTATTTATGTCTGTTAAACCTATTTGGTCTATTTCTTTGTTTAGGGCAATTGTGTCTTTAATTATTTTCTTATTGATTTTCTTTCTTTTCTTATTGGTGAGAGTAAGGTATTGTAGTCTCCAACCACACATTGTCTGTTTTCAGATTTAGTAGTAATTGTCTGATGAATTTTTATGTTCCTTTCTTAGTAAATATTGAAAGTTATGTCTTGATGTATTTCTCCCTTAATTATTATATAGCATCCATCCCTGTCTCTTGTTACTTTTTTTTAGCAGAAAGTCCAATTATGGTGGTTCCTGCCTTCCTTTGGGTGCCATTTGCTTGTAGAATTGTTTTCCAACCCTTTACTTTCGGTCTTTATTCTTTAAACTTAGGTGCATTTCCTAGAAGGAGCAAGATGGTTGAATTCTGTTTCTGATCTAACTAGTTAGTTACCTCTGTGTCGAATATGTCAGTGCTTTTCTCTTCTTGCCCATAGTGTTTCTTTTTTTTTTTTTTTTTTGAACAATAAAAACATGAATACATTTTAATTATACTAAGATCCTTAGTTTCAAAATAAATAGTGTAGATTTTATTTTGTATAATTGATTTTTAGATTTACTATTTTGCTTTCAACAATTAATTAAATATTTATCAATCAAAATGAATTTTATTTTTTTTAATAATAAATTTCATTTTTATATTCCCCATACAATTGCAGCCCCCCCATTCTGACCCCAATCCCTCCCCTCCCACCCCCGCCCCCCTAAAAGTGTCTCTGGTTCGTAGTTTTTTGTTGATTTTGATTTTCACTTTCTTATAGTTATTCGTTTTCCTGGTCCCTTATTTAAGTTTTCTAGATTCCTGCTATGAGTGAGACCATCCGGTATTTTTCTTTTTCTTTTTGGCTTATTTCGCTGAGCATGATCCCTTCCAGCGCCATCCATGTTGCTGCAAATTGCATGTGCTTATCTTTTTTGAATGCTGAGTAATATTCCATGGTATAGATGTCCCACATCTTCTTGATCCAGTCATCTATTTTTGGGCATTTGGGTTGTTTCCAAAGCTTAGCTATTGTAAACAGTGCTGCTATAAACATAGGGGTGCAGGTGTTCTTTGGAATTGATGTTTCTGTGTCCTTTGGGTAAATACCTAGGAGTGGAATTGCTGGATCATATGGAAGCTCTATGTTTAGTAGGTCCAGAAATCTCCACACAGCTCTCCACAGTGGTTGGACCAGTTTGCACTCCTACCAACAGTGCAGAAGAGTTCCTTTTTCTCCACACCCTCGCCAACATTTGTTGTTGCTAGTTTTTTTAATATGTGCCATTCTCACTGGTGTAAGATGGTATCTCATGGTAGTTTTGATTTGCATTTCCCTGATGACAAGTGATGTTGAACATTTTTTCATATGCCTGTTGGCCATTTGCATTTCCTCTTCAGAGAAGTTTCTTTTTAGCTCTTCTGCCCATTTTTTGACTCGATTATTTTCTTTGTTGTTGTTGAGTCTCATCAGCTCTTTGCAGATTTTTGTGATCAGTCCTTTATCATTAGTGTTGGATGCAAAAATGTTCTCCCAGTTGGTGGGGTTTCTCTTTGTTTTTGTTATTGTCTCTTTTGCTGTGCAGAAGCTCTTTAATTTGATGTAGCCCATAGTGTTTCTTCAGAGAAGACTTATGTTAGTCTAATCAGGCTTCTTTTATACACTATCTGCTTCTTCCCCCTCATTAGCTTCATTATTTTTCCTGTCTCGGACTCTTGGCAGTTTTACTATTGTGTATCTTGTTCTAGGTCTCTTTTTATTTAGGTAAGTTGGTGTTCTTTTAGCTTCCTGTATTTTATGTTCATTTTCTTCTGCAAGTTTGGGAAGTTTTCTTCCATTTCTTGAAATAGATTTTCAGTTCCCTTCCCTCTCCTTCTGGGATACCTTAATTCTTATATTTCCTTTCTTTTTTCTCCTGGTGTCACATAATTTTGAAGTTTGTCCATTTTTTTTCTATCTTGATTCTTTCTTCATTTGTGTCTTTGAGATCATCATTCAGTCTTCCATTTGGTCTGTTCCACTTCCTTAGCTTTCTCCTCCATTATCTTTTAACATCCTCCAGTTTGTTTTTTTCTTAAAGTTTCAGTTTCCATCTTAATCCTTGATTGTGTTCCTCATAACTGAGTTTTCTTGTATATCTCTGTATTGTTGTTGAGTTTTCTTTGTATTCTTCAAATTCTTTGATTTTCTTAAGTCTCACAATTTTGAATTCTGTGTCTGATAAGAATAGAAGCTCTTCCATGTCATTGTAATTGGGTTCTGGACTCTTGTTCTCTGTCTTTGGTGTATTGTTCCCCTAAGGACTTGTTTGACCATTTTCTTTCTCCCTTTTGTTTGTTTTTGGTTTGCTCTGCTGTAGTTGGAACTTCTGTTGTGTGTAGGCACACCTTCCCACTGTTGTAAACAACTGGGGACTTGTAGAGTCTGAGATTTCCCCAGAAACACACCTGAGCCAGGGTCCAGTAGCCATGGTGGCTGGGCCAGGACTGACAGGTTGCTGGGGAACTAATCCCCTAAGGTTAAATTTTTAAAGATGTTTCTTAGGTCTTTTGATGTAACTATTGGTAAAAAGAACTTTAATCACTACTATAAAAGAACACCCCTGTCTACTCCAGATGATTTCCGTCATTTCCTTTTTTTAATATTCATAACAAAAATATTTAATGGAAATTATAGGGTTTATTTTAATAGACATTTTCCAAGTTTACCTTGAAGACATTTTCCCTACTCTATAACCGTATGCATGAAACACAGAATTTCTAGAAATTAGAGGTCTACCTCTAAAATCATAATGATGCCTTTCAGAAAATAATGATGTTGATATTGCATTTTTTCCCCTTTTTTAGCCAAAACCAGAAAATGATGTTAGAGCAGGAACGTCTGAGAGTAGAACATGAGAAGTTGAAAGGTGTAGATCAAGAAAAGAGCAAAAAACTACATGAACTTACGTAAGTAAATGCTGTAATTCAGGTTTAAAATTTAAAAGTAAATCAGGATTGAAGGCATTGATTTTCATAAATCTGTTGGATGCACTCTTTACTTTTTATTGCTAAATGATATTTTTCTTAAAACTTCTGAGTTGATTTATTCCCAAACATTTGTGATACATTCTTGTAGTTTAGTGACAGCAAAGTCTTTCATTTCTTTTTTGGTCAAGAGTCAGAATCTTGTTTATGAGCCTGCTTGCTGCTTCTATGCTACCCTATTACTTTGAGCTCCATTACAAAAATAATCCTAAAACCTGATATTAAAATAATTTACATTTCAGAATCTGCCACAAAAATTGAAATTTTGTCAAGTTTGAGCTTGCATATATATGAATATTATTGATTAAATATTACCTTTGAGCACAGGTTTTTGACATTCTTTATAATTTACTGACAGAGTATAGTCATATATCCAGTTTTCTAGAATCTGGGCAGGTAAAATGTTGTGATCATAATTTTTCACATACCTTGGATTTATGAGAGACACTTTGTAAATAAACTGTTATTATTGGATGGTCACACAGTCTGGACCATCTCAGTTGATTTTACAGAGATTTTCCTAAATCTTACCATAATTTTGTTTATAATAATTTTAATGTAAAATGTCTTAGTCTCTGATAATTTTTAGTGTCTGTAATTCCCAGTTAAGTCAGAATTATTTGGGATAAATGCTACCTCCAGTGTCATCAAAACCAGTCTCAGCACTCTTGCTGTATATGTAATGTGCTATATGTGGCATATTCTAAAATATAAATAAATTACAGATGAAGCTTCTAAGACCAACATTTATTTGAAAGATACATGGGCAAACATTTTTTTATTTGAATGTAAGAATTGATCCTGGGCCTCCCCGGTGGCGCAGCGGTTGAGCGCTGGGTTGCGAAGCTGCCCACAGCCTCTGCAGCGCCGGTTCGATCCCCGGGCACCGGGTGAGGGTCCTACATGGTGCGCAGACCTCTCCTGCCGCCCACTGCTCCCCTCAGCAGTGTATTTCATCAGTCTGCCTGCTCTGCTCCTCTCTGACTCTGGTGAATTCTCTCACCCTCCCGCGCTTCTGACTGTACCCAGTGCTTGTATAAATAAATAAATCTTTTTTTAAAAAAAAGAATTGATCCTTTCAAATAAAAAAATTTTGACTTAACTCTTCTGCTTAAAGCTAGGATTTTATGCAAAGTTGAAAATATATTTTGTATATTCTTTCACTTTTTTAGAGTTATGCAAGATAGACGAGAACAAGCAAGACAAGACTTAAAGGGTTTGGAAGAGACAGTGGTAAGGAAAACTTGAAAAATCAATAGGATTGGGGAGCATTTAATGGATTCCCCTTCAACCCTCAACTTTGTTATACTAATTTGAACTCTGAATTCCAAAATCACTGCCATTTTTAATTCTAGGCAAAAGAACTTCAGACTTTACATAACCTTAGGAAACTGTTTGTTCAGGACCTCGCCACCAGAGTTAAAAAGGTAATACAACTGTAGTGGATAGGAATTGTATAAATTGTGCTTGCTGTCTCTAATTCTTTGTACTGTAAGTGAAATAATAAATTTTTACTGTCAATTTTTGTGTAAACTTAGTTTTTTTAGATGTTTAAATTTTTTCATTGTATTTATCAACCTTCTCTAGAGTGCTGAAATTGATTCTGATGACACCGGAGGCAGTGCTGCTCAAAAACAGAAAATCTCCTTTCTTGAAAATAATCTTGAACAGCTCACTAAAGTGCACAAACAGGTAATTAAAAAGGCTATTTTGGGGTAGCTGCAACATTGTAAGAATTAAAGAATTGAGGAATGGCAAGTATTTGAATCAGAGTCCTAAGGAATTTTCATACCCTGAGCCTTTCCATTGTTTGATCAAGCAACTAAATAAAGAAACCACCAACAGTTTTTAGGGGAGTTTATGTTTTTAAAACCTTATCATGCTTGTTCTTGTCTAGTATAACTCTAAGGTCAATAAAATGTATTTTTTCCTAGTATTTCATTTATGTCAGTTTTCTTAATTTATCATGATAATTTGTCTCTGCTAAACAAGTCTTTGTAGTTAAAATACTTTTATTTTTACATTTAATGCCTCAAATATGAAATGTCTTGAGCAATTCATAGTTTTTAGAAAGTAATGCTTTTGCTTCTTTTCTGTTTTTAATATGACTTAGTGATTTAATAATTGCAGTGTTTCTTAATACAGTTTTTCTATATCTTCACTAATGTAAACCTGATATTTGCACTAGAATAAAGTAAAAGAAGTTTTAGCCTTTGTTCTTAGCAGTTATTAAAGAGCTTATTACCAAGTTTATGTTTATTTATATAGTGGGTCTCACTATATAAAATGATACTCATTTCACCAGGTTAGTGTTTTGTTGAAAAGAGCTAACACTGTGTTATAACTTACTATCATTGCCTCATAGAGGGTAAGAACATTTCGCCCATGTCCAAAAAGAAAAGTGAAATTATATCTTTGTGAGAAATGTGTGCAATTTTATATATACACGCACACCCCATTGCATGTTTCTATCTAAATGGAAAACTTAAAATTTACTTTTCTGAAGAGAAATTATGAAATGTTCATGCTTTCTCAGATCATGTTGTTAAAGCTAGCATCTTTATTTTCTTGATGTGCCTTAGTTGGTACGTGACAATGCAGATCTTCGGTGTGAGCTTCCTAAGTTGGAAAAGCGACTAAGAGCTACAGCAGAGAGAGTGAAAGCTTTGGAGTCAGCACTGAAAGAAGCCAAAGAAAATGCATCCCGTGATCGCAAACGTTATCAGCAAGAAGTCGATCGTATAAAGGAAGCAGTCAGGTCAAAGAATATGGCCCGAAGAGGACATTCTGCACAAATTGGTTAGTAGAACACATTTAAAACCTTTAATCCTTCCTATGTTTAAATATTGTCATGTACTTGAAAGCAGTCTGATTCATTATGTGTTGTTATGGTGCATTTGTCTTTATTTTCTAATTTAGCAAAGAGTACTATTGTTGGAGCAGGGCAGAAGTGAGGAGTAACCACATTAAGAGAACAGGATTCAATAAATAAGAACTAGGCAAGCAAGTAAAAATGGTTAGAGACAGAAGAAGCTATATAGAGCATTGTTATTAAAGCAAAGAAAGCAAGTCATCAAACAGTATTTTGTCCTCAAGAGTAACACTGAAACAGGAATAAGGTTTTGAATAAGCAAAGGATTGTATGGATCCTAAAGAAAATACATAATTGAAAAGAAAAGAGAATTCACTGAGAAACAAAAAGGCAAAATAAAACAACATTTGGAAAATTGTGAATAAAGAGACCTAAAAAGTCATTGCAGTCAGTGTTTTAAGATTATTTTAAAATTCTTTTTTATTTTTCATTTTAGCTAAACCCATTCGTCCCGGGCAGCATCCAGCAGCTTCTCCAACTCATCCAGGTGCAATTCGCGGAGGAGGTGCATTTGTTCAGAATAGCCAGCCAGTGGCAGTACGAGGTGGAGGAGGCAAACAAGTGTAAGCTTTACACTTTACCTACAGGTTTGTAATGTATCTGGCTTTTGAGTTATAGCTATAAATGGAAATGTTCCACCATTGGTCATTAAGCACTTTCTTGGATTCTCACATTAGTACCATGATTTTTAAGTATGTGATTATAAAATTAAGAATTTTTTCTTACCTATTTTCATAATTCAGCTCATATTATATATTTAATTTTGTGTTCTTAATGTCTTTAACCTAACATACTTTTTGATTTTTTAGAGCTTTTGAACAAACCATGGTTTATAACTATCTGCTTCATGGAGCATGTAATTAAGTATGTTAATTTTTCCATACTTGAAATTTCCCAAAATTGAAATTTCCATATATGAAATTTGAAGTGTGAAATGTCTTTACAGCCCCTCACCTTTGAAATTATTTCCAGAATTTTCCCAGAACTGGAATTAGAAGGAAAGTGAGCATTTTAAGTGCTCTTAAAATGTGAACACATTGCTCTTCAGATTGACTACACCAAATTTCATATTAGCCAAGGGTTAATCCATTCTGTTCTACCTTTGTAACATTGAATATTGTTCTTAAGCTTAGAATATATGAGTTCCAAATAAATATCTCATTGAGTTATTAATAACGTTAGATTTTATCATATTTATGTACCCACTTATATTTTCTTTTTTAATGAATTGTTTCCCATTTGCCTACTCTGATCTTTCTAATAGATTTATGAGTTTGTATTTGTTTTTAATTGTACAATTAATAGCTATTCCCTGCAAGGTGATAAAGAATATCATAAAGTCAAAGATAAAAACCAGAGATATCATCCAGTATATCTTGAATGTATTGCGAAGATTTTGAGTGCTTTCTTTACAAATTTTTTTCTTTCTTTTAAGGAAAGCACCATAGCTCACCTCTGACTGTGTGATTATTCCTTTTTTTTTTTTTTTTTTTTTTTTAAGATTTATTTATTTATTTATTTATACAAGCATTGGGTACAGTCAGAAGCACGGGAGGGTGAGAGAATTCGCCAGAGCAGGGAGCAGAACAGGCAGAAGGACCAAAGTATACTGCTGAGGGGAGCAGCGGGCAGCAGGAGAGTTCTGCGGGCCATGTGGGACCCTCACCCGGAGGCCGGGGACTGAACCGGCACTGCAGAGGCTGCAGGCAGCCTCGCAACCCAGCGCTCAACTGCTGCGCCACCAGGGAGGCCCACAAATTACAATTTTTTAATACAAGGATTTAAACTATTGATAATCTAATAACATACTATCCTTGTTATACGTATTCTACTTTGTATTCTGCTATTCTAGCTTATCATTTTCTTGTATAGCATGATATATTAGTTAATAATCTGTTAGTATTTCATCACATGACAGGAGCTCAGATTTTAAGCCTTAGGAAGTCCCAGATATATAGAGAGATGCTAAAAACAAATGATTACTGTTTCTGTCAGAAACTAAAGTCAGTTTATTTTAATCTTGGTTGTTTTTACTTAGACATTTTATATAACATTGTCTCAGTTTGAGTAGAGGATTAAGCAGTTTTCTGGAGAATTCATATATCTAATAATTTTAACATAATTTTTTGTCTACAGAGTATAGGATTTTTTTTTTTTAAGATTTTTTTAAAAAGATTTATTTATTTATACAAGAACCGGGGTACAGGCCAGATGTGTGGGAGGGTAAGAGGATTCACCAGAGACAGAGTGGGGAACAGAGCAGGCAGACTGATGAAATACACTGCTGAGGGGAGTAGCGGGCAAGACAGGAGAGGTCTGCTGCGCCGTGTGGGATTCTCACCGGCCGGCCAGCCAGGATCGAACCGTGCTGCAGAGGCTCCGGACAGCTTCACAGTGCAACGCTCAACCGCCTGTGCCACCAGGGAGGCCCGTAGTATAGGATTTTTTTTTAAGATTTATTTATTTGTGCATATAAGACCTACGGTGCAGGCCAGAGATATTGGGGGGTGAGAGAATTCACCAGACACAGAGTGGAGAGCAGAAAAGGAGGACTGACTGAAATACACTGCTGAGGGGAGCAGTAGATGAGACAGGAGAGGTCTGCTTTGTCATGTGGGTCACCTCCCTGGACAGAGGGATCAAATTTGTACTGCAGTGGCTGTGGATCACTTCATAGTGCTGCATCTTAACCCCTTGCACCAGCAAGGAGGCCCTACACAGTATAGGATTTTTTGTTTTTTTTTATAGAGGCATGTTTTATTTATTTATTTATTTATTTGTTCGTTTTGTTTATACATGCACTGGGTACAGTCAGAAGCGCAGGAGGGTGAGAGAATTCACCAGAGCCAGAGCGGGGAGCAGAGCAGGCAGAAGGACCAAAGTACACTGCTGAGGGGAGCAGCGGGCGGCAGGAGAGGTCTGCGCGCCATGTGGGACCCTCCTCCGGTGGCCGGGGAGCAGCCGGGGATCGAACCGGCGCCGCAGAGGTCGCCGGCAGCTTCTCAACCCAGCGCTCAACCTCTGCGCCACCGGGGAGGCCCTCTACACAGTATAGGATTTAAACGATAGTTATGAGGTGAAAGAAGCATGGACTTTGGGATTGCTTCAAAATTTGAATCTTGTTATTTCTATTTTTTTAAAAAAGATTATTTATACAAGAACTGGGATACAGTCAGGCGAGGGAGGGTGAGAGAATTCACCAGAGACAGAGCGGGGAGCAGAACAGGCAGACTGACCAAAGATACTGCTGAGGGGAGCAGCGGATGAGGCAGGAGAGGTGTACCGCGCCTTGTGGGTTTCTCCCTGGCCAGCCAGGGATCGAACCCACACTGCAGAGGCTGCGGACAGCTTCACAGCGTGGCACTCAGCCCGCTGCACCACCAGGAAGGCCCTTGTTAATTCTATTTTTATGAACTTCAACAGTTTACATTTTAAAAAGAATTTCTTCCATTTTTTTGACTCCTTTTAAGATTCTTCAGCAGAAAAATGAATTAGGAATTCATAACCTATTAATCACTAAATTAAAACATTTTTCCTTCGTAGACACAGTAAATCACATTAAACAAAATACTTTTAACAAAATGCCAATGTAATTTTTTTTTTTAAGTCCTTTACAGCTGGTTTGTTTAAACCAAGGTACAGTGCAGGACCATCATTTGCATTTGGTTATATTCCTTATGTCTCTTAATCTAGAATAGGCTCCCTTTTTAATGACTGATTTACTGAAGAGATTAGGACAGTTATTTTGCCACCTTTTAAATGTGTTTGGGGCCTCCCCAGTGGCGCAGCAGTTGAGCGCTGGGTTGCGAAGCTGCCCGCGGCCTCTGCGGCGCCGGTTCGATCCCCGGCTGCTCCCCGGCCTCCGGAGGAGGGTCCCACATGGCGCGCAAACCTCTCCTGCCGCCCGCTGCTCCCCTCAGCAGTGTACTTCAGTCCTTCTGCCTGCTCTGGCTCTGGTGAATTCTCTCACCCTCCTGCGCTTCTGACTGTACCCAGTGCATGTATAAACAAAACAAACAAATAAATAAATAAATAAAGCATGCCTCTATTAAAAAAAAAAAAAAGAAACTACCTTTTAAATGTGTTTGTATCAACAATGCTGTGCCCTAAAGTGTATTTTTTTACTAATAGACAATTTATTATGGCACATCAGCACAATTTCTGTTTAGATAATACACCACTACATTCTGTTAGTTAATCATTAGGTGTGACTGAATTTCTTTTGCAGTTTTTTGTTGTTGTTGTTGTTGTTGTTGTTGTTGATAGAGGCATGCTTTATTTATTTGTTTGCTGGTTTGTTTGTTTGTTTTGTTTATACATGCACTGGGTACAGTCAGAAGCGCGGGAGGGTGAGAGAATTCACCAGAGCCAGAGCGGGGAGCAGAGCAGACAGAAGGACCGAAGTACACTGCTGAGGGGAGCAGCGGGCGGCAGGAGAGGTCTGCGCGCCATGTGGGACCCTCCTCTGGTGGCCGGGGAGCAGCCGGGGATTGAACCGGCGCCGCAGAGGCCGCGGGCAGCTTCGCAACCCAGCGCTCAACCGCTGCGCCACCGGGGAGGCCCTCTTTTGCAGTTATTAAAAAAAAATCTCAAATTTCTAAATCTGCGGAATAAAACTTTTTAAAATAAAAATAAATAAATAAATGGGTTTGTATCTATAAGTAGTTGATTTGTTCCTCTGTCCCCTATATATTGAAAGTATTAGATTCAGTATAAACATTTTGAATAAGACTACATGGTAGGTAATATGTGCCTAATATTGTACCACATAGGTTAGCCCATACAATAGCTAGGTTTCCTGCCAGGTGACTGTGTTTTCCCCCATTGGTAAAATAACTTTTTGAGCACCTTTATTAGGAAAATGGAAGTTGCTTTTGAGAATTACAGAAGTTTAAGATGTTGTTACCTAGTACTGAGTGGGTATTTTGTAGATATAAGCTGCCCTTTCTGGAAGTGGAGGGTGGTAATGGAATTTTTCAGCAAACAAATACAGCTATAGATAAAGGTTCATCCTTTTTGGATATTGTCTTCACATTAAAATTCATATGTAAACTTTGAATTCATATCTCATTTACAGAAAGGCTAGGTGAAGTCCTTTGTGTAGCTTAAGCTTTAACTTAAAAGTAGAATAGGGCCTCCCCAGTGGTGCAGCAGGTTGAGTGCAGAGCTGTGAAGCTGTCCACAGCCTCTGCAGTGCGGATTCGATTCCCGGCCAGCCAGGGAGATACCCACATGGTGCAGCAGACCTCTCCTGTCTCACCCACTGCTCCCCTCAGCAGTGCTTTCAGTCCATCTGCTTATCCTGCTCCCCGCTCTGTCTCTGGTGAATCTTCTAACCCTCCTGCACCTCTGGCCTGTACCCCAGCTCTTGTATAAATAAATAAATCTTTTTTAAAAAATAAAAATAAAAGTAGAATACTGATGCCATTGTAATGACAGCAGTTTCGTTCATGTGGGAGATAACTAACCAACTATAAACTAGGTTTTCAAGATTCAAAGTATTATAAGAGGATGATGATTTACAGGTTTATTTCATTGTCCTCTAAGGGATAGTGATTTTATTTTAACTCTTGTATCAGTCAGTCTTAAACCATGATTGGGGAGTATATGAGTTTATTTAAGTGATAGATTAAAAATGAAATATTTTTTCGAGATTTTTCATTATTAAAAAATTTCAAAACACTGAGTTTGTTTTGAGGAAAGATGTCAGTATATTAATATTAATATCCTCAGTACCTCATTTTACATGACGGCCTAGCTTGCAAAATCTTTTGAACAAGTTGAGTTTTCTAAACACATAGGTAACTAGGCAGTTTAATATAAGAATGCCTCTAGGTCACATCCTCCCAAGATGATGCTTCATCATCTGTCTGTCAAAGGTACCTCTTGTTTATCCCTCTCTCTCCACCCCTCCCCGCTCCTTTGGTTAAACAACTGTCATGTATATAGCAGTGCTAATAGTAATCGTTGTCTTAAACAATGTCCCTGCCTTTTTTTAAACATTATTCTGCTCATAAACAGCCCTATTTTTGGAGGTAAATAAAAGAAGAAATCAAATCATGTTGCCATCTTTTTTATTTTTTGAGAAAATGGTCAAAGCTATTGGCTAAATTTTTTTTTTAAAGATAGATAGCTGAGTTGTTTTTTTTTTTAAAGATTTATTTTATTTATTTATTATACAAGCACTGGGTACAGTCAGAAGTGTAGGAGGGTGAGAGAATTCGCCAGAGCCAGAGCGGGGAGCAGAGCAGGCAGAAGGACCGAAGTACACTGCTGAGGGGAGCAGCGGCAGCAGGAGAGGTCTGTGCACCATGTGGGACCCTCCTCCGGTGGCCAGGGAGCAGCCGGGGATCGAGCCAGCGCTGCAGAGGCTGCGGGCAGCTTCACAACCTGGTGCTCAACCGCTGCGCCACCGGGGAGGCCCTTGGCTAAATGTTTTTAAACTATTCGTTCATTTTATTCCTGCTTTTTGTGATACTCTCAAAAGTTCTATAGAAATACAAATATATTCTTTGTTTTCTCCCATTTTCAGGTGTTGAAAGTAATTGAAGTATGAAGAGGACATAATATCAAATAGAATCAGTCAATGTATAACCCGCTGGGAATTGTAGAATTATAACTTTTTTTAATGTATAAATTATACCTGGCCTGTACAGCTGTTTCCTACACACTCTTCTTGTAAACTGTGCTGCTTCCCAACACAACTAGAGTGCAATTTTGGCGTCTTAGGATGGGAAAATGACGGTTTACAACTGTGGCCCTATTTATTTACACAGTTTATCTTTGTGTCTTTTGTCTTCACTGTGCCAAGTTCACTCTACCATATATAAGATTGTGCTTTTTGTACTTGTTTTTTGTGTGTGTGTTTATTTTTAATCTCATTTTAAATTACCTAAATGCTGCCGCTTCTTATTTTTCTTATTAGAATGTCTTCCTTATTTTAGGGAAAATAGAACATTTAGATAAACGTCTCAAATTTTACCACTTGCAACACTACATGTTCACAAAAATATATCTTGTCAGTACTGTACTTTAAAATTCCTTGAAATGGGTTCAGAGTTAAAATTATTTGTATCATCTCTGGAGTTTGCTTCTGAAAACTATTTGAGCACTGAAACCTTGAAACTGCCTAACTAGGCATTTGAGAATGAGCAAGGCTGCTTAATTATTATCTCTGAAATGCCTGTTGCTGAATTATCTGAAATAGGATTATTTCACATTATCAAAAGCAAATCTCAGTTGAGGAAAATGAATTATATTTCTCTTCTTGATTCTGTAATCAACATAGCTTGATAAAATGAGAATATCCTGCTTCATTCTCTTGAGCCTGCTAGTTAATAAAAGTTAATAAGAATTGGACAGATAGTAATTTCTCATCTTAATATGATAATATGAATTAATATTATAAGGTTAAATGTAATTTTATATTATTAATATTGTATTGGTTAATCTAAATTTATAATCTGTATATGGAAATTGAGAAAAGTATGATTGGGTGGGACAAATTTATGAATATGTACGTAAATTTTGGTCTGGAATCCCTGAATTGTCTTTAACCTGCTACACTAAGTCAAACTATAATTTATTTCTTCTTTTGTCTAAGAATAGTAAATTGTAAGTCATTAATAATCCTTAAATTATTTTGTTGGTTATAGCCCGTAATATTGTAGTTAGTACTGATAAACCCTATTTTTGACACTTTTTCCTCACATGATAAAATCAGATCAACATTTTGTTTAAGGAAGCTATGAAAGTATTAGGGAAAGAGATTTCAATTTTTGCTTCATCAGTTGGGGGGCGGGGTGGTGATTGCAACTAAGTTAGCAGAAATATGCAGAGAATGGGAATTTAAGGTTACAGACTTAGTCCATGGAGAGCTTGGAAGTTCTGTGTTAGGATCTGACTGGCAGAATTAACTTTTTGAAAAAGTTTTATACACAAGATATTTGTATTAAATTTGGAGTCATAGAGGACTCAAATCATAATTGGCTTATTTTTCTATTTCTATTGTAATTTCCACTTTTGTAATAATTTTGATTTAAAAGATAAATTTATTTATTTTTTTAACAGTCAAAAATCCTTGCTGTTATAGTCTGCACCTTTAAAATGATTGTTTTGCTTTTAAGACAGATCAAAACAAACACTCCAAAAATTTAGATGAAACCTTGGTGTGGCAAGATTGAAGTACTATAGTTAACTAAAAAATTAAAAAAAAAAAAACCACTACAGCATATTTCACGGATATAGTTTTCTAAATGGTGAAGTATTTGGCTGCATTCAGAGACATTTATATTTTGTTTTCAAATGAAAACATGCTTTGGCAATATTCTTAAACGAAGCAGAAATTTTTTTCTCTTTTGCCTGAATATGGTAGTTTCATTCTTGTAAGATGTATCACACACAGGTATTGGTGCTGTGTAGCAAACAATGAATTATAACTAGCATGTGGTTCAGAATACACAATGTTAGATTTTTTAAACTGTTTCAACAGTTCTTTTCTATTTATAATTTCAAACTTTCACAAACTGTACAAAGAGTTTCATAAATTTGTTTTCAGTAAACTGCTCTTTTTGCTATGGTAGGTCATTAAACACAGCACTTACTCTTATAAATGAAAACTTCTGATCATCTAGAACATTGACACTTATTTCAATTTGCAGTGTCTTTTTGACTGAATATATTAATGTTCCTCTGAATGATACTGATAAATGGTTCAAAAGAGAGTCTCAATGAAATAAAGTAGTATTTATTCATGGTGATCAATTAAATTATTTGCTAACTTAAAACCACTGTGTGTAATTCTCAATTTGACTTTAGGTGATAGAAGAGTTCACCTGTAGAATATGGTATATTTCCAATACTTAACAGTATAGTAAAAGAGAATTGGTTTGGGAAGACGCCATGTAATTTTAAGTTAACCTGCATGCTGTAAATGTGTTTTATGTTTAAATAAAGAGGAAAATTTTTTTGAAATGTAATGACTTTCTTAAAACTTATTCAGTGAAGTGTCAGGTTGATTTTATATAGCTAAGTGGCCTTCTGTCTTGACAGAACAGTGACTAATTGTCATTATATTCAGGTATATTTTGTTTCCTAATGTATTGCATACTCTTTGGTCAGCAGATTTCAAATATGTAGGCTGAAGAATTAAGAAATGGAAACAAATTGTCTCACCGATGTTATTTTACTTTACATGGTTCTGTTCATCTGAGTCTGTTTTATTAACTTATATAAGGAGTATTAAAGTTTGTTTTTCAATGCTTTCTCAATGGTCATTAAGCTGGAGGGAAAAAATGGCTGTTCCTAAACTCTAGTGATAATTGGGGCTTTTAAAAAAAATCTTTAAATTATTTATTATAGAAAGTATTAATCATATAAAAGTAAACAACAAAACTCAATTCATGACTAATTTGTATCATTCTTAACCTTTTTTTATGCTCCTCTTCCCCACATTATTTTCAAGCAATCCCAGACATCCTATGCTTTTATTCAGATATTTTAGTGTATGTTTTAAAATAAACTTCATTAAACACCAGATTTTGTTAACCACATCCCCAAAACAATAGTTTACTAATAAACAATTGCAATTTTTGTAGAAATTTATATTAAGTTCCAGTTAAAATACATTTATTGCAATAGACTCTCACAGGTGCTCCATTTTTTCCCATGTAATTATAAAGAAAACAGGCTATATGTCCTGTTGAGTTTCCCAAATTGTGCTTATTGCACCCCTTTGATATTGAACATACTCTTCTATCCTTTGTGCTTTAGATACATATTTAATCAGATTCAGATTTTGTTTTTTCAGGGTGTGGGAGGCAATATTACTACATAAATGATGGTATCCTTGCATCAGATGGCATATAATGTCTAGTTTTTTCCTGAATTATTAGCCACCGTTGATGATCTATGCATAGGTTCATCAATTTATTAGAGGTTACAAAATGGTGAGATGCTAACTCATTCCCTCATTTGTAGTTGCAATAGAGAAATGCCCTTCTATTTGTTTACCAAGTGTGGTATAGCCTGTATCAGAAAAACAGGGTGTGTACTAGATTCTCATTAATGCAAGCCTTAAAATGAGTTGCTTCCCCATCTTCTGCTGGCAACCGGTTGTATATTTTTGCCCCTTGTTTTGTTTTGGCTATTATCTCTTTAAAGTGTGTTAGTGAGCCTTCAAATCAGTTGTTTTTTTTTTTTTTTTTTTCCTTTTTTGGAGGAGTTTAAACAGAAACAACTCGAATTTCCCACACTCCAGTGAAGTGGCCCTTTACCCGGGTCTCCACTGAACATTTCTGTCATCCAACTCAGTGTGTTTGACAGCAGCAAAGTGGTGTTCTGTGGAATGACCAGATTTTCTGATCTCTGATCAGACTATTTTGATTAGGCAGAAGAGTTAACAACCACGGGAAAAAATTGTGTGTGAGTGTTGCCTATTTTATGTGGATGTGAACTGCTTTTGGCCTTCTCTTAGTCTGAAAAGAGCACAGTGTTTGCTCTTTTGACTGGTGGTTGTGGGAAGAGAGAATATAGCACTAAGACTTCTGTCTGTCCTCTAGAATAGCCTGTGTCCCAAAAGATGCATGGGAGGAATCATGTCAGTTACCAAGTATGTTCAACTATAGTTACATATACAGAGTCAGAAATGACAGTTTGTGCAGTTTTAATCCAAGCATTTACATATATGTTTATAACTCAGGACTCCATTTATTACTGTGCTCCCATGTGCTCCCCCCCCAAAATGATGCTTCACATTGCTCAGTATCAGTGTCAACTCTCACTATCCAGTAGATGCTCCCTCAAAATACTTGGTCATTTCTCTTTCTACAGGTACAGGATATAGTTAAGTAAATGGATATAATTCCTTCTGGAACAGGACGGAAAATTGTTACATTCTGTACTTGTCACAAGATTCTCTGGGACCCAACCTCTTCATTTGTTATGTTCGGGGTTTGGAAACAGGAGCAGGTCACTGGGCAAGGAGTTACGACTTTACTAGAGCAATTGTCTTTGTTGCCTTGTCTTCCATCATTGATACTCTGATGATAAAAGGTGAATAGTATGTTTGTTGGCTTTCCATCTGTGTTATCCCTAAACATAATATTTAGCCATATCCATAACTGGGTCAGATCCAGCCCTGCTGCTTATGATAATTGTGTCCATCTGTTTTCTAGTAGTTAAGCCTTTGTTGGGGGGTAGGGAGGTTATCCCCTTTGCTATCAGCAAACCTGTTTAATAGTTCTGGAATAGCCTCATCTACCTAACAGCTCTGCCTTACAAAAGAAAACCATCATTGAACTTTTTACCTTAAATGATTATTAGTGATTCATGTGCTTATGTACCTCTGATAAGTGATGAGGTCACTTTACTACTGTGTTTTTCTTCCCCAAAACCAATAAGCCTATCTAATCCTGAGAAAAATAACCACATAAAGGAAGGGCATTCTATAAAATGTCTAACCAGTACTCATCATCATGACAAACAAACTTACAAATCAAGGGACTAAGGAGACATGACAATTAAATACAAAGTGGTATCCTTGTTTGGATTTTGGAACAATAAAAATGGGAAAAGAATGTTGAAGCCTGTTAAAAGTACCAGTTAATTTCTCAGTTTGGACAAATGTGCAGTGATAATATAAAATGCTGACAATTTGTAAAGCCACGAAGAACAAGATAAGAGCCATAACATTTGGGAAACCAGAAAGCAGTTTAGACCCTAGAAGCAACTCCTAAGCGAACAGTGGGGAATGCTGAGCAAACCAATATCCTCCCCTTACGGAATCCCAAATCGTTCATGCGTGTATCATCAGATACCTCTGGAAGTTGGAGTGGACTGAATAGTATTCCACTGTGTATACATAGCTCATCTTTATCCATTCATCTGTCAATAAACAGGTTATTTCCAGTTCTTGGTTATTGTGAATAATGCTGCAATGAACATGGGGATGCATATGTGTCTTCAAATTGTTGTTTTTGTATTCTTCAGATAAATAGCCAGAAGTTTGATGATTGGGTCATATCACGGGATTTTTGTTGTCGTGCCACCTCCATACTGCTTTGCATAATGACTGCCCCAGTTTACGTTTCTCCTGACAATGTACAAGGGTTTTCCTCTTTCTACATCTTCAACACTTGTTTATTGTATATTTGATAACAGCCATTTCATCTAGTGTGAGGTAATACATAATTGTTTTGATTTGCCTAATAAGAGATGCTGGGCATTTTTTCATATGCCTGCTGGCCATCTCTGTGACTTTGGAAAAGATTTTTTTTTTTTTAAGATTTATTTATTTATGCATACAAGAACTGGAGTACAAGCCAGAGGTGTGGGGGGTGAGAAGATTCACCAGAGACAGATTGGGGAACAGAACAGGCAGATGACTGAAATACACTGCTGAGGGGAGAAGAGGGCGAGTCACGAAAGGTCTGCTGTGCCATATGGGTATCTCTCCCTGGCCGGGGATCAAACTCATGCTGCAGTGGCTGCAGATAGCTTCATAGGTTGCATCTTAACACCTTGCACCACCAGGGAGGCCCTGGAAAAGTATTTAGATCCTCTGCTCATTTTTCAAATTTTACTTCTTGTGTACCCTTTATTGAGAAGCTATTGTTCAAACAAAATGAGGGCTTAAACTAAAAGGTGGGTCCTACAAAAGTTCAGCAAAAGAAAACTCACCAAGATGACTCTTGATTACAGTACATTATTAGAGGCAGTCAAATGGCCATCAAAATATGTTTCAAAGACAAGTTGGATGGAGTAATTGATGTGTTTGAAGGTAAAGCTTTATATAACTGAATAGTTTAGGACTGACTAAATGATGGGTAGAAAGGACATTAAGAAAAAAGAAAATTAGGGCCTCCTCGGTAGCACAGCGGTTGAGCGCTGGGCTGCAAAGCTGCCTGCAGCCTCTGCAGCGTCGGTTCAATTCCCGGGAGCCGGGGCGCGCAGACCTCTCCTGCCGCCCGCTGCTCCCCTCAGCAATGTATTTCGTCACTCTGCCTGCTCTGCTCTCCGCTCTGGCTCTGGTGAATTCTCTCACCCTCCCGCGCTTCTGAATGTACCCAGTGCTTGTATAAATAAATAAATCTTAAAAAAAAAAAAAAAATTACTGACAAAGGTTCTAAGAAAAAATATTTCCATGTTGTATATTACATGGTTCAGTTGGGTTGGCATATTTCATTGCTATCATAATGAAAACAGATCATTAACCAAATTCATGATATGACCTTATTAAGAGGAACAAGGAGTGTGTGTATTTATGTGTGCGTGTGTTTTGGCGGTGGTGAAAGGGCACAATCCTCATCTTCCATAATAAGGCAACTGATATGCTTAACTTGAATAACGAATAAATAGCTGAGATTTGGAGAGGAACAAAAATAAGTGGCTGCTCTGGAGAGAGAACAAGGTGAAGTGGGGGAGGGGATCACTTTTTTCCTTTTGATTTTTCTAGAGCATATTTAACATCAGGATTCAGCTTTATATTGTCATCAAGTACTTGACTCTTCCTTGAAGATACCTGAAAAGCTCAAGGTGACTCTTAGGCCTGCTTTGCCCCATAGTTCCGTGATGCCAAGCAATTTTTTCTAGTGTTGCTCTGGTGGTACTTATTACTAAATTTTGTAGTAATGTAATAAGTAGTATTATACAGTAGTAGTAATATTAATGTTGTCCTTGGGCAAGAATGACACTGAAATTCATGTTTTTAGGTAAAATGATTCTGTAAGTGAAAAAAATATAGAAAACATTTGAAGGATTTTTTTTAAAAGATTTATTTTATGTATACAAATGCTGGGGTACAGGCCAGATGCGCGGGAGGGTGAGAGGATTCACCAGAGACAGAGCGGGCAACAGAACAGGCAGACTGACAAAATACATTGCTGAGGGGAGCAGCAGGCGAGACAGGAGAGGTCTGCTACACAATCTGGGATTCTCTCCAGACGGCCAGGATCGAACCTGCGCTGCAGAGGCTGCGAACAACCTCACAGTGGGGCGCTCAGCCACCTGCGCCAGCAGGGAGGCCCATGAAGGATTTTTTTAATTAAGCCTCCATGATCACGGGCTTTATATGAGAACATATCCAAAAGCCTCAAACTGAAATGTTATTGAAAGTTTACTTTCTTCATTGAATCAATGCTTCCAAACTCAAAGATTTAAAAGTGTTTCAGATTGTGGTAAAACATAAAATTTTACCATCTTAACCATTTTCAAGTGTACTATTCAGTAGTGTTGGAACAGAAGTGTTTTTTGTTTTTTAGAGAAAAGATCCACCGAAATTAGCTCAGGACTGGAGATAATTTGTGTCATGATCTACACTGAAATATTTAATGTTCTTCTTATCAGCTTGCTGGAATAATGTTAACATCATAAACTTCCAAATGTTTCACTGTAGGTAAAATTAGAAACTGACAAAATTTAAAATATTCAAGAAATTAGCTCATCTTTTCACCCACTTAATAGTTGAGAGTCATAGTTGAAATTAAAAAATAATGTAACTAAGTCTAAGCAACCCCAAACAAATGCCCATTGTTTCTTGAGTGAGCGATCTTGTCTCTCCTTAAAGAGATCTGCAGAATACACCCACGCTAACATCTTGGATATATTGTTTTCACTCTGAATAAAAAGTTAGACACATAGTTTTTCTATACAATAACTGGAATTGTGCACAGTTCCCTTCCATACTACTTTGAAAGTGAACTTTTGTTTTATGCAGATGTAGGCGAATTAGAATGAACAAAAGGCACACATTTTAAGGCTGAGAACATTAAAATGAAAAATGGATTTTTCTTCCCCTAAACAGGACACCAAATGTAAATATTTTACAGCAAACAGACCTAAACTTTCAGTTGTACCCTCTTTGAAAGTGGCTATCTATGGGATACTTTCTACTCGTATCAAGGTTCCACACAAGGCCTATTTGTAAAAGAATAAACAGGAAGAAACAAAGCCTCCATTTTGTGGCCTCCTGTGGCTCCGTATCCATGATGAGGACCAACCTCTAATGAGTACCTTGTTCATTTAAGGTGTGGACCACATGCTGGAGGTTTGGCCCACAGAAATCTGATAGGCTAGGAAAGGGCTCCAGACTCTACCAGCACTTTTAAAAGAGGAAACCTAGAGGTTATTTTTTTTAAGGTGTATTTTATTTATCCATGCATACAAGAGCTGGAGTGTAGGCCACAGGTGTGGGTGTGGGTGTGGGTAGGTGTGAGGATTCACCAGAGGCAGAGTGGGGAGCAGAACAGGCAAATCTACTGAAAAATACACTGATGAGGGGAGCAGTGGTGAGACAAGAGAGGTCTGCTGTGCCATGTAGGTAAGCTCCTGGCCAGGAATTAAACTGTAGCCTACAGCTTCATAGTGCTGAGACTGAATCCCTTGCTCCACCAGGGAAGCCCTGGAGACTTAAGAGAGCTGATAAAAAGATATTTGGTTACTAAGGAGTGTCTAGGTCTAGATCCCTGAATCTGGACACAGAGGCAACCATCTAAGATTCTTCCTACCCACCTCACACACACTCCAGAGACCCAGTTCAATCTGATACCTGACAATAGCTCCTCGAGAATTCGACAGACAGCATACGCCACTGTGTCATGCATGATGCTGTTATTGGTCACAACCGAGAAGAATCATACCTGTGCTCTAATTTATGCTTTCTTCTTCACACTTACCTTGTCACTTTCCCATTGCAATCTAGCAATGAGTGCTTTCTGACACGTACTCTCATGACTTTAACAATTTTATCTCCAAAAATCCATAATCTGCTTCTCTAACCCTAATCTCACCCCTAAATTTCTAAGTCATGTATCCAGTTGCATGCAGGCCATTTCCACTTTAAGACCCTATAGTCACCTGCAATTCAACAAGTACAAAAGTGAAACTTGTTCAACAAATATTTTGTGTATAAATAAAATTAAGTCTCTTACCTGAAGCTATTAGTAACAAATATTTTTAGAGATTCTTTTTCAAAATTTAGAAAAGATAATAAACAGTGTATAAGTGATGCCACCTGAGGTCTTGTCCACTACTTTTAATAAAACAGAGTTTTTCTTCAGCAAAATGTACCACTATCTACATTAAGAGGACTATAAAAAAAACAAACTAGAAATAGCTTCTTGTTAATTGAGGTCATAGGATGTGATGAGTTTGCACCAATTTTAAAAATCATACTTTTCAGAGTTTTTAGATATCAGAATTGTATATGAGTGACAACTGAACTTTTGTCACACATATGATAAAGAAATTTTTTAGAAATTAATCTAAGAAAGAAAGACTATAGGGCCTCCCAGGTGGTGCAGCGGGTTGAGAATAGTGCTGTGAAGCTGTCCACAGCCTCTGCAGTGTGGGTTCAATTCCCGGCAGGCCAAGGAGATACCCACATGGTGCAGCAGACCTCTCCTGTCTCGCCCGCTACTCCCCTCAGCAGTGTTTTTGGTCTGTCTGCCTGTCCTGCTCCATGCTCTGTCTCTGGTGAATTCTCTCACTCTCCCACGCCTCTGGCCTGTACCCCCATTCCTGTATAAATAAATAAATCTGAAAAAAAAAAGATTTTATTAAAAAAAAAGGGAGGATTATAGTCCATAAGGAAAAATGGAACAAGGACATAAATGGACCATTTAAAGACAAGATATTTTGGGCCTCCCTGGTGCAAGGGGTAGTCTCAGCACTATCAAGCTATCGGCAGCCACTGCAATATGAGCTTGATCCCTGGCCAGGGAGCTAACCCACATGGCACAGCAGATCCTCCTGTCTCGCCTGCTGCTCCCCTCAGCAGGGTATTTCGGTTGATCCACCTGTTCTGCTCCCCACTCTTTCTCTGGTGAATCCTCTCACCCTCTCCCCAATACCTCTGGCCTGTACCCCAGTTCTTCTGTGTGTAAATAAATAAAGACAATATATTTTAAATGTCAATCAAAGAGATGCAACTTGAAATAGTAAGGTATTTTCTGCTTACCAGATGACCAGGGTATAAAGTAAGTTAGCAAAGATATAAATAGAAATAGGTATTCTCATATATTATTAGTGAGTTAGAATTTGTAAAAACCTTAGAACAGTTGCCTGGTAAGCACACAGTAAACTTTATGTAAGTGTTTATTATATAAAATTGGTGAAAGTATGTAAGTTATGTAAGTAAGATAATTTATCAATATTGATATCTATTAAAATTTTAAATATGTATAGCCTGTTATTCAGCACTTCCAATTCTAATAATTTATTCCACCGAAGTACCACACCAACATGCAAAGACAGATTGGGGAACAGAGCAGGCAGACTGAGTGAAATACACTGCTGAGGGGAGCAGCGGGTGAGACAGGAGAGATCTGCGGTGCCATGTGGGTATCTCCCTGGCCAGCTTAGACTCTAACTGGCACTGCAGAAGCTGCACACAGCTTCACAGTGCTGCGCTCAACCCGCTGTGCCACAGGGTAGGCCCCAGTAATCTTCATTTCTAACTTCCCTGGAAAGTTACCAGAGCTGCTGATGCTTTGGCCACGATGAGTAGCAAAATATCAAAGAATATCCAGGTATCTTAAAAAAAGTCTTCTTTCCCAATGACACATCTGTTGAGGTCAGATTATCTTCATCAATTTGAAACAAAACAAAATACTCCAACAGGGTGAATGTATAAGCAGACATGAGAATTGGGCTTTCTGTTAAATCAGATATTAGGGAGACCTACAAAAGTATGTAATGAAATTTTTCTTGTTTTTGAAAATATATTTGTTTTATAAACTGTGTTATGGGGTCTCCCTGGTGGCACAGGCGGTTGAGCGCAGCGCTGTGAAGCTGTCCGCAGCCTCTGCAGTGCTGGTTCGATCCCCGCCGGCCCCAGAGCAACCCACATGGTGCAGCAGACCTCTCCTGACTTGCCCGCTGCTCCCCTCAGCAGTGTATTTCATCAGTCTGCCTGTTCTGTTCCCCGCTCTGGCTCTGGTGAATACTCTCACGCTCCCACGCATCTGGCCTGTACCCTGGCTCTTCTATAAATAAAATAAATCTTAAAAAAAAAAAACAAAACTATGTTATATATGTTTGCATGTCATGAGTTTTTAATTATTGTTTAATGTCAATTAATAGTCAACATTTTTTCAGTTTTAATTTCTAATATAAATATGGATAGATATAATCCACATCAAGAAAGCCTTGGGGAAGTGGGGGGAGAAAGGCTTTAGGAAGTATTCAGTGAGAGAAAACTTTCCCCATGCAGGGTTGACACCACCTCCCCTGCCCCTTACTTCTAAGTTGCATCACTGCCCTGGGTGGTCACTTGGGATGTTAGAACCCATCTTTGCTGTGTGGTTTCATCCAAGTCCAGAAGTAGCAGAATGAAGTAGAAACTGCATCTCTGATTGACCTGGTTCTGCAGTGGCAACAAAAGGAGAAAGACTTGCTTTTCCAGTCTAAGGGCTAGATTGGGCTCAGATTGCAGAACCACGTGCTGAGGCACCAAGGACAGGAGGGAGGGGGTCAGGGGTGAGAACAGTGTGTTTTGGTGGTGGGACAGACATGGTGACCACACCTACGGGGGAAATCCTACACTGTGAAAATATTAACAAGGATGTAAAACAGCAATAAAAAAACAAACAAATCAAAAAAAACCCAGAGGGTTGGACTTTGCTTTGAAATACATTCAGCCACTCCATGTTTTTAACCAGTGAGTCCAGACCATTCACATCTAAGGGGATTATTGCGCATAAGCAGTCCCTGTCATTTTTTTGTTTCTTGGGTTCATCTTTTTTACTTTTGAGCATTTCTGGCTATGTTTTGTTTAAATTTCATTTCTATTGTCTTATGTGATAATTCTATTAATTTTTTGAGCATTCTACTGGGATTAATATTTGATGGGCTAGGAGTGTTAGGGGGAAAAGGGTGTCCTAAAGCTAATTCCATACAGGCTTTGTGGACTCCACCCTCCCCCCACCAGGCCAAAGCCAAAGACACTGGGAACTCCAAATCCCATCCCCACCAAAGGGAAGGTGGCTGGGACCTGAGGGTGGGGTTAAGCAGTCAAGTGAGTATAAAGGCAGACACGTGGGCTTTGGGGGTCCCCCATTTTGGCTCTCCACCAGCTCGCAGCGTCCGGCCAGCTCTGAGAGTGCCTTTGGGTTTCCAGGTCGGCGGATCAGGTAGGACGCATTAAAGACTTTATTTCCCTATTTTCTCCCTGAGTTGTACATTTTCCTTATTTCCCTTTCCCTTGTAAATAACCTTTTATTAACCTTTTGTGTGTGCCTGTAGTGGAGCATTAATAAGTCCCTTGTAAGCATGTAGGTGAGGACCCACAGCCAGGAACCTGTTCAATATCGGGGCTGCCCTATAACAGGAGTGTGACCATCTGATGGCCTGGACTCTGACTTGTTCTGAAGGACTTGTTAGTCTCCCCCTCTTCCTCCTCCATGTTAAGTGGTTAGGTGTCTTTTCCCACAATATTTATTCTTACACTGCTTTATAGTAACGCCTGTAGAATTTCTTTCATGTGTGACTTGGTAGTAATAAGTTCTTATAGTTTTTACTCTTTAGTGAAGCTCCTTACTGTTTGTCTTAAATCTTATGCTTGCTGGATAAGGATTCCAGGCTGTAATTATTTTTCTTGAAGTATTAAAATATCTCCATCCAGTCCCTTTGAGCTTAAAATGTTTCTACCAAAGTCTGCTAACGGTTGGTGTTCCTTTATAGATTACCCCTTTTTCTCTTGATGTTTTCAATAGTCTGTCCTTACTGTTGGTTTTCAGCCACTTCATTATAATGTGTCTCGGGGTGTGTGTGTATCTGTGTGCCTGCTATCATTTTTTTTTTAAGATTTATTTTATTTTTATGCATACAATAACTGGGGCACAGGCCAGAGGTGTGGGTGGTGAGAGGATTCACCAGAGACAAGAGTGGGGAACAGAACAGGCAGACTGACAAAATACACTGCTGAGGGGAGCAGCGGGAGAGACAGGAGAGGTCTGCTGTGCCATGTGGGTTGCTCCCTGGCCGGGGATCAAACTTATGCTGCAGAGGCTGCGGTTAGCTTCATAGGTTGCGTCTTAACCTCTTGTGCTGCCAGGGAGGCCCCTCTGCTATCGTTTTGTTTGGAATTCTTTGGACCTCTTGGATCACAGTATTTGATTTGTTCCCCAGATTGACATGGTTTTCAGTAACTGTTTCTTTTTTTAAAAAATTATGCCTTTTTCTTTCTCTTCTCCTGACATCCATGATGTGGCTGTTATTTCTCTGTAAGTTGTCCCCAGGGGACTTACACTGCTTTACTTTTTTTAAAGATTTATTTATTTATGCATACAAGAACTGGGGTACAGGCCAGAGGTGCGGGGGGTGAGAGGATTCACCAGAGACAGAGTGGGGAACAGAACAGGCAAACTGACTGGAACACACTGCTGAGGGGAACAGTGGGCATGTCAGGAGAGGTCTGCTGCACCATGTCGGTAGCTCCCTGGCTGGCCAGGGATCTAACTAGTGCTGCAGAGGCTGTGGACAACTTCATCATGCAGTGCTTAACCCCTTGCGTCACCAGGATGCCCTGTTTTAATTTTTTATAATACTCTTTCAATGTTTTTCTATTTGTGTGTTCTCCAACATTGTGTTTTCATGTTTATTATCTCCTTTGCTTGTTTGTCGCTGTTGAGGCCGCCAACTATGTTGTTTTGTATGTTAACTCCTGCTATTTCTAATTGTAGCTTCCTCATATTTTCTTTATTCAGTTATTTTATATATGCCTTTTTTTTTTTTTTAAGTTCCATAAGCATTGTTAGAACTGCTACCTTGAACTCCTCTTTTGTCATCTTCAGTTCTTCTGGGTTGGGGCTACTGCCAGGTTTTGTTTTGTTGTTGTCTGCTCTGGCATATGTAGTGTGTTCTTCTGTCACCTCATTTAATTTTGTTATGGGTCGTAATAGGACAGACTTGCACACTGTTGTCTTTGCATCTGCTGTAGTATTCTGGTGCCAGCAAGAGGTAGTAGGTACAAAGAGCACCACACTGTAGGGCACCAAAGGATCATGTCAGATAAACTCAGGTATTTGAACTTGCTCCAGAGTTGTGAGATGGGGGTCCACAGTAATCCCCTTCTCTAGGCCAGCTCCTTGGTCTTAGTGTCTCGTGTTCGATAAGATTGTCTCGTGTTCACTTCCACTCTAGGCTATTTTGGAGCATTAGATGCTGTGCTGAGCACAGATTATATTTAATATCTGATCACAAGCCAGGAGTTATTCCATTTTCTAGCACAGAGGCTTATCCTGGGCTGTTTGCTTTTACTATTGACAGCACTTGGGCTCTAGTTTGTTCAAGTGTTTCTTTGTCTTGGGTAAGCCCTGGGTGGGGTGTGGCAGGTGTTTTGAATATCTCCCCTTGAGCTCTATATTGAATCAGGCTCTAGTCAGTAATCCTTGGTCTGCACCCTTACCCCTGCACATCTCTAACTGTGCAACCTCTGTCCTGTGCCAACTTGTACACCCCTTCATCCAGTGCAGAGTTGGGTCTCTCAAATCTCCACTGTTGTTGTGTGCCCCAGTCCACAGCTATAGGGTGCTCTGCACAGCAGCCTCCCTCTTGTAAGCTCTACTGCTCCATTATCGCTATAAACAAAGTTATTTAATGTTTGCCTTGCCCCTTCCTACTGTGACATTGTGCCTAGTATGTGCTGTGGATGTCCATTTTCCCCTCAGGAAGATTTAGTTTTGTTTCATTGCAATTTAGTTGAGTATCTGAAGGAGGCAAAACTGGTCTCTACACTCTGCTTCCATCTTGCTGCTGAATCCTCTATTTTTTGAATAAGCACTTTGTTCTAACACCCCCTCCTCTGTTCCATTTCTGGGATACCACATTATCCTTATATTGCCTTTCCTAATAGAGTCAGATAGTTCTCTAAATGTCTCTTTGTTGTTGTTGTTTTTTTTAAATTTTGCGTGCTTTTCTCTTCTTCCACCTTGCACCTTTCATCCATTGCATATTACTCTTTTTAAGTTCACTGAATTGATCTCTATTTGGTGTAATCTGCTTCTGTAGCTTTCCCTAGAATTTTTAAATCTTATCTATTGAGCTTTTTTTTTTTTTTTTTTTTTTTTAATTTTTTTTTGGTACAGTCAGAAGCACGGGAGGGTGAGAGAATTCACCAGAGCCAGAGCGGGGAGCAGAGCAGGCAGAAGGACCAAGGTACACTGCTGAGGGGAGCAGTGGGTGTGGCTGGAGAGGTCTGCGCGCCATGTGGGACCCTCCTCCAGTGGCCGGGGAGCAGCCGGGGATCGAACCGGCGCTGCAGAGGCCGCGGGCAGCTTCACAACCCAGCGCTCAACCGCTGCGCCACCGGGGAGGCCCTCTATTGAGCTTTTTGCACCCTGAATCTGTTATTTTCTCATTTAAAACTTCAATTCCCGGACCTCCTTGGTGGCACAAAGGGTTAAGACGCAACCTATGAAACTATCCACAGCCACTGCAGCATAAGTTCGATCCCTGGCCAGGGAGCAACCCACATGGTGCAGCAGACCTCTCCTGACTCGCCCACTGCTCCCCTCAGCAGTGTATTTCAGTTGATCTGCCTGTTCTGTTCCCCACTCCGTCTCTGGTGAATCCTCTCACCACCCACAACTCTAGCCTGTACCCCAGTTCTTGTATGCACAAATAAATAAATCTTTTAAAAACAAACTTCAATTCCCATTTTTTGTTCATTAATTTTATTTTTTAGTCATTTTTCTTCTATTTCTGTGAAGAATGCCATTGGGATTTTGATAGGGACTGCATTGATTCTGTTTATTGATATAGATAAAATGACCATTATAACAATGTAAATTCAATCTACAAACAGGAGTATCCTTTATTCTTTCTTTGAAAAAAAAAAAAAAGAGGGCCTCCCCTTGTGGTTCAGTGGTTGAGCGCTGGGCTGTGAGGCTGCCCGCAGCCTCTGCACCGCCGGTTTGTTCCCCGGCCACCGGCGAGTGTCCCACAAAAAAAAATAAATAAATAAATGGGGCCTCCCTGGTGGCGCAGCGGTTGAGCGCTGGGTTGCGAAGCTGCCCACAGCCTCTGCAGCTCCGGTTCGATTCCCAGCTGCTCCCCGGCCACTGGAGGAGGGTCCCACAGGGCGCGCAGACCTCTCCTGCCACCCGCTGCTCCCCTCAGCTGTGTACTTCGGTCCTTCTGCCTGCTCTGCTCCCCGCTCTGGCTCTGGTGAATTCTCTCACCCTCCCGTGCTTCTGACTGTACCCAGTGCTTGTATAAATAAATAAATAAATAAATAAATCTTTAAAAATAAATAAATAAATAATAAAATTAAATAAATAATAAAATTAAATAAATAATAAAATTAAATTAAAAAAAGATTTATTTATGCATAGAAGGTAGGAGGTGTGGGGGCTGAAAGGATTCACCAGAGACACAGTGGGTAGCAAAACAGGTGGATCTACTGAAATGCACTGCTGAGGGGAACAGCAGGCAAGACAGGAGAGGTCTGCTGTGCCATGTGGGTTAGCTCCCTGGCCAGGGATTGAACTCAGGCCATAGTGGCCGCAATAGCTTGATAGCACTGAGACTTTAACTCCTGCACCACCAGGGAGACCCCATTTTTTATTATTTCTAATAGTTTTTTGGTGGAGTCTTTACAACTTTCTATGTGTAATACCATGTCATCCACAAACAGTGACAAATTTACCTCTTCCTTTTCAGTTTGTATACTTTTATTTCTTTTTCTTGCCTAACTGCTCCAACTAGAATGTCCAGTACTAAGGTGAATAGTAATGGGCTTTGTTGTCTGGTTCCTGGTCTGAAAAAACTTAGTTTTTCCATTGTTGGATATGATGTTATCTATGGGTTTCTTTGTGGCTTTACTATGTTTAGGTACATTCATACTATACCTATTTTATTGAACATTTTCTTTCTTTTTTTTATATATATATATATATATTTTTTTATAGAGGCATGTTTTCTTTTTTTATTTATTTATTTGTTTGTTTGTTTTCGTTTATACATGCACTGGGTACAGTCAGAAGCGCGGGAGGGTGAGAGAATTCACCAGAGCCAGAGCGGGGAGCAGAGCAGGCAGAGGGACCGAAGCACACTGCTAAGGGGAGCGGCGGGCGGCAGGGGAGGTCTGCGCGCCATGTGGGACCTTCCTCCGGTGGCCGGGGAGCAGCCGGGGATCGAACCAGCGCCACAGAGCCTGCGGGCAGCTTCGCAACCCAGCGCTCAACCGCTGCGCCACCGGGGAGGCCCCAATTTCATTGAACATTTTCATCGTAAATATATGATGGATCTTCTCGAATCTTTTCTCTATATTGATGTGGTCATGTGATTTTTACCCATTATTTTGTTCATGCTGTATATCATCATGATTGTAAATCACTTAGGTGATTTCTATTTAACTTTTTATCATTGTAAATAATGCTGAGTTAAATAGGCCTTTGTTTTTATTTCTTTTGCTAAAGTATATTGAAGTCTTCCAGTGTATCAACCTAAAGCTAAGTGCTTCATCTGCATTTTCTCATTGACTTCTCACAATGTCTCATGTGGTAAACTCTATTATTTCATAGATAAGGAGCATAGTGAATGAATATTATTAATATTTGCTTAGGATCACACAATCACTGGTAACCTCTAATAAACCTGTGGGCCACACAGCTAATAGATACAGAACAAACCTAGAAATCTAGGTTTGTCCAATTGCACAGCTCAGATTCTAACCCTATAACTTCCTTCTCATGGGGAAAACCTCAGGTAATCCATGAATATTTTCTTAGGATAAGTCAGGAAAATGGAATTGGAGAAGTGAAGGCTTTTGATACACCATTTTCCTGAAATTTTGCATCAGTTTATACTGACTCCAGGGCCTCCCTGGTGGTGCAGGGGGTTGAAGAACAGCACTATGAAGCTGTCCACAGCCTCTGCAGCATGAGTTCAATCCCCAGGCCGGTCAGGGAGCTACTCACATGGCGCAACGGACCTTTCCTGTCTTGCCCTGTATTTCAATCAGTCTGCCTGTTCTGTTCCCCGCTCTGTCTTTGGTGAATCCTCTCATCCCCCATACCTCTGGACTGTACCCCAGTTCTTGTATGCATAAATAAATAAATCTTAAAAAAAACTTATAGTGACTCCAAAGATATATTAAAGTGTGTATTTTCCCCCATACTTGTACTACACCTGCTGAGAATTATCTTGATCAGAAAACCTTTACTAATATAAATGGTAAAAATAGGTCTTGATTTTTAATTTTGGCATATTTTGTATTACATTGTAATTCTAGCTTCCCTCTAATTAAGCCCAAGAGGGTTGAGACTGATGTTTGATTTGTTTATTGATATATCTCCAACCACTAGCAGAGTTCCTGGTATACAGTAATTACTCAACAAAAAGCTGAAGAAAAACTTAATGAAACTTAGGGAAAGTACTGGGCATTGAGTTCAACACTTTACAGGGATTATCTAGATTATTCTTTATAACACTGTGCTTCAGCTAGTATTGATACCATGGTAATAGGCATGTGGCTTACTGGGTATTCCCAAGGTTGAACAGCAAGTTGGTGGCTCCAAAGTAGAACTGCTCACCTCCCTTGGATTCCACAGACTCTTCCCCCCAGAAATTCCTTACATAACATGTAGGCTATATTTTAAGTCAAATCACCCCAAATATATCTCCAAATGGTAAAAATATGCCAATCTATTTTCTAACTATGTAGCCACAGGAGAAATAATTTTTAACAAGTCTAATGATTTTTTGATTATTGAAAAAAGCTCCATTTTTAAATTTAACTTTTTTATTCTATGCTTGTACTTTCAACACTTTTGTAGTGATTTTCTGCTCCTCAATATGAAAAGAACTCTTGATCCTGTCACGGACACATTCAACAGCCATGAATGTGCCAGATGCCTTATTTTGTTTTGTTTTTGCTTTCAACAATCTCATAAGAACTTTAGATCTAACAGCACAAACCCCCTGAAGTTGTCCCAGACACATGCCACATGTGGATTTTGGTACTCTTGCACTCGTCTTTGTATCAAGCAAACAATTTTAACCGGGGCCTCAGGACAGTTTAGTTTTACTAGAGATTGTATTACAGGGTAGTCTACAGTACAGTGGTATGTAAATACAGGACCATTTGTTGTGAGACACTATTCCCAGAATAGGAAAAGAAACAGAAATTAAGTTGTTTTCATAGTGGTTGGAAAAAACTCTCTCTGCATAAAAACTTATCCCTAATTCTTGTCATATATTTCGCAAATGCCCTCCTTTATTTTCATTGCCTTTCAGTTTTTTTACAGTATATATTTTTTTACTTGCAAACTTTTCCCTTTTTTGTAGCAAAATTATTTGTTTTCACCATTATGGACTCTCTCTATATATGTCTTTTACTTTATATAGGCTTCTAATCATACATTATAACCATTTCCCTGTGGACTTATCTAGAATTTAATAAAAACCTTGGCTCTCTAATGTGAAATCAAGGTGGTGTGCACAGAATCACTCAATTTCTGTGTAATCTATTATAAACCACTCAAGGGCTAAGGTATCAAAGTTTTTGACTCTGAGAGAGAAGATGGGACATCAACTGTGTTTTATCTTCAAGTCCTGTGAATGGTTATATGCCTTCTGCAAAGCAGCCATTATCACAAACACCAATTCAGTTCCTTGGGGTCAATAATGTTGGATTTTTCCCTACTACTGCAGGCAAAAAGGAGACATATTTAATGACTATGTATATGTGTGTGTATTCATACAATTTTTCTCATAAAGCTTCAAATGAATGAAAAGCAATAAAAATTAAACAGCTTCAAAACAGTCATACCAAGCTATTTAAGGAAAGAGAACGAAAAAATCCAATTCAATAAAAATAATAGATAATAAAATATAGAAGTTTCTCAAGCATGAATGAGAATTGGTTAGGATGAAGACATTCACATCATAAAATGAGATAACTCAATCATGTAAACCTATGTTACCACTATAAAATACAATAAAATACAATAAAGTAAAATAAAATAAAATAATGAGTTAACTGCTAATGAGTAATGAATTATAAGTATTCATTGAATTTCAAGTAAAGGGTCCAGTTTCTAGTCCCTAAAAGAAGGAGTCTAGGGCCTCCCCGGTGGCGCAGCGGTTGAGCGCTGGGTTGCGAAGCTGCCGCGGCCTCTGCGGCGCCGGTTCGATCCCCGGCTGCCACCCGGCCACCGGAAGAGGGTCCCACATGGCGCGCAGACCTCTCCTGCCGCCCGCTGCTCCCCTCAGCAGTGTACTTCGGTCCTTCTGCCTGCTCTGCTCCTGGATCTGGCTCTGGTGAATTCTCTCACCCTCCCGTACTTCTGACTGTACCCAGTGCTTGTATAAACAAACAAACAAACAAACAAACAAACAAATAAATAAAACATGCCTCTATTAAAAAAAAAACTTATAAAAAAAAAGGAGTCTATAAGGAGCTGAGAGACATTCATAGGCTGACTTTGAGACACTCATCTCCTAATATACACAAGCAAATCCACTTTGTTTTGGTTCTACATTGACAGCACTAATTGTCTGGATACAGTTATGTCTCACAGAAATAATAGCAAATGTAGTGCTGTTTCCTGTGTTATGTAATTATCAAAAGCAACTTTAGATCTTGCTGGGAACTCCCTCTGTCATATTTGAAGAAATAAAGCTACAGCATCAGCAGCATGAGGGCTGTGTGATGACAGAGTGAAATGGTAATTAGTTGCTAATAAGATTTGCTGAAATATTAGGGCAATCATCATAGAAAAACCCCACTCAACGTTATATGTAAGTTAAAAATGCCCTAGGGCAGCTATTCACTGCTGAAGATAGTAGCAGGTATAAGAACTTCAGGTGAAGTTAATCAACATTTTTATTACTTACTTACTCAGTTTTCAGAGATTATACATGGTTTTTTTTTTTTTTTTTTTAAAGATTTATTTATTTATTTATTTATTTATACAAGCACTGGGTACAGTCAGAAGTGCTGGAGGGTGAGAGAATTCACCAGAGCCAGAGTGGGGAGCAGAACAGACAGACTGACGAAATACACTGCTGAGGAGAGCAGCAGGCGGCAGGAGAGGTCTGCACACTATACATGGTGTTTTTTTATGGCACTACATTAGTCTGGTGTTTGTACTCACGTTTATAGATTTGTAAATTTAAAAATATCTTTTCTTTTACTGTAAAGTTGCTGCTGAAGAAAATTGGCTACAATAAACATTCTTATGATATTGGACTCAGTCTTCTTTCTTTTTCCCTTGGAGAATTTTTTTTAGACTTTCCATCAGGGAGAGATACTTTGGTAACCTACAAATACAAAGACATAAACATATCTCCATGATAGAGTCATATCAGCCTTATGGACCTTTACTTCATGGTCATTCATTTCAGATCTTCTATTTATTTGTTTTCAGATCTTTTAACATGAGTCGAAGAAAACTTAGCAAAATGACTCTCTAACCACAAATTGCAATTGAAAACCTCAACCGAACAATTAAAAATTTAGAGAAACAATTCAGTACATAACCAAATAATGTAGTCTAGATCTTAGCTACTTACAAAACGTAATTGCTGTATCTTGATTTAAGATTTTTATTTAATAACGAAGATACAATTCAGTTTCTATGTATTCAATCTATTCACAGATAAAAATAATTTCCTATAGTTTCATCTAAGGAGCAATGTTAGTTTTCTTCACATTCACCACAGAAAGTATTTACACATAACAGAAATAACATATGACACTTTAACAGTTTCATTTGTATGACCCTGTATGTATTTATCTATTTTTTGTAATTTGTACATAAGATTAAAAATATTACTTGTTTAGGGGGCCTTCCTGGTGGCACAGGGGTTAAAGTCTCAGTGCTATCAAGCTATCACCGGTCACTGAGGCATGAGTTCAATCTGAGGCCAGGGAGGTGACCCACATGGCTTAGCAGACCTCTCCTGTCTTGCCCACCACTTTCCTCAGCAGTGTATTTCAGTAGATCTGCTTGTTCTGCTCCCACTCTGTCTCTGGTGAATCCTCTCACCCCCTGCACCTATGGCCTACACCCCAGTTCTTGTATGCATAAATAAATCTTTTTAAAAATATTACTTTATTATACCAACTCTAGTGTATTAGTTTTCTATCACTGTTTAACAAATTGTCCCTAAAATTAGTGACATAACAACAAAAATGCATAAAACTCAGTTTCTGTAGATAAAGAATATAGACACAGACCAGCTGATGCCTTTAGCTTTAGATCTCTCATGAGTCTGTAGTTGAGTTGTTAACCTGCTCTGTGGTCTCATTTAAAGACCAGATTTGGGGACTCCCTGGTGCACAGGCAGTTGAGTGTAGCAAAGCCATGCATTCTCTGTGGCGCAGGTTCGATCCCGGCCAGCCAGGGAGATACCCACATGGCACAGCAGACCTCTCCTGTCTCACCCACTGCTCCCCTCAGCAGCGTATTTCAGCCAGTCTACCTGTTCTGCTCCCCACTCTGTCTCTGGTGAATCCTCTCATCCTCCCACCCATCTGGCCTGTGTCCCAGTTCTTGTATGCATAAATAAATCTATTAAAAAAAAAAAGACTAGATTGGGGGCAGATCCATTTCCAAGCTCATATAACTGGCTGTTATCAGTCTTAGAAAATTCACTTCCAAACTCACTTACTTTGACTGACTCATGGTAGCTGGCTTCTCCAAGAATAAACAATCTGAGCTAGAGAAAGTGAAAGCATCTATGATGGAAACTGAAGTCTTTCATAAACCAATCTCAAAAGTGACATAACATCATTTCTGTTATAATCTTTTCTTTAGAAGTGAGACACTAACTCTAGCCCACATTAAAAGGGAGGAAATTACACAGGATGTTAATACAAGGAGACAGGAATCAGGATTATTTGGATGTCCCTAATATAACCATAATCAGTCTATGATCATCTAGAAAGGAAGTAGATGGTTGTTCTTATTTTTTGTATGCGTACCATCTGTTTGGGAAATGATTTCCTCATTCCTCAGTCTGTGTGGTTCTGAGAAGCTCACTACTCACCCCCACCCTGGCTCTTGGGTAAGCAAATGTGGTACCCCCCAGCCTGGCCAGTCACAAACTTCAACTTTTTGGCCACACGAGTGAGCTCAGGATGAGCCATTCAGAATCGTTTTTCATAAATTGACCTGAGTGCTAAGTGAAAAATGGTGTCCTAAGATCACAGGTACTATGAAATATAGAGAATTGGAATTTCTTTCTTCTCCCATGCCTATATATAGACCACCTGAGCTCCATATGAAAAAAATTCTTACGATGAATCCAACACAGGGCCTTCCTGGTGGCGCAGCGGGTTGAGCGCTGTGCTGTGAGCCTATCCGCAGCCTCTGCAATGTGGGTTTGATTCCTGGCAGGCCAGGGACATTCCCACATGGCACAGCAGACCTCTCCTGTCGCACCCACTGCTCTCCTCAGTAGTGCTTTCGGTCTGTCTGTCTGTTCTGCTCCCCAATCTGTCTCTGGAGAATCCTTTCATCCCCTGGCCTGTACCCCAGCTCATGTATGCATAAATAAATAAATCTTAAAAAACAACAACAACAACAACAATGAATCCAACACAGAATAAAACATAGCTGAGAGGAACGTGAGTGAGCATAGCATGTTCTTATGACATCTCCTGCATCTCTATTCTCAGTTAAGCCTTAAGATACTTTGAACTATGTTTTTGTCACTTACCCAAAAAATGGTCCTAACATATCCAGATGTTATAGATGTGGCCCCAAATATTCTAGCTTCCCTTAACAAAACCATCATAGCCTTCCCTGAGATTAACTGTTTTGCATATATTTAAATTTTTCTGCTTTATCAGCTTAACTGTTATGCCTCACATGTTTCTTATTTTGTGAACAACTTCATTTTTTCATCCTCAATTTGCTTTTCTAAAGATTCAGAATATCTTCTTTTTAAAAAAATATTTTATTTTATGTTTTTTTACAACATTTTCCATTTTTGCAGAATGCATGCACTTTCATCGTGGCTATATTCCCCATACAATTCCCACCCCCCCCCCCCCCTAGAATATCTTCTAATTCCATTTAAGTTCTCTAAAAGAAGGGATAAATGCCTTTTATTAATTTTTGGGTTTGATTTTAAACAACCTTGTTTATTTTTTCACAATATAGGATTTCTCCCCTCAGGTGTAGTCACCATAGTTTTCCCACCATGAAAGAGCCACAGCCCTACCACACGGTCCACTGTGCTCTCCTGGCCTACTCTTACCTACTTTCCTTCTCTCTTTTTCCTCCACCACCCCCTCCTGAGTGTCTCAGATCTACTGTCTGCTTTCAAGGGTCAGTTTTACAATTTGTCTTTGTCTGATCCTTTGTTCAGTTTCTCTAGATGCTACTTATAAATAAAACCATCCAGTATTTCTTGTTCTCTTTCTGTCCCACTTTGCTTAGAATAACCCCTTGCTGTTCCATCCATGCTGCTACAAATGGTATGAATTTATCTTTTTCGATTGCTAAGTAGTATTCCATTGTGTTTATGTACTACTTTTTTTTTAAGATTTATTTTTATTTATTTATGCATAGAAGTGGTATGTAGGCCAGAAGTGCGGGAGGTGGGGGGATGAGAGGATTCACCAGAGACAGAGTGGGGAGCAGAACAGGCAGATTGACCAAAATACACTGCTGAGGGGAACAGTGGGCGAGACAGCAGAGGTCTGCTGCACCATGTGGGTTATCTCCCTGGCCAGAAATCAAACTCATGCCGCACTGGCTGGCGATAGCTTGATAGGACTGAGACTTTAATCCCTGTGCTACCAGGAACGCCTCCACATATCTGTTCTGGGGGTTTTAGGTTGTTTCCATATCTTGGATATTGTAAATATAATTGCTATAAAAACAGGAGTGCAGGTTTCCTTCTTAATAATTTTGTGCTCTTTGGATAGATACATAGGAGTGGAATTGCTGGGTAGCTTGATCTAGCCTCTATAGAGGAAGTGTGGAAATTCTTCAAAAAAGAAATGCCTTCTTAATGACAATTTCATGCCCATATATAGCACAACATCTGCCCACATGGTAGATCCACAATAACTGTTTAATGAATGAATGAGGAAATGAATCTTTAAAATGTACCTTAGATTTTTTTCAAAATTTTGTTTTTTTCTCAAATTAATATTTTCTGCCTGTTGTTATAAGTTCATACCAACTTTCAGGTTATTCCTCCCTACTTGGGCTTCTCTTTATCATGGGAATTTAGTGTCATTGTGCCCAGTGCTGTGGTGTTAGCTCACAAAGAGCTATAACATGTGACTGTACTCTGGCACCATCAGCACTGCTGATCTGTAGCCAAACACTGTGTCCATCTACCTCTGAGAGCTGGCTGCTACCCCTCCAGCACCACTTCCTGGTGCTATTGCCTCTGGTGCTGTCTTGTCCAGTGGCTGGCACTGACCAGCTTAGCCTTCCAATAGGTGTTGCTGGTTGCTGTGATGCCATATTAATAGCACAGTATCCAGCTGCCACCGTGAGCTGAACCTTGGTATGCAGCTTGTCTGCATGCTGCCAGTCCCGGGCTCTCATGGAAGGGACTGCCATCTTTTTAAGATTTATTTTATTTAATAAATTTTATTTTTATATATTCCCCATACAATTGCAACCCCCTTATTTTGACCCCAATCCCTCCTTTCCCCGTCCCCCACCCCCCTATTTATTTACTTTTACTTTATTTATGCATGTAAGAACTGGGGTGTAGGCCAGAGATGTGGTAGGGGGAGTGGTGAGAGGATTCACCAGAGACAGAGTGGGAAGCAAAACAGGCAGAGCTACTGAAATACATTGCTGAAGGGAGCAGCGGGCGAGACAGGAGAGGCCTGTTTGCTCCCTGGCTGGGGATCGAGCTCACGCCACAGTGATTGGCAATAGCTTAATAGTGCTGAGACTTTAACCCCTGTGCCACCAGGGAGGCCTGGGACTGTGGCACCTTGAATGAGTGGCCTTCGTTTTGCACTACTGAACACTGCAGACCTGAGAGCGAAACAGCCATTTGTGGCCTTACAAACTCTTTCCTTTTCCCAAACCCCCCTTTATTAATAAGCCCTGTTATTGTAGCAACCAGCACTGAACCTAAATGGTTTCTTGAAATTGTGAGCACACAGAGAAGAACCCACAGACAGTGACCTGTCCCCCAGTCTTGGCACTTTCCTTCTAACACTGTTTCAATAGAACAATCACAGGGCGCATTTGTTTCCGTTCTTGCAGGGATCACTGTCCACTGCTTCCTGGAGCTCAGTGTCTCAAAACAGTTGTTTTCTATACTTTCTTGATTTTTTTAAGTATTTCAGCTGGGAGAGTAAATCTAGTCCCTAACACTCTATCTTGACCAGAAGTGGAAATTCAATTCCATCCATTGGAACTATTTGTAGTTTTAAAGTGCTGGGCTCTTGTATGTTTTTGTGATTTTATGTCAGTTTGAAATATCCTTCCCTTGCACTCTACCTGCCTGGCAAGATTTGGTTCCAGTATTATCTTCTCCTAAACCTTCCCTGGACCCCTCGCCCACATGGCATCCCTCCTCTGTGCTCTCTGGCATCATACACACACCATACAGTCTGCTTCCCCGCACTGAACTCTAGGCCCTATGCACACAGATAATAGCTGATTCATCTTTGAATCTGCAAATTTAAAATAGTTGAAACAGCATGTATTCAACATATGCTTAATGAAATGAAACACTTTATATAACTACAATGAAACAGAACAATCTTCACTGGTTGTTTAGAGGATTTTATAAAGTTATCTGCAAAAATAGGGTATAACTTAAACATTTCTATCATCTAAAGTTCTCATATTGCATTTATTTTGCACTGAACATGTCATTAGCACAATCATCAGTGGTCTCAACAAAAATGGTTTAGTCAGAAGTGTATCTGTTGGCTCCTACTACAGCATTTGAAGGAGCTAAGTCACACAGGAAGTTCTCCTAGATATGGGTCCTGGGCTTTGTGCCCAAGAAACACAACAGTCAGCACCATGTGAAGCTGAAGAGCTTCACCAAGGATAATTCAATCAAGTCCACCCACCTCAGCCTTCCTGAGCTTCAAGAATGGCATGGCCCACATTGTTGAGATGTGGCCAGGATCCAACTTGACAAGAAGGAAATTGCAGGGCTGTCCCATTGTGGAGATGTCTTGCTCATAGTGGTGGTGGGCAGTGTGGCTATGTGGAAACCCTTCAAGACCCGATCATAAAATGATCGGGACAACTTAGTATGTTTTTCCCAATGTCTGATTTCAGTTTTGATAGTAATCGACCTATCTACTTTAATGTTCCTTCATTTGGTACATATATATTGATCTGTCTTCCCGATGTATTTTTCACTTAATCATATACTGTCCATCCCACAGTGATCCGCTCCTCTAAGGCAGCTCCTTGGTCTAAGTGGCTCATATAGTCTCATGTAAGCATCCACTCTAGGCTGTTTTAGAGCATTACATGCAGCACTGGGCATGGACTAGAGCTGAAAAGGTGTCACACGGTGGGAGTTATTCTCTTTTTTTCCTAGCACAGAGCCTTATCCTGGCGTGTTTGCTCCTATTGTTAGCAGGTTGTATAAACTCTGGCTTATTCAAGTGCTCATTTGTTTTCCTTTTTTGGGGGCCTGGTGGGGAGGGGAGGGAAGTAGGTGGCAGGTGTTGTGAATGTCCCAGCCTCAGTTTCTCTTGGAAGCCTTTCCTATGAGTAGACACAGATAATCTAATGTGTTAAATCTGTCCCCTTCCAAGTTCAGGTTGTTCTGTATTGAAAGCTCAGTCTCAAAGGGTCTCCGTGGTGGTGCAAGGGGTTAAGATGAAGCACTATGAAGCTGACCGTAGCCACTGCAGCACAAGTTCAATCCCCGGCCAGGGAGCTAACCCACATGGCACCGCAGACCTCTGCTGTCTTGCCCGCTGCTCCCCTCAGGAGTGTATTTCAGGCAATCTGCCTGTTCTGTTCCTCACTCTGTCTCTGGTGAATCCTCTCACCCACTGCCAATCTGGCCTGCACCCCAGCTCTTGTATGCATAAATAAATAAATCTTTAAATAAGGAAAAAAGAAAGCCTCAGGCTAAAGCCATAATCCTCACACTGCTTCCCCTCCCTAAAGTTCTCCAAGATTGCCTGTGCTGGGTGCCAACTCTGTATGCCCCCTTATCCAGTGCAGTGTTGGGATTCAAGAGTCCCAGATGTTGGGCTGTGCCATTGTGTCAGTCATGATAGGGGGTTCTGGCCAGCAGTTTACACTCCCTCGTGTGGGTTGTACTTCACCTGTATCCTGTATCTCTGTAACACAGTGCATGTAGAGTCTCCTATCCCTTTCGACTAGACCATTGCTCCTAGCATGCACTGTGGTTATTTGTTTTCACTTTAGGGGGTTTTGGTTTTGCTCTGCTACAATCCAGTTGTAAGTATACAAAGGAGGCAAGCCAGGTGCCCTCACCATGCCACTGTCTTGCCGCACTCCTCATGGGACTATTTAAGAAAGACTAAATTGCAAAGGAAAAAGGAGATCAATGTCAGTAACAGACCCTGCAGTTGGTGGGATCTCAATAAAAAGTATTTTCCAGTGGGGAAAGAAAATTATATGTCTGCTTGTAGTCTTCCTGTTGAGCAATGTTGCAGATTGTTTGGCGTGTGTCTGTGCATTTGGTTTAGTTACTTATTTTGAGCATGAAACCTTTTCAGTATGTCATAAATTTTGAAAAATGTCTTGTGTGTTTCAGAACATGTTGAGCAGAATGCAACTGTAAACTGCCCAGCAAACAATTTCATTCTCTTCCTCTCATGTGGTGAAACTCTCCTTGACTCAAAGCAAAGTCATAACACAATCTCTAGCTGTGCATTATAACCTATATAAGTTTTTTTTTCAAGATTTTATTTATTTATTTTTGCATAGAAGGGGTATAGGCCAGAGGTGCAGGGGGTGAGAGGATTCACCTGAGACTAAGTGGGGAACAGACCAGGCAGATCTACTGAAATACACTGCTGAGGGGAGCAGCAGGTGAGATGGGAGAGGTCTGCTGTGCCATGTCGGTAACTCCCTGGCAAGGAATCAAACTCATGTTGCAGTGGCTGGCGATAGCTTGATAGTGCTGTGTCTTTAACCCCTGTGCTACCAGGGATGCCCTTACACATGATTTCTTATGCTAAAATATATTCACCTAAACACCCTTACCGCAGATCTCTGAAATACTTTGTGTAGTTTTTTTTTTTTTTAATAGAGGCATGTTTTATTTATTTATTTATTTGTTTGTTTTGTTTATACATGCACTGGGTACAGTCAGAAGCGCGGGAGGGTGAGAGAATTCACCAGAGCCAGAGCAGGGAGCAGAGCAGGCAGACTGACGAAGTACACTGCTGAGGGGAGCAGCGGGCAGCAGGAGAGGTCTGCGCACCATGTGGGACCCTCCTTCGGTGGCGGGGGAGCAGCCAAGGATCGAACCGGCGCTGCAGAGGCTGCGGGCAGCTTTGCAACCCAGCGCTCAACCGCTGCGCCACCGGGGAGGCCCTACTTTGTGTAGTTTGCAGTTAAACCTACTTGAGAATTACTTAGTACTTTCTTTTAATTTCATAAAAAACTGTCATCAATAGGACATGTTAACTGCAAAAAATACAAAATATGTGTATGTCTGTACAAGTAAAATGATAAATATCATCTGCAACCACACAGCTCAAAGTGTATTTGCTGCCCTCACATATTACATACAAAGTGTATTTAATATATATCTAATATTGTATCTACTGTGTTGTAAACAATCTGCCTTTCCCATCTTCACATCTTTCCAGGTCAACATAATGGTTTTCTAATTCCCCCAAAGCAGTAAATCTAAGAAATGTTTTGCAAACATTATTTTTTATTATGTTCCCTCCTTTCTTTCTGAAGTAACCACATTTTAATAAAGAACTCCTGAAGACATAATACCTACCCAAAGAAATTATTCTCAAGTACTGGAATTTCTAGCAAAACAGGCGTAAATATTTTGAATGCTTTTAAATTGTTATACTCATTTCACCCATGCATAAGGCTAGTGCTGGCATATTACAAATTACAAAACACTGTTGTAAAATAAAACAGTTGTAGTGAAAAAAAAAAAAAAGACCACTGAAAAATTTCAAATGTCATGTTCTTCTGTGTCCTAACAGATGGTTATTTTTAGTAACAGCAATGACATCTGTGAGATTTTATTCCATGAAGGAAAGAAGAGAAAAATCAATGGTTTCATATCTTCAATATTTTCTTTCTTTTTTTAAATTTAATTTTATTTTTTTCTTTCTTTTTTTTCTTTTTTCTTTTTTAAAATAAAGATTTTTAATGCATATAAGAACTGGGGTACAAGCCAGAGGTGGGGGTGGGGGGTGGTGAGAAGATTCACCAGAGACAGGGCCTCCCCGGTGGCACAGCGGTTGAGCGCTGGGTTGTGAAGCTGCCCGCCGCAGCTGCAGCGCCGGTTCGATCCCCAGCTGCTCCCCGGCCACCAGAGGAGGGTCCCACATGGCGCGCAGACCCCTCCTGCTGCCGCTGCTCCCCCCAGCAGTGTACTTCGGTCCTTCTGCCTGCTCTGCTCCCTGCTCTGGCTCTGGTGAATTCTCTCACCCTCCCGCGCTTCTGACTGTACCCAGTTCTTGTCTAAATAAATAAATCTTTAAAAAAAAAAAAAAAAAAAGATTCACCAGAGACAGAGTGGGGAGCAGAACAGGCAGATTAACTGAAATACACTGCTGAGGGGAGCAGTGGGTGAGACAGGAGAGGTCTGCTGTGCCTTGGAATCAGCTCCCAGGCCAGGGATCGAACTCGTGCTGCAGTGGCTGTGGATAGCCTCGTAGTCTGAGAGTTAGCCCCTTGCACCACCAGGGAGGCCCCTCTTCAATATTTTCAACAACAATGACCAGTTTCATTAATCTCATTTAATTTGTTTTAATTTAATTTTATATTTGTATCTTAAGCTAAGACTGCTAACAGTACACTCTCTAGTTTTTGGAAAATTTAGAAATAGTCTACACTAAGCTAATAAAAAACAATTAACATTCAAGTCTCTTTGGAAAAATATACCAGGTTCCATGATGGCAGAAATGATGTCTACCTCTCATATCTAGCATGGTACCTGACAGAGAATAGGGCCTCAATATATAATTACAGACCCTCATCAAGCCAGAATTTAGAAGTAATCAACTATAATTAAATGAATAAGGGTCAATGTCGCAATTGAAAACAGTGACAGTGTCATCTAAAAATTATCATCTGTTTTTATCCCTATATTTAGAATGATTTTTGTATACATATGACATACACACAAACACATACACACACACAAGGATTTATCCACTTTAATAAGGTTACCATTCTTTGTTATGGGGTGATTATGCACTACGGGACGTTTAGCAACAAATCCTGCTTCAACCCACTAAATGCCAGTGACTCCTCACTCTCCTCCATACTGTGACAATCAAAAATGTCTCCAGACCTTGCCTGTGCACACACACACACACACACAGAGTCAGGAGACTCTTAACAAATCATTATAATATTCTTTAAAAAGAAAAATCATACAAATAATACATCAATTCAAAGGAGAAATAAGAGTGGGAATATTTACCTCCATTCACAGAAAAATGGCAAGTTATCTTCCTAATGTTACTAAGTTCAAACCTGTCACCTTGAAAGCACAATCTTTGAAATAGCCCTGTATTTATTTTATTCATCTAGTTACTTATATACTAGAACTTTAAGAAAAATAACAATTGAAGCAAAAATCAACCCCTTATGATTCAGAGTATATTTAAATTCCTTCTTTTAAGATTCCTTGATAATGAGTGGCATTGTTTTCATCATTCATAGTTAAATCTCAATGATCCATGCATGGATGATGTTGGTTCTGTTAATAATCAATTGTATGATCTTGGACAACTTGCTGATCTACTCAAGTCCTCAGTGTTTTCATCTGCAAAATGCTTATAATATTAATCCATAGTCCTAAATGTGTTGTAAAATTTAAAAGATAATGAGTAAAATGTTCAGAACAGTGACTGATACTCAAAGAACACCTGATGAATATTAACAATTACTTGCCAATGTGCAAAAAGTTTTTCATGCCAGATGACCCATTTTCTCTTTCATCACTACAGATTGTTTTTGCCTAATTCATTCCACTAAATTACTATACAAAGTGAACTAACTTCAAGATAAGGTTACTTAGCTTAAAAATACAATTGGGTAGGGCCTCCCCGGTGGCGCAGCGGTTGAGCGCTGGGTTGCGAAGCTGCCCGCGGCTTCTGTGGCACCGGTTCGATCTCCGGCTGCTCCCCGGCCACCAAAGGAGGGTCCCACATGGCGCGCAGACCTCTCCTGCCGCCCGCTGCTCCCCTCAGCAGTGTACTTCGGTCCTTCTGCCTGCTCTGCTCCCTGCTCTGGCTCTGGTGAATTCTCTCACCCTCCCGCGCTTCTGACTGTACCCAGTGCTTGTATAAACAAACAAACAACAAAAAAAACCAAATAAATAAATAAATAAATAAATAAATAAACAAAATACAATTGGGTAGACATAGTTGTCTCACTATTCTATTTGTACTATTGTTATTCATTGTTAATATGAATAGAAAATTAAAAATTAATGGGAAAAGAACATTGGGCTTCATAAATTCTCATTTTTTCCTTCCTGTGTTAATGGGGCTCAGGGAATAAGATTGGTGGTGTTTTGGCTTGTCAATTATAATAAGTAGTAAATAGGCCATAGAGATCTAATAAATAGTGTAATGAAAATAGAAAACAACATTGGAGGCCTCCCTGGTGATGCAAGGTTTAAAGTCTTAGCACTATCAAGCTATCATCAGCCACTGGGGCATGAGTTCGAACCCCAGTCAGGAAGCTAAACACATGACAAAGCAAACCTCTCCTGTCTCACTCACTGCTCCCCTTAGTAGTAGTGTATTTCAGTAGCTCTGCCTGTTCTGCTTCCCACTCTGTCTCTGGTGAATCCTCTCACCCCCTCCCCTCCCCGCACCTCTGGCCTATATCAGTTATTGTATGCATAAGTAAATAAAATAAATCTTTTTTTTAAAGAAAGCAATATTGAATTATAATGTAATATGATAAATATTAGTTCAATAGTGATAATATTGTAACAAATAAACATATCAAAGGATGTTGCTTTGATATGTTATAATATATATAATATATGTCAGTGACATAGTATACTGTTTTGATACTAGAGTTTATATGTATGTCTCAAAATACCTTTATTTCACTTTCCATTGTGAAAGATATTTTCAACAGGTAAAGAAATTCTAAGTTGGCTTTTTCCTTAATTTTTGTTAAGTTAAAGATATTGCTCTATCCTTTTCTGGTTTTCATATTTTCACTGAGAGGTATATTTAATGTGTCTTTTTTCTCTGATTGATTTTAAGATTTTTTTCCCTCTTTATTACTGGTTTTAAGCAATTAGTTATAAAATTTTGTAAACTATTATATTTGTTGTTCTTGGGTTCATTGAGCAATATGGGATCTTGAGAGTATATAATGTTCATCAAATATGATAAAACTGTATTTATTACTCCCTGCCTCCCTTTTCTAACCACACTTATTTTATTTTTTGTTAAAGATTTATTTAATGCATATAAGAATGGGGCCATAGTCCAGAGGTGTGGGCAGCAAGAGGATTCACCAGAGACGGAGTGGGGAACAGAACAGGCAGATTGACTGAAATACATGGCTGAGAGGAGCCATGGAGAGGAGACAGGAGAGGTCTGCTGCACCATGTGGGTTGCTCCCTGGCCAGCAGGGGAGCAAACTCTGTAGAAGACCTGCTCTGACAAAATGTCGGGTCAGGTGTCCCTGAAAGGATGAGACAGCCTAGGCCAAACTTGAGGGCTCCTCACTTGAGGAGTGAGGCCGACACAGACACTCTTATATTGGTGAAAGAATCTCCTGCTGAGGGTCTCAGGGGGTCTTTATTTATACATTAAGGCAAGTGGTGGGATTGCATCATCTTATGCATAGAAGCAAAACAGAAACAATAGTACATTCCTTTCCCATAGACATTTTGGCGCCTACGTGTTTTGAGAAAAGAAGCGACCTTAAAAGTTAATAGATAATTAAAACTTAGACTCATTATTTCAGCCTAAACAACTACCTAGAACAGCTAATAGTCCTTGGTACATCCCTGTTGCCAAGGCCACAAAATCAGGAGACTCCTTTATCTACATGGCCTGCAGCTAGAGACCAGTTGCTTCCTGGTTATCAGTTATTAGAATTTTTTTCTACCTAGAACCTCCTAGCATAATCAACTTTATGAATCATTACAAGGCTTCTTTATGGAACTTCCATATAAGGAATATTGTGGCCAGCTCTGGGTTGCTTATCAGGCATGCCCTTGCACAATAATTATTTCCCATTGTCAAGTGGGCCAAATTATTCAGTGTTTAATTTTTAAGCAAATAATTCTCCATGCCATGTACTTACCATATTCTTATACATATAATTTGTTGCCCAATGTATTTACTAAGAAGTTCTTTCTTATTATAACCAAGAACAAAAAACAAAGGGATGTTCAATCTTCAGCCCCCGGGTGTGAGGCACAAGGAATCTTCAGCCCCACGGTGTGAGGCTCTTTAAAAGTCTTCGGCCCCACGGAGTGAGACCCTTTTCTTAGCTGCTTGCCAGTGTCTTATCTGGCTGGGGCAGCAAGGCCTTCTGCAGCAAAACTCGTAGTGTAGACACTGCTGATAGCTTCACAGTGCTGTGCTCAACCCCTTGCACCACCAAGGAGGTCCCCGAGCCCACCATTTGATTCTTTGAAAGCTTACTTTAATTTGTTAGACAGGAGGGACCAACTTGGCGGCCTAGGTGTTAAGTCTCAGTGCTATCACCTCGACTGAGTTGGATCTTGGCCAGGGAGGACCTCTCTGTCTCATCCCCTGCTCCCCTTAGCAATATATTTTGGTAAATCCACCTGTTCTGCTCCTAACTCTGTTTCTGGTGAATCAACTCACTCTTTTCTAACCCCCACACCTCTGGCCTATACCCCAGTTCTATGCAAAAAAAAAAAAAAAATATTTAAAAAGGATTTTAAGAATGAACCAAAGTAAACTTTAGTCTACTGCTAATTTAGTCTACTGCTAAAATGTCACAATTATAAGGTTTTCATTCAGCCTGGTGGTAAGACCAACTATTCCGAAATCTGTTTGATCTTTAAGGATTGCCCTGCCTTCTCCTTTCTAGTGGAGATTTCTCTAGCCTCAAGCAATTTCTTTACAGGTGTGTGCTGATCAATACTCACCTAAAGACAAGAGGGAACCCTTTCCATTTTTCTGAAGCTCTTTTTCTGTAGTGTTCTTTCATCTCCAGTACTCTGCCTCGCAAATTCTAACCACTTTCAAGCTGACTCATCAATTTCTACTTGTTACCTCAACTCAGGGAACCCTGAATTCTAGGTCTCCCCGCTCCTTGAGCTTGAAATGCTACAGAGTAAGCCCAGATAATACCAAGTTCACCACATTTGTTTTCCACCTCTTATGGAACACTGTCCTGAGCTTCCTATTGTCCAATGTCTGGAAATCACAGTTTCACATATTTGGTCCAAAAGACAAAAGTATAAATCCAGTTCCTATTGTATCATCATGGCTGGAAGCAGAAACTGCTCAATGCTGTCTGATCATGTTAAATAATCTTACGCATAAGCTGACATCTAGTAATAAAACCAACAGGCCTATGATTAGAATGATATACTCAGTCAATTATTCACGGTTATCAGTGACATTTTGTATTATGTGCTGACAAAGAACCACATCATCCTTTAAAGTTTTTAAAAAGATTATTCTGATCTTCAGTTTTAGATATTTTCCCCCTGACTTTTTATTTTGAAAAATGTGAAGCCTATTGAAAAACTAAAAAAAAAAAAGGACAATGAATATCCATAAACCCATCTACATTCTCCAGTTATTAATATTTTGCTACATATACATGCTATATGTTTTTCAACCAATTGAAAGTAAGGTTCACTTTGAAACATTTATCCTGTATCTTCCGAGAAAAGAACATTCTCTTACATAACCACAGCACCATTATCCTACCTGAGAAATTTAAAACTGATACATAATATTAGCTAATACAGAACTCAAATTCAAATTTCTCTAATTATCCATTTCTTTTCCCATAATCACAATCCAATCAAGAATTTGGTGACTATGTCTCATCAATCCCTCTCCAGTTTTTATCTTTTATAATGTTCACAGTTTTGTGGAATTCAGATCTGCTATCTTATCTCATTTAGATTTTTGAAAATTGTGATAGAGTTGGTAAATCTTATAAAAAATTGGGAAACAGAAACTCCTCATTATTTTTGAATTATAGTTATATTGTCACTTTGATGACTGCTAACTTTTGAATATGAATAAATTTCTTTTTAGTAATACCTGGAAACTGCTCAATGACTAAAGAGTGCTATTACAGAATTTAGAAGTGGAAAATATCTAATATTGCAGACCTTTTAGCTGTGTTTGTTTTCTCATTTTTGCTTTATAGTTATACGGTGACTTAAAATGTGGACCAACTTTCTGTGCGATCTTTATATAAAATCTCTCATCTATTTAGCAAATGCTCTTGTTGTATATTCCCCTAAGTGAAATGGAATAAAAATTGTTTGTTGTTTTAGAACCCCAGCATATGCATGAGACAAATAAATGCATATTTCTCCTTGATAAAAATGAGTTCACTTTACTTCCGGAAATTTCAAAACTACCATCTGGTAGTCAACCCTGTTTTTCCAGCAGATGGCAATAACCCATAATGGGTGAGCAGCATGAAAGGAATGTACAGAGGGTGTGAGCATTAACAGGGCTGTTAGCTCACAATGCTGTAATGAAGGAAAAATGATGAATCCCAGAAGACAACAAATAATGGGTTGCTAAATCTGGTACACTAGATGCTAACGACAACCATCATGAAAAGGGGATCACAACATTCATCTTTAATTTATTACTGCAAAATTAGGAATAAAATAAGCTGCACCATTTGTTACATTTTTTGTTTTCAGAATCATATGTTAAAGAACAGCTGATAGAGTGAAGTCATTGATATTAAAGTGGAATTAATCAAATTCAGCCCCAAAAGACATGTGTATGTTCCCAGCAGAAATCACAAATTCAGAAAGTATTTTAAGAAAAAAGAGAAGGATTGGAATCTGCAGGAAGTGCTGATGCAAGCCATTTCTGCTCCCCTTCAACATGTCTCCATCAGGAATTCTGCTGACATTTCACTGGTCTTTCAAAATCTCACTAATTGAGTATACCTACTTGGCATTGAGTTTAGGTGGTATCATACAGATCCAACCCAATGATACACTACCTCATGCAAATAATCCACAGTGTACTATATTCCACAATTACAGTAGAATTCCATAGTTTTTTTTGCATAGAGGAACTGGAGTGTAGGTCAGAGATGTGGCATGCGAGAGGACTCACCAGAAACAGAGTGGGGAGCAGAACAGGGAGATTTATTGAAATGCACTGCTGAGGGGAGCAGTAGGCGAGACAGGAGAGGTCTGCTGTGCCATGTGTTAGCTCCCTTACCCTGGATCCAACTCATGCTTCAGTGGCTGGTGACAGTTTCATAGTGCTGAGACTTTAATCCCTGCACCACCAGGGAGGCCCCTAAACTGGAAAGAATTTAAACAAAGTTGTTTAATATTGCACATTCATAAAAACTTATAAGGAAACAGGAACATTTCCTTTTGTTTGGGTAAACACATAATTAACTATTTAATATAGGTGAAGACAGTATATAAAATAAAAACACAAAGGTAAAATAATGGGAGGTGCTAGTGGGAGATGGGATTGAGGGAATTCAAATTTTCCTTTTATTATTTATTTATTTATTTTTTAATAGAGGCATGTTTTATTTATTTATTTATTCATTCATTTGTTTGTTTGTTTTTTTTTGTTTATACATGCACTGGGTACAGTCAGAAGCGCGGGAGTGAGACAGGGCAAGCTAGGGTTATTAGGCAGTTTTAGGGACAGTGCAGGAGGGGACCTCTGAAGAATTTAGGGAGGCTTCAGAGATAAGGACAACCAAAGAAATATAACCAATTGCATTAGGAAAAACAAACATGCCAGGACCAAGGACAACATTGTTAATGCTGGTCCTGGTTTCCTTCAGGTGGTAAAGGGAGGCGGAGATTGGAGAAATGGAGAGTGGTTTAATTTATGGTCACATTAGAAGGGCAGCTGTTTAACTTCAATGCAGGGATGCCCATCCAGAAGACTGGGCCATAAATTTAAAGATGCAACAAATGGGAAAAGAGAAAGCTGTTAGATAAGGAATGTGAAGATCCCGCACTCAGTAGCAGATTAAGTGAGACAGCCGAGAACTAACCAATCACAGAGAGACTGGTGAAGTTTTAGAATAATGAGGGAAAAAAGGTATATATTCCCTGAAACACAATTCCACTTTGGCTTCCTTGCCCCTCCCAGGCCTGGTTCCCTGGCCTGGGAGTCCCACTTTATTTCTGCTCTTTTTCTCCTCAATAAACTTTTTCTTCTAAACAAACCTGCCTCTTCTTGCTTGCTTGCCTGAGCGTCTGCGAAGTTCCTGCTGCGGCTTCGTGAGACACCAACCCTGGGGGGTCTAGTGGCTGGGACTCAGCGCTGCCCTGCAGCCTGAGATCCGTTCCTGGCTGGGAGACTAGGCCTGGCAATTCCGGCATCAGGAGGGTGAGAGAATTCACCAGAGCCAGAGCGGGGAGCAGAGCAGGCAGAAGGACCGAAGTACACTGCTGAGGGGAGCAGCAGGCGGCAGGAGAGGTCTGCGGGCCATGTGGGACCCTCCTTTGGTGGCCGGGGAGCAGCCGGGGATCGAACCGGCGCTGCAGAGGCTGCGGGCAGCTTCGCAATCCAGAGCTCAACCGCTGCACCACCGGGGAGGCCCCCAATAGAAAGGAAATTTAATACAATTAGTGTGCAATACAGAAAAGACAAAGAATATAGTTTCCAAATCAAGCACCCGAAGTTATCCATTCCCTCGTGGGTAAATGTCCACCCAAACAGGATTGGCCCAAAGCAGACCCGAAATCCTGCCACAAGTCTAAAGCACCTTCCGGCGGGGACCCATGCATTAGAAAAGGGTCAGAAACAGCTATACAAGTTTGGGAGGAAAGAGCAAAATAAAAATAAGGTAAAAGTTGCTACTGTTAACCTCCCCACAGGTCTCTCACCCACATCTGTCCCATCCAGTCCAGAGGCAAAAAGCAAGCACAGTTTCTTTACGCAAAAAGCAAGCGCAGTTTCTGCTCCATGTGCCTCCTCCAGGTCTCCTTCTTGTTCTTTATCCAGGTTCCTTTCTTCTCCAGGTTCCTCTCCAGCTTCTCCCTGCTCAACTCCACCCTCCTTTTGGGTGGAGCAGGGAACCTGGAACCTCCCCTTTTCTTGAGGACCACCCTGTCACAACATTACATGATAATGTGTATTTTCCTGATTAGAAAAAATAAAATAATTTTAATGGCTTCACAATGAGTCATACTTAGCATATCATTGAACATATATTCAGTTTCTCCTTTCGGGTATGACAAATAGCACTGAGAACAAGTTAGTATATACAAAATACTTCCCATATCTAAACACTCTTTGAATTGATTCCCAAGAGTGAAAGTACTAGTTCAAAAAGCATAAAATATTTTAATGCTTTTTTATTTGTATTGCTGCCAATATTTTTTAAACAGAGATAAATGGATTTATGCTGCTACTAGCCATATACAAGGAAGCAGCTTTCACACTGATGTCATTGTATTATCATAAAAACACAACCACTTTGTTTAATGATCTCCCAGTAGCATTTAATTTGCATATCTTTGATTATTATTGAGTTGGACTCTTTCCCTATTGTTTGCTAAACTGAATTTCCTCTTTTGTGAATTGTTTACTTAAGTCTTTTATCTGTTCTCTTTGAGTCTTTATTATCCCTGTTTACAAAGATGACTAACACATACTGTCCAGAGAAATGCCCTCTGTATGCAAGAGTCGTAGAATTCCTTCCCTTTCAAGTCATTCCAGACCCTGCATTCCAATAGCAATGTGAAGCGGAAACCAGGAAAAGTAGGAAGATATGTGATGTATTTGTCTTCGCTGTTCAAATCAAGCACTCCACTCAAATCAACAGTTCATGTTTCTGTAGTAAATGGTTCTATTCCTTTTCTTAACCCAGTACTTACTTTTACACTGCATTTTGTAAGTTTTGACCTCTTTTCAAAACAACATATTATTAACATAGTATATAATACAGGGATACATCCTGCATGAGTCATGGTGAAGCCCTGGTAACTCCACAAAATGCTACCATTCCAGGAACATATTTTGAAATGATTTAATTATGACTTAATTTAATTTAACATGGGGTGTTATCCTTTAATCTGTAGCCACTTCCTGAAAGGCTGGTACTTCCGTGTATAATTTTTCTTACAGCTACAGCTACACTAAGTACAAGAAGGGAGCATAAATGCACTGGCCTTGAAGGAAAGGTGGAAAAGCAGACCTGTTCTCAGCACCAGTAACCCAGACCCCAAAATACATGCCTCCTAGGGGCAATGGCAGGATTTAGCAACTAGAACGCCAAAACAAAACAAAACACCCTTAAAAAGCTGATAATGGCTCCCTAAATGCTTTTGTTCCATTTGGTTAATTAAGAAAACCTCCTTACATTCCCCTATTTGAAAAATGGGGTTAATTATTCTCTTCTTATCCAAGGGATATTAAAAAGATAATAAGGCAAAAATACTTTGAGGTTGAAGAACATTATTATTACATTGTAGTAAATCTTATTTTAAAAGATAAGTCAAACTTCTCCAATAACACACCAAAGGCGAATAATGTTGGTGTCCCTGGTGAGCGGAAAGCCCCAGGGCCCAGAGCCCGGGGGCCCAGACTGGGGGAGGGGCAGTGAGGGGTGAGGAGGCTTGGAATGCTATCCCATCCTGGCTTCCGCGGAGGAGGGAGTCTCACTGGGTAACTCCTGGAATCCTGCCCTGGAGTGGCTGAGCAGCTCACGAAGGCAAGGCAGAAGGCCAGGGATCCCCGCCACCAAACTGCCCCCGCGCCACCAAACTGCCCCCCCCCACAACCCCCCACTTCAAGGCCATGGAGATCAAGTTCCTGGAAGGTTGATCTTTTTTTTTTGGCCATCAAGGAAATCTGAGATCATCGATTTTTTTTTTTTCCGGGGATGTCCAGCAAGGATGAAGTTTTGACAATTATGCCTTTGCAAAAGCAGATCCGAGCTGGTCAACAAGCCAGGTTGAAGGCATTTGTAGTCATGGAGCGTTATAATGTTAGGGGGAAAAGGATGTCCTAAAGCTAATTCCATACAGGCTTTGCGGACTCCACCCCCACCCCAGGCCAAAGCCAAAGACACTGGGAACTCCAAATCCCATCACCACCAAAGGGAAGGTGGCTGGGACCTGAGGGTGGGGTTAAGCAGCCAGGTTGGTATAAAGCCAGACACGTGGGCTTTGGAGGGGATCCCCCATTTTGACTCTCCACCAGCTCGCAGTGTCTGGCCAGCTCTGAGAGCGACTTTGGGTTTCCAGGTCGGCGTATCGGGTAGGACACATTAAAGACTTTATTTCCCTATTTTCTCCCTGAGTTGTACATTTCCTTAATTCCTTTTCCCTTGTAAATAAACCTTTTATTAACCTTTTGTGTGTGCCTGTAGTGGAGTATTAATAAGTCCCTTTTAAGCGCGCGGGTGAGGACCCACAGCCAGGCAACCTGTTTTATATCAGGGTTGCTCCGTAACAATAACACATACTTTGGTCTTGGTATTAAGTGCTCCAAGGAGGTAACTGCTGCCATCTGAGGTGTCATTATCCTGATCAAGCTCTCCATTGTTCCCATACAGCTAGGCTACTGAGGAAAAAAGGTCTGCAAGTCCCACACTGTCCCTGGCAAGATGACTTGGCCGCTAGCTGTGTTGGTGCACCTCATCCCTGCCCCCTGGGTCCCAAGAAGTTGTAGATGGTGACCCATAAGGATCACCTCTGCCAGGATCTCCATGCTCACCTCTTCCCACCCCCCCCCACCCCTGGGCAGCTCTGCTAAGACCACGTTTGATACTATCATCAGTAACTACAGCTGTCTCACCCACAAACGTCTGGAAAGAGATCATGTTCACCAACCCTTCCTATCAAGAATTCATTGAGGGCCTCCCTGGTGGTGCAAGGAGTTAAGTCACTGCACTATGAAGCTATCTGCAGCACAAGTTCAATCCCCGGCCAGGTAGCTAACCCACATGGCACAGCAGGCCTCTCCTGTCTTGCCTGATACTCCTCTCAGCAGTGTTATCTCACTCAGTCCTTCTTTTCTTCTCCCCATTCTGTCTCTGGTGAATCCACATACACACACACACCACACACACACACACACCACCCCGCACCTCTAGCCTACACCCCAGCTTTTGTATGCATAAATAAATGAAATAAATCTTTCCAAAAAAATTCATTGACCCATAAAGACTCACTACAGTTTCCTGCGGAGGATCCAGGCTTCAGCTGTTAGCACACAGTTCTGATGCAAGGAAAATATATAAAAGTTATCCTGTATTCTAGGCATATGAAAAAATGTTCAACATCACTTGTAATCAGAGAAATGCAAATCAAAACTACCATGAGATACCATCTTTCACCAGTGAGAATGGCACATATTAAAAAAACTAGCAACAACAAATGTTGGCGAGGTTGTGGAGAAAATGGAACTCTTCTGCACTGTTGGTGGGAGTGCAAACTGGTCCAACCACTATGGAGAGCTGTGTGGAGATACCTGGACTTACTAAACGTAGAGCTTTCATATGATCCAGCAATTCCACTCCTAGGTATTTACCCAGAGGACACAGAAACATCAATTCCAAAGAGCACCTGTACCCCTATGTTTATAGCAGCACTGTTTACAATAGCTAAGCTTTGGAAACAACCCAAATGCCCAAAACTAGATGACTGGATCAAGAAGATGTGGTACATATACACCATGGAATATTACTCAGCATTCAAAAAAGATAAACACATGCAATTTGCAGCAACATGGATGGAGCTGGAAGGGATCATGCTCAGCGAAATAAGCCAGAAAGAAAAAGAAAAATACCGGATGGTCTCACTCATAGCAGGAATCTAGAAAACTTAAATAAGGAACCAAGAAAATGAATAACTATAAGAAAGTGAAAATGAAAATCAACAAAAAACTATGAACCAGAGACACTCTATGGGGGATGGGGGGCGGGAGGGGAGGGATTGGAGTCAAAATAAGGGGGTTGCAATTGTATGGGGAATATAAAAATAAAATTTATTTAAAAAAAAAGTTATCCTGTATTCTATCTATATATGTATACCTTCAAAAATGACTTCCTTGATCAAATATTTGGAGGTCATAAAGATAATCAAGAAATATTAGAAATGAACAGAATCTTGGAATCATCGAAGCCAAATCTCATTCAACAGAAGAAGAAACTGAGGCTGTAACAGATCATCCTAAATTTGTACAAGATGGTACTGCTAACTAATGACATCCAGAATAATGACCCGGGAGTTCCTAATTCCCTCAAAGAATTTTCCACCCCCTCTTTCTCCCAACCAGAGAGTAGAAAGTTACTTAGCATTATCAAGTAAATAATTTACTTTTATTTCTTCATCAATTCTAATAGAAAATTTCCAGTATCCCTTATTCTATGAGCTAAAATTTTGTTCTTAGTAAATAATAAATATGCTAAATAGCCTAAAATATGTATATATATTTGTCTGGCATCAACATGTGAACTTAAGAGTAACACATTATATATCTAAAAGTTTAAGAAATAAACAAGAGAGAGGAAGTTTTAAACTGAAGCCTCTTTTTTGACTTGTATTTGCAAAGCAATATCATTCTCTGTCAGCTGGTGTAGTACTGCAAACACACTGGAGGGAACGAAGGTCATGGAAATGAAGTGGAACCAGTTTGACAGAGAATATGTAATCTTGTTTCAACAGATTAACATGAGAAGAAATACATGTTAGCTGCTCAGGAAGAGGTCTCTGGAATCTTTGCAATTTAAGAAAATACACCCTTTTTAGCTAATCATGTAAGTGAAAGTCAGTGACAAATGTGGATTGCAATAATGAAATTGAATATCAATATATCAGAGAAACTTCATCAAAACTGAGAAGACAGGGCCTTCCTTCCTCGTGGAGCAAGGGTTTAAGTCACAGCACTACGATGCTATCCACAGCCATTGCAGCATAAATTCAGCCTGAAACTAACCCATATGGGGCAGCAGACCTCTCCTGACTCGCCTGCTGCTCCCCTCAACAATGTATTTCAGTCAATCTGCCTGTTCTGTTCCCGACTCTGTCTCTGGTGAACGCTCTCACCCCCCACACCTTTGGCCTGTGCCCCAGTTCTTGTATGCATAAATAAATAAATCTTTTTTTCCCCATGTGATACAAGAATAATGTTGTTTTTTTTTTAATTTAATTTTATATTATATTTTATTATATTTATTTTATTTTACATTATTTTTCGTCTTTGCACAATGTATGCATTTTCATTATGGTTATATTCCCCATACAATTGCAACCCTCCCTTATTTTGACTCTAGTCCTTCCTCTCCCCGCCTTCCCCCCATAGTATGTCTCTGGTTTATAGTTGCTTGTTGATTTTGGATTTTTACTTTGTATTGTTTAGTCTTTTTCCTGGTCTCTTATTTAAGTTTTCTAAATTCCTGCTATGAGTGAGATCATCCGATATTTTTCTTTTTCTTTCTGACTTATTTCGCTGAGCATGATCCCTTCTAGCTCCATCCATGTTGCTGCAAACTGCATGTGTTTATCTTTTTTGACTGCTGAATAATATTCCATTGTGTATATGTACCACATCTTCTTGATCCAGTCATCTATTTTGGGGCATTGTTTCTACAGCTTAGCTATTGTAAATAGTGCTGCTATAAACATAGGTGTGTAGGTGGCCTCTGGAATTAATATTTCTGTGTCCTTTGGGTAAATACCTAGGAGTGGAATTGCTGGATTATATGGAAGCTCTATGTTTATTAGGTCAAGAAATCTCCACACAGCTCTCCATTGTGGTTATAAATAAATAAATCTTTAAAAAAAAAAAAACTGAGAAGGCAGGGAGCAAGTTGGCTTACATGTGTGAAATTATGGGAAAATGTATTTGTACATACTTTCAAATGGCCAAATACAAATATGTGGTGCTAGTGAAGCTATAAGATGGACAGCTGAGGCAAACTTTGTCAAATCAAGGGAGGATTTTCCATTGCCCCCCCCATTCCCAATTTCTTTAACTTTTTTTTAAAAAAGATTTATTTATTTATGTATACAAGAACTGGGGAACAGGCCAGAGGTGCAGGGAATGGGGAGAGGATTCCCCAGAGAGAGAGTGGGGAGCAGAACAGGCAGACTGACTGAAATACACTGCTGAGGGGAGCAGCAGGTGAGCCAGGAGAGGTCTGCTGCGCCATGAGGGTAGCTCCCTGAATGGCTAGGGATTGAACTTGTGCTACAGAGGCTGTGGATAACTTCACCGTGCTGTGCCTAACCCCTTGTGCCATCAGGGAGGCCCAATTTCTTTAACTTTTTAAAGAGCTTTTTATTTCTTTCATATATTTCCCCCTAACCCAATTAGGATTTACTATATGTTTAGACATACACACACACACACACACACACACTAGTAAAAAAGAGTTAACCAACAGGAAAAAATGTCAAGAATGCTCTACATGGCAAGAACTTTTCTGGTGCTTTTTCAAAGTAGCTATATTATTTGCTATTTTATCCTTTTGTTAGGACAAACTGTGGACACTCAATGTTTCAGGTTTATCAGGTTAATTCACTCTGATTTCACAGATTGTATAGAATGTGCAACGTATGGGAGCTTTACTAAGGATTTGAATTCTGTGGTCCTGACAATTTTAGATTCTGTCATATTTATGCCAGGAAATGAAAGCAAAAAGTATCTCATTTGAGCCATTGATTTCAATCATTTCTTTTACTTTCAAATAAAACTTGTAAGGCATTTTTTTAAAATGTTATATTGGGGCCTTCCTGATGGTGCAAGGGGTTAAGACGCAGCCTATGAAGCTATCCGCAGCCACTGCAGCACAAGTTTGATCCCCAGCCTGCCAGGGAGCGACCCACATGGCGCAATAGACCTCTCCTGCCTCACCCGCTGCTCCCCTCAGCAGTGTACTTAGGTCAATCTGCCTGTTCTGTTCCCCACTCTGTCTCTGGTGAATCCTCTCATTCCCCACACCTCTGGCCTGTACCCCAGCTCTTGTATGCATAAATAAATCTTCAAAAAAAAATGTTACATCTATCTTCAGAACTTGCACTGAAAAGATTGAAGTGAAGAATGTTCTGAGTTGCATAAAAAGAGAATCAAAAAGAAAAGGCTTCACATTAGCACAAAATGAAAATTTGTTGTGAAAATAGACTTTAGAGGAGTACATATTGAAGCCAACAGTTACTTCTGTGGAAATTGTCACAGATCATGGCATTTTATATCTCATTTAATGATGCCTTTGCAATGCTGAGTGAGAGCATTGGTATTTTCTTGACTCACAAGGACAGGAGCGTGCCGCCTGCTGAATCACCCTCCTTGCCTGCATGTTCCAAGACACTAATGGAGGATTAAATTATGGTTGCCATGACAGCTACCTAAATGCTGTCATGATAATATCAACAGACGTAGTACAGTCTTTCCTGAAAGTTTAATTTTTTTCCCCTTCCAAAATCTCGATAATTTTAATGTTTGAAATTCTTCAATAAGTAGCAAAGTTGATCTAAAGAATTGGAAAAGTTCTATTCTTAACTAGATAGACATATCAATACAACTCATCTCTTAAAATGTATTTCTTTTAGTGAATGATGATTGATAGATGATGTTGCTCATTGTGTTTTAAAAATTAAACTGAATGATATCAAAGTAGAAATACAAATGAGAAGTTTTATTAGTTTTCTTAAAGTTATAGAGACACACATTTTAGGAAATAAGTCATAATACCTTAAGCATTACTTGACATCTTAATGTGTGGCAGTGTTTATACAAATTATTACATGTGAGAACTTGCTTATGAAGGGGTAGTATTTGGAAGGGATATGTTCTGTTCCTCTTTTCCCTCCATTTCAAGAATTAAAACTATAAATGAAATAGAGGATCCTTCAGAGTCTATGTTTTTATTTTTAAACATCTCACTTTGGTGAGATTTACTATATCTTTTGGGGGGATTAGCATGTACTACCGAGGAGTGTTAGAGTCATCAAAATGAGTATCATAAAAAGCTCAATGACCTCTTAGAAGGTACTTGAAATGCCTTTACTAAATATTTTCTAAACTAGACCTTTAGCATTTGTTGCTGCCTTTTATATAGTGTTTTTCTCCTTTCATTTCACTTACCTTCAGGTTGTTGGTTACTGTTTCGCTGAAGTGTTCCTTGGAGTCAGTGACACAAAACTATATCAAAGGGCTATTTATACACATACAGCTTTTCCCCATTTTTTATAGGCAGTTCCTAAGAAATCTCATTAGCCAAAATTGGTTAAGAAGTTCTGAAAAATCTCAGAGTCCAAAGAAAGTACCAGAGCCTCCCTGGTGGCGCAAGGGGTTGAGACACAGTACTGTGAAGCTATTTGCAGCACTAGTTCAATCCCCTACCAGGGAGGTGCCCCACATCGCGCAGCAGACCTCTCCTGACTCGCCCGCTGCTCCCCTCAGCAGTGTATTTTGGTCAATCCACCTGTTCTGTTCCCCAGTCTGTCTCTGGTGAATCCTCTCACCCCCTCACCTCTGGCCTGTAACCCAGTTCTTGTATGCATAAATAAATAAAATGATAAAAAAAATGTACCAAATCATACCAAATAATTTAGAAAACCTAAAATCACACAAATACATAATAAAAGTAGTAATGATACCATAAATACATAGTTTATAGAAAGTAGTTCCCAGAGAAGGAGCTTGGCAGTGCTACCCTTGCAAATAACCACTATTTGTTTATATTGTTTTTCCTTTACAGCACATAATTCTCTCAACTCCCTCCATTTTGTTGAAAATGGCTGCATTTCATCCTTTCTTATGGTGGTATAATACTCCATGACATGTATATATCACATTTTCTTAATCAAATCATTTATTGTTGTTCATTTAGGCTGCTTCCCTGTCCTAGCCAATGTAAATAATGCTGTTGTGAATGAACATTGTGAAACATACTGCTTTTTTGTTGATGGTTTCGTATTCTGTGGATATATGCCCGAGAGGGATTACTGGGTTGTATAGTACTTTTAGTTTAAGGTAAATTCAGTTTAAGGTAAATTCAGACTACTTTCCATATAGTTATGCTATTTTATGCTCCCAAAATATCCTCTCCAACACTTGTTGTTGGTGGAGTTTTTAATATGTGCCATTCTTAGGGATGTGAGATGGTATCTCATTGTACTTTTTTTTTTTGGTGGGACCCTCGCCGGCGGCCAGGGAATGGGGGCTCAACCGCTGTGCCACCAAGGGGGGCCCCTCATTGTATTTTTAACTTGCATTTCTCTTATTGCAAGTGATAAATATTTTTTCATGTCTTTTGGCCTTCTGGATATACTCTTTGGTGAATTATCTGTTCAGATCTGCTGTCCACTTATTAATAAAGTTATTTTTTTAATTGTTGAATTGTATGAGTTTTTTATATATTGTAGATATTAATCCTCTATCATTTATATTGTGTATAAATATTTTCTCTCATTCAATGTGGTGTTAAACTTGAGGTAATCCCAACTATTTGTTTTTAATTCCTTTGCCATAGGGGTTGAGTCACCAAAAATATTGCTGATATCATGGATGTATCATCAATGTTTTCTTCCATGGATTTTACTGTTGCAGGTCTTATATCTAAATTTGTAATCCCTTTGGGGTTTATTTCTGTGTTTGGGGTCAGCAAGTGATCTAACTTAATTCTTTAACGTGTGACTTTGCAATTTTCTCAACACCATGTATTAAAGAGACTATCTTTTCCCCATTTTACGGTCATGCTTGCCTTTTCATAGATAAAGTGTTGGGATTTATTTCTGGGGTTTCAATTCTGTTCCAGTGATACATGTATCTATTTTTGTGCTAATATCATATTGTTGTTTTTTTTTTAATTTTTTTTTTATAGAGGCATGTTTTATTTATTTATTTATTTGTTTGTTTGTTTTGTTTATACATGCACTGGGTACAGTCAGAAGCGCGGGAGGGTGAGAGAATTCACCAGAGCAGGGAGCAGAGCAGGCAGAAGGAGCGAAGTACACTGCTGAGGGGAGCAGGGGGCGGCAGGAGAGGTCTGTGCGCCATGTGGGACCCTCCTCCGGTGTCCGGGGAGCAGCCGGGGATCGAACTGGCGCCTCAGAGGCCGCGGGCAGCTTCGCAACCCAGCGCTCAACCGCTGCGCCACCGGGGAGGCCCCTATCATATTGTTTTTTAATACTATTGCTTTACATTAAAGTTTGAAGTCAGGTAATGTAATGCCTCCATTTTTCTCCTTTTTTCTCAGGATTCCTTTTGCAATTTGAGACTTTTTGTGGTTCCATATAAGTATCAATTTTTTTTTTCAGTTTGAAAAATGTTGCTGGCAGTTTGATGGGGATTATGTTGAACTTGTATATCATTTTAGGCAGGACGGTCATTTTGATTGTATTGATATTCCCCATCTATCAGCATGGGATATACTTCCATCTCCTTATGTCATTAAGTCCTTTAATAAATGGATAATTCCCATTGCATGGTCTTTTATTTCTGCTGTTAGGTTGATTCCGAGGTACTTAACTCTTTTGGAAGCATTTATAAATGGAGTTATTTTTAAGTTTTCTTTGCTTCTTGTTCGTTGTGTATAAAAAGGCTATGAATGAGCCTCCCAGGTGGTGCAGGGGTTAAAGTCAGCGCTATGAAGCTCTCCAGCAGCCACTGCAGCATGAGTTTTATCCCGGGCCAAGGAGCTAACCCACATGGTACAGCAGACCTCTCCTGTCTTGCCTGCTACTCCCTTCAGCAGTGTATTTCAGTCAGTCAGTCTGTTCTGTTCCCCACTCTGTCTCTGGTGAATCCTCTCACCCTCCTGCACCTCTGGCTTGCACCCCAGTTTTTGTATGCATAAATAAAATTTTAAAAATCTTAAAAAAAAAGGCTATGGATTTTTGTACATTCATTTTGTAAGCTGCCACTTTGCTATAGTCATATATTGTTTCTAATAACTTTTTTAGTGAAGTCTAGGATTTTTCTATATATCCTAAACCAGTGAACAGTGGTAGTTTCAGTTCTTCTTTTCTGACTTGGAGTCCTTTTATTTCCTTTGTTTGTCTAATAACTCTGACCAAAGCCTCTATTACTAAGTTAAACAGAAGTGGTGACAATGGGCATCTTGTCTTATTCCCATAATTTTATTAGGACAGAACCCAAGCCATTAAAACTTATTCAAGTAAGCCTCTACTGCAAAAAAAAAAAAATTAAATTATATATACATACATATATATTAGATAAGATGTATACTAAGGTTCAAACTAAGTTTTATACCTGGATCTTAAATTACTACAGTGAAGAAGAGATACTGCTTGTTCTGAACTTAACGAAAATAGCTCTGAACTTTTTTTTTCAAGATTTATTTATTTATGCATACAAGCTAGGGTACAGGCCAGAGGTGTGGCGGGTGAGAGGATTCACCAGAGACAGAGTGGAGAACAGAACAGGCAGACTGACCAAAGTACACTGCTGAGGGGAGCAGCGGGTGAGACAGGAATGGTCTGCCTTGCCATGTGGGAAACTCCCTGGCTGGCCAGGGATCGAACTCGTTCCGCAGAGGCTGTGGATTGCTTCATAGTGCAGTGCTTAACCCCTTGCGCCACCAAGGAGGCCCCCCTTTTTTTAAGATTGATTTATGCATACAAGAACTGGGCGTGTAAGCGCGGGTGTGAGAGGACTCACTAGAGAAAGTAGGGAGCAGAACAGGCATATCTACTGAAATACACTGCCGAGGGGAGCAGTGGGGCGAGACAAGAGAGGTCTGCTGTGCCATGTGGGTTTTAGAAAAGAAAGATAACTTAAAATAAGCCTGAAATCATACTGTATCACTGCACTTGCTCCCACCCTTTTCTTGCAGGTGGTGTTTCCAGTTTCCCTCAGTTTCTAATGTTTTTTTCTATATCCTTGTTTACCATACAGAGTATTTCTGCTGTATGCTTGTGAAACTGTTTTCCATTGAATCTCTTGTGATCTCTTAAGATATCTCCCTGGCCAGTCAGGGCATTGAAATGGGTGGCTGCAGAGACTGGCAACAGCTTGATAGCACTGTCTTAACCCCTGCGCCACCAAGGAGGCCCTGATGGATATTTAGACTGTTCCCTGTCATTTGCTGTTCTCAACACATCTATAAGAAATAACTTCATTATTAGGCCTCCCTGGTGGTACAAGGGGTTGAGTGTCAGCACTATGAAGCTATCCACAGCCACTGCAGCACAAGTTCAATCCCCAGCCAGGGAGGTGACCCACATGGCACAGTAGACCTCTCCTATCTCACCTGTTGTTCCCCTCAGTAGTGTATTTCAGTAGATCCGCTGTTTTGCTCCCCACCCTGTCTCTGGTGAATCCTTTCACCTCTGCCTGCACCCTAGCTTGTTTGCATAAATAAATAAATCTTAAAAAAAAAAAGAAATACCTTTATCAGGTCTCATGTGCAGAAGTACATCTGTGGGATAAATCCCAAGAAGCAAAGTTGAAGGGTCAGAGTATATAGGCATTTGTAATTTTGATACCAGATATACTTTTATACCTTTTTCTCTAGAAATACATAATAAAAAGTGGGTTACCTGTTAAAGAATTAGGAAGAAAGCAGCACAAATTTATTCATCAATTTACAGTTCATTTTCACTAAAAATACATTAAAAATAAATTTATTATGCATTCACCACATGCCAGATGTTTTCAGGTACTTGGAATATACATACATACATATATAATAAACTCAAATATCTGCCTTTGTGGAGCACACATTTAAATACTACAGTTTTGAACTCTATGTTACTTCATAAGAAATCAGTTAAATGTCAATATCCTGAAAATTATTTGTTGAGATATCCTGAGCACAGGCGCCAGACATATGCTACCAGTGTTATTTAAAAACTAACTAGAGGCAATGTTGCATATGATTTCATAGCTTTCCATCAGGTCCTTTTAAAACAACACACTTGGGAGAGAGCTCTTTTTATCTGACTCCATCTGCTGTTGGTAGTGATCAGCATACTGTGGGCATTGTGGTATCATCTGAGATTAGGTTGTGAAACAGGAAGTGGAGTTACAGGCAGATCAGCAAGTATATGCAAACTGCTTTGCTCTATCTCTTGCTGAAACCAAGAGTGCCCAATTCAGGTTTGGGGAGTGGGGAAGATATGGTCATCAGCACATTCCCATCAGGGCAGCTTCCTTTTTGCAGTATGTCCCTGCATTGGTTCAAGGAAGAGATCGCAAGAGAGTCAATGGAAAACATTTTCATAAGCATACAGCAGAAATACTCTGTATGGCGAGCAAGGGTATAGAAAAGAACATTAGAGACTGAGGGAAACAGGAAACACCACGTGCAAGAAAAGGGTGGGAGCAAGTACAGTGATACAGTATGATTTCAGGCTTATTTTAAGTTATCTTTCTTTTCTAAAAGAATATCTTAAAACTATAGCCTTTCCTTATTATGTTTGATTTACGAAAAGGTGGCAATACCTTGCCAGTATCCCAGTGAGTTCTTTGTAACCTTTAAATAACAATTGGGAGCTAAGTTTGTGATAATGACAATGGTGTTTCTTTAAGTGTGAGGTGAAGCACAGAAGTGAGCCAGTTTCAAAGAGCGGCTCCTGAATCACATCCTGGATTTTGTTTTCATCTTCTAGTGTCATTAAAATTCCATCGCCGCACCATAATAGCCACACTCAACAGCTGGATGCGGAGTGGGTGATTTCTGAAGTTCTAACACCAGTAATTTTTCTCACAGCCATTTCATTTTAGAGCTATGTCGTGGAAACAAGAACCTTCTGAGTTTAGTCAAAACCCTCCTTTGATGGCTGGGCTCGAGAAGCGTGAAGTAACAACAGAAGAAACTCGGTCTCTTTCCAGATTTCCAGCCCAGCAAAACTCCTGCCATAGGGTCACCATGAAAAACGTGTAATGCCTCTGCCTCCTGGCTTCTACGCTGACATGCTATAAACGAGGGCAAACTGGGATGACTTTGGACAATGACACCATGGCACCCACGGGGCTTGCACGCAGCAGGCTCTATGGGTGCCTGAGTGCTGAACGAATTCGTGCTGCCTGCCCGCGGGCTGCGGGTCCCGGGTCCCCAGAGTGTCCAGTCCTGCGTGTACAGAGCTTGCTTGTCCACTCTCTTGCCCTGGTGACCCCGGCGAAGGACAGTTCCTCACGGACCCGATAATGCACTGAACACGTCCAGAGTTCCATCTCGTCGCGCGTGGCACTTTCTGAGTCTCGCAGCGCAATTTCCGGCCCAGCAAAGGGCTGTCTACAGCCGGCAGCGGCTCCCAGCAGGCCCGAGGGCCCAGGAAGGGAGCGGGGGCGCCCACCACCCGCCCCGTCTCCCTGTACCCCAGTCCCGCCACCCCAGTGATCTGACCGCTCGGCCTTCGCCCTTCGCTGGTTCGCGCCACCAGCGTGTTGGGACGTACCCCACTTCATTTTCCCAGCCTGTTTACACACCCCAGGTCAGCAGCCCCCGAGGTAGCCGGGCCCCGCGCCCCTCCCCGCCCCCTCCCCGGGAGCCGCCTCGGCGCCCTCCCGGGCAGTCACGTGAGCCGCCCGGCCCGCCCCGTCGGTCACGTGAGCCGCCCGGCCCGGCCGCCCCGCCCCGCCCCCGCGCCGGCGCGCTCCGACGTGCCCTGGCACTTCACCTCCCCGGAGACCAGCCTGCGGGGACGGCGCTGCGGCCGTCGCCGTGGAGCGCCCTCCACACTCGCCTCTGCGTCCCGCGCCGCGGCGCCCGCTGGGCAGGGAGCCGGTCCCCTCGAGGCCCGGGCCCTCGGTAAGGTGGCGGGCGCGGGCTGCGCGGACCGAGGGCACGCCGTGCAGGCACCGCACAAAGGCGCTCCGGGGCCGGGGCTGTGCCCGCCGAGGGCGGCGGAGTTGGGGGGAGGCGTGTGCCGGGGGTGCAGAGGTGTGCGGCGAGGTGAGGCCGGGAGCGCGGCCCCGGGCTCCGGCTTGGAGCGCGGAGGTGCACCCCGGGAGTGGGGCGGCTGCTAGCCCTGCGCCCACGGGGGCCGGAGGGTTTAAATGACTCCAAGTCGTGGTTTCTCAGTCCCCCGGGCTTTCTGACTTCCTGTGTGAGGGCAGTGCCCGCCCCGCCCCCAGGAAGGAGGGTGTTGGGATGTGTGTGTGTGTGTGTGTGTGTGTGTGAGTGTGTGTGTAAAGCAGGTTGGTGTCTCCCTCCTTCCTTACCTCCCGCCTTCCGTGTGCCCCACTCCTCTGCTGCTGTGGGGTGCAGAAACCTCCGCCCATCCAGGGAGCCCACCTGAGGCCTCCCCTGGAGAACTGTCCAGTTTAAAAGTGGGCACTTCTCTGAGGTCTTAGAGCTGCCCCGCCCCTGCTGCATGCAATTTGCTACTTTCTTGCTTTTCTGGGAGGAATTTCCTCAAAGTTCTTGAATTAAAAACCCTCGTCCCTGGCGTGTCGCCCCCCCCCTTCCATCTCGGGATTGTTGAATGTTTTCTTAGAATGCCTGTCCTTTTCTATGTTGAGTCGTAAATCACCGCAGACCCTCTGAGAAGAAATGGCCACAGGGGCATCAGTGGAGAAAAAGGCACGGCCTTCACTTTTAGAGGCATGTGATGTTTTCTTTTTGGCTGCAGCAGCAATTTCAAAAACATTTGTAAAGGCGAAGAAATCAAGATGTTCAAAGGATACCTTTGTGAAAGTTCTAATGGAAGTGACGTGTTTGTTACAGGTGAAGTCTGTTAACACTGCACGATTAGTATGCTTAATTGGGACACATGGAAATGGACTTTATTGACCATTTATGCACGTATTCTAAGGGGAGGTAATGTAGAGGAGAGGAAGGGACATTGAATGAGGAATCACTAGAGTTCTGATTTTGGTTCTGCTGTTCACTTCAAAAGGTGAGACCTTGAAAGACTCTGAATGTTACCATGAAAGGTTGTTAAGAAGTTTTTTGCCCTTAGCCACGCCTCTTTCATATTTAAAAGTTGGGAAACGATGGCCTAGAGATGCATTTAGTTCTTCACATCCAGTGTTCCTTACCTGATCTGTAGGAGGCTGCATTACAAAATGGGTCATCTCGCTGTATCTTTTCTGGTTTGAATAGACAGTTTGACTGCTGGTGTCACTGTGCCAGTGTTTTTATCTCTTTAAAATAAAAAAATAATACATTGGAAACATTTTAGGGCAGGGATTTTGAAGCCCAGAGCAGTGCCTAAGCACAGGCTCTGAAGACTTGACCCGGAGCCATGCAACCTGAAAAGCCATACAAGCTGGGCACTTTCGTGTGACCCTGTTTACACATGTAGTTCTGCTGTGGATAGTGTAACGTAACATTATTTTGTGTTGTGTGTGTGTGTGTGTGTGTGTGTGTGTGTGAGAGAGAGAGAGAGAGAGAGAGAGAGAGAGAGAGAGAGAAGTGTATGCCTCAGTACTTGTTGATAGATTTCTGTTTGTACATTATCAACCATAAAAGTTGGAGAACCTGCTAATGGACTCAATATAATGCCATCTATATAGGTTAATATATAGTCAATATTGTTTCTTTAGATTTTTTTATAACTTACTATACCAGTTGTTGTGAACTGTAGTGAAAATATGTAAATGCTGTAGAAAAACAGCACATTTGTAGTTAATCATTTGGCCTTTCTTTATTAAAAAGAAAGTGTCTTAGTCCTTTTTTTTTTTTTTTGAGTAGGTCTAGAGAAAGTGGGCTTTAGGAATTTAAGTACTTAAGTTATGCAGTTGACCTTTCTGAGAATAATAAAGGCAATACAGTTTCTAAATTGATGAAAATAAAAGTGAGTTTGGTGGTGTGTAAACTTATTAAATGTATTTAATAATTATTTGAGAAATTTGGTGTTAGGAAAAAGGTTAAAGTGACTGTACCTAAAATGGGCTGTTTTATAATAAATAGTGGAAGAGAAAAGTGAAAGTAAAATTTCTCTTTTATATTGAATGATTTTTTTTATGATTGCAAATATGAACTATTTTTAAGAATGAATCAGATGCGAAAAGGTATAGTGGTGTCACATAGCATCCTTGTTCTTCATGCTGTTCATGTCATCCTCTTTTGAGGAACTCACTGGGTTACTGTCTTTTTAGTTTTTCTCTCTTTCTCTCTTTCTAGCACTGGGTACAGCCAGAAGCGCGGGAGGGGGAGAGAATTCACCAGAGCCAGAGCGGGGAGCAGAGCAGGCAGAAGGACCGAAGTACACTGCTGAGGGGAGCAGCGGGCGGCAGGAGAGGTCTGCGCGCCATGTGGGACCCTCCTCCAGTGGCCGGGGAGCAGCCGGGGATCGAACCGGCGCTGCAGAGGCTGCGGGCAGCTTCGCAACCCAGCACTCAACCACTGTGCCACTGGGGAGGCCCTGTCTTTTTAGTTTTTCTTTTCTTTAGTTGTTAACTGGTCTAATTGTGCTACACCCTCACTTGTAGAAGGCTTTGCTGTGGTTCAGCCATTTTCCTGCTACTTTCTTTTTTTTAAAGATTTATTTATGCATATGAGAACTGGGGTACAGGCCAGAGGTGCTGGGGATTAGGGGATTCACCAGAAACAGAGTGGGGAACAGAACAGACTGACTGACTGAAATACACTGCTGAGGGGAGCAGCGGGCGAAACAGGAGAGGTCTGCTGCGCCATGTGGGTAGCTCCCTGGCTGGGGTCGAACTCCTGCTGTAGTGGCTGGTGATAGCTTCATAGTGCTGACACTTAACCCCTTGTGTCACCGGGGAGGCCCCTTTTCCTGTTACTTTTATTGACTTTAATGACTTAGTAAATATCCTGCAGTTTCAGTTGATTAGCTTATTTGAACTGAACTGCCGAATGCTGACATCTCTAAGCTCTCCTCCCTTGTTGATTATCTACTGTCTTAAGTTTTAATGTGTATAGCAATCACCTGAATATCCAGCAAGCCTCCAGGTGATACCAACGCTGCTCTTCTGCCCAGACTGCAGACTACTGCTGTCCTATAGAAATATAATGGCAGTCACGTGTAATTTTAGTTTTTAGTACTCATGATAAAAAAAATGGAAAAAAAACTCAAGTGAAAGAAGTAATTTATTTTATCATATAATCAATATTAAATTTTTAATGAGATATTTTATTTTTTTTTCAGATTAAGTCTTTACACTTACAGCACAGCTCCATTTAGATCAGCCATGTTTCATGGCTTAATAGCCATGCTTAATAGCTGTTTTTGGCTAGTGGCTGGTAGTTGAACAGTACAGTTCTGGAGTCTGGAATCTAGACCAGTGCTTTTTTTGTAAGTGTATTTTCATTTAATCCCATCAGCAACTTTGGGAAATTGTTAGAAATGTATGTTTTGGGCACCCAGCTCATGCTTATTCATTAGGTTATCTGGAGTTTCATTAACTTGTGTTTTTAAAGCTGTAGGATATGACAAGAACATGTATATGTGATATTCTGGATGGGATCTCAGAACAGAAAAAGTTCATTAGGGAAAAACTAAGGAAATCTGAATAAGGTATGAATATTATTATGTATCAGTATTTTCACTGACTATGACAAATGTACCAGCCTGCTCTAAGATGTACCATCCTATTCTAAGATGTTAGTAGTAGGGGAAACTGTACAAAGTTATCTGGGAACTTTTTGTACTATTGTTGCAATAATTCTGTAAATCTATAACTCACCTAAAATATTTTTTTTAAAAAAAGATTTAAAAAAAGAACTGGGGTGTAGGCCAGAGGTGCAGGGGGTTGGAAGGTATGAGAGGATTCACCAGAGACAGAGTGGGGAGCAGAACAGGCCACTACTGAAATACACTGCTGAGGGGAGCAGCAGGTGAGACAGGAGAGGTCTGTTGTACCATATGTGGGTTACCTCCCTCACCAGGGATCACACTCAGGCCATATGTGGCTTACCTCCCTCGCCGGGGATCAAACTCAGGCCACGGCCGTGATAGTGCTGAGAGTAAAGTAAGTATTTTTAAAGTAACTTCAAGTAATTCCATTGTTCACTGAATTTCAGAATCAGTTATCTAGATCTTTAATAAGACCTAAGCTACTGGAGCTTGGGTGGATCATGCAGGATGGAGGCCTAGTACTAAGCCTGGCAGGACAATAATATTATTTTTATAAGAAGAGCTAAAATATAGAAAGCACTTAGCAGGTGCTACGCATTATAGCAAGTGCTTTACACATATTTACTCATTTAATTTCCCAGGATGTGGTATGTACTATTAATAAACTCCATTTAACAAATGGAAAAAACTAAGACTCACGGATTGACTTGTCTTAGGTCAGATTGCTAGCAAGAGGCAAAGACAGGAACTTTTGAGGGACTGATATCTGTTTGACCAGTTTATTTGTGATCATTTTTCTCTTTCACAATTTTGCTTCTTTGAGTGAGTTATGATTAGTTTGGATACTCTGTATCATCACATTTTTTCTGTTTCCTTCTTTCAAGGATGTTTTAAGGTTTGTATTGTTTTCTTTGTTTTACAGATAATCTAAAGTGCTCAGGGTCTGAGAACTGATAATTGGCAAATCCTAGCTTTGAATTTCTGGCCTCTGATCCTGTTTCTGTGCTATTTTCCTTTACCAAAGGAGAATTTAGGATACATTTTGAAGTTACAGTGAGATACTGAAAAGCTTGCTGAAAATTACCTGTATTTTGCTTTGTGTTAATTTAAAACATCAGTTTTATGAGGTGTAGTGTACATATTTTAAAATTTTAAAATGTACTAACACTCAGTAATAAAAAGAAGTGAACTATAGATACATATAACAATGTGGGTGAATCTTAAAAGCATTATTATAAGTGAAAAGTCCAGAAATAAAGCTACATTTTGTATGATTTGGGGTATTTTTTTTTTATTGCAACTTTGCTTCCTTTTTTAAAATCACAACTTTGTTTCCAAGTAAGCAATGACTAATGTGATGCTACCTACCTTTATAGTTCACTAAGTACTTTCCCACATTTTCCCCCATTCTCATAAGGACCTTTTGAGGTTTGTGTTGTTTCCAGGTTTACAGATGATGTACCACAATTTGTTTAGTGTTCACTGGTTGATAGGCCTTTTGTTGTTTCCAGTTTCTGGCTATTACAAATTAAAATTATTACAAATGTACATGTAAGGTATTTTCATGGACTTACGTTCTCATTTCTTTGGGTAAATAGCAAAACTTGCCAGATTATATGGTAAATGTATGTTTAATTTCATCAGAAACTTCTAGAATGTCTTACAAAGTGGCTGTACCATTTTGTATTCCCACCAGCAATGAATGAGAATTTCAGTTGATGTATTCTTAATATACAAAATGTGTGTGTGTGTGTGTACGTGCTTGTGTGTATTTGTGTGTGTCCATTTAAATAGGGGGAGTAGTGATATCTGGTGGTTTTAAAATGCAGTTTTATGGTTTTGTTTAACAGCTTTATGGAGGTATAACTGCTGTGTAATAAACTGCATGTTTTAAGTGAACAATATAATGAGTTTTGATGTGTATCAAGTTAATGAACATATCTCTAGCACCCCAAATTCCTTGAGCTTCTTTGTAAATCATTGTCCTTGTTCCCTGGTGACTATTAATCTGCGTTGTCACTATGGATTAATTTGTATTTTCTAGAATTTTATACAGATGGGTTCATATACTATGTAGTCATTTTTGTCAAAATTTTGTCAGCAAAATTTTGGAGATCCAGTTTCCTGTATCAGTAGTTCATTCATTTGTATTGCTGTGTGATAGCCCATTGTACAGATATACCACAATTAATTTAGTCATTCACCCACTGATGAATATTTGAGTGGTTTCCAATTCGTGGCTCTTATAAATAAAGTTGCTATATAGTTCATGTACAGGTCTTGTGTGGACATAGTTTTTCATTTCCTTTAGGTAAACATCTAAGAAATAGAATCTTTGGGTCATAGGGGAGAAATACATTTAAATTTTGGGTTTTTTTAAAGATTTATTTATGCATACAAGATCTGGGGTGCAGGTCAGAGGTGTGGGGTGGGGGTGTGTGTGTGAGAGAATTCACTGGAGACAGAGTGGGGAGCAGAACAGGTGGATCTACTGAAATGCACTGCTGAGGGAAGCAGTGGGTGAGACAGGAGAGGTCTGCTGCGCCATGTGGGTCACCTCCCTGGCCAGGGCTCAAACTCATTCTGCTGCAGTGCCTGCAGATAGCTTCATAGTGCTGAGACTTAACCCCTTGCGCCACCAGGGAGACCTCTAAATATTTTGAAGTTTTTAAGAACTTGCCAAACTTTCCCCAAGTGGTTGTATATCAATTTGTATCTGCCCAAGCAGTGTGTGAGAGTTGTAGTTGGAAGTTTTTAAAGTTTAAGCCATTTTAGTAGATGTATTGTGTCATTTATTATGGCCTTAATTTGCATTTCACTAATGACTAATGATGTTGGCATTTTTTTCAATGTCTTGTTTACCATTTGTAGATCTTTGGATAAGTGTGTATAATATCTGTTGTCCATATTTTTTTTTGGGTTATTTGTCTTACTGACTTTTATAGTTCTTTATATATTCTAGATATAAATTCTTTGTTGGAGATGAGTGTGTTCATGAAGTATATTGATCTTTAGCTATTTTTTTTCCCTTATAATAGCTTTGGTTTTGCTATGAGTATAATGCTGCTAGAATGAGTGAGGATTTTTCCCACTGTTTCAGTATACTTAAAGTGATTTGTGTAGAATTTGTATTGTTTCTTACATTTTTGGTAAAATTCACCAGGGAAACTATTTGGACCAGGTGTTTTCTTGTTGGAATGATTTTAAAGACAGATTCAGGGCCTCCCCGGTGGCGCAGCGGTTGAGCGCTGGGTTACGAAGCTGCCCGCGGCCTCTGCAGCGCCGGTTCGATCCCCGGCTGCTCCCCGGCCACCGGAGGAGGGTCCCACATGGCGCGCAGACCTCTCCTGCCGCCCGCTGCTCCCCTCAGCAGTGTACTTCGGTCCTTCTGCCTGCTCTGCTCCCCGCTCTGGCTCTGGTGAATTCTCTCACCCTCCCACGCTTCTGACTGTACCCAGTGCATGTATAAACAAAACAAAACAAACAAATAAATAAATAAATAAAAACATGCCTCTTTAAAAAAAAAAAAAAAAAAAAAAGACAGATTCAATTTATTTTTCAGACATTGAATTGTTGAGGTTACCTGTTTTTTCTTAAGCAAATTTGCATAGAAGAACTGGGGTATAGGCCAGAGATGCAGGGGATGAGAGCTTCACCTGAGACAGAATGGGGAGTAGAACTGAAATACACCACAAAGGGGAGCAGTTGATGAGACAAGAGCTGTCTGCTGTGCCATATGGGCTAGCTCCCTGGCTGGGGATTGATTCAGGATGTCTCAGTGGATCTTTGTGGTGTTAGTGCTGAGCCCCAAACCCCAGGTCACCACTGAGGCTCTGTAATAGTATTTTACCTTTTTTTTGATATCTATGGGATCTGTAGTTATGTCTCATTCCTGACATTGGTAATTTGTGTTTTGTTGATTTTGTTCCTGATAATTTTGGCTAAAGGGTTATCATTATTACTCATCTTAATGAGTAGCTTCTGGTATCGATTTCCTCTGTCATTTTTCTGTTTTCTCTTTTATTGATTTCTGCTCTGATCTATATCATGTTCTTTTTTTCTACTTTGGGTTTAATTTGTTCCTCTTTATATAGTTTGCTAGCGCACAATTTTGCATCATCCTTTTTTTCTTTCTAATATGGGCATTCAGTGCTATTGTTATAGGCCATGGCCCAAAAGGGGGGGTCCTTTACCCTCTTGGGAAAAAATTCACTGAAAGCTCTAGGTGTAATTGAATCAGGCAAGGTTTTACTAGAGACTCATATATGACAAACCAGTGCCAGAAAGGAGAAGTTAGCTTGGTTCCTCAAAGGGAGTTAGGGGGAGATATTTAAAGGGTAAGTCCATGAAGCAGAGGAGGAGAGCAGCAACCCCCACACAGACATGTGCAGATGGGTTATATTCTAACTGTGCATGCAGGTTCTCAGCCTTCTTTCTCCAGAAAGTTGTGAAATTATCATTAGTCAAGATCTAGTGCTTTTTTTTTGTCATGGCACCTCATGGCCAGTGTGATGGGCCAAATTATTTGGGCAGGACTTGCCAGTCCATAATTTAGTCCACCTATTCAAAAAGGATTTGAGGCAACTCATTCTTACCAGCTACCATGTCTTTTACCTAGACTGTTTCACTGTACATTTCCTCTAAACATTACTTCAGTTTGCAAATTTTGGAATGTCTTGTCTTCACTTTCATTTAGTTCAATTTTCTCATTGGATTTCTTGTTTGACCTCTGAGATGTGGAAGTATGCTGTTCAGATTTAAACAACACACTTGGAGTTCTGAAGATATCGTCTTCTTTATTTAAAATTTAATAAAGTAGTTATGTAGAAAACATTTTGTCTGATTTTAGTCCTTTTAAGTGTACTGAGATAGATTCATGATCCAGTATATAGTCCACAGAAAATATATGTTTATAGTAAACTACTGAAGTTGTACCACTTAGCATTCCCAGTGCACCATATGAGTGTTCCAGTTGTTGATATCTTTGTCAGCGCTTTGTATTGTTTTTGTCTTTTAAAAATAGCTTTATTAGGCCTTCCTGATGGTGCAAAAGGATAAGTGACAGCACTATGAAGCTATCGGCAGCCACTACAGCATGAGTTTGATCCCCGGCCAGGGAGCTAACTCACATGGTGCAGCAAACCTCTCCTGTCTCGCCCTCTGCTCCATTCAGCAGTGTATTTCAGTCAGTCTGCCTGTTCTGCTCCCCACTCTTTTTCTGGTGAATCCTTTCACTCCCTACACCTCTGGCCTGCACCCCAATTCTTGCATGCATACATAAATAAATCTTAAAGAAAAAAAGCAAAATAAAAACTTTTATTTGGTGTGTAGTGATTCTTATTTTGGTTTTAATTTATATTTTTGGAATATTAATGCTTGGTAAAATAGTTTAAATTTATAGATAAAAATGAAAAATCATGGAGTGCTTTCCTTTTTTTTCTAGTAGAGAACCCAAAGCTCTGAGGGTTTGGTTAGATTAGTAAGTCGTTCATTTGTCTGGGTGCTACATAAATACTAGTTTTCAGTTTTTTAAAAATTTGACTGTTTTCTTGCCTTTTAATAATTACTTTGAAAGAGGATCTATAAATGTGATGTTAGGATTTTAGCGACTTATGGTTTTTAGGTAGACAAATACAGGTTGACTTAAACTGTATTTTCTAGTGACTGCTTATTGTGGCAATATATACAATATAACATTTCATTTTATCCATATACCACATTTTGGTTAGCTAGTCATCCATCTCTATACACATTTGGTTTGCTTTCACCTTTTGACTATTGTGAGTAATGCTATGTGAACATGGGATACATATTATCTGTTTGAGTCCCTGATTTTAATTCTTTTGGATGTATACCCAGAAGTAGAATTGCTGGATCTTATGGTAATTTTATTTTTAATATTTTGAAAAACCACCACACTATTTTCCCCTGTGGCTGCAGCATTTTATTTTTCTACCATCAATGAACAAGAATTCCGGTAGTTGTTATTTCTGGGCTGTTATTGTTGGTTGTTTACAGTAGCCATCCAAATGGGTGTAAAGTTGTATCTCATTGTGGTTTTGATTTACATTTCCCATATGTTTAGCAATGTTAAATACCTTTTCGTGTGCTTATTGGCCTTTTGCATATCTTTGGAAAAATGTCTAGGAAAGTCATGTCTAGAATAACTTTTATCACAATGTCAGTTTGAAGTAGATTAGCATAATTTAAGCATTATAAAGTTTTTTTTTCTTTTTTAAAGTAAGTTACTAGTATCTCACTAGAACTTTGAAATGATGAGACTTTGATAATAGCTACACTTGTAGATATATTTGCCCATGATTTGTGGTTTGTATCTTTTCTTAGGGCATGAAATTTGGAAAATGTTTGAAAGTGATTGAATTAAGTGATTTTGAAGATTAAGAGGTTAATGTGTATAGCTTTGGAGGAATATATGAATTTGTTGGGGATGGGGGATGGTGCTTTAAAGCCTTGGGTAGCCAATGTAGTTATAAGGTGAATGAAGTTTTTCTTCTAAAATACATTATTAAAAGATTACAAGTCCTATTAAACTTTTTAAAGACCAAGGTTATGATCTTATTAATGCATGCCAAGTTGTACATGGACTAAGATCACAGGCATGGGTGCATTTCCAAAGAAAATCCAGGCATTGTTACTACAAGGGATCAGACAGGGTAGGATGCCACAGAAAAAAGATCAGACTCATATGCGCTGTAAAAAATGTTAAAAAATGTCACTTCCTGGTTTTTGTTTTTTGTTTTTTGATTACAGGATTCTTATTAAATTAAAATATAGGATTTAGGTGTTCAGAGTACAGAAGAAGCATAGAATCTCTTGATGTACATTTAAAAGATAGTAAAGAGAAAGCTGAAAAGTGTAGAAGTAGAACAATCATCATAGGATGACTTTAAAGGTTAACCTGGAGATATTGTCAGTACAGGTAGCTTTTTAGTTAAATAGAATCTGGAGGAAAAGGAAGTTATCCTGTTCACTCAAGAAACAATTCTTTTAGCTACTTAGACTTTTTACTAATTATGATTTGTTTTTTAACCTTAGGGGTTATCTTCTTGGTACCTACATTATTGCATTAAAACTCTTAGTGTGTACAAGTGGATCAGCGGGAATTAAATCCAATTCAATTTTTAGTGTTTTTTGCTCTGAAAGGACTTGATTAGGGCTGTTGACTGAATTTGAGAATTTTTTTTTTAATACAATAGGCCTCACACTTTCTGCTGCTGTACATATCAACTGGGACAGTAGTACATCTCCATATATAAGTGATTTAGAATGGACCAGTGAAAATAGAGAATCTTAGTAGTTTTTAAATAATTAAAAATTTTTGTTACTATTTTTTAAAAAATTTTGTGTTGAAGAACTGGAATGTAGGCCAGATGTATGGGGTTTGGGGTGGGTGAGGGAGATGAGAGGATTCATCAGAGGCAGAGTGGGGAGCAGAACAGGCGGATTTACTGAAATACACTGCTAAGGAGATCAGAGGGTAAGACAGGAGAGGTCTGCTGTGCAATATGTGGATTAGCTCCTTGGCCTGGGATCAAACTCAGGCCATAGCAGTGATAGCATTGAGACTTAATCCCTAGGCCACCAGGGAGGCCCTTTAAATAATTGTAATAAGTGCTTTGATGAGAATAACAGGTCTGTAAGCGTAGTGTTCACATTTAAGTAATGAAAGAGGGCCTCCCCAGGTGGTGCAGCGGTTGAGCGCTTGGTTGCGAGGCTGCCTGCGGCCTCTGCAGCGCCAGTTTGATCCCTGGCCACCGGTGAGGGCCCCACCAAAAATAAACAAATAAATAAATAATGAAAGACAACTGGATTTATTTAACCGTGGGACATAAAATGTAAGCTATGCTAATTTGAATATCATGCATGGGTGGTATTACATTTGACTATTACAAAGTGGTATTACAAAGACTATTGTCTCGTAATAATAATAATTTAACTCAAGTACTTAAAAAAATCCAAATGGGGGAGGAGAGAGGTTCACTGTGGCACTATAAGATGCTCCAGAGTTATTTTATTTCCTAGAAGCAGCTCTTTCTTGAAAGAGCCTTAGTTCTTTTTGGAGGATGGATTAGACACCAAATCTGGGTGCTCAGTGTGCTTGTTGCTCTAGGGTGTTTTTACTGACAGCGAGTAAATTGTGTGCGTGTGTGTGTGTGTGTGTACACATGTGTACAGTAAGTATACTGACTTATCTGTAATCTTTCTTTATGTAATCGGCTATGTCTGAGGTAAGATAAAAATGAATTTAGGGCCTCCCTGGTGGTACAATGGGTTAAGTCTCAGCACTATGAAACTATCCACCACTGCAGCTGGAGTTTGATCCCAGCCAGGTTGCTAACCCACATGGTGCAGCAGACCTCTCCTGTCTTGCAGGCTGCTTCCCTCAGCCATGTATTTCATTAGATCTGCCTGTTCTGCTCCCCACTCTGTCTCTGGTGAATCCTCTCAACCCCTCCTTTTCCCCCCAACCCTGTACCTCTGGCCTACACCCAGTTCTTGTATGCGTAAGTAAAAAAAAAACTTCAAAAAAAATTAAAAAAATGAGTTCATATTGATGTTTTCTTGTCTAACTTATTAGCACATGGGTCATTCTAGCCTTTACTCTTTGCATATGTATATAAATCCCACCCCCAACATTGAGAAGCCAAACTTCTACCATCCACATTTCCATTTACTTATTCAATTCCAGGATACATGTATAGGAATATTACAATTTACCTCCACAGGGAACTTTTATGTACTGGAACATAGTACACATGTGCAGTTCCATTATCTATGTTCTTATAGATCCCACTTATTTCCAAAATAAGATAGGCAGCATCTTCCCAATACCTCCAATCAGTGAGATTGTTCATGTATTTGTAACAGTGCTTTCTATCCTAGGATTTCCCTAAATGATTTTTTAAAATTTGCACTCACTGAAGCTTATGCTCTGTGTTGTAAGGATTAATGGATTTTGACAAGTGCATAATGCCTTATATCCACCATTACAGTACCATGCAAAATGTATTACTGATCTAAAAGAATCCCTGTGTTTCACCTGTAAAACTCTCTCTCCCCTCCTTCCCTTGGCAATTACTGTGATATAGTTTTGACTTTTCCAGAATGTCGTATCATTGAAGTCATTCAATGTTTGTGACATTTTTCAGACTACTTCTTTCACTTAGCAAAATATATCTAAGATTTGTTTGTGTCTTTTCATAGCTTAATACTGTATTTCTTTTTATCTCTCAATAATAGTGCATTGTATGTGAGTATCACAGTTTGTTTATCCTTTCTCCTATTGAAAGGCATTTTGATTACTTCTTGATTTTTGGCAGCTATAAAGAAAGCTGCTGTAAATGTTTGCATGCAGAACTTCTTGTGTACATAAATTTTCAGCTAATTTGGGTAAATACCTAGAGTGTGATTGCTAGGCTATATGGTAAAACCACATGTAGCTATGTAAGAAACTGCTAAACTGCTTTGCAGAATAGCTTGTAAGATTTCAGATTTGTATCAGCAGTGGATGAGAATTTTTCTTGCTCTCCATCCTCAGTAATGTTTGATATTGTCATTTTTCTTTGATTTTATCCACTTTAATGGGTGTGCAGTGAAATTCAAACCACATCACTGAAGGATACTGGAACCCAAACTTTAGGGTTCTGAAAGGGTTTTTAAATCTACATGCACAAAGGCAAAGAAAGCAGGCTCTCAATGTGAAAGATCTTTACCTGGTTTGCTTACAGCACACATGAGAGAGAAAGGATTTCAAATGAAAGATTGCCAGTCAAACTCCGAAAATTACTTGTCCCCTTGTGGAACAAGCCCAGCCCAGGCTCAGACCAAAGTGGGGTGGCTGAGGTCCAAAAACTTGGCCACAAGTCTAAGTTTCTGGCAGGGAACCACAAGAAATGGGTTGGGTAGATCCCAGAGAGCTGGTACAGAGAGAGAGATCCGAAATTCAAAATGTACCATATAATCCACCATAAGGTTAAGGAAACGGCTGCCATTGTCACGAAAAAGGATCAGGAGCAGCCTCTCCACATGTCTCTCACCCACATTTCTTTTCCAAGTGTCTCTTCCACATGTCTCTTCTCCATGTGTCTCCCCATTCCTCCTTCTACCTCAATTTGTTTATCCACCTGCCCAGCTGCCCCCATTCAGTATGGCATGCTGGGAATTGTAGTCCAGGGTGCCTGCATGTACGTAGGGGCAGGGGCAAAGGCCTCTATTCACTGCTCTGTGATATTCCTCCCTGTTTCATTTTGCAGTTCCCTAATATCTTGATGTTGAGCAAATTTTCATATGCTTATTTGCCATCTGTACATTTTCTTTCATGATGTGTCGTAAAGCTCCTTTTACCATTTAGAAAGTTTGGTTCTTTTCGTTGAGTCTTAAGAGTTCTTTATATATTTTGGATACAAGTCCTTAATCAGGTATGCGTTTTGCAAATAATTTCTTCTTGTCTGTGGTTTGTGTTTTCATTCTCTTCTATTCCCCTACCCTCTATTTTCATTCTCTAATAGTGGTGTCTTTCACAGAGAAGAAATTTTTAATTTAATTTAATTTAATTTTATTTTTTAATTTTTTTATTTTTTTTTATAGAGGCATGTTTTCTTTCTTTCTTTCTTTCTTTGTTTGTTTTGTTTATACATGCACTGGGTACAGTCAGAAGCGCGGGAGGGTGAGAGAATTCACCAGAGCCAGAGCGGGGAGCAGAACAGGCAGAAGGACCGAAGTACACTGCTGAGGGGAGCAGCGGGCGGCAGGAGAGGTCTGTGCGCCATGCGGGACCCTCCTCCGGTGGCTGGGAAGCAGCCGGGGATCGAACCGGCGCCGCAGAGGCCGCGGGCAGCTTCGCAACCCAGCGCTCAACCGCTGCGCCACCGGGGAGGCCCAGAAATTTTTAATTTTAGTAGAATCCTATTTAATTTTTTTTCATGGATTGTTCATTTCATGGTATATCTAAAAACTCATTGTTATCAGCAGGATCATTTTTCTTTTTAAATTGGAATATTTTCACCATTGTAATAATACAGGAAAATGTCATTAATTAATTCCACTCCAGTTCTAAGACTTCATGGTAGAAATTTTTCTAAAGCACCCTAAGCAAATGTCATTTTTGTTAAAGTAAGCTTGCTTCCCCAAATACATCCTTTGTTGTTTCCTCATTTTTGTTTCACATTTAAATCTTGGTTTTGAATTTCCTTTACTAGTTTACACTTGACTGTGTTCCCAGTGCTTTCCAGTTATCCGATTATTTCCTGTATCCTATATGCTATTTCTTTCTTTTTTTGCTATTTGTGGCCAGAATAGTTTATAGTATTAATCACTCAGTTTTCCTATTTTAGTTTTTCTTATATTGTATGCCTTTTTATTCTCAGAAAACAGGGGCCATATATTAGAAATAAAACTTTTAATGCCCTATAGTAGTTTCTGATTTCTTAACAAGGGTAAATGTTACAAAATTATTTGGGGAAATAATCTCTTAATGCTCGAATTGTTCTTTTCACTGTGCACACTGGATTTAATTGATTTCTTTAGAAGAAGGCTGTTTAGAGATTGTTAGTTTTAAATAAGTACTTTTAAAACTACTTGGAGGACTTCATGTCTAGAATCAGTGTTTAAATTATGATATCTTTAAGTTGGTTAACATATGTTTGAGGCTATAATAACATTGTTCCTGCTATTAGAATTGCTAAATACATTGTATAAATATGTATTGAACTTAAAGAAAAAGTTCATTGATTATAATACATTTACTTTAGTTCTCAAGATTTTGTTTACGTATTTACTTTTTTAGATAGACCTAATAAGGGCATCATGCTGAGAGATGTAGTTGATTAAAACAGATGTCCTGGGGGAGGAAGATAACATTCGCTGAGCTGTGTAATTTGTGGTAGGGAAGAAAAATTGGCAGACAGAAAGGAGGAGGCTATTAGATTTTAAAATATCATAATAGAAATTTCTGAATTTGACATGATGTAAGAAAAGTAAAAGATGTGTAAGTAGTTGATGTGTTTGTGTGTCTATGTGTATGTCTGTCTTGTTGAACATGATGAAGAGGACTGGCAAGAGGCATGAAAAGCCTTCCTGGGTATTTTTGAAACTGCAGAGAAACAGTGGTTCGTACTTAACTGTGACTATGCAAAACTTTATATATTCTAGTGATTGGAGTACTTGATGGTTGTGAGATGAATGACGGAGAAGTGTGGTGATGAATATAGAATATATTTCAGTTAGAGCAGTGTTGTGCTTCAAACAAGTGAAAATTAAAACTATATCTTTGTTTTAATACAGTTTATGGTTTAAACTAAAAATAGGTAGCTTAAAGTATGCACACATTTGCAGATAATTTTCACTTAGGTTTAAGTTTTTAGAGATACCCTATAACTATTTGAGTTTTCTTTGAATCCATAGTTGGTAATAAAAGCTTTTCTTTTTGATTTTATTGTAACTTTTCCCAGGCTTTGGGAATATAACCCATAATTCCTGCTCCCTGTCTTTCTAGAAGTTTGTAGTTTTAATAGTCTTAGGGGCTTCCCAGGTTTATTCCCCATTCCCGCCCCATATTAATTAGAAATTTATCTCAACCACTGTTCTCTTTGCATTGTACCCACTCTTGCTCATGTCATCTGCCTTTTCTGTATAGACGTTATGGCATCTAACTTGTCCAGAAAGATGTGGATCTTCCTTGTCTGACCAGTTCTCATTGACTTTAACTAAAACTTTAGCTTGGATGTTGAGCATAGTGAAACTGACTTCTTTATCTTTCTCCTTAGCTCCTCCCCCATATTTATCTTTGTAGTCACTGGGGAGTGTTGTCATAAAGTCTGGGAGTGAGAGACTTAACGTGGACTGGCCTTTAACCTATTGTTACTCCCCACCCCATAGTACCTCTCCTAGTAGTATGAAATCATATAGTTTACTTGTTATTCTTAGTACTTTTCTCCATTCCTGACCTGCTGTAACTGTCTACATGTTCCCTTACTTGTTCTGTATCTTCAGAGGTATTTCTAAGGGCTATTTTATTACTTCTTGGCAAGAAAAAAAAAAATCACCTGAGGAGATAAATATTTCAGTATGGAATTTTGAAAAGTTACAGCAAAAGACTTATGTAGGTAAAATTATTAAAGCACAATGATGCATTGTGTTTTATCACAGAGGTGCTACATGAATGTAAAGGGTGGATACTTAGGAGGGTAGAATTTCTATTTACTGTGAAGGGAAAGATCATGAAGATTTCGCAGGACTGGGGTAGGGCAGAGATAAGATAGGAAGTAGATTTTTCATAGATAAGTTTGAAGTATCTATTAGAACACCTAGGGATTTGGCTTATTGTGCCAAAATCTTGTTTAATCTAGAAGAATCTCCTTTCTGCTTTCATTGTTACGAAAATTTTTTAATAGTTCAAGTCTGCTGTTCAATAGTATGCCTTACATTCTGGATTTAATTAGCTTAATCATAAAGCATCAATGTGTTTTGATAAGAATACAGCATATGTGCAATTGTGTACATCTTGCTGCATCACATTAAGAGGCATGTATCATCATGGTCTCCCATTGTTGGTTATGATTAAGCTTATAACTCTCAGATCTCTCCATTGTAAAGGTGTATTTTCCTGTTTATAGTTAGTAGATAATATGTTAGGACTCCCAACAACTTTATTTTTTTAAAGATTTATTTATGCATACAAGAACGGGGGTGTAGGCAAGAGGTGTGGGGGGTGAGAGGATTCACTAGAGACAGAGTGGGGAGCAGAGCAGGTGGATCTACTGAAATACACTGCTGAGGGGAACAGTGGGCGAGACAGGAGAGGTCTGCTGCAGCGTATGGGTTGCAGCTCCCTGGCCTGGGATTGAACTCATACCACAGTGGCTGCTGATATCTTGATAGTGCTGACACTTAACCCCTTGTGCCACCAGAGAGGCTCCTCCCAACAACTTTTTTAAGATTAATTTATTTATGCATACAAGAACTGGGATACAGGCCAGAGATGCAGTGGGTGAGAGGATTCACCAGAGACAGAGTGGGAAATAGAACAGGCAGACTGACTGAAATATACTGCTGAGGGGAGCAGCAGGTGAGACAGGAGAGGTCTGCTGCACCTTTTGGGTGGTTCCCTGGCCGGCCATGCATTGAACTTGTGCTGCAAAGCCTGCGGATAGCTTCACAGTGCTGTCTGTGCTCAACCCTTTATGCCATCAGGGAGCCCCCTCCCAACAACTTTAACACTGATTTTCATTGTCTTTACCTACTTAATACCATAAATTTGAAAAAGTCTTGTCATTTTAGCAACTTTGCGAAAGTTGTTTCTCACATTATTAGAAGTTTTAAAAAAATAAAAATAAGCAGGAGAAATGAAGGTGAGACAGTGTGGAAGTGAAATGGGAGAGGATAGTGGTAGAGCATACCTTGTGTTTGTACATGTTTGGATACAACATGTGAGAACACAATTGTGAGAAATAAAATTGTACTGTGTTCCTCATAGGTATTATAAAAAGTTATGCTTTTAAAACTGAAAGCAGTATTATATTCTTAGCCTATAAGTGGTCCTAGTTAAATTTAATGCACTTTTTTTTTTATAGGTTTAAGTGTAATGCTGGATGTATATGTCTCCTTCTAAGGTAAGATTTTAATTTTTTTTGAAACACATTACTGTATTAAATTTATTATTCAAGTAATTTATCTAGAAAGTAAATTCTGGAAGTTGTATCACTTATTTATCACCTGGGTTTATTGAAGGCTTTTTATCTGTACAGAGAAGAATCTAGTGCTTGGGGGATTATTACTACAACTATAGGGTACAGTAATTTTATGTCCAGCACTTGGGTGCTGAGGAAAATTGGCAGGTTGTCATGGGAACTTGGGTAAACATTTCTCGTACAGCTCAGTATGTTGAATTGCTTAGATTGCCTTCAGATCCTTGAGCTGAGTGTTATGACTTAGGGCTTAACACTTAGGGCTGTTGTAACAGTGCTACAAACTGGGGTGACTTGCAGAAATTTATTCTCACACAGCTCTGCAGATGTCCAAAATAAAGATTATTAGCAGTGTTGTTGCTCTTTCTGAAAATCTAGGGGAGAATCCTTCCTTGCCTCTTCCTAGTTTCTTGTGGGTGCTGGCGGTCCTTGGTATTCCCTGACTTGCAGCTGCCATACTCACATTTCCATTTCTGCCTCTGTCTTAATGTGCTCTCTTCCTCTGTTTTTTTTCCCTCACTTTATCATCAAATCTCCCGTCTTTATAAAGACACCATTCATTGGCTTTCTGGCCCACCCTAATCAAGTATGATCTCACCTCAAATTGACTACATATGCAAATACTCTGTTCCCAAACAAGGTCACATTCACAGGTCCTGGGGTTAGAACTTAACACACTTTTTCAGGCAACTTAATTCATCTCCCAGTAACCACTTTCGTACTTATGTTGTAGCAGTATTTGGATGTTATGATTATTTTGAGGCTTGAATGCAATGTTCTATGAGGTACTAAAGCTAAACTTGTATAACCTGTATACCTTTAAGAAGAGTTCATTGATGCCCTTGATCATTTAAAAAAAAAAAAATTATTGAAATTCAAGGACATTGAAATTCAGCTCTAACTTGAAAGGGATCATAAATATGGGATACAGTGAACCTAGCTGAATGCCCAGACCTTGGTAAGTGCCTACTACATGTTGGTTATTATTAGTGAACTTTTCTAAGAAAGTGAAAGAATCTTGAGATAGTCGTGGAAAAAAGGAAAGTTCATGTCACCTCTTATTTTTGATAGCATTGTGTCTGTTGGAGTTATAGTCATTGGTTTTGTTTTGGTCATAAATGACTGAAAAGATGTAGATTATGGTTAAAATGAGAGTGTTTTTAATGTAGGACAATCTGTATGATATTAGACACATGTTTACATTCCAGGGTTTGGGATTTTGAATGGTTCGTATTAAATGTGTTTGTGAATAAATACTAAAAAGTCCAGACTATGTTAACTTTTTTTTCATTCTCTTCCTTCATTTAAATAAAAATAGCTGTATCAGTCCAATAAGCCATAATGTGGCATACCATCCTTTTTGAGAGGTGAATATTATTGAATAAAAATGGCTGACAGAAGTGGGAAGATTCTTCCAGGACAAGTGTATATTGAAGTGGAATATGATTATGAATATGAAGCAAAAGACAGAAAAATTGTGATAAAACAAGGGGAACGCTATATCTTGGTGAAAAAGACCAATGATGACTGGTGGCAAGTCAAACCAGATGAGAATTCCAAAGCGTTTTATGTGCCAGCCCAGTATGTTAAAGAGGTCACCCGCAAAGCTCTAATGCCACCTGTTAAGCAGGCATTTGGACTGTCAAGTAATTCTATGAAAATGATGCAGAGTCTACATCTTCAGAGATCAACAGAAAATGTGAACAAATTGCCTGAGCTTTCAAGTTTTGGAAAGCCATCGTCATCTCTTCAAGGAACAGGTCTTATTCGTGATGCCAATCAGAATTTTGGACCCAATTATATTCCAGGTCAGACTCTCAACCTGAGTCTGGACCTGACCCATAATAATGGAAAGTTTAATAGTGATTCACATTCGCCTAAAGTTGCAAGCCAGAATAGGACACGCTTATTTGGTCACTTTCCTGGTCCTGAGTTCTTAGACATAGAGAAAACTAGCTTCTCCCAGGAACAATCTTGTGATTCAGCAGGTGAAAGTTCAGAAAGAATACACCAGGATTCGGAATCTGGAGATGAACTTAGCAGCAGCTCTACTGAACAGATAAGGGTAAGATTGAAAAATGGAATGATGAAACACTTGTACCAACTTAATAAAAATATTAATTATCGATTTTATTTTAATGAAAATCTCTATAAAAGTTAAGATTTTTTTTGTATTCAGAATACATGTGTTCTATCCTGATTTAAAGAGATGGAGACTATGAAATTACTTGTGTTCATAAAGGTTCACATTATGGTTTCCAAAATTCTCTTGTACCACTTTAGGACAACTTTAAGCGTGGATTGTTTTTTTTCCTCTCTGTTGATGATGCATAAAGTAGAAAGGATTTACTTAATTTACTCATTGGTAATTTTTTCTTTTTACTCAGTTTGTTTTTACATGTATTCATTTTGACTTGTATCTTCAGATAATAATGGAGATATGAGGAAAGATGTCATTAGAATTTTAATTGCTAACTATTGTTTTTTGAAACTTATTTATTAACCTTGAATATTAAAAAATAATGTATACATATATATGTATATCTAGCATGCAAAACGTTTACCTCCTTTCATGCATGTTTGTGTCTTAAGTGCTTAAGTGTCCATACTTGCTTGCATTGAATGTTAGCTCGGAAAAAATTTAATGTGTCAAAAAAAATTTAATGAGTCTGTGATTTGATTTCTTTTTTTCAATACCTAATTTTATTGAGATTAATTTATCCCATTTTGTAAGTAAAGTGATTTTAAAAGTACATGTGTGAAACTGAAACTTGAAATTTGGAAAAGTCAATTTTAAAAGGATAGATATAATTTTTTTTGTCTAAAGCTTTGTTTTAAGATTTATTCATCAAGTTGAGTCAGTGAATAATTGTGAGGCTGCTCTTAGGTGTGATCTTATTGTAATAGAAATAGTATTTTTTTTTTCTGGAGTTTGTCATTTTTCTTGTGATGTTTTGAATTGAAATAGGAAAAAGGGAACGATCTCTAGAAACACTTCTGTGACTTGAGATTAAGACAGACATGAAGTAGTTTATTTTTCTGACTTTAGCAGGGTTTCTTTTCCCCAGTGTTTATGTGATACTGTAACATAGAATATACATAGTTTTCTTGAAATTTAAAAAAAAAAATTATTTTTGCATAGAAGAACTGGGGCGTAGGCCAGTGGTGGGGGGAGAGAGAGTGGGGAGCAGTATAGGAAGATCTACTGAAATACACTGCTAAAGGGAGCAGCAGGTGAGACAGGAGAGGTCTGTGTGCCATACGTGTGTTAGCTCCCTGGCCAGGATCGAACTTGGGCCTTTAATGTGATATCGCTGAGACTTAACCCCTATGCCACCAGAGAGGCCCTTGGAATTATTCTGTATACTGAACTGTTGGGACTTTGGAAATACACATGTTTTCTTCCATCCATCCATCACCATAACTGGTAGATTTCACTCTTCAAATCGCATTTTGTATTTAGGGATACCAGCAGTCCTATGTTCTCTTCATTATGGTCATCTTAAATTCATTGCGATGAGGGTCATGGCTTCATATCTCTCTTGGCTCCTTAATACTGAAAATTCTATAAGGTTTCTCTAGCCAGTCCTCTTCCTAACTTCTCATGGCAACTGTTTCAAACCTTTCCCATTTTCTTCAGTTATCTGATTCAGTTGCTTTTCCCTTGCTCTTTTATCAGTTAACCTTGCCTTCTATTTCACAGCAAAAATAAAAACTAGGGGATGGAAACTACTTCAGCATGGGGAGTTAAAAGTATAGTTAAAAGTGTTGACTTTAGATTTGAATGTAGTTCCCTATCACTTACCAACTGTATGATAATTGGGGCAAATTACTGAATTTTTGTGTGTCTCAGTTTCCTCATCTTAAAAGGGGATCCTGGTTTTTGAGGGTTAAGTGGATTACTATATGTAATTACTATATGCTTACCAAACTTAGTGGCTTAATTATTGTAATTACTATATGCTTACCAAACTTAGTGGTTTAAAATAGTAAACCTTTGGGCCTCCCTGATGACGCAGGGGTTAAAGTCTAAGCACTATCAAGCTATCTATCACCAGGCACTTCAGCTTGAGTTTGATCCCTGGCCAGGCCAGGGAGTTAACCCAAGGGCATAGCAGACCTCTCCTGTCTCACCTGCTGCTCCCATTCTGGTCTATTTCAGTAGATCTGCCTGTTCTGCACCCCACTCTGTCTCTGGTGCATCTTCCTACCCCCTGCCCCCGCACCTCTGGCCTGCACCCCAGTTCTTACATGCGTAAATAAATAAAAATTAATCTTTAAAAAAAGTAAACCTTTATTACCTCACAGTTTAAATCAGTAATTCAGAAGTAGCTTATTCTAAAGTTGTATGGTTCTAAAGGCTTAAGGTCTCTCATGAGGTGGCAGTCTTAATAAAGACTGGACTGGGTTGAAGTAGCTCCTTCTAAGATGCCTCACTTTGTGCTAGCAGTATCTCTTCACTGCTGCTTGAACATTATGACTATCTTTCCCCCAGAAAGGATTATCCAAGAGAGAACAAGGTGGAAGCTGCATTGTTTTCTGAATCTTGGAAGTCACACAGTTATATCCAGTCAATTATACAATTCAGCCCTGTTCTTTGTGGAGGAGACAAACCAGGAGTGTGAATCTCAGGATATGAAGTTCATTGGGGGCCTTGTTAGGTGCTGGAGGTCATGAAACCTGTAGTTATTTGTACACCTCTGTAACCAACCTTGTGCCCATTCCCAGTCAATATCTACATACCCAACCCCAATGTCTCTGCTAGGGATTTTCATTTTTCTGAGTTACATTACCATTGATTAGTGTTCTTTAATTACATTTTTCATTTTGAGATGATTATAGATTCATAAGCATTTATAAGAAATAATACCTCCAGTAGTAACATCTTAAAAACACTATACTGTGTCACATTAGGATATTGACATTGGTACAGATAAGATATTGAACATTTCCATCACCACAGGTATCCCATATATTGCCCATTTTTGTTGATTTTATGTTGCCCTTTTATAGCCACACCCACTTCCACCCACTTCCACCCCTCTCTCCCTTCTTAACCCCTGGCCCCAATAATATGGTCTCTATTTCTATAATTATGCCATTTCAAGAATGTTAAATGTTAAATAACTGGAACCATATGCTAATAACCTTTTGGGATTGACTTTTTCATTCAGCATAATTATCAATATTTTGATCCAGATTGTATGTGTGTCATTATTTACTTTTTTGTTGTTGACTGGTATTTTGTGGTACACTGTACCATAGTTTATTTTTCCAGTCGCTGGTGGTGAAGATTACCTAGGATTCCTTTTGTTGACTTGCATACACCTCTCTCTCTCTCTCTCTCTCTCTCTCTCTCTCTGTGTTTGTGTATAAACACATAGAAATATTTCTGCACCAGGTTTTTGTGTGTGTGTGTGTGTGTGTGTGTCTACATAGCTCTTTTTTTCTTTGCCATAAATACCCAGGAATTTACAGTAGGTCTTGAAACATGTTTTGTTCCAACGCCCTTTCATTATAATGTTGGTGAGAAGAAAGAAATACATACTGATGTTGAAGGGTACGTTATTTAAGGACTTGGATTTATTATACTTTTTTTTTGATTTAAAGTCGCAGTTTCTAAGAATATCAACCTTAAGTGAGGACATACTATAATAGCTAATAGCATGATAGTTGAATGTTAAGTTTTTTAAGAAACTACCAAACTGTTTTCCAATGGTTGTGCTATTTCAGATTTCTACCAGCAGTGTATGTGATTCATTTTGTCAGCATACTTAACATTTGGTGTCACTATTTTTTATCTTAGCCACTGATAAGTTTGTAATGCTATTTTGTGACTTTTAATGTGCATTTCCCTAATGACTAAAGCTGTTGAACATCTTTTTATGTGCTTATTTGCCATCAATATATCCTTTTAATTGAAATATCTCTTCATGTCTTTTGACCATTTTCTAATTGGACTAGTTGTTTTTCTATTGTTGAATTGGGGCAATTTTTTATATAATCTAGGTTGTGAGTTGTGTACTACTCAATTGTCAAATATATGGTTTGCATATATTTTCTCCCAAGGTGTAGCTTTTTGTTTTCTCAATAGGTTCTTTTGTAGAACAGACATTTTTAATTTTGTTGATGTCCAGCTTAGTAATTTTTCTTTTATGGATCTTGCTTTTGTGTCAAGTCTAAGAACTTGTATAACCGTATTAGTCAGGGATCTCTGGAGAAATAGAAGTAATTTAGTTAGTTCTTACACTCATTCAGAGAGGAATATTTATTTAAGGAATTAGCTCATGTGATTATAGAGTTTGGTAAGTCCAAAATCAGCAGTTTGGGATGGTACATCAGAGACCCAAGGAAAAGACAGTGTTGAAATTCAGATATGAAGGTTGTCTGCTGACAGAATTTATTCTTTTTGGGGAGAGGTCAGTCTTTTGTTCTACTCTGTTCTTCAGTTGATTGGTTGAGGTGCACCCACATTGAGGGGAGTGGTCTGATTTACTCAAAAGTTCACTGATTTAGATCTTAATCACACCCCAAAACAACCTCACAGAAACATCAGTAATAGTGTTCCAACAACTCTCTGGCCCAGCCAAGCTGATATACAAAACTAATGATCACAGTAGGTGAAATCCTAAATACTACCTCATATTTTTCTAAAAAAGTTAATAGCTTTGCAGTTTACATTTAAATCTGTTATCCATTTTGAGTTTAACTTTTGTATCTGCTGTGAGATTACATAAAGATTCCTTTCTTCTTTTTCTATGGATATCTTACTATAATATCGTTTGTTGAAAAGTAGCTTTTGTTCAATAAATTGCTTTTAATGCCTCTGTAAAAAATCAAATGGCCGTATTTGCATGAAATTATTTTTGTGTCCTTGATTCTATTTCATTTATTTATTTGTCCTTCCTCTAAGACCAACATCTTTGATTACTCTAGCTATAAAATAATTCTTGCAGTTGGGTAGACTGATTCATCCCACTATTGTCCTTTTTCAAAATTGTTTTAGCTATTGTAGAGTGCTGAATAATACACTACCATCCCTGAGCATGTAAATGTTACTTTTTTTTGGGAAGGAGGGCTTTGCAGATATGATTAGATAAAGGATTTTGATATTTTGATATGAGGAGATCATCCTGGATCCTACATGCAATCACAAATGTCCTTATAGGAGCTAGGCAGAAACACCACACACATAGGAGGCGGCTATGTGAGGAGGGATCAGAGAGAGAGATTCGAAGATTCAGGTCTTGAAGATAGGAGTGATTGGGCACAGTGGAATACAACTGTATCAACTGGAATATAATAATGTGTAATTCTTTATATTTTTAGTTTTACAGACTGCATTGGTTTTTCAAAGTTTCTTGGATTAATGCTGATTTAGTGAAATTGTTTCATTTGTAACAGAGTTTTTTTTTTTTTCTTCTTTCTTTACATATTCTGCATTCCATTCTGGGGTTCTTTGCCCTACTTTAAATTTATAAATTAAAAAAAAAAAAAGCCTCTGTTGATGTTTGCTCTTTGTGCTGTGAAGTTTAGTGTGTTTTGACAGTTACAGTAATAGTTTCATGACCCTTGTCCCCTTTACCAATACACCTTTCCTCTTTCCTCAAACCCTTGACAACCACTCATTCATTTACTTTCTCTGTAGTTTTGTCTTTTACAGAATGTGTTTTAATTTGAATAATAGAGTTGATAGCCTTTTCAGGTTGGCTTCTTTCAGTTAACAATATGTAATTTAAATTCATCCATGCCTTTTCAGGACTTGCTGGCTCATATCTTTTGTTGCTGAATTGTCCATTGTAGGGATGTACCATAATTTGTTTATCCATTCATCTGTTGAAGGACATCTTGGTTATTTTGATTTTTTGGCAATTCTGAATAAAACTGCTGTAACTGTTCACGTGCAGGTTTTTGTGTTTACATACATTTCAGATAAGTTGAGTAAATATGTGAGAACTGTTGGATAGTACCTTGGGTAAGAACCTAGATTTCTGAGGGGTGGTAAGGTGAGATTGTATTTACCTTTGTAAGAAACTGTCAGACTGTCTTTCATAGTGGCTATACCATTTTGTATTCCAGTTAGTAATGAATAAAAGTTTCTGTTCCTCATCTTTACTGGCTTTTTGATATTGTTGTTTTTTTTTGATTTTAGCCATTTGCCTAGATATGTAGTATCCAATTGTTATTTTAATTTGCATTCCCCAAATATAAATGATACTGAATATCATTTTATATGCTTATTTTAACCAGTTTTGTGTCTTCTTTTGTGAAGTGTCTAGATCATTTGCTCATTTTAATTTATTTTAAAGATTCATTTTTATTTATTCATATAAGAACTGGGGTACAGGCCAGAGGTATGAGGGGTGAGAGGATTCACCAGAGAGAGAATGGGAAGCAGAACATGCAGATCTACTGAAATGCGCTGCTGAGGGCAACAGTGGGCGAGACAGGAGAGGTCTGCTCTGCCATGTGGCTGAGCTCCTGGGTTGGAGATTGAACCCATGCAGTGGATGCTGATAGCTTGATTATGCTGAGACTTAACCTCTTGTGCTACCAGGAGAGACCCGTTTGCTCCTTTTAAAATTGGGTTTATTTTCTTACTGAGTTCCTTGTATGTTTTGGATACAAATCCCTTACCAGATACATATTTTATAAGTACTTTTTCACAGCCAGTGGCTTATGTTTTCATTCTTTTAACAAGGGCTTTCATCGAGCAAAAGTTTTTAATTTTAAAAAAGTCCAAAACTTGGGCCTCCCCTGGTGGCGCAGTGGTTGAGCGCTGGGCTGCGAAGCTGCCCGCAGCCTCTGCAGCACTGATTCATCCCCGGCCTCCGGCGAGGGTCCCACATGACGCGACAGACCTCTCCTGCCATGCCCGCTGCTCCCCTCAGCAATGTATTTCATCAGTCTGCCTATTCTGTTCCCTGCTCTGGCTCTGGTGAATTCTCTCACCCTCTCAAGCTTCTGACTGTACCCAGTGCTTGTATAAATACATAAATAAATCTTTAAAAAAAAAAAGTCCAAAACTTTATTAATGAATCTTACTTATGCTAGTGTCTAAAAATTCACTACCAAACCCAAGGTCACTTAGATTTTCTCTTTGTTTTCATTCTGGAGTTTTTATAGTTTTACTTGTTATATTTGGGTCTTTGATCCATTTTCAGTTAATTTTGTCAAAGTGTTAGGTTCATTTTTTTTTCATATATACGCCCTGTAGTTCCTCATGGTATATGGAAAAAGGGCCTCCCTTTCTTCATTGAATTTCGTTTTGTTTTTTGGTCAGTGGATTATTTATGTGGGTATGATATGGGGCTGTCTTGAACAAACAAAACTGAGGGAATCCAGTACCACCAGATACAAGAAGTCCTAACACTGTGGATGGCCAAATTGATCTATAGACTGAGGACAATCCCCATCAGAATCCCAGCATGTTTCTTTGTCGAAAATGACAAGCTGGTGGCACAAGGGTTTAAGACACAACCTATGAAGCTATCCTCAACCACTGAAGCATGAGTTTGATCCCCGGCCAGGGAGATAGCCACATGGCACAACAGACCTCTCCTGTCTTGCCCACTGCTCCCCTCAGCAGTGTATTTCAGTCAGTGTGCCTGTTCTGTTCCCCACTCTGTCTCTGGTGGATCCTCTCACCCCCCACGCCTCTGGCCTGTGCCCCAGTTCTTGTATGCATAAATAAATTAATCTTTAAAAAAAAACTTTATATGGAATTGTAAAGGTGACAATAAACATTTGAGAAATAGGAGGAATAACATTTTCTACTTTTGAAACTTAATGTAGAGTAACGGTAATCAAGTAATAGTTATTTTAATTTCCCTGTCTGATAATTCCAACATCTGCACCGTATCTCAGTTTGAATCTGATGCTTGCTTTATCTATGCAGACTGCTTTTCTTGCCTTTTGCCGTGGCTTGTATATTTTTGTTGAAAGCTAGGCATGTTGACCGAATAGTAGGAACTGAATAGGTCTGTAGAGTGAGGTATTAGGTTAATCTGGCTAGAAATTAGACTTCGTTTAATGATTGCTGTAGTTGTGGTTACTAGAGACTTCCCTCATTACTTGGCCAGCATGACCTGTGCTAACATCTGACTCTTTGCTAGTCCTTTATGTGGGATCTTTTTACTGTTTGTTGGTAACTCTTCTGTTTCCTTCCCTGCCTTCTCCGACACTACCCTGGTGTGCGGTTTGGGATGATTGTTAATAGCCTGGCTATTAAGGAAATACAGATTCCCTGCTCCCTACTGCTGGTCATATATGGGTAGGAAGAATGGTTTTTTTTTTTTCTTCTCTGTGGTAGCTGGCTGGAGCAAAGTGGTTACATGTATAGGTTTTCAGTTTTGCTACATTTCCCCCTTTTTTGGTCTGTGCCTGTTGGTGTTTTGAGTTGCTGACTTCCCTTTTTCAAGTCTGGGATATATGAAGCTAAAAGTAAACCTAGGGAACACACCATCATATTGTTCATTGAGTTCTGAGGTCACTAGTTGGACTCTACCTTTCAGAGTCTTACGTTTGGTTTATATTTTACATCCATCATTTTTATTTGTGTTTGGTGTGTGGAATTGGGAAAAGTACATTTACTCTTTGTTCCCTGTCTTGTTAGTCTTTATTTCTATGGTATTCTTCTCATCATAAACTTCCATTGCACCCTGTACTTTTCCTTTGTTGTACTCATCACATTGATGATTGTTTTGTTCCAGGGCATGCTAGTACCATATCTTGTTTATTCTGTACATCAAGTCCTTAGTAAGTACCTGGTAATAGTTGATGTGCTATGGAATTCTGACCAGTGTTCAGCCACAAGTAAATAAATGATAGTCAAAGGATTTAGGAGGGCCTCCCCTGGTGGCACAGCGGTTGAGCGCTGGGCTGCGAAGCTGCCCACAGCCTCTGCAGCGCCGGTTCCATCCCCGGCTGCCAGCAAGGGTCCCTCATGGCGCGCAGACCTCTCCTGCTGCCCGCTGCTCCCCTTAGCAGCGTATTTCGTCACTCTGCCTGTTCTGCTTCTGGCTCTGGTAAATTCTCTCACCCTCCCCACTTCTGACTGTAACCTAGTGCTTGTATAAATAAATAAATAAATCTTTAAAAAAAAAATAAATTTCAGAGGTATCATGCCTCTGAAATAATAAAAAACCAAAAGAAACAAACAAAAAAAAAACAAAGGATTTAAGAAAACCTAGATTAATGTCCCATCAAAGATTCATATTTCTGTTTGAAAACCAATGATCTAGCAGTTCTGTAACTCTTGATTCAACATAGACTTTAAAAAAAAAAAAAAATTATTTATTTATTTATTCATACAAGCACTGAGTACAGTCAGAAGCGCGGGAGGGTGAGAGAATTCACCAGAGCCAGAGTGGGGAGCAGAGCAGGCAGAAGGACCGAAGTACACTGCTAAGGGGAGCAGTGGGCGGCAGGAGAGGTCTGCGCGCCATGTGGGACCCTCCTCTGGTGGCCGGGGAGCAGCCGGGGATCAAACCAGCGCTGCAGAGGCCGCAGGCAGCTTCGCAACCCAGCGCTCAACCACTGCGCCACCGGGGAGGCCCTCAACATGGACTTTAATGAAGAATGTTTTTAGAGAGATGGAGTTGGTGGTTGAAAGTTATAATGCACTATAGAGATTATAAAATTTGAGTCAAAAAATCATAAAATTCAACTGGGCCCCTCATTTCAAATTTCAAGCCAATGGTTGATATGAAGATAAAACTTTGAAAATCAATATGATATGTTAGTTCAGAGTTCCAAACCTTGAACTGTATAAAAATCATATGCTTTGATCATGATGTTCTATGTTCCCCTCATGATCTCATTAATGTTCCTTTAACAGATGTGTTTTTCTCAGTCTTGGGTATCAGATGTCTTAGTTCCCCATAGTTAAAAAGAGTTATCTAAAAGTAGAGAGTAGACAGTATGGAGGGTGATCTGGTTTACTCAAAATCTAACAACTTAAAAGAGTCAAGAATAAGCTTTTTTTTTTTTTTAAAAGATTTATTTTATTTTATACAATATCCAGGGTACAGGCCAGATACACGGGAGGATGAGAGGATTCACCAGAGACAGAGTGGGGAACAGAACAGGCAGACTGATGAAATACACTGCTGAGAGGAGCAGAGGGTGAGACAGGAGAGGTCTGCCACGCCATGTGGGACCCTCGCCAGCCGGCCGGGATCAAACCGGTGCTGCAGAGGCTATGGACAGCTTTGTAGCGCGCTCAACCACCTGCGCCATCAGGGGAGGCCCAAGAATAAGTTTTTTAATTTGACTTTATTTGATTGACTGCAACATATTCAGAAAGTCACAAAACTCTTAGCTTGATGAAAATCATAAATCCTTTTCCCAAGAAATGAATTAAATTTTGTAAAAATCCAAGGTATCCAAAGTATTCGTAAATTGAATGTTTTGAATAAAGTAATTATGTAATAAAAATTGATAAAAATTCTTTAAGGGAATTTATAGTCTAGGTAGATGGAAATTTGGGAGAGGAGCTAGCTAGATCTACTTGGAATCACATTGGGTCAAACATGGAGTCAAAATTGAATGGTTTAGGATGACTGTCTGACATACCTTCTATTCTCTAGGAAAAGAATCATGGTTATATTTATGGGGGCCTTTTTTCAGAAACTATGGATAGTAGAAAGCAAATATTTTATTATCTATCACTGGCTTCCTTCTAGGACCAGTTTCTTTGCTTTCTTTATTTTAACATAGATCTTTTTATCAGACCCCTCTTTCTTAATTGGTTTTGACCTTTTTTAAAGATCTGGAGAAAGCCGTAGACCATCCATTTTTATATAGGAAAGTGTCTATATAAATTCATACTTGCACTTTTGACTCACAGTCCACGTAAAACAACTCTTATGATCACCTCTCATCCACTTTGTTGACCCTTATGTTTTCCTTTTCTAAGACAAGATGGCTTCCTTTTTGCTTTCTGAACTCTACCTGTCCTTCTACCTCATGACTCCTGAAGCATTTGACTTTTTTTTTTTTTTTCTTTCATCCCTGGGTATTAGGCCAGAAATTAGTTGTAAGTAACCGAAACCCAACTATGACTAGTTTTGGCAAAAATGGCGTTTATTTAGCTCACCATTAGGGGTGATTAGGACTGTGTTCACTGTGTTCAAATCCCTTTTATCTTTTATCTCTGATTCTTTCTCCATGATTCTATCATTCTTCCAAACAGATTTCTTCCACATGTCTGTAAACAAATTGCTGGCAATGCAAGGATCATATCCTTAAATTTTCTGTTAGATACCTGTTTTTCTTTCCTTAGTTTTTTTTTTTTTTTTTTTTTTTTTTAATGGGTATAATATTTTCTATTTATTGTGACTGTTTCAAGTAACAAAAACTGTTCCTAGAAACACCTTTTTTTTTTTAATATTAAATTTTATTTTTATATTCCCCCATACAATTGCAAACGCCCCATTCTGACCCCAATCCTTCCCCTCCCGCCCCCCACCCCCAAAAAAGTGTCTCTGGTTCATAGTGTTTTTGTTGATTTTGATTTTCACTTTCTTATATTCATTTTCCTGGTCCCTTATTTAAGTTTTCTAGATTCCTGCTATGAGTGAGACCATCCGGTATTTTTCTTTTTCTTTTTGGCTTATTTCGCTGAGCATGATCCCTTCCAGTGCCATCCATGTTGCTGCAAATTGCATGTGTTTATCTTTTTTGAATGCTGAGTAATATTCCATGGTATATATGTACCACATCTTCTTGATCCAGTCATCTATTTTTGGGCATTTGGGTTGTTTCCAAAGCTTAGCTATTGTAAACAGTGCTGCTTCTTTCCTTAGTTTTAATTCAGGAAATTTTGCAGAAGGAATTTGAATTGGCTTGGGATAGCCTGATAATTATGGCCAGGGGTATGATTGGACCTTACCCAAACTGCATAGTTCGAATGCATATCATACCAGGGGTATGATTGGGCCTTACCCAAACCGCATAGTTTGAGGAAAAATAGTTCCCCAAAAGAAGTCATAGACAGACTGTTCCCAGAATAAGGTGGGGGAGAGGTGCCAGACAGACAAAACTAATAGTTGTTTACTATATCGTCTTTTTCTGACATTGAGTGTCTAGGTTTTCCCACATTGTGCTATTTCATACAGGTCAATCATTGACACCAATTACTATGAAGACCAGGGAAAGAGTTGGCAAAGATGGAGTCCCCAGACTTATTCTAGCTCAGCATGGGAAGTTTTGGAGATCTGGATTTCAAATAGAGAGGTCTGTGTGCTCTAAAATATGAAGAAAGCAGTCCCTTTTAATGGAGAATTGGTGCATGTTCTGTTCTCTTCAGACTGTAGTCTTTCCAGCTAAACATTGTATCTTACCTTTTTTTTTTAAAGAGTTATACCTTTTTTTATTGTAAGATTTTAATTTACATAGAAGAACTGGGGTGTAGGCCAGAGGTGTGGAGGGTGAGAGGATGCACCAGAGAAAAGAGTGAGGAGCAGAACAGGCAGATCTACTGAAATATATTGCTAAGGGGAGGAGCGGGTGAGATGAGAGGTCTGCTGCGTCATGTGGGTTAGCTTTATGGCAGGAGTTTGAACTCAGGCCACCACAGATTGCTGTTGTGCTGGTAGCTCTGAGATTTAACCTCTAGGCCACCAGGGAGATCTCATATCCTATAGAAAACTTTTGACAAATAATGTAGTAAGTAGTTTGTATAGTGAAGGCAATATAGTTATGCATTGCTTAACCATGTTTTGGTCAATGATGGACTGCTTATATGTTGTTGTTCCCATTAGTCTAAATCACACAACCTAAGTGTGTAATAAGCTTGCACCATCTAGATTTGTGTAATTACACTATCTGACATTCACACAATGATCACCTAACCATGTATTTCTCACAACATATTCCTATCATTAAGCAATGTTTGACTATATTGACTTAAAAAATATGCATTATGTGATATGTCAGCACAAGGTGCTGGTTAATTTTATGTGTCATCTTGTCTGGACCATGGTGCCTAGATATTTGGCCAAACATTATTCCATTTTTTTCTGTGAAGTTGTTTTTGGGTGAGCGTTGACATAAGTTGGTAGATTTTGAGTAAACCAGATCACCCTCCATACTGTGGGTGAGCTGATTCCAGTCGGTTGAAGACCTTAATAAAACAAGAGACTAGAATTTCCCTTTAGCAAGAAGGAATTCTGCTAGCAAACTTCCTTTGAACTTGAGTTTTAACTCTTTGCTTGATATTTGGCCTGCCAGCCTGCTTTGCAGATTTTAGACTTTCAGTTGCATGAGCCTGTTCCTTAAAACCAGTCTCTTTTCTCTCTCTCTCTCTCTCTCTCTCTCTCTCTCCCCCTCCCTCTCCCTCTTTCCCTCTACAGACACACACACACACACACACACACACACTCACATACACACACACACTATACGTACATGCATACTTACATACATAAAATATTATATCTTCTATCTGAAGAACTATGACCAAAATACACTGACTGCTCCAGGTGTTTCTCACCACAATTAGATACTCCAAAAGAAAGGCCCAGAATTTATGATGTTTTGGGGGAACCTCTCACCCTAATTTAATTAAGTCTGAGGTATGCAAGATAGTATGATTGGCAGTTCCATCAGAATCACATTATTTAGGGAGGTCAGATAACCAAATAAAGGAATACTGATGGTGCTAATACCTGAAAAGGAGAAATTTAGACAGTCAAGATTAATAAATTTTCATATAGCACAGTTATTTGCTATATACTGGGATATATCTTTTGGAATATGGAATGAATGTATGTTTTAGAATTCTTGCATATTGCATATGGTCAATTGCATATAAATATCTTCTCATCTGTAGATGGACTGTGATAGATTTAAATGCATGGATATTGATTTTTTAAAGATTTATTTGTTTATACATACAAGAACTGGGGTAGTTCTTATTTATTTATTTATACATACAACAACAGGCCAGAGTTGTGGGGGATGAGAGGATTCACCAGAGACAGTGGGGAACAGAACAGGCAGATCAACTGAAATACACTGCTGAGGGGAGCAGTGGGTGAGTCAGGAGAAGTCTGCTGCGCCATGTGGGTAGCTCCCTGGCCGGGGATCGAACTCAAGCTGCAGTGGCTGCAGCCAGCTTCAGATTGCGTCTTAACCCCACAAGATTTTAAAAAGCCTTAGACATTATTTTTAAAGATTAAAGTCAGAGTATCTTAATATTGTGTATTATGTACTAGAAATTTTTCTCTTTCTCTTTAGGTGTATATATGTATAATGTATACATGCACACACATAGGTAATTGTAGTATGATTGTAGTAAAGGAGCAATAGAAAACATGGTTGAAAAGATGACATAATGTTAATAGAGTCATTAAAAAAATGTGTGCATTAAAAATGTTTTCTGTTTTCACCCTGTTTTCTTCCTAGGAAAGAATTTGCTAATCTAGGTGACATATCAACAAAAACAACAGATGTAGAAACATTTTTGCATTTTTTTTTTTTGAGAAAAATCTCATCTGTATGCATAGAATATCTTTAGCAATTACTTCAGTAAATGCCAGACAGATGGTTTAGATTCAGAATGACTGCTCAAATAATTTTATCACAACAATTATTTTGAAGCATGTTATAATAACACTCAAGATCAGACTCTGGAAAATCATGAATGTAACTTGGTAGATACAGACTTCTAAACCAGAGAAACTCATGCCACAGTGCCCTTTCTACAAAAAACTTCTAGAGTTATCTTTCTGTAATCTATTGTTGGATACTTCTTTATATGTTTTACTGTTTTAAAGCATAGAGGAAAATTCAGTGATGTAAAGTGGTTGGAAAGTAGATGCATGACAACTGTTTTTTAAGATTTATTTATTTGTGCATCCAAGAGCTGGGGTGCAGGCTAGAGGTGTGGGGGATGAGAGGGATTCACCAGAGACAGAATGGGGAGCAGAGCAGGTGGATCTACTGAAATGCACTGCTGAGGGGAGCAGCAGGTGAGACAGGAGAGATCTGCTGTTCTGTGTGGGTCAGCTCCCTGGCTGGGGATCGAACTTGTACTACAGTGCCTACGGACAGCTATGTAGTGAGACTTAATCCTTGTGCCACCAGGGAGACCCCTGGTTTTTAATGAAGGAAATAAAAATTAAAAACTAGAAGGGATTCATTAAAATAGCATTTTTTAATGTATCATTTTTTGTTTACAACATTTTATGTTATTTAAGGGTCTATGTTCATGCCTCTTAAGATGTGTGTTACTACATCATACCCTCTACCACCTACAGTGTCCCATCATTGTCCATTGGGCTACCTGCCCTCTTTGCTCCACCCCTTCCACTTGCCCTTTTGGTAGCCCCAGTACTACAGTTATATTTCTAGAGTTTGTGTTGGTTTATTTTTGTATGTTTCTTTATTTTGTTTTTCTATATTACACATATGAGTGAGATCATCTAGTATTTGTCTTTCTCCTTCTTGCTTATTTCATGTAACATAATTCTTTCCAGTTCCATCCATGTTGTTGCAAATGCAGATCCCCCCCCCTTTTTTTTTTGCAATGCTAGGTAGTATTACATTTTCCTTCTCCATTAATTTGTTGGAGATTTAATTTGTTTCCATAATTTGATTGTTGTAAATAATATTGCAGTGAACATAGGAGTGCAAATATCCATTTTGAATTAGTGGTTTTGTATCCTTGGATCAGAGGAGTGGAATTATTGGAATATGTAGCAGATTTATTTTTAATGTTTTAAGAAACCTCTATGCTGTTTTCTGGGGCTGGACCAGTCTGCATTGTACCTGTCAGTGTGATAACATTATTTTGCATTGAAGAAACAATTTTTTAAAGAGATTTATTTATTTATATAAGAACCGGGGTACAGGCCAGATGCATGGGAGGGTGAGAGGATTCACGAGAGACAGAACGGGGAACAGAACAGGCAGAGTGACAAAATACCCTACTGAGGGGAGCAGTGGGAGAGATGGGAGAGGTCTGCCTCACCATGTGGGGTTCTTGCTGGCCGGCTGCAGAGGCTGTGGATAGCTTCACAGTGTGGCGCTCAACTGCCTGCGCCACCAGGGAGGCCCCTGAAGAAACAATTTGATATCAGTTGAAGAAGTGAGGAATGTGCTTATCCCCATAAATGTACAATAGAATAATTATATCAAATGTTGACATTCTTGTTGATTTAGTTTTGTGTGCAACAATTTTTTCATGGAACACCAATTTTATTTGAAAGAATAAAAACTGGTTGCTCATACTATGGCATTGGAAAGACACTTTCTAAAAAATAAAGTGAACCCATCACTTAAGGAAAACAATTGATATTTGTTACAAATGATGAAGTTCAAGTTTACAAGTGAAAAATAGAATTTTGAAAATTTGTTATCTGCCACATGAATTTATAGCTTCTCAGTCTCAAGACTTTACTGATGAAAGCAGTAGTGATATTAAGGTTTCTTGTGATATTTTTTAGGAGAGACTGTCTTTCATAAATATCTGTTAACTTGTAATGGTTTTATTAATATTTTTAAATAAAGTCAGCAAATAATTTTAAAATTTATTGTATCTAATATGACAATGTCAGTAGATATAACCTACACGAATATGTAGCTCTCCCATTTCCCAAGTAATTTTTTCAAGTATGAAGGGATTCTGAGACCAGAAAGTTTGAGAATTTCTGTTTTGGTGAGAGCCCACTTTTGGTGAAGTGAAAGGGGCATTTGATTGCGGCCTTGCAGTATTCCTTGAATCTAATTGATAGTAGGTATTGGATATACATACGTGTGTGTGTGTGTGTTAGTGGTTTAGTGGTTGATGACAGTAGCATTTTTTGAAATAACGTTTTAAAATTTGGTTAAATTCTTCTTGACTAAACTCTTTTTAGTTAGAGAGGCAACATAGATGTATTTTTTGTTAAAATCTGTATCAGACTGGAAAGCATATAGTTAGTAGTCTTAGTATATAGAGTTAAATTTAATTTTTGGTTGCAAATATATAAGCAATATTGTGATCATATATGTAATATTAAAGTATTAGAAATTTCTTGCCTTAGAAATAGTTTATACTTTTCAGAGATTATTGCACATAAAATCACATCTCCATAAGGAAAGCACAGTGTGAAAATACTCAGTTCAAGATCTCAGAACCTTGAATATACAAAAATAGAAATGACAAAAAGTGAGACTTATGTCTCCAGTGAGGATGAAAAAGAGGAAGGAGATTTCCTGTAGTCAGACTGTTTTAAATTCTTTTTGATTTGAAGTTAGAGAATAGAAAGCTTAGCAAAAAAAGGGGATGAAGGGCTGCTATATTCCTTCTTCCTTAAGCATAATATTTAATGTAAGAGATACCTTAATTTGTGATAGAACTACGTTTTAAAATACTTTTAAATAAGATGAATTAGCAGCATTTCTCTCTTTTTATCTGTTTAGCTTGCTGAACTAAAATTTGAGGCGTATTTAGAGGGTAATTAATGTAAAAGGGAGTAAATAGTTCTTAATGGAATGAAAGCTCAGTTTTCCTGGGAAATAGAAATGTTTGCCTAATTGAATTTCTCTTAATAAGGCAGGGGTAGCCAGTGTCTGTTTTTCATTTACCATTTATTTAAGACTTTCAGTTGCTAACAAAATGTAAAGTCTTATCTGGTTTTTGCCTTTAAAGTATTAGTTTAGGGTATTTTAGCTCACTCTCCACTATTAGTAACTGTTGGCATATGAAACATTATCGAACCTTTCTTTAAAGAGTCAAAAGTTTATAGTCATCTTTATTATTATTACTAGTTCCCTTTATAGTATTATATTTGTTAATACTATATAGTATTATATAATACTATATAGTATTATAGCATTATATTTGTTAATATAATACTATAATTTGTAGTGGCTGCAGGTTACTTTTGGAGAAACAAAATACTATTAGATATTATTTGTCTAATTCTCCTAAACTGAAAATGTTGAAAAATTCCAGGTAACAGTTTTAGTTAGGCAGGCTCTGACTAGTATATATATTTTTAAATGCAGATGTTCACCTTTCTTTTTTTTATTTGATAAAAAAATTCTAATCAAAAAACTTGTCTCTCTTACTCTAAGTTTAAAACAATTTTTTTCCTCCTCTATGTACTCTTTGAGTTTTTACTATTATTATTATTTTTAAAGATTCATTTATTTATGCATAGAAGAACTGGGGTGTAGGCCAGAGGTGCTGGGGTGAGAGAATTCACTAGAGACGGAGTGGAGAGTAGAACAGATGGCTCTACTGAAAATACTGCTAAGAGGAGCAGTGGGCGAGACTGGAAAGGTCTGCCGTGCCATGTGGGTTAGCTCCCTGGCTGGGGATCAAACTCAGGCTGCAGTGGTGATAACGCTGAGACCTAATCCCTGTGCCACCAAGGAGGCCCTACTATTGTATTTCTGACATTCATTTAAAATCTTATAGATCTTATAGATACTATGGTGAAGGATGATTGTTGTTTTAGTGGTGGGAATGATTTAGTAACATATTTGAAGATGTGTGAACCTGTGCACCTAAATCATATATAGTGTTGTAAACCAGTGTCACCTCAATTAAGAAATGGTACAATTAAAAAAAATGCGAAATATATAGATGCAGATAGACATGGTCTTATTTTTTGTGATTCTACTTGCTGAATTTTACTTGCTGTTTTGGTCAGAGCCCAGAGATCAATTTACTTAGCTTTCTTTATCTTTCTGTCCAGTAGCTTCTCCACAGGTGCAGACTATAGATATTACTAGTTAAAATCTCCTAATTACCTATGAGCACAATCTACAATAGCTTTGTGGTTCACAGTGGGGGAGTTGTTCTGCCTTCATTCTCTTTGAGAAACTAATTGAGTGGGAGTATGTCAAATCTCTGCCTTGGGAGATCAGAGAGGTGTAGTGCTATAGTCAGAAATGTATTCGAAGTTCATTTTAAAAAATGTAGTGGGTGTGTCTTGGCACTTATTTTGTAATTTCTGACTGATTTTTTAATTTTTAATTAGCTCAAGGTACTGAAGAACCAAGAAAATTAATCTTGAGAATTGCCCTTTTCTGCTTAAAATTATCTAGTGCCTCATACTTCCACTCACTCAATAGTTAGGATGACTCTGTGTATTGAATCAAGTAATCTGCTTCCTACTGAATACACTTTGGCACTTTTTATTAGTGTAGAACAAAACTAGTTGGAGAGTTAGAAACATTTTGAGCTTTAAAGTTTTGTAGTATTGGGCCTTCCCTGGTGGCACAGGCGGTTGAGTGCAGTGCTGTGAAGCTGTCTGCAGCCTCTGCAGCGCTGGTTTTATCCTGGTCGGCCGGCCAGCGAGGGTCCCACATGGCGCGGCAGAACTCTCCTGTCTTACCCGCTGCTACCCTAAGCAGTGTATTTTGTCTATCTGCCTTTTCTGTTCCCCGCTCTGTCTATGGAGAATCCTCTCACCCTCCCGTGCATCTGGCCTGTACCCCAGTTCTTGTATAAATAAATAAATCTTTAAAAAAAAATAAAGTTTGGTAGTATCATGAACATAACCACTATACTTTCAGAATAAAAATCTAGAACATTTATTTTGATGAGTATGAGAGGTGAGAATGTACTTCTGGGGATGGTGGGAAACAATATTTGAAATCTGAACTGAGCTATTTGGTTCCCATGTTCACAGAGGGGAGAGCATTTTTTTTTTTTAAAGATTATTTATGCATATAAGAGCTGGGGTATAGGGCAGAGGTGTGCAGGGTGGTGGTGGTGAGAGGATTCACCAGAGACAGAGTTGGGGAGCAGAACAGGCAGATTGACTGAAATAGACTGCTGAGGGGAGCAGTGGGCGAGACAGGAGATGTCTGCCTCGCCATGTGAATTTCTCCCTGGCTGGCTGGGGATTGAACTTGTGCTGCAGAGGCTGCGGATTGCTTCATAGTGTGGTGCTTAACCCCTTGTGCCACCAGGGAGGCCCTTAATACCTTTTTGGATATGTGATATGCAGATATTTTCTTCCATTTGATAGGGTGTCTTTTTGTTTTAATGATAGTTTCTTTTGCTGTCCAGAAGCTTATTAGTTTGATGTAGCTATTTGTTTATTTTTACTTTTGTTTCCCTTGCTATAATTAAGTCCCCAAATACATCACTGTAGTCAGTGTTGTGGAGAGTTATGCCTGTGTTTTTTAAATATATTTTATGGTTTCAGGCCTGACATCCAAGTACTTAACTCATTTTCAGTTAATTTTTGTATATGGTATGAGATAGTGGTCTAGTTTCATTCTTTTGCCTGTGGCTAGCCAGTTTTCCTGACAACATTTGTGGAAAATACTTTCTTCATTAAATACTCTTTATTCCTTTCCTATAGATTAACTGTCTGGAAACTTACAGGCTTTTAATTTTATTCCATAGGTATGTATGTCTGTTTTTTATTTCTATGATGTGCTGTTTTGATTACTATAGATTTGTAGTATAGTTTGAAGTCTAACTGTTCCTAACTGTTCCTCTTTGTGAGGATTGTTTTGACTGTTTAGGGTCTTTTATGGGTCCATGTTTATTTCAGTAATGTTTATTCTGTTTCTTTGCATTCTACCACTCAAACTTTGATAGGGGATGCTATATTTTCTAGCTAAGAATTTTTCTGAGATCATGGCAAGGCAGGGTATTTGAAAAAGGAGTCTTCACTTTCTTTCTTTCCTTTTTTTTTTTTTTTAAAGATTTATTTGTTTATTTATACAAGCACTGGGTACAGTCAGAAGCATGTGAGGGAGAGAGAATTCACCAGAGCGGGGAACAGAACTAGCAGACTGACGAAATATACTGCTGAGGGGAGCAGTGGGCACAGCAGAAGAGGTCTGTGCGCCATATGGGACCCTCGCAGGCGGCTGGGGATCGAACTGGCACTGCAGAGGCTGCGGGCAGCTTCGCAGCGCAGCACTCAACTGCTGCGCCACCAGGGGAGGCCCAAAGAGTCTTCACTTTCTTTTCTCTGTTTCAGAGAGGTTTACATTACAATTAACAATAAATTTTGAATACCCACCATAAACTAGGGGCTTTAAGAGAACTTTTTTTGGGGTATATGTTTATTAAGTACTTTAATCATTTTTTATTTGGAATGGAAGAGAAGAACCCATATAGAAGAACCAAAAATCGTCACTTTAGGTTTACCAGTATAGTTAATTCAATCCTGTATTCACTAAGCAAATATTTATTGAGTACCAGCTGTGTACTTGTATTGTTCAGGGTTGTGGGGATATAATGATAAACAAAGAGCATAACTTTTTTTTTTAATGTTTATTTTTATGTGGAAGAACTGGGGTGTAGGCCAGAGGTGCGGGGTTGGATGTGAAAGGATTTACCAAAGATAGAATGGGCAGCAGAACAGGCAGATTTACTGAAATACACAGCTAAGGGGACCAGTGGGTGAGACAGAAGAGGTCTGCTATACCATATGTGGGTTAGCTTCCTGGCATAGAAATCGAACTCAGGCTGTAGAAGTGATAGCTGTGAAAGCGCTGAGACTCAACCCCTAGACCACGAGGGAAGCCCGCAAGGAGCATCTGTTGTAATGGAATCATAGTTATGAATGGATACTAGATACTAGTGTAGAAAAGTAGGTTATTTCTATTGCTTCCCTATTATCTTCCATAAGAAAAAATCTTTAACTGGACATTCCCGGACTTCTCTGCAGAGATTGGGCATAAGCTTTATAGAAAAGAAGATCTGTAACCATCAAGGAACTATGTAGCATATCCCAGTATGATTCTCGTAAGTGTAGGTGGTAATGATTTTAGTAATGGGATTTATCTGATATGTAAACTGCCAGCCTAGTGTCAGTCTGTTTGTCTATAAACTAGAGGCATGTGTGAGCATGTTAGGTGATTTGTTGGGATGCAGGTGACTTAATAGATTAAGGCAGTGCATATAAGGTGAGGTCAAACGAAAAATGAGTAGAAAAGTAAGTTTAATAAGTTAAACAATTATTAAAGCTATTTAAGTTTTCGGTCTCTTTGGGCTAAGTACTAAATAGTTATGTATTTAAAATAAAATTAACTTTTTTTTAGAGCTAACGTCATTTGAGATAGCTTTCTTTTTAAATAAAAACAATTGTATTTACTTAGAAACATTCAGAATATCAGCAAAGCAGTTGTCATTTTTATTTTTACACTTAGAGTGGCATTCAGTTAAAATAACAGTAGTTAGTTATTTCATATAAGCTATATCAGAGATAACTGAAGAGGAAAAATTACCACTCACATAGATAACTAATTTGTGTTGTGTACCAACATGAACCTGCTTAAATTTCCATGCCAGTCTACAATCCCTATCCTGTACCAGGCAAGGTTAGTGGCTATTGAAAATACCACCAGGACCAAACTATCTAAGGGCACATTCCATAGTGTAGTAACTATACAAAACAAGACACTGTACGGTTTAGAAACAAATCTTACACATACATTTTTCTTTAAAAGGAATAAGGGGTGGGTGGATAAATACACTTTTTTTTTTTTAAAATAGTTGGCCATTTTTTTTTTTTTTTTAAAGATTTTTATTTATTTATTTATACATACAAGCACTGGGTACAGTCAGAAGTTCGGTTGGGTGAGAGAATTCACCAGAGCCAGAGCGGGGAGCAGAGCAGGCAGAAGGACCGAAGTACACTGCTGAGGGGAGCAGCGGTGGCAGAAGAGGTCTGTGCGCCATGTGGGACCCTCCTCCAGTGGCTGGGGAGCAGCCTGGGATCGAACCGGCGCTGCAGAGGCTGCGGGCAGCTTTGCAACCCAGTGCTCAACCGCTGCGCCACTGGGGAGGCCCGGGTGGGCAAATATAGACCAGCTTATTTTTCATCTTTGTCATCTTCCTCCTAATACTCTTTCTTTCTTCTTTTCATTGCTCTTTTCAACTTTGATGGCTGTGTTTTGGGCCACATCAGACTTTCCTTTAACTTGGTATGTTGCAATATTCTTTCATATTTTTCCTTCAGCTTAGCTGCCTTTTCAAAGGGCTGCTCCATCTGCAGCAGTATTCCACAATCTCTTTCATTTTCTTTGCAGCATCACCAATGGATAGGCCTGGATGTTCCTCTTTGATTTTGGGGTCATATTCACAACAAAACAAGAAAATGGCTGAAGGAGGCTGCTTGGGTGCATTGAGATCCTTGAACTTCTTTTTTTGTTTCCTCTTTAGGGGGATATAAGTTTTCATTTCTCTTTCATAAAACGGGCCTTGTTTGCCTTTACCATGTTGTCAAAATTTTTCCTTTTCTTTAACATACATGGTCTTCCACTTCTGAAAGTATTTTTTTAGAAAACTGAGAAGTTGAATAAAGCATCTGGGTGCTTTCTTTCTTTTTTTTTTTTTAAGATTTATTTATTTATGCATAAAAGAACTGGCGTGTAGACCAGAGGTGGGGGGTGGGTAGAAAGAGAATTCACCTAAGAGAGTGGGGAGCAGGACAGGCAGATTACTGAAGTACACTGGTGAGGGGAGAAGCGGGCGAGATGGGCGAGGTCTGCTGTGCCATGTGGGTTGCTTGATAGTGCTGTGTCTTTAACCCCTGTGCCACCAGGGAGGCCCTGGGTGCTGTTTCTTATGCTCCTTCTGGCAGGTTTGCAGAAAAAATGCATTTGATTTATGCCCTTCAGTTTCTTAGGATCTCCTTTGCTCAGTTTAATTATTTTTCCTCAGTGAGGCGCAGAGTTGCCCTGTACTGTCTGACTCTCACTTGTCCCAGTGCTGTCTCTATGGAGCTCACTGTACTATAACTGCTGTGTATGATAACATTCTACTTCCACAGTTAAGCAAGATAAGTTTTCTTTTAAATAGGTATTAAAACTTACATGTGGGGCCTCCCCAGTGGCGCAGCGGTTGAGCGCTGGGTTGCGAAGCTGCCCGCAGCCTCTGCGGCGCCAGTTCGATCCCCGGCTGCTCCCCGGCCACCAGAGGAGGGTCCCACATGGCGCGCAGACCTCTCCTGCCGCCCGCTGCTCCCCTCAGCAGTGTACTTCGGTCCTTCTGCCTGCTCTGCTCCCCGCTCTGGCTCTGGTGAATTCTCTCACCCTCCCGCGCTTCTGACTGTACCCAGTGCTTGTATAAACAAAACAAACAAACAAATAAATAAATAAATAAAACATGCCTCTATAAAAAAAATAAATTAAAAAAAAAAAAAACTTACATGTGGATTAAGGAAATCAGTTGAAACTTACTGTTTAACATAAAATGGCACTTTTACATAGCTGAAGATTGCATTTTCTGTTCATCCTTTCTGAGGGTTTAAGGAAGAGAATGTTAGTGTTGAAGAGATCTGTTTTGTCATTATTTTAAGCAATTACTTTGGAAGAATGCAGTTCAACCCATATTCATGCTAATTTTTGTTTATATAGTTTTAAAATCTAGCTTAAAATGAGAAAGGCAGTTTCACAGGGGGTGGCAATCTTTCCCTGTGAAGAATCAAAGAATAGATATTTTAGGTTTTGTGAGCTCTATGTCTGTCACAAATATTCAACTCTGCCATTGTAGCATAAAATATGGAAATAAGGGAATGTAATTGTAATTAAGTAAAATTTTACTTACAAAAATAGATTGCAGGTTGGAAGTGGACCGTAGTTTCATTATCCCTATGCTGTTAAAAAAGTAAAGGGGAGTGCTGCATATTTTAAAAATTTTTGTTTTTGCCTTATTTAAATAGTGTAAAAATGCAACAAAACACTCAAATATAAAATTGCAGAAGCATTGCTACACAAATAATATGTGAGGCTTCTGAAATTGAATTTCTGTTATTTGCTCAAAAATTTCATCAGTTAGTATAAGACAGTTCAGATTTTGTATTAAATAAAATTTGTTTGTCTTTTTACATGCAGAGACTTCTAAAGGAAACTTAGGAGTTTCATTATGGAATTACAAATATAGATATACAAGGTATTTGAAAGTTACAATTCTAAGCTTCACAGCCTCTATCTTTTATGATTATAGCTTTATTCAAGACCTCAGCAGGGGTCTTAAGTAATAGATTTCCAGTTTCATTGTTTAAGGAAGAATATTTGTGAATCTTAATGCATCACTTTTCTAACCAGCAAAGTGTGGCTTTAAAATTTCATTACTTAGCTGCTGAACTTCTCCATTAAGTAGGTTAGATTTTCCTTCACTTTATTTCTCAAGCATTATTAAGCATCCAGTTTATATTGATGGTATCGGTAAACATTAATAAATTAGAACTTTCTGTTTTTATAAAAAATTATGTTATTTCAGTTAAAGTAATATTTTCTTCATTGAGAGTTTTGTTATTATAATTTAAATAATATGAAAAAAGCTGTTAATCAGTTATAACTTAATAGCTAGCTGTTATTTGTGAAGTGGGAAAAATGTGATCTTTTTAAATTTCTTAGCTACAGACTTAAATGGGGATTAATGAATGTCAGTGCTCTCTAGTAATTATATATAATTATAAAAATCATATGGATACTCTTATGAGTTAGTTGCTCTGATATGTTGTTATTGATACATAATGGTTCTTAATCTAGGGACACTCATTAAAATAGAATATAAAGGCTAAAAACTGCAATAACCAGACTTGTTCCTTCCTATGGCTGGCACTTTCTTCTATTTAAAGAAACCAGGCATCTTTATTCCACTTTCATTATGCCTCATTCTGAAGAACAACAGACAAAACACATGCTAGTCAAGAACTTAGTAAATCTTAACTGAACTTAGATTTCTACCAGAGATTTTCTCATTTGTCTTTTTTACATGTGGAGACTTCTGAAGCCTGAAAGAAAACCTTTTTACTTTTCTTGTGAGTGTTCAAATACCTGCTGACAATAATTAAGTATATCAATGATTGATAATCCAAGCAGTGTTGACATATCTCAAGTAGAGACTTGGAATAGTGTAGGGAAATTGAGTCTTTATATGAAGATCAGGAATTAATTTGACGTATAGAAAACTTACCCTTTGTATTTAAAACCTTTACTAAAACTTCTGAACTGAGCAGTCCTGGTCAGAAGTGGTGGTGGTGGTGGCAGGGTCCGGGGTTTCTATGCTGCTAGGTTGGTCCTTGTCACAACTGGGATTGCCTGTGTCAAGTGGCTCTCATGGTGAAGAGGGCTCAGATCACATGTAGGGAAGGCCCTCACTTACTTCATCATGCTCTCTGGGGTGGGACTGAGCTTGAATGTCTTCTCTAAGTCACAAGGTGCAGAGCATGAGAGACCCGAGTTCACCTCTACATCAGGTCCAACCCTTTTTTCTGGGGACGTGGTAACCACACTCTATTCCACAACTCTTCTGTGAATTTACTGTTGACCATCTATGAAGATGAATAAAGAAACTTAAGCAATGGGGAACTTAGCTCTGGCTTGGACTGTTTATTACTCTGCCCATGGACCAGAAAAGTGTACAGGACGATAAGCTCACCTTCTTTACTTGTATCAGATAATGACCACTGCACTTCTGTCTCTGCTTATGGCAGGAGATGACTTAAATAAATAACTTGATTGGTCATGAAAAAACAATTTCTGAACTGAGAGTAAGTTTTGATGAGGAAGGGTTGGGAGGGCCTTAACAGGATATCTCTTTATAGAAATGTAATGTATTATGTCCTGCACTTTGAAATATAATACAATGTTATGCATGTATCTCCTTGGGAATAGACTATATAAGGAGGTCAACAAGAGGAACAAAATTAAGTTGCTTTTACATTAATCAATTCATGTTGTCTCCCCACCTCCCTTCTCTCTCTCTCTCTCTCTCTCTCTCTCTCTCTCTCTCTCCTCTCCCTCTCTCCCTCTCCCTCTCCCTCTCTCCCCCTCTCCCTCTTTCAGTGTTTATTGTAATATGTTTAGAAGTGGAAAACATGTAAAATGTCAATTTTTTTGGGGGTATGAATCTGTATTAGAGGTTTCAAGAGAAACTAACCAGATTTATTACAAGAATTGGCTCTTGCAGTTATGGAGGCTAGGAAGTCCCATGATTTCTCTTCTGCAATCTAGAGAACCAAGAAAGCCAGTAGCATAATTCAGTCCAAATTCAAAGACCTAAGAAGTGGGATCTGATGGTGTAAGTCTCTGAACAAATATATGCACACAAATGTGTAAATATGTAAGGTATTTAGTAAATTCATAGAGAAAGTAGAATGTTGGTTGCCAAGGATTTGAGGGGGAGGGGAGGGATAGTTACTATGTAACTCTATGTCCAGAGTTCTAGTTTTGCAAGATGAAAAAAAATTCTGTAGATGGTAATGATAGAAAGAAGGGCTGGAAATGATTACCTAGTGTTTAGACTGGCTTGAGTTTATGACACTTTAGGATCAACTGCCCAAAGAGGTGCTAGACTTTTGACCACTGATTTTATAGAACAATACTATTCTACTTCACCCATCTTTCCCAACTTGGAGAACTCGCTAATGGGAAACATAGTTTCATTGTGGCTTATTTTAAGGGTTATAATTTTAAGCACAGTGGCTATTTTCTGGTTTAGAATGAACCCAAAATGCCTATGACCTTGAAAAAGACCTTTCTTGCCTACTCTAGGTTTTCTGAGTAAAAGTTTTGGGTATTGACCTCTGTAGATAATCATAAGTGTTCTTGCCATTATAGCTTAAGCTATAGAACTTCCAAAAAGAAATTCTGGAAATGTTATGTGGGTTTAAAATTCATGATCTTTTCTCTTTCACAAATTTTTAAAAAAATCTCACTTCAAAATAAATGTGCTCCTTGAATAATAAATCAGAAAATACAAATTAATGAAAAGCCATAGCAAAACCAGCCATAATATCATGAAATAAATCACAAAAGCTTACTCACTCTTGATCTTTTCATGCATATGTGTATGTATATGTGAATGATTGGTTATGTCTATATGCAGATACATGCTATATATATATCTAAATACCTCTTGAATGTCTTCTGGTAATTCAGGGCTTAAGTATTTCTTGTTTTAGGATAAGATGATAGAAAATCATCTACTTTTTATTTATTTACATATAAAATATGTATAAACTTTACAGGTTTAAGGGAGTGATGCTTTAAATTACACAGTTTGGAATTTTTTAATTTTTAATTTTTAAAGATTTATTTATTTATGTATACAAGCACTGGGTACAGTCAGAAGCGTGGGAGGGTGAGAGAATTCACCAGAGCCAGAGCAGGGAACAGAAGAGGCAGACTGACGAAATACACTGCTGAGGGGAGCAGTGGGCGGCAGTAGAGGTCTGTCACGCCATGTGGGACCCTCACCAGCGGCCGGGGATTGAGCCGGCGCTGCAGAGGTTGTGGGCAGCATCGCAGCCCAGCGCTCAACCTCTGAGCCACCAGGGGTGGCCCACAGTTTGGAATTTATATAGATTACACAGAACCTGTATCACAGTGTTCTCATGCGGACTTGTTAATGAGTTGGCACATGTAGTAAGTTAGAAACTTATTTGTTTGGATGTGTTCATTTTAAGTCATAGTTTACATTCTTTTCCTCAGGTAATTAAAGTTTTCTGAAGTATTTTCTTTCAGAATCTTATTTTTGAAAATAACAAAAAGGACATTTGTCAGAAAATGAAAGGATGGTATATCAACCATTTAAATAAGTACTATATAATTATGAATTCATTTTGTGTTTTTCTGAAGTTTATTATTTTTTGTTGTTGTCAGAAGCTTCAGCTTCTGAACTTAGACTTGTGCATGTAGTATATTCTTTGAACAAGCAAGCTGAGGTGCATTTTTTTCATTTGTAGTTGTGCCATAAATGTTTTACTTTCTAGAAATTTCCGTAACAGAGTATTCTTTAGTTATCCTCTGAATGCTGATCCTATAGTTACCATTCAAATCTCCAGGGAGGGAGGTTTGTAATAATGAATCCCAGTGTACCAGGCTGTTGCATGTTGCTTTATCAGCATAAAATAGTTAGATCTAGCTCTCTCAGCATAATGGTCTATTGAGGAATTTTGTTTGCTTAACTGGCCAAGGACAAAGATATGTGGTTGAATACTTTTGACATAAATTAGTAATGAAGTTTTATCAATATAAATTCCTAGCAAGTAGCTGTCTTCATTTACCTTTCTATTTTTAAAATATTCTGAGGATTGGGAAAGCAGTAACTGGGAAAATGAGATTTATCAGAGTCAAAGTCAAAACTTGAGAAGAGATCAGCAGTTTATTCTTTTGTTTCTAGACTTTGAAGATACATAATGATTAAAGAAGAGTATTGAGGCTGTAGGAAAGACTCATGTTGAGGGCATGACAGAAAATGGCATGCAAGAGGTGTGGACTTGATCTTGAAGGGGAAATTTGTCGTTTGTTCCTTTATGGCAAATCTTTTTTCACCTCTGATGAATTTCCTAACCATATACATCCTCAAGACCAGTATGTTTATTCCTGTTACCTAGGGTTTTTTCCATCATGATGTCTGTCAACTCTTATCTATCCATCATGTATATAGGTACAGATATCTATACCAGTGATTTGAATTTATAGCACACCACAATTCCACTGTTGTCAGTTGACAACTGTTTTTGTTTGCTGGTGGTACAGAAATAACTTCATCGGTATGTTTGTGTATCACTTCCAAGAAATAAGCATTTGTCAGACTTCATAGCTTTTCTAAAAGGGAACTGCTTGTTTCCGCTGTGTGTGGGAGTGGGGTGGGGGTGGGCAGACTGAATGGAGACAGGACTGTGATGGTGTGAAGGGTTTATTCAGTTTGTTGGCTAAGGTGATCAGAGGAAAGAGGACAAAAACAAGATGAAAGATGGGGGTGGGCACTAATATTAGTACATGACTGTAAGCCCTGTAGAAGTTGAGTAGTCTGGAATTGGAATAACTACTAGGGAAATTGGAAAACTACTAGGGAAAAAAAAGTAAGGAAAATAATTTATTTACCATGTAAATAATATTTATTAAAGCTTTTCACAATTCTGAAAAAATCAGAAATCCCAATTCTGTGGATTGGGAAAGCAGTTACTGGGAAAATGAGATTTATCATACTGTAAGTCAAGACTTGAGAGGCATCAGTAGTTTATTCTTTCGTTTCTAGACTTAATTACAAGTCACTTTGTTATCAGTTACATTTCCTTATTGAAATGCTTTTCATTTCTTTGTTTTTCATGAACTGTTTTTAAACAGTAAGGTTTTTAATGTATTGGAGTACCTTTTACCACTTCTCTTGTTTTACCTAGCTGTCTACCACCTACTTTATAGATCCAGTTAAAACCATACCATGGACCTTGTCCTGAACACAATGTCTCATTCTCTTCTTCTGTTTAGTGCTGCTTTTTCTGTGTTTTCCCAGTGCTTCTGTGCACACACCTCTATAGCACTTAGCTCATGCCATTAGAGCTTTTTTTTTTTTTTAAACGTGCCTCTTTCCTCTTTATTAGGCTGTGGGCCCTTATGACAGGGAAAGTCTTATTTTCATCTCCTGCCTTGCCCACAGTTAGTTCTTAAATATTAGTTAAATAAGCAAATAAAATACTAGTATACTCAATGGAGCTTAAAATCTCAGTGCAGCCATGCTTTTCGATATGAACATTAGAATTTGTAAGAATTTTATATTTAAAATTTTAAACAAAGGTATTTTTTCTAAAATTTGACATGAATTGAAAGACAGTCTTTTGGAAAGGTATATTTTTCCAGTTAAAATGGATACGCTATTTTTAGTTGTGAACCTAAAACAATTTTCAGCCCTATTTTAATTATTTTATTTATTTTTAAAAAGTTTATTTATACATACAAGAGCTGGGGTACAAGCCAGAGATGCGGGGGGTGAGAGGATTTACTAGAGACAGTGGGGAACAGAACAGGCATGTTGACCGAAGTACACTGCTGAGGGGAGCAGCGGGTGAGTCAGGAGAGGTCTGCTGCGCCATGCGGGTAGCTCCCTGGCCTGCCAGGGATCAAACTTGTGCTGCAGAGGCTGAGGATTGCTTCATAATGCAGTGCTTAAATGCTTGCGCCACCAGGGAGGCCCCCCTATTTTAATTAAATAGTTTATTCAAAACTATTCAAAAAAGTATATTTTCTTTTTTGTCCTCTCTTACACTGTTAATGGCTCATTATTGCAGCTATAAGCAATTATGGCAAAGTAGAGCTTAAATAGGTAATTTACCATAGAATTTGAAAAATAAATTCCATTTCAAGAGTTCGACTCATTGGTAAATGTCCTTCTCCTCTCCCCTGCAAATCTAAATTAAAGATATGATTATGGGTTGTAGAGACATACTGGTCATTTAATTGTGTAATTCTACATTTGTAGTCTGGTGGATACTTAAGTATTACTACTGAGTAACATATGCTAATTAAGAAACAAAAGGTGTAGCTTCTTCATTGATGTGTTTTGCCATTCTTTCAAGTATGTTTTAGAAGCATTTCTTGCACTAATGTCAAAAGTAAAAAGAGGACAAATCTCAGTTTTTTTGGGTATTAAAAATAACAATTTAGGTAGAATCTAAGATTAAAGTTACCTTCTAATATATATGGTTCCCTAAATTTCCCTTTCTGTGGATAGTCTGAAGACTATTGTAGTTATATATAGATAAAGTGGAACAGGCCATGTCTTTTTTTAAATATAAAACTGGGTCATGTGCAGAGGTACTGTCCCAATTCAGTTGTTAATTAATAACAGGTATGGCCCATTAAAATTAACGTTTTCTTTGTTCTCCTTTTAAAGATTTTTCTTTATGAAAAATCCGTTTATTTTTAAATATTTTTATTTATGAAAAATCCATTTATTTTTATTTATTTCATGAATATGGTTGTTAAGTTTAAGCTTGTAGTACTGAAGTCTTACAATTATTAGAAAACTAATTTTTATTTGATCCATATATTGAAAGTACTCCTTGTTTATTCATTTCTCCTGGAAATTACTTCTAACAATTTATGAGTAACATTTCAATGAACATCCGTCAAAAAATTTAAATAGTGGTAAGAGTGTGAAATATTAAAGTTTTAACTTTCATTAATTGTCAGTAAACATTTTCTAACTATGTAGCTCTACTTAGAATTACTGTTGTATCTTCCTTGCAGACACTTGACTCTGTTTCTTAGTTGATTAGTTTTGAAGAATACCAGTGAAGTTTGTTGATACTTTGGTTTTAACGAACTATGAAGGATTCCCTTTTCCTCTCGCAGTGTTTTATGTATACATAACTATTTTTATTTCTTGTAATTCTTCCCTTTGTTACCTTTTATAAAATAAATACGTTATTTTTTAAATTGAGGTAACATCAGGATCCTCCCATTGTTGCTTTTTTTTTTTTTTTTTTGTTTTGAGATAACATTGGTTAACAACAGTGTATTTGATTTAAAGGTATAGGATCATAAATTCTGGTGTCTATTTTGACAACACACCCACCACCAAGGCACCAAAAGTCCTCACTTTATTCCATTGGGTACCCTACCCACTTTGATCTTCCTTCTTTCCTTTCCCCTCTGGGAGTCTCCGTTCTGCAGTCAGATTTCTATGATACCATCTGGTATTTGTGAATTTGTCTTTTTCCTTCTGACTTTACTTAGCATTATCTCTTCCAGTTCCACCCATATTGTTGTCACAAATGACAAAATTTCATCTTCTTTAATAACTGAGTAGTATTCCATTGTGTATATATATACAGCTTCCTGAAATCCACCCTGAACATCCTGATATTGTCAGCTAGGTAAGGCTGGACCCTGTTAGTACTTGGGTGGGAGTCCCTTTATTACTTTAATAAGGTAAACCTTTTGTTCTATCCTATTAGCTCTCTTGAGATTGCAAGACCCTGTTTTGGTTTCCCTTCCCTATGCCCGTTTCTATAACTACAGGTGGAAAGCTGAGAGCAATAGGAATCCCTCAGTTTCTTCTTTCAGGAACCACAGTCCTGTAATGATTGTTGTACAATGTCTGAAAATACTTATTTCCTGTTTACTCACTTTTTAAGTTGTTTATGACAGGAAAGTAATTTTGGAGTATTAGCATCTGGAAATTGGTCTTCTAACGACTTCTCAGTTGCTGAAACTGCGTTTTAGAGCCCTTATTTTGAACTCTTTAGGTTGATACCATCAAGTTCCCTATTTTGGGAAAATTTCTTTCTCTTTGACTTTTAAATATACCATTTCCTGTTAGACCTTCTACTTCTCACTTTTCTTTCTGCTTCCTTTAGTAAATTCTCTTACTTTGGTGTCTTGGAAAACAAAAACAAAACTACACAAGCATATACATTCATACACATGGATATATATTTTTTATATAAAATTACTACTAAAACACTGGAAGTCACCATGCCAGACCTTGTGCTAATTTTATATGCATGTTCTCATTTTAATTCATAAAGTTTAACTGCTTAGAATTCTCCATGGTTCTGGTTTCCTCCTCCTCCCATCTGTATACACTGTCAAGATTTTGGTTCCACCTATATAATAACTTTTACATTCGTATTTTTAGCCCTGATGTCTTTGCTGAATTCCCAATCTGTGTATCTAACAGTCTATGGGCACTTCCGTCTGGAGTTTGAAAGGCATACCAACCTCATACATTCTATGTGAAACTCTACTTTGCTCCTTTTTTTTTATCCTATTCTTACCATTACATTATTTAATTTATGATTTAAAAAAACCACAAAAATTCTGCTTCACATAGACAAACATATAATCTGCCTATTAATTAATTTAACCTGCTTGAAGCTGGCCCTGCTTTTCCATTCCTATCCTTGTCATATTGTACCAACTTTCTGACTTATCTCTGCTTCTAGTTGTCCCCCTAAAATCTGTAATGCAGCTGTTGTTTTTTTTTTAAGATTATTTAGGCATACAAGAACTGGGGTTCAGGCCAGAGATGGGGGGGTGAGAGGATTTACCAGAGACAGAGTGGGGAGCAGAACAGGCAGACTAACTAAAATATACTGCTGAGGGGAGTAGCAGGCGAGACAGGAGAGGTCTGCTGCGCCATGTGGATCACCTCCCTGGCTGGCCAGGGAATCGAACTCATGCTGCAGTGGTTGTACACAGCTTCATAGGTTGCGTCTTAACCTCTTGTGCTACCAGGGAGGCCCCCTTATGCAGCTGTTTTAAATGAGAACATACTTTCTGATGGAAAATCTTCAGTATTTTCCTACATGCTATTGGATATTGTCTATGCTTTTTAACATGACATACAAACTCTCCTTGTTCTGTAACTTGCTTCACTTTAGGTCTTTCTCTGCTGCTCCACGTCAGCATAACTCCTTGACTGTATGTGATTTTTTTTCTTCTAAATTTTGTTTTTGTTGCCTCCTATCTCCCCATATTTTACATGGTTCATTGTTGGGTCCATGTAGGCCAGTTTCCAACAGGGGTTGTAGGTAGACATCCCCATTCCAACAAGCAATTCTTGGACAGCAGCAGGGTGTGCAAGAAATCAACTCAATTCTGACACTGTGTACTTGGAGATAGCATCAAATTCCACAGTTGAAGGATTGTCTCCCAAGACTTCCCTCTCCATCAGACACAGGCCATAAGCCCCAGCATATCTGTGTTTTAAGCTGTCAACTATTGATCAGGGGTCTCCACAACCCCTCGTCAGACTACCTGTTCAAAACCCAGATTATGTCTGTTCTGTGACCAACTGACTATAAATCAGGACACCCACGTCAGGTTAGTTTGCTAGAGTGACTAATAGAATCACTGAATCAGATACATTCCAAAGGAGACTAAAAGCACAAATGGAAGAGATGCTTAGGACAAAGTACATGGAAAAGGCATATAGCTTCCATGCGCTCTCCAGGTGTGCCTTTTTCCCTCAAATAGTCACACCTTGGAAACTCTCCAAACCCCATCCTTCCTTTTTTTTTTTTTTTTTTTTTTTAAAGACAGGAGAGGTCTGTTGCACCATGTGGGCTAGCTCCCAGCCTGAGGCTTAGCACCTTGCCCCACTAGGGACACCCTGTTCAATTTATTTTTTATAGTATTTATTGTAAATGGTGACAGAACTGTCTATCCTTTTCCCCAAAGTAGAGTTGTGGATGTTTTCCTAGTTTCCTAATCTCTGTCATGTGTAACCAGTACCAAATCCTTGAATTTTGCTTTTACTCAGCGTATGTGTTTGCATTCTTATGTTCTTGTGTTTGTTCATTCATCTAACAAGTTCTTTGTGCTGAACATTGCATTGAATTTTATGGCATTTATAGATTAATTTGGGACAATTAATATGTTTACAGAGTTAAGTTTTTCCACTTAGGATCAAGGACTTAGCTGTTCAAGTCTAATTTTAGCTCTACCTGAGGAAAGTATTAGTGTTCCTCATTTGATCTGTTACCTATCTTTTAAGACTTATTTATTATTTATCACTTCTCCAGTTGTGAATGAGATTGTTTTAGTCTGTTAATGCTTTTCATTTTGTCATTGCTCATGAATGGGAAACTGATTAGATGATATCTAGTCTGTTTTTGGCCAGTTCACTAAACTCCTTAGAAATTTTCGTGAATTTGGAGTTTCATATATTGGTTATGTCAGTGACAGATACCAGTTTTTTTTTTTCCTTCTCAGTGTTTTAGAGTTGAATTCATTTTTAATATCTCAGTACATTGCCTAGAACCTCTAGTACAATGTTGGAAAAAGAGTGGTATTTGACACCCTGCTATTAGTCTTGATTTTTGTGAAAATGTTTTATAGGTCTTGCTAAGTAAGAAACTTTACTTATTTTTTACTTGCTAAAGAATCCTGAATCCATGTTGAATTTTATCCAATGCATTGCTGGGGTGTGTGGAGATGGTCATGTTCATCTGTTAATGTAAAGACTTACACTCTGAGATTTCCTAACATTTCTGCTTTTCCTGAGTTTTTTTTAAATGCAGTGCTGAATTTGATTGGTTATCTCTTATTTAGGATGTTTTCATTTATGTTTATAAGTGAGATTGGTTTATAATTTTCATTTAATTCTTATCTGCTTTTTCAGAATTTTGCTAGTGGCAGAGACTTTAATCATTGCAGTTTTTTTTTAAATTGGAAAAACTATTTAAATTTGAACTGTTTAAACAAGAGTTACTTGTTTAATGATTTAGTAGAATTTATCCAAAAACATCTTTTATAAAATTACTGTTTCTTGAACTTTCTTCCCTAAGTTCTAGTATTGTGAGCAAAGTAAGGGCTTCTTTAGTATTTGCTGAATATTTTCTAGATAAGGTTCTATGAAATATTATATATAATTCTTTTATTATGTTAACATGTAATCATAGAAGCATTGTGCTTCTTGCCTAATTTATCACAGTATGAAATTAGTCTGTAAGAGAAATACATGAAAATCTGTTTTCGTAGTTTTCTTCATAGATTCTGTTTGATGGTAGTCTGAATTCAAAGGCTGACATTTTTAGTAACACTGTCTAATTTGCATCATTGAATACAGTACTTGTATAGAAAGTACTATTATGTACTTTATGTATAGAAAGACCAGAGGGAACCATTTTATTAATATGTTCATGTTTTGTGTTGTTTTTATGTTTTTCTCCATTAAGACTTATTCTGTGATTTAGAGTCATTGTAATTATTTTATAGGCAAATACTCTTTTAGATGTTAAAGTACTTAATTTCAATAAAACTGGTTTAGTGTATCCATTCACATTTCCCTTTATAAAACTCTGTGCATTACACAAACAATTGAATATCTGAATATAACTTGAAGATTTGGATAGTAAAGCAGTGATCCTCAGTCAAGGGCACTTCTGTCTCCAGGGTACACTTGGCAATGTCTGGAGGCTTTTTACTTGTTCCAGTGGGGGAATGCCATTATCATCTATGGGGTAGAGGACAGGTGGCAGTAAAAATTTTACCATGCACGGAATGGCACCCTTACTCCCCAAAGGATTGTCTGTCCCATAATGTCAGTACTACCAAAATTGAGAAACCCCGTAAAAGGAAAGCTATATATGCAAATATGAATATGAATATGCAGTATAAAAAGGTATTCTCAGATATGTGCTTTTACCTTCAGCAGCTAGAATTCTAATTTAATAGTTTGTAGTGTGCTCATGCAAAGGGTACTAAGAGTATTCTGCTCTTGACTGACATCTAGTGAAACATTTGAAAGTAAAAGATAAAGTTGTAAATTAAGGTAAAATATGTGGATCAGAGTTACGGCTAATACCTATTTTCCACTAGTAGGGAATTCATGAATAAAAAAACTAGGGAGATATATTTATGACTACTGAGAAATTATAACTGAGGAGAATATAGATAGTTTTAAGTATATAGATAGTTTTAAGTATTGTTTTTCTTTAATGTTTCACTTATATTTTTAACTTAAAAGAATATAGACTAATAAATGCTGAGTTATTCATGTGTAAGACTTTTTATATTTAAAAAAGACTAAAATTATATAATTTTAGAGCCAAAGGAGATCTTGCTGTTTAATCTAGTTCCTTTATCTATAGAGAGTAAAAAATTCTGTTTTAGAGAGTAATCTCTAATCCAACATCTAATCCAATAATTTGTTAGTGCCAGATTTTGAACTAGAACCCATAGTCAAATTTTCTTTCAGAGTGAAGGAAAGTACTAAACACACTTTGGATTGTATTTAAACTTTTTATATTTTTTTTCAGCAAAACTATGAATATTAAAATTGTTACTGTATTTTTTTAGAAAGAATATCTATACCTGTATGTTTTTAAAATGAATAGCTGTGTATATATGTATGCATTATAAATTGTTACAAATTTGATATTATTACTCTTCTGTCTCATTTCATTTTAATATTTAAATGTTAATACTGGTATAAACATGAATATTTAAAAATTTTCACAGGCAACAACACCTCCAAATCAAGGACGGCCAGATTCTCCTGTCTATGCTAATCTGCAAGAACTGAAAATATCCCAGTCTGCTCTCCCCCCACTTCCTGGGAGTCCAGCGATTCAGATTAATGGAGAATGGGAAACTCATAAAGATAGTTCAGGACGTTATTTTTATTACAACAGAGGAACACAGGAAAGAACTTGGAAACCACCTCGGACTCGGGATACAAGCATAGGCAAAGGAGATTTCCAGAGTTCAGGAGATCAAGAGGTATGAGTAATTCAGAAATGAAGCAATGAGTTATCAAATTTTGCTCTTTTTGTTGTTCAAATACAAAAGCAATGAATTTTATATATATTATATTATGTGTTTACATATGTCTATGTGTGTCTGTGTGTATGTGAAATAAATATAATTACTTTGCTACAAAAGGATAGTCCTTATAAGTCTAATAAATTTACACTAAAATTATTTTGTCTAACAAGTGTTCATGCTATTTCCCCTTAGTCCTACCCCTGTCTTAGAGAGTAGTGCAGTCAATTGACCAGCTGTATTTTGAGAAATACTCATCCTAAAGATCTGGAAAAATTCCTTGAGACTATTTAGATATGAAGGGAAAGCTGAGGTAGGGTTGATAGAATGGAGTTCCTGCTCTTTAAAGGATTGGGGCTCTTCCATCTTCATAGGGCATCTTGCTGTTATACAAGGCATCGGGCTTGTAGAATAAAAACAGAACTCTAAGTTAGGTAGTGCTGGAAATATCAGGTAACACATCCTGTATTTAGCAGACTCTGAAAGCTTTCTGTAGTTAATAACCCCTTTTCTTGTTCTGTTTTTCAATTGGGTATTTATAGCTTTGGTTTGGTGGTGACTTGTAGTTTTATTGTTTGAGAATGAGAATAGTGAGAGTTGTTCATATGTTATGGTAATAAGAAAACTGTTAGGAAAATTTTTATTTTATAGAAAGATTTGAAAATAAATTTTTCTATGTCTTAATAATAAAGCAAAATCTTATAATTTGGGAGAATTAGGGAAAAGGCTAAACTACAGAATAATTTTTTTTTTTACAGAATAATTTAAAGGAATTTAAAGAAACTAAAAAAATAATAGAGACAATTCTCATTTAATTGATAGTTTGAACATAGAATTTTCAATCAGAAATAATTTTTCTTATAATTGCAGAGCATTTTGAGTTTCACTTTATAGTGACTTGGATCAGCTGCTAGCTGGGCAGTCTCCAGTGTTAGGAACCACTAGATTTTTCCTTTAAATCTTCTATCTAGAAAGTAAGATCTTGATAGTTGGCAGTTTATGTATACAATTGACGCTTGAACAACATGAATTTGACCACAGTTTATATACAGGTGAATGTATTTTCTGTCTGCAGATTTGGAATTCACAAATTCAACCAATCTTGGATGTTAGACCCCTATATAGTAGGGCATTTATAAACTATACACAGATTTTTGACTCTTGGGGAGCTGGCTTCCCTAACCCCCTCTGTATTCAAAGTCAACCTTAGTCCCTCAGTCTCTCGCCTTTCTGTTTGATTCCTGTCCCAGTGTGCCTGCCTCCTAACTCAGAATCTTACTGTTTTTCTAAAGAGGGAACAAATAAATCCCTAGGTGGTACACACCTAGTAGCCAGGCACGAACAAGGGGATTCTAGCCATTTTAATCCTTATTTTAGTCTTCAACCCCAATTCTAGAAATACCTAATACTGTCAGTTTCCTAGGAACCTAATACTGTCATTTCCTGAGTCATTTGAAGATTCAGTAAATGTATCAGATTTCATTTTCCCTCTCCAACTGTACCCTCCCTGCAATCAGTTTACATTCTTCTGACTTATCTGCAGATTTAGTTTTTTTGCTTATCTACTATTTAATCTCCAGAGTTTTGTGACTATTTCTTTTTGTGCGCTCCCTGTTCTTGTGGATTCAGGTCTTTAAAAGCATATTTCACTACTTTTAGTGGCGTTTGAGAGAACAAGTGTTAACTCTTTCATCTTAACTCAGAAGCTTAAGTGGTTATCCTAGAATAATGGTTCTTAATTGGGGGTTGTGTTGTCTCCTGAGATATTAGACACTGGAGACATTTTTGGGTGCTACAACTGGGAGAGTGTCTAGTTAGGGAGAGGCCAGAGTTACTGTTGAATAGTCTGATTCAGAAGGTAGCTCCAACAACTAAGAATTATCTGGCCCTAATTCTTTTCTCACATTTCTATGCAAATTATCTTGGATAACTTTAGTTTCTGTTTGTTTGGAAATTAATTTTTTCTGCATTTTTAAAGAATATCTTTTTGGATATACAGTTCTAAGTTAACTGTTTTTTCCTAGTTGATTGAACATTTAATTCTCGTGTTTTCAGGTTTCCATCATTGATGCTGGAAGTTTACCTGTCAGTTTGCCTTCTTTAACAGCAGTTTGTTTCTTCTCATTGTCAGCTTTTAAAATCTTGTATCTGTAATTTCACAGCAATGTGATTAGGTGAAGTATTTCTTTTTTTCTGCCAGGGCATTTTTAGAACTTCTGAATTTGAGGAGTCCTACCATTGATCAGTTCTGGAGAATCCTTAGCCATTAACTATAGATAGCTTCTGTCCTGCTTTGTTATTGATTGATTATATGATTGTTTAATCTACTCACTGTGTCATGTCTTGTAATTTCTTCTATGCTTACAAATGTTAGCTGTCTCCATGCCTCATATTTAATAATTTCCTGACCTAGCTCCTTTTTGCTAGTTTTATCTTCTTCTATGTCTTTATTTGATATTAAGCCAATCCTAAAATTAAAAAAAAAATGTTTTATTTTTTGCTCAGGTGCACTTCTCTATTCTTTTACTTAAAAGAGTTTTTTCACTTACAAAAGTAGTAGAACAGTACATAGTAAACATCCTTATACCATCTAGATCTACCACTTAACATTTTGGCACATTTTCTTAATATCCTTTTCCATCCTTCTATTCCTCTTCCCTCTAGTGTTTTTCCCTGAACTATTTGGAACAAACAATGTGACATTTTCCCTGCATCACTTATTGAAGAGGCTTTCCTTGCTACGATAGTCTTGGCTATTTTGTTACAGATTAACTGTCTGTATTGGTATGGTTTTATTTCTGGGCTCTCTATTCCGTTGGTCTGTGTAGCTGTTTTTTTTTTCCCCCCCCCCACTACCATGCTGTTTTGATTATTCTATCTTTGTAGTGTAGTTTGAAATTTGGGAGTATGATGTTGCCATTCTCCCTCTCTTTTTTTGGTCAGAATTACTTTGACTATTTGGGGTCTTTTGTGGTTCCACATGAATTGCAATATATTCTTTCCATTTCTTTAAAAAATGTGATTGAAACTTTGATAGCGATTATGTTGAACCAGTGTATCGTTTTGGGTAGGGTGGCTATTTTGACAATGTTAGTTCCTCCACTCCATGATTATTTGTGTTCAATGTAAAATTACAGTTTTACATTAATTAATTAATATAGATGAAGTCTTTAATGTTGTAGTTAAAAGTTTGATCCTTAAAATAGGATTTGATTTTGCTTCTGTCAGGTGCCTGAATAAACTGGAATTATTTAAATATTAAAATTAATATTTTAGTTTTAGTTTTTACAGACCTCCTAGGTTGTAGTAATATGCATTGTATGAGATTGGAAATTCCCCCACTTTCTCTCAGTTGTTGGGAAATATTTCTGTGGTTCCTCCAGCTTGGAATAAAGGGACAAGATTTGTTTCTGGTTAATCTATTACTTCCAAACAAAATTTTTTGGGGCCTCAGCTCTGTATTGTGTGGTATCCTTTTAGACTTGCTGTGTTTGATGTACCTGATGAGCTCTTTCCCGAATACTCTTTGTAGTCTTTAAATCTAATATTCTAGTTTGGGTTTTGACAAATGCTGTAAAGGGTAAAACTGTTTTTTCAATTCTATTTTTCTTTCTGGAATCTTGATTTTACTTAGTTTTTGTCCTCTGCGTATTTTTTAACTTCTTGCTCATTGATGTTTAAAAAGAACTATGACAACAACAAAAGCCTTATGTAATATTTTAAACTGTTTCAGTCGGGATAATTTTTTTTTTTGTATTTACCAGATATTATCCTATAAAGAGAGCATTTGTATAGCAGAGCATCTGCTAAAATATATGTACCCAAAGTCACTGAGCAAGGTACCCTGATGAATGGAATTATTTAATATAGAACATTTAGTATTTGGTAATCCTTGCCAAAAATAATCTTCATTTTAAAAATCAATTAAATGGCTTTTTTCAATCAGTAAATTTCAAGATCTTAGAGCTACTCCTGGTTTTATATTGCAGTAAAACTTAATTGAGATATTAGAATTACTTTTGATACAGAAGAGAACATCTTACTGTATAAAAATTAGGAGACTGTGGTTATCATTTTGTCAACTAGAAAGTCATTTATGAAAAAATAGATTCAATAAGTTTGATTGTTTCTTAAATCAGTTTTACTACTTAGATTGCCTTTAATTCTGTTTTTGAAACATTTTACTGCACTTCCGACATAAGCGTAGATTTTAAGTTGCCTCAATTAAATAAACTTCAATTTTTGAGTTAATGATTTCCACTTTTTAAAAACATTACTTGTACAAAACCTGACTTATTTTTTTGCAAGTCTTCTGTAAAGTCTGTGTCAGTTTGTATGAACATACTAACATTACATGTCTGTGTCTTTATGTTACTACTACAACGTTGATGACCTGTACATCTTAGCGTTTCAGACCACATTACAATGGGAGAAATTATAGTCCATTAGTAATGTTTAATTGCAGAACTATTTTACCTTAAAGTGACCCTAGAATGGTCATTTGCACAAATATAAATATTTGTTTAATTAATAAAGTTTAAGTGCAGTAAGCAAATTGCTACTTAGTCACATTAAGTAGGGTTAATGTGACTACTTCAGGTTTGAAAAACCTGAAATTGTTACATTTTCTCAGTCTTTTAATTTGTTTCTCTTTTATACCTGGAGTTTATCATTTTTTTTAAAGTAAATCATACTGAAATTACTTCCATACCACAATTTCTTTTTTCTCTGTATTGTGTTTGAATTTTCTCAATATTATATTTTCTTGTTTTGAGAGTTAGCTTGCAACAACCTTTAATAATCATTTGGTTGAGTTAGTTAGGAAAACTTGCCAATAAGTTAGAATATAATAGTGTTGCAAAACCAGTGTTTTTTCTCACTCCTCACTCTCTAACACATTTTAAAATAATAGTTCAAGATGTATTTATTGAACCCCGCTGTTTGCCAGGCATTTGGCTAAGTACTTGTGATATGTGAGTGAGAATTCTCAAGAACCTGCCTCCTCTACTTAGACATGTATACACATACAAATCTGTGTCACATATTAATCTAATTTCAGTTTAAAAACAGCATTAAATAGAAGGTAGCATTTTATCTCTCCATCTGGAAACAATTGTTTTCAATTTTATGGTATGGTGAATTTTTCTAGGATGTATTAATGTGATTAAAAAAACCCACTATTATCTCACCACTTACAATGTACCATTTAAAAGACTAAGCAATTTGTTTTGAAAATTAAATATTCAAATATATTTTAGCCAAATAAAGTTGATATCTTAGATTTTCAGCTGCTGCATATTTATATTCAAGGAAGAAAAATCCTTATGTTTCTGACTATTTATAGCATCTTTCATCAGAAGAAAACTACCACAGCATTTGTTACAGCCAGTCAGATAGTCAGTGTGGTTCTCCTCCAAGGGGTTGGTCAGAAGAGTTGGATGAACGTGGGCATACCCTATATACCAGTGACTATACTAATGAAAAGGTACATTCTTTTTTTTCTCATTTAGTTTTGTTGGCAGCATTCTGTCATAAAATAGCTGTGTACTGAAGTTTTAGTGGCATTTAAAACACTTGTGAAAATACTCTTTTTTGGAAATTACTTTTTTATTGTAATTCTCTAATGCCAGTAAAACACAAAAACTCAGTATAACTACTGATTCATGGTTTTAATCTGCTTACAATTACGGTGATTTTTTGTGGTGTCAAAACCCATTTAAGGCAGACCTTTTTAATAGTAGACCTATTGAATGTACCTTGGTTTAGTCTTTTTCAACAAGCATATTTTTCTTGGGTAAAAGTCTCGTGGGAATATATTTTTCAACATGTCATTATGCTGTTCCATCTCATTTTCTATACTCCTTTTTCCTTTACAACCAAATTTATATTTTAATGAAACAAACCATGAATCTAGTACAGTATGATGAATTAACTAGTTTGGGAAAGCATATTGAAATTTTATGTGTGTATGTCTGGTATCATCAGAGGTGGTTACTGGCTGGTTGTGCCTGGGGATAAATGGAGGTAGGTATTTGCTCCTTGCTTCTGCTTCAGTTGCTTAACACAGGAACTTAAGGAAACAGTAGTTTTATTCATGTTGCAGTCAAGATCATGTGTTTGTATTAGCAACACATAATCTTTTCCCTCTTATATTCCCTGAATTTTATTGTTTAAGTTTGGTTGGTACTCTTATTTAAATTGTATTCAGTAATATGTGCTGACCACAGAAGGTAATTTCTAGGGGTTTGTGGGAAGTTTGGCTTAAATTGTCAGTTTTACTTAAAATGTTCATTTAATTTTTTATCAGTTTTCAGAGTGGGCATGGCTCTGTTCATTGCATATATTAATCTGTGTATCTTTATGTTATACATTTCTTGATGTATTGTTAAGTGGTGCTTGAATTACTAGCTGGACATTGGAAGGAAGAAAGAGAAAATAAATTCAGACTTAATATTGAATTTACTTACTCTTACCACACTTTAAATGCAAAATATATGAGTTTAGTAATTTTTTCAGCATTTTTGAACAAGTAAAATGGAATTCATTAAGAATCTTTATGGCTGTAAAGCTTAAACTTACTTTTTAAAATTTAAAAATCTGTTCTGTTTTTTATAGTGGCTCAAGCATGTTGATGATCAAGGTAGACAATATTACTACAGTGCAGATGGATCTCGGTCAGAATGGGAATTGCCAAAGGTAATTAAACTTAACACTGAGTTTCTATTTCAAAAGAGTAGGTAGAGTAATATCCACAAAGGGTGTGAGTTGATTTATTTTCATTCACCTTTAGAAAGCAGCAAGATTTTTTTTTTTTTTCAGAATTCATTGAGACTCTTTTGTCCAGCTAAGCTTTTTTTTTTTTTTTTTTTTAAAGATTTATTTATTTATGCATGCAAGACCTAGGGTACAGGCCAGAGATGTGAGGGGTGAGAAGATTCACCAGAGACAGAGTGGGGAACAGAACAGGCAGACTGGCTGAAATACACTGCTGAGGGGAGCAGCAGGCAAGACAGGAGAGGTCTGCTGCGCCATGTGGGTTGCTCCCTGGGTTGCTGGGGATGGAACTCATGCTGCAGAGGCTTTGGATTGCTTCATAGTGAGGTGCTTAACCCCTTGCGCCACCAGGGAGGCCCCCAGCTAAGCTCTTTGAAGATAAGCATTGTACTGTTTAATACTGATAAAATCTGTTTAAATTTTTTTTGGTTTAACTTAAAACCAGGTTTCCATTACCCCTCGAAATAAGAATCCCCATTAATGCCAATTACTATCATCTAATATATAGTTTTCTTGAGTATGTTAAGCTTCCTACATGAAATTGGCCTATTAATTTTTTATGAGGAGAAAGAAAATCAGCTCAGTATTCCAGTTTATTCTTTTATATAAATAAATGTTTTGTAATTCAGACTGTGATTTGTATCTTGTAGACTCCCCAGTGGCTTTATTATTTTTTTTTAAAGATTTATTTATGCATACAAGAGCTGGGGTACAGGCCAGAGATGTGGGGGGTGAGAGGATTCACCAGAGACAGAGTGAGGAACAGAACAGGGAGACTGAGTAAAATACACTGCTGAGGGGAGCAGCTGGTGAGACAGGAGAGGTCTGCCGTGCCATGTGGGTTGCTTCCTGGCCTGCCAGGAATCGAACTCGTGCTGCAGAGGCTGAAGATTGCTTCATCATGCAGTACTTAGCCCCTTGCACTACCAGGGAGGCTCAGACTTTAGTTTTTGAAGAAATTTATCTTTTTCCCAAAATAGTTTGAAGAAAGATATTACTAATATAAAGATAGATGGATATAGAAAAAAGTTACTAGAGGTTGCTAAATTTACTAAAGTTTAAGATAGTGAATTAGTGCTATTAGTTGTTTCTTTGTGAATGTTATCTGACATTTAATTATTTTATAAAATCATAATACTTAATATTAGTACAAAAGATATACAGCCTATAGTTGATTTCTAAGAAGTACCCTTTTGAATCTGTCTTGAACCAGTAGCAGAAAAGCTCTTGCCAGCTTCTAAAATGTTGTGATCCCACACAATGAAATACTATTCAGCAATCAAAAAAGATGAACTAATGCCATTCGCAGCAACATGGATGGAGCTAGAAGGGATTTGCTCATTGAATTAAGTCAGAGGAAAAAGAAAAATATTGGATGGTTTCACTTATAGGAGGAATATAGGGGAACCAAATAAGACACTAGGGAAAAAATAACAATAAAAAACAGCAAAATGAAACAAATAAACAGACAACTATAAATCAGAGACATTCTGCAGGGGAGGAGGAGGGAGAGGGATCAAAATGAGGGAGGGAAGAACACAAGGGACTATGGTGATGGTGCATGGGTGAACTGGTGGTGGAAGTTCTATGGGGACCACACCTGAGAAAAGAAAGCAAACATTGTACAAAAAAGAAAAATGATGTAACACACATGTAAATAAATAAAATGGAAGAAAAATTGTTCTGATCTCAAGGAATAACAAGGTTGCTATAGTGGAAACTTGGCAAGTAGATGGGTAGTGGTGAGAGATAAAAGAAATACTAGTTCTTTTGATTTATTTGGTTATCAACAACAGGCCCAGAATTTTCTTGTTTAAAGAAAAAAGTTTTCTCAGATACTCAGAGAAGCATTTTTGATCCTTTTAAAAAAATATTCAGATTTTGTTTATAACACTGTATATGATTTAGGGGAAAATTCACACCTCTTTAGATGTATGTTACCCCACCACACCTATCACCAGAGCTCTTACAGTCCTAACTCCTTCTCCTCATTCTCCAACTCATTACTTCCCCTCTAGTGCCCTCAATTCTGCAGTCCTATTTCTTGGGTTTGTTTTAGTTTAGTATGTTCCTTTGTTTTGTTTCAGTATATTTCACACATGCATGAAATCATTGGTATTTTTCTTTCTCTTTGATGTATTTCACTTAGCATAATTCCCTCCAGTTCCATTCATGTTATTACAAATGAAGCGATTTCATCTTTTTTTTTTCCTTTTTTCATTCCTATTTCATTGCATAACTATACCACATCTTCTTTATTCACTCATCTCAGTGGGCTCTTGGGTTACTTCCATTATATGGCTGTTATAAATAGTGCTGAAATGAACAGAGGAGTGCATATGTCTCTTTGAATAGTTTTTTTACATTCTTTGGATAAATACTAAGGAATAGGGTTGGTGGACATACGTTATATATATTATTAGTATTTAGAAAAACCACTATATTCTATTCCATAGTGACTGAAATAGTCTACATTCCCACCAGAATTGTACAAGGTTCCTTTTCTCTGTACCCTCTCCACCATCTGTTGTTTTTGGTTTTTGTTTTTAATATGACTAATAGGAGTGAGGTCATATCTCATAGTTTTAATTTTCATTAAAAATTTTCACTATCCCTGAGGATAGTGAATTTGAACATTTTATCATATTGCTATCATCCATCTACATGTAATCTTTGGAGAAGTGCCTGTTTAACTCTTCTAATTTTTGACTGGGTAATTTGTTTCTTTGTTGAGTTGTCTGAATTCGTTATTGATAAATGATGTGCAAATATATTCTTCCATTTGGTAGGATGTGTTTTCATTTTATTGATATTTTCATTGTCTGTGCAGAAGCTTTTTAGTTTCATGTAGTTCCATTTCTTTATTTCTAGCTGTGTTTAGGAGACAAAGGAGTCAAGTCTCCATTGGGGACTTAGTGGTTTACTCTTAGGAAACCTACATATCTCTGATATGCTGTAGGTGAAAAAAAAAAAGAGCAGCGCTTGGGACAGAACCTTAAGGGATAATTCTGTGGGATTGGAAATGGGTATTGGTTGTGACTAATGCTGAATCATAAGTTACATGATATTATCTCATTTTCTGCTGCCATTTACCAGTTAGGATAAAGTATCAGAATGTCTCAGAATTTTCTTGAACTTGCAATTAAGTTGGATATGGAGAGGAGATTTGAGTTGGGTACAGTGGAAATGAGGAAATAATGAAAAATGTTCTAGAACCACTATTGAATGGGTTGTTGCTGTATTATAAGGAAAATTGCAGGTCAAATTCTGTGTCCCAAACAATTTATTACTTAAAGTCCAGAATAAGTTTTGTTAGATAGGTTTGTAACCCTCAATACAGATAGTGGAAACTTTAATTTCACTATTTCCTGAATACATCTTTGCTGCTGAGGTGGTATGATGAACACAAATGCATGAAGTATGGTCTTTACTCTCACAGAGTTTATTATAAATTTGGAAAGGAGAAATATGTTCATATAAAATCTGTACACAGATTTGTACACACATACCTGGTTCTAGATTGGGTGTAGGTGAATGGAACTACAAAAATGCTAGATAGAAGGAAGATTTGGGAGGGAAAAATAAAGAAGTATGAATGAAGAGAAAACAAAATATCCCCCACTCAAAATGAGCTTGTTATTCAAAATTCCTAACAAGCAAGTAAAACTCTAATGCTATTACACACGTGAGAAAATCAGGAGGGTGTTCTCCAAATGAAATTAATTTTCTTAATAACTTTGTAAGGATTTTAAATACATTGACGAAGTTCAGAGAGTTTAATGAAGGATTTCATTTAAAAAGAACAAGAAATTATGAAATATAACAATATACATGTAACAATATACAAAGTACATCAATATAATTAGAAATATTGGACATGAAAAATACAGTCATTAAAATATGAAGTGTTGTGGATAACAGACTATAGACAGGATAGGAAGATAACAAGTATTATAACATAGAAGACATGGAAGATTGATGGAAAGCTTCTTAAATTCATATACTAGAAATTCCAGAAGAGAAATAGTAGGGAAATTCTATTTTAAAAATACAATTTCTAAAACTGAAGGAAGACGTGAATGTTTAACTGGAAAATACGCTTTGAATACCACCTGGTATAGATAAAATCACATGATGCCGAAGTTTTGCTGGTTTTTCCAAAATTCAATTTAGGGAGAGTCTTAAAAGCCATCAAACAGTAAAAGATTAGATCATCTAGTAAGGTAGCTTGCATCATTGGATCCATTCTTTGCCCACTCCTTTATTAGTGCTTTTTGCTTTATGCCTTCATAGTGGACTCCCACTGTGTATGAGGGTGTATTGTTCTGCCCTGAGTCCATTCATGTGACAAAATGACCAGAAACTGAAAGATCTGTGGGAAAATACAAAAATGCTAGCAGTTATTTTATTCAAGTTCCAGAAAGAGAGGAGCGAATGAGACTGAAAAATATTTGAGGAAGTAACATTTGAAAACGTCCAAATTTGGTAATTTTTTTAAATAAAACCAAATTCAAGAATTTGAGTAAACAAGATAGACCCAAAGAAGTTCACCTCCAGACATATCGTAATGCTATTTCTGAAAACTAAAGATTCCCCCATCCACATCCAGAATCTTCAAAGCAGCTCAATAATATATTTTTTAGCCTATTATCTATAGGGTAATAATGATTTGAATGGCAGTGAGTGTTTTATCAGAAACCATGAAGCTGGGTGTGGTATAATAATATTTTCAAATGGTGAGAAAAGTACCAACTGTCATCCTTTAATTGTACATCCAACAAAATCATCCTTCAAGAATGTAAATATAATAAAGGTATTTTTCAGATGAAAGTACGCTAAGATTTATCACTAGTAATGTTGTTATCAGAGAATTGCTAGAGGAAGTCCTTCAAACTGAAGAGAAATGATAGCTTAAGAAAAATTGACACATCAGGATTGAAGAAGTACAACAGAAAGGTGAATATCTGAGGAAACTTTTGTCCTTAGTTTTAAAAATGATGTTTGAGATTCAAAACAAAAATTAAAACATTGCTGAAGACTTAAGTACTCATATGTGGAGATGACAACTCTATTCCAAAAGAGGGAAGAGTAAAGAGATGAAATTGTTGGTAAGATTTCTGCATTTGTAGTAGTAGAGTGTTCATATTAGTACAGTAAGTGCTCACTTAACAGCTTCGATAGATTCTTGCAAATTTTAATTTAAAGCAAAATGACATCACAGAAACAGCTCCTTGTATAACATCCTGTTCAAAGTTGACTGGGATATTTTTTTCCTTTTTCAATGTCACCGTGAAATTGTATGACCTGTTGTATATAGATAGTGATAAATTAAGTATATAAATGGTAACCCCTAGGACAAATACTAAAAGAGCTTCTTACAAATAGATTCAAGAAACTAGATAAAATAGAATATGTTTAAAAGTTGCTCATACATCCCATAGGAAGGGGAAATGGTTAACAGAAAACAATAAGATTGTAGTCTTAAATACTAACATGCCTGTTAAAAGATTCTGAGAATGGATAAAAAGCCATGACCTAGCTGTATGCTTCACAAGAAAATCATACTAAATGTAATGCTATATTACATCATGCTAAAGATTATTTATCAAATAATTGTAGTATCATACTTCATGGTGATACTGCAGAAGCCTTCACATTAGAGTTAGGAACTTGATTATAGCTTTTCTGTTACTGCCTCTATTAAAAAATGAAATAATAAAAGAAATAAGAATTAAAAACAAAAAAAAATATAGTTTTTGATATTGCTCTCTGTTGCTGGTGAATCCCTCCTCCCCCCACCTCTGGCCTACATGCCAGTTCTTCTATGCAATAAATAAATAAGTAATAATTAATCTAGATATAAGATCAACATAAAAACAACCCATTTCTCTGGTAAAAATGTGATAGTTTGAAAATGTGATAGGAATAAAGATCCTCTTTCCATTAGGAGCAACAGCAACAAGAGGGTTATAACTAAGAATATACATATTAAAGGTCCATTGGATTTTAGGAAAATGTCATAGCAGAATTGGATAAGTGGTGCATTACCTTTATGTTATTGAATTGGGAGGCTTAACTTTATTAATATAAAAAATAAATTCACTGCACCTCCATTTTTTTTGGAACTGATGCTAAATTTTATTTGCAGAAAATGATCTATGAAGAACCAAAATATTCCAGAGGGGGTGGGGAGCTATGAAGGATGGGTTTCCTGCCCAGGTATTTAAGATGAAATAGAAAGGGCAAAGGTATAGAGGAACAGACCAGTGAAACAGAAAGCTCAGGTGTAGCATTCCAAATCGATGGTTTAATAAGTGGGGGCTATACAGATACATTGCCAAGATGATTGGTTCTGTCCATGAAAAAAAATGAAATTATGTAGATCTTGACCTCAGGTCATACTTAATAATTAATCTAGGTAGATTAGAGGTATAAATGTAATAAACAAGATTTTAAATACTGTTGTGAAGGATGTATCACAAAATACCTTTGAGTCAGTGGTAGGTTTTTAAAAACACAACTATAAGGAAAAACTGTAAAAGGAAAAATTGACAGATGTGACTATATCAAAATTAAATAAAACACCTTGTAATATAAAAGATGCCATATACAAAGGAGAGACAATGAGCCGCAGACTAGAGAAAGATATAGTCCACTTACATAGCTTGTGGAGGTTTAGAATCTAAAAATGTATAAGGAACTTTTTAGTTCTTTCTGTATTAGAAGAAAGATAACCCAGTTTTAAAAAAAGGCAAAATAAGTGACTAAGCTCTACACAGGGGAGGAAGTACTTGAAATAAATACATGAAAAGACATTTCGTTTTTTTCTTTTTTCTTTTTTTTCAATTGAGGCCACATTGCTTTACAACACTCTATGATTCAGAGGTATAGGTTCACATCTCTTCAGATATATGTCACCACGCCACGCCTACTGCTAAGGCACACTTGATCCTCCACCATAGTCCCTTGCGTCCCCTTGTTCTTGTCTCCTTTTCTCCCATCCCCTCTGGTATCCTCATTTCTGCAGTCAGATTTTTAGTGTTTGTTTTGGTTTAATTTTACCTATTCCTTTGTTTTGCGTTTATTTTTCTATTAAGCAACTATAGTAGTTCTAAAACTCAAAATCTAGAGTAGGTATCCATAAAAATTTATACACAAGCTTACATACAACTATACATTTTAGTTACTGCTAATGATGATTGAATTGTAAGGAAAATACAGCCCTGTTCAATAGTTGTGTTTCTTTTCATGTAGAGATTTCTGGTATTATTATTATCATCATCATCATCATCGTTATTGGTAACCTTTAAGCTTTATCTGTGTTCATGCTAAAAATGATCCCTGTGCGAACTTCTGTGACAGATTTTAAGAATGTTGTTGTTAAACAACAGTGAGTTAAAAACAACTGGCCATATGTGATTGCCTGGCTTTAACAAATTTTAATGTGAGGAATGAAGTAACAGCTTTGGGAGGAAGTTTGATGGTTGAGTGTGGCCTCATTTTGGAAAGTAAAGAAATGGCATATCGTGGAAAAAGATGTTAGAAGATTTTTTAATATTAAAAATATCCTCCAAATAGGGGCCTCCCCGGTGGTGCAGCAGTTGAGCACTGGGTTGCGAAGCTGCCTGCAGCCTCTGCAGCGCCGGTTCGATCCCCGGCTGCTTCCCGGCCACCGGAGGAGGGTCCCACATAGTGCACAGACCTCTCCTGCCGCCCGCTGCTCCCCTCAGCATTGTACTTCGTCTGTCTGCCTGCTCTGCAACCCACTCTGGCTCTGGTGAATTCTCTCACACTCCCGCGCTTCTGACTGTACCCAGTGCTTATACAAATAAATAAACAAACAAACAAACAAACAAATAAATAAATAAATCTTAAAAAAAAATCCTCAATAGAATTTTATTGACATTATAATGAATCATTAAAATGTAAGATTTACTGGATTTTTTAGATGGGGGGGTGGGAGTAGAAATTAGTTATTTGTTTTCTGGAGATGAGTGTAAATTTTAAAAAGTAGATTAATTTTCTTTTGTTTTTACTGTAATAATTTATAATTTATTAAAATTGCCAGTATCAAATATTATAACTCTTAAAAACCTCACAATTTTCAAATACTTTTGTTTGGTGATCTACTTGACCGTTCAAACACATGATTTAATAAGTTTCTAATTTTATATGTCCTTTTGGCAGTTATTACCTATCCTTTATACACAGCAGGTATTGAACTAGTACTGTCTTTAGAACTAGTACTATCTCCGCATTTGACCTGCTAATATTTTATCATTTTAGACAAATATTGGTAATGTTTGGCCTGTAAGAGAAAGCAAAAATAAAGAGAAACAAACAAAATCCTTTAAATGTGAGAGTACCATTGTGTGTATAAGCATTTTTTAAAAAACCTAAACCAAAAATTGAACTCATGGATTTCAGAAGTAGAAGAAACCTTGAAAATAAATTTGTTTGCCATTATTTTATAAATTATACCTAATATTCATTGATAACCTACTGTTACAGCATTGTCACTTTTTATACTTTGTTTAATCCTTATGACAACTCTGAGATATTTCTGTTATATCTGTTTTAGAGTTGATGAAACTTAGACTCTCTTCTATATCAAAATCTGTGATCTCAATTGTGCCACAATGTTGGTCAAAGATAAAACAATAAAGACCAGAAAAATCCATGTTAGTGCCATATGACTTTGCTAATAACATCACATGTCATTTAGAGTCAGCAGTGCACTTTTGTTTCCATTATTAGTGAAGTATATTTTGTTTTCTTTTAGTATAATGCTTCATCCCAGCAGCAGAAAGACGTAATTAAGAGTAGGAGCCTGGACAGGCGGCTACAAGAACCAATAGTATTAACAAAATGGAGACATAGCACCATTGTGTTGGACACAAATGACAAGGTAGGCCTTTTTGAGAATCTTTGTTGAGGATTTTTGTAAGTTGTTTATTCTTAATTTCTACTCAGCTGAATCTCATATCTTGGTGAATACTATTTTATTGAATGTCCTGTAATGGATTTTGGTTTTGAAGATTGTTGCACAGTAGACTTATCTGTGGCATACCTTTATACATTTGAAACTAATAGATGACATATAATTTTGATAAACCTATTTTATGTTTATAAGATGGACTGATAGAACACAATGAAACTAGTAGCACAATTTCTAATTTATATATTGTGAGGATATCATGCAGTTGAATATTTAGGGTATATTAAAGAAATAAGATTCTGGAGTTAGTGATATTGAAGAATGCCTGAAAAATATTAGCACTGAGATAAATCTGAGTAAGTAGGACTGCTTAGAGATTTTAATGGAGAAATTCATTTAGCTCAAAGAAGTGGATTACAATTCATTTTACCTAGGAAGTCCCTAAACAGCATGTAATATTCTCTAAATGTAAAAACCATTGTTGAATCAACTTTTCACACTGGAACAACTAAGGGTGATTGTTTTGGTGATGGAGAGTTAAAATGTACTCTTTTTTACTTTTTTTTGAGATTCATTTTCATTTTATATTACAATAACTTGCATAAAGTTCTTAATACATTTCCTTTTCAGTGAATTGTTCCAGAGTATAAGAATCTGACTTTCTTGACAGATTTATTTATTTTTGGTAGAAACGTCTTTCCCTCACACTTTATCCTTTAAAAATGAATTTACAGATGATTTCCTTCTTGAGTAAGTTTCTATTATCACCTGATGTGGTCCCTTTTAAAATAAGTCTTCGAAGTTATGTAAGAGGGAGTACACCAGAGGAGTCTAGCTGACTAATGTATGATAAGGGGCACAGTGTGTGTAACTTGAGATGTAGTCAAAGAAAGTTAATATTATGTAATAAATGTTGATAGGGTGACATAAGTCCTAATTCAATGTTCAGGTAATCTTGGAGAAGATTAGGTGTGTGTATGTGTGTGTATGTGTTGGCATTTGTTTGTGCCTATGTACAGTTTTTACTAAAACCTGCTGTTTATAGATAAATTTAACATATCTGTGCACATACATTTATAAATAGATGTAAATAAATGTATAATTGAAAAATTATTGTTTGTAATATAACCATTATACATAATCACTTCATTTGATAAGGTTTTTATTTCTGTAGGGCTGATAATACTATGAAAAATCATAATTTATTTTCATAAAATTTTTCCCAGACTGTTTTAATATTAGTTATTCTTTTAGAGTGAAGAGTTTGTAGGGTGAAACTTAAATGAGGTTAAATTTGAGATTTGGACACTAAGTGTAATTATTTTTGTAAAAATATATTTGATAGAATTTTATTATTTTGTCTTTTAACATTGTAGGCCTAGGGTGTTTCACTTGTAAGGTTGCCCCCTTCAAGGTTTTTCCTTGTGAACAGTCACTGCTACCAAGTTTCTGTGGTTACAAATTGTATCAGAGAACTTTCCCAAGTCAGTGAATGTTGAATTAATGGGTTACTGTGCTGTTTGACAATTCCTGGTTTTATAGACAGTACCTTATCCAGTTCTATAACTATAGGAAAGTAGACCAATAAACAGATGTGGAGATGATTGTTCAAATAAATTATTTGGATATATAAGAAAGTTAATAATAGGTATTGAAACATGATTTTTCTAATTCTCTTTTTTTTAAAAAAACTATTCAAAGCATCTGGGGAAATGGAAAAAAATTGAACGGAACTTGGCTGTTGGTACTAAAACAATCTTTTTCAGTCTTTTGCTCTATGAATAATAGTCTTACATAAGCATTTATGGTAGAAATTACACAGTTTTAATGCACTTTAAAAATGCATGTTATTGAATTGCTCCTATTTTAGATTTAGACATGAAAACTTTAAAAAAATTTCAAGTTATTAATCTTTAAATTTGGGCTTCTTTCTTTTAAAAAAATTGCTTATTTTTAATAATTAACTAAATTACTTTAAATATTAATAGCAAGTCAATTAAATTTCTTACATAGTCATTAAAGTAAATTTCTTATTCTAGCAGTTGCCAAGTAATTTCTGTGACTGTTCCTTGCCTAATTCTGGGTCCTCCTACCTACCATCTCAAAAACAAGTTATTACATTTTTATTTACAAGTGTGTGGCTTTTACCTATTCTCAATATGGTTAAATCAAGCTGATGCAGCATTGTGATTTTAAGGCAACATGCATCATTTCTTTTGAATAATTCTGTATGAGGTATTTAAATTTTTAACTAATCAGTTTAAAACATGCCATATTTAATAAACCCTCTGGCATCTGTAATTTTAAAATCATTACAATATTAGTTCAAAACGGAAAATAGAAGGAAAATAACTAGGAAAAAATTCTTCTTAGCCTCCTTATTAAGCTCTCCCACTGTGAGTAGAGGGAGAAATATAATTACATGAAATAGAGTAACATTTTTCATTACTTATTTTTTATAGGAATCTCCAACTGCCTCAAAACCCTGCTTTCCTGAAAATGAGTCTTCTCCCTCTTCACCAAAGCACCAAGATACAGTTAGTATGATAACAGCATATAGTATTATATAGTCCAGTTATTTTAATCAGCTTCAATAAATTTTCTCTAAGTGTAATGTTTAAATAATTCTTGGGCTTTTATTAAATTTCATTGTTTCTTAAGAGACATACTCAAAATTAAAATAGGTTTAAATTAAGACTCAGGCTTTATTGAATTTAAAAGTCCCTCTGTACAAAATAGGTATCTTCATGATGAACTGATTTACATACTATATTTGTAAATGATTAATTTATAATTTGTTTATTTTTTAAAAAATAAATGTAAAATATCCAATGAATACTATCAAAATATACTTTACCCTTTTTTTCCTCAGACCAACAGTCCAAAGGTAAGAAATACCCACCTTCTTATAGATGCCTTTTTATTCCTGTGCTGTAAAGCACATTGCCCCATCTATGCCAGAGGAATATTGGACGTATGTAATTCAACTAAGTTTCCTCTAAACTGAAAAACCTCTGAACGAGCTCTCGTCTGACTCTTGTCTTAATGTTAAAGGCATTTTACTGGACCTCTCTGTATTTATCGTCCCTCCAGTCTGTCTTGTAACTTGCTGATATTCTTTCCTTTTAATGGCTTCCCTTATAAAATGAAGACTAAAAGTTTTAATGAGGACTGCAAGACTACATACGCTGTGACTCTTGACTGCTTCTGCAGTCTTTCCTTTTACTTCTTGTGTTCTCCTCTTCTTTCCTGACTTGATTTTTTCGGCTACACTGCTCTTCTTTCTGTTCCTTAAAGGAGCCTGATGTGTTAGACCTTACATGTGTCATTTCCCCGCCCACTAAAACATTTCAGTCCTGTCTTTACCCAGTTTTAAATAGAGTAATTCTTTCCATTTCTTATTTCTTACAGGAACCTTTAACCCTATATGAGTGTCTGTCCTTCCCACTAGACATTGGAGCAGGAATGGAGTAACCCCAATACCTATTGTAGTGCCGTATAGTTGCTGTTCAGTATTTGTTAAATGAATAAATGAAATTTTTAAGGCTTCTTAAAAGACAAACTTTTATTATTACTTCATTATTTTATGAGACTGTAGTAGACTTGCTTATTATGATACTTCTGATTTCTTTAGGAGGCAAAGCTTTCCAGATGCCATTTTTCTCTTTCTTCATCCCCAGTCTACTCAGATCTTTATGGTTCACATTTCCATCTGCCATTGTAGGCAACCTCTTTGCCCAGAATGGTCCTTGACTTTTTCTACATTTATGGTGAAATCCTATACTGACTTTTAAGACTTAACTCTTTAGGAGACCTTGCCAGACTAACCTCGGGGTAATAACATTTCTTTTTTATCTGAACTCCCAAGTTACTTATTGTATCAAATGATACCAAATTAACCTCATGTACTCCTTGCCTCTCTAGTAAGGTTTTGAATTCCTAGGATAGATGGCGAGACTATGTTTCTACTTTTTATGTTCTGCATTTTTAACACAGTTCTGAGTACATAAACATTAGCTATAAATGTAAACATATTTTTAAAGGTTTTGTCAAGAATTACTCTATGACTAATGTACTGTTAATATACTACTACTGTCTATCAGTTTATTAGAAAAAGGCAGAACCCCTTTTAAACTTATTTTAAATATAGGTAATATAGAACTTCTATAAATTAATATTTTTTGTATGTTGTTTACATTTCAGTAGAAGGGAATATTTAAGTAGACCTAGGAAGATTAATTTGAAAATGTTCCACATGGAGTTACAAAGGACTATTTGCAAAATATTATTTCCTTGTGCACTTAACCATTTTCTGAGTAGGTTGACACAACTAGACCATCCTGGACTCACAGAACCCTCTGATGGCCATTACAAGGAACTGCCTCACCAATATTTCTTCTGTTTCATTCTTTGTTTATCTTCAGGTGAAAAAAATGAAGAGCTCTGTTTTTACCTGAGAACATTTGTTTTTACATGAACATACAGAGTTCCTTTCCCTCCTGAATGCTCCTCTTCCCTTCCCCTGAATGCCTCCCTACCTGAAGGCTGTCCTACCTCTTGCCACGGAGGCTTTTGCCCTTCTTGACTTCCCTCACTCTACTCTTTGCTTTCTTGTCTCCATTTTCTGTTTCTACTAAGTCTTGCTTGTCTTTTCCGCTTGTATGCAGTTAATACAAGGAGATATTTTTTCCCCTCATTCTTTTTATACTAACCAAAATCTGGTTAGTATAAAGCCTTGGTGATAGTAAAAAGAAAGCTACAAATTTTCAAATGAAAATTATACCTAATATCATCTTAAAATCTTTGCAAATTGTCCATCTCTTTATTCTTTTTTGTTTCGATTTTTTATAGAAGCTTTATTGCAGTTTAACTCACATGCCATAGAATTCACCCATTTAAAGGATACACAGTTCAAGGGTTTTTAGTATATTTAGACATGTGCAGTCATCATAGTAAATTTTAATTACCTTTTTTTTTTTTTTAAAGATTTTATTTTTATACAAGAGCTGGAGTACAGGCCAGAGGCGTGGGAGGGTGAGAGGACCCACCAGAGGAAGAGTAGGGAGCAGAACAGGCAGAAGGACCGAAATACACTGCTGAGGGGAGCAGTGGGCACGACAGGAGAGGTCTGCTGTGCCATGTGGGATCCTCGTGCCTGGCCAGGATCGAACCCGCACTGCAGAGGCTGCGAACAGCTTCATAGCGTAGTGCTCAACCCGCTGCACCACCAGGGAGGCCTAATTTTAATCATCTTTGCTATCAGTTCTCTACCTCCACATCACACCAACTCCTAAGAAGCAACCAGCTTCTATCTTACAAGATTTCCTATTCTGGACAGTTAATAAAATAATACGTAGTTTTTTATATAACATGGTTTTCATTCAATTTCTTCTAATCAAACTAGATTTAAAATTCCATCTTTCAATGTAAATTTTAGACATTTTTTCTCACTTTCAATTTCTAAATGCATTATTTTTTATAGTCCCTTCAAATCCTTTTTTGAAATGGTGTATATAAATTTTTTTTTTTTTTGGCATTTTAAATGGGTGGGTTTATTAGGAAATAGTCACCTGCATAGATACTGGTGGCCACAAAGAGCTACATTTTGAAAGGGGCAGATTTATTAAGAAAAAGAGACACCTGCATCGACACAGGCAGACAAGCTCTGCATTTGAAACAGACAAATTTATTAAGAACAAAAGAGACTCCTGCATAGATGCAGGTGAAGAGTCTTCGGACAAGATCTGCCTTAAATCAGTATATTTTACTATGATAGAACTACCGCATGTATTAAATAGGATTTTTGTGGACTCATCTAAGAACCTACTCTGTCCAGTATGCCTGTGAGAACATGCATTTTAAAATTACTGAATACTGGGCCTCCCCAGTGGCGCAGCGGTAGAGCGCTGGGTTGCAAAGCTGCCCGCAGCCTCTGCGGCTCCGGTTCAATCCCTGGCTGCTCCCCGGCCACCGGAGAAGGGTCCCACATGGCGCACAGACCTCTCCTGCCGCCCGCTTCTCCACTCAGCAGTGTACTTCAGTCCTTCTGCCTGCTCTGCTCCCCGCTCTGGCTCTGGTGAATTCTCTCACCCTCCCGCGCTTCTGACTGTACCCAGTGCATGTATAAAACAAAACAAAACAAACAAACAAAAAAAGCCTCTAAAAATAAATAAATAAATAAATAAAATTACTGAATACTGAATAAGGTTTTAGAATACATAATTTGGAAGTTTGAGCTTTTGACCCTGTATTTCCAATTATAGTATTAAAATGTATTACCCATTTTGGAGAAAGTTACTTTTCAATACTTTTTCTCAGCACTTTCTTTAAAAATAACATTGGTAGACAAATTTGCTAGGTTTTTTCATTTCATATTAATATTCTAAAACCTTTTTGTAAAAAACAATTTGAATATCTAATTTTTTAATAACTCCAATTCTTTTAATTTCAGTTAAGGTGAACTTCACATAATATTAACTGTTGACCAATACAACATTTACTATGTTTACAGTGTGTGTAACTCACATTTACCTAGTTTCAGAGTGTTTTCATCATCTCAAAAAGAAATCCGTATCTATTAAACAATAACTTCACATTTCTTCACCTCCCTTTCCTTGTCTCCTGGCAACAGCTAGTTTGCCTTGTGTCACTGGGCTTACCTGTTCTGCAACTTTCAGCACACTGGTTCTTTCTCCACACAGAACCATTGTGCATGTTTTATTTATACTATAAAGAAGAAATATTACATGACTATAACATGATTAACTGACAATAAGGATTTTTGATAGGCTGTTGATTTTGGTATTACAGTAATTGTTAATCAAAATTAGAAAATGCCTATTTTACTAAATGAATACAACACAACACAAAAACATCAGATAATTTTGAATCATATTAATGAGAGTAAGTACATCAGTATGAAATAAAACTCTATCTGAATTCCCCCCCAGCCAAATCTCTCACCAATATATCCAAACCTTTATAATTCAGCTTTCATGATGAATTCAGAAACTTTGGTGTTTGAAATTTAAATCTTCATTTTCTCCTTCACTGCTTTTTTCTTATATTCTTCTAGTAGCACTGTGAATTTGTTGGTTAATTACTTCAGCAAATGTGTACTGAATGCCAACTACATGCTAGATGTATAGGCACCGATTATAATACATTGATGAATACAACAGATGTGGTCCTGATTTACAGCCAAGTGGAGTAAACAGTGAATAGTAAATATGCCATTGTACTTTCCAATGGCGAGGCAGCATTAAGTGTAATGAAGGAAACAAACTGGGGGAAATAGTAAATAATGGGAGGGACAGAGAATCTGCTAATTAAGAGTGGTCAGGGAAAGCTTCTCTAGAAAGGTGTCATTAAAGCTAAGATAACCACTGTTTATAGTTGTTCAAGCCTAGGAGTTTTCCTCACATCTTCCCTCTTACCCATCCATCCAGTTCTTGCCAATTATGTCATCTGAATCTCTTTCAAATGTGATCCCTCTTAGCTTTCTCCCTGCAATACTTTAGGCATTCAATATCTCTTATGGCAATTATTAGAATTATGGCAACATTGCCATTTTCTTGAACCACCCCATCCCATTCAATACTTTGAGGAAACTTAAAGGTCCTCAAATACGATGTGCCGTCTTTAGCTTCTGTGCTATTACACAGTCTATTCTTTCCATCTTCCTCACTCTGATTCCACTCAAATGTCAGTCTCCTTAAAACTTTCTCTGACTCTCTTCTTTCTCCCAGGTTGAGTTAGATATATAGCTTTCTGATAGCACTTATCACTTTGTATGGTAACTGTTTTGTATGTATACATTTTGAATGTGGGCAGTTTTATTATGTTCGAGTTAGTGTGCTTAGTGTTTAGAACATCAGTGCTTGGCTTATAATCACTGTGAGAGTTTCCTGAAAGTTCAGGACCCTTTACTTTAATGATGCACTGTTTGGTATTAGTTTCACTCCATCCACTGACTAGGATAAACCTTCGTTTAGAGTGTTTCTCATTCTTAGGCATAGGCTCTGTCTCTGTTGCTATCTATCCCTTTGATTTTCTTGTTTTCTTCTTTCTCTACCTGTATTTATTTCCTTGCTACCGCTACTTTTTGACCCTGTTTAGCTCTCACTTGGCATTTTTAAAATTTCTACCTCTATTCTAATTTCTGTGTTCCCTAGTTCACATAGTCAGTACCCATCCTCTTAATGTTGTTACTTAGTTCCTATATCACTGAAAGATTTTCCTCTCCTGTGCTTCTGCAAATTAACTGGAAATGTTCTTATTTAACATTCTGTGCATGTAAGTGTCCATAATTTTGTTGAGAGGCAGCCAAGAGCCTTTATGAAAAGTATCAAAATGTGCATATCTTAGGAGATCTAACTTACACTTTATGGAAAAATTTTGGTAACACTTCATATGGGTATTCCCAGAGTTCTGGGTACACACAAAAAATTCATCTTTGTCTATAATGTGAATTTCTATCAGCCCAGGCAGAACCTTCAGATATTATCTTTTAGACATCATCAAGAAAATATTCAATATTTTTCTCTGACACAGGAAAAGTTAACTTTTTCTAATTAAAGTATGTTGAGAAAATAGTTGAGGTAGAAGTTAAATAATCAGTAGCAAATTCTGAATTGGAAATTTGTGTGTGTCTGTGTTGTGTGTGTTTCAATTGAAGTAAAATTGACTGCTCTGTCATAGATAAAGGGTTTACTAATGTTGATTATTATTCTAGGCATCAACTCATTTTGATTAAATTCACTTGAATATAGGAAACTAAAACAGAAAATGAGTTGTTAGTTCCACCTGGAAGAATTTTAAGATAACATTTAACTGTAGCATGGTAGCTTTTGCTTTCGTTGGTTTGATGGTAAAGATGTGTCACTATTTTTTTTTAAAGATTTATTTATTTATGCATACAAGAACTGGGGTACAGGCCAGAGGTGTGGAGGGTGAGATGATTCACCAGTGACAGAGTGGGGACCAGAATAGGCAGACTGACTGAAATATACTGCTGAGGGAAGCAGTGCGCGAGACAGGAGAGGTCTGCTGCACCATGTGGGTAGCTCCCTGGCTGGGGATTGAACTCGTTTTGCAGTGGCTGCGGTCAGCTTCGTAGGTTGAGTCTTAACCCCTTGTGCCACCAGGGAGGCCCGATTTGTCATTATTTTTGACATCAGCTGGCTAATAGATCTAGTTTGTCCAGAGCCAAATTTACCATCTGATATCTTTAATGAAGCACATACTGAATTTTTTATGCCACATTAAGGCCATTTCTACACATAGTAATTTATTAAATGTAGTCACTGCATTTGTTCTGCCTAGTTATTTTTACATTCTGACAAAGTAGAATGTACATTCTTAAATAATTCTTAAATAATTTTGAGACTATTATTATTATACAACAACATCAAAGTAAACAATTCTTCTTTTTTTTTTTTTGGTGGTGGTGGTGTTTCTTGTGCTAACTTGCAGCATTTATGTGGAAATTAATTGGGTAGCAAAGTATCTAATGAATAGCTGCCGTGACTTGAGAAGAAATGTCTGATTATAAAATTACTGAAAATAACTTTACAAGGGTATTAGAAAATTGTAATTTTAAAGTAGTCTAGAACCAAACAGATTACTTACACATTAATCTTTTAAGCTGATTTTTAGAGTACCGTATCATTTTGATGGAATCAGATGTAAGGACTTGGATCTCATTGTCTGTATGAATGGTGCATAAATAGTATTACTCTATTCCATAGGGTCAAGAGAAATACGGATTATTAAATGTAACAAAAATAACTGAAAATGGGAAAAAGGTTCGGTAAGTACATACATTTTTAAGGTTTTGATATGTGTTATCTGTGATTGAAATAAGTAAAAAACTGTTACTATAATCTAGTAGAGAAGATTAAAAGATTCATAGCCATTTTAGATAATGTATTTTCTAATAAAATATATGTAGGATTGTCATAAATATTTTTCTGTGTCTTGGCATATTTCTTAAGGCAGTATAAAACTTAGAGGTTGTAAGGCAGAGGAGGCTGAGCAAGAATCAACTTTATTAAAAAAAAACTTTTAAAAATAAGTAGTAAATGCACATAGTAAAAAACAAAGGTGCACAAATTTTTTGTCATATATCAGTAATCACCCAGCCATTATTTCTCCTTCCCAAGAGGCAACCAATAAAGTCTAGTGAGATCTAATGATTTCCTCTAGAGATAAAATATATTTGTGTGTGTTTCTGTGTACATAGTTAATTTTTTTTAAACACAGTATTTTAACAGTTTATCTTAGAGGTGGTTCTGTTTTATTGTATTAAAGATGCTATGTCATTTTTAAAAAAATTATATTTATGCATACAAGAACTGGGGTGTAGGCCAGAGGTGCAGGGGGTGAGAGGATTCACCAGAGACAAAGTGGGGAGCAGAATAGGTAGATCTACTGAAATTCACTGCTAAGGGGAGCAGTGGGCAAGATAGGAGAGGTCTGCGCACCATATGGGTTAGCTCGCTGGCCAGGGATCGAACTCATGTTGAAGTGGTTGAAGATAGCTTGATAGCGCTGAGACTTTAACCCCTGCACCACCCGGGAGGTCCCCCTTTTTTAACTGTTACATAGTTACATATTATGTGGCTAGATCATAGTTTATTTAATCAATGTTCATTTGTAGCAAGCCTGTCCATTGGTAGATGCTTCAGTGTTTATATTTGTTTGCTTTTACAAACAATATTTATTATCTTGCATAGTTCATTTTGCAAGTATGTAAATATGCCTGTAGAATAAAGTTTACAAAATAGAATTTCTAGGCCATATATAATGGGCATTTTGATAGAATATTCTAAATTGTGCTCTTAAGGAATCAAATCATTTCATATCTCAATTAGTTGTGGATTTTTCTACAGCATTGCCAATACAATATGTCGTCAAATTCTTTGATCATTGCTAATAGAGATTAGGGAGAAAATGGTACTTTTATTTGAATTTCTGTTTAGTCAGAGTATTAAAAGCTGTTTGTATTTCTTGTTGAATTGTCAGTTTGTACTCTCCTACTATTGGGTTATTGACTTTTTTGGATAATGTGTAGTATTGCATAATGAATTAAAAAAATTAACTCTAAAAAAGCTGCATTTTCCTGCATTTTAAAAAATTATTAAAAATACATGATTTTATAGTCAAAATGAGATCAATCTGTTTGAGTTAAAAATTTACATTTAGTCTCTTTGATTTTATTTTATTGAATTGTTTTTGTCAGATTTTTAAATTTACTTTAATTGAACTGTTTTTGTCAGATTCTTAGATTTGCTTGAATTAAACTGCCTTTGACAGGTGGTAGATGTTACATGTGAATGGGGTCTATTTCTTGTTCCCTTTTGGGTATAGATTCAGATATTTCTTTGGCTGCTTTTTTCTATTTTTGTTGTTGTTTTTGCTTTGGTAATTAGTCTTGGATTTACTACATCTTTTGTAATGTTTTTGGTGATTTGTTTTCCTAAAAATGCCCTCCATTTCATCATCCTCAACTTTATTATGCAGAACAGGTCCAAAAGTCTTTAATACACTGTATATTAGTATATTTCAAATATTTTTATCTAAGAATATTTAAACTCTTAAGTTAGTGATTACTCCAAAGAATTTTTGTCTATATACAGTTTATAGATATTTACTGTAAGAAATTAAAACAGAAAGCTTAAGAATATTTATTGTTTTAAAATTAACTGGTTATGAGCCTCCCCGGTGGCACAGCGGTTGAGCGCTGGGTTGCGAAGCTGCCGGCAGCTTCTGCAGCGCTGTTTCGATCCCCGGCCGCCGGGCAAGGGTCCCACATGGCGCGCAGACCTCTCCTGCCGCCTGCTGCTCCCCTTAGCAATGTACTTCATCAGTCTGCCTTCTCTGCTCTCCCCTCTGGCTCTGGTAAATTCCCTCACCCTCCTTTGCTTCTGACTACCCAGTGCTTGTATAAATAAATAAACAAACAAACAAATAAATCTTAAAAAATTTTTTTTTTAAAATTAAATTAACTGGTTAATATAAATAGTATTTAACTGGTTAATATAAATAATATTTTTATGATGAACCCCCCATATTTTCTAATATAAAAGCAATTCATGAAAAGTGTGACTTTTAAAAATGTTATAAATTTTTAAAATTTAGCTTAATGGAAGAAAGCTGGATTCTCATCTCTGTTGTGACCTTTTTTTTTGGTTAGCTTATGAAGAATATCTTCCCTTACATAGATAAAGTTGGAAAAGAAGGAGGGCTATTTTAATAACCTTTCAAATAATTGTGCACATTTTTCTGCTATACCAACCTCTACAAATTGCAGAGGTTGCAATGAAGGCTCTGAAAAATTGTCAATAAACTTTCATACTCAGTTACATTAAAATGCATGTGTTTATGTTGTATTTTGAATAACTGTACCCAGGCATAATTTTGTAGCATCATGTAGGTTTTTGGGAAAATACTGGTTCAATGAATTTGTTAACTTTTTACATGTTGATACATTTTATAATATCAAAGAATCACAAACCAGTAATATCAGAAAGACCATTATTAGAAAATTATTTGCCTCATTATGTAGCAGACAAAACAAGTTTTTCAAAATTCTGTTTTCCATTTGAAAGCTTTAAATTTTGTCAATAAATACTATCATTTCAGTGAAGTGTCAAACTCACTTTTATTTTTGAGATAATGTCTACCTGTTAAACAGTCAAATCAAAATAACCATAGCGTGTCAGTCATTTTTGGGGGAAAAACATTGGGTTCCATGAAAAAAGTGACTTCTCTGCTTGTGACTAAGTCACACAAATGACTCACATGCCTCAGACATTCAGACAACTATCATTAATTTAGTTTTCAAACATTCGTTCTTCAATAGTCAGTGTGTATCTGAGGATACACATTTAGTTTGCAATTTTTCCGATTTTGAAAATTAAACTCAAGTTTATTGAAGGTAGAAATGTACAAATCTTAGCTTCTTTCAGAGGAAAGTATAATAGATAGTATCTAAAGAAATAAAAGATTAAGAGTATCAAATAAACTCACAAATGAAAATGTCCTTCAAAAATACTTTGAGATCAAAACCAAAAAAAATAACAAACTGACAAGCAGAACAAACACCAAACATATCTACTTATCAATATCAATAAATGTTAAATGCAATTGAAAGAAAAAAAACATGCTCAAACTGAGGCATAAAATAAAACCCAGTTAAATAGGAGACATCTAAAAAATGATTCAGAAAAATTTAAAAAACCAAGCAAACAAAGAAGCATGTTCAAAGGTATAAAAAGTAAAGTAAGAATAATGATCTTAATAGCAAACCCAATTTATTCATGCACAAACCATTAAGCATTACAAAAATGGATACTTTAAAATGATAAACTGCTATAAATAAAGCTGCAATGAAGATATTCTCATTAGGACTAGCCATTCACCTAACCATAAGCAAAGTCAAAAAAAGAAAAATAGAATCTCAGTAAACTTTATTTCACATCTCTGAATCCATGAAGTTGAAGTAGACATAAAATAATAAATAGGTCTAAATAGATAATTAGGTCTTTTAAGTAGTTCTTTTTTTTTTTTTTGTGACAAACATACTTGTTTTTTATTGTGCAACAGATATGTAACATGTAATTTACTACTTTAACCAATTTAGAGTTTACAGCCCAGTGGCAGTAATTACATATGCATTTCTGTAAAACCATAACGGCCACCATCCATCTCCAGAGTTTTCTCTTCTCTTCTCAAAAAACTGAAACTCCATACTCATTAAGCAATAATTCATTCCTTCCTCCCCTCAGCCCCTGGCAACCATCATCCTACTTTTTGGTTTCATGAATTTGACAACTCTAAGTAACTCATAAATGAGGGATCTATTTTAATATTTGTGCCTTATGACTAACTTACACTGATGCCTAAAGTTCATGTTAGAAGGTACATCATGTGTTAGAATTTCCTTCCTTTTTTTTTTATTTTTATATTCCCCATACACTTGCAACCCCCTGATTTTGACCCCAACCCTCCTTTTCCCGCCCTCCCCCCAAAGTGTGTCTCTGGTTCATAGTTGTTTGTTGATTTTGATTTTCACTTTCTTATAGTTATTCATTTTCCTGGTCCCTTATTTAAGTTTTCTAGATTACTGCTATGAGTGAGACCATCCGGTATTTTTCTTTTTCTTTCTGGCTTATTTCACTGAGCATGATCCCTTCCAGCGCCATCCATGTTGCTGCAAATTGCATGTGTTTATCTTTTTTGAATGCTGAGTAATATTCCATGGTGTATATGTACCACATCTTCTTGATCCAGTCATCTATTTTTGGGCATTTGGATTGTTTCCAAAGTGTAGCTATTGTAAATTGTGCTGCTATAAACATAGGGGTGCAGGTGCTCTTTGGAATTAATGTTTCTGTGTCCTTTGGGTAAATTATTAAGTAGTTCTTAATTGATATTCTACATTGGTAAAATGGAGAGCAAATCTACTTTTGGATAAGGAAGCCTTAATAAATTCTTATAAGGGGCAGATTTGACATTCATTTTAGCCTTTTAGCAGTTGAATTTCCTTTAAAGATAATTAATATATTTTCCTATTTGCAAATACTGATCTCTACCTGCTATTTGAAAAGTACTTTGCTAGGTCTGTGGTAGGTACAAAAATAAAACACTGTTTCTTCCTTCAAGTAATTTACAACATCAGTGAGAAAGGAACATTTAAAACAAAGTTTCTAATAGAGAAAATAATAAGTCAAATGCACTCTGGCCAAGGTGTAATATTGACCAATTTTAGAGTTCTCTGTGGGATCATTGCTAAGTGCATACTGACCGTAGGTCTTGCCTGTACATCTGGAGATAGGGATATAGAGTGGACAGTTTCTTTTAGAGCCCCATAATACAGCAAACACCTAACACTGGTTACCTCTGGAGGTGGATTGAAGGAGAAGAAATAGGTGCCTTTAACTTTATAAATTTCTGCATTCAGAGTTTTGATATATATATATATATATATATATATATATATATGTTATGGTTATTTAGAATCAGAATTTTTAAATCTCATGTTGGTGGTAATAATCTCAGTGGTCAAACAGAATATAATACATTGTGTACTTGTAATTATCTGATATCTACCACTTACCTAGCACAACCTTATTAGGGGAAGGGAGAGAACCAACAAGTATTGGTTATATTTAGTTATTATATTGGTCAGGTTATTAAAGCTAACAAAGTAAGTTTTAACTTTTGGGGCCTCCTTGGTGGCATAGGGGTTAAGTCTCAGCACTGTTATTGCTACTGCCCAAGTTCGATCCTGGCCAGGGAGCTAACCCACATATGGCGCGGTAGACCTTTCCTGTCTCACCCACTGCTCTGCTTCGCAGTGTATTTCAGTCAGTCTGCCTGTTCTGCTCCCCACTCTCTCTGGTGAATCCTCTCACCCCCCGTACCTCTGGCCTACACCGAGTTCTGCCATGCATAAATAAATAAATCTTTAAAAAAGGGATAAGAATTAATAGTTATAAAGTCCTTAAGAAAAAAAAGTAAGTTTAAACTTTAAAAGTTTGGTTAGAAAAATTGGATCGTTGAGCTTTAATTGGTTGTCTTTATAATTTCAGAAAGAACTGGTTGTCTTCTTGGGCCGTGTTACAGGGTTCATCTTTACTCTTTACCAAAACTCAAGGAAGTAGCACAAGTTGGGTAAGTATTTCTTTTCTTTGGAGACTTTATACATTTGAATTCTATGGATGGTATTGTACCTTCATTTCACAAAGTTTTCCATAGTCCTTGAATACTAGCCATAGCTATGGCTAGTATTCACATAAAAGTAGCTGAAGGTTGAAGATTAGTAAAGGTACATTTTGAGTCATAAAAGAAAGAAGAGGCTTAAAATTAGGAAAGCCTCATTAATTACTAAAAATCAACAAATTCTGTTTTATCTGTAACTTGTGGTATTTTCGTATTTTTGTGTGTTTATTATCATTACTCCTTAAGCACTAAAAATGATAATTTGTGACATAATACCTAACACTTTTTGAATTTTTAATATGTGTCAGATACTGTTTCCCTAACTCTTGAATACCTGATGTTTATCATCCCTTCTCCTGTTTTAGATGATAAAATGAGGTAGCAAACACTTAACTTGCTCAAGTCTGTTTCTAGTAAGTGGCAGATCTGTATAGCATTTTAGCTTCAGAATCCATTTTCCAGATATTCCCAAAGAATTTTATATCAGTGTTTAAATAAAATTAATCTGATGTCTTCAGACCAGTTTTATAGTCTAACTTAATATTTTCTTATAATGACTTAGTTTCTTTAAACTTGTGGGACTTATGCTTGATGAAAAAGAAGTTCACTTATAAAATTCAAACATGTTTTAGTCCTCTATATTTATAATGCAGCCATGTAACATTGTTCTGAATGAGGAGCATCACAGAACATGTTATTCCTCAATACTATGATAATGGCCTGGATTGAACCTAAATATGAACATTTTAGAAGGATTCTTCTGTTTGCTTCACTTATTCTTTGATTTACTCTCTGTTCAACTAGAACAGTAGAACTGACCTATATTTTCCATAGTAAAAATTGAGGCTTTGGTTTGTATTACCATAAAGTCAATCTTTATCCCTTTTCTCCTGAGGTAAAGCATGTGGTATTTTTTTGTTTGTGTTAATGCATTTCTGTGATGGTTTTATTTTTCCTTCCTACTTGTGCTTCAATTTTTATTTAAAATTGAATGAAGAGGGCTTCCCCGGTGGCGCAGAGGTTGAGCGCTGGGTTGCGAGGCTGCCCGCGGCCTCTGCCGCGACGGTTCGATCCCCGGCTGCTCCCCAGCCACCGGAGGAGGGTCCCACATGGCGTGCAGACCTCTCCTGCCGCCCTCTGCTCCCCTCAGCAGTGTACTTCGGTCCTTCTGCCTGCTCTGCTTCCTCCTCTGGCTCTGGTGAATTCTCTCACCCTCCCATGCTTCTGACTGTACCCAGTGCATGTATAAACGAACAAACAAACAAACAAATAAATAAAACATGCCTCTATTTAAAAAACAAAAAAAAAAAAAAAAAAAAACAAAAAAAAACAAAAAAAATAAAATTGAATGAAGAGGGCCTTCTTGCTGGTGCAAGGGGTTAAGTCTCAGCACTATCAAGCTATCCGTAGCCACTGTGGCATGAGTTCAGTCCCAGGCCAGGGAGCTAACCCATGTGGCACAGCAGACCTCTCCTGTCTCTCCTGCTGCTCCCCTTAACAGTGTATATCAGTAGATCCACCTGCTCTGCTCCCCACTCTGTCTCTGGTGAATCCTCTCACCCCGCCCCCCTCACTTCTCAGGCCTATATCCCAGTTCTGGTATGCATAAATAAGTAAAATAAGTCCTTAAAAAAATTTGAAGAAAATTATAGAAAAGGAATGGAGAAACAAAGTTAATAAATGATAAAAAAAGTATCTGAAGAAAACTGGATAATGGTTATTTCGTAGTTATTGATACTTAAAGATTGGAAGCTGTTGTATGTACAGCTAAAACAAGTAGAGAGAATTGTGTGGTAAGTGATATATAATTTAGGTAAGCGAATTGTTTGTGTTTTGAAGAAAATGAAAGCATTTTTAAAACTTAAAAGATGTTATATGAATACTGTGACACATAATCATTAATACACTTCTTGCATTTTATTTAAACTTTTCACTCTCCAAGTTTTTACACAGTTCAGAATTCATAATTAAAACTAACCCGTTGCAAACAGAGGAAGGTAATTCTTTTTTTTTTTTTTGAGAGTGAAGTATATCTATTCATTAGCTAAAGTTGTGTTATGTATTACCATGTTATAACAATGGAAACATAAAATTCACTGAGCGAGCCAATTTTGAAATCATAGAATTATTATTTTTTAATTTTATATATTTTTTACATCATTTTTCATTTTTGCACAATGTATGCATTTCCATCTTGGTTATAGTCCCCATACAATTCCCATCACCCTTGTTTTGATCCTATTCCCTCCCTCCCCCCTCATAGTGTGTCTCTGTTTTGTAGTTGCTTGTTGATTTTGATTTTTACTTTATTATAATTAGTCTTTTTCCTGGTCCGTTATTTAGGTTTTCTAAATTCCTGAAAGAAATCATAGAATTCTTAATGCATTTTTAATTTTAGGTATTCATTCTTTTGAATTTTTGCCTTTAAATGAAATTTTATTAATACTGATAATACAATATGTATTATCACCATCATTTCAGGTTGATATAATTAAATAATTTAGTCACACTGTTTTTAGCCTTAAACATATCATACACAGGATATGATAAGATGCTTGGTATTCAATCCTCAATTTTTATTTTAAGGCAGATTTTAAAATCTTGGACAACCTTGCTTTTTACTTCCCACATGTAACACAAATTAAGGGAATGAAAACTAATAAGTAAAAGTAAGGGGGGAAAAGTGTATGTAGCATATCTTTTGGCATATAAAGCATTCATAAATAATAAAAATTAATGAAATATTGCAATTACTTCTTAATTAACTTTATAGTTAGGATTATTCCAAAGAATTTTAAAGAAATCTCGCTTTGTTTCTCTACACATTCACCAACTAGGTCTATTGTAAGTAAAATGTATCCTGTTTTTACACTGAAATCACTCATTACCTGAAGATGAGATTCTAAGGTTAGAATATAAGCCAAAAAGACAATCACCTATCATGAAAATTACCTGTGCCATTTAGGAAGATGCTAGTTAGAAGTCACTCTTTAGCAAAGCCAACTTTCTTATTTAATATTAGAAGAAATTGCTTTTCTTTCAGTTGAGTTTGGATGGTCCACATTATAGAGATATGGTTCTTTCAAAATTTGATTTACAATTAGTATAAAAATCTGTAATAAGAACCACTTAAAGAAATAGTTCAGATTTTATACTCATTTCCTGGGTTTATATACTCCTTATACTCACTGATAGATTGCTGAGAAAAACCAGTCATACTATTTGAAGTTCTGTGTTGTTTTTTTTTTTTTTTTAAAGATTTATTTATTTTTATTTATTTATTTATACAATCACTGGGTACAGTCAGAAGTGCAAGAGGGTGAGAGAATTCACCAGAGTCAGAGCAGGGAGCAGAACAGGCAGAAGGACCGAAGTACACTGCTGAGGGGAGCAGCGGGCGGCAGGAGAGGTCTGCGCGCCATGTGGGACCCTCCTTCGGTGGCCGGGGAGCAGCCGGGGATCGAACTGGTGCCACAGAGGTCGTGGGCAGTTTCGCAACCCAGCGCTCAACCGCTGCGCCACCGGGGAGGCCCTGAAGTTCTGTGTTTTTAGAGATCATTCATGCTTTGTATTTATTTTTGGTTCCTTGGATAAAGTTGAATAAATGAAAATGTTCATATGCTACTTGCAAATCCTCTGTGTAAGGTAAATTTTACATGGATGCTTTATCATCTAAAAATCCAGTGAGTCTTTCCTTCTCCTTTATGGTAGATACAGTCCAGTTGCTTTCTGGAAAATACTAGTTATTCACTGAATTGTTGTTACATCAGTAACATCATTTATACTTGTTTTTTCCTTACTTGTTTCACCTCATTTGTTCAACACACACACAAGCCTGCTGTGTTCTGGGCAGTGTGTTAAGCTTGGGGGTTTAGAAGTAAATGACATGGTCCCTGTCTCCATAGCTCACATTGTAGTAGGGAAGACCAACAAATGCACAGTTACAATACAAAGACATTTTGTTCCCTCTGAGATTCATTCATCATATTCCTTGAGTAAAACCACCCCACAAGTATTCAAATTCATTTATATGTGCTTTGAATTTTCTAATAATCCACCCCCCCCCCTTTTTTTTTTACCAGATAATTCTTTGTTGTAGAGACTGTCCTATGTGTTCTATGGTAGTTAGTAGTACCTTTACCTGCAATTATGACATCTTAAAATGTCTCCAGACATTGCCATATGTCACCTGGGAACAAAGTTGTTTCTGATTGAGAATCACTATCCTAGAAGAGGGGAAGGCAAGAGCCAGCCAGTCCTCCAGAGAGGACTTAGAAAAGGATACCAGAGTACATTGCCCAGCAGGTCACAGGGAACTGAGTAAGACGGCAGAGGGCTGGGTGTGATGCCTTTCCATTGTTCCTTGTCTTTTGTTGTGAGTAGAGACTAAGCCAACCAAGTTGTGGAATGTATGTTGTATAAAGCATTCATCTTAAAAATAAAAATGAATTTATGTAATGAATTCAGAATATTCTGAGATAAATTCTAGGACCTTTGAAAATAATTTCAAAGTTGAGCTTTGCATTGTGTGTGTCTGCTTGTAGAATTGTATTTTTGTCCTTCTGGTGCCATTGTGCTTTTCTATTCTGTGGCATTGTGCATTATGACACTGTCTTTCTCTTCCCTTTTCCATCAAGTCATTCTGCCTGCAGGACTCAGACTTTTGCTTTCACCTTGGAAAAATTCTTTCAGTTGTCCACCTGCAGTTGCATATGTAAAATCTAATCCTTATTTAACTATCAATGTATGTGTTCTTGCTGCATGCCTGTTGCCAGGAAAATTTTATTTTCTTTGCCATGAATACATTGGAGGGATGATTATAGTATGGGAAGGGGTAATAGATTTTTAAAATGAATAACAACACAAATTTTTGCCAACCATGTTAAATGCATTTTTACTAGCACTCCATGCCATGTCTCTGGTGAAGACAGGGACCTCTCACACCAACCCCCCACCCCTGCACCTCTAGGCTACACCCCAATTCTTGTATGCATAAATACACAAAAATAAATGTTTAAAAAAACAAACAAAAACCCTTCAAAATCTGCAAATCTTTTATAACATGGGAATGGTATATTCTACTCTTAACAAACTAAACAAAAATTTAAGCTGATGACAGGATACAGAAAAAGTGTTTAACATATTTTCTGCTATTTGTTAGTTTTTCCTTATCTAGTTAACAAAATGTAATAGTTAAGTACTATCTATTCTCGGACCACCCATGTCAACTATCTTCCTATTTTAATAAAAAATTTCCTTGTTAAATTGCTGAGACTTTATGGCATCTGGCTCTAGTCATAATTTCTAATAATTGGTGAATAAAAGAACATGGGACTTAGAGTTTTCTGTCCTTACAAATTATTGTTAGTTGATAATATAAATAGTTGATAACAGAATAACTCAAGGAAGCACAATATCAGGCTTAGAGAAATGCCTATTGGGTAGGAAAGTAACTGCCAGATATTTGTACACATGAAAGAATATTGTTTTACCTCTTTGGACACATCATTGAATGCCATGTATACTCTGGGCTAAATTAAAAAAGAAAAACAGAATTGCTAAACCAAAGGATAGGTGTGTTTATAAATTTGCAAATATCATATTTACCAATTTTCCCTCTCCAGAAGTTGTTCCATTTTATCCCCTACATGCATATGAGAGCCTAGTACTCTATGACCTCACCAACATAGTTTTTGATCAAATTTTTGGATTTTTTTCCTGTACAGTTAGGTGAAAAAGATTTTAATGTGATTTTGTTTTGTATTTTCTTATTCTGATGGAAGTTGAGCCATTTTGCTTCCTTTTTATGAACTATATATATTCATATAGACATTTTTCTGTTTTCTAATATAGCAGTTGCTATTTTGTAACATGGAAAGACATGAAGGATTTGAGGCAACCATCTATTTAATTTATTAATAATATAAAATTAGTCTTAACTCTTTTTGAATACAAGCAGAAACATGAATCTTACATAAATATTTTTCTTTTTTTCAAAAATGAAGTTTGGGAGCAATCAGTCCAAACCAGAGTTCACAGTGGACCTCAAGGGAGCAACGATTGAAATGGCTTCAAAGGAGAAATCCAGCAAAAAGAATGTATTTGAGGTAACAAATTTCTTTTCTAAGTGTGATTATGTTCTTAACCATAATTTGATTATTTTTTTGAAACAGTTTTTCAGTGTGACTAGTTAAGGCACCATTGGTCATTGAGTCAGTTTGTGTCATAAGGGGCAAAAAGCACTGATGTAAAGATCTAGACTTCATTTGTATAAATTTTTGGAACTCTATATATTAGAAAACTTTGTTCTACAAATCTTCCCTTTCCCTCAGCAATAATAAAATGTATGGTTTCCTTTTTCTACTTAATCTAATATTAAAGAATAAATTAAAACTATTCTACTTTGCTTATTGTCCTCTGCAGTAATATATGACCCTATATCAGGTATTTTTTGCTGTTTAACAGACCACTGCAAAGCCCTGAGAACTCTCGAAGGAGTGAATTTTGTTTAGCTTTCATCTATTACTCAAGTTAATGTCACATAATTTCTTAAATGTAGTTTTTGAGGAATATCTTTAAAAAAAAGATATTATTTTGGGAACTATGTTTGAGGTATATGTTTTAGAATGTTGTTTAGGAAACAGTGCCATATGTTCATAGGGGGAAAAAAAAATCACTAACTAGAAAATAGAAGTGCATCCTCTAACTGCCTCAGTCAAGTGTAAGAAACTCTGAACTGAAGAGATGATGCATAAATTGGTTGCTAGTCTTCTTACTGTAGTTACTTAATGATTTCACAATGAGTTTTGTAAACCTTGAGCTAAATATGTTCATTTATTTATTTTGAAAGGACCAACCAACTACAAATAGTTTTTTTCTCCTTTTTTCCCTAAAGCTGAAAACTCGGCAAGGGACGGAATTGCTAATTCAGTCTGACAATGACACGGTTATTAATGATTGGTTTAAAGTTCTTAGTAGCACTATCAATAATCAGGTAAGTATTTGACTAGGGTAATTCTTTAACTTCAAAGTTGTTACTATTTTTGACTTTCTATTTGTTTATAGCCTATGTAGTTTCCTATTTAGATGTGAAAGAATTTTTTTAATATATGTATTTTGACAGAGGTGGGAAATACAACAGTCAATTTAACAATTTGCAGGAGATAACAAATGATTTAACATTCTCATTTATAGGATGTTCACTACCATGGGTTTTAAATAATTTTCACATGAGGCATTGATCTAAAAAATAGTTCAGAGGAAGGAACAGTCAAACTTCCCCTAGTACAGAATTTTTATTCAATGACTAAATGAGTTGAAAGTAGTACTTTTTGGTGGACACGGTTCCCAGACTCCAGTTTTTTAACTTGTAAAGGTGACATTGCTTATGCTGTAGATGAGTTCTAGGATTTCTAGACATCCATCACTCTCTGAATAGTGATTAATACAAAGTGCCATTTAAAAAGATTTGTTGTGCAAATAAATGTGCCATTGGCCAGTTAGCTTCATGTTTTAATATTGTTACAGAATGTAGCTTCATCTTGTTCTGTCTTCATAGACTACACCCTGACCTTTTAACTGTTGTTACTATTACTTATATACTGTTGATCAGAATGAGACAAGATAAAACTATTATCACTGTAAACCCATTATCCTGTGAGTTATCAGTATTTTTTTAAATATCAGAATTTGTGCTTTCTGGGGGGAAATAATATTTTATTAATATTAATCAAGTATATGTAAACTATACATATTATATATACTAATTGGTTCCCAAAATCATCTAGAAGGCAATCATTGATCATTCTGAGAATTTTGCTAGTACATCTAAAGTAATATAAAAAGTAATAGGTGTTTGGGAAATCTCTGACCAATAGACCACAGAAAGTGATGAAGCAATTGAAGAGGAGACACCAGATTCACCTGGAATAGAAAAGCATGATAAAGAAAAGGACCATAAGGATCCTAAAAAACTTCGTTGTAAGTTCTTTCACCGTGTTGCTATTCTTCTTTCCCATCATTGCTAATAGTTTGAGCTAGCTTATTCTCTTCGCTTTTCAGATTTTAAATAAATAAATAAGTGAAGGCTGAATGAGATCTTTATTGTTACAAGAAAGTTATAAGATTCAGTATATTTATTTAATATTGGCAACTTCAGTGTTGAGTACTTCTTTCCTTGTTAACTCATTATTATTTTTCAACTTCATTGTATGCATCCATATGGCATGGTAAGAATTTTAAGACGTTATGAAACTTCAGGAGAAAAATATTATGCATTTTTGTTGAGGCCTCTACAAAGCTGAACTTGATTGTTGTAAAAAATGTAATTACTCGGTAGAATTTTATTTTATTTTATTATTATTTTTTTAATAGAGGCATGTTTTTTTATTTATTTGTTTGTTTTTTGTTTGTTTGTTTTGTTCACACATGCACTGGGTATAGTCAGAAGTGCAGGAGGGTGAGAGAATTCACCAGAACCAGAGCAGGGAGCAGAGCAGGGAGCAGAGCAGGCAGAAGGACCAAAGTACACTGCTGAGGGGAGCAGCGGGCGGCAGGAGAGGTCTGCGCGCCATGTAGGATCCTCCTCCGGTGGCCGGGGAGCAGCCGGGGATTGAACCGGCGCCGCAGAGGCCGCGGGCAGCTTCGCAACCCAGCGCTCAACCGCTGCGCCACCGGGGAGGCCCTCGGTAGAATTTTAAACTTTAAAAGTCAAAAGCCATGTGTATGTGTGCATCTAGTTCTTTTCTTGCTACCAGGCCACTTGCTTAGCAAGTGCAGATGCACACATTGTTATCTCCAGATCACATATACCTAAAGGACAGGACACTGCATCAGCAATTTTAAGAATAGCATTTTCTAATGCGGGTCCCTTGTGAATCACATTTTAAATAGGCCATTAGCTGTGACTCTGAACTTTGTTAAATCTATTTTAACAAATCCACATTTAACTGAGTGTTTGCTGGCCTCAAATTAACTGAATGGCTAGAAAATCAGCCCTATTTTTCTTCTCCCACGTTTTAATGACGTGTAAGAGTATTACTGATGTCACTATATAACAATGTAAACACATAAAAACCTCATTTTTTTTTTACAACTTTATTGTCTGTGCTCTCAACTTTTCCCATATATAGTTATTCTCAAAAAATTTACTTTTTGAATTTTTATTACTGTAATCAAAAAAAAGAAACCAGGACTAAAGGCAACACAGAACATTTTCCAGGTGGTCCCATTCTTAGCTCAGAGTACAGATAATTATGATGAGACACAGTTACACAAAGTATAACTAAAGTACAAATAGTTATGATGGATGTATATATCCCATATATATGTGTATGTGTGTGGATATACATATTTCTAGAGTCCTAGTTCAGTAAGGATAGAGATTTTTATATTTTATGGATTTTTTTGCTGGCCCCTTTTAACCTTCTAAAATCAGTGGTGAGTCAGTATAAACTAGAATAATTTAGGAATGTGTTGGCACAAAGGAAGGGTACAGTGTTGGTTTATCACTTTGAAACTTGGTTTGTGCTAATTTGATTCTTCATGTTATATTTAAACCATATTAAAGTTAGAATAACTGAATTTTACATGTAGTTTTTACATATGGGATTAATCTTTTTTGAGTGCTAAGTGTTTTATGAAATGCTTATTTTCTTTCTTAAGCCATGAAGATGTCTAGCATAGATTCTTCAGAACAGAAAAAAACCAAGAAAAACTTAAAGAAGTTTCTTACTCGACGACCCACTTTGCAAGCTGTTCGTGAAAAAGGTTACATTAAAGGTTGGTAGAAGTGATATTTATGATTGTGAACTTTGGTCATATTCAGAAGAAAGACATTTTAAAATTAAAATCTGAAAAATTCCAAACAGTAAAAATGTTCTCATTCATTCTTTGTTTAGTAAAGTTACCAGGTTCAGTGATTAAAATAAATGATTAAAATCTTTTTTCAATGTTCATAAAGTCTGTTTTAGCATTGAATGGTGTGGATATAAACCAAACGAGTTTTTAGAAACCTGTACCAGAGGAACTACATACATGTAATGGGTGGCAGATTTTAGGAGACATGACAATAACAATTCTTAGTTTTAAAATAAATAGCTTGGAAGAAATTTTGAATAAATGATCACTAAGATGGTAGAAATAAAGGAGAAAAATATTGGACAGTCTCATTTTTGTTTGCTTTCAGTTCTCAGTTCAGGTAATTTTAACATTAGTACAAGGTGTTCTCTCCCCTCCAGTTACTTATACATTTATTATTTAACCTGTAAGTACTATAATGACCCAAGAAGATCTTTTCCTTAATAATATACTGTAAATTCACATATACTTGATATACCTTTAGTTCTTATAAGCACCTTTAATTCCAGAATAAAATTTTCTTTCACATGACTCACAATATTGACATGTACTCATAAATAAGATGTGGGTAAAGGTAATGTAATAAATGGCATACATCTATGTCTCTGATTATAAAGTTCCTAACAAAGCTCATTACTGGAATATCTGTAAAGTGTAAAATACACAAATAGGTTTTATTTAAAAGATATTTTAAGTTGCTAGGAAAAAGTTAAACTAATTGAGTCAAATTAGCAATCTTATAAATTATGGATAAACATTTATTTCCAGATAATATGTATGATTTTAACATACTGAGTTTAGGACCGTAAGGAAAAAAAACCTGCCTGATAAATGAATAGAAATTGATGCTAATTTTTTTCACTAGGCTTTTTCATTGAGAAATATTAACCATTGCTACTTTGCCATATTGTTTATCATTTCATATGTTTATTTACCTGAGCATGTTTTTTTTTATTTTTTTAATTTACAATTTTTATATTTTATTTATTTATTTTCTTTTTTTTAATTTAAATTTTATTTTTATATTCCCATACAATTACAACCCCCTTATTTTGATCCCAATCCCTCCTTTCCCCACCCCCTCACCCCCCATAGAGTGTCTCTGGTTCATAGTTGTTTGTTGATTTTGATATTTTCTTTCTTATAGTTATTCTTTTTCCTGGTCCCTTATTTAAGTTTTCTAGATTCCTGCTATAAGTGAGACCATCCGATATTTTTCTTTTTCTTTCTCGCTTATTTCGCTGAGTATGATCCCTTCCAGCTCCATCCATGTTGCTGCAAATTGCATGTGTTTATCTTTTTTGAATGCTGAGTAATGCTCCATGGTGTATATGTACCACATCTTCTTGATCCAGTCATCTAGTTTTGGGCATTTGGGTTGTTTCCAAAGCTTAGCTATTGTAAATAGTGCTGCTATAAACATAGGGGTGCAGGTGTTCTTTGGAATTGATGTTTCTGTGTCCTTTGGGTAAATACCTAGGAGTGGAATTGCTGGATCATATGGAAGCTCTATGTTTAGTAAGTCAAGAAATCTCCACACAGCTCTCCATAGTGGTTGGATACCTGAGCATTTAAACACTAATGAGGCATTTCAAAATTGTTGGATTGCAGGATTAATAATAGAACAGGTTTGAAAATATATTTTGTATAATCAGGTTTATAACATGATGGCCATGTACTTGCTTGATTTAATAGTTAAATTTTTTTTAATGTGGGCCTCCCTGGTGGCGCAGCGGGTTGAGTGCAGCGAAGCTGTCCGCAGCCTCTGCAGCACCAGTTCAAATTCCCGGTGGCCAGGGAGAAACCCACATGGCGTGGTAGACCTCTCCAGCCTCGCCCAGTGCTCTCCTTAGCAGTGTCTTCAGTCCATCTGCGTGTTCTGCTCCCCACTCTGTCTCTGGTGAATTCTCTCACCCTCCTGTGTCTTTGACCTGTACCCCGGTTCTTGTATAAATAAATAAATCTTAAAGAAAAAAAATTTTTTAGTGTTTACTAAGTGCTAGACACGAACCTAGGTGCTTCGTATATCTCCTTGTGGAAGGTCCCTGCCATCGTGAAGCTTGTCTAAAAATGACAGACGGACAAGATAATTTAAAATAGTTATAACTACTTTGAAGAATCTAACATGGTAATAAAATAGAGAGTGATCGAATTGGGGTTATCTTAGGATGGTCAGAATGTTTTTCTAAGAAGCTGACTTTTTAGCTGAGACCAGAAGTGATGGGAAGGAACTCAATTTGGGTTAAGATTTAGTAGTAGAAAGTAATAAAATCTTTTGGGCAAGAATGAATTGTAGTATTCATGCAATTTAGTAAAGAAGGTATATGGAAATGAAATTGGAAGAGGTAGGCAGACTGTAGATCATAAAAGGTGTAAGTGTCTGGATATGAATACACTGAATATTTTTTATTGTACTACAATAGGTTTAGACATTTTGAGAACTAGATTTTAGCAAGGTGGTTAATTTCTTGAAATGAATCTTTCAGATCAGGTATTCGGAGCCAATCTTGCGAGTCTGTGTCAGAAGGAGAGTGGCACAGTGCCAAAATTTGTGAAGTTATGCATCGAACATGTTGAAGAATTTGGTAAGAAAATTTTATTTTAATGTTAATAAGTACATCAATACATCATTTTACCCTGGGATTTTTATAATTTTAAGAAATGCAAAACTCAGATGTTAAGAAGAGCATCTTGTTTGCAAAAAGTTATATTTGTGCCTGTTTGAAATGAAAATTTTTGTAGGTATCAACTGAATATTCAGTAATTATGGTTTATTAGACATTTTGCCTTCTTTGAGCCCATTTGGAATTAGCGTTTGCTTAAAATAAAAGTGGTGATTGTGAACTGAGTTTATTAAGGAATGATTTGACAGTATGGAACATACGAGATTATATTTCTTTCATCTTATAATTAAAATATTATAATAAAATATACTTAACTATAAAGTATATAAAAACAAATCCTTTTTGTCATTTCCTTTAATGTAAGTCTTAAAATGCTATTTTCATTGATTTTAACATGTTTATGATATACTAATTTTATATAAAGTAATATGACTGCCATCACATTAACTTATATATCTGTATAGTAGCAAACACATCTTTCACAGTTAAAACATTTGCATAATTTTTAATTTAATTTCTACAGTTGAGATCTACTGTACTCTTGTGTTTTACTTTTCTTGTCAACATGACAAGAGACACCATGCTACTTGCCTTTATTTGAAGATAAATGAATACACATTAGATAATGTGCTTTGTTAAATGTGTACAGCATTATCATTTAATGAATATTTGAATTTTTTTAGGCTTTGTGTGCGTTTCAAGTGATTCTGTTCTACTTATAAAAGAAATGATTAAACTATCAAACTATTAGCTTAGGTTACGTTTATTTATTATGATTGATTAGTATGACAAGCACTTGTAAAGGGGTTCTTTAACATGTGAATTTACATTATCAAAAGGTTATGAAAAAATGGTTGGAATGATTTTCTCTATTGGCTTCCTTTACCTTTTGAGTGATCCCCAGGTAGTTGCAGAAGTTTATCTTAAAATTGTTAGTGTTTCAAGTTTTATGAGATGATTTCCTTGAGGTGCTCCACAGTTTACAGGATAAACAAAATAGAATTGTTGCTATTTATTTAAGAGTTCAGATTGAATCTTTACCCCTCTCTAGTCTGTATGAAAAGCAATTTAGAGAAAAAGAGTGTTTGCCCATATGATTTTTAGGATAATGTTAACAAGAATTCTAAAACATGCAGGCATCTTTAGAAGCAGCAAACAAATACTTTAAACAAAAAAATTTTTTTTTGTTTTTTATGTTATTACCTTAGGTTTGGATGTTGATGGGATATACAGAGTAAGTGGCAACCTTGCAGTGATCCAGAAGTTGAGATTTGCAGTCAATCATGGTAAGATCATATTCCTTTTTGTTATAGCCAGAGTCATCACCTATACTATTGGAATTAACGTGATTTTTTTTAAATTTCCTATTCCTGTTGTTTTTCAGATGAGAAATTGGATTTGAATGATAGTAAATGGGAAGATATTCATGTCATTACTGGAGCACTCAAAATGTTTTTTCGAGAATTACCAGAACCCCTTTTTACATTTAATCATTTTAATGATTTTGTTAATGCAATTAGTAAGTATGTCATTCCACTCAGTTTTTTCCTAAATATTGAAAATCTTCTGTACAGAGTAAGCTTACATTACATCCCGTTCAATCTTATTTTAAACAAGCATTTTTCCAGAGTATTTGTTTTACTCCAGAAAATTTAAATGTGACCACCAGATGTCACTGTGTGTTACTAAATACCATGTTCTAAAATATGTCACAGCTTTCAGTTTCATGCAAAATCTCTAGTTACTGTCTTTTTCTTCCCTCCCAGAACAAGAACCAAGACAACGAGTGGCTGCTGTTAAGGACTTAATCAAACAGTTGCCAAAGCCAAATCAAGATACAATGCAGATTCTTTTTAGACATCTAAAAAGGTAAGAGTGTCTCACTACAATAAAGAAGTAATATAGGGGAGTAAAAAGTAAGAGAACTATATAGTTCTCTATTACTATATGGTGTAATTTCCATGGGGTCAGGGTAAATCAAAGATTCAGATGCCAACTATGCTACTTGCTGTCTTTAAGTTGAAAAAGGTAACTCAATTCCTGGAAGCCTTAAGTCCCTTATAGGTAAAGTGGTTTGGTATGAAGAATACATTAATGTAGATATTATATGTATATAATGCATAGCATGTAATTGGTATTCAAAATTGTTGCTAAAATTAATGTGAAGATGATATTAGTTACTAAAGGGGGGATATTAAATTACCTTAAAAGAAAGCCACCGTGGCTCTAAGTTACTAGATTGCTACTTAAACAACTGATTTTTTTTCTTCTGATAGGATAAATGATCCTAGTGAGAGAGAGCTTTTAAAAAAACATAAAATAAGTTGAAAGTTTAATCTCTATGATGTAATATTTTCCCTCATCAACCTAATGGAGTAATCATTGATATCTGGAATTGTAATTCATATTTAAGTCCATGTTTCAGTTTAAACACTGAGCAAAAATATGAAACATTTAAATTGGTTAGAATATATATATATATAGTTATATCTGTCAGCTGTGTTTATCCAAAAGAAAGCTTCAAAGGGCATTGGAACTGATTTCTATTTGGTTAAGTAGTTTTTATGTACCTTAGGAAAATGAGCATTATTTCTCTTTTTTAAATGAAAACTGTTCTTGTTTGTAAAATTTGAAATTTCCTTCTCTAATTTTTATTTCCTCTTTTAATGATTTCTTTTTTCCCCTTTAGAGTCATAGAAAATGGAGAAAAGAACCGAATGACCTATCAGAGTATAGCAATTGTTTTTGGCCCTACTCTGTTAAAGCCAGAGAAAGAGACTGGTAATATAGCAGTTCATACTGTCTACCAAAATCAGATTGTAGAATTAATTCTTCTGGAATTAAGTTCCATTTTTGGACGTTGACTCTTACTGAAGACAACCTGTGTAATAGAAGCTGGATTCCATCAGATTTGAAATTCTTATTCATGATGTTTTTTATTTTTGGACCAAGCAGTGACTTTGATTTTGCACTTTTTTGAGGGATCAGAAGGGAGTGAGAGAGTCAAGCAAGATATCTATTAGGCCCTCATATTTGCTGCTTTGTTGCAAGTTGATATAACTATGTGTGATTTGAATTAATTTTATTCTGAATGCTTACATTTCATACTCTGAATTTCAGTAAAGATTAAAACTTGTGATTATTACCAGTCATATACACTGGATAATTTGGTAAGAAGACTACAGTTGTGATTTTTTTTTTTCCTCTCAAACTGGATAATTGCAGAGCATCTTCTCATGATTCATTATGGTCATCACTTGATAGACAGTACTTAGTGTCAGTTAAATTGAAAACTCTCTTGGGCATTTTAAACAAAGAAAGTATATCCATTTTGAAAACCTGTGTATTTCTTTTTCAGGGTGTCTGCATGCAATGGCAGTCTAAGTGCTAAGATTCATTATAACTCAAATATCCCCTAATGAAGGCTTGCTGTCTTTTTCTGTGTTGTGCAGCATCCTTATCAGATATCTTAGTTGCTTGTTTGGGCAGCACACTAATGTTACTTAAAACACTGTGATATATTGGAGTTTAATTTAGCATAAGTCAGTTCAGGGTATTTTTGGGTTGTCTGTGCTACACTGATTTGTAGCTAGCAACCCTAATTATATCTAGTGCCATACTGAGTTCTTGGTATGACCCTGTGGAAACATTGTTTGATGTGTAAATATAAGCTAAAGACTTAATGTCTTAGCTTATGTATATAATTGTGTTGTATAGTCTCAGAGTACATTCTAACCTTACATTTCTAATCTTTATATTGGTACTCTTTTCTGTGAATATTAGGTTTCCTCCAGAATTATGCTGTTATTTGAGAAAGTTAACTGTGTGCACTTTTAGATTTTAATTACATTTACAGGCAAATCACTGTAATACAAATGGTACTGGAAAAATACTGACTAGACTTGCTAAATGGTAAATGCACTACAAGAGAAACCTTTTAGGTTATTTAATATGTACAGAATACATTAGAAAAAAATTATTACAGAATTCTAACTGCAGTATGAATAGTGGAAACCCATATGTAAATTAGATGGATGTCAGGTGGAAATGACATTGCTAAATTTGAGGAGTTCTTTTTACGTTACTAATGTAGATTGATTTGTATAATAAAACAGGGTTTGGAAGATTTTGTTACAGAGAGCATGGTCTGTTGAAAATTTTTTTTAATGTATTTTTCTAGATTAACTGCTGTATATGAAATGTCTAATCTTAATAAAGAAAACTATAAGAGGTTTAGAGATTTTTTTCCATTGAAAATGCGCATTTTGGTTCTTAATTTTTTTTGGTTGGTTTTGCTTTTTGTTTTTGCTACCATCATACTCTTAGACATCATTTAAAAAAAGTCATCTGAATCCAGTATTTCCTGTGGCAAGTATATTTTCCTTATTTCATACTGTTTCTCCTAATGCCATGCCAACAGTCTCCCCCATTGCCCCCACTTTTAATTTCTTAATACGTATTTGAAAATGAATGATTGTAACCAAGACTCTTTTTCGTAGAATTTTATTTATAATTTACAGATTGCCTTCCACGGGAACAAGTATTTTTTGTATGATTTATCTGAATAACTCTCACCTGAGTTTTGTGGTGAAGTATTGTTTGTTGTTGTGATCTTGTTAAATTGATACAAACCAAGCTACTTGATAGTTTTGGGCAGAGAGAAAAAGTCCCCAAATAATGCTTACAGAATGTTTATATTTGCCTAAAGATGTCCTTAATAATACAGTATGCTTTAGGACTGGCTTATAATGTATGCCAGGATAACAACTAAAATCAGTGATATTCTTTCTTTTGGTAATTATAGACATGTCAAAAGATTAAATTTGTCATGTATTTCTTATTTCAAAGTACACATGAGTGTCTGTGAAGTCTTAAATGTTTTGTTAGTCTACAGATAATCAGTTTATTGTAATATTATTGTGTATGTATGCTGAGATCAATGTCTTGTGTTTTCATCATTTGTGAATTAAAATTCTCACTTGTTTTTTTTTGTAATAACAAAACCAGTAATATTTTCCTGTCTTGAAAGCTTGATTTTTAGTAGAAAATGCATTAAAGGCTAAAATAAATTGTCTGTGGAAGTTCATTTGCTTATAGGCCTTCCTTCAGAATGTCATTTAAAAAGTAGTTGGAAATTAAAAGGAAAATTATATTTGATTATATTACTATGTTCAATTAGAAGAAAAATATTTAAATTTTACAGCAGTACAAAATTTTACATTTTACTTTGGAAAAAGTTAATTATGAAATATATGAAAAAAGTCACCTTTTAGACAGAAGCACATCTATAGTTTTTTTTCTTTCCTGAAAAGCATAACTGGAATAATACAGTCAAACTTTAGATTCAGGCAAATGTTATACATGAACATACACACACAAGAATATATGTGTGTATGTGTATATGTGTATATATGTAAATGTGTGTATCATTGTTTACATACAAATGAAAGCTCATCAACAGTTATAATGGCAGATATCTAGAAATCTTTTAGCATTTTAGTTTCATCCCATGCTTCTTTGTAAGATATTAAAATAGCATTAAGAGGGGAAAAGTTACTCTATAATTGTGCCAAGAGATTTTTTGTTTTCAGCTCATGGGAGAGGCTTCTAATTAAATATTTAAAATAAGCATGAAGTTGCCCATGACACTAATCTATCTGACAACTTTAGGGGAAAAAAAAAAAGGAACTACAACATATTTCAGTAAAGAATAAAATAAAAGTAGATGGGTGTCCTGCTCTCACTGATCAAAATAAGTCAAATGTTCATCGATTACATCAATACAGTGAATTGCAAATGAATATAAAATGAGATTTTATGGAGTTTACTAATCTCTCTGAACTCCAGACATCAGCCCTAATGATCCTCTTTTATGGAAAGCACTTCTCTAGTGCAACTATAGGTGTTTAATAGGACTTTCCCCTGTATATTATAGTCTTGGAATTCGGGCACAGATTTTGGTTTTTGTTTTTTTAAACAGTATTCCTGTTATAATTGATAATAATTCTGTTAATAGCAATTTTAGTTTGAAGTTCCCTCTCCCCAAAAAGGCAAGGGGCCCCAAAACAAAATCAGTCTCACAGTAGCGGTGTATTAGAATCTATTGGAAATTCACAAACTGTAAACTCAGGCCAAGCAGTTAGACTTAGTATTCTAGAGAAGCGGGAGGCACTGAATGCCTAATGAGACATTCTGTAACTACTACAGACAAGGGAGCTCTCCTGGAGAATCTCAATTAGTCCTCTCAACTGAAGTTTTGTGGACCAATGGTGACTGTAAATGTATTCAGCTGGATTGAGCTTTTACAAATTAGCCTTATGTGAATATGGCACTTAAATGAACTCTTTCATTTCCTTCATTGCTTCCCTTCTCCCACAGGAAAAAAAAGAAAAAAGTACTTTCATGGTACTCTTATAAACAAGAGCACTTGTAGAACAAGGTAACTGTTTAACAAACCACAATACGTATTTAGAAAAGACTGGTTATTTTTCTCAGCAACCCACCCCTCCCTTATTTTACTTCCTCTTACAGAATTTTCCAAAAAATCATCTTTGATAAAGATTTTTATTTATTAATTCTGGTAGCGAAATATTTCCCCTAGTTCTGATAGTTGCATTGTAGCATAGTTCTGCAAGTAGCATTGAACCTTGTAATGTTGATGAAATTTATAGTGACATCAGAAAGATAAATGATGCTGTAGAAGTTCCCATCAATAGGGCCCTTGCAGAGTAGGAATCAGAACCACTATGAGATCACTGGTGACGATTCAGTACAACATTCAAGGCCTCCTTTCCCCTGTACATTTCAGGAGATTGTTCATATTTAGGCATTAGAAATGAGAACCTTAAACATTCAGGTAAAACTGAGTCTCATCAATTGACAAAGCAGAGCAGGTTCACAGAGGAACCCTCACATTTAGTCTTACTTTATGGAAACGGAGAATTGTTAATGCCTAAAATAGATGAAATCTCATAGAGGAGATGGTAATTACTGGTTTTAAGTAATTATTTACGGTTCCCAAGCCAAAGTCTTTTCAGAGCTGGAAACTACATCCATAATTGACACATTCTGTAGTTGAAAATGCTCCTGATATATTTTCAACTCTGTTTGTAAAGGCTTTCTATTAATATGTATCTTAAAATTTCTAGATATGGAGTATATAATTTCTTAGTTATTCTAATGCAAACCACTCATAAATGCTTCAAGATTTTAATCATGGGGTGAAAAAAACTTTGCCACCTAATAAAATTGTCACAAAATTGTCCCAACTTCTCATTATGATGAACATTTAGATAGGAAATGTTCCCTTCTCAGCCTTTTTCTCAGTTTCCTTCATCTCCACTCGCCTCCTCTGTCTCAGTATTGCTGTTTGCCTTAGATAGTCAGATGAATGACTACTCAGGGAAGCTTCAGTGGGATTTATGGAAGTTCTTTTGCCCAAAGTGTCCAGATTTCCTGGAGAAGGTGAACTTGAAAAAGAATAAAGGCCTTGGGGAAGCCAACACTTCTGTGTTGAGAAGGAAACAGCCTTCCATAAGGAGGAATCTCCCTATGTTTGGATGGCATAGTTCTGACGGGGAGGTTCCCTGAATTCAGCCCCTTAAGTTTGGGAAATGGGTCTGAGGAAAATTTCTGACAACTGTTGACATCTTTTGACTGCTCTTGCTGACCATGTTCCTGTCTGTGACTTAAGTATTAGGTTATTACAGAAGTCAAAAATAGAATAGCCTGAGCATTGCCAGTAACAATGTCCAAACCTTCTTATCCATCTTATCATTCTTGTATATGCCTGTAATATTCTCAGTTGACATTAATGGTTACATAAAGTCAGCATCAGGCTGTATGAAATTGTTATTTTAAGTGATGGGTGGTGTTGAAACATCTCCCAGTGAATAAGAGGCGGGGGAAAGAGCTTCATATAAACAATCTACTAAGATCTGATTTACTAAAAAAAATTGAGTGATTTTGTTTTAGATGTTCAGGTACAGTTAAATCTTGGAATGTAATGGTGAACAAAGCACATAGATCCCTACTCTCATGTTTACAGTCAAAGTTGGTAACATGCAGCTGTTATATATTTCTGACATATATCCATATTGAACAGGTGAACTCCAAGTGGACAATCTCAGTAGTTTTATTAATGTGCCTTTCAAGTCAGATACTAGTGTTCTGGAAATGCCTGTCTACTGAGACTGAGCTAATAGTTATTGTTACATATATGGCTAGACTATGTTGAAAATGACATAATTCTTGAATACTTGTTGAGTTGAAATAAGGCAAGTTTGTCAAAAAATACAAGAAATGTTGAAGGCTTTTATGGAGCATTGTTTCAATCAATGAGACTAGGTTTAAAGTAGCAGACGATCATCCTCTCATGAAACAATCAAACATGAAATGGAACACAAGTTTCAGAAAAAGCATGGATTTAACAGTAGTGGGCACACAAATAACCCACATCATACTTCGTATATCTGTTAACTATAGGATTTGGGGAAGATGGTGTGGCAATAGCATCGATTTCCAGTTCCCACACTAAAATCCTAGCATAATAGCACCAACCACAAAACGAGGCGACAAGGTATTCTCACAATCCCCAAAATATGGGCAGATGTGGACAAAGCGCCATTAGCTTCAAGTCTGCAATGATACTGGTATCTCTGTGAGAGGAGCAAGAAAAGCAATGGGGTAACACCTGAGAGACCCAAGTAAAGGAGAACCTCAATGTAACCGTCAAGACCATAGAGGCTGAAACCCACTACTCACTAGGAACTCTCAAAACCAACTTGCTAGAGATCCTGTCCAGAACAAGACCTCACCTTGAAGAGAAGTTGCTGAGAGTGGAATCAAAATTGGACAAATAGGGGGCCTCCCCTGGTGGCGCAGTGGTTGAGTGCTGGGCTGCGAAGCTGCCTGCAGCCTCTGCAGTGCCATTTCGATCCCTGGCTGCCAGGGAGGGTCCCACGTGGCGCGCAGACCCCACTGCCATGCCCGCTGCCCCCTTAGCAGTGTGTTTTGTCGGTCTGTCCTGTTCCCCACTCTGGCTCTGGTGAATTCTCTTACCCTCCTGCGCTTCTGACTGTACCCAGAGCTTATATAAATAAATAAATCTTTAAAAAAAGAAAATTGGACAAATAGGGACAATAGACCAAAAAGTTTTCTAGATGAAAGTGTAACATGGGAGGAATCCAAGTTTCCATTTTAAAAAAAATATAAAAACATAAGAATGCATCTGTAAACAAAGCTTTCTTGAATCCAATCTCATTCCAAAAGTTACGGAAAATTAATTTGACAAATATGTGTGAAGTAATAGTATTTGGACCATATCACTTATAAATTTGTAAGAAAAAGGACTAAGGAGCAGAATAACCTCTACAGAAAATGGAACCATGCCAGAACCCAGGCCCACAAAAGAAAACTCTAACCTATTGCAAAATGAACTCAAAAGTTTTTCAGAAGTCATGACATGAACAACATAAATCAATTACAAGAATTAAGAAGATGCAAAATTCAGGAAAATTAAAAAGTATTTCAAAATTATTAGTAGAAACATGAGAGTACATAAAAAATGCCTCGAAAGAAGTAAAATATTTTTACAAAAAGTAAGAGATTTAAAAATAACATTTGAGACAGGAAAAAAGAAAATTAGGGATTAGTAAGGAAGAAAATCAAAGCAAGCAAATGACTCAAAACATTTCAAGAATACTTCCCTGAAGTTAGAAAATAAACTGAAAGTATGTATTGAGAGAATACCCCTAAAAGACTAAAATAACTAATGTCAAGACAATCTAATGAAATTACAGCACTGGAAAGAAAAAAGCACCTGCTTACAAACGGCATGTGAAGGGAAGTCTTTATTAGAATTTTCAACAGCTACACTTTATTCTAAATGAAAATCCCGGCAATATATTAAGATTCTTAAAGTCAGCCAAGGATTTTCTATCCAACAAAACTGACTTTCAAGTATAAGATCACAAATTGTTACCAGCTTTTAAGAATTATTAAAACATTTATTACAGAATGAGTTTCAGACAGCCAAATGTCTTAGAGACATTAGCATAAGGACTGGTGATTAAATATTACATATTTAATTACATATAGAAATTAAATGAGGGCCAGCAGGGAGAATATAAAGTCCTTAATGACTATGAATATAACTTACAAATGAAGATTTAGTTAGATAAAATAGATTCACAGGTAAAAAAGATAATGAGAGATTTATACTATATAATGATTAAGGAGTCAATATCTCAAGAAGACACAACTCTCATATATGGACCAAAGGAGCATCAAAATACAAAAGACAACTGCTGGCAAATCTGAAATTAGATTTTGGCAGCAATATAATAATTGGGAACTTCATATTCACATTTCACCAACGGACAGATCAACCAGACAGAAAATAAACAATGCAATAGTAGCCTTAAATGGGGAATTAGACTACAAGAGTTTAGTGGGCATTTATAGAACACTGCACCCCAAAAGCAGCTTCTTCCAAAGTGCACATGGAACATTCGTTCTGACTAAATGCTGAGTCACAAAATAAATATCAGTAAATTCATGAAGATTCAAATCATACCAGGCATCTTCTCTGGCCATAAATGTATTAAACTAGAAAAAAACCCACAAAAACAAAGCAGGAAAAACTAATGTATGAACACCGAACAACATCTGAACAATTATTGATAAATGAGGGCATCAAAGAAGAAATTAAAAAATACCTAACTTCTAAAATTTGTCCTGGACATATTTCTCATTAGAAGAAACCAAGGCTTTATTTTTTTAATTTTTTAAATTTTATCTATTTTTTACATCATTTTTCATTTTTGCACAATGTATGCATTTTCATCTTGGTTATTGTCCCCATACAATTCCCACCCCCCTTATTTTGACCTTAATCTCTCCTTCCCCCACCCCTGTAGTGTGTCTCTGGTTTATAGTTGCTTGTTTATTTTGATTTTTACTTCATTATAATTAGTCTTTTTCCTGGTCCCTTATTTAGGTTTTCTAAATCCCTGCTATGAGTGAGACATCTGGTATTTTTCTTTTTCTTTCTGGCTTATTTCTCTGAGCATAATTCCTTCCAGCTCCATCCATATTTGCTGCAAATTGCATGAGTTTGTCTTTTTTGATTGTGGAGTAATATTCCACTGTGTGTATGTACCACATCTTGACCCAGTCATCTATTTTTGGGCATTTGTGTTGTTTCCATAGCTTAGCTATTGTAAATAGTGCTGCTATAAACACAGGGGTGCAGGTGCCCTTTTGAATTAATGAGAAACCAAGGCTTTTTTTTTTAATTTAAATTTTATTTTTATAGTCCCCATACAATTACAACCCCCTTATTTTGACCACAATCCCTCCTTTCCCTGCCCCCCACACCCCATAGAGTGTCTCTGGTTCATAGTTTTTTGTTGATTTTGATATTTTCTTTTAGTTATTCTTTTTCCTGGTCCCTTATTTAAGTTTTCTAGATTCCTGCTATGAGTGAGACCATCCGGTATTTTTCTTTTTCTTTCTGGCTTATTTCGCTGAGCATGATCCCTTCCAGCTCCATCCATGTTGCTGCAAATTGCATGTGTTTATCTTTTTTGAATGCTGAGTAATATTCCATGGTGTATATGTACCACATCTTCTTGATCCAGTCATCTAGTTTTGGGCATTTGGGTTGTTTCCAAAGCTTAGCTATTATAAACAGTGCTGCTATAAACATAGGGGTGCAGGTGCTCTTTGGAATTGATGTTTCTGTGTCCTCTGGGTAAATACCTATGAGTGGAATTGCTGGATCATATGGAAGCTCTATGTTTAGTAGGTCCAGAAATCTCCACATAGCTCTCCACAGTGGTTGGACCAGTTTGCACTCCCACCAACAGTGCAGAAGAGTTCCTTTTTCTCCACACCCTCGCCAACATTTGTTGTTGCTAGTTTTTTTAATATGTGCCATTCTCACTGGTGTAAGATGGTATCTCATGGTAGTTTTGATTTGCACTTCCCTGATGACAAGTGATGTTGAACATTTTTTCATATGCCTGTTGGCCATTTGCATTTCTTTTTTTTTTTTTTCATTTGCATTTCTTCTTCAGAGATGTTTCTTTTTATCTCTTCTGCCCATTTTTTGACTGGATTATTTTCTTTGTTTTTGTTGAGTCTCATCAGCTCTTTGTATATTTTTGTGATCAGTCCTTTATCATTAGTGTTGTGTGCAAAAATTTTCTCCCAGTCGGTGCGGTTTCTCTTTGTTTTTGTTATTGTCTCTTTTGCTGTGCAGAAGCTCTTGAAACCAAGGCTTTTTAATGAAATAGCTGATTCCAGGTCTAGGACAAGACAAATACAAGATGACCCTGAAAGATCTTGTCATAAAGGATAGCAAGGAAGCTGTCAGATACAACTGGGATTTTGTCAACAGACTCTCGGGGCAACTTAGAGTGTCCCACTGGTCAAAGATAGGAAAGTATGTGCTTCAATAATGAGAATACATGCAGTGAATAGGGTCCAGTATATGCTTTAATGGACAGTGATATTCATGATGAATGATTTCATGAATTCATAGTGATGGATTCATAATGATTTTTTTTTAAAGATAGCGATTTTGACAAATAGAAGATCTTTTTTTTTTTAAATTTATTTATTTATACAAGCACCGGGTACAGTCAGAAGCGCGGGAGGGTGAGAGAATTCACCAGAGCGGGAAACAGAACAGGTAGACTGACAAAATACACTGCTGAGGGGAGCAGCAAGCGGCAGGAGAGGTCTGCGCACCATGTGGGACCCTCACCGGTGGCCGGAGATCGAACTGGCGCTGCTGAGGCTGGGGCAACTTCGCAACCCAGCGCTCAACCACTGCACCACCAGGGGAGGCCCTCATAATGATATTAAAAAGATAACCACTTTAGTGTGATGACAGCTAATTAATATCTTCTTGAAAACTGGTAAAAAACAAAAAGAGGAGGGACTTCTTTTTTGTACTTGACCACTAGGTAACCGGATGGCAATTGAGGGAAAGTCTCTGTAAAAAAGCATTCCAACTAATAATTGAAAAAGAAAAAGATACATTGTAACCACTTTATGCACCATCACCCCCTCGCTGAGTTAATACAGGTATTAAGCATCAAAGTCATAACAAGAGAAACTAGACAGTGCATGGCTCCTGGTGAAAGAAAACAAGGTCTCTTATATAGTCTTGTCAAAGGAATTGAATCTTGCCTCTGAATTAGAATCTAAATCTAGATCCCAATTTGTAAGAATTAAAGAGGACACAGAAGTTACATGATGAGAAATGAAGAAAATCCAGACAATGAGAAAAATACAGGTTAAGGAGCCTGAATTCTTCAACAAATAGCATTGTAAAGAAAAGAAAATATGAATAATAGCTATTACAGAATTTGGTATCATAAATAAACACCTTTCCACAAAGGAGATTCCAGACCAGCTGGCCTCAATGGTCAATTCTTCTAAATATTTAAGGAGTAACACCAATGGTATAAAAACTTGCAGAGAGTTGAAAAAGGGATACTTCCAGTTTATTTTTTGAGGCCAGCAAAACTGATAGCAAAAATGTTACAAAAAGGGAAAATTATTATCTAATCTGCTTCATAGACTTAGGTGCAATCCTAAGCAAAATATTATCAAATTGAATATCATTATTAATAAGAAGTATGAGATACTATACCAAACTAGATATATTTAGAAATATGGATTTGGTTTAACATTTAAAAACCAGATAGTATCGGTCCTCCCTGCTAGTACAAAGGGTTAAGTCTCAGCACTATGAAGCTACCAGCAGCCATTGCTGAGCATGAGTTCAATCCCTGGCCAGGGAGCTAACCCACATGGCACAGCAGACCTGTATCACCTGCTACTCCCCTCAGCAGTGTATTTCAGTAGATCCACCTGTTCGGCTCCCCATTTTGTTTCTGATGAATCCTCTCACCCCCTGTCCCCACCCCATACTTCTGGCTTACACCCCAGCTTATGTATGCATAAATAAATAAGTCTTTAAAAAAAACCAAACAGTATAATTGGTCATAATGACATAATTAGAGAAATCATGATTAACTTAATTGATTCAGAAAATAATATTTAATATAATTAAAGATAGTACATGATAAAAACTTCACAGTATAAAAATAGACTGCAACTATTTTTTTAGTTGCATTTTTCTTTAAATTGAGATAAGGTTGGTTTATAAAACTGTATATATGACTTAGGGGCTTAGGTTTACACCATTTCTGCTGTGTATAAAAATAACACCAAAGCACCTATAAATTTCCATCTCCACTGTACCAGCTCCCTATCCCCACACTGCCTTTCTGGTAGCCTCAATTCTGCAGTCAAATTTCTAGGATTTGCTTTTTTCATTTCCTTTGTTTTGTTTCTCTGTATTCCACAAGAGAAATCATCTGATATTTGTTCTTCTGACTGACTTCACATAGCATAATACCTTCCAATTTTATCCTTGTTGCGAATGGCAAGATTTCATCTTTTTTTTTTTTAATAGTAAGTAATAGTCCACTGTGTAAATATGCTACATCTTAATCCACTCATTTGCCATTGGAAGTTTAGGTTGTTTCCTAACTTGGCTATTGTAAATTGTGCTGCAACAGGCATAGGTGTGTATATGTCAATTCAAGTTAGTGTTTTTGCATTCTTTGGAAAGATACCAAGGAATGGGATTGCTGGATCATATGGTAAATCTATTTTTATTATTTTGAGACATCACTGTACTGTATTCCATAGGGCTGGATCAGTTTACATTCCCATCAAGAATATATGAGATTTCTTTTTTCTTTACGTATTTGTCAATGCTTTCCTTCTGGTCTTTTTGATATGGATCTTTCTCAAGGGTGGGGTATGAGGTTGTATCTCATTGCAGTTTGATTTCCATTTCTCTGATGATAAATGATGACAAGAATTTTCCATATGCTTGTTGGCTATCTATATGCCTTGTTTGGAGAAGTATCTATTTGGATCTTTGTCCCATTTTTTCACTGGGTTGTATATTTTTTTTCTTTTTGTTGAATTGTGTATGTGTTCTTTGTAGATCTTAGATATTAGCCCTTTGTCAGATGTATGACTTGTAAATATGTCTACCATTCTGTAAAGTATCTTTTTCAATGACAGTTTCTTTTGCTGTACAAAAGCTTTTTAGTTTGATGTAGTCCTAGCTGTTCATTTATTTATTTTTTTTAAAAAAAGATTTATTTATTTATTTATACAAGCACTGGATACAGTCAGAAGCGCGGGAGGGTGAGGGGATTCACCAGAGCCAGAGCGGGGAGCAGAGCAGGCAGAAGGACCGAAGTACACTGCTGAGGGGAGCAGCGGGCGGCAGGAGAGGTCTGCGCGCCATGTGGGACCCTCCTCCGGTGTCCGGGGAGCAGCGGGGGATCGAACCGGCGCTGCAGAGGCTGCGGGCAGCTTCTCAACCCAGCGCTCAACCGCTGCGCCACCAGGGAGGCCCCCAACTGTTTATTTTTTTGCTTTTATTTCCTTCATAGTTGTAATTGAGCCCCCAAATACATTTCTGAATCCAATGTATTGGAGTGCTTTGTTTATGTCTTCTTCAATGTATTTTGTGAGTTCAGGTCAACATTCAAGTGTTTAATATATTTTGAGTTAATTTTTGTGTTTGATGTGAGAGAGTCATCTAGTTCCATTCTTTTGCATGTGACTGTCCACTTTTTCCAATACCATTTGTTTTGGAGCCTTTCTTCGTTGCATACCCTTAGTTTCTTTGTCATAAATTAGTTGCCCATAAACGTAGGCTTATTTCTGGGCTCTCAATTCTATTCCACTGATCTGTACACTTAAAAAATTTTAATTCCATACTGTTTTACTTACTATAGCTTTTATTATTACTACTACTACAACTACTACTTCTACTACTACTTTTTTTTTTATATCAGACCTCAATTTATTCTTCTCTGTGGTGGAAAGTGCTGGGATTGACTGTATTAAGTCTGAGGAACTGCATTTTATCCCTTTTTGGCATTTGAGGTTTTTATAATTATTATCTTTTTTACTTTTAGGAAAACACTAACTTAAAACTGAAGCATTTCTTGGATTCACAGCTGATTTGCTTGGTAGATGATTAAAGGAGACAAAAGACAAAATTAGGAACATTTAAATTACTTTTGAAGTGTAAGGAATCTAATATTTTTCCCAAGTTGTATTGCACTATTTTTTCCAAGACAGATTATTATTAGGAGGAAAAATTTCCCTACATGACAGAAATATTTGTGCCTGAGACTATTCTCAAACAATTGCCTGTATTTGAAAACTCAGATAGGCAGTGTGGGCCATCACTACTCCTGTCTCAGTCACTTTTGGTTGAAGATATACCTAGGCTTAGGGCATCAGAATATGTGAGACATTTATCGATATATTCCATATTAACATAAGATTTTTAACAACTTTGTCCTATGTCACTTTGACATAGGAACTGCCAGCTCCTTTTAAAAAATGACAACACTTTGCATGAAACTTGAAAGGGAAGGAGAAAAACATCTTTCATTTAGAGAATATAAAAGTAATTTGTCCAGAGAATGCCTTTTTTCCCTTCATTTCACCTAAATGGAGTGATAAATCTACGTGGTTTTCTAGTTGTCACAGCAGTCATCAATAAAAGGTACCTGGTCTCTTTCTCCAAGTAGCTGAGTCTGCTTGAAACTTATATAGTACTATTTTATTAGCTGAACTGCTTAAAGTTTTTCTCTTAAAGAATGGTTATATTTTATTGAGAATAATTGTGCTGCCAGGTAATGGAAAATAAACATTAAACACTGATACTATCATCCTCTTGACTTGTCTAATTTTCTTGGTTCATAATGCATTGTGTCTAGACTGATGAAATCAAACTGTTAATGGTAAATTACCTGTCAGATTGATTTGTCTCCTCTGTTCATTATCTTTGTTGGAAATACAGCTGAGATGGGATTGTGTGTGTGTGTGTATGTGTGTGTGGTGAGGGTATGTTTAATTTCCTTGAGCTCAGAAGAGGAGTTGGAAATGCTTTTGCAGAATGTAAACTTAGTATGTTTTAATTTAAAATAGCTTCCCCAGTTATAACATAGTGAGACTTTCAAAACATGATCATCAAATTCTTGCTGTTTTGACTTTTTTCAATTTATAATAATTAATCTCAAGTTTCTAGAAAACAAAGGTGGAACCTTTGCAATTATCACTTTTTATTTTTGCTACTCACTTATTTATGGACATACCTGTGCACATCATGAGTCCAGACACTGAACACAGTGTTTTCCTTTCCTTGGGTGATTGAAATCGAAAACAACTTTGCCATAAATCCACAAAGGTTTTCCAAAATATGAAATGGAACTTGTAAACCAATTCCAAAATAGATTGAAGTGTAATTCTATTCAAAAACTTGGGAACTGGTACTTTTGGATTTTGGAGACCCTGGCAAAAATTTCAAGCTGGTTTTTATCTTAAGGTTGTAAGATCATTTCTTTAAACCTTTTGTTAGTTGAAAAGAACTTTTTAGAATCAGCCTCTCCTTCCATAATCTTTTTGACACTCAAGAACTGCTTGAATTGCATGCTGATGAGCAGAGGGCAAGCATAAAGCCATCATGAACTGAAGCTGACTTTGGTCAAGATGGGCCTAGCAGAACCACCACCAAAGTCATAGAGAGTCTCTGGAGGTGGCAGGTATTAGGACACTTTGCAGAACTGGGTTTCCCCAGCAGATACAGGTGTGTGCCAAACTGCCTGTATACTAGGGAATGCTGTGCTCTGGTGACTGAATTTATCGCGATGAATTTATCGCATGAATAACAAAGGATCTCTGATTTTCCCTCCTCGATTCCTAGCCAACCAGATGGTCAGTTCCAAAGTGGACATTATTGCCTCACAGCTATACTGGAGTAGTGGAACTAGCGGATGATACTGAGGCACTGGGTTAAGAGTATGCAGGTGCTGGGATCACCAGAGTTTACATCTAATATTTCTCAATCTGAGTCAAAGCGAATTTCTCGAACTTTCTGGAATTTCAGTTTCTTTGTATGTAGAATCCAGACAGAAATACCTTCTTCACAATTATAAAAAAAGGGGATTAAATGACACACTATATTTACTGTATTGCATAGAGTCTGGTTTATAGTATTTTACCCAATAATGTTAGTCATATAACAAAATTTTATATTACTCCTGCTACAATCCTATAATAAAATTCCTTACATATTTCTTACATTCCTTTATAATGGGCTTCACTTGGTCCTTATAAGAACCCTGGGAAGTAGGTGGCTAGGTCTTATCATTGCACTATACAGGAAAAGAAACTAAATTTCAGAAAGATCAGTGCCTGACAAGGACACAAGATAAGTGTCCATGTTGGCACAACCCCGAGTCTTTCAAACTCCTGTAATTCAGTCAATCAGAATAACTTGAAGTAGCTTCAAGGTATTAGACACTGGAATTTATGATGAATGTTATCTTACATACTTCCTGCTATGAGGGAGTTTATAGTCTAGTGAGGGATAGAAATAGTAATTAAATAATTCCAATAAATGTATAATTAAAAACTGATTTAAGTGCTCTAAAAAATAAGGAAGGGATATTTACAAAGGGACCTGGTATTATAGGCTTGGAGTTGGAGATGGCTTCATGAAGAAATGCCATTGGTCAACAGGAAGAGGAGGAGTTAGCTGGTTATGGAGGGAATGTGAGCCCAGGGGGAAGACACAGGTGGAGACCATAGTGGCTTCCAGGAAGTGGGGGAAATATATGAGGTGAAGGACAGAGAAGGCAGAAGAGGCAGCCTGGTGGACATGAAGAGGGTGGAGGTGGTGATAGTATTGGTTGATAGTATTTATTGACCTTGTTCATGCCAAGCAGGCTGGGCCAATCTGGGACCGCTTTAAACCAAATTCTTGAGTTTCTCTGTGAATCTAGGACATGAATTTTTCTAGGATCAGTGTCTGAGCTGTGCTGTTGCCTGGCCTTGCCTTGGTTGCTGTTCAGGCCCTCTTCTCCTTGACCGCCTCCGTGTGTGTGTGTGTGTGTGTGTGTGTGTGTGTGTGTGTGTGTGTGTGTGTGTTTGCGCACTCTTGTGGGTGGAGGAAGAGATTGGCCCAAGTGGTCTCTCATTAGGCTTCCCATCTTGGCAGGGCCCCATGTCTTGGATTTTGTTTCATGGCCCCAAGAAACTGTCAAAGATAAAACCCATTTATCAACAGCCCTCAGGGTAAAAAGATGTTTTGTTGCTTTGATGTTCTGCTACCTCTCTGCGTTCCAATTTCCCCTTCGATTCTTGCCTGGTAGTTACCATCTGTACAGCTCGATGCTTTCAAAGAGTTTGTTTCTGTTTTATCCAGCATTTTATTTTTTTCAGCTTGCTCCAGAAAGCTGATGTGCTATTGAAGGCCTCCTGACTATTGTTTGCTCCTTCTGTCTCAGTCTGTGGAAGCCTTCTGTAATCTGAGACTGATATGGGGATTTTCCCCCGAGGAGTTAAGTAACTAGAGATTTTTATTCTGTGGTAAAATATACATAACATAAAAATTGCTATTTTAGTTATTTTAAGTATATTATTCAGTGGCGCCAAGTACATTCAGAATGTTGTACAACCATCAATACTCTCCATCACCAGAACTCCTTCATCATTCCAAATAGAAATTCTGTATCCACTAAACAGCAACTCCCCATTCTGGTCTCCCCCAGGCCTTGATAACCTCAAATCTACTTTCTATCTGTATGAATTTGAATGCTGTAGGTGGCTTCAATAAATGGAATCATACAATATTTGTTCTTTTGTGACTGACTTCTTTCACTTAATCCAATGTCCTCAAGCCTCATCCAGGTTATATCATATGTTAGAATTTCATTTCATCTTTTTTCTGAATAATATTCCATCATAAAGTATACCACATATTGGTGATGGTGCATGGGTGCATTGGTGAAGTAAATTCCATGAGGACTACACCTGAGGCAGGGGGGAGGAGAAGCAAACGTTGTTTAAAAATGAACAATGATGTAAAAAATATATAAATAAAAAAATAAAAATATGGAGAAATGCACATGCAAAAATAAATTATACCACATATTGTTTATGCATTCATTCACTGAGGGGCACTTGAGTAGTTTTACCTTTTGACTATTGTGAATACTGTTGCTATGAACATCTGTGTACAGGTATCTGTGTGTCTCTGCTTTCAACATTTTGGGTTCTCCACCTAGGAGTGGAATTGCTGAATCCTATAACAATTCTGTGTTTAACTTTTTTTTTTTAAGATTTATTTATACAAGAGGTGGGGTACAGACCAGAGATGCGGGGGTGGGGGGGGTGAGAGGATCCACTAGAGACAGAGTGGGGAACAGAACAGGCAGACTGACTGAAATACACTGCTGAGGAGAGCAGTGGGGAGACAGGAGATGTCTGCCTTTCCATGTGGGTTGCTCCCTGGCTGGCCGGGGATCGAACTCACACTGCAGAGGCTACGGATTGCTTCATAGTGTAGTGCTTAACCCCTTGCGTCACCAGGGAGGCCCTCTGTGTTTAACTTTTAAGGAACCAGTTAGATAGTATTTGAAGTCACTTTTTATGACGTGAACTCCCAGCACATTTCCGACCCCGGGTCCTTCCTGAGACAGCGTCCCTTCTGTGTGCGCCTGCAGCACCGGTGCTGGCCCTGTGACCACAGTGTTTGGATGCATCTTCCTGGTGCTCCAGTGGGGCCGGGGCTGTGTCCATGTCTAGCACGGTGCCATGCATGCTGCAAAAACCCCTTTGGTGGCTGTTTTATGCTCTGTCCTGACAGGTTGGGACCTTGACTCATGGCCTTTGAGAATCAGATACTCTGGACTAGACCTAGTGTAGGGCAGCCTGGACTGGAGGATCTGAGAGCAGTCACACCCAGCCTCTGGCTCTGCTGATGCAGGAGCCTCGGATCTGCTCTGTACTCCAAGGGTGAGGGTGGCAGAGGGTGATGTGGGATGTCCCAGACTGAGCTGTGCCCATGCTAGGCACGGATCTTGACCAAGGTTAGGATCTCAGTCTGGACTGACCCTATGGATGGAGGGTTTTTCGTGCTCCTAGGAGCATCGAAGTGCTTATAGAGCTGAGGCTAGAACTGGAAACAATTGCACTGTTTTCTTTTTATTCCCATTAGGTTTGTTTCTTTTTAAGAAGTGAGGTTAAAATATACATAACGTGTTAACCATCTTTAAGTGTCCGGTAGTAGTAGCACATTCATATTGTTACAGTACAGTTTGCCCATTAGTTTTGAAAATATCTTTATTTATGGTCAAAAAAAGATTTTGCCTTTCTAAAACTAGAATTATTTTTCCCTTAAGGAAGCAGACACATTCCCGATGTGTGTGATTTTCAGGAATGTGCTCAGCATTGCAAATGTAACAGAGACAACAAGCCAGACCCTGGCCTGTTGAAGACAGCCACAAAATTGAAACTCCTCTCCTTTTTGTATTAGCCGCTCCTCGCCCTGCTCCCCTCGCATTCTCCTCCTCTTTGTTTCCTGAGTGTTGGAAGTCAATACCGAGGTTGTTCACATCCCAGAGGCAGTGGAGGCCTGGTAGATGCTGCCTGCAGGAACAGGCTCTGCTCTGTGAATAGTGATTAATTCCTGCTTTTGTCTGAAGAAGGGGATGGATGTGGGGATGCCAGAGCAAAACTACAGAGCAGGAACTGAAGGCTTCATTTATCTATTTTTTTTTTTTAACCAAGCAATTACTATCTTAAACTATAAACCTGTGAGGTTTTATTTCAGTGCTATTTTTTCAGAAAGCAAGTGCCATTTCAACAACTTTGCAGCCACAAGGCAGAGAGCTGACCTGGTCATCTTGCTGGGCACTGGACTGGTCACCGGGAGAATGGGGTTCTACTTTCAGCTTGTCATTAACACTGGGCATGTCGTGACTACCCTGAAAGTCACCTCATCTGAAATGAAGGAGGTGGGCTCAGTGCCTGCCCAGGTTTCTCCTGCTGCAGATGGCGGTGCATATCCCGTTCACCAGCCCAGGGGAAGCTCATCTACATTCTCTGCACAGGCAGAGAATCAGGACTGTAAGTGCTGGGCAGGATTGGCAAGAATTAAGCTGGTGCCCATTTTACAGATGAGCCCACTGTGGCTTCCGGCGAGAAGTGCCCTTTAGCTGAGGCAGATTCAGCAACTGAAGCAAACTCTCCCTCCAGGCTGTAGGTTGGGCAGCGCTGGGCCCAAGTCAGCAGCACTAGGGATTCAGAGCCCTGGGATTCACCCCAGGGCTCTGGAGCAGAGGTTGGAGGATTTCTGCCTTGCTCTTAGATGATTGGATCATCACAGAAGACTCTTTTCCTTCTTCCTGTTTTCTCAAGCAGTGGATTGCACTTTTCGGTCCCCAGGCTTGCAGGAGCCTTCCCAAGATGTGGGCCTATTGTTGATTTGGGTGGGTGGGTTGGGGGGGGGGTCAGTAATGACTCCTCTGTGTGCCTGGCTGCATAACTTAAGGGGATCTGTCACCTTCAATAGCCTGCCACACAGCTGCGTGGGAGCAGCTGCTTTCTCTGCCTTTGTTTGGTCTCAGCTCTCATCTATTCCATAAGTAGTGAGGCCCCCCCTTCTCCCCGGCACCTTGAGTATGCCGTCTGTCCTGCCTACCCAGGCTTTGGCTGGCCCACGTGTATACAATGTCTTGCAGAGTTTACGATAGCGATGGTGACCAAAGGTCGTTCATAAACAGTGAATCGTGGGTGGTAGCATTAGCTCTTTAAAATCTCCAGGTGGTCTCTTAAACTTTCGTGGGGCTTCTTTTCTGATCCATAAAATCAGTTTCTTTAGACAGAGGCCCTGGAGCTGGCAGGACTATGGAACACGTGTTTGGCCTTTTGTACCTTGAACTAGAGCTGTCTGTGTGGTGAGAATCGGTGTTCCCCTCCAAACAGGTCTGCACTTGAATGCGAGCACGCGCATGTGTGCACAAACACACACACACACACGCACACACACACTCTCCCTCACATGCATCTTAAGTCCCATGGTGGTGGTATGCTGAGTTTTGAGACATTGGGAGCTGAAAGGTGCATTCAAAATTGCTTCCAACCAGGCCTTGCTCCCCTTCTTTCACCACAGCTTCCCCTGTACCTTCTGATCTCAGTGTCACGGAGCTCACTCCCTATCAAAACTTGGAGAAGACCTGATATTATTTGATGAGGCCCCATTCAGGGCCACTTGTGTGGGAGCCCCACCTGGGTCCACTGAGTGGGCGGGAGGGGTCAGTCCCTGGTATCACATCTGTCTGCCTCTTTTTTCTGTGGGTGCCAGGGTGACCTTGGGACAGGAACTCAAGATGGGCCCCCAAACTATTAACCAGTGAAAACTTAAGCAGTGTGGCCTAGAGCATGAAAAGCAGCATTAGCAATCAGCCTCCCTGGGTTCACTGGGCCCAGCCTTTTCCACTTCCCGACTGTGAGACCTTGGGCAAGTTTATTTATTTAACCTGAGCTTCAGCTTCCTCATCTATAAATATGAAGATGAACCTACCCTCCAGGGGCTGTTGATAGGAAGAACATGTGTACAGGCCTATTGTTTTATTTGGGGCTTATATATGACAGATGAAATGAATATTATTTTCTTCTCTCTTTGACCTAACATTTTGGCCCCGAAAGAGATGACCGCAGGGCTGGGGTCAGCAACAGGGCAGGTAAAACCCTCACCTTTTATTTTATTTATTTATTTATTTATTTATTTTTAAAGATTTATTTTTTATTTATACAAGAACCCGGGTACAGGCCAGATGCACGGGAGGGTGAGAAGATTCACCAGAGACAGAGCGGGAAGCAGAACAGGCAGACTGACAAAATACACTGCTGAGGGAAGCAGCGGACGAGACAGGAGAGGTCTGGCTTGCCATGTGGGTTGCTCTGAGGCCAGCAGGGATCGAAACTGCACTGCAGAGGCTGCGGACAGCTTCACAGCACTGCACTCAACTGCCTGCGCCACTAGGGAGGCCCCAAAACCCTCACTTTTTAAATGTGTTTCTAGTGGTGATGGACGACTCAGGGCTGTTGATTCTTTCCCAAACTCTCCTGGGGTTCCTTGTACCCCTACTTGGCACTGGTGTATCTCTGGTGCTGCAGGAGAAGGGGAGCATGGGACTCTGATAGCCATGACTAAGGGCAGGCAGTCAGCCCTGGGGCTCCACTAGGGCCTGTCCTTGGCTGCTGTCACTATAGAAGACCTGTTAAAATGGATGCCAAGAGACCAGGTATGCTAACCAGTTGTTGGGTGTCAAACAGAGGTCGAAAAGGTCAAAGGGTACCCTTGTCTTCAGAGTTGGGAAGACTGGAGTCAGGGGCCACAGGGACTTGAGGGCTGAGCAGAGCCAGAGAGAGCAAGGAGTTGGGACCCACAGCCTTGGACCAATGGCTTCGGGTTTCCCAGGCGCTAGATGCTCCCTTTCTGTTTAGCAAGAGAAGAGCAACCCTCTCCTGACTTGAAGACCAAACCAAACTGCCTGGTGCCTGAGGAGGATGGAATGTAAGGTCTTGTGTCTGGTCCGTGAGGAGGAAGGTCACAAGGTCTTATGAAGTTGCTTTGGAAAGACCATGCCACAGTAACACAGGTCATTGCGTAAGACCAAGCTGACAATCTACATCAGGATGGAGCTAGAGGAACAGATGTGCCTCCATCTTGTACTTTCTACCCTGTTCTCCTAGACACCTGGCACCCATCCAGTTCCTGGCAGCTCACCTGGGCTGCTCTCTGGAAACTGAGTTCCGACTCTGTTACAGAATACATTCCCAAGCCCTTGTCCTTGGAAATACATTCTGTAACAAGCAAAAGACTCCCTCCCCTCCCCCTATCCTCATATGTGTCCTCCAATTCCATGAACTCATCTTGCTGAAGAGTTAATGCTGAGGGCTGGAAGTGTTCCCCGATTCTTTCCAGAATGATGTGTGTGCCCCATGCCTATTTATCCCAAAAGAGTGCTGATTGGCACACGTGATGATAGGCACAAAGTATTGTTAGACAGTTTGATTTGCCTCCTGCCATTTATATGAATAAATGTCATGTGTGTATACACAATAAATTATCCATCTATCCTGTTTTTGAACCTGACTTCTCCATTCCATTGTGAATGTTGTCCTGTCTTTATAGCCTCCTGTAACACAGATTTTAATGACTGCAGAGTATTCCTTTGTGGTCTCCAAAGTGAGGCTCATGCAGAACAACCCATTGGGATGAGGGAATAAACACTTTGCAATTTCCTTTCATATGTTTAAATTAGGCTTAACTGATGCTTTAATGCAGGACTCGTTCTGGTATGGCGCTCGGTCTGAGCGTGTGACGGTTACCTGTGGTTCCTTGGGTCCTGGGGGGAGGCACCGGAGTAACAGAGGCACCCCCACAGCTTTGTTTGCTTTTAGACAATTTTAATTTATTGTAGTTCATGAGTTTTTGCTGAAGTGATTTCCAAATTAAGTCTTTTAATTAATAACCCCCACAAAATGGATAAGTGACTTAAAAAGTGCCCTTTGCAAGGAAAATTCAGAGAGGAGAACAAGAAAATGACAGAGTGCATCCTTCTTCAGCTTCTGGTATGAGTTCCTTATAATTCTTATTAGCTGTGAAAACAATAATGTAAGCAGGTCTACAAAGAAGTCAGCCCAAAACATATTAACATCTTGAGGAGATTATGTGAATAATGGATGCATAGCCACTCCATGATGGCCTGGCCTTAAGTGTACCTTAAATCTTGAGATAGTAGCTAGTGAGAATATTACTATAGGTAAGACACTAAAAAAATAAACATTGAGAATATAAAGATAAATCTCAACATCTCCCACCAATGGTTGAAGTCATGTAGTGTTTCAGTACTTAAACATATTTACTAAAGTACTAATAATACGTGTTTAGAAGTTATTATGCCATATATAATAGTAAAACTGGCCAAAATAACAAGTGGGAAAATGTGAGCATGAACTTAAAGGTAGTCTTTTGTCAGAAAATACTATTGAAAGATGCACAGAAATCAATTGCTGAATATTAAAAGAAACAAATATTAGAATATATAATTCAGTGTGGGGTTTTACCATACTGTTTGATGAACATATGTTTCCAACATGATTCAGTTATGGCATTTGCTAAATTCTATTTCAAAAACATCACACATAAATTAATAATTTCTATCTTCAATAATTTTTAAAAAGATTTATTTATTTATGGGGTATAAGCCACAGGTGTGGGAGGTGCGAGGATTCACCAGAGACAGAATGGGGAACAGAACAGGCAGACTGACTGAAACACACTGCTGAGGGGAGCAGCGGGAGTCAGGAGAGGTCTGCTGTGCCATGTGGGTTGCTCCCTGGCTGACCTGGGATCGAAATCGTGCTGCAGAGGCTGTGGATAGCTTCACAGTGCTGTGCTTAACCCCTTGCACCACCAGGGAGGCCCCTTCAATAATGTTTTAAAAGAGAACAATGAAATGATATAGGTTTACATACACATGGGGCTCCTTTGCCCCCATAACAAGATCCTTGAGCATTAATGAGTAGCAATGATCTGGTATGGTGGGCTGGGCACTGGCCCCGGGCCAGCATGGTTCAAATTCCAGGGTTGCTTGTAGCTGTGTGACCTTGTATGAGTTACCTAACCTTTGTAGACCTCAGTTTCCTCATCTGTAAGATGGGAATCAGACTGTTCCTATATGAGGGGGAGGGTGCAAAAATTTAATAAGTATGTGTAAAGTGCTTAAACTATGTGTGACACATAGTAAGTGCTCAACAAATATCAGCTAAGAATTTTTTAAAAAAAGATTTATCTATTTATGCATACAAGAGCTGGGGTAGAGGGCAGAGATGCCGGGATGAGAGGATTCACCAGAGACAGAGTGGGGAACAGAACAGGCAGACTGACAAATACACTGCTGAGGGGAATAGCAGGAGAGACAGGAGAGGTCTGCTTCGCCACGTGGGTTTCTCTCCGGCCCGCCGGGGATCAAACTTGTGCTGCAGAGGCCGCGGACCGCTTCATAGCGCGGTGCTGAATTCCTTGCGCCACCAGGGAGGCAGGCCCTCAGCTAAGAATTCATACTTCATTTGAAATTTATTTACAGTCAAACTTCTGTAACAAAGAATATGAAGCTGAAAGTGCAAAGTTTTACTGAATATCAGTGATGTTGTTCAGTTTATAAAATGAAGCTTTTAATATACAGTATAAAATGTATTATCTTTTACATATTATAGATATAATCTATTATGTATTTGTTACTTTACAGTAATAAGGACATAGAGATGGGTAAAAAAATCTTATACGATTTTATCCATTTTGTGGGTGTCCATAATGTAGGAAATTGTATAAAGAATATTAAATTGTTTAATAAATATAAAAAATTGTTTAATAAATATAAGAATGAATTAAGAGTTTTTGTGCCTTTCCATATTAAGCTATTTAACTTTCTTTTTTTAAAAATTTATTTATACAAGCACTGGGTACAGTCAGAAACACGGGAGGGTGAGAGAATTCACCAGAGCCAGTGTGGGGAGCAGAACAGGCAGGCTGATGAAGTGCACTGCTAAGGGGAACAGCAGGCGTGGCAGCCGGGGATCGAACCAGCGCTGCAGAGGCTGCGGGCAGCTTTGCAGCCCAGTACTCAACCACTGCGCCACCAGGGGAGGCCCTATTTAACTTTCAAAACATAAATGCATAGACTCTGTCTCTTCAAGTTATGATGTTCTAAAAATGAATAATAAAATAATGCATTCTGAAAGAAATAGAATATTTTTTGATTTTCAGTGCTACATGACTTTATTGCTGGAAAAGTGTAGTTATATATAAAAACTCTCATTAAAATGTGGAAACAATTTTTTTTTTAAAAGATTTATTTATTTATTTATACATGCACTGGGTACAGTCAGAAGCACGGGAGGGTGAGAGAATTCACCAGAGCCAGAGCGGGGAGCAGAGCAGGCAGAAGGACCGAAGTACACTGCTGAGGGGAGCAGTGGGCGGCAGGAGAGGTCTGCGCGCCATGTGGGACCCTCGCCTGGTGGCTGGGGATCGAACTGGTGCTGCAGAGGCCGCAGGCAGCTTCGCAAGCCAGTGCTCAACCGCTGCACCACCGGGGAGGCCCTGGAAACAGAATTTTATAAGTTGTTTACATATCTTCCATTGAATTTTGTAGTGTTTTGTATGCACTAGTTAAAAATATATATAAAAAAAAGTAAGATCTAATGATTGACATCATGGAAATAAAAAAATTACTTAGCCTAATTTCAATAAAAATCTCTGTATACTTAGTATAGGAGAAAGAAACTTAATTGATTTAGCAGGTGTGCCTAATTATGCCTTTTTCTATTTGTATCTGTATCTTTACAAAAGATTGTTTTTAATTTTAACAACTATTATAACCAAGTATAGAAATATGCTGAACTTTAAACTGTTGTTATCACAGGAGTATAAAACTAAAAAGTTAGCAAGAGTTGCTTATCCAAAATCATGTTGCTCTAAGCCCAAATATTTCTGTAATATTAAAGAATAAAATGAAATGAAAAAAATTTACTGCTTAAAATTTTCATATCATACACGCTCTACTGCACATAACATTTTAGTTCAGTAGCACTGATATAGAACTTTATATAAAAACAAATATACCATAATATATATTTATTTGGATATATTTTTAAAATTGTTTGATACTGCATGTAACTGTTGGCTCAAAGTATAATAGACCAATTAGCCCTTTATTATCGGGCATGTAGATTGTTTTTTCCTTTTCTGCTTCCTAGTTTATACTCGGGATAGTTTCCTAGAGGTGGAAATGTTTAACCAGAGTATGTTCATTTTTTTAAAAAAAATTTATACATTTTTTAAATCATTTTTCATTTTTGCACAATGTATGCATTTTCATCTTGGTTATGTCCCCATCCAATTCCCACCCCGCCCCTTGTTTTGATCCTACTCCCTCCTCCCTGACCCCTTAGTGTGTCTCTGGTTTATAGTTGCTTGTTGATTTTGATTTTTACTTTAACAGATGACTGGATCAAGAAGATGTGGTACATATACACAATGGAATATTACTCAGCAATCAAAAACAACATGGATGGATCTAGAAGGGATCATGCTCAGTGAAATAAGCCAGAAAGAAAAAAAAAATACCGGATGGCCTCACTCACAGCAGGAATTTAGAAAACCTAAATAAGGGACCAGGAAAAAGACTAATTATAAAAAAGAGTATATTCATTTTAAGGGAAATTTTATTTATTAAAAATTACCTAGAGATAAGAAAACTTTATTAATTGATGTATTCACTAACTTCGATGAGAGTGTTTTTCCCCAGTCCCTGGATTTGTTCTAGTCTGATTCCATCTGCTAGCTGAAGGCGGAACTGTGCTCTGTTTCAGGGTAGTAATGGCGCTTAGGATCTGGGGATGACTGTTCTGGGCAAGGAGCCTGAGTGACCAGAGACAACGGCCACCGAGGGCATCCTTTGCTGTAAGTTCTCTGGAGACTTGGGGCGTGGTGTTTAGGTTGTCAGGGGTTGGGGTGGCATGGGGTGGGGTGGGGTGCAGAATGGTGTGGGAAGGTGGTCTCTCCCTCAGAAGTGGGGGTGGAGAGTCAGGGAGTGAGGCTCCCTTTCTGGCAACTGTCTGTGGGATGATGATTGTTTACACGTTGCTGAGGCCAAGGTTCAAAAGAATGGAAAGATGCTCTTCCACTCAGCCCATGTGGAAAACATTTATCTTCCACTGGAAACCTTGCGTGAGAACAAGAGTCAACCTTGCAGAATACTTTCAGGCCCTGCATCAAGTTCTGTTCCTGCCTTTCTCAGTTTTTTGCTAATAGAGCAGAAGGAGACTTCCCAATAGAATCAGAAAAGCCAGTTTCCTAGAGTGGATTCAAAGCAAAATGGTGGCATTTTCTTCTCCACGTCTCCATTTCTTCTCCATAGTCGCCCTAAGCCAGCAACTTGTTCAATTGCACACATTCTTCAGCAAAGTCATACATTAAAACCCTAAAGCCCAATGTGGCCATACTTGGAGACAGGGTCTCTGAGGAGGTGATTAAGTTAAATAAGTTCATAAGGGTGGAGTCCTAATTGAGTACGACTGGTGGTGTCCTCATAAGAAGAGGAAGACACACCAGGGATGCTCAGATGCAGAGAAAAGACCACGTGTGGACAAGGCAAGACGCAGCTGTCCACAAGCCACAGGGAGAGCTCAGGACAAACCAGCACTTTGATCTGGACTTTCAGCTTCCAAGACTGTGAGAAAATACATTTCTGTCGTGTAAGCCACCAAGTCTACAGTATTTTGTTACAGCAGCCCTGGCACGCTGATACAAGGATATATTAAATAAAAAAAATACCAGTTGAAACAAACAGCACAGTGATGGGATAAAAAACTGAAGTATGAGTGGGCCAGCTGGAAAATCATGGGGTGGAACGAGATCTCCTAGGAAGCAGAGGAAAAGGTTTGAGATACAGCAAAAAAAAAAAAAAAAAAAAAAAAAAAAAAAAAACACCAAAATACACAAAGTAGGTGTAGAAATACCATCTTCCACATAAAAGCATCTTAAGTCTAGGTAAAATAAAAATATAGAGGAGGAATATTTGAAGGAATAATGGAAATGCATTTCCTATAACCAAACTAAAAGTATCTGGGATGAAAGGGCTCACAGAATGCCAAATAGGAGAGGTAAGATAAATCATAGCAAAATTAAGAATATCTGAAAAGTTTCCAGAGATGCAACAGATCATCCACAAAGGAAAAAAAAAACAGACTCACCTCAGACATGCATTCCTCTCCTGGACGTGGATGACCTATACTTCCTATCTCAACTTTTTTTCTGAAGACTTGATTTGAAATTTTCTATGTCTGTCTTGACACATGGACTCTTTGTTTTAAATCTTATTTTCGATACCATCTCCTTTCCAGGAGAATCTGGTATGCTCAGTGTTTTCTAATCATGATCTTCCAATCCTAACTTGCTGCCTTCCTTTCTGTCTGGAATGTTCTGCTTACTATTTATTAAAGACCCAAATCTGCACCATCCTCATGTTTGAAATTTTTTCTTACACTGCCAATCCCCCAAATACCATCTTTTTGGGAAGTCTGGGACAAATTCCATTTGATTTTTCTCATACCCTGCTATGGGGTGTGTGGGGTGGGGGAAAGAGGGAAGGGGAAATATTGGGAGGTGATAATGGTGTCTCCACACCACAGGGATTCAGAGATTAGTTCTATGAAAGGCCTTGCTGAGTGATGGCCCCTGAGCGCTATTTATAGGACTAGAAAGGCAAAGGCTGCAGGAGGAGAAACTTCTGCATCTGGCTGAGGGGGGAAGAGACAGAGAAACAAGGCACAGGGGACGAAGAGTATGAAGGGGAGGGAGACCCAGAGGTCAGGACTGGCCTGTCAGCATCAGGACACAACATGGAATCTTTTGTTCCTAGAGGGCTTAGAGTCTGCCCAGCAACATTGTGTTTCGATTCTTCACAGGTTTTGTGATCTGAGATTCCCAAGAAACAGCCACAGGTAATGGCAGGGAGATGGGAGAGGCTAAGCCATCGGTGGCAATAGGCAAGTGACGGTTTGAAGTGACTGTTAGGACTTGCAATTATGGTGGTGGGGTTCTGAATTATGAAAACCTGGATATGAATTTTTTTATAAAATTACTGTCATTTAATTTCAATTCTGTTAAAAAAGTAATGTACAAGGGGGAAAAAATCTACAAATATACCAAAACACTATCAGCAAATGTGTTAACTAACATAGTGTCGGGACAGGAAGGACACAGTGCAGGTTTTCTGATCCAGCAGACCGGGTAAAGGAGGAATCAGAGTCCTCAGTGGCTTTTGCAGGTCTTTTATTGGGATTTACCCGGTACACAGCAGGCAGGGGTGCTGGGGGACTGGGAGGCTGGCAGGCCTCCCAGCCCCCAGCAAATCCTCACTCTGTTTGGGCTCTCCGGCGTTCTCTCTGCTTCTCTTCTTCTTCTCTCGGCTTCTCTGCTTCTACTGCTTCTCTTCTCTTGGCTTCTGTTCATTCTTGGCTTCTGCTGGCGTCCCGGCAACGCCCTTATAAACTCAGTCTCTCAGCCCAGGCGCACCCACTTCAGGTGGCCGCCATCAGGCATGCATTCAGGACCACAGGGTTCCCTCATCTATCCTAATGGCGGGAGGGCAGAAAAGCCTGACACTTTCTCCTTACCCCACATATAGTAACATATTTGGGTAGTAATATTGTGGATTATTTATTTTTTTAAATATTTGTATGTTTTAGACTTCCTAACTTCTCTATAACATTAATCTTAACAGGAAAAAAGTATTTGATTACTTTTATATTTAATCCTATATGTTTCTTTAAGCTTGGATTCCACCACTGAGTTGCCTGGGTATTAATATTGATGTGACTTCATTTGTACCCACAGGTTAGTGGGAATGTGGGAACATTTCAGGTAGGTTTGTTAAGGTTGTCTACATGCAGGCAGTCTGCTGCAACAATTGCCTTGTAAGCTCTTCCAGGGCAACTATTTATTGTGCTATATCGATGAAATTGTATAGGGGTTTGCTATAAGTTTGATGCTGGGGTACTGGAGGCTGTGCAAGATGTAGGTGCAGGTAATAAAGTTGGATTGGGAAAATGAGGAAAACTATTTTTACATGGGTGCAAAACCTTATAGGAACCAAATCCGTAAGATTCTGTTGTGCGTTTCGAACATTTGGGAAACAAGAATCTAGCCATCAGTCAATATACTGCTGACCTAAATTCTTCATCTCCCTGCTCTTTCAGGTTTGAAGAGTTTGTGAAATCAGCTGTAAATCCTGTAAAGTCAAAGCCTGTGCGTTGCAGCCTCACTGGATTGCTTCAGAACGTCAGACTGTAGTCAAATTAAAGGCAGTTTCTTTCTGTTTTCAAAGAACGTGCCATGACTAGGATCAGAAAAATCATCTTGATCCTTGCTTATGTGGTTCCAAAGGCTGGACTTGTATGTTGCGGATGATTATTGGACAAATGGGAGAAAGAGAAGGGGGAGGCAGCGCAAACATGGGTGCCAGAGGAAAGCGATGGACAGAGCTATCAGGCATGGTGTGGCAGAAAGAACAAGGATTTCTAGCCGTCTCAGACAGCTAGGAGGCGTTGCACAAGATCCTTAGGGTCGCTGGGCCTCAGATTCCTCTCTGTAAAACCAGGGGGTTGGATGGAATTATTTATGGCACCTCATGGCTCTGACACCAGGCACTATTTATCAATCCTCAGCCCAGAGTCTTCCCACATTTCCTTGGATTAGATGGAAAATTCCTCTCCCTTGCCGATAAAACACCTATTGATTTTTTTTCCCCGTCTGGCATAGGGGAGTGAGACAGCTCTTTCTTTCTCTGAAGACAGAGATAAAGCAAAAAAGCAAAGGCAAATTACCCCTGTAAAGCAAATTACCCCGTACCCCTCCCCTCTTCTTTGATGCTGTAAGGTTCAGGCCAGAATGCTAACCAGCATTTGTCCCCAGGTGGTGACTCATGCTCCTCAGATCTTAGAAATGTGCAGTTGGAAGGTTCTGACAGCCCGTGCAGTCCTCTCTACACTGAGGAAACAAAGCTCGCTAGATGGCAAGTGACCCTGAACTAGGCAGTGATGAATAAAGCCTCGACGGACATCCAGGATGCGCGGAACTCAATGACGCTTCACCACAGAAACCATTCCAGGACGGCTTATTATGGGCTGCTCGGATAACATAATTGGCCCCTTATTTAACGACGATTAGATAATCCTGCTAGCGTCTTGCATGTCTGATTGGAGTTTACGTGAACCTCAATTAAGCCATCAGGCAGGCTTTCCCGCACCCAGCGCGGCTTCCGGCACGGGGCGTCCCCCACCCTTTGTAAGGCGACGCGGCCGATGATTGGCGGCTTCGGCAGCCAGCCAATGGCGAGCCCGGGGAGGCGGGGCGGGGCGTGCGGGGCGTGGCGTGGCGTGCGGGGCGGGGCCTCGGGGAGGCGCGTGGGCGGTGGAGGGCTACGCGGGGGGCCGGCGCTGTTGCCGTGGTTACCGCACGCCGGCTGCTGCTGCAGAGCTGTAAATACCGTCTCTGACCTCCCTCCGCCCAGCAGCCAGGGTGCCGTCTTGGAGACTGGCTAGCACGTCAACGCCACCTCGGGGCCTTGCGACAGTGTATGATTTTAGGGCTCTCGTTTCGACTCTGGCCAAGCGCGTGAGTGTCTGTGCAAGGCTTCCCGACAGGCCTCGGATGGATGTGGCTCAAAGAGAAGCTGCTTTCCCGGCCGCTGACGTGCTTCCCGCAAGAGTCCAGAGTCGTGATGTGCTGGCGCTCGGGTGGGGGTGGGGGTGGGGGTAGAAACACCTGCTTCTCGTGTCCTGACAGGGCCCATGATCGCCCAACTGGACAGCGACGGGGACACACGTGCCACCTCCTCCAGCAATGATCCCAGCATCGTCCACTCGGCCCGGGATGCAAGGGAGAGGGAGTCCTCCTGGAGTCCAGGGTTCCAGAAAACCCTGGAGCTGGGGTGCACACAAGGACGGCCACGCCCCACTGCACCCCAGGGCGTCGCCCCCAGCCTCCGGCTTGCTGAGCCTCTCTAGAGGATGGGCCTACTGAATGGGGTGGACCAAGACCCAAGTGCCAAGTATTCAGTGGGCTTGTTGGATCACCTGCCTTTCTGCATCTGTGACTCTGCTTGCCGCCCCCCGTGGAGAGGACTGCACAGCTGGCCAATCAGGGTGCAGTCGTCGCTAATATTCTTTCCCCAGATCATTCACAGACGTCACAATCCCTGTTCTCATGACGGAAACCAGGACAAACGCACATGGCATGATTAACCTCCATCTTCCAGCAAAGCAGAGAATGAAAAGCTGAAAGTAAAAATGAACCCTTTTGTTAAGGTCAGTCCTCTCCTTAAGTGAATAAAATTCTCACCTAGGACTTGTCTTCAGTCTTAAGAGGGACCACTGACAAAGTATGAAGACACAGACCAACTTATGACTTGCATCAAGTAGAAAATGGACCCATTTGAAATATAGCAATTTTGTAATCTTAATTTCCGTAGAAGGCGATTGTAGGTTAGAGTAGGAAGGGGCTGGAAGGGCAGGAATCTACACCGGAGGCCTCTGAGATAAGGTAGATGAACTTTGTAGTACACTATACCGCCTCGCATTCCTACGCTTTACAAACAATGCTTTCATCTTTACCTCTGTGCTCAAAACACTAAGATGATGCCTGGTTTTGCCCTAAAGTACTGAAAACACTAGCTCCTGCCTCTGCAATATGAGAACAGATCTCTAATTAGACCAATCAAAACCGCTGTGTTGGTCGGTTTCCCTGCTTAGCCCTGCCCACAATACCTTGCTCTCATCCATGTAACTCTTTCCTAGCCTGCAAATCCAACATTCCCATACACATCGGGTCAGTGCCAGTTCAGCCCTTACCTGCATTTGCCTCATTAAGTACTAGTATAAAGAGCCTTTCAAAGGTGATAGTTTTGTCCAGTCCTGGGTAACAGGCCTTTGGTTCCCACAGGGGCTGGTCTGGCCTTTATGTGGTCCTTGGTTTGTATAGCAGCTAGTAAAGATTGGAGGAAAAGGAATTTACCTATAGTCAGCAGACAGAATGAAGATGAGGTGGGGAAAGCTGAGGTACCTTTCAGGTTGGCATTGTAACAGCTGAGACCCATTTGGGATTTGTCCTAAACTCCATAATAACCCCAGACAAGGCACTAATTTGGAGCTGTGTTTTTTTTTCTGTCAATTTTTGACTGGCCATGTCTAGCCAAGGAAAAGGAGGTAGAGAAAGCACGCCAGGAGCAATTTGCTAAATAAGACAACTCAGCAAATAAGGCTGAGTCTGAAACTGAGGCACTCCTGAAATTGCAATTAGTGTGGAAATGAAGATCTTTTCAGAAGAGAAAATGGCCCTAGGGCTTATTCTCTATTGTCTCTCCCATGCCCTGGCACCCACCCAGACAGCCCTGAGACAGCCCCTTGGCTCACAGGCTTGTGAATACCCAGCCAGGATAAGGAGGGCAGTCACCACCTCACCTTCTTCTGAAGGGCCACAATGCCTATGGGAGCAAAACCCAGGCCCTGTGAGGCTGGCAGCAGGCAGGTCCTCAGCGTCTACAAACATTTGGGCACAATTTGTTGCAGACCCTTGAAGGCAAATCCTTTAGCCAAATCCAGGAGGGCTTAAAATGGTGTCTTCTGAGAGATTGTCTCTTCCTTCTCCAAGGAAAGACTGGAAACTACCTAAAAAGCCTCTGAACTAAACTACCTGAAGAATAGGTGTTCTCCGTGGGAAGGCTGGGAATATTCTCATTCACCAAATCATGAGATGAAGAACTGGGGAGGAGTCAGGAAAGTTCTGAAAAGCATAGGTCTGTCAGGAGGCAAGGAGTGTGGGGATGAAGGGGCCACTTATGTGTGTTTATGAGTCCGTGTGTTGGGGCAGAGGTCAGGAAGGCAGTGAAGCAAGTTTATACTAGCTGCAAAGTGTATTTTCAACCACTTTTGGTCCCATTTTATTGATTTTTATTAATGAAGTATCATTGTTTTATACTTTTTTTTTTCTTTCGTTTTTAAAGATTTATTTGTTTGTTTGTTTATTTTTTTATTTATTTATTCAAGCACTGGGTACAGTCAGAAGCGCGGGAGGGTGAGAGAATTCACCAGAGCCAGAGCGGGGAGCAGAGCAGGCAGAAGGACCGAAGTACACTGCTGAGGGGAGCAGCGGGCGGCAGGAGAGGTCTGCGCGCCATGTGGGACCCTCCTCTGGTGGCCAGGGAGCAGCCGGGGATCGAACTGGTGCTGCAGAGGCTGTGGGCAGCTTCGCAACCCAGCGCTCAACCGCTGCGCCACCGGGGAGGCCCAATGTTTTATACTTTTTTTGATATTTTGACAATATAGTATTCTCCCCCTTAGGTGTAGCTCTCCCTCTACCAAAGCACCCATAATAATAAGAGGCCAAGAGAAAGTCAAGGATGCTCTCCAAAGCCAGTTGTCATCAATGTCCGGACAGAAATCATCTCTTCTGGTGGGGCCACCATGGTTCCTAGTACAGGTGTGCTACCCTGCCCCCATCCCGTGGGGGTCTGCAAAGTCTCCTGGGTGGGACAGAAGGACTCCTGACCAGAGCGGGCTGTGGCCACAAAAGAAATAAATTCCCAGTGCTGGCCCAGTGGAGAGTTCCTGGTACTCTTCTAGCTCCAGGCGGCAGTTTGAGAAGTACACATCCCCTGTCCCCAGATTATGGGCTATCTAGGACTTGGAGTTAGACCTAGGATGAGTCCTGACTTCAGCTCTTTTGTCTGGGATGCTGGGTAGTTCTCTCTGAAATAAAATGTGGAAAATGAGTTTTAGCAAGATAGGGTCATAGTGAGGATTACTGAGATAAAACGAAACACAGCTCAGGTGCTCAGCCCTCTCAGAGTCTTTTTTTTTTTTTTTCTGTCAATCATCTTTAGAAGCTGAAGTGGGTAATTGTGCATTTGTAAAAGGAAGAACCCAAGATATCCAGAAACCTGTGCTCTGGCTCCAGCTCTGGCCGGTTCTGTGGTCTGGGGAAGGCCTTTCCTTCTCACAAATGCAGTCTCCTGCAGGTAAATAGAGGAACCTGAATCTGACACCTTCTTCCAGCCTGCAAGCTGCAACACTCCAAGATGTGTGGCTCTGGCAAGAGGCCATTTGTAATGGTTCCACTGAAGAGAGGAAACAGGAGGCAAGGCAATGTGTCACAAAGGGGGTTTTCAGCGGTTATCTCTAGAGTTGGTGGGTGTTTGTGGGTTAACATGCTGCATCTTTTGCGAAGCTATGCTAATATCCAAACTCTCAACCTTACTCACACATAGCAACCCAACCTCCACAAGGCCCTTGAAAGGCAGGGGTGTCCCTCACACGGTGGCAGACAGGTTAGTGATTTCTAGACATGACTGAGCTTCAGGTTCACCTAGGAATTTGGTAAAAGCACAGATTCTTAGGCCCACTGTATTCTGGTTGATTTAGAATCACTGTGGGTGAGCTCAGGAGTCCGTATTTTTTATCAATCACCCCAGGGGATACCAACACCCATATAAGCTCTTTCTTTTGAGACCCACCAGAGCAGGAAAGTGAAGGGTGTGAGATAGGACACATATTCATTCTCCTCCATGTCTGAGCAGCATGACAAAATGACCTCCTGAAGTGGGCATCTTTGACTAAAAATGTCCCCACACCCTACTAGACAGATGACAGCTGTGACCAGGCCCTGTACATTGGCTTCTCAGGTGCTTCGCTCAGTGGCTCGGGAGCAACTCCCTTGAGAGACACAGCACCCAGCAGTGTGAAAGAAGAGTAGAAAGGTGATAAGGGGCTATATTTTCACTAGGGCGGCCATAATACTTTAGCATAGGCTGGGTGATTTCAACAGCAGAAATCTCTTTTTTTCACAGTTCTGAGGCCAGACGCCCGGGATTAAAGTGTTGGTAGGTTTTGTGAATATTTATATGTTGATGGTCTTTCATTTCTGTCTGCATATTAACTTTTAATGTGCGATTTTAAGAGACTATTTTGACACCTGTAAAAAATCAAAATATTACTTTTTCAAGGCATTTCAAAAAATATATTTATATTACAGGCTGCAGGTACTTTATTCATATGTATATTTATATTAATATACAGAGGTTTCTTCTAAGGCTTCTTTTTTGGCTTGTAAATGGTCTCTTTCTCCTGGTGTTTTTTGCGTGGTCTTCCCTTTATATGTGCCTGTGTCCTAACCACTCCCTTGTCTTCTAAGAATACTAGTCATGATGGATTAGGGCCCAGTCCACTGATCTAATTTTAACTTAATTCCTTCTTTAAGGAGCCTATCTCCAAATATAGTCACATTCTGAGGTAATGAAGATTTTGAGTTCAAATTATGAATCTTTTTTTGAGGGGGGGGACACATTTCAGCCCCAAAGTAGGCGCACACTCGGGCGGTTTGTTGAAAAGGAAGGGACATGGGCCCAAAAGGTCAGGATGGGCAAAGCCGCCTTCCCTTCCTCTGTTGACCTAGGGCCCACCTGGCCTTCCTGTGCACCCACCTCTGAGGGCTTACCACCTCTATTTGGCAGGGCTCTTCCAAAGGGCTCTTCCTGGGCTCTCTGAAGTTCTCTCCTAGTTCACATCCCATTTCTTCTTCACAAAGATCTTATGAGGCAGGCAGGCATGTTCATCATCATTTTTCACAGAAACAAGTCTGGAGAAGTGCCATGGTTGACACCCACCAGAATAATGTTCTTTCCAAAGTCATTCTGGATACTGCTGTTCACACTATGTCCTTTTGGTGGGCTTCCAGGGCCTTAGGTTGTAATGTTATAAGGACAGAAAGCTAACAAGGTTCATGCCAAGAGATAATCCTTTTTTTTTTTTTTAAATGAACTCTCACACACTCTCGAGAGGTAGCCCTGAGAGGATAAAGCCTATTGTAAGCCTGAGTGTTTTCCCTTGTAAGCCTGAGTGTTATCCCCTAATTTGCCCTATTATAAGCATGGAACTTGCTTACTTCATTAAAATATATGTTCCATTTGCTTTGGTGTGAGTGGTGAGAAGCTGAAGAGTCGAGGGAATCAGGCCAGCTCATGTTAGGCTGGGCCCTAGGGCCAGGGCCTCTGGAGGTAGGCGGCTGATCTGGGAATTAGTGGAGGATGCGGAGGATTCAATTCATTTCATGAGCTATGAAGAAGGGAATCATTGTCCTAGGTCAAAACCAAATAGTCTTTGCTGTCACTTGACAAAATATAGAGGAAAACAGTTGTCACTAGATGATGATGTGAAGATATGAGCAGAGAAGCAGAGATGTGACATCAAGGTTCTCAGTGATGGCAGAAGAAGTGGGACAATAGACAGGGAGTTGGGGAGGGAGTATGGGTATCCCAAGTTGTGTGTGTGTGTGTGTGTGTGTGCACATACACACACGCACTGTTTCTTTGGACACATAGTGCATATTCTGATTTGCAGATCTTGTTCCCTGGAACCTGAGCCGGTGACAGTTCTGTGCTATTCACAGAATTCCCAGGGCTGGGGACTCTTAGAGGTCGCCATGCTGCAGGTGGCTGATGACCAATGGGAGGAAATGACAGAGTCACCAATAAGACAAGCTCATTGCCTACAAGTTCTTCTGAAGTGTTAGAGGAACAATAAGCAGCTAACTCTGAGCCCATGTATGACATCCTGAACAAACTCCATCCCCATCTCATACTGAAGAGCTCTCAGGTGCTGAAGAGATCTCAGGCACTCAGGATTACAGCTCCCAGCATGCCACAAACTTGATTTCTTGAATGGGGGCTGCTGGGAATGAGGTGTGGAGCTAACTAAGCAGTTACGCTTGGCTTATAACCGAACATGAGTACTTACTGTTTTTCTGGCTTCTACTTGTACTTGATACTTGGAGGAGATATGAAGGAAAGTCATGTAGAGAGACACTAGGAAGGGATTCTTGGAAGAGACACATTGGTGAGAGACATTCGGGGAGGCTGTTCCTGGTCCTTGGCTGAGCCATTAGCTTGGCAGCCATTAGCTTGATGTGGCGTAATTTGGATTTTGAATGTCTCTCTCTGTCCCAGCTCTGTGGGACCTGCCTAATCCCTTTCTTGTGGTTCCCCACAAGAAGTTACCTTAGACTTGTGGAAAGCTTTTGGCCCTTAGTAGCCCCACTTTGGGCCCAGCCTATTTTACTGGGTGTTTGTTCATGAAGGGATAGGTAATTTTTGGAGTTTTTGTTGAAACTATTACTTGAAATCCTTTCAAATGTGCAACCAGTTCTGTTAAAAATCTGTCACACTAAGAGTCTGCTTCCTTTGCTTTCATACATGCAAATGACGGTATCCCTTTTAGACCATGCACCCCTTAACAGTTTGGGGCCCCTCAGTACCCCTCAGTCCTGTGCTGACAGCGTTTCTGCATTACTGCGAGAGTGAGAAGGCAGGTTTAAGTCCATTCTGCAAAAAACAGAAACCAGAAGCAAGTGGGCAGACTGATTACATGCCACCACACCATAGGCAGTGGTGGGTGGCAGTCAGGGGCTCTCAAGTGGAGAGTGGCCATCCTGACACTTAGCTGTTGCACAGACTGACAGATTTGCAAAAAGGAGCATTCATGGACTGTTTAGGCTAATCGGAGAGTGCTTCCTTATATATGGTCTGTCAGGTCACAGGGGATAAGGTTCTTGAGGCGACTAGACAAGGAGGTCTTGTTTGGTGCCATCTCACTTCAAGATCATGGCTCCATGCCCTGAGCACAGTCATCAGTATTTCTGAAGAAAAAAAAAAACCCTGTTGCAGGAGAGACTTGGGCAACCCAAAGTCTGGGCCCCTCAGTCATTTTGTAAATGGTTCTCTCAAAAGAACCCAAGGGCAGGTTGCTCATTTGTTTGTTTGTTTTTTTAATCCTTATGCTAATCAGGGCATAATGACAGCTTCTTTCTTGCTTCCAACCAGGCTCATAGAACTAGCTTTGGATTCTTGAACTTGCTATCACCCAACCTGAAATCCCCCAGCAAGTAGGATTAAAATCCCCCTCTGCCCCAACTGAGTCCTGGAGCTTTGGCCAAAAGAAGAGAAAAAGAGAAAAGCTGACAGGGTGGAGGGGCTGCTTCTTGGGGAGCTTGCCAGAGAGGCTCCAGATTTAGTGAGAAGTCCCTCATCTGTCACTTCTGTCCCCAAGGGGCCAGTGCCTGAAGTGGTGTGGGCAATTGGCCTACAGGTTCCAGCCTAGAAATCCTCCTGGCATCTGACAGGGGTGTCAGATCAGTCCAGGGAATAAGGAGGGGTGCTGCACTGACCTGGCTGGGGTGGGGGAGCAGCACGTTAGGGAAAAGCCCTGAATGGGGGGCAGCAGGGGAGCCTCAGCAGGCTGGGACAGCCGCCAGCAGACAGCTTTGTTTTGCTGTGGCAGTTGCTTGTGATACTTCTCTTTCCTGAGACGCCAGCTGAGGGGAGCAGGGGAGGGGGGCAGAGGCAGGAATGAAAGGGAAAGGCTGCAGACACAGTAGAGAGAGGGATCCACATTTGGCACAGCTGCGGGGCAGGGCCTGCCTTGCCACCCGCCCCCTCAGATCTCCTCCATCCACCCTTCAGATCTCATGGCCAGGGGAGCAGATGTCTTGCTTGAGAGACCCCCCTATCAAGAACTCCCCTCACCCTCTCCTCCTCCCTGAAGCATGGCAGGGCTGGCTGCCAGTCTGAGAAATGGCCTGCCAGCTGTTGGCTCCCTCGGGGCACTGGCCCTGACTCTGCTTTGTGTGTGCCAGGAGGCAGGTGCTGTGGAGGGGGTGTAGCTCCCTGCAGCTTGAGGCCCAGGGGCTGGAGTGTATAGGCCAGGGGCAGAGGGGCTGTTGGTGATAAAGGGACAACAGATTGTTGAGACGAAGGGCAGCTGCCTCTTTAGGATTCAGGTCTGGGGAGGTAAAGGAGGATCCCCCATGAGCAACAGCAACAACTTGGACAAAATATTGGACAGACAAGGCAACAGTCTTGGACTAAATCTGAGATTCCACATTATTCCACTTCCAATTTCAAAAAAGCCTTCAATCATGGTTTCCTTTCCAGGTTTCAGACTTTCCCAGGGCAACTAACAAGAGGAATTTGTAAGTGCCTGGAGACATTTCTTAGGCTGGTCTGGCAAAACCTGCTTTGAAGTGAACCCTGAATTCTGCTGGGAACCCCAAGAGAGACGGCTCTGCCGGCAGGACTCCTCCAGGCTTTAGGCCTCTTGTGGGCTGGGGACACTTGTTATCCACCTGACCTGCCTTAGAATCCCCTCAGACACCTTCCTGATGGTGGGGAGAGCAGCTGCCGGCTGTGAGGTCACCATGGTGACCGGTGACAGCTGGCAGTCCCACCTCCATCCCCCAGCCTGCCAGGCTTGCTCCCAGGCCCCCTGGCCCCCTCGGAGCCCCAGGACTGTAAGGCCTGCCCACTGGCTGCCTTGGGGAGCTTCCTTTTAGTGACAGATTTCACTCTGGCAGCCCTAAGCTGAGGCAAATGGGCATAAAAGTGTCCCTGGAGGAAAACTCAAAGGCATTACAAATGTAAAGTATTGCTATTGTTATTAATAAAACTGAACTCATTACTCAGGAGATAATGAAAATCATGATGTTAAAAGAACTGAGCCTAGTCGAATATCCTAATTCTCCTCTTGAGTGTCCCCAGACCTGTGACTCACTCATTTATCTAATCTTTCTGGTGTCCGGCTGAAATCTTTGTTTTATTTTAAGGCCAATTATTGATATTTTCATTTTTATCGTAAGTGAAGAAAGACTGATAAACTCCAATCTCAAAAATCCTCAGTTATTTCAAGTCTTTTTTTTAAGCTAAGCAACCTTAATTAATACGACTAGTGCTTTTTAATAACGAACATCTTTTTTCTTTCAGAATGACATTGTCATATCTGCTCAATAAATTAACATCAAATGGCTCATGTCACTCTTCAAGTCCACTTGCCAATAAAGAAGGAAAAGAAGTGAGGATTAGAGGAAGGCTAGGGGAATCATCTTGCAACTATCAAGAGGACCAACACCCAAATTTCAAAGTGTGTTACTTTTGTGCTTTTTGAGAGCCTATTTTCTATATCTCTGATCACCTCTAGTGCTCTTTTCTGAATCCCTTCTAGTTTTCAATGTCTTTTTTATGGGTGTTAATCACAATTACTCATCATTCTGATCAGTGTTCAAGGGAGTAACAATATATCATATAAGAATTACTTTCCATTCTCTGCAAGTCATATGAGTATCCTTTATTAGAACCGTGGCTAACTCTTTTTTTTTGCTTCTAATAACACTAACTTGTTATTTCACATTCAGCCTGTGGTTAGCTAAGACTCCAGGATTTTTTTTTTCCTGTCTTCTATTCTTGTGCTTAGCTATCAAGTATTTTTGTATTACTTTGAACTCCACCGTTTCATTGAAATTTTTTTTGTGTGAAATCACAGTAAACACACACAAAATGTACATATTAGAAGTGTACAACTTGACACATTTTCATAAACAAAAAGGGCCCATCCAAACGGCATCCAGATTAAGCAACATTCCAGTATCAGTAACACAGAAGCCCTTCCTTGTCCCCGACCCCCTACGCACCACTATCTAGATTACTAATTTTGTAGGTTAATTTAGCCAGTTTTTATTCCTTACAAAATGTCATAGCCTGGTCTGTGCTGTCATGTTTCGGTTTTATTCACATTGCCCTTCATTTTTCCTCTCCTTTATTAAACCTTCCTCATTAGTAGGCCTGCGAACCAAGGTATTTCAGTCTAGGACCTGTCAGTGTTGACAATGACTAAGCGACATAGTCCCAACGACATGCCAGATATCTGACTAGAATTTTACTTGAACCATGTAATGGTTACTTTGTCCCTTTTATTCTTCAAAAGTCACCATCTCCTCCCCAGGTTAATTTATATTCATATCAGGGTAAGAAGACATTGTGTGTGTGTGTGTGTGTGTGTGTGTACCTTTAACTCTATGAGGAATCATTTTTGCTACCATGAGTTAAATGACTGTGGAATTGTGGTTATGAATAGGGAGAATACCTTTTTTTTTTTTTTTTAAAGATTTATTTACTTATTTTATACAAGAAGCGGAGTGCAGGCCAGATGCACGGGAGGGCGAGAGGATTCACCAGAGACAGAGCGGGGAACAGAACAGGCAGACTGATGAAATACACTGCTGAGGGGAGCAGCGGGCGAGATAGGAGAGTTCTGCTGTGCCATATGGGACCCTTGTTGGCAGGCCAGGGTCGAAACCGCGCTGCAGAGGCTGCGGACAGCTTCACAGCGCAGCACTCAACCGCCTGCACCACCAGGGGAGGCCCAGAGAACACCTTTAATCCAAGTGTTCAATTCAGTGTTTAACCTCTAGTTGTGGTTTGTGCAGTTGATCGGGCAAGTATTGGAGGCAGGAAGAGGAGTGCTGATGGCTCCCAGGAGCACTTCCCAGCCTTTTCACAACACGGCACCATAGAAAATGGTAATTTTTATGTGACAAACTGGGGTAAATGGAGAAAATATTTTTGAAGTACTGGATGATAAAACATAAGACTGTTTTTCATCATTCAGATATGGACAACAATTATGTGTATGTTAAAATATAAACAGATATAATACATTATAGGTATTTATGTATTTATATAATATATATTTACATTTAAGGACTCTAACAACACTTCCTTTTCTTTGTGTCATCTATTATGTTGATTTTTATGTGAGTGATGGTGTGAGTAAAATTTCAAATCCAAAGTAATTTATTTCATATCAACAATTTCAGAATGGAGAAGTTCTAATTTGCAGAAAAAATATGCACTGGTAGAGCAGTGCTTCATCAGATAGCTCAGACAGCACTAAAGCTCATATCATATCATATCATTCAAAGTTAAAACTGAAATTTTAAAATATATGTGAAGCTAGAGATTGACCTTCTTTGGGTTGCGGGCCATGCTATTGGGGCTCATGGAACAGAGTCCCAGCATCTCACCATGCTTGTCCGCGTACAGCAGCTGCAGACGTGTGGCTGGTTGCCCAAGTCCATGGCCAGGTTGTGGAGGCAGAGCCACAGGTGTGGGCTTGTTCATTGTGCTCATAAGCATGCTGCCTGTAGACAGGGGACAGGCCATCAGACCCCACCTTCCTGAAGGCCCTCTATGGAGCCTTAGGTGAGGCTACATCAGTGCCAGGTCCTGCTCTGCTGCCCCTGAAGGATAAGGAGACCATCTTCCAGTGCAAGACCATCTTCTGGAGCTCATTTGCATTATTCTGACTTGCTCAGCATTTGGGACATTGTTTTTATGATGTTTTAGTAATTGAGCCTAATGTTTTAGAATCCTTGTCCTTGCAGTTTACTCTAACAAAGTAGCATAGAATAGGTGGCTTATAAACAACAGAAATTTATTTTTCACAGTTCTGGAGTTGGAAGTCCAGGTGCCAGGGTGTTTGGCTTCTGGCGAGAGTCCTCTTTCAGGTTGCAGATTGCCGACTTCTGTGTCTTTATGTGGTAGAAGAGAGGCAGGAATTCTCTGGGGTCCCTTTATATGCACACTAATCCCATTTTTTAGGGTTCTACATTCTTCACAACCTACCTTCCAAAGGCCCTGTCTCCAAGCATGATCACATTGGGGCGGGGGATATTGATATATGAATTTTGGGGAGGGAATGCAAACTTTCTGTCCATTGCAACTCTCTAGTATGTAAGCTGGTGTCTGAGCCAGTTGAGACTAGGAAAGCCTTGTTGAAAAACTTCCTGAGGTTGGTGAAAGGTGTGTGTTGAAAACCTTTACAGATTCTACAGACAGATGAGTCGTGGATTCAAAATTATGAATCAACTCAGAACAGAGGATTGTTACTAGGCTGCGAGAAAAGATCCATCCTAAATACAGCCTGACTAAACCTGGTTGGACCAGAGAGGTTAGGCAATTCACATGGAATAATTAGTAAAGAGACCATTTATAAGAGTCTGAACAGGATTAAGGGGCAGGTTAATGAAGCACTTTAGGATAGGATACCACTAACCCCTCCCCCTACATTTGAAGAGGAGAAACAGAAGAGGTTGGGCACCAGAACCTGGGGGCTAAGCTGTGTGGCTGAGGAATATGGACACGGACAACCTGTGATGTGTTGGAAAAATGCTAATGAAAGTTGCTGTTTGCCCTCCTCATCCTTCTGCCTCCAGCCTCCTACCAGAGCCTCTCGCCGGCCAAGTCCAAGTGGATGCAGTAGACAAAGAAGCCCATCAATGGGGTTTGTAGAGACCAGTTTCTGGTGCACAGAACACACTTGGCCTCTATTGGACCCCTCTATGTTGCAATTCTTTGTTTTCCATTAAGAGAGACTAATTCCATTGCAGCCGTTCCCATTGTCATTTCCTGCTTACAGGAAATAGCCAAGAAGAGCTCTTCAAGGAGGCCTGTGAACACTACAATGGAATTCTTCCAACCTTGTGAAAAGAGGATATTTTAGTTCTCCTGGGAAGTGTGGTTAAGGTGTGGCTAAGCATGTTGAACAGAATAGATCCCTTCTAATATGCCTAATTTTCCAGACTTCAGTTTTCTTTTCTTCAGAATGATAGAAAAATCCTTATTAACTGCCAGCCTCTGTTGAGTCCAGGCTTCTGAACCAACACAGCCATGAATGCCACTCCCAGGTGCTCAAGGCAGCACATTAAATATTGAAGTCTTGAGTCAATATGTATCATTAAATTCTCCTCAACAGAGTTTTATGTCACTCTTCTCCTTCCAGTGCCCTTAGAACTCCCCCCTAAATATGCTCTGAAGATTTCTGTTGGTTTTCCTCAAATTTTTTGATGCACAGGCCCTCCCTGTACCAGACTTTGTCCTTCTCTATCTGGGCTATGGTGGCATATAACTTTCATTATGGCATGGAGACAATAAGGGTGTGGAAAGGGGTCCTGAGGTGACTTGACAGCCACATTTGTATCTGTTTAAATCTCCCAATCTATGAATCAGTGTTCCACCTTTTGCAACCAGTGCAAAGGATAAGAAGTTGGTAGAGTTGAAAATTTGATTGACTCTGCATGTCTCCCACCTGTCTCATCAGTCATTGACATATCTGCCCAATAGAAGAGCTGCAATTCCCTCAGTGCTTCATGGCTTCCCCCTGGGTTCTGAGTTGGACATTCAGGACATTGATTCTGTGTGGAAGTAGGTGTAGCTGTAGATATAAAATTCTTCTCTGTATGTGTCAGAAAAGTTATCTCACTCCACAGGCCTGTCATTACCATTGTCAACAAAACCCAGCCACCAGGGCCTCCCCTGGTGGCGCAGGCAGTTGAGCTCCATGCTGTGAGGCTGTCCACAGCCTCTGCAGCACTGGTTCAATCCCGGCTGGCCAGCGAGGGTCCCACATGGCGCATCAGACTTATCCTGTCTCACTCACTGCTCCACTCAGCAGTGTATTTCGTCAGCCTGCCTGTTCTGTTCCCTGCTCTGTCTCTGGCGAATCCTCTTGCACTCCTGCACATCTGGCCTGTACCCCAGTTCTTGTATAAATAAATAAACAAATATTTAAAAAAAAAAACCTCAGCCATCAGATCTTCCAACATCTTGCCTTCCATCTATGTCCTTCCAACGCCACTGTTACCAGGGCAAAGGGTCAAAAACTATCAAGGGTCAGAACTTCTCTCACTGGCTTATGGGATCAGCCACCTGTCACCACCAAAGTGAATCAAAGGGCCTCTGGAGCAGCAAAAGAGAAGTAAAGCATTAATTTTAACCAACATGGGAGAAAGAGGAAGAATATGCAGTTACCCATCAATATGGTGGAGTTGCCACTACAGGGCATGGCAGTGTGGCAGCTCTGCTGTTGCTCAGTTCAGGGATTCCCCCAACCTTGGGGGGCTGTGAAGGAGGTGGTGGCAGGGGCTGCAATATTGTCAGGCCCTCACTGTAGTGGGAACTGAACCAAGAATAGTGACGTGACCCCTGCCTTAAAAGTCACTTTACAACATTCCTCAGGGTCATGATGATGGTCGCCTAATGCCTGCTCTGCTGAAATATTTCTTTTCCTTCTGAAGATGCTGATAACATTAGTGCATGATGAACACTTTTGGGTTGTTTTCATTGATAACACAGAAGAAGGAATGTATTCCAGAAACACATCAACAGCTTGTGATTGACTGCCTTAGAGGATACAGCACTCGCTTAACCCCCCAACCCACGAATGAAGAAACTCCCCACTCCTGCACATCCTCTCATTCCTTTCTTTCCTGTAGAATCTTCCTTCACTCACCACTCTGGGAGATACTCTTTCCTTGAGCACTGATTCTGCCCTTCTGATGCCGTGCCACAAAAGCATTTCCTTTATGGAAACAGTCTTGTGGCTCGGAATTTGGCTTTCTGAATGTGAGTGATACAACCCAGTTAGGTCAGTAACAGACGCCAGGGTAAACCTTTGCCCAGATGTGGTAGGGCACAGAAAACCTGGGGAATCCCACAGCACATCATTGTGGGAGTGAGACATCCTCAAGCTCTGTCTAGAACAGTCAAAACAAAATTGATAAAGCACATTTCCTGATTTAAAAAAAAAGTCAACTATTAAAGACATTTGGAGGGATGTTGGGGAAATTTCAATAGAAATTGATATTAGATGTTGAAACCTACAATTTTGTTAAATGTGATAACTCTGAATGGCAGAAAAAGTCCCCACTCTTTAGATGCAGTTTAAAAAATGTCAGAGTCTGCAACAGGCTTTAAAATGGGCCAGTCAAAAGGAAAATTTGTGGTTATCTAGAGGTGCCCCACTTCAAAATCCTTAACCACTTGCAAAGTCCCTTTTGCCACGTAAGGTAACATGTGCACAGGTTCTGAAGATTAGGGCCTGAATATCCTTGGATATAAATCATATCATTATTCCTTCTAGCATAGTGTGTAACTAGCCCCCCCCCTTCCTTCTCTCCCCTATTGCTTCCTGAAGGACTTGACATAGTAAAACATCAGTCATCCATCAAGTCTCTTCTTCCTTCATTAGTCATAATTTTCTATACTGTCTAATTTATCAAGAAAGGTGCTTCTCTGAATTTCACCCAAGTTGTTGAATACTGCATACGTGTGGTTGTGATTTCAGATGGAAGTAAAGACTAGCAGAAGACTTGGCATTATAGAGTCACACCATTTGGGATGTTGGGAAATAAAGGTTTCCAGCCTCCCCTTCAACCCACATGCAGCACCCCAACGCACACACAATCTTGTTTTTCACTGATTATAGAAACAATAATTTATTACTCTTAAAAACTGAAGATATAAATGAGTATTATCAACTAAAATAAATTGAGGCAAGCAAAATTAAGAGAATTTATTAAAGAATCAAGAGTGAGGACTCTAGCCCGGAATAGCCTCCAGGTCACGTTGGGAAGCTGCCTGAATGCTGAGCTTCTCAGTGAGACTATAGACAGCGCGTGTACTTGCAGAGTTACATGAAACATTTCAAGGATTTATACAGAGACAAAGAAATCCATGTAGGGGTCTGGCTAATGTTATCTATCTAATGTTATCAATGCAGTAAAGAAAACGAAGAGGATTGTTAAAATCTACCTTACCCATTTAGAGCCTTATCTTCCGGGAATTGGGAGTTTTGGCAACATCATAAATCTTGACATTTATTGGAGTTACTGGTTTATCTGGAGACCGCAATTTCCAAATGTTGCTTTTTCATAGACAACGTTTTTCCTGGGCACAGACTCTTCACAGGACTACACCAGCTGCATCCTGGCTGGTGACTTGCATCCCATAGTTGGAACAAGAGAGAGGAGGGCCTAATTAATTGTTAGCTTTGGTTAACAATAGAAAGGAGGAAACATCACTAGATTCCCATAATTCAGGCAAATTTTAACATGGCACACTTTGCACCAGCTTTTTCCTACGCGTTTTTACATGAATTAGATCAAATGTAATGTTATTTTATTTTTTGAATTATTTATTTTTAGATTTTAAACATCCTTGTTTCATTTTTCATAATATAGAATTTCTACTCTCAGGTGCAGTCAACATATCAATAGTTTTCCTACCACCAAAGTGCCCACAGTCGTCCAACACAATCCACTGTGCTCTCGCCCCACTGTTCTATACTCTTCCTTTGTTCCTTCTCCTCCCCCCAGCCCTGTCCCCATCCTCTCTTGAGTGTCTCAGATCTATAGTCTGCTTTCAAGGGTCAGTCTTACAGTTTTCCCTTTTCTGACCCTTTGTTTGGTTTCTCTAGATTCCTCCTATAAGTGAAACCATCCAGTATTTATCCTTCTCTTTCTGGTTCACTTTGCTTAGAAAAATCCCTTCCAGTTCTGTACATGTTGCTGCAAATGGAATGAGTTTATCTTTTTTGATGGCTGAGTAGTATTCCATTGCTTATATAGACCACATCTTCTTGATCCACTCATGTGTTTGGGGGCATTTAGTTTGTTTCCATATCTGGACTATTGTAAATAGAGCTGCTATAAATATAGGAGAGCAAGTTTCCTTTTGAATTGGTGTTTTTATGCTCTTTGGATAGATACTTAGGAGTGGAATTGCTGGGTCATATGCTTAGGCTTTTGAGGAAACTTCACACTTTCTTCCATAGGGACTGGAACAATCCACATTCCCACCAATAGTGTAAGAGAGTTACTTTTTCTCCACACCTTTGCCAGCATGTGTTGTTCATGGTTTTTGTTTTTGATAGGGACAATTCTTACAGGTATGAGTTGATGAATCACTGTGGCTTTGATTTGCATTTTCCTGATGATAATTGATGATGAACATTTTTCATGTGCCTGTTGGCCCTCTGCATGTCTTCTTTGGAGAAGTGCCTATTTAGCTCTTCTGCCCTTTTTTTTTTTTTTTGATTGGTTTGTTTGTTTTCTTTTTGTTGAGTTGGTAGATATCAGTCCCTTGTCAGTTATATATGTGCAAATATTTTCTCCCATTCAGTAGGGCTTTTCTTTGTTTTAGTCATTGTCTCTTTCACTGTACAGAAGCCTTTTAGTTTGATGTAGTCCTAGTTGTTTATTTTCTTTTTCTTTTAAAGATTTATTTATTTATGCATACAAGAACCGGGGTACAGGCCAGAGGTGCAGGGGGTGAGAGGATTCACCAGAGACAGAGTGGGGAACAGAACAGGCAGATCAACTGAAATACACTGCTGAGGGTCAGTGTATGCACTGCAGTGGGTGAATCAGGAGAGGTCTGCTGCACCATGTGGGTAGCTCCTCGCCTGGGGATCGAACTGGTGCTGCAGTGGCTATGGACAGCTTCATAGGTTGCTTCTTAACCCCTTGTGCCACCAGGGAGGCCCCCAGTTGTTTATTTTCTCCTTTCTTTTCCATACTGCTGGAGATGAGTCTGCAAAGATGTTACTGAAGTGTATGTCATAGGATATTTTGCCTATATTTTCTTCTCTGTATTTTATGGTTTAAGGTCTTAAGGTCCAAGTGTTTATCCATTTCGAGTTGATTTTCAGGTATGGTGTGAGTTAATGGTCTAGTTTTATTCTTTTGAATGTGGTTTTTGCAAGCAGCAATCAGGCTTCAGTCTTGGGTACACTTTTTCTTAATGGTCACACTTTTGCTTTCAAAGCAAATGGCAGAGATTCCCTCTCCCTAATTATTGTTGAAATGAAGGTAGAATCCAAGCACCCAAAAGTTCTCCCCAAAAATCCTTACAAAATTCTCTTTGCTTTCACTCTTAAGGCTAGGTAAAGGGATTTACAGTTGGGTCGTCAGTGTTCAGCTATCTATGTTAAATTTCTGCAAATGGTATAGCATCTCTTTTACAATGTACATTTATCATAGTTTGGTGCCTTGACTGAAACCCCCAATTTAACATTCAATTATGGTAATTGCTATACTAGGTATTTTAGATACTTTAGTCTTCACAACAGCCCTGCAAGGTGTTTTTACTCCCAATTTACAAACGAAGAAACGGAGGCTTGGAAAGATTAGGTATCATGCTTCTGACTCCCCAAATGAAAAAGCCAGCACCAGAGTTTGAAACCAAGTTATTCCTGCTGTTTGTATTCTCCTTCCTGCATCACATTGCACCCACCTTCCTAAGAAGGGGTTGGGAGGAGGACATTCTCCACCCCCTCTGATGAAAGAAGAAATTTACTTATCACAATTGTACCTGATTACTTGTGGAATTACTTTTTTAATGCTCATTTTCTCTCCAGAATCTTAGTAGTATGAGCTGAAACATTGGGTCTGACTGGAAAACAGCTGGTTCCCTAGCCTGGCCCAATACCCAGCATTAGGGGGGATGCATGAGTGTTTTCTGCACATCAGATGTGTTTGGAATAGAAATGGACAAAGACGGATATATGGGATATTAAGGAATTGGGGGAAAGGGAAAGAAATAAGAGAGGAGAGGGCATTGTTGTATGAGGGAAAAAAAAAAAAAGAAAATATGTCAACAGAAGAGCTGGGTGAAGAAGACTGGAAAGAAAGATTAAGATGAGAGTGAGTGATGCCCCCAGTCCAGGCCCAACTTCTTCAGGAACTGAGGCTCTGAAGGGGCTGCCCCAGGGATGGAGGCTGGATTTCCTGACATACCCCTGGGGACTCTCCTCTGGGTTCCCAAACCAGTGAGCTGTGCAGTCTAGAGAGAAATCAACAAAGAACAAGCAGACATCCTACGATTGTAAAGGTACTAATCTTTTGAAGATCCCTGAATAAGATCTGATTTTAAGACAAAAGGCCTATTCAGGGCCAGCTCCAGAATTCTTAGGGAAGGAATTTTCTTAGTTTGAGAAAATAGCTTGACTACACTTTTGGGGTACAAAATGACACTATGAAAGGCATGGTTTTGGCAGGAACCCAAGCAATAAAAAGAGTCTTTTAAATTGCAATGTTGGAGAAAAAGAGGAGAATTTTATCTTGGTTTGTGAGGAACAGAGAAGACTGGTGTTGCCAAGCTTTTGACAAGGAACAGAAGCTCTGAAAGTGCTGGAACAATGGTAGATAAAATTGTATCTTAGAGGAACAGTCCTGAGAATAAGGGTTCTGGACTTGAAAGACTCAAGTGCTTCTTATCTCTGTTCCACTGTCTTCCACTTGCAGCCTCTCCATGTGATTGCGTGATGTCTGTGTAATGGCACAGCTGGTCCACATGCAGCTGCCTTCAAAGGTTTTCCTTTAGAAAGGGCAGCAGGAGCAAGGCCTTCCTTTTGTATCTTTTTATTTTTACCATGAAAAAAATTCCAGAAGCTTCTAAGAAACTTCCCTTCAGGCTCCTGACTAGATCGATTTCTCTGATTACATAAGCCTACACCTGAAGTCACACCTGGCAAAGGGCATTGAGATTACCATGATCACTAATGCCCACTCTGGCTTATCTTCTGGGCGGGTGGGATAGACTACTTTTGGAGAGCAGGGTCCCACACTTGAATAAAACTAAACTTTCATTAGCAAAGAAACGCGAGGAGGTGACAGTTTGGTAGCTAATGGTGCGACTGTCTTGTTCTGTTAACAAGGTTCATATCCACCTGGTATGCAAGGGGAGCTCTTTCTTCTTCTTCTTTTTTTTTTTTTTAAAGATTTATTTATACAAGAGCTGGGGTACAGGCCAGAGGCACGGGAGGGTGAGAGGATTCACCAGAGACAGAGCGGGGAGCAGAACAGGCAGACGACTAAAAACACTGCTGAGGGGAGCAGCGAGAGGGGAGACAGGAGAGGTCTGCTGTGCCATGTGGGTAGCTCCCTGGCTGGCCAGGAATTGACCTTGCACTGCAGAGACTGCAGACAACTTCACAGTGCTGCACTCAGCCCACTGTGCCACAGGGGTCCTTTATGCATTATTATCTTCAAAGTTCCTTATTTGATCTTCTACTTGGTTGTACTATTGCTATAGCTTTATCCAAAATTTTTAGTTTCATCTGTTAAACTTTTTCAATCTTGAAACTCAGTTATTTTCTCTGTAAGCTTCATTTTCTATTTTCTGTTCCCTCATTTTATTTCTCAGGTCATTAATTTGTTTTTCTGAATTTTGTTGCATATCTTTGGTTAATTTTCTTCGGTTTCTTGACTTGCTTTTTTGCATTTTCTTCCATCTCTTTGATTTTCTTTATTAGAACAATTTTGACTCTGTATTAGATAGGGAGATGAATATTTGATTGAGTTCTAGAGAATTGTTCTGTCCTTGTTGTGCTATATCTTTTTTTTTTTAAACTTTTTTTTAGATTTATTTATTTATTTATACAAGCACTGGGTACAGTCAGAAGCACGGGAGGGTGAGAGGATTCACCAGAGCCAGAGCGGGGAGCAGAGCAGGCAGAAGGACCGAAGCACACTGCTGAGGGGAGCAGCGGGCGGCAGGAGAGGTCTGCGCGCCATGTGGGACCCTCGCTGCCTTGGGGGCCCGGGAATTGAACCGGAGCTGCAGACGCTGCAGGCAGCTTCGCAGCCCAGCGCTCAACCGCTGCGCCACTGGGGAGGCCCTGCTATATGTCTTAAGGTGCCATAAGTTGTATTTTTTCTTCTTCTCATTTTGCTGATTTAAGTGTCCCTATTTTTTAAAATGTATATGGAGTAGTAACTTAGTAAGTTGAACGACTTTTCTTTTCCAACTAGATGATACAGTGATTTTGCTTTATTTTAGCTTTTTTCCTTTAAAAAAAATTTTTTTTGCATCACTGTTCATTTTTAAACAATATTTGCTTCCCCCCCACCTCAGGTGTAGTCCACAAGGAATTTCCTTCCCCAAGGCACCCTGCACCATCACGTCAGCCCCCTGTGCTCCTCCCTTCCTCGGTTCCCTCTCCCTCCTCCTCCCTGCAGGATGCCTCTGATTTATAATTGTCTGTTTTTGTTTTGTTGTGTTTTGTACTGTTGTAATTTTTTTCACACTGATGTCTTTTTTGTGTTCCCTATATTCTTGCTATAAGTGAAACCATCCGATATTTTTCTTTTTCCTTCTGGCTTATTTCACTGAGCATAATTCCTTCTAGCTCCATCCATGTTGCAGCGAATGGCATGAGCTTTTTAGTGTTTGCTGGTGTCATTAGGTCCAGAGCCCTGAGCTGCAGTTGCTGAGGGATTAGCCACTGGTGACAGCATGCTAGGAGGCTGGAGGGTGGCTCCTGTGTGTGGCACTGTTGGCATCCCTCCAGTCTGCATTTCTGGCCTGAGACCCTGTGGTTTGTGTGCTCTCAGTGGACTTCAAGTGCAGGGTGCCTGCCCTAAGGAGTGTGGGAGTGGTGGTGCAGTCCAGAATGCAATCTCTGATCACCTTACTGGGGATCTGTGGAGCCCCTGCCCCAGCTCTTCCACATGTTTCCCCTCAGTCAAGGGTGTGTGGCCCCCAACATTGAGCTTTCTTCTCCCCAGGGTCACTAGCTGAGCTGGCAGCCCTGCCTTCCCCTCCTCTCTCCACCTCTCTGCTGTTCAAGAAACCTGAATCCTCTCTGTGCTGGTCACTGATTCCAAGGGGTAATTCGGTTTCTCCCCAATCAGTGGGATTCTCTGAGTTTAGTGACCCTCTGGTTAACTGTTAGATGCTCCCCTTAGGAGGAAAATAAGGAACTTCTCTGTTGCAATCTTAATATCTTGATTCTTTTTCTAATATGCAGCCTTTCAAAAACAAAGTAAGCTATTTGTGTTAATATGAAGTGGGTGTATTATTTATATTGCCAGCCCTGGTGTATTCTCTGTACCCACTTCCTATCCAGTGAATTCTATCTTCTCCATCACAGTCTATGTTGACCTTTATGTCTAAAGGTGTCCAGTTTCACCCCAAGTCACGGGATTCTCTGCCTGTACTGTGCTGGTGTCCATATGGTTAACTGCTCTTGGGAGCAAAACAAGGAAGCTCCTCTATTGCCATTTTGGTCCATCCCCTATTTTATTTTATTCTGTATCACATTTTAATTTCATCTATACATCAAATATTTAATGAGTACCTTCCTGGAAACAAACGTAGGGACAAAGCACACCAACAATAACTTTAGCAAGGAAAATGTAAAAATAGAGAACTGGACCCCAAAGAAAAACTAATTTCCACTTTAAATTGTTATTCTGTTGTGTTTATATGAGAATTCAGAACATGGATATCTTCCTTGTTTATTTTTATAGTTACATGGAGACATTTTTTGCCCTTTTAAGTAATTTTGGATCCTCTATTCAATATGTTTATGTTTGGGAAGAATAATTTTATCTTTGCATTCATTTGAGTTATTTCAATTTGATTTCAATATAATTTTGCCCAGAGGTTGAGGATAAGGTGGCTTATAAGATGTCATTTTTATAGGCCAGTTGAGAGTTTGTACCCAAGAGTATACAACTTTATTCAAGTGAATGAATTATTTATTTAAGTGAATGAAAATGTTTTCATCAAATAAGAACTCTGATTTTTGAGGGTCTGAGGAGAGAAAAGTAAATCTATGATTACTTAAGGTAAGTCTGCCTCCATGTTCAGGCCGGGGGAAGGATATAGAGCAGTGACCCTGTCATCGTGTCTCTGAGAAAGGATGAAGGAGAGCACCTTCCTGGGCCTTTTGACAGAAAATTAAGGATGCATTTTGCAGACCTGCATCTATCTTCTGATAGACTTCACAGAAACTGGAGGTAGGACAGTGGGTCTGGAATTCCAACTTCAACTCAGCACTTGGCTGTCTTTTGCACCTCCAGAGGAAGATCTTAGTTACTTTGTTGAGGGCAGCTAGCAACTCAGACAAGAAAAGGAACCTGGCTTTCCTCAAGTCCGTAGCAGCATCAGCTTTCACTGAGACAAATAACCCTCATTCTCCCCAGTCTCCAACCTCACATGGCCTCCAATAGGCACAGTTGCTAACAGCCACCTTCTTGCCCTTCTCAACCTCCTCCACCCTGCGGGACTTAGGGTTACTTGGTCCAAATGTACTCACAGTTGATAGGGTGACCCTATGTCCCAGCTGGGTACAGTCACTACCTAACTTGATATTTTGGCAAATAACTAATAGGCCCCCTTTTTGGTCTCAGTGGTGCCCAGATACAGACATTGTTGTGTTTTCATCTGTGACAGGACCCTTTCTTTGGCTTATACTGACACCCGTGGGCATATAAAATGGCTTTGAAGAAAATAAAAGGTGGAAGGCTCTTCCCATCCTCAGTCTCAGGATATCAGTGCACCTCTGGGGTTAATTGAGAACCCTGGTTATTTAGCAGGTTCTAGAAAAGTGCAATGACTTGGGAAATTTTCCATTTCAAGATGTTACACTTTCTGTTGCCATGAAAGTCCAGGGTTATCATAACACCTAGAGAATGTCAATGCTCTGAAGAAGACAGGAGTCACCATCAGTTCCAGGTCAAAATATGAGCTCGAATAGCTGGATGAGCCATGTGAGGCATCACCCGGGTTGGGAGGTGAGACAGTCAGGGTCCTCCCCTGGGGACTGGCAGTGATTTCAAAAAGACTGGGAAGGAAATGGCTCCTTGAGAGCAATCTGTGAGCCAGGAGGCTGTGCATTCACAGTTGGAGAGACTTGGAAAGAAACATCAGTTTTAAGGCCTTTGGGCTCACTTGTTGGAAAATAGGTAACCTGGTGTATGGTTGACAAAGAAGATAAAGAACATTGGGGAGAAATATAAATTGAAGTATGTGAGGGCCTTAGGTTCCATTCTGACACCTGAATTCCAATCTGAATTTCAGAAACAATGCACTTAAAAAAATTAAATTCAGAGGTCAGAGGCAGGCCTAATTTTGGTGCTTGGCTGTCACAATGATGGATTGGAGCTAGATTAACCCTTAGGCTCTTGGACTCAACTGCCCCACAGGGCCTCCTCTCCCTGCAGGAAACTGCCTTGGCCTGAGGCCTTCTGTCCCTGCAGAGGCCACCCCCTCCTGCTGCCTCCCAGTCCTGAGCCTGTGATTCTGAAATCCAGAAAAGTGAAAATAGACTTCTGCCAGCACAAGAAAGGAGGCTTGAAATTGTGCTTTCCTAACTCGAAGTAAATCAGGATAGGGAAGGGAAACACAGGATGTCGTCTGACTTCCAGGTATTCTTGCAGGGTTTTACTGGAGCTTTTATTTTTGTTTTTGTTTTGTTTGTAAACACTAATGTTGTAAAGTCCCTAGAAAGATAGAAACCTTGGGAGTCACCAATTCTCTTCGAAGGGGCTTGCACTGTTTTCTTCTAGCCTCTGAGAATCCTGGATATACCCCTTGACCCGCATCTTGGGAATGTGGGGGCTGGAGGGGCTGCCTTCTGGCCATCACTCTATGAATGAACAGACCATAATGAGCCAATTCTCTGCCGTCTGCTATTTAAAACAACGGGTTCCTTCCTGTTTCCTATGCGCTGACTGAGGCTTCTTCTGTGTTAGGAGAAAAAAAAAGAAATGCAGGAATAAAGTGCATCTTCTGAGACTGAATGAGCCACACATCTCAGTCTGCTGGGGCACAAAAGCTCCTAACTGTCTTATCTGTACAGCTGGCTCTAATTTGCTGTTGGTGGCTTGACTCTGGGAACGAATTTCCCAAATACTAGGTTCATTAAACCGGAAGGAAAAATAAAACCCTCTAAGTCAAGCTGGATTCTTCTAAGAAATAGAATTGCCCTTAGAGTTGCAAGTTAGTTACATTTTTGCAACAGCTTCTAAATATTTAACTGCAATGTAGCTTCCAAGAGGAAAGAAGAGAGAGTGTGAGACCCCCAGGTTGGACTTGTGAAGGCCCTGAGCCCCAATTCTCGTCCTCCACCCCAGGGAAGTCGGGTCACTGCCTGGGAGTGAGCTACCCTCCACGACTTGTCCTGGGGAGAAGTGAACTGGGTGAAGACAAGTGTGGCTTCAGATGGGCCGGAGACTCTGTGTTGCACACCAGGGACCTGGCTTTGTCTTTTTTTTTTTTTTTTTAAGATTTATTTATTTATTTATACACGCACTGGGTACAGTCAGAAGCGCGGGAGGGTGAGAGAATTCACCAGAGCCAGAGCAGGAACAGAACAGGCAGACTGACGAAGTACACTGCTGAGGGGAGCAGCAGGCGGCAGGAGAGGTCTGCGTGCCATGTGGGACCCTCGCCTGGGGGCTGGGGATCAAACCAGCGCTGCAGAGGCTGCGGGCAGCTTCGCAGCCCAGCGCTCAACCGCAGCGTCACCGGGGAGGCCCAGGGACCTGGCTTTGAACTGTTCTTAATTTCTCCAACCAAATGTAGGAAGGTAGGAGAGAAGTCCATTTTCTTCAGGTACGTAACAGTCAAATTTTGAGTTTCAGCAGCAGTTGGTAGGGTGACAAAGAAAGAGGCTCCTGCTTTCCTGGGGACGTCACCCAGTCGCAGTGAGGGCTCACGAGAGCACTACAACGTGCCACCCTATGTGGAGCTGGGAGATGCTGGCGCGGGGCTTCCTGGAGACAAGCCTGGAGAGAGCTGGGGCACCAGTTCAACATTCAGCAATGAGGACACCAACTGTGCAGCGAGCTCTCTGGCCCTGTGTCAGGCACGGGCGGCATAAGATACTCTGGCCTCTGCTGGCAGGGTTGCCATTCCCACCTGGGAAAGGAGTGGGAGAGAGGCATCAGGGTATTCGCTCTTCCTGGGAAGCAGGTGAGGAGTGACAGGGGGGCTACTGAGCCAAGACTTGAAAAGGGATAGAGCCATGTCCCACTGAGAGGATGACAATGCCAACTGAGTAAATACTAGGAGGAAAAGTACAGAAAACACACAAGTGATACATTTAAGAAGTTTAAACTGTTAGTGTTGTAGGCCAAGGGGAACAGTTGGCGCTCTGTAAATAAGTGTGCATGTGAGTAAAAAGGTGGGCCTGACTGGAGTTGGGGTGTGTGTGTGTGCGCGCGTGCGTGTGCATGAGTGTGAAAACCAGACTGAACAAGAACAGGTCTGAAAAGGCCTTTTGGCAGAGGGAAGAAGAACACAGTTGTTAACATCTCAAAATGTGTAAGAATTGGTTAGAATGAAATATTTAGTCTTTCCAAAAGCTCATCCAGGGTGCTGCACAAGGAGAGCTAGAGGGACACCAATTTGGAGGTGACCTTGGAGCCTGTGGTTTGGACTAAGGGAGGGGAATGGGGGTGGCAGATATCCTGGGGCAGGGTTTACCTGATCAGCTGGGCTGGTTGGGGGCAGAGTCAAGTACAGCAGGCCCCTCAGGCTCCTGGTCAGTGCAGCAGGGAGGATCTGGACCACTTCCTAGGGGCCAAGCATGAGGAACAGTAGGACCAAGTCCACCCTGTGTGGTTGTCAGTGTCAGGTGTTGTAAGCCCAGGGGTTGGGCAAGAAGACACGGTGAAATGCCCCCACAGCAACGACAGGAAGACTAGGAAAGAGGCAGAGACAGGAGACAGATGCCTGGGAGCAAGCAGAGAACTCCAAGGTAGGGGGAGAGCAAGAGGGGCAGGTGCAGCCAGCCGGGGGTGTGGGAGGGCAGAAGGCTTGGGACAGGGGGAGCCAGAACAGGCTTCACAGTCACGGCCTGGCATCCCTTCTACCACGTAGCTCAGGTCTGGGGAGAGATGACTCAGCATATTGTCCCCTCACATGCCCAGCCTTACTCAACCCCCAAACCCAGGCAGCTCCACATCTAGGCTGGGGCTCTGACTCCTTATTTCAAGAGGGACCCACAAGATACCAACTACAGGGCATCCCAACTGCTAGCCGCTGCCAAGAGCCCACCTGATGGAAAGGTGCCAGCTGGTGGTCCCATCTCTTTGCAGGGAAGGGTGGGGGATTTTCTCCAACAAGAAATGTGAGACACCTGGGCACTTCCCACCACGGCCCTTGCAGAACCCAAGCTTTCCTTTCCATAGGGGCATGGATGTGAAGCCAGGGAGGCCCTCATCTGGATGCCATTCGACCACTTGGCTATGGACCCTGAGCAGCTTACCAACCTCCTCCCATCCCTGCAGAGGCCTCTGAGATGAGGAGACTGCGTCAGAGCTGTGCTCAGTGCTTCCAACACCGCGTGGCATGCAGGGAACACTTCACAAAATATCTGATGAACAAATGGTTGCACTGAGATGCTTCTCACTCTCCCAGCATCCAGGAAAAGTGGAACACATGTGTGTTGTCTTTCTACCCCATTTTTTTCCCTGACCTGTATTTTCTTTCCTTTTCTGAAATTTCTGTCATCTTGGTCTATTTTTTCTGCTGTCCTCTCCATCCTTTGCCTACTCACCTTCCTGGGACTCTCCCTCTTGCCCCACGTGTCCCCTGCCATCTCTTTTACTTTCCCTTCTTACCTACACTGGGCTGAATTCCCCCCTCCCAATTCGTATGCATGTAGAATCCATGAATGCGACCTTATTTGGAAATAGTTCGCAGATGTCATCAAGTAAGATAAGGAAGGTGAGGCTGTACGTTATGAGGGTGTGAAGTTCAATATGACTGGTGTCCTTATTAGAGGAGGGGAGTTTGGACACAGAGCCACAAAGGAGAAGCCAGGTGGTCACAGCAGTGGGGAGCAGGGTGACGCTGCTACAAGCCAAGGGACCCCACAGATGTCAAAGGTCACCAGGGCCTAGCAGGGAGCCATGGAACCAATTCTTCCAAAAAGCTGGAAAAAGGAATCCACCCTGCCCACACCCTGATTTTGGACATCTAGTCTCCACACCCATGAGGCAATTTCTGTTTAAGCTTCCAGGTTATGGTGCTTTGTTAGGGCAGCTTTGTGAAATGACTAGCACCCTTTTTCATTTTCCTGCCTGTCAAACTCGGAGATTCAAAGTCCACCTTCAGTTTCTGGGAAGAGGTGTGACCTCCGCCCCACCCCCCACCCCGTTCTTGGGTGGCTGGAGGCCTGTTTTATATTCCTGTCTCTACTTCTGGTTTTACTTCACAAGATTAAGACTCACAGAAAAGTGCAACAGAATCACGGAAAACACCTCCTTGGGGAGGTCACGGAGCCTCACGCGAGGAAAGGAAGGACATATGATTGGCTTGAAACCCGGGTATTTTAAGTGTGTTAACAAATGCATTGTCAAAGTGCACCCCAGGAAGATCACTGGGGAGCAATGACAAATGGACTGGGGAGACGTGTCGGGCAGTTCTGCATCCAGAGTGTGTTCATCTCCAGGGAGTGGAGCAGCTGTTACACACACAGACTTTTCTGCTGGTTTTAAAGGCAAGAAAACTCTTGAGCAGCACCTACCCCAATAGGCCACCTATTGCAGAGTGGCCGGTGCCAAGACTGGGAGCTGACCAGGCTCCTTCAGGGAGGTCTCTGAGAAGTGGGTGCCCCTTGTACTTGTAAAGTGGACTAGCCAGTGTCCAGGTGTGATGTAGCAGCCATTGAGAATCCATCTAAGAATCCTTCCTATTTCCTTAACATTGGTGAACTTAGCACCCCAGGTCACATATAAGTGTTGGGGGCGGGCTCCATGAGTCTCTGCACCCTCCCCATGGAGTAACATTCTCACAGGGAGATGACAAGGAAGCAGATGGTAGTTTAAGAACAGCAGAATGGCCCAAACTATTGGGATTGTGGAGCCAATAATTATGAGTGGGAAAGAACCCTTTTCTTTCTGTTTTCAAAGCTGGTTATAAGCCTTCACAAGAAAGAGCTTGGAAGAAGAATTCAGAGAGAAGACGGGTGAATAATGTGGATGGAGTGGGCACGCCTCCTCCTTACACACACAGACGGCCTGTCTGGATGGTGCGTGACCATCTCCTCTAATGAAAGGGTGCTCTGGGTCAACGGTGAAGGTGTGGGCAGCAGGAGTAGATGCAGGACGCCAAACAGGTGCAATGGAAGAGGAGGAGAGAGGGACTAGAAGGAAACATCCCAGTCTCATGAGGAGAGCCAAGAACCAGGTCGTTGATGGGCCAGTGACAGTTCAGTGTGGAAAGTCTAAAGCAGGAGCAGAGATGCCAAAGGCTGTGCACCTGGGTAGACAGAAGCCATGCCAGGGAGAAGGCTCTTGTGGGAATCCTGACTATATGTGCACTAACAGTGGCAGGATAGGAGTCAGTGCCAATAAGTCCCATGGGGTCACCTGGGACCATGTGTTCCAGGTTGGGCGGGCAGGGTGGCAGCACCAGAGGCCACCCTATCTGTTTCAAGACTTAAAGGAGCAAAAGGAAAATCCTGTTTCAGGGGATTTTAAGCTGTTTTGTGTGTGTGTGTGTGCACCACTTCGTCAGCTTGGTGAGGCCTGTATGTAGACTCCCTTGCAGCACTGTTTTTAAATGGATAAAAGAGAACACCTGAATCAAATTTATACCAAAATGCACAGTATAAGGATCAATTGTGCTTTATTTTCATATCTAAAAGGTTAGACATAAACATAATTATAAAAATCATGACAAAGTTATATATATATATATATATATATATATACCTTTTTGTTACTCCATTATTGAATATCAAGATATAGCAGAAGGTTTAATAATTGCCATACTTTTGAAGTAGTGGTGAATATAAGTGATATTTTGTTATAATGCAACAATGTAACGATGTAAACATATTTTTGGTTTCTCTTGACGATAATGTTACAGGTACTGCCAATACTAATGTGATTTATCAGCTGTATTTACTATTGAAGAAAGTGCTAAGTTTAGAGAAAATATTCAGGTTCACAGATATGAATTCTATCTAAAGATGCTTTCACCCAGGTTAAAAACCCCTGTTTATTGTTTAAAGTCATGAAGATTTTTTTTAAAAAGATTTATTTATTTATGCACACAAGAGCTGGGGTACAGGCTAGAGGTGTGGGGGGTGAGAAGATTCACCAGAGACAGAGTAGGGAGCAGAACAGGCAGATCTACTGAAACACACTGCTGAGGGGAGCAGCGGGCGAGTCAGGAGAGGTCTGCTATGCCATGTGGGTTGCTTCCTGGCTGGCCGGGGATCAAACTTGTGCTGCAGAGGCTGCAGACAGCTTCATAGGTTGCGTTTTAACCCCTTGCGCCACCAGGGAGGCCCAAAAGTCATGAAGATTTGGGGTTTGTGTGTTGCAATAGCACTTAGTATTAATTATGTATTAATATATTAATGATCACATTTGTTGATCAGATTTGTTGATCAGATTAGTTCTGGAAAGGACACCCTGCATATATGAGGAACTTGATCTTCATGTAACATTATTTTGGTAAACTGAAAATGGGTCTCCCAAAATGACCATGTCTAGTCCTCAGAAATGTGAATGTGTTACCTTGCATAGCATAAGAGACTTGGCAGCTATAACTAAATTAAGGATTTTGAGAGGGAGAGATTATTCTGGTTTACTGGGTGATCCCAAAGTTGTCACACAGCAGTAGGAGATATGATAACAAAAGCAAGAGGTCAGAGTAATTTGAGGAAGGGGCTGTGAGCCAAGGAATAGAGGTGGCTTCTAGAAGCAGAAAAAGCCAAGGAAATGAATTCTCCTTGGAAGGAACACAGCTCTGCTGACTTCTGACCTGCAGAAATGTGAGATCAACTTGTATTGTTCTAAGTCAACTTGTATTGTTCTAAGTTTGTGGCAATTTGTTACATCGGCAAAAGGAAGTGAATGCACTTACATTAAACATAAGATTTACCTTAAAACATCTTTACTGAGAGATGGGGGCCTCCCTGGTGGCGCAGGGGTTAAAGATAGCACTATCAAGCTATTGCCAGCCACTGCAGCACAGTTAAATTGCCAGTCGGCCAGGGAGCAACCCACATAGCAAAACAGCAGACATCTCCTGTCTCACCCACTGCTCCCCTCAGCAGTGTATTTCAGTCGATCTGCCTGTTCTGCTCACCACTCTCTCTGGTGAATCCTCTCACTCCTTGCACCTCTGGCTTACACCCCAATTCTTTTTTTTTTTAAAGATTGATTTATTTATTTATACAAGCACTGGGTACAGTCAGAAGCGCAGGAGGGTGAGAGAATTCACCAGAGCCAGAGCGGGGAACAGAACAGGCAGACTGATGAAACACACTGCTGAGGGGAACAGCGGGCGCTGCAGGAGAGGTCTGTCGCACCATGTGGGACCCTCGCCAGGGGCCAGGGATCGAACCGGCGCTGCAGAGGCTGCAGGCAGCTTCGCAGCCCAGCACTCAACCGCTGCGCCACCAGGGGAGGCCCTACACCCCAGTTCTTGTATGCACAAAATAAATAAATCTTTTAAAAAAAATCTTTACTGAGAGATACTGACACGCAGTAAAGTGCACAGATCTTACTTGTGAAGCTCAATGTCTTTTTACACATTCTTCTCTGTGTGACCACCAGACATGGAGCATTCCAGGCCCAGAAGACCTGACGCCCCCTCAGTCACTCAGCACCCCACAGGGAATGAGCTTCTCATTTCTGTGCCAAAAGATTAGTTTTTGTTTTTCTTGCTTTTGAACTTCATATAAATGTAATCGTACCCCCAAGGACTCATTCGTGTCTGGCTTCTCCTACTAAACCTGCCTATCAATTCTCCCACGTGGCTGTTTGTCATTTACTTTAGTCCTTTTTATTAATTTGGGAGGAAACTTTCACAGCCAAACCAAAAATGAAAGAGGTGAAAATGAAGACATTCCCTATATTTCCTCCAGTTTCGTGAATGAATTTCCCTGATTCCATTACCCTTCAATGGCCTAAAGCACTCCAGACACTTCTTCCTCTTCTTTTTTTTTTAACACTTGTGCCCTCTTTTCCTTATTTATCCATCTCCCCTACTCCCTCCCTTTCTATAAGACCACTAGTTGGTCTTACAGTCTAAAAGTTTATTTTATTTGATCTATACCACAAATCAGGGAAATCATAGGGCTAACTTTTTTTTAATTTGACAAATTTGACAAGTTACATTTTAAAAATTAAGGCATGATATTTTGATATATTGTAATATAATTGTCATTGAAGCAATATTTGTTGCATTATATCATTACAGTTGAATATTGCTATCTGTAGTCATTATTCTAGGCATTAGGCCTCTGGCTTATTTATGATTTGTTATAAGTTTGTACCCTTAAGCACCACCGCTCGCTTTCCCCCTTCTTCACGCCCCTCCTTACCCCCTGTCATTTTTACTTTCTGCTTTTTTTTTTTTTTTTACTAGATTTGACTTTTTAAGATTCCACTCAAATTTCTTTATCCCTCTGTCAAGTGACCGGAGACTTGTCAGCCTTCAGTAGTCTGGATGGAAAGTTACCTGATTTAATTTTTCCTCCCTCCAGGAATTCGGGTGATCCAGTCCATGCCAGCCGCAGCAGCAGCCTTTGTGCAGAGAGACCTGGGCCTATGCTGCCCTGGCTTCCTGAAGGAGACCATCCTCCTGACATGCTTCCTGCGGTTTTTCTGATAAAGATTCTCTTCAGCGCCACAGGGTCCAAGGACCATCTTCATCTGAGTCTTCCTTTGTCCTCTCAGATCTTTCACTATTTATCTAGCTGTCTCCCTCCCTTGGAACTGCCTTCCTCTTCATTTCCTCCTCTCCCCTCAAAACGAAAACCCTGCCTCCCTTGGCACCCTCCGCCTCCCTATTCTTCTGCTTGCATTTCTCTCCACCTCAATCTCTGCATCTCCTGTGGAGGGTTCCCAATTCTTCTCCATTTTGGCAACATTTCCTACAGTCCCCGTGGCCTTTTCAGGGATGCACCTAGAATCTGTGCTCCTTGAGGGATGGTATTTTCATGGCACTTGGCCCTGAAGGGACCAGACAGTGAAAGCTAGCCAGAAAAATCCTCCTGTGTCCTTCCTGCCTTCCTGCCCTCAGGACACTCTCTGGCCTCTATGCTCTCTCAGATTGCTTCCTTAGGAGAGAAAGCCTGTGGCCATTGCCTGGGCCACTGGGACCCCAAGGCCTTGGGTTTCACATTGCCGGGAAAGGCAGAGAGAGAGCAGCACAGAGAGGCCAGGGGAGTTGGGGTCAGTCCCAGGCAGGGATGGGGAGCAGACAGTTCCAGGAGGCAGGGGCCTGGGCGCTGCATCTGGGACCAAAGCCTCCCGCCAGACTTCAGTTGGATCCCCTTTGTTATACTGGCCTGCAGTTGGCACACTCGCCACGGGCAATTAATTTTTGTTTTTTTCAGATTCAAATATATTTATTACGAATAGAACTGTTTGGATAATGAGGTGTTAGTTCTGCAGCCTAGGGGGCTTACCAATGTTCCCCACCACCTCCTTTAACCCGTCCACTCCAGACTTAGTCCTCTTAGTTCTTAATTTAATCCACTGCAGACTCCCAACCACTCCCTTACTCTTAAAACAAAGAGTGCAATCTGATTTTGCACCAACGACAACACAATAGGGGGACCCCAGAGTTGGGGAACATTTATAAAGTTTATTTAGGGTCTAAGGGGAGTAGAACTGAGGGAAGGAAGCAATTCTGTTTGTAGAAATCCTTTCCCTACTCTAAAAAAAAAAAAAAAAAAAATTCACTGCACACAAAAGGTCATAAACAAAACTCCTGGAAGACAGTGTGAAGAATTTTGTTTTGAAAGCCTTTCCCTGTCCAAGCCAACCAGAGGGCTGCAATGCCCATTTCGGCTGCCCCTTCCTCCAGGAAGTTCAGGCGCCTCCACCTCATCCAAGGTTTTAAATAAGAAGCATTTGTTGTCCTCACCCTCATTAGTTAAATTTCTTGAAAAGGAAAATAAGCTCGATGACGACGCAGAAAGTCTGCACATAAAAAACTTTCTACGCTGAACTGGAGAGGCCAGGAAGGAAAGGCCAGCGACAATTTTTATAAACATCACAATAAATAACATGGATTTCAACCCATGGCTATAAATAACATGTGATGTTTTCACTCGAGAGCTACCCATGTTCTGAAGAGATTGTGCTGGGCCAGCAGCCGCCCAGTCCCTGGCTGGCTCGCAGGCCTGGTTACCTAAGCCTTGTGCTGCAGTGAGAAGCTGCATTTCTGCATCTTGCTCAGAGTCTGCTGGCACGCCAGCCCCTTCCTTTGCTCAGCCTGTGTCTTGCTTCCCTCCCTGAGTCACCCCACCCGGGGCAACCTTTGGGACCTTCCCCTTACCCGGGACACCTGATGGAGAGGCGGATGGGTTACCGGTTTCCTTCCTCAGCGACTCACAGCTCTGTGGCCTCGCAGATGTTTCTCCTGGGTTTGTTTTGATAGCTTGTTTTAAAAACAGTTCATATCCACCAACTGTTCAGATAATAATATTCCAAGTGGCAAGCAACTGTGATTATTTTAGTTGCTGTTTATTCTGACAAGCAGGCTCAGCTGGAAAATATGGGGCCACAGGGAATTCCCCTTTCTTGCTCTTCTAATTGTTGCCCATATTGGAAGTCTCATTTTCAGCTTTCCTGTGTTCCCTGGAGAGAAGAGGAGGCAGAAGGAATCAGATGGAAGACACATCATGAGGGTAATCCTCACCAAAGTCAGACCTTTCTCACGAGGGATACTTTTGTACAGGCTTTCGCAGAGGCTAGGAAAGGCCTAGCTCAGGGGTTGAGCTGGCACTCTGAACTCACTCTCTTACACCCTAAATCCTCCAGGCCTAAAATCAAACTTCCGATTGTGCCCAGCAAGTCCCGGGAGCGCCCGTGATTTCCTTGAGTGTGCCTCCAGAGGCACCCCAACCAGGAGTTCAGGCCCTCTGATTTTGTTTTCTCTTCTTTGACCCTCAAAGTCAGCTACTTGCCAAGTCTGGTTGGTTTTTATAGCACAATTTTATCTCACGCATCTATTTATCCTCCATCCCCAGTGCCTCCATTCAGAGTTGGCCCCATCACCTGTCCCTTTTGCTGAGGAAGAAACTCTTCATCACTGTCCCAGCCTACACCCCACCCTTCCATTGCTCCCTCATGTGGCTGCTTGCTTGGCTCAGCTGTCACTTCGCTCTCTTGTCACTTACTTGCTGAAATACCCTTAGCAACTGCCCTTGTGTGCAGAGGGAAATCACATCACCTTGCTTGGTATTCTAGGCCCTCCATGCTCTGGTGGCAACCTACCTTTGCGCCTGAGCTCTCTCTACCACTCCATAGAGATCCCTCCTATGCTCTCATCAAGTTACTATAGTATTTCCCAAGCACATATGTGCTTTTTCACATTTAGTCACATATGTAGCTAAATCCAGGGGGGTACCTTTCATTTTATAGACTCCATGGAAACACTTCCTGGAGTTTATACAGCCTGGGTGACCATACACCTCTGGCCCTTTGACATGTTGCTTCCTTGTTCTGAGTGACCTCTCCCAGCTCTACATGGCAAAAACATGCCATATATCTTCACCCCTGCCTATTCACTATCTCTCTGTGAAAACTTTGCTGGAAAGGGTAGCTCTTGCTTTTTTTTTTTTTTTTTGAAGATTTATTTATGCATACAAGAACTGGGGTACAGGGCAGAGGGTTCAGGGGTGAGACAGTGTGAGGAACAGAATATGTGGACTGTTTAAAATACACTGCTGAGGGGAGCAGTGGGCGAGACAGGAGAGGTCTGCCACGCCATGTGGGTCGCCTCCCTGGCCAGGGATCAAACTCGTGCTGCAGTGGCTGCAGATAGCTTCATAAGCTGCGTCTTAACCCCTTGCGCCACCAGGGAGGCCCCCTTGTTCATGAATTTTTGAAGGAAAAAAAAAGGTAACTGAAATATTATAATTTTCTTAGTATTTATCTGTCAAACTTTTTTAGGACACAAACCTCCTTAAGGTGAAAGTCCAGCATTTACTCTTCTGTATCTAATTTGCCGTGTTTGCTATCCGGGCTGGTACATAGTAAGTACGTAAGTAAACTTTGTTGGGTGAATGAAAAGATGAATGATTTATCTTGAGCGTGGACCTGCCACACTTCATAGTACCCTCTGGTTGCATTTAAGTTAAACTTTCAATTCTATTCTCATCCTTGTTTGCTACTCTAGGCTGCAGAAAAGGATTGGGTAGAAACCAAGGTTGTTTCCTACATAACCAGACTCATAATGGTGAATCGGATTTTTAGCTATCTGAGTCCACTGGATACTAACTGGTCCAGAGATTTACAAACCATGGCTCAGAGCCCTGAGTCCGGATATGCCTCCAGAACACTGGGTACAGGGAGTGCCGGGCCATGGGTGAGGGAGCTTTGGGCCTCTGTCCCTACTTCCACCAGATCAGCTTGGTTTGTATCTGTCTCACATCTTGAGATCTGGAAGAAGCTATATTCTACCAGAGTCCCCCACCCCATGGTTTTTTTTTTAATTTTTTTTCAACAAAAAGCAAAACCAGAAACAAACTACAAATACAGTCCAACTGGGTAGAAAACCAAAACTCTTAGGAGAAGCTCCTACCTAACCCTCTTTGTAAGATCCTGAGGCACATTCCACTATTTCTAATCCAAAATAATCACAGGCACTACCACAGGACAGCCCCAAAGCAGGACTCATCAGGTCTCAAGGCCCACATGGTCCAGGGAAGGAGCAGGGGGATGGAAGACTGGGAAGCAGGTTTTTGCTCCATCTCTGCACGGAACAAGTTGTGTGTCTTAGGCCAAGTCCTTTTACCTCTCTAGACTGCATCTTACTTAAAAGCAGGGAGAAGCCCAAGTGAGGAGGGCAGTGTGGAGCCCTGGTTAAAGACCCCAGGCTCCCAACCTCAGGGAGCGCTCCTTCCCGCGCCCAGGGCCGGAGGGAGCACCAAATGCTGGGCATCTTGGTCTCAGTTTGAACTTGTTGATCTGGAAGGCTCTCTCCAGCTCTAACACTGCCAGACCCGGTGACTCAGCTGGCAGCCGTGCAGCCCCAGTTGTTGGTTGCTGGGGGGGGGGGGAAATGCTGCGCGCACATTTATTCTGGGTTTGGATATTTAAAGAGACGGGCGTGTTGCGCGACATTTCGGAAGTGCTTGGGTGGGAGGGGGTTGCGGACCGGGTTTTCTTTAAACAGTTATAGATATCCTGTCCTGATCTCTCGGTCCACAAAGAGCAGTTTTCTTCCCCTAAGAATCTGACGTGGGCCCTGCCCATTGTGTCTGCTTGGCGGGCTCCGGGCTGTGCAGCCTGGCAGGAAGCAGGTGGCGCACGGTGGGACCACGGACCCAGCCCCCTCCGGGGCCTGCCTTGGGTCCTCACTGCAGTGTAGCCCGCTGCTGGGAAGAAAGTGCAGCAGTAGCTCCCTGGGCTGCTGGGAGGGAAGCAGATGTGGGGCAGTTTCTGCCGGGGCGGGGTGGGGGGTGGAGGCGTTGAGAAAAGGGCCTGACCTTCCCCCGAGGATGACAGGACTCAGATCCCTGGGCCTCAGGGGCCCCGGGGCAGAGGCGACCACAATGTCCCTGGAGGGACCGGGAGCTCAGGCGTCCTTTTCTGTGCTTGCTGTTTTCACCGGCTCAGGAAGCTCCAACTGAAAGCTGGGACTTTGTTTCCAAAGTCCTGCGTCATTTTGACTATTTGAATGGCCAGTCTGGGCTGCTTTTAGGGAGGTGGTTCTTCTGTAGCTTTTCTCAGTCAGGATGTTGTTTCCAATAGATTTCCTCACAGGCTCTGTCTGCTGCCTTAGTTTTCCTTCCCAAATACATATGGAGAAATCGTCTAGCCCTGAGACAAAATCAGTGAATTGTATTTATGGGGCTCTGAGCGTGCTCCAGTTTAATTTTTCTCTTGTGACATTTATTGTTTTCATTTCTGCTCAGGAGGTCATTTTATCCACATGCTATTTATAGCACATTTGAGAAATATAGGAAATACCAGTGAAATAGAAAAATTAGTATCGCCTATAGTCCCACTGGCCAGAGAGCTTTCATTAGCATTCTCTTGTCTTTATTTTGTTTTAAATTGGGATTTTACTGCTCATCCCATGTGGGTGTGGTGTGTCTGTGTGTGTGTGTGTGTGTGTGTGTGTATACAGTTTTTAAACCTTCACTGCTCTCCTTTGACCCTCTTATCAGTAAAGTGACATCAAACACATTAACCCTTGTTAAGGAGGAAAGTAGGATGTGAAAACAATTATGACATGATTCCATCTAGATGTCAGGTCAAGTCATTGTGGATTATTTTGATTTTCCTTTCTCTCCTAGAGTTGGCACATTTTCTGTAACATTGCAGGAGAAGATACAGAATGATCTGGTGATCACAGGCATAGGGGTGGTTCTCAGGTGGTCTGGTTCCATCCTGCCACTAAGCAGGTGAGTTGCTTAACTGCTGTGTGCCTCAGTTTACCCATCTTTGAAGTGTAGACAGTAAAGTCATCTACCACATAGGTTTTGAAGATTAGATGCAGGTGAGATGATACATCAGGAGTCCAGTAAATACTCAGTAAAGGTAAGTATTGTGACTCTGTGTTGAAGTTATAATCATAAAAAAATTAAAGTTTGTGGGATAATAGGCTGAATTGTGTCCCCTCAAAATCCATATGTTGGAATGGATGGAGCTGGAAGGGATCATGCTCAGCGAAATAAACCAGAAAGAAAAAGAAAAATACCGGATGGTCTCACTCATAGCAGGAATCTAGAAAACTTAAATAAGGGACCAGGAAAATGAATAACTATAAGAAAGTGAAAATCAAAATCAACAAAAAACTATGAACCAGAGACACATAATAGGGGGGCCGGGGAAAGGAGGGAGATTGGGGTCAAAATAAGGGGGTTGCAATTGAATGGGGAAAATAAAAATTTAAAAATTTTTAAAAAATTAAAAAAAATTCATATGTTGGAGTCCTAGTCCCCAACACTTCAGAATGTGAAAGTGTTTGGCAATAAGGTCCTTAAAGGGTAATTGAGTTAAAATGAAGTGATTAAAGTGGGTTCTAGTCCCTTATGAGTGCTGTATATAAGAAGAGATTAGACACAGATGCAGACACAGAGGGAGGACCGTGCAAAGCCACAGAGAACGCGGCAGAGATCAACCTTGCTGACACTCATCTCAGACTTTCAGCCCCCAGAACTGTGAGAAAATAAACTTCAGTTGTTCAAGCCACTCAGCCGGTGGTGCTTTGTTTTGGCTCCCCTAACAAATTCATATAGCTCCTTAATGAGAATATTGGTGCTACTGTTGTTCCTGGTTTAATTCTCTGGCCTGAGCTCCTTCTGATCTAAGAACAGTGCACAGATGCTTGATGTATCACATGCAAGGAGAAAGAAGACTCTGCTCTGGACCCAGCAAAACAGGCACATTCTCCATGTCCACTCTTGGGGTTCCCTCATCTTCCCGGGGCTCTTGTCCCAGGGATGTCCTAGGGGAGCCCTCATACTTGCACCAGGCCTGTTTCTCCCCGGGTAGTAGTCATACCTCTCCACTCAATTTGGAGGAAATTTGTTCCTTCTTCCTTAGAAGTCTTGGCCACCCATTTTCCATGCAAGATGTGCGCTTGCTCTCTCTCTCTCTCTCTCTCTCTCTCTCTCTTTCTCTCTCCCCCTTTCTCCCTTCCTCTCTTCCTTCTCAAATTTTTAGTTTATAATAAATAGGTTGTGAAGATTAGGTGCAGGAGAGATGATGCAAATGGAGTTCAGTAAATACTCAGTAAAGGTAAACATTGTGACTCTATGTTGAAGTTATAATCATAAAAAATTTAAAACTTAAAAAATTTTGTTTAAATAAATTTAAAATTTATTGTTGATGCTAGGTATCATGCTGTACAGCAGTTTTCTAGAATTTATTCATCATGTTTAACTGAAACTTTATGCTTGTTGAGTAGGAACTGCAATTCCTTCTCTTTCGTCCCTGGAAATTGTCTTTCTACTCTTGATTCTATGAATCTGACTGTTTTAATTTTAGATACCCCATAGAAATGCAATCATATATTTTTGTAGCTGGCAAATTTAACATGCTGTTCCATATTGCGGAATTTCTTTTTTTCATGTCTGAATAGTATCCATGGTAGGTATATGTCACATTTTCTTTATCCACTCATCTTTCGGTAGACATTTAGGTCACTTCCACATCTTGGCTGTTGTGAATTGGGTAGCAGTGATCACAGGAGCGCTAATATCTCTTTGAGATCCTGATTTAAAACCTCAAAAGTGGAATTGTGGGGTAGGATTTTGAAAACATGGAGGATGTGCACAGAACTTTCTCTAATTATAAAAATACAGGTAGCCCTCCCTGGAGAGTGCAGGAGAAGTGGTTGTTGGGTAGGGAGATATTTTGTCTTTGCAAACTGGGGCCAACTCTTTCCTTGGCTAGGTAGCCAACCAGTGTACCTCGTCTGCTAAGTCAGCCCCTCTTCTTCCCTATTTTCTCAAGAGACAGTCTTATAAATCTGGCTAATAACTCCCATTTCATTTCCCTAAACTCCATTACAGGATAGTGATAATGAAGCTCAAATACTTGCCAGGTTATTCATGGCAAAGACCTTTGACTTTTTAAAAAATGCATTTTAAATGACTGGATTAATCTAGTGGCACATTACAATAAGGCCCTGCTGAAGTTTGCAAGACGATTCCTGGCACCCAGCATTGTGCATTACGCAGCGCTGCCAAGGAGCATGAATTATCTTTACAGGAAAAAGCAGGAATTAATATGTCAGATGGACAAGACCACTGGCAGTGCCTGATGAAAATTCGGGACCCTTGCTCCTTGTCAGGTTTACGCAAGGTGGGAATCATAAACACGCAACTCAAGAGTAAGCACCCGGGCAGACTACTCTCTGAGAAGCGCACAAAAGCAGAGCAATGGAAAATTCACTCATTGCCTTCTCCATCTGTCCCTGCTTTCCCATTGCAGATGCGGCAGGAGTACTTGTAGTCTTGGAAAGAGGCACTTACCTGCTGAATTTATGACAGTTGCACTGAAAAAAATAAAAGCTGATTTCATTACTTTTATTCCCTCTCTAGCACAGAATGTTAGTTTTTCAAAAAGTATGATTTTTGCTTTGTGCTTATTTAAAAGGTTGGTTTTTAATGTAAATATATACCTTTGCAGGATACGTACATTAATAGAAAAATAATAATAATGATAGTAGTATTTATCACTAAATGAGATCCAGCCCTGGGAAAGGAGTTTTACACAGATTGTTTATAATCCTCTCAACAGCCCTGCCGAGCCAGCATTATTCAGTTCATTTTATTGATGGGAAACTGAGGTTCAGAGCGGTTAAGGAGTCTGCCTAAGGTTACATAGCTGATAGATACGGTGTGCTGAGATTTAGCCTTTGCTATAAGATAGTGCTTGTGGCAGGGAAAAATTCTCTCTGCACACACCCACAGTCCTACCATCTGCTCTGCTTAATCCCCACCAGGATCAGGGAAGAAATCTGGACACTGGAGAGAAGCAGGATGACAGCGCACTATCCAGTGCTCCGTAACGTGAGGAAGTCCAAGAGTGTAACCTGGAGCAAACTATATGCTGCCTACAAGAAAGGCAGGTTTTTGTGTGTGTGTGTGTGTGTGTGTGTGACCCTTGCCGGCGGCCAGGGAGCGAACTGGCAGCCTCGCAGCCCAGTGCTCAACCGCTGTGCCACCAGGGGAGGCCCAAGAAATGCAGTTTTAATAAAAATCACAGACAGTTTAAAAGTAAAATGATGTAAAAGATATACCATGATAACCACTTATCAAAAGAAAGCTGGAGAGAATGTATGGGTGTCAGACAAAGTAACTTACAGAAAAAAACAATATTTCCAGGGATAAAACCCATGTCATTTCATAATTCTAAAGGGAACAATTTATCAAGAGGACATAAATATCCTACACAATTTTGTACTGAATACTAGACCTTCAAAATATATGGAATAAAAACTGATCATTCTGCAAAAAGATATAGATGAATCCACATTATAGTCAGAGGTTTTTTTTTAAGATTTATTTATTTTTATACAAGAACTAGGGTACAGGCCAGAGGCACGGGAGGGTGAGAGGATTCACCAGAGACAGAGCGGGAAACAGAACAGGCAGACAACCGAAATATACTGCTGAGGGGAGTAGGGGGTGAGCCAGAAGAGGTCTGCCAAGCCATGTGGGTATCTCCCTGGACGGCCGGGAATTGAACCCATGCTGCAGACAGCTTCACAGTGCTGCGCTCAACCCGCTGTGCCACCGGGAGGCCCTATAGTCAGAGATTTCAATACCAGTCTCTCAGTAATATATAGAACACATGGACAAAAGACTAGTCAGGATATAAAAGACTCAGACAACACTATAAACCAACTTGAGCTGACTGACATTTATGAATCAATCCACTTAATAGTAAAATATACATTTTTTTTTGCAAGTGCACATGGAAGATTTACTAAGATAAATCATTCTCTTATTCATAAAATAAGTCTCAATACATTAAAAAAAGATTCAAGCCATGTAAGTATATTCCTGACTATGGTAGAAGTATATTATAAATCAATAACAGACAGATATTTGGAAAATCTTCAAATAATTGTAAACTAAATAACACATTTGACCAATGAGTCAAAGGAGAAATTAGTTGATTATCTTAATAACGATGGAAAAAGCACTTAACAAAATCTGAAATTTGTTCTGATCGGAAAAAAACCAACTGATAAGAAACTAGTAGAAGATGGTAACTTTCTTAACCTAGTAAGTGGAATCAACCGAAAATGTACAATTAACATCACAATTAATAATATAGACTAAATCTTTTCCCTCCCCTAAGATCAGGGATAAGACAAAGATATTCACTCTCATGACTTCTATTCAACATTGTATTGGAAGTTCTAATCAGGAAAACTAGGAACTATAAATAAATAAATAAGAACATTCATATAGGAAAAGGAAAGGCAAAGTAGTCTTTACTTGCCAGACAATATTACTATCTATGATTGATACGATCATCTAGTAGGTGAATTATTGTAAGCCTACAGTATACAATATCAATATTCCAAAATCAATTTTTTAAAAAGATTTATTTATTTATTTATTTATTTTTTTAATTTTTTTTTTTTATAGAGGCATGTTTATTCATTTATTTATCTGTTTGTTTGTTTGTTTTTGTTTATACATGCACTGGGTACAGTCAGAAGCGCGGGAGGGTGAGAGAATTCACCAGAGCCAGAGCGGGGAGCAGAGCAGGCAGAAGGACCGAAGTACACTGCTGAGGGGAGCAGCGGGCGGCAGGAGAGGTCTGCGCGCCATGCGGGACCCTCCTCCGGTGTCCGGGGAGCAGCCGGGGATCGAACTGGCGCCGCAGAGGCCGCGGGCAGGCTCGCAACCCAGCGCTCAACCGCTGCGCCACCGGGGAGGCCCTATTTATTTATTTATACAAGCACTGTGTACAGTCAGAAGTGCAGGAGGGTGAGAGAATTCACCAGAGTCAGAGCAGGGAGCAGAGCAGGCAGAAGGACCGAGCAGTGGGCGCGGCAGGAGAGGTCTGCGTGCCACGTGGGACCCTTGCTGGTGGCTGGGGAGCAGCCAGGGAGCAGCCGGGGATCGAACCGGCCCTGGAGAGGCTGCGGGCAGCTTCGCAACTCAGCACTCAACCGCTGCGCCACTGGGGAGGCCCCCAAATCAATTTTATTTGTTTTGGGATGAACTTTTTAATATTAATTTCTCAGTCATTTCCATATCTATATAACTCTGGGGGGTATATTTTCATAGCTCATTTGTGCACATACTTTAGTTATCCTCCACAAAACCCCTGCACCTATATCCTATTCCCTTCTTTCCCCTATTCTTTTCTCCGCACTCCTGTCTCATCCCCTCTGGTAACCAGTATATTTTTCACAGAGTCTAAGAATTATTTTTGTTGTGCTTTTCTAGTATACGTTCTTTGTTTCTTTATAATATACAAATAAGTGAAACCATCTGGTATCTGTCTTTCACTTTCTGACTTCATTTAGCACAGTCATCTTAAGATCCACCCATTTTGTCCTGAAAGGCACTAGTTCATCTTTTTAATAGCTGAATAGTATTCCATTGAGTGCCTAATCCACAATTTCTTTATCCTTGTGTTTGTCCTTGGGCACTGTTCTATGAACTTGGTTACTGAACAAGGCTGTTATGGACATGGGAGAGCATATTGGAATTTTCCTATTCTTTGGGTAAATACCTAGCAGGGGTTTTGTTGTATCATATACTAATTCCATTTTTATTTTTTAAAGATATCTTCATACTGTTTTCTATAGAGGCTGCATCAAAAGACATTTCCATTTCCACCAACAGTGGATGAGAAGTGGCTCTATGTCTTCATCAATATCGTTGTTTCCATTCTTTTTAATGGGGGCCATTCTCACAGGAGTTTGTATTTCCCTTGTAAAATAAATGACGCTGAACATTTTTCATGTGCCTGTGGTCATCTGAATGTCTCCTTTGGAGAACTTTCAGTTTAGGTCTTTGGCCAGTTTCTGATGGTTTGTTGGTTTTTTTGTTGTTGTGTTGTATGAGTACTTTATATATTCTGGAAATTAAACCCTTATCAGAGACCTTTCTCTAAAGACAACAACACGCCAACACGTGCATCTAATTCATAGTACTGTAGAGAAACCTTAAGTGCCTGCTCTTTCTTTTTCAATTTATTTTACTGCATTTAGGTTTCTCAACAGCTCTTTATTTTACTACCATTGTTTTATAGTGTTGTTGTTTTCTCAGAAAAAGACAACGTTTTGTCCTAAGATATTTATTTAGGAGAATGAAACTGCTAGAACTCTTTAAATGGTAGTTTCCTTCTACCAAAACTATGGTGAGCAAGGCTATGTGTGGGATGTGTGGGGGTGTGGGGAGAGGAATAAGGGAGAAACACACACGCACACACACACACACACACACACAGATCTGTATTTCCCTACAGAATTCTACCACAATAGGTAGTAACTCCAGACTTATTGGGAGCCTTCAAAGAGTTAATTCTTGTACAGCACTTAGAATAATGTATGATATGAAAAACCAGGCAACTGTGTTCAGAATTAATCACTTTTCTTTTAATTTTTTCTTTTGAAGTAATTATAGATTCATAGCAAGTTGCAAAGATAGTAGAGCACGGTCCCCTGTTCAATTTATCCAGTTTTCCCCAAAGGTAACATCTTAAGTAATACACTATTTCACACAGTACAATATAAAAACCAGGAGAATGATATCTGTACAATTGTATTGTATGTAGTGCCATTTTATCACATGTGTATATTTGTGTAACAATTACAGCTAAAATATAGAACTGTTTCATCACAAGGAACATCACCCTTCTGATCCCAACTCAGTCTGACACCATCCTGGTGGGCAGGAGAGGGAGGGGTGTCTCATGACAGCCTTCTGGGGTGAGAATCTAGGCTCCCATTCTGGCTTTGCTGGCGGGTTGGGGGGGGTGGCAGCATGATAACAGTTTTTCTTTGGGGTTTGGTTGGGGTTGGGTAGTTATTGGCTAAAAGTTTCTTTCTTTTTCTTTTTTAAGCCCCCCACTGGTGTTTCCAGGTTGCCAGGTTCTCCATCACCAAGTCTGAGTTACAGAGAGCAAATAGGAAACACAGTAGACTTACTTTCACGTCGTTCCTTGAGTCATGGGATCCCTGAGGAGTCTGCTTTCTCCACAACTTTCAGAGTCTTCTCTTATGTGCTTTCTCTGTGTCATCATCTATCATATTCATACACATAATTGACCCCCTTAGACAACATGGGGGTTAGGTGCTTTGACCTCCCAGGTAGTTGACTTCCCCCAAAACTTTGACTGCCTCAAAGTGGAAGTGGATCATCATAAAGATCTTCATCCTCATCATCTTTATGTTTAATAAGTTGAGGAAGAAGAGGGGAAGGAAGAGGGGTTGATCTTGCTGTCTCAGAGTTGGTAAAGGCAGCCAGATAGGAGAGGAAAAGAGAGAAACGCACACTTGGTGTGACTTTGCTTTGGTTAATTTTCCTAAGTTCTGAAAAAGTCAATTCTGGATGCCGTTTACCAGTGTCCTTATTGCTTTTATGGGGAGAAGATTTTTGAAGGTTTTACTTCATCCCTGCTGACATAGCTCTTAAAAGGCCACTTGAGGCTGGACATTGATAGCAAAAAAGTTGTCTGAGTGGGAATGGACTTGGAGTTTTCAATGGGTATGTGATTTTGAACGTATTTGGGGAGCAATCACAGGCCAAATTGGGGTCCCTTGCGGCAGGACAGTGGGAATAAAGCAGGATGGATAGTTCTGAGTCAATAATTAAATTGGAATTCAAAGTTTTTGAGGAGAAAAGTGAACAGGTAAAATGAATAATGTAGGATGATTTATCTGGAAGTTTGTCCAGGAGGTGGTCAAGAAGAGAAGCAAGAAAACCAATTTCTTTAGTTAGGAGGGAGGATTGTGTGCATGTGAGAAGTAATGCATAGGTTGGTTGGTGAGACCATTCCGCAGGAAGCTTCTGTGGGATGATCAACGCTTACTGGAGAGGCCTTCCAGGTGCAGTTGGGTATGTTACCACTTTTTGCATCTATTGTCAGTGAGTTCCCTCCCTCCCCCACTGCCACACATAGACCAGAATTTCTTTCAGATAGTCCAGAACTCAGTTTCCGGTGGGGTCTTTTTGGCCTCACCCTATTGTACAACCTGCTCGTCATGAATGACCCTTCCAGCGAAGAAGCTGAATAACTTGAAGCTCATGGCCAGTAAATCTCTAATAGTGCTGCTCCCAAGTCATGAACTGTGACTGGAGTTCAAACAGCCAGGCTACCACAAACACATACTAAAGGTAGAAAATACTACCACAAGACAGGAGGAAAAAGTGTGAGTGAAAGGAAGGACTACGCCTTTGGAGGTCGACGGTGCTTTCAGGGGAGACTGCTCCCTACCTCCAGATGTGAAGAAGTTGCAAGTTTGGACGTGTTCTCCTACTGTTCTCCACCTCCCCTTGTGAGAAACAGAGAGGACCACTTTCCTTTTTAGAATCAGGTAAATAGCAAGCAGTGTTCTGCTTGTCACCAGTTAAGGAACATTTCTGAGAAGGTCGACAGGCACTGGTGAGCCCAGCTTTTCCTCCCAGGCCAACACTTCTGGAGGAACGGGGACAGAAGGGACATTGAGGTGACCAGGCTCACATTTGCAACCATCAGTGGCATGTCCCTGGCCATGGGGGAGCGGGAACTGGGCATGCCAACGCTCTGGTTGGTAACAAACCTGCATAGCGATGCTCCATTCTATGTGTGTACTCAGAAAGACAAGCCTCTTGCCATGATTTAATGACAAATAGAAAAATCTTCCAAAAATATATGCCTCTACTTTCATCTTCACCAGGTAATGAATTAAAGATGACAAAGGAAAATCAAACTTCAGTGACTGGCTTTTTACCTGGACAAGAGTGAAAGCTTTAGTCAGAAAGCCTGTTCCTTCATAGTTTTCTCTTCTGTCACCACTGTCCTGGGATGACCAAAGCATCATTGGAACCTCCAACTCAATAATGCCAGCCACCTGGGCCTGGAGGTCTGGCAGTCCCTTGTCACTCTGCGACCAAACCGAATGCAAGGTTGGGTTTCCTGTGAACCGTCTGACATCTCACAAAGACTGAAGGGAGAGGTCCAATTCAAAATGTGTCACTGTCTCCGTGCCCAGGCGAGGAGGGTCAGTGCTAACTGGAGGGACAGACTTCATGCCAGGGAGGCTTGGGAAATGATATGCTGCCTGCCAGGGAGCAGGCCCTGCTCAGCATTTTCCAGACGCCTGTTGTGCTGGCCTTATTTTCAGCCCAAACATTGTGTGAGGTGCCAAGTTCCCGCAGGAGGTGCTGCATCCCTTCGAGCAGTGTCCCAGCCCTAGTTGCAGAGCAGAGGTGAAGAGGAGCTCTCAGGTAACTTGCTGATTACTGCTGCACTGGGGGATTGCAGAACACCTCAAACCTGAGCCCCTTCCTCACCTCCCCCTCTGGACTCCTGTCATGCCACCACCCCAGCAGAGTTGTCCTGTTCCCCTGCTCTGCCCTGATTTCTGTGTCTTTTAATTCTGTCTAAGAAATTGTCCTCTGCAGAGGCTGCCTGCTTGCCCCTTGCTGCCTGGTGGGCAACTTGTGGCAGGTAGGATTCTGCTAACCTTGCTCTCCTCTAGCCAGGCCTGTGGTTCTGCTCTGCTGTGCCCTGACGACACAGCTGCCTCTAAAGTCAATTTTGTTCTGGAAAAGGCCCACCTTTCCTCTACTGGGGAAGCCAATGCACAGGCTTCCAGCTCAGTCTGTCTCAGTTCAGAGAGGCAGGTGGACAGGTCCTTTATGGCCAGTGGACGATTCCAAAGGTCTTTGTGAGGCAGGGGATCCCCCAGGCTGGGAGGAACCATTTCATCTTGTCTTTCCTGAAGGGATAGGCCAGGGGGCACAAAGGCCTGTGTGTCCCAGCACATCCCATGCCCTGCATGTTATTGCTGCACAGAGGGCTGAGCCTCGGTTCAACGCAGGCACACAGAGCTGTTATCCATAGAGCGATGGCTTCGAGTGCTCCCCGTTGACTGCATGAGGCCTACTTCTGAGCTGAACTAGGAGTGCTACAGACTAGAGACGGCCATGGGACACATGGGTGCCCACCTGCTCCAAGATTGAAGCCTCAGTTGGTATCACTCCTTATAAATAGCCCTCGCCTAATCCAAGTGCTAAATTAAATTAGACTTAAAATAGTCACCCAGTCAACACCTGTTTTACTCCTAATGGTAACTAACAATTCCCACATTACTCATGTGGATGAAGCTATCTTGATCCCTCCAGACAAACACATTGCTAGCTTCTGTTGACACCACAGGCAGCACAAGAGTTGCCCTCTGAGTCCTGTCCAAATTCCTCAACAAAATATAAGTGGGTGTGAGGCAGTGAGGCCTGTGCCCTGGTGGCAGGTGTGTCCCTGCCATCACATGCACGCTGGTGGAGGTGGGGAGAGTGTGCGGCTCGCCCTCCTGGTCTTGGGACCCAGCATAACCTGCGAAGACTCAGACTGTGCGCTCTTCAAGAAAGTTTCTCCTCATCAGGATCAATCATCAGCACCATCCCAGCTCCCAATACCTCCATTTTCATGTCACAATTAGGCCTTCTTGCATTTATGAATTCATCCTTTGATTGTTTGAAATATAGTAAGTTGATCTATAGGTATTACTCTAACAAATCTTAGTCACCATTTATCAGGCACTGAGTTCAATACCTACAGAAATCATCTAATTTAATCCTCATGATCTCCCCTCCCCATGAGGCAGTTCATCCAGGCAGTTCTGTGATAACAATTGCTTTTAAAATGAGAATGTGTCTCAACATAATGGGGAACAATTTGAGCATAATGTGAAGTTTGCATTTGCTTCTGTGTCATTTTGTCCACACACACACACAGGCCCAGCTCGGTGAGCTGCCCAGGAAGACACAAAACACAGATACACGTACCTCAAACACCTGCCGGTTGCAGTTCTCCACATATCAGAAGTCACACCCAGCTGCATCTGGTGTCCTCATTTTCCGTCCAATTTCAGAGAATCCTCTGACAGCTTACAAGCTGTGGCGTGTGGAGCCTGCTTACCCAGCCCACTTCAAGTCTTATTCAAGGTGAAGCACCAGGCTTATTCATAGCAGTTGTTTTTTTTTTTTTTTAACTGTTTAATGCATGTAAAATGGTGTTACCGTTTTTGGGTTATTTTTTTATTTATACAAGAGCTGGGGTATACACCAGAGTCGTGGGAGGATGAGAGGATTCACCACAGACAGAGTAGGGAGCAGAACAGGCAGACGGACCGTAGGTACTGCTGAAGGGAGCAGCGGGCAAGACAGGCGAGGCCTGCCTTGCCATGTGGGATTCTCCCTGGCCGGCTGGGAATAGAACCGGAGCTGTGGAGGCTGCGGAGAGCTTCACAGGCTGGCGCTCAACCTGCTGCGCCACCAGGGAGGCCCGTGTTACCGTTTTTATTAGGTTTCTATATTATTTTGTGTCACTGACAAAAACTCATTTCCCATTAGCTCTTGGTTTTTATCATGCAATTTTGTATCAAGCAGTGATTTTTTTTAGGACTTCCTATATCACATTGTGGCAGAACTGCTTACATTGTCACCTGCATTTTAAAGATGAGGAAACTGAGACTTTCCAGGTGGGCCCAGGCTGGTCAGTGCAGGAGCACAGACTCAGAATCCTGGTTGAGGAGCAAGACTTGGCCCTGCACTGCTGTCCACCCTTCTCACGCAGGCACTGCATGGTTCTCAGCGTGGAGGTAGAATGACCAGGTGGATCTGATCCCTAGGCTCCAAGTCTTCAAAACTCTGGGGTCCCACTCAGCAGAGTGCTCCCCACATGGCTGTCCTCTTCCCAAAAGGCCCACAGGCCCGGCTGCCGTTTCTCTCCTCTGTCTCCTCAGTGTGTGCTGCAAGGCTTGGCAACTGACCAAGCCTCCTAAATGTTTCTGGATCTGGACTGGCTGCACAGAAGGCCTGACTGCGGTGAGCAGAAAGAAGGATCCAAGTTCCTAGGACAGGCATAGAGAAAGGCCTAGGCAGGCCAGCGCCAGCATTTATGCACCTACAGCACGACACAACACCACATGACAGCAGAGCAAACTGCTGACCTCCGAAGCTCCAGGCATACTAGAATCCCACCCTCCACTTGATCAGAAATGAAGGAAGCTGGTGCCAAGCAGTCTGACGAGGACAAGGGGTAAGTTTCCCCAAATTCCTAGTCCCTCCTGGCTTAGTCATCCTTGTACCCACCTAGCTGTTCTTCTCCACCCTCTTTGGGGGGTCTGTCAGAACCCCACCCATGTTTCATATCTGACCCCATACTTCCTAGGCCTCCAGAGGAATCTCACACCCACCTGCAACCTGCAAGATGTTCTGTGTGTTTAGATCAGTACCCTGTGCTTTCCATGCTTCTTTGGTAATTAACCATGTCCACTTTGTGAAGAGGTTAATTCATCATCTGGTGCTTTAGCTTAACCTCTCATTTGCAGATAGATCCCAATTGTGGTCATAGGCCAACGGTAAGTGGGCCATTGGAATCAGACACATGCTCCCACAGAAGCGGTGTTGCAGTGAAAGATGGGACCCCAGATCAGTTCATAAAGGTCTTTTTAACCATAATTTGACCAAATGGGATCATAGCAGAGTTCTGACACAGGAGCTGGCAGGGGCGGGCAGACAGAATTGTTTTTCCCTGACCACAAGCCCAGTTGCCAGAAGAAAAACAAAAACAAAAACAAAACATGATAAGAATTGGATGTACATGCTTCCTTCCCTCCTTCTAGAATATTCTCCTATCTTCTTTCTTTTCCCTCAACTGTCATCCTCCCCAGGCTTTCTGCCTTCCTTGGGGAGCTCCACCAGGTATTTCTTATTCTTCAGGAACTTCCTAGAGGAAGTTTAACTGACTTCTATCACCTCACTGACTGTAGATACTTGTGTTTTAAACTCCTGTTGTAGAGAAAACTCAGTATTTTTTATTTTTGCCTTTTGTTTTTATTTATTTATTTTGAAGTAACATTGCATTATAACATATAAACCAAGTTCACCAGTAAAAGTCCAAGTCTATCCTTCACTATTGACTCCTTTTGCCCAGTTAACCTGTCCTCCTTCCCCCTTCCTTTCTGATAACTACTAATAGGTGGACTTTTTGGAGTTTCAGAGTCTAAATGTTTATTTTTGTTTTATTTAATGTGTAAGTTTGTGCCACATATGAGTGAGATAATACAGTGTTTGTCTTTCTCTGTTGATTTATTTCGCTAGCCAAAATAGCCTGTAAGTCCATTCATATTGTTGTAAATGGCAGAAGGTCACCCTATTTATAGCTTAGTCGTGTTCCATTGAGTATATCTACTACATCTTCTTTATCCAATCCTCTGTTGTCTGGCAGTTAGGTTGTTTCCAGACCTTGGTTACTGTGAATAATTCTGCAGTTAACATAGGGATACATGTATGTCTTTGAATTAGAGAACATTCAGCTATTAGATGAGGGCACACAAACCCCACAGTCTCACCAGCCCTCCCTTTCTAGTGAGAATGACCACTCAGCGACGCCAGTGCCAGGATGGCTGTGCTTGTCCCATGGGCTGAGGAGCTGGTGTTGACACTGGATCCCCAGGACTGACTGACGTGTAATTGGGCCTGATATGGAAAAATGTTGTGAACTGATGCTATTTTTCTCTCTCAGTTTTTAAAGCAGAAACACAGTGAGCTCTGGATGTTTGCAATGGTTTTGATACTACAGAGAAGCCAGAAAAGTCTCCTAGGACCACGAGCAAGTTGAAAGTAGGAGGCAACTAAAAGAAGTTCAGTTGGTTATTTTTGTTGTTGTTGCTGTTTTGAGAGAGATGGGAGGGAGCTGTAAACAGAGAGACTCAGAAGCATGCAGCTTGAGGAAGACAAATCAAGCCACTGGTGCCCAGAGCTGTCTTGATTTTTCACATTTTTTCAGCCTCAGACCCAGTTCACATGTTTTCTTACCATTTTTTGAGCTAGGGTAAGCTTGAGTAACCCTGCACTCAAGAAAAGCTACTGGTTCCGCAACTAAACCCTGGCGTTGACAGATAACAGTTGCAGTAGGAATCCTTCTCAAAGATTACTTTCTTTCCTTTTGCTTCTGCAACAAAGCTAGGCATCATTTTAAAGGCATAACCATGCAAACATTTTAAGATCTAATTTTATCACATCATATTCCCAACAAGAGGGAAAAAAAAAGCCTGCAGGTAAAGCTATTTGCTTTTTTATGTCTGTCAGCTCTAATCAGACAAACCTCCGCATAAGTGATAGAAAAGTATTCAGATGTTGTCATCATTCTTGTGAACCTGAAGAATATTTAACTTGTTGATTAAGTATTTAACATTACAAATGAATGCAAAACTGTCTATCAGCTCTGGCGTGATTATTTTGGAAATGTAAGTTTTTAGGTTGCTGTGATAATGAATGACCTTTGTGGTAGTGAAGACTGCCTTGTTGCATCAGCCTTTTGGAGGAGTTGTTATGCAGGTTCCAAGGAGAAGAAAAGAAAGATGCGTATTCAACTCATCATAAAGTCAATTTAAGATATATTTTTTTTTTCAAGGTAAGCGACTTTTATGACCGTCGAAAACTGTTTTATAAGATATATTTTTAAAGCAACTATTATTGAAATGAGATGACAAAGAACTTCAGGCTGTAGCTGCCCTCTGAAGGGAGTCCAGGAAGTACAACATAATGTTGTTATTGGGGACAGTTGCCAACTATGATGGCATCTCCCTGGCACTGCTCAAATAATCGGAAACCTGTCCCTGAGCAGGCACACAGATTAGGAGACACACAGAGACAAAACAGGTGGGTAATTGAGTGAACTTTCCACTTTAAAGCCAAGTCTTTTGGCGTCATGGCTATTAGGATTTGACTGGTCTCACTGGAAAATTGCTTAAACCTTTGCTACACTGTTTTGGTAGACACTGGTGTAGCATTTCTGGGAGGGCGGGTTAACACCTGCCCAATCATTTCAAATAGATACAGGGCATTTATTACAAATGATTGATCCAAGCAATTATTGGCTCCCTTCCTCTTGTTTTTTTTTTTTTTTTTAATTAAAGTTTCAAAGATTTCCTTTGTCAGAAAAAGACATCTTAGCAATTTCTTTTTTTTGCTTGTTTTATTTTTAATCTTAGTCATTTCTAATAAAGATAACAAGAAAACCAAGAGTGCAAGTTTTAGTCTCTTCTTAAAATTATTTTTGTTATATCTAGTGAAATATACAGAAATTTGCTCTTTTTGATGTTAAGTTCTCTACATTTTGACAAATTCATAGTATTGAAGTTGTCATATAGAAAGAGTTTCATCACCCCCAATTCCTTTTGTAGGCTGTTTTCCCCTCTATGCCCACTCCTGGCAACTACTGATCTATCTACTATCTCCATAGTTTTGCCTTTTCCAGAATTACACAGCATTTTAGTTTATTAATCATTAATTAAATGTATTAAGTTAGTTTGCTAAAGTTTTCACCATTTTAATGTGCAGAGAGAAGAAAAACAAAAATATTTTAGGTTGAAGATCTTAAAGAGGAAGGACAAAGAAGTGAGAACTTGCTGTGCTCATCCACAGAACTATTTTACTCTATCAGAGAATGTACCTTTAGGATGATGAGAACTGATGTCAAGGATTTAGGAACCCAAACAGCCTCTGTATAATGCTCAGAGGAAGAACACCAGTGCTTCGTCTTTGGCTTTTTAACCAGAATTGAGATCTGACCTGGGAAGGGGTAATTAACACAAGTAATTAGCTCCTGTTTGGTTATGAGGGCAGTTGTGGTGTATGCAGTCTCAGGCTTGTGGAAAAAATGTACAAATTAACTCTGTGTTGTGTTCCATAGCAGCCACTTTTATTATGCTTTATCAACCTAGCAGTTGGATCAGCCTTCCATTCAGTTTGCTTTCTCTCATTATGATAATTGCCTTCTGAACAATGGCATGTGTCAGCTTGATCCCCTTACCAGGGGACCATGAATTGTTTGTATGAGTAAAACTGCTGGCAGGAGGGGCAGTTGGCAAGGCTAGTATTAGGGTATAAAGATTGATATTAAGTTTTAAAAATCAAGTTAGATTGCTCTATTAGAGATTCTGAAAGTCTCGCTATATACCAGCCTTTTTAATGGAGGCATCAATACACTTCTATATGATTATCCATTTTTCAGATTATCCATTTTTCATATGATTATCCATTTTTCATATCCCAAGGGCTCCCTCCAAGCTTCTCTGCCCTGGTGTGGTTTCTCCTCCTCAAGCTTTAATAAACTCCATAAAATGGCCACCATCATGGTAGCCAGCTTCTACTAAGAGACAGTAACTCTTACATTTATTTGCCAAAATGCATCCTCCCAGGAAACTTCTCCAGAGCTTCACAACTACCCTATGAACTAGGCTAATGGCAGGAAAGCCAAGTCACTTGAGATCTTCGAGCCTTTTAAAGTGCTTGCTTCCCTGTCCGATTATCTGTGGGTATGTGGGTATGTCCAATCTGTGAGTATGTCCAATTGCTATGTGAAAGGAAGCTTAGGAAAGATGGCTGAGCCTTCCACAGTCTTAACAATAAGGAGTAGCCACACACTCCAGAGAAGACCTCACAACTCGGAGCAGTGTGTGGGGACCCACCAGTACTGCTCTCATACAGCCCTGGCAGGGTCTGAAACTCTCCTTAGTCCTAGTGTAAGTGATTATTTCGTGAAGACTGTGTGTGTGTGTGTGTGTGTGTGTGTGTATGTGTGTGTGTGTGTAGAATGGGAGGGATAGAATGTACAAGAAAGGAGAAAGACAATCTTTTCTGTTCCTTGGTGAAGTTTGCTGAGGAGAAATTCAGAGTTATCACAATAACTTGATGACATAGTTCCTTAAAATGTACACATCCCCACGAAGCCACATCTTTGTAGGAGTGGGGGAAGTAACCCATCAGGAGCTGAAAAACATAGATCCTAGAGTCAGGCAAATGCATGCTCAGTGTAATGACTCAGTGTCATGACTCAGGCAAATGCATGCTCCAGATTTCACTGACTTTCTGTGTGACTTAGAGTGAGTTCCTTTACATGAGTCTCAGTTTCCCCATTTGTTAGATGGGAACCATATTACTGCCCTCCTAGGACTATTGTGATAAATAAGATCATGCAGGTAAAGATAACCAGCTGAAGACTCTTTGACTCCCAAATCCATGCTCTTAGACATTAGGCAGAGCCATATACTTCCGTGTATGCATAGTAGATACACAGCACATGGTACATTATAGGGAGCTCAGGATGTTAGATTATAGTGAGAAAGAATTCCACTTAAGATTTTCATTCAAATCTTAGGATATTAGGATAGAGTCAATAGGTTGAATGTGGACATGCAAGCCTTTTTGAGAAGTGCTAATAAGTATCTAGAGTATAAGATGTCATCTTGGTTTAATTGGGGATTCTACCTACTAGGGCTGATAAGTGGTCTGTTGGAGCATTGTGATTAAGTGGTTTCTACCAAACTTCAGACAGCAAATGGTGAACATATAGTTATCTGGACTAAGTATGAAAGACTGATTATGGAGGAATTATGTGCCCTAGTACCAGCCAGCAATTATCTAGTGGGTTTATTCATGGTTAGTCGAGTGAGAATGACAATCCAGAGAACCATCTTTTATGTGGTTTCATGTTGGTAATATGTTGTTATTAGACACTGTTTAGGTAACTCACCTCCTTTATTACAGTGTAATAAAGCAATATAGCAATAAACAACAACAAATAACATGCACACTTACCCTAACACCAACTACCCCACCAAAGCAACTCTATAAATTCCAGGTTTCAACACTAGTTTATAAGAATTCTGCCAGATGTTTGTCTAAACACCTTGTTTGTTTGAAAAAACAACTTTAAAATATTATCCAGATAATATGTATTCCTTATGGGAAAGTTTAGTTAGATAAGGAAAGGGAAATTGTCACCTATAAACCCTCAGTCTCTTCTTTGCAAAGTAACCATTGTTAACATTCTAGTGTATATCACTTTGGGATCTTTTAAATTAATGTATATACCCCACCCCATGTAGACATATGAATGTTTATTTATAGAAATCCAATCATCTTATACACAAAGTTGTATAACTTGCATTCTTCACATACTATCTCTTGAACATTTTCCAAATTATGAAATATTTGAGGTATTGAGTCTTTCTGTATGGGGAGCTTGCTCCAACACTAAATATTTACAGCATTCCAGCACAGCTCAGCCTTCCCAAAAGGCCTAAGCCCTTGTGTCTACATTTTGTATATGTTGTGAATTTAGGGAGCTTGAATTGACTGTGTGTAGCCTAAATGGTTTTTCAGGCTTTTCTGCCCTCCCACCATTAAGATTGCCCTGCCTGATGGGGCACCTATGTTTGTTACATTGTTGCTAACTGATTTGTTTACTTCTGTGGGCCATGGGAGGAGCATTGAGAGAGTCACCAAGAAAAGAGAAGCAGCAGGAGAGAGGCTGCAGAGAGAGAAGGGGAGAAAGAAGACCAGAGTGAAGACTTGCTGGTGGCTTGGAGGCTTGCCTGCCTCCTGGCCCCCTGGCACCCCTGCCTGCCGTGTACCTGGTTGCTGCTCTATATGTAACAGCTCAACAAAAGCCTGAGAAACCCACTGAGGGCTCCAAGACTCTCCTTTACCTGTCTGCCAGATCCTGGAAAACCTGCTCTGTGCCCATCCTGCGCATACATCGTGGGACTACCACATGCAAGAAATCATCTCTCACAGACACAAAGTAAGAACCAGTATTAGTGTGTCTTCTTTGGAATAGCAAATGCTGTTTGACATCTGAGCCATCCGGGGCCCTTTGCTGTGTGTGCACATTTGCAGTCCAGACCTGAGAAGAGAATGGGCTACAGAACTGTGAAGCTGGGACATGCTATCTTGTCACTTCTTTGACTACAGAAGCAACCCACCACCACCTTCTTCCTCTGTATATCTAGTACCTGAAACCTGCAGGGTATTTTCATTTGGGGGCTTGCAGCAGCCAGCTCTCCAGCCTGTGGCTACAATGTGTAAGGTCATTTCCCCAGGTCTTCTGTTTCAAGAGCTGTCAGGCAAATTCACATCAGTCTTGCTGTCTTGATTCTGATGGACCCCCTTGAGGATTCAGAGAATGAAATTTGTCATTTCAAAATGTTATTAACATAATTAACTATAATGTATTAACCAGCAAAAGTCAGAGATAATAAATAAGGATGGACTATTTCTGAGAAGTTGGGTATTTGTCTGGGTCCTGGTGTAGGTTCCTCCAAACTCCTAGGTGGGTGGGCAGACTACTGCTTCTCCGTCTGTTGCTCACCCCACATTGGGGCATTCCTGTTCTCGGGTCATCTCATTATGGGGTAAGAACTCTTCCTGGAAATTGGCCCTCACTAGAACCAGCAGAAATCTAGGGAGAGAAATATATTTGGGAGGCTTCCTTGTAGAGGTAGGTGGCATCTATGTACAGTTCCTTTGGCCATAGTCAATCTTGACATTTTCCCTTTCTTCCCATCTCCACCACCAAATTATAGCTCTAAAACATATTTATATTCATCTGTTTCTATTACTGTTATTTCCTTATTGTACATAGCCATTGTCTATTATGTAGACCAACCTCTTAACTCACCTCTTTGCTCCCATGTCACATTTCTCCAACCCTTCCCACCAGCAATATTTTCACATTATTTCTCTGTTCCAACATGCCAACTGTGAATTATTGCACTTAGGAAAAAAAAATCCAGAATCTAAACTCTGTCCTAGTCAAATATGATTAAGATGCTTACTTCCTTTTCTAATCCTATTTTCCTTTTCTGACAATCCCAACCACACTGTCAATCTTTGTGTTCCATGAGCCTCCAAGGACCAGGCTCCCTTACAGCCTCTCCCATGGTCTTAATGGAACATTATTTCCTCACTGTTTGCTTATATCCTTCAGGTCACAGCTTAGATCACTCTTAAGAAAGATCTTCCCTGAATTTTATAAATTGAGACTATGTATTATGTTCTATCATAGCACCTCTATTTTTCTATATCGTATTTATTGCAAATTTTATTATATATCACTTGTGTGATTATTTGTCTATCCCACTAGACAATCAGCTTCTCAAGAGCAGGGACTCTGCCTTATTCAGCACTGTTTCTCCAGGAATATGGTGTGTACTCAACAAAAAGGCATTGAATGAAAGAATGAATAAGTAAATTTAACTAGATTTTAACATCCCAAAGGACAGTGCTTTTTCATTCTTTTTACTTTCAACAAGAGTTTGATCAATATTTGCTGACCTCAATATTGTTTTGGGAAAAAACAAGAATCACAATAACAACACAGAAGAGAATAACAGCATTGTAAATATCTGTGATAGAATTAAAGTTATGTATGTTAATACAATTAGTCTTGGCAAATAAGAGACAGGATCCCTGAATTGTGAAATAACAATGCACTTTAGTAACACAAATTTTTATATTTTGAAATTGCAGATGAATCAGACACACGCGCATCTGGATATTTGGCACTGTGTAGACAAAAACATCTGGATTATTGGCTAACTATTTCAACTTAACTAATGTTTGGTGCTGTGTAAACAATCACGTATTACTCTGAAATTATATTTCTTCGGCTTTGGCTGTATGAACAAAGATTTCTAATTCCAGAAAATGATGTACTAAAAACTTAAAATCCTTCTTACCACAAACACAGAAATTCTGGGTACGTGCAGTAAAAATTATGCAGTTGAAATTATAAGAGTTGGAAACAAGGAGAAGACTGAAAATCAGACAAAAAAGAATGAAAATCTGATGTAGGGTGTTTACTTGTGGTCCCAGCATATGTGGGGACTTGGATTTTAACACCCACTTGAAGACAGGAGACATGGTCTGTCTTGGAATCCTGAGAAGTATAAATTAGAACTTTTGAAGAACTGAAATCTCAATGGAGAGGGAAATTAGATAAATTAGAGGGAATTAGATGAATTCTGTCTCTTGTCAAAGGAAGAAGACAAGGAAACTGTTTCAGCTTGAGTTTAGTGTGAGACAGTTTCCCTGGAGAAATTAAGCCTTGGGCTTGCCCTAGGGTTTTGGGTCCAAAACATGTCTCTAATCCATTCAAAAAACATTCAAATATCAGCATGGTTCAGGATATTCCTAGCAGAGAATAAACATAATGATCCGTCCCAAAGTGGATAGTCCTGGAATGCCTGTGATACTGACTCACCCTGAAGTGACACTCCAACAACACAGATCTCTGTGTATTTTCTCAGAAAATAAGACCCATTAAAGATGAGGTCATAATTTTTAAAAAATTTGAAAACACACAATGAAATAATTCACTGTGAGTAAGAGTCAGTAGACACAATAAACAGTAAAATACAAATCTTATAAACTTGAGCTTATAGAAGCATGATGGCAGGGAGAGTATGATAATGCTGAAAAACATAAGAGAAGGAATCAAGTTCTGTAGCAAAAATATGAACACTATAATAAAAAAGAAGGGTTTGGGAATCAACAAATAGACCTAGAAATTAAAAATATATTCATTGAATGAAAAAGTCAATGGGTGAATTATATAACATATTAGCACACTTGAGGAGAGAATTATTTAAAGATCAGAGGATATTATGTAAAATATACAGCAGAGAAACAAAAGATGGAAAATATGGAAGCGAGTTTAGGATAATGAAAAAGTCCAACAATTTCTAATTAAGAGCTCCAGAAGGGATTAGGAGAAATATTGGGGAGAAAATGGATGATAATTCTGAACTGATTAAAGACATGAACCCTCAAATGGAAGAGTCCCAAGGACTCCCAAACTGGGTAAATATTTTTACAAAACTACACCCAGGGCCTCCCTGGCGGCGCAAGGGGTTAAACACAGCACTGTGAAGCTATTGCAGCCTCTGCAACACGAGTTCGATCCCTGGCTGGTCTGGGAGCTACCCACATGGCGCAGCAGACCTCTCCTGTCTCGACTGCTGCTACCCTCAGCAGTGTATTTCAGTCAGTCTGCCTGTTCTTTTTTTTTTTTTTAATAGAGGCATGTTTTTATTTATTTATTTATTTTGTTTTGTTTGTTTGTTTATACATGCACTGGGTACAGTCAGAAGCGCGGGAGGGTGAGAGAATTCACCAGAGCCAGAGCGGGGAGCAGAGCAGGCAGAAGGACCGAAGTACACTGCTGAGGGGAGCAGCGGGCGGCAGGAGAGGTCTGCGCGCCATGTGGGACCCTCCTCCGGTGGCCGGGGAGCAGCCGGGGATGGAATTGGCGCTGCAGAGGCTGCGGGCAGCTTCGCAACCCAGCGCTCAACCACTGCGCCACCGGGGAGGCCCAGTCTGCCTGTTCTGTTCCCCATTCTGTCTCTGGCAAACCCTCTCACCCCACCGTACTCTGGTCTGTCCTGTACCCCAGTTCTTGTATGAATAAATAAATAAATATTAAAAAACTACACCTAGATACTTCCTCGTAAAACTATTTAAACACTAAATGAAAAGAGAAAATACACAAAGCAAAGAGGAATAAGGGATCCCATAAAAAACTACAGAGATTAGAAAGACAGCAGATTTCTTAATACTGACAATAGAGATTAGGAGATGATATAATAATATCTTCTTAGAATTATAATATCAAGCAAGAGTAAAGGAAACAAATGATGGCAGGTTTAGTTAGCAAATAACTTAGGGAATTTTTTGTTCACTGACTTTCACTAAAAGAATTATCAAAAATTGAACTCAGATGAAGTAGGATATAATGACCAACATTGAGAAAATAAGTCAGAAAATATGTGAGCAGATTTAGACAAGCATTGATGGTAGAAGATAACACCGATAATAATGACTCACTTGAGGATTATAACAAGAAAATGAAGTGAAATGGTAGATCACAGTAATAGGTAAAGAAGGATAAAGATGTAAAAGTTAAGGCATTTTAAGATTCTTGTGTTATTTCACTGGCGGTTAGATCTATCAATAAGTTTAGGCCATGTTAAATCAATATGACTATTAAAATTTAAGAATAGGGCCTACTAAACATAGAGCTTCCATATGATCCAGCAATTCCACTCCTAGGTATTTACCCAGAGGACACAGAAACATCAGTGCCAAAGAACACCTGCACCCCTATGTTTATAGCAGCACTGTTTACAATAGCTAAGCTTTGGAAACAACCCAAATGCCCAAAAATAGATGACTGGATCAAGATGTGGTACATATACACCATGGAATATTACTCAGCAATCAAAAAAGATACACATGCAATTTGCAGCAACATGGATGGTGCTGGAAGGGATCATGCTCAGCGAAATAAGCCAAAAAAAAAAAGAAAGATACCGAATGGTCTCACTCATAGCAGGAATCTAGAAAACCTAAATAAGGGACAAAGAAAAAGAATAACTATAAGAAAGAAAATATCAAAAATATCAAAATCAACAAACAACTATGAACCAGAGACACTCTATGGGGGGTGGGGGGCAGGGAAAGGAGGGATTGGGGTCAAAATAAGGGGGTTGTAATTGTATGGGGAATATAAAATAAAATTTAAATAAAAAGTAAAAAAAAATGAGAACTGCAGCTGTCATGACAACTGGAATACTCAATGAATACAAAATCTGGTAGTGGGACACTAGCTATAGGGAACACTAACTTGTTATGTGAAAATAAAGGTGTGAAAGAAATACAGCCTAGAAAATGTGAAGTTTGGACAAGGGAAAAATAAAAAAGAATAGGGCTTCCCTGATGGCACAAGGGGTTAAGCACCGCACTATGAAGCAATCTGCAACCTCTGCAGCACAAGTTCGATCCCCTGCTGGCCAGGGAGCAACCCACATGGCAGAGCAGACCTCTCCTGTCTTGCCAGCTGCTCCCCTCAGCAGTGTGTTTCAGTCAGTCGGCCTGTTCTGTGCCCTGCTCTGTCTCTGGTGAATCCCTGCATCTCTGGTCTGTACCCCGGCTCTTGTATGCACAAATAAATAAATCTTAAAAAAAATATAAAATAAAGAGTAAATGCCAAAATAGTAAAATTTTAATGTATAACTACTTAATCAATATTGGGAAGGACAGGAGATAATTAAGGTCCAATCAATCCAAAAGAAGGCAGTCAAAGAGAAAAAGAAACAAAGAAATCATGGTAAATAGAATATGGTAAATAAAAACAGTAAAATTAAAACAGTGTCAAGGGACAGTGCCAACGTGAGTTCTGTGGGTTCTCACTCATGTGCTAATAATTGAAAGACCACTCAGGTTCAAGGAAAACAACAGGGTTTATTTAACAATCAGGAGTTTGGGGAAAAACAGTTTCTAAGGTCACAAGTGGCTGTCTCACCCTAGATAGTGTCTGCAGTGTCCAGTAGACCCCAAAAAACACTGATCATGCAAGATGGTGCTACTCCATCAAGGAGGGCCTGGAGCTGGTAGCACCCCAGAAAGTGTGCACCAGACGCCAACTCATGGTGACAAACAGGATCTCACGAGAGGAGCCTCAGCAGTCCACAGCAACAATCCTAAGCCCAGGCTGGACAGCAGTGGAGGCAACAGCACCTGGAGGTGGTGCCAATGATCAGAAGCACTGGGAGGCTCTCAAAGGTGGCTGAACACAGAGTGCAACACAACTATTCATTGTGAGCTATTGGCATGAGTCAGTAGCAATCAGCTCTTTTTTGAGACACTGGCCAGGCTAACTGATGAAAGTAAGCTTGAGCCTCACTGGTGCATTGAGCTAGAACCTGATCCGTTCATTTATGATCCAGGCACCAAATACAAAAAGGAAAAGCCTGGTGTCTGCATAGACTGGACCCACCGTGAGGCCAGTGCAGATTCGTGGACCAGTGCACTCCAAGAAGGCACTCTGGAGCCACCTCCGTAGGGCCAGAGCTACATGGCACCCTCCACTGCCCCTCCAGCAGGGCACAAGGCAAAAGGAGGGGGAGTCGGTCGCAGACTGGGACTTAGGTCTGCGCTGCTACAGGGTGGCCTCCACTGGGAATTGCCATGCTGGCCTGGCACTCCAGGGCCTCTGTTGCCTGTGACTTCAGGGAACTGCAGCGCTTGCTGCCCCAGTAGAGCCCTATACTCTTCCATGTGGCCCCAGGCCAGGAGTGATGGGGCTTGGGGTTTGCCTCTGCTGCTGGAGCTTACTGGGGCTTTAGGCCTAGGGGCAGAGAGGTTGGAAACCACTGCAGCCTGTTGCTGCAGCCTGTTGCTGCTGCCTGAGCTCCAGTGGGGCTACTCGCCCTGGGGATAGCGGGTGGTGTCCCCACGACTTCAGCTGTTCTTAGAATAGCCTGGGCTGGCAGACCTTCAGGCTATTCGCTCTGGGGACTGTGGAGCCAACAAAGCTGGCAGCCTTCCTGCTTGGGGGTTGGGGCGGGGGTCTGGTAGCTGGTTTGGCCCAGGGCTTGTGCCCTGGGGATACAGTTTCAAAATCATGGTAAATAAAACCACACAGTGAAAATAAATCCAAAGAGATCACTAATCATAATGCATTTAAATGGATTAAATTATCAGGTCATTTTTCATTTTTTATTAATTTAAGACCTTTGTTTCTTTTAAGTCGACTCTACTGAGGCATGAACTACATACAGAAATTAACCAATTTTTAAGTAAACAACTTGATAAATTTCAAGTGTTTACAATGTATAAACTATAAATTTACAGTGGTGTAAACTCTAAAATAACAAAGAAAATAGGATCATCACCTCTAAAATTTCCATTATGCCCCTTTTTCAATCATCAGTTTCCTTCTATCCTGTCTAAGCCTGAGAACTCTGATCTATCTACAGGAACTGCAGTAACTATAGAAATCCATGTTCATGAAATCATACAGCAGATCTCTCTTTCTCTGCCTCATCTATGTTTTCTTTCATTTAGTATAATGTTTTCTAAGATTCACTTGTGTCATTGTATGTATCAGTGGTTCATTTTTTAAAAGTTTTATATACATGTGTTATTTTTTAATGACGCACATGCTTAATTTAAAATAAACTGTAAAACTATGCTCCAAAATGGTTGTATATTCTGAATTTCCACCTGTGATATTTGAGGGTCTTAATTGTTCAGCATCCTTGCTAATAATTGGTATATTCTCATGACAAATTACTACGTATTTAGTGGTTTAAATAACACAAATTTATTGGATCAGAAATCTCACTGGACTAGTAATTAAGGTGTTGGCAGGACTGCATTCATTTCTGGAGGGTCTAGGGAAGGATCCATTTGTTTTCACATTCACAGCTCATTTTCTTGCTGGCTATAAATTAACGGGCATTCCCAGCATGGCTTCTGACCTTCCTTCATCTTCAAAGCTGTCTGGTGGGTCACGTGTTTGTCAAATCACATCTCTCTGAATTTCTCTTATCATTACATCTCTCTCTGACAACAGGGAAAGGTTTTCTACTTTTGAAGACTCATATAATTAGACTGGGCCCACCTAGAAAATCCAGGATAATCTTCCTATTTTAGCATCTGTACCATTTTGGGTGCGAGGGGCTGTGTACAATGTACTATATTGATGGTACAAAGCCCCTCCCTTGTCTCCAGGGGGTCTTGGATGAAACTGCGACAGGTCAGGAGATCCTCAGTGTGGATGAGTGGAGAAAGGACTCCCCAGCAGCTGAGGGCACTTCTCTTCCTCTTGTGCTCTTGAGGCTCGTGGTCTGGGGGCTGCTACTTCTTGGCGGCTACGTGGACCAGGCAGTCCACCAACCTGTTGCTGTAGCCAAATTTATTGTCATACCAGGAAATGAGCTTAACAAAGCGGTCATTGAGGTCAATGTCAGCCCCAGCATAGAAGGCAGAGGAGTGGGTGGCACTGTTAAAATCGCAGGACACAACTTAGTCCTCATTGTAGCCTGGAATCCCCTTGAGGGGGCTCTGTGAATCTGCTTCATCACTTTCTTCATGTCATCATATTTGTCAGCTTTCTCCAGATAGCAGGTCAGATCCATAGCTGACACATTGGGGGTGGGGACAAGGAAGGCCATGTCAATCAGCTTCTCGTTCAGCTCAAGCATGACCTCGCCCCCAGCCTTGGTGGTGCCAGTAGAAGTGGGGTCGATGTTCTGACCAGTGGATGCCACAACATAGTCTGCACCAGCATCACCACATTTGGTGTTGGTGCCATCTGTTAAGCCCAAGTGGTCCAATTCTTCATTTAAGGATATTTTTAACTTGTTCATTTTCTTTTTTAAGATTTATTTATTTATGCATACAAGAACTGGGGTACAGGCCAGAAGTGTGAGGGGGTGAGAGAAGTCACCAGAGACAGAGCGGGGAACAGAACCGGCAGACTGACTGAAATACACTGCTGAGGGGAGCAGTGGGCGAGACAGGAGAGGTCTGCCACACCATGTGGGACCCTCGCAGCAACATGGATGGAAGTAGAAGGAATTATGCTCAGTGAAATAAGTCAGAAGGAAAAGGAAAAATATCAGAGGAATATAGGGGAACCCAATAAGACATCAGTGTAAAAAAATAATAATACAAAACACAACAAAACAAAAACAGACAATTCTAAATTAGAGACATCCTGCAAGGGAGGAGGAGGGAGAGGGATGAGAGGGAGGGAGGGAGGAGCACAGGGGGCTGTGGTGATGGTGCACGGGTGTCTTGGTTAAAGAAATTCTATGGTGACTACGGGGTGGGGGGGGTGGGAGGAAGCAAATATTGTTTACAAATGAACAATGACATAAAAATAAATAAATAAAAAATATTCTTAGCACTTACCACTGCCATAATATTTTTCATATATACTCTATTTCATATATAGCATATATATTTTATTTACTTGTCATTGTTATTGTCTGTCCCATGAGAATAGGGTTTTGTTTTGTTTTGGTTTTGTTTGTTTTTTTAGCCCTACCAACCCCTAACACAGTGCCTGCTTTATTGTAGGCAACCTCTAAACTGAAATGAGTGCAAAACTAATAAATGAGTGCAATCTCAAAAATACCATAGTGAATGAAATAAGTAAGCTGCAAAAAGGTATGTATGCTCTATGTATGTCTTAAGGCACATAGTTTATTGTTATATAATGGGTCTGTAGTTTAAAAAAACATCCATGTTAACTTCAAGATGATAGCAGTCTCTGGGGAAGTTGTGGGGGAAGTTTTGGGGTGAGATTTTAGTCATATCTATAACATTTTATTTCTTAGAGATTGATCAAACTCATGTAAATTTGGCAAAACACTAACATTTATTATCATGCATATTTGAAATATTTTGTTTTTTAAAAAGTTGCGGATAACAGAAAACAAAGGTTGCCAGTTTATTTCCTTCTATTCAAAGCTGTTCTTCCAGTTCTGAGGCCAAAGCCTCTTGGGGTATATGGGGATTGTTCACATTAACCCCACTCTCCCTAAGGTCAATGATGCCGCCCTAGGCAGTCACACACAGGTGTTTCTGGTTCTACTTATGTTGGGAGATCTAATTCTGCTGTGTTTTTATTTAATCAGGGCTCTCTATTTTCCAGGGAGGAGAGGGTATCAGCTATTAGAAATGAGCCCTTCCCCAAGGTCAGCCACAACATCATGTCCAGTAACCAGCGTTGGGAAGCAGACACAGGCATCTTGTTGATCAGATGGTGGGTGTAAGCCAGGCAAACAAACCCTATGACTGGAGCAGACATAGACATTTATTAACGCAGATAAGTTTTTATTGAGTTAAGAGGGAGCACTTAGAAGGAAGACTCTAGAGAGTAAAAGAATTAAGTCATTTTGAAACATTTTTCTCCTGTCAAGTGAGCAAATGAAACAATAGTGTGGCCATCTGATTCTGATTCACCCAAGCTGTGCAGAATCAGACTCCTCAAGTGAAGCAGAGTGTTTACGGGCAGTTCCCAAGAAGAGCCTCTATTAATAGGCAGAAACCACCTCCATACTGGACATTTTTATGTTTAGAATATCCAGAGAATACACAACTCTGATAACAAAGGAAGGCGGTATGAAAGATACCACCATCTTTTTTTATTAAAAATACTATTAACAATGTGTCAATGTACTTTCTTCCTTGATAAGTGACTTTTACCAAGGGTATACTACTTTATGCAAAATATGTACCTTTTTCAACACAAAAATGCAGTTGTTATGCTGTGATGTTTGGGGGAGGTTAAAGAATGCTAGTCTTGGGACAAGGACTTTGTTTATCTATTCTTCCTGCCCCTTTTGCTTTTCTTTCTTTTATACAAGATGCGCAGGCGGGTGAGAGAATTCACCAAAGACACAGCGGGGAACAGAACAGGCAGACTGACGAAATACACTGCTGAGGGGAGCAGCGGGTGAGACAGGAGAGGTCTGCCTCGCCATGTGGGATTCTTGCCGGCCAGCTGGGATCAAACCAGCGCTGCAGAGGCTGCAGTCAGCTTCACAGCAATGTGCTCAACTGCTTGCACCACCAGGGAGGCCCCACCCTTTTGTTTTTCTTTTCACCTAAAAGTAGAATGCAGTTGCCTCTACTTTCAACAACTTCACCTCCTCCAGCTTCTATTCCTTGCCTCCTCTTTCTTTTTCTTTCCTCTCACTTTCTCCTTCCTTAGCCCCAACACACATATTTGAGACTTTCCTAGATAACTACAGCTCACATTCTGAACATGTAATTATGTGAGGGATTTTCAAACACTTACTGAACTAAAGATATATATATATATATATATATATATATATATATATATATATATATATATACTGTACAGGCTGCTGTTTCAATTATCATACAGTTCACCCTTGAACAACATGGGTTTGAATTGGTTGGCTCCTCTTACATGTAGATTTCTTGTAAACAATGTAAGCTTTTGGTATTGGTAACAACAGCACAGTACTGTAAAATGTGTTTTCTTTATGATTTTCTTAACAGTTTCTTTTCTCTAGTTTACTTTATTAAAAGTATATAATAGATATAACATGCAAAATGTGTTAATTGACTATGTGATAATGACTGTTATTATTAACACTTCCTGACAAAAGCAGGCTATTAGTAGTTAAATTTTGAGGGAAGTCAAGTTACATGTGGATTTTCAACTGCACAGCAGGGCAGAGGGATATCGGTATCCCAACCCCATGTTGGTTATGTATCAACTGTATTTCTCTTTTCCAGGATTTATAGTTGGTCTTTTTCCTAGTTTTGTTTCATAAAGCTTGTTTATATTTTTGGCTAGCCATCATTTATATCTTCAGGAGCTTAAACATGCTCATTTTCAATTCATTTTGAGATTGCTCTATTACGCGGATTCACGGAGACTGGATTTCTCTGTTGATTATTGAGTTTGTGGGAGCACTTTCTTAGGGCTACATTTTCCCAAGTACCTCAGAATGTTACTTTATATGGCTACCTGTATTGGGACTTGTTTATGATTTCTCTCTCATTTCACCCACATGAAGACTTTTTCAGAAGCTCCCTCAGCGGTGAGGATGTTATGATACGTACCAGGTCTCCCTTCTCTTCTTCACTCCCCCAGGAGCTGGTATCCTGCTTCCTACCAGGAAAGGGAAGCTTTCCAACCCATCTCTCTTCATGCTTGAGCTCCTGCATTCTCTGCCTGGAGTCTCTCATACTTGTGACATTAGCATTCATCCCTGTGTGTTTTTCCAGTTTCTAGTCCTTGGACGTATTTACTAATTGTGGCCCTTCCCTTTTGATCTAAAGAAAAATTCATCTGTAATGGCTATGCTTGAAGAGCAAAGGGAGTTAAATGTAAAATCAGATTACTTTGATCTGAAGCCTAAAAGCTGCTGTTAAGGTTGTTTATTCTTTGAATAGGAATGAATGCTTTGTTTAACTATTTTTCCTGCCCCTTTTGTTTTTCTTTTCACCTAAAAGTAGAATGCAGAACATTCCCCACTCCCTGTGGGAAGTCTTGAATTCTGAGGGTATTGGCAAGATGGTTTGGATTTTTTTTTCAGAGTGTTATGGCAGCACATTCAGCTCTTATGGGTGGAGTCTGGGCCATTCCTGTAGTAAGATGAATAAAAATTGGAGGAAGGGAGGGTAGGATACCATGCCTTATCTTTAGCATTTGTAAGAACCATATAAATCCCTAAAACAGGAAGAGTGTAGTAAAACCATATGTTGATAGGAAATTCCATGGCTCTTTCCTCTGCAGTATGTTCTGGTACTCTTCCAAGAGGTAAATAGCCAGAAAGAAAGTGGCCTAGGGGCCAGAGAGAAGACAGCAGGGTCCACTGTAGTCTTTACCAGGCCACCAGGCCCAGCCAATTCTCCTGGGTGCTTGTCCTGGGCTCCTGGGGATACAGAGTGAGGATACGAATCAGGATGGATTGGTGGCCTATTGCAGGCCTGAACACCTGCATCATTGTGCCTGAGAAGTTGGGGGAATTGTCTTCCTACTAGGCTGCTCTCGACATTCCACAAAAAAATAGAGAACATATCACAGTCTATCCATCCAGTGGAGTAAGCAGTGCGCTACAAAGATCCAGAGCTCAGATCTAGGAATCAAAAAAACTGAGTTAACATCCAGCCATACCACTTCCTCTCCTTGTGACAGACAGTCTTCTTCCATTTCATCCTCCTTAGCTAGTGGTGAAATGGAGTTAAGTGTCTGTCTCAGTGAAGGCTTGTGTGAAGACTAGATGTAGGAATGCATAGTAAGTACTTAGAACAAAGTAACCACTAAATATACTGCATCACTCTTATTTGCATTATTTTACCATCTGAGATTGCAAAGGCCAATGGACTTCCACTAGCGGGCAAAGTAGAAAGTCAACATTTTTGGTCCTGGTCCAAGTTCTAAGAGGAAAAAACCATCTCTTCCCTAGTCCCCATCTCAACCCCAACTGGGACACTCAAATTAATCTCCTAGTTCAATTGCAAGTCTCTGTGTCTCTTAAGGTTTTTTAGGTCTTGATTTCTACTCCTATCTGAATTTTTTTTTTTTCCCCACAAAGTCTACTAAAGAATTCACCTCTCCAGGAACTTAAATGTCTGGTTGTAGGCAGTGGTGAAGGCCCTGAATAAACCCAACTTTTATACACAACCCACTGGACAAAAAAACGACAAAAAACCCCCAAAAACTACACCCAAAGAAAGTACTAGTGATCACTAGCACCTGTTGGACCTGTGCTGCAGGGGTTACCTGCCCCTCTTCCCCTACTTTTGAGCACTAATTGGAAAAGAGGAAATTGCTTCTCTCCTCACAAATTACAGTGAGCTATGTGCCACTGTTTTCAATATGAACCATGTTTGTTGAGGATGATTGCAAATTTCCCTCTCATGTGACCCCTGCTGCAGTGTGGGCATATTTGTGCATATTTTCAAACAAATTTTATCTATCCTTTTTGTGCTCCAGGAATATAAATGATTTTTCTTTAAAATATGACTAGTCTTAGTTTCATATTCCCCATTAACTAATTATTGCTTCTTTCAATTGATTGGCTTGCTTTTCCTTCCTTGAATCAACAAGCCACATTCTCTAGCCAAACAAAATATTTTATTTTATTTTTTTAAAGTTTTATTTATTTATTTATACAAGCAGGGGTACAGTCAGAAGCGCGGGAGGGTGAGAGAATTCACCAGAGCCAGAGCGGGGAGCAGAGCAGGCAGAAGGACCGAAGTACACTGCTGAGGGGAGCAGCAGGCGGCAGGAGAGGTCTGCGCGCCATGTGGGACCCTCGCGGGTGGCCGGGGATTGAACAGGTGCTGCAGAGGCAGTGGGCAGCTTCACAGTCCAGCGCTCAACTGCTGCGTCACTGGGGAGGCCCAAACATAATATTTTAGAATCAATTTTTCTGTAACTTGCTTGAATTCTCTAATGTTTTCCTAATTATACTACAAGGAGACCCTAAGGTTCCAAGGACCAGAGTAACCGGGAGACAGTAGAGTTGGGGAGTGGGGAGAGGAAGGGTTTTGGGGAGTGGCCAGAGGGATGTGTTTACCCTATCTTGCTTTAAGCCAATCAACCAAAATATTAGATAAAGTATTAGAGCTCTGTGTAAGATTTTATTTAAGGAAGAATCCTACTAATCTAAAGCAGTGATTGCTGTGCATTTCATGTGTGCCCACACCTTGTGGATTGCTAATGTGTAAGTGATTAAAATGATGTCATTGTTTTTGTCAACCAGAACTCATACTGTTATAGAGCAACCCCGATATTAAACGGGTTCCTGGCTGTGGGTCCTCACCCGCGCGCTTTAAAGGGACTTATGAATACTCTACTACAGACACACACAAAAGGGTTAATAAAAGGTTTATTTACAAGAGGAAAGGAAATAAGGAAAATGTACAACTCAGGGGAAAAATAGGGAAATAAAGTCTTTAATGCGTCCTACCCGATCCGACGACCTGGAAACCCAAAGTCACTCCCAGAGCTGGCCGGAGGCTCCGCGCTGGCCGAGCGCCCCACAATGGAGAGCCCCCCAAAGCCCACGTGTCTGCCTTTTGTATCCACCTGGCTGCTTAACCCCACCCTCAGGTCCCAGCCACCTTCCCTTTGGTGGTGATGGGATTTGGAGTTCCCAGTGTCTTTGGCTTTGACCTGGGGTGGGGGTGGAGTCCACAAAGCCTGTATGGAATTAGCTTTGGGACCGCCTTTTCCCCCTAACAATACCTGCTGTAAGTTATTCTCCTTTGAAGTTATCACATAAAATTACTATAGTATATCCCTATGATATTGCCATTCCTTAAAACATTTTTGCCATTTTTAAAGAATTGATTCTAGGGTTAATTGTATATTTTTAAAACTTTTTTTTACTGGAAATAAAAATCTTACATATTATGTGGAGATAAAAAATACTTATTCTATTGTCCTAATGAACAAAGGAAATGCATGTAAATTTTATTTTGAAAACGTAAAACACTAAACACATTTTATGCTTTAAAAAAATTCTTTGAAGGTGGGTTTAAATTTTAAATGGTCCAAAATCATTCTGAATTAAACTATCAAACAATGGAGATCAAACTATGTCCTATATAGTAAGGGGTCTAAAAGCAGGAGTAACTGTGATACAATAGGGTTGACTTGTTGGTTGTTTAACCTCGACTGTACAGGCAATTTCAGAGGGCAGCATTCAAGATTAGAATAACATTTCTGGAAAATCTCTTTGAAAGCTAACATTGGTGGAAATACTCTGCTTGTTAATGTTGTAGTCCCACCACTGGGTGTGTAGATTTGGAAAGTGTGATTCCCATAAAGAAATTTAATGTCTCTAATCACTGTTCCCAGAGCTTGGCACTGTGGCTAACAGGAAGCAAGTAAGGAATGGATGTCAGTTGAAAATAAAGCTTTCTCGGGGATAGAAACATGGATTCCTAAAAGATTTGTTTTATGAATAACAAACTACTAGATTTGAAATTTGAATTTTTCTCATATTCTCATATCTTTATTCTTATGGGATTTCAGATGACCCAGAAAAGCTAAGTGAGTCACCCAGGGTTGCACAGCAAGCACATGGCAGGCTTAGAATTAAACCCGGGACTACTGACTTCCAGCTCAGCGCTTTCTCAACCTACTTTGTTGCTCAGAAACCAGGCCAGCTTTGCTGATATGTATGTGACCTGGGCATTAATATCCCAGGGTTTTCCCTGCCCCTACCCTTGGGTTAATGATCTTCTGTTGTTTTGAAATTCTTAATTTTTTTTTTAATAGTGGCATGTTATATTTATTTATTTGTTTGTTTGTTTGGTTTTTTGTTTATACATGCACTGGGTACAGTCAGAAGCGCAGGCGGGTGAGAGAATTCACCAGAGCCAGAGCGGGGAGCAGAGCAGGCAGAAGGACCAAAGTACACTGCTGAGGGGAGCAGCGGGCGGCAGGAGAGGTCTGCGTGCCATGTGGGACCCTCCTCCGGTGGCCGGGGAGCAGCCGGGGATGGAACTGGCGCTGCAGAGACTGCGGGCAGCTTCGCAACCCAGCGCTCAACCGCTGCGCCACCGGGGAGGCCTGAAATTCTTAATAATTTTTGAATAAGGAGGTTCTACATTTTAACTATGTACTGGACCCCACACATTAAGTGACCCACCAGTGCCTTTCAGGGTATAAGGATTTAACTATGGCTCCTTGAAGAATCGTGTTCTAGATCCATGACTTTCCAGTACTCTATGTTGAGGAACAAAGAGGGTGAGAGAAAAGGAGGCTCATCCAGGATCCCCTCTCCTTGGCCTTGACTTCTGCTTCATTCATGGCAGCTGCTTACCAGTGGGATTGTTTCATGCTGAAGTCAGTTCCTTCTGTGGAAGCTCTATCTGTGCTGCAGGTGGCACAGAATGAAGTCTAAGCAACGAAGCTGGAGACAGCCAGCATCAAAATAGCTGGATGAAAAGTAAAAATTCTCTCCTTGGGCATAAGCATTGACTGTTTAGTATATTGCCATTGTTAGTTAGCCATTGTTTTTGTTTGTTTCCTTTTTATTTATTTTCCTACTGAACCAATTTTTTTTTAGTGATTTACTTGAAATGAATAGTTGTTTTGATGTTGTGTGGGGACAGCCACTGCCTTTGTTGTATGACAATTGGTTTATTTTCTAATGGGGCCTCACTGAGTCATGCGCTCCTTTGATATGATTAAGTGTGGAGCCTGCTCATAAAAGCTAATTTGTCAGCCTTACCATTAGCTTCCAGTAAAGATTGGTCCTCAGCAGTGCTCGGAGATGAGTATAGCCCGTCTGACACTTTCTCCTTTTCTCTGGGCATTTTCCAACATTGAGTACCCTAATACCGAAGGTCACAAGCCTGGTCCCCTCTGGCAGGGACATTGCTCTGCATTTTCATCATATTTGACTTGTGCTGTTCCTTATTTCCTTAGAGATTGTGCTCTTTGCCACCTGACCGTAAGCAATCTTCAGTTATTACCTTTACTACAATGCCTGTCTTGTGTTGGCTTGCTGATGTGTCCTTGTGCAGGCTGACATAGACCTCAGTTCAGTTAAAAGCATAAGCAGACTGTAGTTGAAGCTGTCATTGTGCTCTCCCATCTTCAGCACTGTGCTGGTCCTAGTCTGTGCTCACAGCAACCTACTGCAAACACCTGCAGGCTGGAGCAAGAGAGAGCTGGAGTATAAATGTGCTGGCATGTATTAGTGGGACAGAACTCCTGCTAGTATGTCTCACACAATCTCCCAAGACCCCAAGCAAGATGGAACCCAAGTTGCTCATAGTGTTAAATTACTATGCACGTACCTTTAGCATCTTCTTTTTGTTTCCTATCTTAATTCCCACACTCATGTTGATGTTTTCTGGGTTATGTGCCAAATAAAATACTTGCATTCAAATCTTTGTCTCCCAGTGTGCTTTGGGGAACCAGCCCAAGGCCAATGGTCCCAGGAAAGACTTGAGAAGCGGGACTGGGTGCTGGAGTTACATGGCTTACTGATGATGACTACTTTTGGGAGGCTATTCAGCACACTTGCTAAGGCTTAAACCTGCTGTGGCTATGGTGGCTGCAGATAGAAGGGCAGATATGACAGCTGATGCAATAGTTCTAGTGACGGAAGATATAGAGGTAGTAAACATTTCAAGGGTTGGCTGTACTAGCTATAGAAATCCAGAAGAAAGAAGATAAAAGGTTCAGATCAGGCAATTATCAACTTAGGGCAGAACTGGAAAACCAGAGGTTTCCATTAGGTGCTTAAAGAGTTTTTATCTCCTAGCCAGAGGAAGATGCTGAAAATTAACTCCAAATTTTGTTATAAAGATGGTGGAGGGCCTCCCTGGTGGCACAAGGGGTTAAGCACCACACTATGAAGCAACCCGCAGCCTCTGCAGCACGAGTTCGATCCCCAGCCGGCCAGGGAGAAACCCACATGGCGAGGCAGACCTCTCCTATCTCGCCTGCTGCTCCCCTCAGCAGTGTGTTTCAGTCAATCTGTCTGTTCTGTTCCCCACTCTGTCTCTGGTGAATCCTCTCACCCCCTGCATCTTTGGCCTGTACCCCAGCTCTTGTATACTTAAATATATAAATCTTAAAAAAAATAAATAAAGATGGTGGAGGTACACAGACCTAATAGGTCTTGTATTGACTAAACTCATTGACTAAAGTTCCCAGAACTTTAGGTAAGGAGTGGAAACCAGAGACCTGTGAAGACCTGTGATGGGGAATTTAGGTGTCATGGGTGAGCAAGGTGAACTTGCTCCCAAGAACCCTCAGGACTGGCAGGGATGGGGGCAGAGACTGTTGAGTTTGTCAATATGGTGCCACACTCTGTGATTCAGGAATTAACAACAGCGCAAGAGCACCTGACGCTGGTCCTATGTCCTTCTTGAAGTTCAGAACAATAATGACCTGCAGTCAGTGATATGAGGATGCCGGAACAACCTTAGCAGAAAGATTAGGATGGCGTCAACATTCTCAGAGACAGGATCACCTTAGAACAGACTGAATACTAATACCAGGAGGCCTGAGAACATGCTCCTTTCATGAACTTGATAAGGAATGTGCTAGTGAGGCAGCACTGGCAGCACTGGGACCTTCTCTGGTGACTGTCCTCTAGGGCATAGTCGATGGAAGCAGATGCTGTGATAGAACTTGGTTCCCCAGTGTAACGCATATGACAGAAGTCCCTACCTCTGAATCCAGATAGTGTCACTTTCCTCATTCTATTAAAAAAAAAACAAAAAACAACAACAATGGTCAAACCATGAATTTTAAGTTAAATGCATCAAAAACATGATTAACTATAGCAGAGAGAAAAGCATATGTATTTTCAGCATTTCTAAAGTGTGTAGTTTTCAATCCTTGTTCAATCCCAGAATTCAATTGAAATGACAAATAATCCTTGGGCCTCCCCGGTGGCGCAGTGGTTGAGCGCTGGGCTGGGAACCTACCCACAACCTCTGTAGCGCCAGTTCGATCCCTGGCCACCAGCGAAGGTCCCATATGGTGCGCAGACCTCTCCTGCCGCCCGCTGCTCCCCTCAGCAGTGCATTTTGTCGGTCTGCCTGTTCTGTTCCCTGCTCTGGCTCTGGTGAATTCTCTCACCCTCCCACACTTCTGACTGTACCCAGTATAAATAAAAAAATAAATAAATAATCTTAAAAAAAAAAAAACCCAACTAACTTAAAAAAAAAAAAAAGAATTGACAAATAATCCTTAACAGAGGCATAGCTTGGCTTTGCACATTACTACTTCTTGAAACACTCTTCACAATGAAATGTTATAAAATGAATATGCCAGGGTGACTGAATAAAGTGACTTTTATTTAAAAGTTGAAAATAAAAATGCTAAAAAAGTGAAAAAAATTCAGAGGAAAGTAATTCCCTTAACAGATAGCAAAACCGAATGGCCATTGGAGACACTGACTCACATCTGTGATCACAGCAAATAGACCAGGGAGTTCCTAGTAGCAAGGTAGATGGGGCACTGGTGGCTACAGGAGAGACCGAGCTAAAGGGTAATGTCAGCCTCAGCTGTGGAAAATGGTTATCCCTTGCCAGTGTCCAGGACTAAGCCTATTGGCAGACCCAGAGACCAAGAAAGGGTCAAATTTCCTGGGGGAAGCACCGTGGACACCAGCAAGCGTATGGAGTGGGCAGTCCTCAAGTTCTTCTTCAGAGAAGCCCAGAGCCACTTCCGGAATATAACTACCAGGAGAAGGAAAACATTCAGGTGTTTTTGGGGGGGGGTTTGGGTATACTAATCCCAAATATATTTGCTATTTATTGTGTAACATGTGAGCCCATCACTTATTGACTTAAAATGGCAATAACCACTTACAATCTCTCACAACTTTGGTAGGTCAGGAATTTGGGGAGACTTGTAAGACAGGCCCAAAGCACCAAAGAGTTAATGCCAGGGGCAGATGTAGCCGAGGATGAGCGGGAATTGAGCCAGCGACCCACAGCTACATGCTCATTATCATATCACGCATTTGCTTCTTTCACTTCCCAGTCCTTTCTCTCAGAGCTTCCTGAGCTCACTTCTCTAATAAATCACCCACACTCAATACTTGTTTGAAAGCCTGTTGTGGTGAGCCCAGCCCAACACCCCTGGGACCAGCACACATGAGCATGCCTGGGACTGAGACAGTATATTTCTGGGGCAAAGGACTTACTGAACAGGCTTCAGGACAACACCAAGGGCTTCAGCTGCCTTTTAAATAGCCAAAATCAGTGCTTGCCTGGAGACACTGCTATGGTGTGGGCTGCTCACATATATTTTTTAAAGATTTATTTATTTATGCATACAAGAACTGGGATACAGGCCAGAGGTGCGGCAGGTGGGGTGTGTGTGTGTGTGAGAGGACTCACCAGAGACAGAGTGGGGAGCAGAACCAGCAGATTGACTGAAATACACTGCTGAGAGGTCTGCTGCGCTCATGCTGTGCTACAGCAGCTGCGGATAGCTTCACAGTGCTGCGACTTAACCCCTTGCACCACTAGGAAGGCCCCTGGGCTGCTCACATATTAAGGAACATATTTTCTGCCACTTTGTCACAGGGGACAGTCCTGGAATTGGTGTCCAAGTCAAAGACAATGATGGCTTGTTGTAGACTCTTCAGAAGTGGGAGGTGCACATCTTCCAAGTCAGTACCCCAGTTTAATGACAAGAGCAACCTATAGACTCACTGACTGGGTGGACAAAGAGAAGGCGTGTCACTCATGCCCGCCCCTAACCCCGCCTAGTTGTTGCTTCTTAGGTCTGCGCACAGCCCAGGCTGGGAACTCTGCAATGCAGAGTGCGGGCATGACTGGAAGATCACCTCATCCTCTGTATCCTCTCCTGCAGGATGAGTGGGCATCTGTGGGCCTTGCAACTTAAGCAGTCCTCAAACCCAAGCACGCAGCCACTCGCAGCACCAGCATGTCCCTAGACAAGGTCTATAGATATAGTGTCCCAAGCAACCCAGGCAGCCCCTTGCTCCTGGGAGGAAGGAGTTCATCAGGGTGTAGCAGAGCAGCTACCCGCCTCCAGCCAGGCGGCAACAGTGGTGCCCTTCCATAGAGAAGAGATGGGGTGGGGGGTGGAGGGAGGGAGGGAGGGAGAGAGAGAGAGAGAGAAAGATGCTCCAGATGAGGAAAGCAGGAGGTGGGAACCTTCAAGGTCACATTATCACCCACTTGCTGTCTTAGAGCTGGCACAGTGTTTTCCGTTCTAGTTGCCCGTTATTCTCACTGAGAAGTTTTTAAAAGTAGGTGTGTTTGCCTGGATCCTACCCCTAGGGATTCTAATTTAGATGTTCTGGTTTGAGGTACAGGCAGTGGTATGTTTTAAAAGCTCCTTGGCCATCTTTTCTAACCTTTATCTTGAAATCATTATCAATTCAGAGCAAGTTGTGAAAAAAAAAAGTACTGAGAGATACCCTTAATGGAGTTTCCCTGGCACAACTACAGTAAAACTATTAAAAACCAGGAAACGAATTCTAGTATAGTGCACAAAATATACCCAGGTCTCGCCAGGGCACTCTGTGTGTGTGCACCTGTGCGTGTGCACCTGCGTGTGTGTGAGTATGCACGTTGGGGGCTGTGCATCTGTATGTGTGTGTCTCTGTGCGTGGGGGGTGGTCTGCCTGTTGTCTGTGTGAGCGCCAACTACTCCGCTCCTACCAGTGAGCTTTCAACTCCCCTTGTTTATAAAACCAGAGAGTTCAGTTTTATTGCCTCAAGGTCTACTCCAGGCCCATCAGTTACCTTGAGTTGGTCTAAAAGATGGCATTTGTGCCCCCAGGAAGATATCGAACAGGGCTTTAAAGGGCATCAAATGGGACTAGCAGGTCGGGCTGTTGAGGGCTAGGCCATGCAAGGCACTTTTACTATCTGGAAGGGTGGGAATGGCAAATAGGGGTGGATGTTGTGAAAACTCACTTCTCTTCTCCCAGCTGCAGGTATCTCCCCACCCAGGCCTGTGCTGGCCTGGGAGTATGGCCCCATGGTGCAGCACAGGGTAATGAACCACTGTGGCTTTGAGCGGCTGAGGAGGCAGTTTAATGTGTCTTCAGAGCCTCGGCTGTGTCAGTGGAAATAAACGCTGAGTGTGTGATAAAGCCCACCGACCTGCTCCTTGGCAGAGCAAGGACTGCATGTGTGGAGGGTGGGTGGGCTGGTCTCTGCAGGTGTATGGGAGGGAGGGGCAGAGGGGATAGAAAAGAGGAGTGAGTGCATTGCTGCAAAATCACTAGTGCCCAGGCTGATGGCATTGTGAGCTCACAGCTTAGGACAGAGTGCTAATACGCTCCAGCACTCTGAGTCCCACGGGTAGAGCAGTGTGGGTGTGGCTAAAGAAAATCTTTCTGGGGCCTGGAACTTGATGATGATGGCCTTAGAGGCCCATTGTCTTGACCATTTGCTTCTGTGCTTGACTAAAGATATAGCAACCTCATTGCTCACTGGCTTTGTTGGTGCAAATCTTGCTTGGGCAGGCTCTTGGGTGGGGATTTATTCCCCTGGTAAGAAAAAAAGACCAGAGGCCCATCAGACAGTCCCAGGGAGAATAAGGACTGTCCAGACACAGGAGATCAGGAAGGGGTCCTGGAGCAGTTAGGCCTTTGAGGTCAAAGTTCAAGAACTACCAGAGTCACGACTTCTCCTTTAGTGGAATCAATACTGGAATTTCTTTGGAAACTACTTAGAAAACTGCTTTTGGAGTCAGACCAGATTTAGCAATTTACACGAAATGAACGTTGTTTTGATATTTTGTGGGGACAGCCACTAACTTTGCTGTATGGCAAATGGTTTATTTTCTAATGGGGCGTCTCTGAGTCATGTGCTCCGTTGACTTTGGGAAAGTTGTTTCATGTCTCTGGACCCATTTCCTCATCTCTAAGGGAGGAAAACAGTATTAGCAACTTCCTAGAGTTGGGGTTCAGTTGACATAAAGACACCTGGCATATGTGCAGCACCTGGCATATAAAAGTGTTCTACTGCTTTAGCCATAGTTTTTCTCCCTGTATTTGAGGCTACAAGGGGGGGACCGCCCCTCCCATAGTTAGCCAATTCCTAGTAAACTGCTTGTCTACGAGTGTACTCTAAAGCTACAAACTGACTAATCCAGAGCCCACACTCTCAACCACCTCCTTTAGCGACTCTCAGTCTCTGATACTCCACCTGTCCTTGTCACTTCAAGGCCGGGTACCAGACAAGTAGGGTCAGCGCCTGTGGCTAAAGTGCACCGAACTTGACCAAACAAGCCACTCCTAAACTGTTTGCCCATTCTTCTCATGGAAGCCACAGAGAAGGCTCTTGCCCATATTCCCCTTCCTTCCCTCTGCTTCCCGGATGACAGTGCTTCTCTGGGTGGCCTCATGTGGCTTTGTGTGACATGACATGCCTCCTCCTCTTGAAAGCTGTGACAAATTGCCATTTCATTGGCAACTAACAGCTCGTCCACTGGTCTTACTGCACGCCAGATTTCCTATGAATACACTGTATTTCATTAGACTATGTTTTAGAATAATTTTAGGTTCACATAGAATTGAGAGGAAGGTATAGAGGTTTGCCCACAGGACCCCTCCTCTCCCATATGTATAATTTCCCCGTCACAACATCCCTCACCAGAGTAGTGCATTTGGTCCACCTGATGAACTTCCATAGCGCTTATGTACTCGTTCGGGCTTTTTTGGTTTGTCAGTGTATTCTCATAACCTTCCTGGGCTGAAAGACACTCCCAAAATGGGAAGTCCCATTCTGGGTCACTGATATTAGGAAGCATTAGGGACGAGGGCAAAGTTCTGTAACTGGCAACGGGCACAGTGCATTCTTCTTTCACAGGAGAGCGCATCATATTGCCATTAAATTTTAACATATGAATTTGGGGATGCATTTAGACGACAACATGTGGGCAAGGTGAAACTGTTCTTTCTACCCTCTTCAATTCATCTGTTTCTTATTTTTATGTTCTACTCAGGTGCTACAAATTCTCTGAAATTACTCTTTTATTTTCATGAAGGTGTTTTCATGTATGGAAGCTTGTTCAAACTGATGCTTCCATTAAGGAAAACTTCTGCCATCTTGCTATTAAGTTTTTTTCCCCTACATTCTTGATACTCTATCATTTGGTGGTCCTAAAGACCCTAAGAGACAATGTTGTTCCCAATACCAACCTATTATTAGAACTGGCAAAGGACTTGATAAGGAACATCTATTTCATGCAGCAACTAGTAATCCCAAGTCTCTACCCCTAACCTCCCCCTATGAAACTCTCCTATATCAAGTCAATATTTCTTCTGCCCTAAATTATTCCAGGGTTAACTTCCAGAAAATGAGAGATTATCTCATTGTCCAAGACCTATGGGATAATTCACTGTAGTCAATCCTAAGGAATTATTCAATCTAGTCAATCCTAACCTCTTTACCCTGTTCTGTCTTGCCTTTCCTGCAGAAGTCCTAAGAAAGTTTCTGATTCAGACTTTTCCCTTGTTCCTGGTGAAGCTTCCCCTGTGGCCCTGCTTGGAGTGGGCCTGTCTCCTTCTATTGGGAAATATGTGTAATAAATTTTTTTTCATTGACATTGACCTCAGTGCCATCATTTATCACCTCCATAAATTAAAATCTCATAATACATTCAGAACAGAAGGTATCTAATAAATACTTGACTATCTTAATGAATGAATAAATGAATGAATTAAAAATAATGTCCAGTGATTATGAGCAGCATGCTCAAAGTCACCCAGCCAGGTAACAATATTAAACAGAACCCCTAGGTCTTTTGATTTGTTTCTGCTTTATTTTGGATCTCAAAGTACTTGCCATACTGGTGTACAATATATATAATCTAAAGAATGTACAAAACCAACAAAATGTAACTTTGTCCTATCATATACTTGACCTCTCAGACCCTTTCTTATAACCAATACAAATCTTTTCCTTGAAGAAAAATATCAGATGGTTTCACTTATAGGCGAAATATAGGGGAACCAAATAAAGGATCATGGGAAAAATAATAACAATAAAAAAATTAGCAGGCAACTATAAATCAGAGGCATTCTGCAGGAAAGAAGAGTGAGAGGGATCAAAACAGGGGAAGGAAGAGAACAAGGGACTATGGTGATGGTGCATGGGAGGTGAATTGGTGGTGGGAATTCTATGGGGACTACACCTGAGAGGAGAAAGCACACATTGTACAAAAATGAACATTGATATAAAATCTACATAAACAAATTTTTTAATAAAACCATTACAAAAGAAATCTTTTGTATTTCTGTAGCAGAGTCTTCTAGAATTTTCCATTGGTCAGCCTTCTTAAGAGTAATTATCTTCCAAGTTTTTGAAGATATTGGTAAAGGACTTCAGCTGAGAAGATTTGGGAACAGGGTTTTCGAATATTTTTTCCTGTTATTTCTGATCGTCATCATCTCTCACCAAGGGTGTCAAGGGGAGGCACCAGAAACAGAAGAGGTTTATAGATTCTTTTTTTGTGGCCTTGCTTCCTCTCATTATAGCCTTTGTGGTGGAAGCCCTGCAGACTAAATCAAAGGATGACAGCAATATAAGCATCTGGGAACTGGTCTTTAGTGAGATAATCTGACAGTATTAAGTGATGATAGCAGTGAAATGCATCTAGAAATCAGGGTCTGTCTCTGTGATGTGATGATTCAGAGTCTTCAGTGCAGCCAGACTTGGGTTTGAATTCTACCTGTAACCTTATATATGCTGATTAATCCTCAGTATGCTTATCTGTAAAATGGAATTAAAAACATCCACCTTCCCAGATTTTTCTTAAATTAGATCATGCAGCAACACAGAATTAACAAAAGGAAGCCATTGCTGCATTTCACAGGGCAGGTCTATGGAGGGATGTCAGTTTTACAGAAAAAACCTTTATTGTATAGTACTAATGTGAGAGCTGCTGGTATCTTACCAATGTCTTAGTATAAAATGCCCAGGCCTGGAAACTTCATGGTGGAGTAGAGAATTGCAAATGTGGATAGATTTACAGAGCCACTCATTATCTGAGCTGGGAGAACTGCCAGAGGAGACCAGCAGACACTGATCTAATTTCTATCTTCCCTGTGTGCATCCTGGCACATAGGTTGGCTGGTCAATAGCTAGCGCCACAGTTAATGGGATGTGCCCAATTCCAAGAATTTGATAGTGAACAAATCAACCAAACACAGAACAGGTTTTAATAATCACCTACTGTGCACAATGTACTAGGTTTACAGGATCTATTCCTATCTTTTTTTCATGAACCAAATAAGAAGCTGAACTTTTCCTGAAGCAAACAGACTGGAAACCACCTGCTTCTGTCAAGATTTGATGTTTTCCAGAGCACTGTGGAAAAGAGTCATTATTGAGTTTAAAGTCAGTGGCCATATTGGATTTCCCAATACAATTTAACCATAAGCAACTGGAAAACTGAAGGAGGAGAAGGTAGAACAATGTGATTTTCAAAGGTATGAGTTCTGAGAATAAAATAAGTAACACTTCAAGCACAGTTTTTAAAAGGTAACTATTCTACTGAATTACCTACAATACTTAAAAATGATTTTATATCTTATTTTCTTAAATGTTATTTTTAAACTTTAAAGATAATACATGTGTTTTTACTTTATACCATATAAAAAATTAACTCAAAAGAAAGCAAAGACCCAAACTTAAAACCTAAGACTATAAAACTCTTAGAAAAGTATAGGAGGAGAAGCTTCATGACATTGGATTGAAAATAATTGCCTATGTAGGACACCAAAAAACACAGGCAATAGAAGTAAAATTAGATAAACTGTACTCGTTCAAATATGAAATTTGTATGCAACAAAGGACACAACCCAGAGTGAAAGGTAACCCACAGAATGTTAAAAATATTTGCAAATTATGTATCTGATAGAAGATTAAGTCTAGGATATATAAAGAACTCTTAAAATGTAACAATAAAGAACAAACAACTCAATCCAAAAATGGACAAAGGATTTGAATAAATATTTCTCCAAAGAAGATATACAGATGTTCAAAAAGCACATGAAAAATGGCCAAAATCACAATGAGACACCATCTCCTATCTATTTTGATGGTTATTATAAAAACCCAGAAAATATATGGCCTTTATGATGTTGAGGTATGTTCCTTGTATCAACTCAAAATGGATTAAAGAACTAGACATAAGACCTGAAACCATAAAATACATAGAAGGAAATATAGGTGAAACACTGCGTGATATGCACACCAAAGACATCTTTACAGACATATCACCCAAAGCAGTGATAGTGAACGCAAAGATCAACAGCTGAGACTACATCAAATTAAAGACCTTCTGCACAGCAAAAGAGACAAAAACAAAGAGAAACCCCACTGACTGGGAGAACATTTTTGCACACAACACTAATGATAAAGGACTGATCACAAAAATCTGCAAAGAGCTGATGAGACTCAACAACAACAAAGAAAATAATCCAGTCAAAAAATGGGCAGAAGAGCTAAAAAGAAACTTCTCTGAAGAGGAAATGCAAATGGCCAACAGGCATATGAAAAAATGTTCAACATCACTTGTAATGAGGGAAATGCAAATCAAAACTACCATGAGATACCATCTTACACCAGTGAGAATGGCACATATTAAAAAAACTAGCAACAACAAATGTTGGCGGGGTTGTGGAGAAAAAGGAACTCTTATACACTGTTGGTGAGAGTACAAACTGGTCCAACCACTATGGAGAGCTGTGTGGAGATTTCTGGACCTACTAAACATAGAGCTTCCATATGATCCAGCAATTCCACTCCTAGGTATTTACCCAAAGGACACAGAAACATCAATTCCAAAGAACACCTGCACCCCTATGTTTATAGCAGCATTGTTTACAATAGCTAAGCTTTGGAAACAGCCCAAATGCCCAAAAATAGATGACTGGATCAAGAAGATGTGGTACATATACACCATGGAATATTACTCAGCATTCAAAAAAGATAAACACTTGCAATTTGCAGCAACATGGGTGGTGCTGGAAGGGATCATGCTCAGCGAAATAAGCCAAAAAGAAAAGGAAAAATACCGGATGGTCTCACTCATAGCAGGAATCTAGAAAACTTAAATAAGGGACCAGGAAAATGAATAACTATAAGAAAGTGAAAATCAGAATCAACAAAAAACTATGAACCAGAGACACTTTTTGGGGGGTGGGGGGCAGGAGGGGAGGGACTGGGGTCAGAATGGGGGCGTTGCAATTGTATGGGGGAATATAAAAATAAAATTTATTATTTAAAAAAAAACCCAGAAAATAATAAGTGTTGTTGAATATGGAGAAATTGGAACCTCCTGTACTACTGGTCAAAACTAAAAATTCTGTGAAAACAATTTGGAAGTTAAACATAGAATCACCATATGATTTGGCAATTTCATTTCTAGGAATATAGCCAAAAGCTGAGATCCTTAAACATTGGTATTAGCGGCAATATTAGTCACAGTAAACAAAAGGTGGCAATAGCCCAAAAGTCCATGGTTAAATGAATCAAAAAACCATGTGACATATACATATATATATTGGAAAATCATTCAAACTTAAAAGGAAATGAAATTTTGACAACCTGCAACAAATTGAAGACATCATTATGTTAAATGAAATAAGGCAGTCAAAAAAAGGACAAATGTTATATGAATCCCCTGATAAGAGGTACTTAGATTAGTTAAATTCATAAATATAGAAAATGAGATGGTGGTATTGAGGGCCTAAAAGTGGAGAGAGAAATAGAATTCCTATTTGAAAAGATGAAAAAGTTCTGAAGATTGATGCCAGCAATCATTGCACCGCAATGTGAAGGTGTTTATGCCATTAAACTGTACACCTAAAAGTTGCTAAAATTCTCAATTTTATGTTACATGTATTTTACTTCAATAAGAAAAAGAATGAATTGCTGGATCATATGGAAGCTCTATCCTTAGTAGGTTGAGGATTCTCCACACAGCTTTCCATGTGGTTGGACCAGTTTGCACTCCCACCAACAGTGCAGGAGAGTTCCCTTTTCTCCACATCCTCGCCAACATTTGTTGTTGCTAGTTTTTTTAATATGTGCCATTCTCACTGGTGTCAGATGGTATCTCATTGTAGTTTTGATTTGCATTTCCCTGATTGCAAGTGATGTTGAACATTTTTTTCATATGTCTTTTGGCCACTTGCATTTCCTCACTGCTAGGTATTTACCCAAAGAACACAGAAACATTAATTCAAAAGGGCACCTGCACCCCTATGTTTATAGCAGCACTATTTACAATAGCTAAGCTATGGAAGCAACCTAAATGCCCAAAAATAGATGACTGGATCAAGAAGATGTGGTACATATACACCATGGAATATTACTCAGCAATCAAAAAAGATAAACACATGCAATTTGCAGCAACATGGATGGCACTGGAAGGGATCATGCTCAGCGAAATAAGCCAGAAAGAGAAAGAAAAATACCTAATGGTCTCACTCAAGCAGGAATCTAGAAAATGAAATAAGGGACCAGGAAAAAGAATAACTATAAGAAAGAACAAATCAAAATCAACAAACAACTATGAACCAGAGATACACTATGGGGGCGGGGCGGGGCAAGGAGAGATTGGGGTCAAAATAAGGGGGTTGCAATTGTGTGGGGAATATAAAAATAAAATTAAAAAAAAAGAAAAAGAATGAAATTCTGATGCATGATATAACCTGGATAAAACTTGAGAACATGCTAAATTAAATAATCCAGATACAGAAGGACAGCTACTGTATGATTCCACTTACATGAAGCATCCAGAATAGGCAAACTCATAGGAAAAAAACTAGAATTGTGGGTACCAGGGGTTGGAGAGGAGGGGTAATGGGGAGTTATTGTTTAGTGAGTTTCTGTTTGACTTGATGAAAGAGTTCTGGTAATGAATAGTGGAGATGATTGTGCAGAATTGTGAATGGACTAAAATGTCACTTAACTAAACATTTAAAATTGGTTAAAATGGTAACATTTTTGTTACATATATTTTACTACAATGAAAATAGTAATACAGATACAAGTCAACAACATACAGTACTGTAGTCTGCAGTGGGAAGGGAAAGTATCCCTCTTTCTCTCTCCTAGTAAATAATTGTAAGTATTTATAAGTGGTTACCTTCATAATTCTAAACCGTATATATATGTATTCTATAATCTCTCTCTCTATATATATGGTTTAGAATATACATATAGCTGTGGTTTAGAATGAAACTATATATATACATATACTATATATACACATATATATATGAAAATACGTATACACATATGTGTGTGTGTATGTGTGTGTGTGTGTGTGTGTGTATGCCTTGATCCCTTGATCCTCTCTCTGTAAATAGTGTAAATATTGATTGGGGTCTCCTCTCAAGGATGAATGTGAGAGATTGAATGTACTTCTGTAACTCAGGCTAAATAATTAAATTGCATTCAGACCTTAAAGAGCACAAAAGAAAAAAATCTAACTTTCTCTTTGAGGTTTGTGCTTAGAGAGGGTCAGCAACCTTGAGCTGAGCTCCAAGGCCAGCTGGAAACTGAAAAAGCAGAGAAAGAAGGGGCCACCCAGAGGCAGGGAACCATGAAAAAACTGAATTGTGGTCCTGGATTTCTATTATAAACAACATTTTTTCTGACTGGTTTAGATGTGCAGTACCCTTACGTGGTCCCGTGGTGACTGTTATAATATGCTTACTTCTTTTAACCTTTGGCCCCTTTTTCCTGGATTACTTTATTTGCTTTGTCTCCAAAAGACTGGAGACATTAATACCTGCAAGTAGCTGTAATTCTCAGTTATTAACAATTGGGATTACAGCCCTGTTAGAACTGGTCATTAGCTAGGAAATGATTCTGCTGCTCAGTGGACCTCCAAACATTTGCCCATTCAATGGGAAGTAGTTCCAGAAGATGTACCTTCAACCATTGTCCCTCAAGAATGAGGAGCAGGATATAGACAGAGTAGAGAATTGTCACTGGCCTGGTAGCCATCAGTTCATTGTCCTTGTGCTATGTGTCCTTGCTTTGCTCCTCTTTATCTTTTCTTTTTCTTTTTTTTGTTTATCTTTTCTTGCAGACAAAACCAGAAATCCAGGCAAGATCAGCTAAAACCAGGATGAAGGTAGAAGTAAGACCAGGATGAAGTAATGCCCTCATTACTATAGTGAAAACCATACCCACCAGTGCCATGAACAAATCCAGTGAAAGTCAAACTTGGAAGCAAAAAGGAGCATAAATGCAGTTCCTGGGAATCCCTGCTCGTTTCTCTGAAATTCTGCTGTTATAGACCCTTTAACATTTCCCCCTCCTTTACATTTCCCTATATAAATTCCTGCTTCTTCCCAGTTCAGGGACATAATATTTGAGACAATAGTCTGCCATCTTGTGAGGTTGCCAGCTCTGTTTAAACCTGATTTTCTCCCACCAACTTTTGTCTCTTGGGTGGTAAAGAATTGGGCTCAGACTCCTGTCACAAAATTGGCACCCAATGTGTGGCTCATGCACTCCAAGCACTGCAGCCCTTTTGGTTTCCAGTGAGTGGAGCAGTTGACTGTGCCAGTTGCACCAGGGCTAAACTTTTCACACAAGCAGTTGCTTGTGATGAGCTAACCCTATGACTGGGAGTATCAGGGCTTCAGAACCAACTATGGGGGACAAGTATGAGGTAAACAATTGTGACTTGGGTATATTTCTGTTGTGCAGCTCTGTAATCTGTTTCTGTTTCTGAATAACTGAGTATCATGCTTAAAAAAAGAGTCATGGGGTCTCCAGTCTCTCAGCCACTAGAGAGCTTATTTGGTTGTATTCTAACCATTTGGCCAGCTTACAGCTAAGAGCCCATGACAAAGAAAAAATGTTTTTTAAATTCAAACAGCTATGCAGCTAGGAGCTTTCTCTTGGCTTTTTTAGTTTTTGCTAGGAATTAAGGATTCAAATGGAGGAGAAAAAAAGTGAGAACTTATATGGAAAGTAGGTAAGGAGACCAGGAGGAAAATAGGAGGATAATAGAATGTGTTTTCTGGGTAAGGAAGGATGAAAAAACATTTTCTTTTGGTAAAAGAAAGCTTTTTCTTTTGGTAAAAGAAAGCATTTTCTTTTGGTAAAAGAAAGTAGTTTTGTCAAGTAAAATGACTGTTTCAGAATGAGTGAAAGATAAAAAGGTGAACTACTATACCACATCAGTGAATATTTGTGAAAGTTGGTAGGGGTTTGTGGAGTCGAGATATAGAAAAAAGAGAATTTAAGTATTTTTCATTGGTGGTGTCAAGTTGATTGGATTGAAATTCCATTCTAGGAAGAACTAAAACTACAAACTTTCAAGCATTGGGTTTTGACAGCTAATTCTGTTTTGAATCTGATTCTTTTAAAAGTGTTTGAGTAGTTTTCCAAATCTCCTTTGGAAACTGTGATTTTACTAATTTTAATAATGGGAACTCATTAAATATTCAGAGCATTCTACTAAAATATTATTCACTAAACTTGAGTTTTAGAATGAAATTTTTTACTTCTCTTGGAAATATGTTTGTTTGCATAGATCCGATAAGACAGTTTTCCCTCTTTATAGTGTATTATTGGAAATGTGGTTATATTGCTAAAACTTTGATTATAATGCCACACTTGAGATCAGACTGCTTTCAAATTAATCTCAGAATCAGTAAGAAAACAAATAACCTGATACCTTGTTCACAGGGTCACAAAGAGCCTATCAAGAGGGTAAAGAAGGTGACCCTTAGGCAGGCCCAGGAACCCCAGGACACCTTAGGAACCTTAAGAAGAAAGGAATTTACTCAAAGATACAGGTATTGTAGGTGCAGTGTCATGGGGGTGACCTTGACATGGTCCTGAGTCTTGAGAGACCATTAAGTCTCAATCTGAGACTCCTTATGAAAAGTTCCAGCAAAGCAAATAAAACAGAACCTGTGAAAATAAATTTTCCTTTTGGTTACACTAAGATATAGGAAAAACAGAAATAATTAGCGATTGTTTTAATTGCATTAAAAATGTTTAATTACCAGTTTTGAAAATGATAGATTGAGTACCAGGCATCCTCTAATGGTTACTATTGAGTTTCTTTTTATTTTAGTATCATAATGAACCTGCATTTGTTGTATTTCAGGTCATTGAATTTTAATTCTTATTGATGTTCAAATATGAAGCAGAATAAAATGTGGCATGACTTTGAGCAAAGGATTGTAATTGCAAAAAGAATCCATTTGGCCATGGTGTTCATAAAGCTTTCTTTCCAATGGCTCAGTGTAGTGGGATGGGATTGCATTTGCTTTGCTATGGACCTAATCATACTTTTTTTTTTGAGGCTTATCAGTAGATGGTGTTTATATGATTATAATTTGCAAATGCTGGGTTTTGGCTTATAGTTTTTGTAATCAGTACTCATTGAAGGAAGGGAGTTAATAAAGATGGCCTGATATATTTGAATTTAGAAATAATAATTTAACAATGACCAAAATAATAGCAATGAATACTCAAATGCCCACATTGAGATCTCTAAATATTATTTTTCACTAAAAATAACCAGAGCTCCAGGAATCTGGAACACCTACTCATACTAGAAAATAAAGAATGTATCAAAAGACTCCTAGAATTAGATCAAGAAAAGTCAGACATAAACTTAAAGAGGTTTACATAGGTCAAAGACAAGGACAATTTGAATATCAATAAGAACTAAAATGTGCTATGATGTTGTATGTATATTTATTATCCCTGAGATTTTTCGTGGTTTTATTTGTTGTTGTTGACAGGAAAACAAACAAACAAACATGAGCTTTTATCTGATTAAAATGTCCAGAATCCTAATCCTAGTATTGTGTAATGGAACCACTGCATCTTGAAGACATACATAGCGGAATTCTTTGACACTTCTCATTTTAATTTTGATCTATTGTTTTCCAGGCCTGTTGCAGAATTTCAAGCTGAGATTTATTTTCGTTGCACTCCTGGGTTAATTTCACTTTTCCTGGATCACAAATATCGCTCCTACTTGGATACTTGTTTGTGCTGATGTAATAAGTCTTCAAATACATTTATTTATATTTTTAAAAAGATTTATGGGAGATCAATTTTGTGATTCCTGAAACTGTTATCTTCTAGCATCTACTGTTGTTATTCACTATAAATCTTATATCCATCTTTATGATAGGGAAGTGAGAGTCTTAGTAGTAGGCTACCTACCAGCCAGTATTTCCTTCTTTCTTACCAAATACTGATTTCATTCAAGTATCAAGACCATTATTTTGAAGAAGGAGGCTCTTTCTCTAACCCCTGGGAGGAATTCATGACTCATTTAAAGTCAATCATGATAAACACATTCTTTTTGTCAGTGATTGATTTAGGAATAGGTTTTTGGATGTTTCTACTGGAGAATTTGATCATTCCAAATTGTAAACAGCCTGTGAGCATGAGGAGAAAAATAAAATGCCAGAGACAGTAGAGCAGAGTAGTAAAACTAAAGTAATCTGCGTTATTGCTTATGTAATGACACAGTTGACTTAATCAACCTTAAAACTAATTTACACTATCAAATTTTCATTTGTAAATAAATTTTAGAGTCTTAGTGTGAGGATCACTTTGCCTTTTAAAGAGATTATTTTTATTACTGTTCATAACTTGTATTTTGAATCCTTGGCACCTTGTCAAGGCTGACTTTTGTGTTAAAATGATTTAGGTATACTGTTTCTCCAATCTTTCTTCAGAGATTTTATGTGAGGAACTATTTTTTGAAAAGCATCTCCACAATAAACTTGATAGAATTGCAGAACTGAAAGGCTATTAAGAGTTAATTTGGTCTACTATCTTGACTCTAAACAGATCTGATGAAAAACTACCCCATAAAATTGCTTCACATGCTTTTCATAGACACAGACTGTCATCACCAGACTTGCCATGGTGCATTCCAGCATGTTGATGCCAAAGCAGAAAGCACAGTGTCAAAGTTTTATCCTGAAATAATTTTGGTGGCATTTGTCCTGATAGAACAGTTTTCATTAGTGTGGGGGCATTTCTTGCTGCAAGAAAGTCAATTAATGTACAAATTTATAAAATATTGGTAGAAAAATTCAGGTGAGGGTTTGATGGCAGAAACAACTTTGTTTACAAAGACATTTCCGCCAATGATCTTTTAAACACAGATCTCCGCAAATCGATTAAAAAGCAACTTAATTTCAAAAAACCACAAAAACCCAAAGTCAATGTATCTAGTAGATCATTTATTTTGAGCAGTAAGCACTCTTAAATTTGAAAACCCCATTATTAGGTAGTAGCTATGGGAAGCCACTACTTTGGGAGTGGCATGTGCTTCCTCTCCACCAGGGACTTTCCTAGGGTGGAGATATGCTCAGCTACCCTAATTCCTTCCACATGGAGGCTATGACCATCTGCAGTTGTAAACCACCAGTTTTTGACACACAAATCCCAGATGGTGCTTTGAATTTAAGATCCATATTGCATGCAGATTTCTACCTCATGTCATTTAATTTTTTTCTTATTGTTATTCAATGCATGCTCATGTGTGTGTGTGTGGGGGTAGATAAAAACATAACAAAAAGGAAAAAATTCATAGTCCAACAACTGTTAATATATTGAAATTTATTCTTCTAGATTTTTTTCTAGGCATATTCATTTATATGCATAACTTTATTTTTTCTTACAAAAATGGCATTATACCCTGCCCCACCTAAGGATAATCGCCATTCTGTATGTCCATGCCACAGGTACTTTGGCTCACAAATGACCTTACTGGACCACTCTGACCAGACTCAAGAGCCAATAACCGCATCACCATACTTGCCTGCTGTTCACCATCTGTTTCAACATGAGGAAAACATAAGAGAGTTATTGGACCTCAAGACTACCATGTATTAAGCACATACTACTTGCTGGTTGAGACACTACATGCATTATCTCTAATACTCCTCCCAGCCCTCAGGAATGAAACCCTCCTTGCAGATGAGGAAACTGAGACATAGGCTGAGTCAGGATTGATTTGGCTCCAAAACCAGTATTTCCCATGGTGTCACACTGCTGGTGTCCAGGCAGGCAACTGCAATGGCCCCTAGGTCAGAGGAATCTGAGATGGAGGCAGCAAAGAGGGGAAGAGAGTGCCCATGGAGGAAGACAGAGATGGGGGGGGGTAATGTAGTTATCCATGATGGACAGAGAGGGGGTACTCAGGGATTGCTTTCTGAGGTTAGGAAAGGGGTACCAGTGGCCAGGATTAAGTCTCAATGGGAAAGGCATCTAGAATAAATGAGTCACCAGGACTTCCTTTGGACAAGGCTGGCATGGGGAAAGCCATGAAGCTAAATAAGTTTGGCTTCCACCTATCTGTGAAGCCCTCAATCTCTGCAGATCCCTGCATCCCTTCAGGGTCCCCAGATCCCACACCTGCCTGTCCTAAGCTGCAGGTCACATCTAGAGTCCCACCTCCAGCCGGCGATCTCTCAGAATGTTTTCCCTGCTAGAGTGATCTGAAGAAGAGTATTTGATAAGTTCGTGGATACAGAGGCTCACTGTGTTTTTCTCTTTCAAGTATCTGTACTGTTACAGTGTTCTTGGTGCTGGGTATTGGCAACACAAAGATAAAACAACCTTCTTTTAAGCAGCTTTTTACAGTGGGGAGATGTGACATATAATTGGGAGAACAAGACACAAAGGGATGTGCAGAGAGCTATGCTACCCCCCATCCCCTGTCCTTTTTCCTTCTGGAGAGGGGTAGCTGAGTGTAGTCCTAGAAGGAGATACTTGAATTGGCCTTTGGTGGATGAGTAGGAGATGTATACCAGGCTGAGGGGTGACTGGGCAGGGAAGGCAGCATAATTGGTGCCTGGAATTGGTGCCAGTGATGAGCTTCATTCTGACTACATAATAAAGTAGCGACAGGCCAGTGGGCCAGGTGGGCTGGGTTGAGAAGGGGTCCGGGATGACCTGGTAACAATCAGGGCTGTATCCTGAGGGCAGCTGGCCCCATCAGATTTAAAGTTGTTTTAATCATGAGAGAGACTTAATCTGGTTTGTGTTCTGGAAAACTCTTGGTAACAGGAGGAAGCTAGATGAGTCACTTGGTGAAAAGAGACCATACTCCAGAGAGTTCAGTACAAAAGGCATCAAAGAGGCCTCTTCCCAGGGTTCTGCTATGAAAAAGTCCCAGTTCTGGCCCCAGGGAAGGTAAGAGATGAAAGGAAATAGAGGGGCTTGGAGGGAGCTGCTTCCTAGGGAAGTAAGGGGTAGCAGTCACCTCACCACCCCAGTTTCTCATCCTTCCCTTCATAGGCTGCAGGCACCTGACACTCAGGGCTGCAGCAGGGGAGAGGGCAGTCTCCCCTCAAAGTCCACTTAGAGAAATGAAGACCTCAGTTACTCACAAATAGCAATGAATCCTGGGACTGACCAGTGAGAAGCCCTGGCAATAGAGCTTTGGATAACTCTTCTGCCTTGGGTGGTGGGAACAAGAAAATAGGGTCTGGGATGATTTGCGTGCCTCAGGCAGGGAAGGGGTATCCAACCTGGAAAGAAAGTTAGTCAGAGTCTTTGGGGAAACTTATAGGAGGTGAGAGCCAGTGTGACCGGGTGTGTCCTCCAAAAGCCTCTTGGTCTGAAGGGTTGAACTGCAGTTACGGGGACAGTGGAGCATCCTGGTTAAGAGCAGGGACTCTGGAGCTACCCCCCAGCCCTGGCACTTCCCTGCTGTCTGCCTTAGGAGAACCACTGAATCTCTCTATGCTGGATTTTCTCGTCAGGAACGTGGGCACAGAAATGATGCATTGCAGGTGTGCTGTGAGGATGAGACGACTTAATACAGAGCAGTGAAGACCTGTATGTCACTTGGTGAAAAGTGGACCTGAGCTGGAATTGGTGCCAGTGATGGGCTTCATTCTGACTACATAATAAAGTAGCGACAGGCCAGTGGGCCGGGGTGGGCTGGGTTGAGAAGGGTTCTGGGATGACCTGGTAACAATCAGGGCTGTATCCTGAGGGCAGCTGGCCCCATCAGATTTAAAGTTGGACCTCTGCTGGGCCTGAGCTCCAGGAAAGTCAGCCCACACAAACTCACCCTGGCCAGACCTCCGCACCCTCTTCAAGAAAGGCAACAGCTGCAGCCTGAGACACCATCCTTCTTGCAGATCCAAGGACCAAGTGGTGCCCAGATACCCTCATTAAAGGGCAGGGGGCGGGAAGTACAGAGCCTGTCGAACTCCCACCCCCTTGAGCCTAAAGTAACCAGAGGAGGGACCCTCCCGGCCCATACTGTCCAGCTGTACCTGCGCGGCCCAGGCCAGATCTCCCCTCCCCTGGAACTTCAAAGGGGTTTACTTTTCCTTTTGCATTTGGATTCCAGGAATATTTAATGGGGTGTGTGTGAGAGCAAAACAGTCCTAATGTGCAGTCCTTCCTTCAAGATTAAACAGGTGCATAATGCTTCTGTAGCCAAGTCTATCCGCTGCTGCAGCTGGGACCCCCATTTCTGCTGACCTTGGTGGCCATGCTTCCTGCTGTTTTGGGGTCTTCCCAAGTGTTCCTCTGTTTGGAACCTTTCAGGCACCACCGGCCATTCTGGTCCTGTGCAAAACATCACGCTCCCTCCCCATGCTGGGCAGGATCATTTTAGCTGTAAGAGTCTGAAATAAAATTGAGAAGTATTTTCCACAGCAGGTGCCTTTGGTTGAATTTACATGGAAACCACGCTGTGACAGGCGTAGGGTCACTTAGGTGAGCTCTCCCCACTCCTTCTCCTGGGTGCCTCCAGCTCCCCACATTGGGGGATGTTCCCTGCATCTCGGCCTGGCAGGGAATGGCTCAGCTCATGAAGGACGGGGCCGTGAGGCTGCTCTGCCTCTGTGTGGGCAAGGCTGCCCATGTGGCCCCAGCCTACGTTTCCTGCCACCCTTCTTTTTTCCAGACATTTCACAATAGTGTTCTAATGTAAACAATATTGTTGGAGAGTCCGGTGGTCCCTTGGGAGTTCCACTGAGCAGTGATTGATGGACCCGAGGACGGAGCCGCAGACCCACATCAGTCACACCTCTCGGCTGGCCCCAAAACGGGCCTGTTAGCACAGCCTGAATTGGATCATTTGTCTCCAAGTACCAGGGGATTTTCAAACAGCTGTGGAGCCAACCATTTCAAAAGGGAACATAGTTCTGGTTTGTGGTAAGAATAACACATACCACATGTGCTACAGAATCCAGACCTCTGAATTCCTGGAGCACTGGGCGTGTCTGTGGGTTTCTCTTCGGGCCTGCTATGTCACGGCTGGGTCGCTCCCTCTTGGCCTCTCCTCCAGCCATGGCTATGCCATTTGGAGCCCCGTGGGACTCAAACTTAGGGCGGGCTTAGGAGAAGACATTCTCCTCCCCTTTCCTTCCCTCTCCTCCGCTCGTCTCCCTGTGACCTCATTTCTGTCACACATCCAGGGGCAGCTGTGCTTGGTGCCAAAACCTGGGCCAGGAAGGATATTTCTTTCCACAGATGCAAAATCATTTTCCTCTTGCCCGCTCCTTGTACCTTATCCCTATCTCACCTCCCTCTTTCTCTCGCTAACTCATTTTATGCTTTTGCTCTTCTTGCTTTCTCTCCCCAGGGAGACCTTGCTCTGAGGATGGATGAATCTGAGCCTAGAGTAGTTATCTTATTAACTCGTGGTGTTGATATGAAAAAGCAAGTGTAGAAAGTTGCAGCAGCTGAATGAGGGATGCAAGAAGGGCCACTGGACAGCCTCCTTTCTCTATCCTGTGGCCTGCTTTGAAGTTGGCGGAGCCCTTGGTGCCTAGGCCTGCTGGGAGCATTGGGACAGGAATCTTGAGCAGTTGGGGGCCTTTGTCCATGGAACATGCAGCCAGACTTGCTGGCTCCAGTTGGATTCCCAGAGGAAATGATGGCATCTGAGAGAGGCCAGGGGGGTACGATGAGTTCAGTGATAGAAGGGGATGGAAAGACAGAGGTTGGTGATTATATGAAGCAAAGATACTAAGAGGGAGAAAGACAGACCAAGAGAGTGAACCACAGAGTATGAGGCGGATGATGAGCAAGATATAACACCTGAGGGGAGAACAATGAGAACAAGAGTGGAGCACACAGGGAGGCCCAGAAGCTGTGGAGAAGGAAGGCAGTGAGAGCTCCAAGTACCAGCATCCCAGAGCCAAACTTGAGGCTATGTGTCCCAAGGTGGCACCTGGAAGCTGAATGCCCTCCTTGCTCCCTTCCAGAACTGCCAACTCATGTTGAAGCTAAGGAAAAAGGGCTCCCCACCCATCCTGCCCACCACAGGACCGCAGAGAGGGTACCTTTGGGAGCTGGCCCAGCTACCTGGGCCTTCTGGCAAGTTGTGTCTAAGTAAGCAGGAAAATTCTGGATCCCAGCAGATTCGGTCAGCTCGTTAGGCAGAATGCAAGGCAACACATTCAGAAGACTGCCTCTTCTTCCTGCCTGGTCTGGGGTCATATGGTTGAGATCCCAGGGGCCTCTGGTGGACATTCAAGGATGTCCACAGGATCTCAGAACTTGCAGGTCCCAGCAATGTCTGTGAAATCGAGGGGTTTATCCTACTGGGTGTGATGGGGCCCACTTGGAGACTATGTTCTATGTCTGCCTCAAAGTCATCTTTCTGTAGGGAGAAAATTCCAGTCTTAGGGATGTCAACCCAGGCATGAGCCCCAACAATGGCATAAGCAGGCTTCCTGGGGACACAGCCATCCATCTCTTACTGTGAGGCTTCAATCACCTTCTCAACTGAGTGAGCATTTGCTAAGCCCAGATACTCCTTTCCTTTGCCCAGCTCCTCCCCTAGGGTGTGTAGGGAAGACTTAGTACATAGGTATACTACTTAAACACACATACACACACCCACACACGCATGCACACAAGCACATGTGGAAATATTCGCTATGAAAGTAATCATAACCAATTATAGAACATTTAGAAAACAGAGAAGGGAAAAAAATATCGCTCCACACTTTCACCTGAGAGAGTTGTTATTACCATTTGGGGAGTATTTCCAGTTGCCCTTTTTTCACATGCAAATGCTAATTTAAAACACAGTAGTTTCATTCTGCTTACATTTTTGTGCTCTCCTTTTCTTACTTAACATTCTGTCATAAGAATTTTAGATGTTTAGCTGTTGCCTTGATTAATAATCCAGGAAAAGGATGTCTGATGGAGGACAGTCCCATATTTTGCTTTGGGCATTTAGGTGATTTCTTCAGTGCTCCAAGCCCTCTGGCAATGGAGCTTTTACTACACTTTGAATTTGTCACTGGGAGAGCTGAATCATAAATTTCACATTTCTCTCTTTACTCCAGCACTGCAGACGAAGGCTGCCATCTTTTAGTTTTGTGCCGTTGGCCACAGGGGAAACTGGGCCAGAGTGTGGGTGAATTAGGCAAACCCCCCCCACACCTCCCCCGCCTCCGTAAACTTGGCCTCTTCCTGGTGAGGGATGCCACAGATTACTGTTACTATGTCACTGCAGTTTCTAAATCACTGTGTTAACCACTGAAGAAAAGCAAGTAGTGTAATCCCTCCTTCCCTGCAGGTTATGAGTTCCAAGGTGCACAGCGGGTGCTGGAAAACATAAATAGTTTTTCCCTAAATATACACAACTATGGTCAAGTTTAATTTATAAATTAGGAACAATTGTTAAGAAATTAACAACAAGTAATAATAGAATAGTTATAATAATATTGTAATAAAAGCTGCGTAAATATGGTCTCTCACACACAATTCCTCTCTCAAAAAAACATTGTACATGCTTTCTTCAGTCCTTGGGTGACAGCAGGTAACTGAAACCAGGAAAAGGGAAACTCAGATGAGGGGTGATGGCTGAAGCCACTGTTCCCAGTGAGCTGAGCCTTGGAGAAGCGGCCTTGTATGAGGGGGCTTGGGGGGTTGTTGGGGCCACTGTGGCGCTTTTGAAATGTACCAGGTGCTTCTCAGGGTGGGCCACCTGCCCATCTCCCCTGGTTTCTAAGCTGGAGGCAAAGTTTTCATGACAAAGATAAAACCAGTCTTCTGTCTGCACAGGAAGTATCTTTCTCCTCATTTGCCTGTCCACTGGGGTTCCACACAGCGCTCCTGCCTTGAGTGATGGCTTAGGTCTCGAGGGCGCTGGCCGCGCGGCGAGGCCTGTGTGGAGCCATTTGTCAAGCCCTACACCTGTTGCTTTAATTCAGTTAAAATAAGGAGATGTGATTCAGCAATGTTTTAAATATGGAAGAAATTGAAACATTGTAGCTATCAACAACAGAGGACACTATTTGTCAAAATAATGGCATAGGAACATTTTCTTGACATGGTATGCTATTTGTAATACATATATGTGGGGAAAGCATGATTCCATTTTTTGCTGTAAACTGTCACACACACACACACACACACACACACACACAAATGCATGCAACTTGGGAAAACTGAAAATATACCCTTAAGTGTTCAGAGTTATTTCTGAATAATGAGACAATGGGTGAAATTTATTTTCCTCTTCTTGCCTATGTATACTTTCTACTTTAATATAATTAGCTGTATAATAGTTGTATAATTGTTAAAAAGATGCTCTTTATAATATAACATTACCTTTAATCTATATTTCACCTCACAAAGTTCTTTCATAAATACTATTGATCATTACAGCAACGTAAGAATAAGTCAAATACATGATTTTATGTACCATTTTACAGATAAGAAAGAAAGACACAGGACTGTGTCATGATATTATCATGATCCCACATTCTCCCAGAGTGGAATTCTCACCATCCCAGGCCTTCAGCTTTGTGACTCCGATAGCTGTCTCTTAGCTGCATCCCACTTGAAAAAACAATCAGCTTCTGTGTTATGGATAGAAGATCTAAAAACTGTCCTTCCTAGAACCTTTAATGGTTCTTTATGACTCCACGATGGGGTTTTCAACTTTGGACATGGGTTAGATAACTCTTTGCTGTGAAGAACCACTTTATATATTGTAGGCTCACTAGTAGTGTCTCTGGCTTCTCCCCAATAGAGCAAGTGACAGCAGCACCCTATTCCCACCCTCCTTGCCCCCACATCCAACTAAAAATATCTGTAGATGCTTTGCCTCTACATGAAATCGTCACTATTGATTACCAGCCCAAAACCCTTGGCCCCCACCCCTGGCTTCTGGTTACTTCTACACCATCTTCTTTACCAGGCCCTGTCTCACATATTAACCTCAGCATCTCTATCTTTCGCCTCCACTGGCTTCGTATACAACTTCCCAAGCAGCTGAAATCTTCTCTCCCATGCTCTTACCCCATGGGGGGCTTTTCTCTGCGGTGTCAGGGCTCCTGGTGCTAGCACTTCATGCTAGTATGAGGACATCCCCAACTTCTTGTCCATCTCCTTGATAGAGTGTGAGGTGTTGAGTGCAGAGACTGTTTTATGTTTGTTTTTGAAACCCTTACACCTGGGGAGGGGGCAATGCAAATACTAGGGCAGGGACAAAGTCAGTTACTTTGCATGGTAATGAAGAACATTTTCATGATCTAGTTTCATTTATTTATGTTTTTGGAGGGGATTGTTTATGACCTGCCAAGTTTTTTTATTTAGAGTTAGAAGCATACTGCCAATAGGAGGCACAGTTGAGTTTGTCGTTACCAACCTGGGAAATGGAGACATTTGATGACTGTGTACCTGCAACAGCACCGCAGCAATAGTAGTAGCAGCAGGACTCACAGCCACGTGACACCCAATGAAGGTGTGTTACTCAGCCCTCTCCTTCTCTGAGCCTTAGGTTTTCTAATCTGAAAATATGAATGATAAAAATGCCCACCTTGGAGTTGTCAGTGGGGCCAGATTTAGCTGGTACCTGTGGCTCACACAGAGGTCCTAGGTACATAAAAATGTTGAGCCCCTGTGAACTGAATCAAAGTCAAAATCTGTTCTTTAACAGACATGATCTTTAACATCCGGCTCAGGAACAGTGAGAAGCAGGCCGTGATCTGGACATCAGCCTGATTACTGAGGGATTGCATTCTCCTCTCGCCCCTCTCAGCCCTTTGACTGCCTGTGATTTTCATTTTCTAATATCTCAGATGCATGATGCTGTGTTCTTCTGTTCTCTTCCTGGGTTATTTTCTGGGTAACTCAGGGCTTCTCGTAGGTGACTGAATCCTTCCTGAGGTGGGCAGGGTCAGCTGACTCAGGTCAATCCATCCCCACTGACAACGCCAGGGTGAGCATTTTTATTATTCATATTTTCCGATTAGGAAACTGAGGTTCATTATTGCTACCTTAGTAGCTGTAAAGGCCTTATCTGTCCAGGGGGTTTCATGATGCCTGTGGGTGACAGGGAGCATAGCCAGCAAGGAGCCCAAGGACATAAACATGAAATTTGCTGATCGTAGCATTGCAGAGGATGCTGCTGAGGATGTTACCAAGACAAAAATATCCGAGGTTTCAGCGTCAGAAAAAGCTGTGTTTCCTGTAAACCATAGGTTTGTTTTGTGAACACCATAGCCCTGGCGACTGATTATTTCCCTCATTGCTTAGGCTGCTAGATAGCTGAGAGTGAAAATCATGTCCTGCCTTTCTGCACTGGAGGCTGACCACTCTGTGTGCACTTGCGTGAGGTCACCTAACCTTTATTTTCCCATCCCTGTTTCCCTTCAGTCCCGCAAAGGTTTTTAGTTATTATTCGGAACAGAACCTGTATGCATGGGATTCACAGAACCATTTTGGATAATCAGCAACCCAGAATGAGCCCACAAGCCCCGCTCAGCCCTATTGTCTCCCCACTATGGTAAAGCCTGCAGGAGTCAGCAGCCCTAAGGAGGAGAATCGCTTGGGTTGTGTTTTCTGTGTTCATTTAAAATCCTGCCTCGCCGTTTACTTTCTTCCAGGCCCATGTGAGGCTGTGCTGGTTTTCTCAGCCCTTCACAGAACCTTACCTGGTGGTAAGGAGATATTAAAGTGACTCTCTGTGCCAGGGATGTGTTTGTTAAGACAAATGATTTTCAAATGAAATTCTCTGAGACTTCTCACTACTCTCTCTGAAGTTGTTCCTCCTCCCTTCCTCTCTGGTTTCTTTTCACTCCTTTCCCTACTTTCTTTCCATCCACAATAGTGTCACTGGCTGAAAAGTTACTTTACTTATTCGAGCCTGCTTTTTTAATCCACAAAAGAGGGATTAAAGTAACCTCATAAAATCATTACACAGATTAAATTACATCATTCATGCAAAACACTTAATATCTTGCCTGACATAGTAGAAGCCCAATGAATGTTAGCTATTATCATTATTATTTGATCAACAAACATTTAGGGCATATGTTCAATGATGTACCTGTATGATCAAATATACCAAGGAAAAATAAATCTCTTTATTTAAACATACACCAGGCCTCCCTGGTGGCACAAGGGGTTAAGATGCAACCTATGAAGGTATCCACAGCCTCTGTAGCATGAGTTCAATCCCCGGCTGGCCAAGGAGCTACCCACATGTGCAGCAGACCTCTCCTGACTCGCCCTCTGCTCCCCTCAGTAGTATATTTCAGTCAGTCTGCCTGTTCTGTTCCCCACTCTGTCTCTGGTGAATCTTTTCAACCCCCCGCACCTCTGGCCTATACCCCAGTTCTTATATGCATAAATAAATAAATCTTTGAAAAAAATAAACATACCCACACACAGATCCAGTAATAATTTAGGACAGAGAAATGCTACGATCCCACTAATGAGTACAGTTGTTAAAATTCTGGGAAAGACAGGGAATTGCATGTTGTCTCAGCCGCCTCTATTCAGAAGCCCTCGGGAAGTTGCTCACATCAGTCCTAATCTTCTTGCTTCACACTATTTTGTGGCATCTCCCCCTTTTTGCCTTTGAGATGTTCCTTCTCTGGTTTGGAGTTCTCTTTGGCCACAGTTGAGGCTGGGCACTGCCCAGGACTGAACTCCATTGCTCATTCTGACCTGTGCTACTACAATTGTCACTACCTTTGTGCAGATCAGTCTTGAAAAGATGGGTCTCGGTATTATTACATGTGTCCCCTTTATTTCTAATCATGGCCTGATTACTTTCAGTTTCCCTTTCTGCTTTTGAAAACCTGTGTCCCACTGGCTCCCACAGGCTCTAAACACCCTCCATTCAGGGCTGCCATGAGTGATTAATCTGTGGCTAGTTTTCCTCCCATCTTCCCCAGAGCATGTGCAGTGCCCATTCATCAAGATGCCCAGATAATTGAAGCAATCCACCTTCGTTCAGGGCCAAGCTCTGGGCAGCGATGCTGGCCTGCAGATCTGTTATATTCAATGTAATTACTCTTTCTGAGTGAATCCCTGGAGCCCCTCTCAGGATCCTGCACATCCCCATCACCTTGGCTTTTCCGTAAATGTCTCTCCCCTTCTCCTTACCAAGTCCTTGTGTGAACTTTAATCCAGACTGACTTTAGCGATAGATAGTCTTATCCTGATTCTCAGAAGAGCCATTTTCACTGAAGAACCAGCCAGATGGAATGGGCTTAAACTGCAGTTTGAGGGAGTTGAGTTGGCCATTAGAAAGAACTTTATTTCCCTGAGGCTTGGAGAAACAGAAATATGGAGAAGGCAATGTGATCTTTTTAAAGAGAGCTTGAGGGCAAAGGCAGAAAGTTGAACTCCCTTGAGAGACTACTATTAGAGAATTGAATGTCATCCACCATTCCCCACCCCCTACCCCAAGCCGCCCAGGGTAAGGGGAGTTCTTAAGAGTTGGAAGAGCCATTAACAATTAGCTATTCTAGTTTCCCATTCAGTACCAGTTTGGGGATACATTTTCTTACCATGAATCTTCCTTAACTACTCATTCATTCACTCACTTCATAGATATCTATGGCTCAGGGATCACACTGCTAGATCTTCACCGTAGCAAACAAAACGTGCATACAGGCGACAACAGCAAAGTAGTATCCTGATACCCTAGGGGAATGAAAGGAGTATAAATGGCATCCAAGATGTTTCTAGACTGTCAAGTTAATGAAAGCAATAAATATCAATGGTTTTCTTAGGGAATATTCTGCAAGGAAGGCATTGCATTCGAGGGGGACGTTATCCCTTCCAGTCAATGCCAGTCAACAATGGTAATGAAACAAAGAGGCATAATCACTACAATAAGGAGAACCTTGGTGTGTGTGACCATGTAAATTACACGAGGCAATAAAAGCTCTGAAACCTATTATTAGATTAGGTCTGTAACCTCAGAAATATTTTGCTCCAGAGACCCAGAGAATTTGAATTGATCATTACCCTCGAAGCCCTTTGTCCATTAAGATATGCAGAATCTGCTGCCTCGTTTGGAATTGAAGTTTTCCAAAATACAGCTTAACTTTATCTTCTTTTAAAGGTTTGCATTGGGTTTATGCATTTTTATGATTATGGTCTCTTACCTCTACCCTCATAGAAATAAATATAAAGTGCTATTAAAAAACATAACCTAAAGCATAAGAAAGTCCAATTCTGTTATGATTTTCCTCTGTTATGTCTTCTTGATCTTTTAAAAAATATCCAATACTAAATTCCTCAACAAAAATGGCTGCTGAGATTTCTATGTTAATGCCTGAGTGTTGCACACTTGGATAGTGGGTAAAAGCGTTGTCCACTGTGCCCACCAGAGAACAATTCATTTGATCTAGTTGGATTTCCATTCCAAGCTCAGGACTTTGTAGACGCTTTGGCTTCCCTTTGCATCTAGAATCTCTGTTTTTCTCTGGTTACCTAATTCCTGCTTTCACCTAAAGCTCTGTTCAATTCCTGGGGATCAAAGTCACCACCAGGATCCTCCCCCCACTGAGGTCGGCTCCACTGATTATTTCCATACTGGAAAACTGTCTCACCTCTGATCTACCATTGAAGCATTGCCTACATCACTTAATAATATACCATGTTGTGACATATCTCACATTGCTATTTCACACTTGTGTTTAATTCTTTAGTGTTCTTGTGTTTTCCTAAGGAGCCTATTTGTTTTTGTGTAGAGGAACTGGGGTGCAGGCCAAAGGTGTGGGGACTGAGAGGATTCACCAGTGTCAGACTGGGGAGCAGAACAGGTAGATCTACTGAAATACACTGCTGAGGGGAGCAACAGGCGAGGAGAGGTCTGCTGTACCATATGTGGGTTAGCTCTCTGGTTGGGGATCAAACTGAGGCTGTGGTGGTGATAGCACTGAGATTTAACCCCTAGGCCACCAGGGAGTCCCCTATGAGTTTTTTTTTTTTTTTTTAAAAGATTTATTTATTTATTTATACAAGCACTGTGTACAGTCAGAAGCACAGGAGTGTGAGAGAATTCACCAGAGTCAGAGCAGGGAGCAGAACAGAAGCACACTGCTGAGGGGAGCAATGGGTGGCAGGAGAGGTCTGCATGCCATGTGGGACCCTCGCCCAGCTGCCGGGGCCAGGGATCGAACCGGCACTGAGGAGGCTGCGGGCAGCTTCGCAACCTAGCGCTCAACTGCTGCGCCACCGTGGAGGCCCCCCCCTTATGAGTTCTTGAGGACAAAACTCAGGTCTTACATTTCTAGGACTCTCCCTGTATTGTTGCTAGATGCATAGATAGCATTTACATTTCAAGTGTGCTTATACCTTCATTCAGTACTTCCTAATCTGAGGGACAAAGAGATTCATATTAGAATCAGGAATTCCTTGAAACATGGAGAATACATTCTGCTTTGGAAATATCGTACTAAAAGTTGGTGATTACTTGATGCCCATGGAACTGAAAAATTAAAATGCACAATTAAAATTAAAAAATTAAAAAATTAAAATGCACTGATTAACGTCAAAGTGAAAATACAAAATTGAAATATGTCACAAAAATCCTTAAACCCTCATAAAATACATCCTTCCTTTTTCTGTCTCCATCCCTCCTTCCTACCACCCCATTCTACTCTAATCCACCTTTGAGAGACACTGAGATCCTTAAGAGCTATTATCAAAACATCAAAATAACTCACCCATTAACACCTTAGCTCAATTATTTCATTAGATGAGTCAGCCTTGTTTCCCATGCACCAGGAGAGTGGTCACAGGTCAGCTGTATTTTTATGCAGTAAGAGGAAGACTGGAAAATTCTAGATCTTTAGTATCTTTATGTTCTGGCACAACTTCTACCAGTCAAGTTTCTCTGTGTTAGGACAAGAACCAGAGGAAAAACCATTAAGAGAAGTACAAGTTTTGAGAAGAGGAAGTGGTTGCTGGTGCCAGATGCTGCCGATAAGCATCACGAACAGTATGGAGTGGACGTGGTTTGCAAAGCACTGCTTATCGAGAGAGCAGTGTCAGGAAGGAGGGGAGAGGAGAGGGAGCCAGATTGCTGCAGTAGATTGGCTATTGAGTATGAGGTGAGATAATGGGGGTAGTAAGGGTAGCAGAAAAGAGAAGTTGAGGAGGGACAGAGATCACAATATATTTGTAACTGAAATGACTGAAGATTCAAAAGAAGTAGTGAAAGTGATGAAACAAGGATCACCAGGTGGGGATTGAGTCAAGTGCAGAAAGAGAAAATAAAATAGCTAGAAGTAGGAGAAGGGGAACATTTCCCTCTGAGAAGCAAGTAAATATTGATGTTATAATGCATTACATAAGAAGCCTTTGACTGTAGGTGGAAGAAACCAATGCAAATCAATTAAGGACAGAGAGGGGGGGGAAGAGAGAGAGAGAGAGAGAGAGAAATGGCTGGGCCTTAGAAACATCTAGAACCAGGACTCTCTATTTTGTTCTCTATTTTTTGTCCACACCTGTCTCTTTTTCTCCTAACTCCAGCTGTTCCTCAATTTCTTCAATCCAGTGGGGAAACAAAGTTTACAGTTGTAGCCACAGGAAGGAGACTGGACTGACCCTCTTGGTTACAAGTTAAAAATTCTAGGGAAAGGGTCTTACAGGTGTATTTTTAGTCTTTAGGAGTCTAACTGCAGGTCAATAAATTGTGGCTGGACTGTGCAAAGGAGGTCCTGCTTTCCAGGGCAGCTCTTAGGGGCACAATGCAGATGGAGTGGAAGCAGGGGCAGTTTTCATTGAAGAGGGATGTCCATAAATACATGTAGATTGTACACATAAATACACATAAATACATGTGGCAAAAAGTTTAGGAAGTTTAGGAGGGTAATTTTTCATTTGTTTTCTGTTTCTGTTTTGCTTCTTTCAAGAATTAGGGGGTAGCTACTCTACTTTCTAATTTTAGAAGGTAGAATTTAGAACTCTACCATGTTGAATTATAAGTGTAATCCCTATAGAAAAGGGAAGTTTCAGGTTCCCTGTTCCACCTAAGAAAAAGTGGAGCTGAGCAGTGACGGGAAGGACTTGGGAAATAAAGTTTAGGAGAGAAAACTTGTATGAAGCACATGGAGCAGAGACACATGTGAAAGAGAAGCTGTGTTTGTTTCTAAGCCCTGAACTTGTACAAAGAACTTGGGGGACACAGAAGGAGACACTTGAAAGAGACATGGTTGAGAGACCTATGGGGAGCCTTTGTCTTGACTTGTCCTTTTATTTTGCTCTTTTCCTTCCAGACTTGCCTGGCCCCATCAGCCCTGTTCCTACAGGTCCTCACCTCACCAGAAGGTGCCTTAGATTTGTGGCAAGTTTTCCTGCCTCAGTGGCCCTGCTTTGGGTCAACTCTGTTTGTTTGGACTTTTCCCCACAAGAGGATGGGTAATGTTGGATGTTTCTTTTAGAAACTATCTTCTCTTCTCTCTATTGCACACCAATTCTATTACAATTCTTTTCTATTGGTCCTGCACACCAAGAGTATGTTTTGTCTTTAAATGGTGGATGACTGAACCCATTTAGAGTGTGGATGTTGGGGTGTCCCAGGCAGCCCCTCCTTCTGCCCCCTAACAAAATGAGAAAGCCAACAGAACTAAGCAATATTGAGAAGCAATCAAGGATAGAATTAATAATTATGTCATGGGGTAAACCCAGATTATTCACTTAATTAATAATATTGATAACAACCTCTATTACCACCTAGCATCCTGAACAGCACCAATAAAACGGCCCAAATAAAATTGGGCCGATCCAATATTGGAGAGTGGAAATACAGCTGCCTCAGGTACAGGGGACTCAGGAGTTGAGAAGAGTGGAGGTGAGTGGAAATCCATCATAAGTTTAGGGCTGACAAGCAAAGGGAAATCATCAGGGAGGAGCTAACTGCTCTGACTCACTGGTGCCTTTTATGATAGTCCTTCCTGCCCAACGGAGGTGACTCTTTAGGTAAGGTGAACACATTCTGGTTTGCTCAGGAAAGTTGCATGTAATTACCAATGTTACCTCTTTTCATATTTGAGAGGTCCCAATTGAGATTGTTGAATCATATGCCTAGCCCATATTTGGCAGGGTCTGTTGAGAAGACGGGAAATTGACCTCACGGACGTTATTTCATGTGCTGTAGCCCCAACCCCGACAGCTGGAAGGAGTAGACCCTGGCCCTCAATCTGCTTCTCTCCTGTTGGTCCTACCAAGGAAAAAGGAGGTATCGTGAAATCTCCAGTGTATGCAGATTTGGAGTCTAAGAGAAAAGATGAATGATCAAAACTAAGCTACCCTGGTCTGGTCTGGTGTGCTGGCATCGTAGGGGAGTCATTGGAAAGGGAGGCTAGGGGAAAAGGCTCCACTCCCTGTTGGCAGCAGGTGTGGAAATACCACCCATACCCAACCTGGATCCCAGAGTCCATCTGATACACCCTGGTCACCTCACAGCAGGAAGTCCCAGAAACCACTTGCCATTTCTAACTACCCACTTCAGCTTTTCTTGGCATGAAAAAAAAAAAAAAAAAAGGGCCATGGTAGAATCATCCTTATTTTTGCCATAGTGGAGACCAACAATGTCTTGCCCAAAGTAAGTTCTCAGTACATACTGACATGATGGAATGAGTGTCCTCTCCAGGACAGGTCGTAGCTGTCCTATCCTGGGGCCCTTAAACTTGATGGCCTTGAACTTTGCAGACAGAAATGTGCAACAATTCACCGCAGGATATGAGGCAGGTAGAGAAGGGGGTGAAGGCTGGAGGAGCAGGGGCACACTATTTTTCCCTGACCCCAGCTGGTGATCAGCTTTACCCTAAAGTAGAGGATTAATAAACAGGGTAATTTTATCCCAGTCAGAATGTAACTACAGATGTGGCTTATTGGGTGAAACAGCTAATCCCTTCTCCATTTGGCTCACTTACGAAATATGAGGCCTGGAGTTGTCAAAAGCACGATATCCGCTTGTGCCTGCGGCTGGGCGCAGCCCTTCTCTCCGGGGCTGAGCGGGCAGCTGCCTCTGAGCTGTCCAGGCTCTTTATATCGGGTGAACTGACTTCTCCTTGGACTGAGGGTGGCAGGGGCGAGCAGAGGAGCGGGCGGGCGTGTGTGCGCGCGCGCCCGCGCCCACGAACACACACACACACACATGCACACACACGGCATAGAGGATGTAATTGAAAGAAAATGGCAGGTTCAGAGTGGGTGGGTGCACAGAGAGGTTGGAGGGGAAAGACTTTTGGAAAACAGAAGGTTCACTGAAACCACAAGTCCCTAAGGCTGAAGGGGTGGGGGTGCCGTGGGGGCACCCGCAGGAAGGAGGTAAGAAAGCAGAGGCAAGGGGGTGCACCTGGGTGTACACGTGCCCCAGCTCTGAGTCAGCAGGCACCCAGGGATTTTCAGGGAGGTCATGGCTGGCTGTTCCAAAGCCAGGAAGCTCAAAAACTGCTGCTGATGGAGCAGAGGTGAAAGGGTTTGCAGGCCAGTCAGAGACAGGCTTTTCCCTCTGCATCCAGCCTGGGGTGAGTAACGGGTGCTCTGAGGAGCTAGGCGGTCCCCGAGCCGAGTCTGCAGAGGGAGGGAGGGAGGGAGGCACCTAGGGAGTCCGGGGGCGCCCGGAGGCGTGGGCGTGGCCTGAGCTGGCTGGCGGGTACCGGGGCGCGCCCTTGGAAACACGTGACCACCGGGTGGTGGGTCCCCGCCCCCCTCAGGTTTTCGGGTCCCAGCGCACCGCCTCCGCCTGGGTGTGGCTGGCCGCGTGGCCCCGGGTGGGCCGTGGGGCTCCGACAACAGCCAGTTTCCGCGCGGTGACCTGATCCCAGCCGGGGCGCTGCAGCCCCGGCCTCCGAGGGCCTCCCTGGCTTGCAGCGAAGGTCACCCGGTCGGCCGGCCGCTTGGGGGTCCGCCACCCCCTTCCCTCCCTGCTTTTCTGTCCCAGGCTGGAGGAGCGGGAGGGGGTAGGACTTCATCCCAGTGTACTCCGTTCCAGAAACTTAAAAAATGCCCGGGGCTCCTCTGCAGACCCTGCGAGGAGAGCCGCGGCTCAGGTCCCCACCCGAAGGCTCCAGAGCCCGAGAGCGCATTGGACGGAGGCGCTCGGGTAGGTGGGAGGAGAGGGCGACGTGGCCAGGCAACTTGTAATAAACCTTCTCACCCATTTTCCTTCCTCCTCTTCGGTCTTTCCTCCAGTCCTGAATTGTTGTCCCCTCCTCCCACCAGGTTTAAAAAAATCTGCCGCCTAAAACCCGGGTCCCGCCGGGCGGGGCGGGGCGCGGGCCCACCGGGGGCGCGGCCTCCACGGGGAGGCCGGGCGTCGGGGGGCTGGGCTGGGATTGACTCCCCGGCTAGTCTCAGGGTTGGAAAGCTCGCATCGCCATGGCAACGAGTTTTTCCCTTGGGAAAAGACAGAGCCCGAAAGTGCAACAAATTGGAAAGGGACCTGCTGAGTGCCAGCTGGGGCTTCAGGCAGGCGAGGGGGTGGGGTGGGGGTGGGGAGGCTCAGGAGGGGGTGGAGGGGGGTCGGGAGGGGGTGGGAGCGGGGTGCGATCAAGCCTGACAAGCGACCCCCGCCAGGGATGCAGGGCTGAGTGCATTTGCTGTGAGTCAGATGGGGCCACACTGGCTGGACACTTGACGCGCAGTTCGCTTCTATTGCGGCCACTTAGCAGATGTATTTGCTGATAGAACAGTCACTGCCTGCCATGGACCTGAGCTAAGTGGGGTGGATCCCTTCTGCGGGTGTGTTCCAGTCTTCCCTAAGTGGTGAGACTAATAGCTCCGACTGGGAGAAAAGGCGTTTTAGCTATGGGATTCAGTTGATTCTACATCTTTTTTTTAATTTTTAGAAGTTTTTGTAATCATAAAAAATACATAATTTGTTTCTCACGCAGAAAAGTGTAAAGAAGGAAATGAAAATGAGTCACACAGTCCTCTGTCCTTCCACCCAAAGATAACTTTTGTTGATATTTTTGTCCTTAACGTTCAAGATTCTTTCTGGAAACATGTTCAAAGCAGGATATAGGTATGTAAACGAAAGTAGATTACACTACAGGTGATGTATTGTCTACTTGTTTTCATTTAACTTACCAGAGCCATGGAAGGATGTAGAAAAAATCTGTATCATTTCTAATGGCAACATAGGCTACACCATAAGTTATTAACCAAATTGCTTTTGCTGGAAATTAAGTTGATTCCCGGTTTTTACTCTTATACATGGTGATAACCATCCTTATGCCTATATTTTTGTATATGTGTTTTTTTAAAGATTGATTTATTTATACATGCAAGATCTGGGGTACAGGCCAGAGACATGGGGGAATAAGAGGATTCACCAGAGAGAGTGGGGAACAGAACAGGCAGACTGACTGAAATACACTGCTGAGGGGAGCAGCCGGCGATACAGGAGAGGTCTGCTGTGCCATGTGGGTAGCTCCCTGGCTGGGAATCAAACTTGTGCTGCAGTGGCTGCAGGTAGCTTCATAGGTTGTGTCTTGTGTCTTCATAGACACCCCTTGTGCCACCAGGGAGGCCCTATTTTTGTACATGTATTAAACCTAATACAATCTATTAGCTTTCTTAAGGTAAATTTCTAGAAAATGAATTGTAGGGTCCAAGGATATGGGCATTTAAAATTTTAGTGCACATTTCTAAATTTGGGCCCATGGGTTTTTGAGGGATCTAGTGGGCTTTATTTTATCCCCCTTCAGTATTGGGAAATGTTCATTATATGCAGCGTCTCAGTTTGTACTCCCCGAAGTAAATCTGAAGCAATAATTTGGCTGTGAATAGTTCTTTTCAGAGATGATTGAGGAGGCAGGGATGAGGGAGTGGTGAGCAATAAAATGTCTGGGCAGCTGGTTCCCAATCCTTCTGGGGACCCTCTGAGAGAACACATGGAACATCCTCTCGAATCAACCCCAGAGGTTTCTGCAGGGCATCCTCACTCAGATCTCTTGACTTACCCCACTGTTATTAGGAAAAAATGTCTGCAGGTAAATTCTAAGGTAGGCCAAGGGGATATGGCTGGAGCCCCTACTACAGTCTTAGCTATACGTGAAGTATCAGTTCTTCCCTGGAACCCAATTCAAAGGATGAGGTTAGTTCAGGACACAATTGCATAATGGGTTAAGATTTTCGTCAGCTTCTCTCTCTGTTCCCTTAACCACATTTTGGTGCCAAACCCTGCTGCCCAAGGCTCCTGAAGTATTTAATTCCCAAGATACATCAGAGAGATCTTCTCTATGTGATTTAGTCTAGAGTATTAGAAATAAAATCTGTTACTTTTCCAGGTCCATTTACATTTTAAGACAGGAACTAAAAGGGGGATAATTCTTCAGCAAAGGAATTGATGACAGTGCTGGCATTTCAGGCACTGTGGCAGCTGAATGCTTTTTTGGCAGGGGCCCCAAGTCTGAAGTTGGTCCAGCAGATGAATTTTGTTTGTCCTCCCCTGACCTGCAGCAGGTGAGAGGCGGCAGAGAGGCGGAGGTGGAACAGGAGGGAAGAGTCCAGAGCCTTGCTTCCCTCATTTGAATGGTCCTCACTGGCCTGTGAATTTAAGAAAATGAGGCAGGAAACATGAAAGAAGGCTGAATTTGTTGCTGGGGGGGATGAAAAAGAAGTGAGCTACCCAGTCAAGCAGGGTAAGATAGGCGTTAAGAAGAGGACTGAACAGGACTGAAGAGATACCTCCATGGGCTCTGGGCAAAATGAGTTACTTAAATGAAGACCTTCTGGGTATAGTGTACATCTTCTTCCTACCATCTTGTCTGTCCTCCTTCCTCTCCAGTCACTCCTTAGTGTCCATTCGGGCTCCATTTTTTTCTGCCTATCCCTTAAATACTTCTTAGCTTTCCATTCTATACTCCTTTCTCTTCCCCAACTCCACATGTCCTTTGGGCAGTCAGTGTACCTCCACGACATTTGCTGCGATCACACACAGACATGCCCTGTGGATGACTGGCCCAGCTCTCCCTCAGGAGCTCGGGTCCCACATTTCCAGAGTTGACAGAAGTTAGGGCCATGGTGGTAATGTTGGGGAAGACATGTATTCCCTTCAGTCTGTTTGTTTTCTCATTGTCTTCATGTCTGAGAACCAGTGTGCCAATTGAGTTGTGAGCTGCATGAGGACAGGGCTTTGCTTTAATGTCCATGACCAGCCACATGCAGTGATCGTCAGATGCTAGTTGAATTGACTACAGTGAAACTTTCTCTACCAGTAACATTGTGCAGGTATGAGCGACTGAGGATTAGTAAGCACTTTTGTTCTTAGTGGCTGCTGATAGTTACTGGCAACCCTCTGCTCATCAAATCCACTAGCCTTTTCACAGCCCATTCTCCTTTCTCTCTTTACAACATCTTGCCTGTTTGCTGGTCCTGCCATCTTGAATCTTACCCTTTCCTGGCATCTATAACGTCACTCCTCTAGCGTTCTGTCCAATGACCTGTTTTCTTTTGTCTCCTAAACAGAATTCTCTCTCAAGTCTTCATCCTTTGGAGCAGTGTGAGATAGTGGAATAAATGCAGGGTTTGGAGCCAGAATGACTGTGTTTGATTCTGCGTTGTATCATTTATTACTTGGATGACCTCTCTGTGTCTAATTTTCTCAACCGTAAAAATATGGATAATCCCGAGGCTTGAAGATATTGTAGGTAAAGAGGCTGACATAAAGTAATTGCTAAATGCACGGCAGTTATGAGTGTTCTTGCATGACTCAGCCAAAGATTACACAACCCTGTGTTGATTCACAGGTCACCTCTGGACTGAGGAGTGCCAGCACTCTCCCTCCATCCCTGACTTCTACCCTGCATCTGGTCCTGAACTCCACGTCTGCTAAGTATTTCCACGTTTGACGTCCTGCCATGACCCCAGTATTGGCCTGAATAAACCAACTTTGTCATTTTTTTCTTTCTCCAAAGCTTTTCCTGCCAGGATTTCTCGGATCCAATTGTTCAAACTTGCTGTATTCTGGACTCTCTGGCTTGAGAAGCTTGGAAGGGTCTTTAATTCACTCATCTCCTTTGCCTTGAATGTTTAGAAATAATGATTATAATTGGTAGAATGTCTTCACATGTATTTCTGACTAAACCTCAACAGCATTTTGAAGCAAGCTTGTATACAAAAGAAGCACAGAGTGACAGATTAGAACTCGAACTCGAATCCTAGGCTCATCCCATTTCTCTCCATGAAAGACTAGTAGCTAGCTGGTCTCAAGTCCTACTAATTCAAAAATGTTGAAGTATTTTCCCCTGAAAACCTTTCAAGAGGCAAACCTTTCCCACTGTTTCCCTTCAGGGCCCACCACTCTTTAGTCTCCACTTCACAAATTCCTTTTAATACTTGTACACACCTACTGGTTTGCCTGATGCTTCTCTTTGGTTCCCCAGTCACTGCTGTCTAGCTCCCTCCTCCCCTGGAAGAATGGTCCAAGGGAGCACCAAGATCATGTCTTCCCAGGACCCTGTGGCCCTCTCCACACACGAACCTGATTTAACTCTATGACAAGCTTCTCTTACTCGCAACACCCATTTCCCTGTTTTGCTCCTGGCTTTTCTTCTACCTTGTGGGCCATTAAGAACTAAAGTCTTTGGTTCTGCCATTACCTGAAAGCTGCTAATCCTCAGGCTTTTGTCCTAGGCAATTTCTTTTCAACCCAAATATTTTCCCTGGTTCTCCCATTTACTTCTATGACTTTAGTTCCCACCAACATGGTGACTCCTAAATCTGTCTGTAGCACAGGTATTTTTCTTTAACTTATGATCTCTATATCTGACAGTGAAGCCACCACTTACCAGTGGGGTGAATATGATGGTTAATTTTATGTGTTAGCCTCACTGGATGACGGGGTGTCCAGATATTTAGTCAGACTTTATTCTGTGTTCATCTGTGAGATTAACATTTGAATTTCACATTAGCATATGCTAAGTAAAGCAAATTACCTTCTAATGTGCTCATCTAATCCATGTATGACCTGAAGAGAACAAAAAGGCTTATTTCTGAGTGTAAGAGAAAACGCCTCCTTCTTGACTCACAGAAATGGGACATCTGTCTTCTTGCTTTTGAACTTGAACTGAAACATTGGCTTTTCTTGGGTGTTAAGCCTATCAACTTTTCTTATTGGTGTTAGTGGGCACACTAAGGGGTACCCCGAGCCCCCCAAACTTGCATGCTCTAAAGAGATTCTGCCCTCTGCCACATAAAGACATATTGTAATCTTAGTGTGAAAGATCGTTTATAGAATGATGGTGCATAGAGAGTGAAGAGAAGAAAGGATAATAGTTTCCCACTGAAACACCTGAAATTACCCATCCCCATGTGGGTAAATACCCGGACAAACAGGGTTGGCCCAAAGCAGGGCTGCTGAGGCTCCAAAACTTGCCACGAGTTGAAGGCACCTTCTGGCTGGGAATGATAGGAAAGCGGCAGAAGGGGCCAGGTAGAGTTTAGGATGAAAGGAGCAAAATCAAAATACAAACCAAGGTAATGGCTGCCATTGTCAACCTCCCCATGTGCCTCTTACCCATATCTCTTCCAAGTGTCTCTACATGTCTCAACTCCATGTGGTTCCTTCCATTTTCCTTAAATCCCTGGTGCAAATCCAAAGCAAAGAAGCAAGTGGGGCTTCTTCACATGTCTCATGGCTCCATAAGTCTCTTCTCCCCTGTCTCCAAGTTCCCAAGTGTTTCTCCAAGTGTTCTAAGTCTTTACCTGGCTGCTCAACTCCACCTCTCATTAGGTGGCGTGGGGAACCTGGAATCTCCCCTTCTTATGGTGATTCCTCATCATAGGTCCTGGGTCTCAGACCTTCAGACTAGCACCATACCATCAGATCTCCTGGGTCTCCACCTTTCTGATTGTAGATCTGCAGATTTCTCAGTCCCCATAATCATGTTAGCCAATTCCTTATCAAATTTGTGTGTATGTTCAGTTTCTCTAGAGAGCCCAGACCAGTACAATGACCATGCTTAAATTCTTAAATCCCTCTGCACCTCTCTTTCCTGGTCTTTAAAAGGGGTATAATCATATTTATCACATATATTTGTTGTAAGAAATTAGTCACTCTTAGGCCCAAAGTCTTAGTACATGATAAGATTTCTATAAATGGTTATGATTATTGTTTTACTTGAATATCTCATAGGCACGTCGTAAATTTAGCATATTGTAAAGTGAGTTCATTCTCTTTCTCTTCTAGTTCTGTTTTAGATTGGGTTCCTTAGACATAAAACCTGAGACAAGGATATGAATGCATGAGATTTAATGAGGGAGCAATCTCAGGAGAGAGGGAAGAGCATGGGAAAAAAAATCTGGGGGAATTGGAGAATTTGAAGGTTCTCAAGGGCATATACCTAGAAGCACCTTTCCACATACCAGTTCTACTCAGTCCCCCTCAATCTCTATTAGGTCCTAACTTTAATATAAGAGATCATTCTGAAAAATTTTTAGTTTCATTCTCAGCTTGGCCTTCTTTCTGACTACTGAAGATATTTTAGTTTGTTTTGTTTGTTTAACATTGCCAAGGGACCCTCCCCCTCTCATATTTTGCTTTGGATTGGTAATTGGTTTCCCCAACACTGCTATCTTCTCTCTGTCCTATGCTCAGCCATCCTGAGTGATCTTCAAAGCCTTGGTCCACAGTAAGCTGCAGTCCTCACATCTTTGCTCCTCAGAGCAAGATGAGGGGTACAGAGGGGAAGGCATAATAACATAAATGTAAAAAAAGCAGGGAAATTTGACCACAAGTCCAGCTAAATATTAACAGTTCTATTGTTATGTAAGCAGCAGTGAATAATTACTGAGGGGACAGCAATCTGCCACTTTTTGTTTCTTCAAACTTCCTTCTATATTGATTTTTAAAATTTCAATATGCTTGCTTACAATATATCAAGAAATACAAAGATATATTAAAAATACAACTCTGGGGCCTCCTTGGTGGCACAGCGGGTTGAGTGCAACATTGTGAAGCTGTCCGCAGCCTCTGCAGTGCCGGTTTGACTCCCAGCCGGCTAGGGAGATACCCACATGGCACAGCAGACCTCTCCTGCCTTGCCTGCTACTCCCCTTAGCAGTGTTTTTGGCCTGTCTGCCTGTTCTGCTCCCAGTTTTGTATGTCTCTGGTGAATTCTCTCACCCTCCCATGCCTCTGGCCTGTACTCCAGTTCTTATATAAATAAATAAATCTTTAAAAAAATTCAACTCTGGGCCTCCCTGGTGGTGCAGCGTTTGAGCGCTGGGTTGCGAAGCTGACCGCAGCCTCTGCAGCGCCGGTTCGATCCCCAGCTGCTACCCGGCCACCGGAGTTGGGTCCCACATGGCGTGCAGACCTCTCCTGCCGCCCGCTGCTCCCCTCAGCAGTGTACTTCGGTCCTTCTGCCTGCTCTGCTCCTCCCTCTGGCTCTGGTGAATTCTCTCACCCTCCTGCGCTTCTGACTGCACCCAGTGCTTGTATAAATAAACAAATAAACAAACAAACAAATAAAGAAATAAAATAACTCTTTAAAAAAAAATTCAACTCTGCCTCCAAGGGAATTAATACGAAACTTTGATGTATTCTTTCAAGCTTTTCTTGGAGTGTTTCAAAAGCATTATCAACCTGTCTCCCCGCCTGCTTTATTTTTAAATGAGATTCTATACACAGTATTTCCTATAATTTGCTTGTTTACAATACACAATGCAATACACAATACACAATACAATACACAATACAATACACACAATATACAATACAGAGTATTTCCTATAATTTGCTTGTTTACAATACACAATACAATACACAATATAGTTATTTTATCGATAATTCTATATGATTCCAATCTGCTTTTTAATAACTTTTTATAATTCCATAATAGCTCATAATATGGATTTCATAATTAGAGGCGCTGTAATTTCTTCTATTTCCCAATTGAATATATAGGCTATTTCCTTTTATTGTCACTGCAAATAAATGTTGTAAGAAACAACCTTGTACACAATCCTTTCTATATGATACCAAATAAAAGGGTCTGTATAGTTAAAATTGCAATAGAGTCCAAGTGATCGCTTTCGGAAAACATTGTCACAATTTGTGATTTGACAGAACTTGCCCTTGCTATAGGAGGGGAGAAAAGAAAAGCAAGGAAGGAATGTAAAGAAAACAACATGACTTCCAGGAACCTACTGCTGGGGCTGGTAGCTGAGAATATGCTTCATTCTACCAGGTGTCTGGGGGGCAACAATGAGGGCGTCATTTCATTCACTAGCTGCAAAGCAGAAGAAGCCACGGTGCCTGCACAGTCGAGTGGTCCTGAGGGGACGACGAACAGGCTGAGGAGGACAGGTTGGGTTCTCAAGAGTCACGCCAGGCTGTTGGCTTCCCTGCAGGCTCTCCCCACCTGCAGATGGAGGGCTGAGCCTTTAGTTCCAACTCATGGAACAAGAGGTTTCTCTGACCTTCCACAGAACTCACCCAAAAGTCTAATTCCTCATCTTTCAGATGAAGAAGCCAAGGCTCCTGGAGCTGTGTGACAACTGTAAGACTTGAACTCGGAAGTGAAACTCTAAGTCCACTGAGCTTCCCTTCTAAGCTCACTGAGGAAGGCTGGGGTTGAATTCACCCCCCAGTAACCTCTTCCATCCATGGCGCTCATTCCCGGCCAGTGTCTTCAGGAATTTTGGAATGAGTAGCCTTTTGTCTGTCCCATGCTGTAGCCAGGTGAAGTCCACCGGCCAGCCGCACGGGCTTGTGACTTGCGGGCATGCAAAGGTAGCATCATGGGAGAAGAGCAGCAGCCTTGCAGGGCTTGGGATAACTGCCGTGGGGAAATAGGGGCTGCTCCCTCCTCAGTCTTCTCAGCACATTGGACACAACCAGCAGTGCAGAGCCAGACCTGGAGGGAGCCACTGGGTCTGGGAGGTGACAAACATCAGCCAACCCCCTCACCCCCCCACCACAGCTAGCCAGGGCAGGGAGGGGGACCACATGTTTGAGCGTTTTGCATTCCCTAGTCCTCTCAGCCTTGTGAGGTCCTAGAGCTCACTCCCTGCAGTGGGGAGTTCAGAACACACCAGAGTCCCAAACTCTCTTGCTTCCCCTCCACTGCAAAAGGGGTTTCTGTTTCTCCTTCACACAAACCTGATGCTCATCAGCACTGATCTCAGCAGGGAAAGTTGGGTGCACTGGGAAAGCAGGGTAATTCTTTTCAGAGCTCAGCACTTTGAAAGCCACTATTTCTATGTTGGGGAGTTCAGTCAGAGGGTGAGAAGGAGCAGTACTGACTTCAGGTCAGCTCCCTGTAGCCACAGCCCCCTTGGAATCTTCAGAATCACTTGGACTTCCTGGATTTCTGCAACCTCCATTCTTAAGGTTCTACCTCCAGGAAGGATGTAACCCACTCCAAGCCCATCTCCACTCCTCCCCCAACACACATACACCTGTGCCCCAGAGGGCGATTTCTTTCACGCCGGGGATCCTGTGTATCTTGTGTCTTTCAGTGAAATAACCACTATCATCGTCCAGGGACAAATCAAAGTGAACTCTAAATAACTCCAGCTCAGAAGCCCATCTTCCTCATTTAGACCTGTCAGCCCTAACTGGTTATAGTGAAGATTCTCAGCTTTTCTCTGCCTGGAATAGTGACCTGCCCAGTCAGGCCTGGGGAGCCAGAGTGGGGAGCCAGCCCTGGGGTGACTTTTATCTGAAAGAGACTTTCACTAGCTGAGGCTACCTCATTTCCACTCACCTACCCTCATTACTCAAAAGCTTATATTTAACGTTGTTTTTCTCACATTCTGGGAGGTGCTGACTTGTGTTCTTCAGCGTGAAGACAGAGGCCAAAAGCTGTCTTGCATATTGTGCTCAGCAAATCAGAAAGCTGTTGCTTCTAAGGATATTTCTGAATTCGGAAAAGAAAGGAAATGAGCCCCCTACCCCCACCTCCCAGAATCACTCTGAATTGTGAGGCAAGATAGCAGCCTAGTTTTCCTTTTGGGTAATCGGATAATGAACTCCCAGAGGGAGTTACTGTGGCTGTATCTTCAGCACCCATGCAAGGCCTGGCCCAGAAAGTACTAGGCAAATATTACTGGGCAAATAGAGAGACCATGAACTCTCAGACAGGCCACAGCCAGGAGTGACATGTCTAAAACTCATATTATCAGGGACCTAAGAAAGGCTGTAGTTAAAGCAAAAGGGAGCCCATGGCACTACACAGCCTCTGGGGCAGGCTTTTGGACTTGGGCATTAGCTGTGTGTTTGCCCTGTGGCTTCCCAGGCTGGGCCGTGCTGAACAAGGAAGCTGCTGACTGGAACAGGCGAACATCTGTGCGGTGGAGATCCCTTGTATTCTGGGGCAGGACTGGGCGCCCCACATCCCGGAAGCTGTCTGGGCCTCTGCGCTTCTGTAAGGGCAGCTCTGCTGCCAGCAATTGAAATACACTGACCAGCCCCTGCAACAGCTCCCGAGATAAACAAGCAGCAGGGAAAGTTGGCTTCCTTTGGGGAATGACCCCAAGGGAGATATGTCAGCCCTCACTGGAAGGTCTCAAGAGGTTGGTGGAGGCAGAGAGCCTGCAAAATCTCCTGGGATTGCTGTACACCACAGAGATGAGCACAGCCATTTGTTATGTGTAATTAAATTGAGCTAATTTTATTTTGTGGCACAGAGCTGGAGAATCAAGGTTCTCAAAAAATGTTATTATCTTATCTCATTTTGTGTAAATGTCATCATCGCACAGCTGGGATGGGTAGAAAGGGCATTTTTGAGATGTTCCTGGTCCCCTAAATGGATTGCATTCTGTTCCTTCAGCATTAAAGTCAGTCTAATGCTGAGGTCTCCAGGAACTGATATAGATGAAATGGTACATTTATATAATCATTCCACAGACAGACAGGAAAGTCCTTTTTCTGGATAAATCTAAGAACTGAGTGAGGGAGGCTGGGAGATCAGGCAACACAAGCCCCCTGGGGACCCTGGCATCTTGGCTCACCTACTAGATACAACCATTCATCTTTTAGGCTTACCCTGAAAGAAATGGAGAAATAAACCCCAGGCAGTCGAGTTCTCCTTTGAGCCATTGTCCTTGAGTGGCTCTGTGAAGTAGGCAGCCCCCAGGGACATGGCGAGACACAGTCAGTGAAAGAAAAAAAAAAAAAAAAAGAATGCCCACACAATTCCTTTCAAGATAAGGATACAAGACACAAACCAAGCTTCAGATTTGCCTTATGAAAGTTCAAAACCTGGACAATTTCAGTCAGTTCTTTAAAGGTCTAGAGGGAAAAGATCCACAAAAAACAAAATCAAGAGGAAAAGTCTCCTGCTAGTGGACTAAGAACCTTCCGGCCCTTTGTGCCTGAACCACCCTCTATATGGGCCATGGACAGGCATCTGCCGGGAAACTTCATCTCCTTCCTTTGCTCCACTCCAAACTCTGCCTCCATCCATAGGGGAAGCCTCTTTTCTCCACCTGATGCATTGTGCTGACTGCTGTTGTCACTGAGGGAGTTGCTACTACAGATGCTGGACGCCCCTCGGGCAGCATTTGCACTGGGTCAGGCTCCCTGAAAGAACAGCCTGACCTAGAGGAACCATCACCAGATCACCAGGGCCAGAACTCAATCCTGTTCTGACCTCAAACCACAGAGATGATCTCCGAGAGCTTCCTGGTTTTGCCTTGTCTGCCCCCAGGCCTCATGCCCAAACATGTGTTGTTCTCAGGGCCAGGATGTTTGTGTAACTGCCTTGTGGTCAGAGATGAACAAGTCCAGTGACTGACATGGGCCTGTACCTTGGGCACAGTAGCCACCCTGTTGGTCCTCTGCGGCAGGCAGCCCCATTGGGTTAATTTTGGGGTGGCTGAAGCTGAACTAGAAAATCAATGGTGATTTGTATCTTAGGGGCAAATGAGTCAATTGGGAAATATCTCCAATTTCCCGAGGAGATGTCAGATACCAAGGACTGCTTACATTTGATGTGCTTACATTTTTCCATGTTGTTAGTGGGCACACTGAGGGGGTACCCTGGGGCCCCAAACCTGCCCATTCTAAATGGGTTCTGCCATCTACGGCATCAAGACAAAATGTACTAAAGTGCATAAGACCTTCAACAGAAAGGAACTTAAATGCAATTAGTGTGTGATAAAGAAAAGAAAAAGAGAAAGAATAGAGTTTCCAAATCAAGCGTCCAAAGTTACCCATTCCCTCATGGGAATGAAGGACTGCTGAGGCCCCAAAGCAGGACTGCTGAGGCCCCAAAGCTTGCCACAAGTTGAAGGCAACTTCTGGTGGGGACATATACGAAAGGTGCAGAAGGGGCCAGACAAGTCTGGAGGGAAAGGAACGAAATCAAAACTCAAGTCAAGATAAAGGCTGCCATTATCAGCCTCCCCACAGGTCTTTTACCCATATCTCTGTCTCTTTCAAGTGTCTCCATCCACGTCCCTCAAGTCCCTGGCACAAGTCCAAGGCTGAGAAACAAGTGCAGTTTCTTCACATGTCTCACTGCTCCATAGGCCTCCTCCAGGTCTTCTTGGTCCCCCTTCCTTACTCTTCCCTGTCTTCCCTAGTTTCTCCTCCCTGCCCAGTTCTACCTTTCCTTAGGGGAGGGGGGCAGGGAACAAGGAACCTTCCCTTTCCCAGAGGATTAACCTGTTATAATGTGACCTCATCACCACCTCTTATCATTCATGTGTGCTAGAGTCACTGGGAAGATGGCCTATTACTGTCCATCTTCTTCATTCCTCTGCGCTGCTCATTCTCCATCTGCAAATGTCACCAAGCTACTAGTCCCTCTGAGTCTGTATTTCACAGGAACATATGGCTTGGGATCTGGAAGGGAACTGAGGAAGTGCTTTATATTTCTGTCATGCCACATTGTTTAAAATTGCTTTGGTATACTTTTTCTCCTTACATCACAATGACTGTCATCTACCCCATGCAGAACCAGAAGAGGACAGAGGTCTAGAATTGGTAAATGACTTACTGAAGGTCACACCCACTCCACTCCATGCTCTCCTGATGTTTCAAACCTGGTGCCTTCTTGTCCTCTCTCTCCCTGGACAACCCCATTTCAGGGGTTAGATGGACCACATCACACCTTGGTCCAGTCTTGGTCATCCCCAGTTCCGGGATATTAACTTGAACTTGAATGAGGGCGTAGCAGCAACAGAAGTTGGAGTTCCATCCTGGCTTTAAGACCTTTGTTTAAATGCCCATGTACAGTCCAGAGTCAGCCCAAATACAGACATTCTAAACCATCTTTGTCATGGATCATCCACTGCAAGCTGGAAACCGGATGAGTGCAAATGTACACCCATGTTACAATCCTAAATGCAACTGATGGTATGCGGGGTGATTTCATTTCCATAGCTCTTTGTGCCATGTCTCTGAGGACCCAGATGCCCCAGGCCTTTCTCACCCTCTCACTCAGAAAACCCCACACAGCTTGAGTCTCTCACTTTCACAAAGTCTGTGTGGACTCGACTTCCTCCTTGAACAGTTTACAAAACTGAAGATAAAAATGTGCTATTAAACAAGTATCTAAGGGGAAAGGAAGTTCGCAGCTGCCTGGGGATTCTCCATTGCGAATATTCACTGACCGAAGCGCATAAAGGAAGGTTGCTTGTCCGAAAAACCAGATTACAACTCATCATCATTCCTACTTTCATACATTTTTAGTTCAGCCTGCACAAGTTACTGCAGCTGGCTTGCCAATGCTTGCCAGTTTGAAGACCAGTTCAGTGAGGGGGCGCTTTCATCTGAGGACACAGACAAGAGACATTGGCTTGTAATGTCACCACTTCCTGATGCTGTTCAGTAGAGGCAATGGGGATAAATTCCAGCCTGAATGTGTTGTGTTAAGTTCCCAAGTACATGCACTAACTATAATTTCATATGCTTTATGATAGAATAAATATACCAGATTTCTTAACTCAGAGAGATTATGACCTAGGGAAAATCAGGCTACTTAGTTTATCAATCCAATAAACTAAAAAGTATAATTGGTGAGTTCTAAGGAGTAAAGAAAAGCTATGAGAGGTGACAGAAGCAGAACTGACTCTTTGATGATGATAAAGGAAGGTTTTCTGTGTGATAGGCGTTAACCTGGTAAGGAGGAGATAGCACAGCATGAGCAAAGGTTCTGGGTAAAGGACCCAATGTGCTTGAGTGGAGAGAAAGGCTAAATAGAGGGATTCCTCTAGTATGTCTGCAATAGTGAGGGTGATTGCATGTTTAGACAGAGAAGTGCATATTTAGAAGAGACTGTGTGGAAGACACCATCTTAACATTATAAATGAAGAGACATGCTAAGTTGGAAAAGCAAAAGACTAATCTAAAGATATGAATACTATGTGCATCCGAAGAATAACTACAAAAACATACTTTTTTTTTTTAAGATTTATTTATTTATTTATATAAGCACTGGGTACAGTCAGAAGCGCGGGAGGTCGAGAATTCACTAGAGTCAGAGCGGAGAGCAGAGCAGGCAGACTGACGAAGTACACTGCTGAGGGGAACAGCGGGTGTCAGGAGAGGTCTGCGCACCATGTGGGACCCCCGCCCATTGGCCGGGGATAGAACTGGTGTTGCAGAGGCTGCGGGCAGCTTCGCAACCCAGCGCTCAACTGCTGCGCCACCAGGGAGGCCCCCAAAACATACTTTTGAATAAATGTCATAAGGAGGTACCTGCTATGAAAAAAAGGTAACTGCTGTGGGAAAACCTGATAGTCATCAGGCAACTATGTAAGCATTTAATGGAAGTGTGTGCAGACTAAGCAAGATTTGGCCAGTCCACTGGGAGTCCTTTAGCCAAAGTCAGCATCAGAGTTGTTTTGAACCTCCCAGGAGTGAGCCTGTCATACCAAGTTTTCCACTGAGGTTTATTGTATAAAGCCCACTAAGTCCCAATCAGCTATGGGCTTAGACCATTGGCAATTTGGCCTCCACACAAAAACAGTAATGAAATCCAGAGTGAAGTCATGGTTCTAGAGGTCATTTCCATCCTTGTCATATATGGCCATATATGGTTGCAGCAGTGATTGGGAGATTGTTCAGGTACTGGTGTTGGTGCTTGAATTTGATATTTAATAAAGCATGGACATGGGGAGATTAAGTGAAAACACAAAGCAGGAAAGAATGGAATTGTCTGTGGAAAACCAAGTGTTTCATTTATGGTTGGAACACAAGTTATGAACCACCATTAAAAGTAATAAGCATGGATTATGAAATCAGGCAGCTAGGGCTAAAAATCACAGCTGCTGCCCTAACTTGGGTAAGTCATTTAACATCTCTTTCAGTTTCCTTATCTTGGAAATGGGAATAGTTAAGAGATTATTGTGTCATTCCAACAGTAGCAAATTCTCTGATTGTATCAAGCTAACTAGGGGTGGAATAATTAAAGTCAATTCCGACACAACCCAGAGTTAGCACAAAACCCAAAGTTAAAGCTTCAGTTAAAGCATGGGACTGCTTTTACCTAAGACATCAACTGTAAATGAGGTACCTGGGCCACCTGCACCTTTGCCCAGATGATTAAAAATTCAGGATTTTCCATACTCTTCACTCAGGTTCAATAAATCACCAGAATGACTAAAAAAACATGAGATAGTGTTTTACCTATGATAACCATTTAATTACAGAGGTTACAACTTAGGAACAGTCAATGGGAAAGAGGCATAGGTAGGGTATAGGGATGTGGCTAGGGCACAAGGCTTCAGTGCCTTTTTGGGGAACACTATTCTCCTAATACATTGATATACCTACCAATTTAGAAGCTCCCAAAGTATCATTGTTCAGGAGTGGTAATTGAGACTTTATTACATAGGCATGATTGATTACATTATTGACCATATATTGGTGCTTGAACTCAAGTTTTAGAAACATTCCTGTTTTTCAGTTGGTAAGTTTTTGAAGTTTTGTGTATATTTTGGATAGTATAGTAATCCTTTTTCAGATATATGATTTGCAAATATTTCCCCCTCACTTTGTGGGTTGCCTTTTAACACTATTGATAGTGCCTTTTGATGCACAAATTTGAAAAATTTTCATGAAATCTAAATTGTCTATTTTTTTCCTATTCAGTTATCTGTGCTTTTGGTGTTATACAGAATAAATCATTGCTATGATTTTATGCTATGAAAGTTTTGTCTTGTTCTCTTCTGAGATTTTTTTTTTTTACCATTTTAGGTCATATAGTTAGATCCTTGAATCTTTTGACTTAATTACTGTACATGGAGTTAAGTCAAGATCCAATTTCAATTTTTCACATGTGGTTACCCAGTTTCACTAGCATCATCTGTTGGAAAGACTGTCTTTCCCTCCTCCCCAACTAACGAATGCCCTTTGACGCCTTCAAATGTAATTTGGCCATGTGATGGTTAATTTCTAGGCTCTCAATTCTATTCCACTGGTCTATGTATTTGTCTTTATGCCAGCATCTCATTGTAGCTACAGTAGCTTTGTAGACAGTTTTGAAATTAGGAACTGTGAGTCATCCAACTTTGTTCTTTTTCAAGATTATTTTGGATAGTCATGGTCCCTTGAGATTCCATGTGAATATTAGAATGGGTTTTTCTATTTCTGCCAAAAGTGTCACTGGGATTTTGATAGGGATTGCATTCAATCTGTAGATCATTTTAAGTAGTATTTTTCATCTTAATAATATTGAGTTTCCCAATTAAGTGTTCCAATTGATAAGGGATATATTTCCATTTATTTAAATCTTTTAAAATTTATTTTAGCAATGTTTTGTAGTTTTCATTATACAAGACTTTTATCAGCTTGGTAAATTTATAATTATTTTATTCTTTTTGGTGCTATTGTGAATGAATTTGGCTTTATAATTTCCCTTTTAGATTATTCATTGTTTCTGTATAGAAATGCAACTAATTTTTAAAAATATTTTATTTATATAATTCTCACATCATTTTTCATTTTGGCACAATGTATGCATTTTCATTTTGGTTATATTCCCCATACAATTGCACCCCCCCCCTTATTTTGACCCTAAGCCTTCCTCTCCCCGCCTCTTCCCTCCCCCCCCACAGTGTGTCTATGGTCCATAGCTACTTGTTGATTTTGATTTTTACTTTGTATTAATTAGTCTTTTTCCTGGTCCCTTATTTAGGTTTTCTAAATTCCTGCTATGAGTGAGACCATACAGTATTTTCCTTTTTCTTTCTGGCTTATTTTGCTGAGCATGATCCCTTCCAGCTCCATCCATGTTGAAATGCAACTGATTTTTGAGTGATTTTGTATGCTGCAATTTTCCGGAATTAATTTATTAGCTCTAACATGGTAACTACAGTTAATATTTGAAAGGTGCCAAGGGAGTAGATGCTAAGTTTCCATCACAAGAATAAAAATTTGTTACCATGTATGATGACAGATTTTAGCCAGACTTATTGTGGTGACCATTTCTCAACATATGCAAATATTAAATTATGTTGTACACCTGAAACTAATGTAATGCTATATACTAATTATATCTCAATTAAAAAGTAACTTGTAATTTGAGAATAGTCCCCTTCCCACCTTCTAGAATTCTAGGGCAAAAAGAAAAAGAAACCTAGTTATTTTGTTTATTGTTTTCTTCCTGCACAAAACAAAGGCAACAATGCTCAAATATATACTCAGAACACAAAGCCAGTTCTTATTACCTGTTGTTTTGATCTTCTTTTAATTAATAAAGGAAATGGAGATTGCCATCAAAAGGATAATTTTTTACAAAAGTATATGCCTGTGTATTACCACTCAATCATGTTACACCTAGCATATTTGCTTTGGAGATCCATTCATGTTGTACTTGTCATTATTGTTGAGTGTTATTCCTCCATTGCATGACAATATTGCAATGTGCTTATTAATTCACTGGCTCATAGATATTTGGGTTATGTCTAGTTTGACTATTATGATTAAAACTGCTATGAATATCTAAATCCAAGTGTGTAAATGGACACGTCTTTACTTATTTTGGGAAAATACTAAGGAATTTCTGGGTTGTATATCACATATGTATTTTGAAATTCCTACCAGCAATGTATGAAAGCCCCAATTGCTCTGAATTCAGCACAATATCTGGTATTACTGTAAGTCTTTTAATTCTAGCCATTCTGTTTAGTGTGTGTAGTGGCACATCAGTTTTAATTTTTCTTTCCCTAATTTCTTTATAATGCTAATCATGTTTTCAACATCATTATTTCCCATCCATATACCTCCTTCCTTAAGGTATTTGTTCAAATCTTTGCTCAGTTAAAAGGTGCATGTTTATTTTTTTATTATTGAGTTTTATGGGTTCTTTATATACTATATAATCCACATTTCATGAAGTTACCCATATAAAATGTATGATACCACATTTTTAATATATCCAGGGTTGTGCAAATACCACCACAATCTAACCTGAAACATTTTCATTATCTCAAAAGCTTATATTCATAAGCAGTCACTATCCATTTTCTTTCTCTAGACTTAGACAACCACTAATTTATTTCCTAATTCTTTTTTATTTTTGTATAATTTCTTTATATATATATTTTACATCATTGCTCATTTTTGTACAAGGTGTGCTTTCTCCTCTCAAGTGTAGTCCCCATAGAATTCCTACCATCAATTCACCTGTGCACCATCACCATAGTCCCTCGAGCTTTTCCCTCCCCTGTAGCTTTATAGTAACTCTAGAAATCAAGTGAGTGTTAAGTCCTTTGATTTTATTTATTTATTTTAAAGATTTATTTATTTGTGCATACAAGAGCTGGGGTACAGGCCAGAGATGCGGTGGGTAAGAGGATTCACGAGAGACAGAGTGGGGAATAGAACAGGCAGACTGACTGAAATGCACTGCTGAGGGGAGCAGCGGGTAAGACAGGAGAGGTCTGCTGCGCCATGTGGGTTTCTCCCTGGCCAGGGATAGAACTCGTGCTGCAGAGGCTGCAGATTGCTTCATAGTGCGTTGCTTAATCCCTTGCGCCACCAGGGAGGCCCCGTCCATCAATTTTATTATTTACAAAACTGCTTTGCCTATTTGAAGTCCTTCACAATTCCATGTAAATGGAGAATCATCTATTTAATTTCTTCAATTATATTAACTGGGATTGAAATTGTATTGAATTAATAAGCAAATTTTGGGGGAATTAACATCTGAATAATATTGAGTCTTTTCATCCATAATCATGGAAATTTTTTTTTTTGGCAACATTGATTTTTCATTTTTTATAGTTTTCAATGCAGTTTTATAGTTTTCAATGCAATATGGGTTTGGCCCACATTTTATGAAATTATCCCTAAATATTTCATTCTTCATGGTGAAACTATTTTTAAATTGTAATGTTTTTATCACTATGTAAAATAGGGTAGATTTTTAAGACCTTGTATCCTTTAACTCTAATCATCTTTTCTATTTGCTTTTCCTAAATTCCTTGTTTTCTACATACTCAACCAAGCTGTCTGCAAACAAAGAATTTTACTTTGTTTTCACCCAAATCTGCATGCCTTTAATTTCTTTCTCATCGTGTTTCATTTGTTGGGATCCCCAGTGTTGTTTAACAAAGTGTGGCAGCAAATGTTTTTGCCTTGTTCCTAATTTTTGGAGGAAAGTATTTCATTTTCACAATTGAGTATATTAACTATAGAATTTTCTTTGTAGATGCCCTTTATCTGGTTGAGGAAATTTCCTTCGTTCCAGGCTGCTGAGAATTTTTATGACTTGGTTTTGAGTTTTGTTGGATGCTTCTCTATCCTTACTGAGATGATTGTGTGACTTTTCTTTTAGCTCTGTAAATATGATGCATTACATTAATTGATTTTTGAATGCTAAACCAACCTGGACTAAATTCCACTTGGTCATGATGTACTTTCCTTTTGATATCCTATTCACAGTTTTTTATATTTGTTAAGGTCTTGTATACATATCTATAAGAGACATTAGCGTATAATTTTTGTTTCTCGTACTGTCAATATCTGGTTTTAGTAAAAGATTAATGCTGATTTTGCAGTCTAAGGTTGGAAATGCTGTCTCTTTTCCACTTTCTGAATATTTGCGTAGAGTTGGTAGAGTATTTTCCCCAAATGTCTGGTATAACTTACCAGTGAAGTTATCTGAGTCTGGAGCTTTCTTTGTCATAAACTAGACATTTTGTTTCTTTACTATTGGATATTCAGGTTACCTGTTTTTCTTTAGCGCTTTGATAGTCTAGAGTTTTGGTACTTTGCATTTTTCAATAAACATCATTTTCATCAAAGTTTTTAAATTCCCTGGCATAAAGGTCCTAATATTTATCAATTTAATCTGTAGGATTGGTAACAATGTGTCTTCTTTCATCCTTGACATTGGTAATTTACACCCCTTCTCTTTTTTTCCTTTGATCTGGCTAGAGATTTATCAATTTCATTTTTTTTTCAAAGAATCAGATTCTGATTTCATTTATTGTTTTTTCTTTTTTTAAAGATTTGTTTATGCATGTAAGAATTGGGATACAGGCCAGAGGTGTGGGGGTGAGAGGATTCACCAGAGACAGAGTGGGGAGCAGAACAGGTGGATTGACTGAAATACACTGCTGAGGGGAGCGGCGGGTGAGGCAGGAGAGGTCTGCTTTGCCATGTGGGTAGCTCCCTGGCTGGCCAGGGATTGAACTTCAGCTGCAGAGGCTGCAGATAGCTTCACAAGATGTGCTTAACCCCTTGCACCACCAGGGAAGCCCTGTTTTTCTGCTTTATATGCCATTGATTTTTCTTTTTGCTACCAGTGCCTCCTTTATGCTTGGCTTAGTGTTATACAATTTCAAGTTTCTTAAGGTGGAGTCTTCTGCTCTTTTCTAAATAAGCATTTAATGTTATACATATTCTTATAATTACTGCTTTTGTTGCTCACTAAAACTTTGATATGATGTCCTCTGATTTAATTCATTTTATTTTATAATTGTATTTTTTTATCTATGGTCTAATTTCCAACAATTTGTTAAATTAATTTTTAATTTAACACTTGTAGTCAAGTAAACCACATTGTAATTCTTTTTGAGTTTTGAGATTTAATGGCCCATAGTATGGTCTCTATTAATATTCCACATGTTGTTAAGAATGTGTAATCTGCTGTTATTGAATGGAATGTATTGATATTTGGTCCACTAGAGTGAAGTATTATTTTTATTTTCAGAGACAAAATTCATTGATTGTGCTAATATATCCTTATTGATCTTAAAGAGTAGAAATCTGTTCTAAGTTTATATTTTTAATGTTAAGTCTGCACACATTTGAAAAATCTCACGTCCCTTTTTTTTAACCATGTTATACCAATACCCTACTGACATTTGACACTCATTCTTTAAGGCTGAGTTTGAGTTTTTAATTTTTTTTACCTTTACTTTTTACTGTTTTTTTTTTTATTTTTAAACAATATTTGCTTCCCCCTCAGACTGAGTCCCCATAGGATTACCTTCCCCAAGGCACCCGTGCACCATCACCACAGTCCTCTGTGCCCTTCCCTCCCTCCCTGATTCCTCTCTCTCCTCCTCCCCTGCAGTATGTCTTTGATTTATAATTGTCTGTTTTTGCTTTGTGTTTTGTACTGAGTTTGAGTTTAAATGTAGATAGTGATATTAGGCCAGTGAAGAACATGGATACTGGTACAATGTATGCTTGTGTTCAATTCTTATTTTGCTACTTTCTATATATGTGGTCATGGGCACACTGTCTTTCTATTTTGTGGGGGATTTGTGAAAATTTTGATTTACAGTGCATGGTACAAGTAAATAACATATGGCACTGCTGCTAGGTGATCTGAGGGAATACTTGGTAGGGTTTACATGTGTACCTTATCAAAAATTCTGATAATATCTAGATTCCTCCATTAGCCATTTATCCATATGTATTAAGCACTGCCTTACTTGAGCTTCCTATTATAGTGATTAGAATATGAAATCTTCCTAAGAAGGGTTATTCTTATTTCTTAAATATTGTGAAGTTGTTTCTTGGATAGCTGTTCTCAGTAACAGAAGAGATAAATAAAGCAACATGATACTAATGAGCATGTAGGAATATGAGGTCCTAGAAAGGGAAGTGCATCCTAAAAACAGTGTATTAGGACTGGGCCTATCTTATTGGAGGCAGTTGTATCGAAAGGCCTTGAATGCCTGCGTCATATCTCATGAGGATAAGCAATAGGAAAGTACCTAGACATTCTCAAATCCAAATAGTAAGGTGATAAAAAGAAGGTACGACTTTCTATTTGTCACTTACATCCATTTAATAGAGCCTAAATAAAAAAAAAATCAATTGCTGGAGTCATTCAACACACATAGCTTGGGATTAGAAGGATAAAGAGTAGTATGAGTTCTGTTGTTATGCAAATTATATTTTCATTCAACAAAATCGGTTGCATTTATTAGTTTCAGGCTCTCCACTAGGATAGTGGTGGATCTGGAATAAGTATGACAGACATGGTTTTTTGTGGGGAAAGAATATAATTGCATTAGAGCTATGGAAAGAAGCTACAAGGAGCTATGAAACAGAAGGAGAGCATCTAAATCCAAGCTTCCTTGAGGTACAGGGCTGAGTTTTGGGTGAAGGATTAGGAGTGATGGGATCAAGAGGGAAGGTTAAAAGTTTCAGGAAGAGGAAGCAACCTGTTAGAAATCTTTAATTACCAATTCTGACCTTCTCAGAAACATTTAGCCACAGGAAAATCCATAATTTAGTGGTGAATATTTAAAACATTTAGTTTTCCAACTAAAACTCAGCCTGAGATAAGACAAGTGTAGGATGACAGTGTAATACATCATTTCATGAGAGTTTTCCAAAGAAAATCTTGATGAATATTAAAAGAATGACAGAAGTTCAGGCTTGTTGATGCATTTTATTGTGAGATGGGGGAGTCTGGTAAAAAACTAGAAAATGACCATGGTGTAACAAGGAACTTAAAAATGAAGAGTCAGATTTGTAACTTACATACATGAATACAGGAACAAATTGGCACAAAATGTTAAACATTGTTCCCAACACTTATATAAGGTTATCCTAATTTGGCTTACTAATAAGGAAATGAATTTTATGGTTAAGCTAATCTCAATAAAACTGCAGAGCATCATGCTATTAGTCACACAGTGAATTTGAAAATTTGAGTTTTATATTAAAAACTGGGTAAAGGTAAAATGACTTGATTGTAGTTGTAAAACTAATACATTCCCATTTAAATTCTGTTCTACAGTCCAAGGCAAGTATAAATGTTAACATAACACTGTTAAATCAAATCTCAATTCAAGAGAACCAATTGCATCTCTACTTTAAATCTTATCAACTTTCCAAATTTTCATACTAAAATATATTATTGTATTAATACAAACTACAGTATTATACACTACACTGTGTAATAAATAAAGAAATATAAAAATAAGACACATAAATATAAAAGTTTTCTAAAACTAAAAGTACATATGTCAGTAAGAAGGGTATTAATACTGCCAGGTTTGAAGACATACAGTACAAAATGTTGCACAGATCTATAAACTAAAAGAAATAAAATAATACTGATAGGTAAAAATCAGCTAATGTTGTTAATAAACTGGGTCCATAATAACTAACATTTGGAAACAGTTATGAGCCAAATAACAATGGCATGTCCATGTCTGAAATGCAAATACATGGTTAAAGCAGATTAGAAAATTTCCCTTTCATTTCTGTAGAGAAATTTTAAAAGTCAATAAAAGCAAAATGAATACTGAGGAATTAAAGGATTAAATGTCTCAGTGTTTTGGTTTCTCTGACAGAGTCAGTGGTTTTAAATTTTATTTTGGAATTTTGACACAACAAACTAATCAACAAATGCTAGTTATTGTAGGCCACACATTGAACGAAGGCGAGTTAGATCCTTGAAAATACTGATAAATGGCACTTACAGCACACAGGTCTTGCTTAAGGCCAAAGGAGATACAAAGCTTCATATCATGTCCTTCATATTTGTCACCACATACTCAAACACAATTACAGACACCGATTCTGACGACTCTGCTGTCCTTACCAGTATTAACACTGTTAGTCCCTGCAATCAGAACTCAATGACAATCTTTTGAACTCTATTTTTAACCACATGAGTAAAAAACTTCAGTTCTTGTATCAGCTGCTTTCTTAAGGCTAGCAATACACTTAAAATGATAATAAGCTCTACTATGACATCTAAATATTAGAAATTACTACCTTCTAGACTGAATTTATAAAAGGTAGTTAGCACGGTTTGGAACTGCATTATACTTCTCTGTGAAGGGAATTTTGTAGTGCAGAAGTTCTCTCATTTTAAAAAACATAATAAAATACTGAAGCGGATTTAGCATATGTTTACCAATAAAAAATTATAAAATTTCTCCCAATTGTACAGTTTAGGAATAAACTGACATGAATGATAATACTGATAAAATGAAACAATGCCAGATGCTTATCTAGTTAATCAGTTTCCTTTAACCTATTAAATCTTTGCTTTCTGAGTCTTTATTAAAGTTTTCTAATCTGCTTCATGATATAAACTTGTTCCTAACCTTGAAAAATGCATGAAAAATTACTAGGTTGGAGGTTCAGGCACACCCGGATATTTTTTTTGTGTGTGTGTTTTTTGTTTTTTTGTGTTTTTTTTTTTGTATTTTGTATTTTAAATTTTTACTTTACACAGTAGTGAACAGAAATCACAGTATACAGGTTACTGTGTTTCCATGAAAAGCATGTATAATATAGATCATACTTCATTACCAATTAGAATTTATTTTCCTTCTAGAAAAACTATTAGTCTTCATTTGTTTTTTCTTCAAACACTTGCTCACTATTCTCGCTTACTTTTTGTTCCAAGCTGCTCTCTTGATCCACAGCGCCATCATCCTTCACTAGACCTTCAGTTTTTGCTCCTTCTCTCTCCTTCTCTGCCTCTTCTCCCTCTTCTCCCTCCATCCCTTCCTCTTCCTCCTCCTCCTCCTCCTCCTCTTCTTCATCCCCTTGTGGTTTTTCACATTCTTTTTCTTGCTGCAGTTCTTCCATTTCCTTGTCCTCCTCTTCCTCCTCTTCTTTTTCACTGTCTTCATCTTCTTCCCTTGTCAAACTCTCTCTTTCGTCTGAATCGACCTGTGAGGGAGATGCCCTAGCATCAACATGGTCACTCATGAGGACTTCTGGTCCTGCCTCTTCCTGCTCTGTACTGTCACGTTCCTCGGCTTCTCTCTTACAATAGGAATAGCGATGATTCATGTGTTGAGAATAAGATCCAGAGTGTGAGAAACGCTTTCCACATTTGTCACATTGATAGGGTTTTTCTCCAGAATGTAATCTCATATGTTCAATCAAATGATGCTTGTGTTTAAATGCCTTTTTACAAATTCCACACTCGTGAGGCCTTTTACCTGAAAAATAAGACCATGGCTATGAGATAAATTGATGTTATTAAAAAAATAAAATCCTCATAAGGTTTTGGGACACCTCAGGTTGTGAAAAGAGTTACAGATTCATTATTCAAAAGCTATCAGGCTCAGAGATAGGAACCTAAAATCCTAAATAATATACAGTAGATCCTTACTTTATGATATGTCATACTATTATAGGCAGTTTAGTGAAAGTATCACGTTAACCCCATAATATTGAGATGTAGAATTCATTTTAAGATGGCATATTTTGAAAATTTCAGCATGTAACTAAACTTATATAAGACTGTGGTTTATACAATGAAAAAAATATTGAATTTTTTTTACTGACATTAAAAAGATGAAATTTAAAAGTAAGTTAAATTGGAAAAGGTTATTTTAAAATTACTTTGGATTTGCTAAAGGAGTGGGGAGGAAAAACCAAATTCTTGCAGCAATTCACTAACTTTGACACCACCTTTGTACTTTTTGATAATTTCTTATTTAAATTGAATTGAAATTTCTTTTTCAATCTGCTTTCTAGGACCCATGGTTACAGTCTGGCTTTTACCCAATTCAACAACTACTACTTGTATGAAAGGATACATGAAGAAAGACTAAAGAAACATTTCTACATTTTATGAAAGAAAAACTGTGGATCCATGTGACAAAAGATTATCAAACCAATAAATATGCTGTGACTGTCTCATATATTTACCATTAGTCAAATGCTAAATCCAGATGGTCTAATTGTCAGCAATTATAATGCAAATATCAAATCTTAATGTGATTCACAGTTTAATAGAAAGGACTCATCATAAAGTGATTTGATCATTGGATTGACCTTAACGTAGGGAGTTCTGCTGAACAGTGTTGTCACCGCAATAAAAAAAAAAATACAATTTAACTTTTAGGAAAACATCAGAAGTGACTTGGGGAATTTGGCATCAGAGTAAGTTCCCTGCTTTGACCTGGGAAGAATAAATTAATAAGAAATCCAGATAGGTACTGGACTCAGAGAATCCCATGATATGTGTGTGTGTGGGGGGGGGGTGTGTGGGGGGTGTGAGCTGGGGGTGTGGGGGACTGAAGTATCTCACAATCACCGGGACCGATACTGACTGAGTACAAGAAGAGACATGGAGGAAATTCATTTCTGAGCAAAACAAGGAGGTGAGTGGGGAAAGAGGCAGCTGCCACAGTGGGAACAATGGTTACTACCCATCCCAGAAAGAGCAAAACTGACTGCTAATGATCTAACTATGGGATATATATGTAAGAGTACTGGAATAGGTAGGGGAGATATGAACCCCCCCTCCAGTGAGGAAGACAAAGCTCAGAAAGGCATGACCCCCACCCCTTTTCCCTAGAGAAATAGGTAGAGTAGAGCTGTGTTGGAATGTGTTGGGGTTGCACAAAAAGCCCAGCCCACTGACCTTAGGGACATGAATCTGAAACCCAGATAGGAAGACTAGCAGCTGTTACAGGCAAAAGCCAATCAATGAACACACTTCCACCAACAAATGACATCTCCAGGGTCCCCCCATGCCTCACTGAAGACCCGGGTACAGATTAGATCTCCCTGACATACAGTGCCATCTACTGGAAAAGTGGAAGTTCCATACCCTTAATATTTAGAAAGTAAATAATGGGGGGGGGGGAATGGAAAAACACTACAGAGAACAAATGTCTAGAACCCAATTGTAAAGACATGGAAGATCTTTCTTCCTATCAAATACAGAGTTCAAAATTGCCATGAAAATGGAAGAAAATTCAGAAAACCTGATAAAAGATACACAAGAAAACTCAGAAAAACAAATGAATATGTTAAGAAGTAAAATTTATGAACAGATCTAAATTTAAGCTTTCAATAGAAAGTAATCAAGACGCAGGATGTAAAAAGATCAATAGAGGGGCTAAAAAGTTCTGGAAAAAGTTAAATAAGTAGAACAGACCAAATGGAAAAGCAAATAAGTGACCTTCAAGATGATAATGTACAAAAAATCTAGGGGGAAAAGAATACAAAGAAAAAAATATTGAAGAAACACTTGAGAATTATCCTACTCCATGAGGAAATGTGTTATAGAGGAAAACTTCCCAAACCTGAACAAAGAACTAACATACAAGTCCATGAAGCTAAAAGAACAAGAGGGTACTGAAACAGTATGAGACTTACACCAAAATACAAAGTAGTGAAACTTCCAAGAATTTGAAACAAAGAAAGAATACTGAAGTTGAAAAAGGGGAAGAAGCAGATAACTTACAAAGGAAACCTTATCAGACTTACATTTGACTTATCTGAAGAAGTACAACAGGCACGGAGAGAATGGAATGGTATGAGAAAAATACTTGAAGTTAAAAATAGCCCAAAATATTCTTTCCTGCTATGTTCTCCTTTAGCTATGAGGGAGAAATAAAGGCTTTCTCAAACAGAAACTGAAGGAGTTTGCCAACATTAAACTCCTGCCTACCACTGAAATATTGAAAGGAGTTCTCATTTCTAAATCGAAGAAAGAATATCTACAAAAAACTGAACAAGGAAATAACTAGAACCACAAACTTAGTGACAGAATGACAGTAGCAAGACTTTCATATATCACTACTCACTCTAAATATAAGCAGACTGAACACACCAATTAAAAGACAGAGTGTCTGGTTGGACTAGAAAATAGAATCCAGACATCTCAGATCCCAAGGCTGCCCGCCAGGCATCTCTTTTAACAAACCCTTTCCTTTTAAATGCAACTTATTTGGCCTGCTTGTGATTCTGCAAATGTTGCCTTCACCTTCCTATTTTTCTCTAACAAATCTGCCCTTTTGGATATATAAAATACAACCTTTTGCTGTCTCCAGGAAATGTACTTCAATTCCAAAAATAAACACAGGTTCATAGTACAGTATGAAAAACAATCATATGAGTAAATGGGACCCAAGGGAAGCAGGAAAAGGCATACTTATATCAGATAAATTAGGTTTCTAGCTAAGAAAGATAACAAGAGACAGGGATGATCATTGAGGGAATAATACATCAGTAAGATATAATATTTATTAATACAATGCACCAAATAAAGGAACATCAAAATACATAAGACAATTACTAATCAACCTGAAAACAGACATTGGCGAAAAACACTTGAGTGGCTGGGAATTTCAACACCTACTTTCACCAAAGGACAGGTCAACTAGAGAGAAAATAAATAAGGACAAAATAGTCTTAAAAATAGATTTAGATCACCTGGACTTAAGATACATATATAGGGCACTGCACCTCCCAAAAGCTGAATATACAATCTTCTCAAGTACACACGGGGTATTCTCTAGGATTGACTAAATACTAGATTAAGTTATCAAGAAATTCATCAAGACTGAAATTATACCAAATATCTTTTTTGACCAAAATGCTATCAACTAGAAATCAAACACAAAATGAAGGCAGGAAAAACCTCTAACATGTGGAGACTAAACAATAGCAACAAGTCACCATTGGTTTAATGAGGAAATCAAAGAGAAATTAAAAAAATGATGATGTGGACACACAACCTTTTAAAATTTCTGGACATAGCCAATGCAGTACTAAGAGGGAAGTATATAGTAATATGTTTCACATCAGGAAACAAGAACAAGCTCAGATAAATAACGTTATCTATCACCTTAAAAAACATGAAAAAGATGAACAAACTAAATCAAAAGGTGGTAGAATGAAGGATGTAATAAAAATTAGAGCAGAAAAAAAAGATAAACTTCAAAAAGGCAGTCCAAAAGATTAATGAAATCAAAAGCTGGTTCTTTGAAAAATAAACAATAAACTCTTAAAGTTAGTAAAGAAAAGAAAAAAAAATGAAATAAACAGGATCAGAAACAAAAGAAAGTATAACAGACATCTCAGAAAGTCACAGGCTCATAAAAGACTAGTAGGAACATTTATACACTAGTAAGCTGAATAACCTAGAAGAGATAGACAAAGCTTAGACATATACAACCATCCAAGGCTGAATCGGGAAGAAACAGAAAACCTAGACCAATTATAAGCAAGGAAATTGAAACACTAATCAAAAGTCTCCCCAAAACAAAAGTCCAGAACCAAGTTTCGAAAGTGAGTTCTACCAAACCTTCAAAGATGAGCTAATACTGTTGTCAAACTTGTTCAAATGACTGAAAAAGAGGGATTACCTCCAAACACATTTTATTAGGCTAACATTATCCTAATACCAAAACCAGACAAAGATACCACAAACAAAGAAAATTTAGACCAATTTCTCTAAAGAACATAGATGCAAAATTCCTTAGCAAAATTTTAGCAAGTCAAATTCAACAATGCATTAGAATGATCATACTCTGTGACCAAGTGGGATTCTAACAGGGAAGCAAGGATGGTCTCACATCCAAAAGCAATCAATGTAATTCACTACATCAATAAAAGATAAAAATTATATGATCACATAAAGAAATGAAGAGAAAGCACATAAGATTCAACATTGATTTATGATGTTAGAACTGGTGTTAGAACATACCCCAACATAATAAACACCCATATGTGGCAAACCCACAGCTAACATCGTTCTCAACAGTGAAAAACTGAAGCTTTTCCACTAAGATCTGCTACAAAAATGTCAGCTCTGACCACTGCCATTCAGCGTAGTACTAGAAGTTCCAGCTGTAATAACTAGGCAAGAAATGGATATAAAAAGAATCCAAATTGGGAAATTAGAAATAAAGCTATCATTATTTGCTGGTGACATGGTAAAACACATAGAGAATCCTAAAGATTCCCTGAAAAACGAACTGGAACAATAAACCAGTTCAATAATGTGGTAGGTTATAAAATCAATATACAAGTATCAGTTGCATTCCTTTATGCAACAATGAGCCAGAAGAAGAAGAAATCAAGGAAACAATCCCATTTACAACTACATAAGAAAAGATTAACTAAGCATCAGCTTAACAAAGGAGGTGAAGGACCACAACAAAGAAAACTACAAGACATTGTTAAAAGAAATTAGAAGACACAAAGAAATGGAAGATATTTCTTGCTCATTGATTGGAAGAATTAACATTGTTAAAATGGCCATCTAACCCAGAGAAACATACACATTCAATAAAATCCCTATCAAAATTTCAGTGGCATTCTTCAAAGAAATAGAATAAACAATTCATACGAAACCACAAAAGATCACGACTATCCAAAGCAATCCTGACAAAAAAATAATGGCATCACACTGCCAGACTTCAAACTACTACAAAGCTATAATAGTCAAAACAGAGTAGTACCAGAACAAAAACAGATACACAAACCAATGGAATAGAACTGAGAGCCCAGCAGTGAATCCACACATATATGGAAAACTAATCTATGACAAAGGAGAATATACATTGGAGAAAGAAAAGTCTCAATAAATGGTGTTGGAAAAACTGAACAGTCACATGTGAAAGAAAGAAACTAGACCATTATTTTACATTACACACAAAAATTAACTCAAAATGGATTAAAGACTTCAATGTAAGACCTGAAGCCATAAAATGCATAGAAGAAAACATACATAAAACACTTCAGGACATTGGCTTGACAGATATCTTTGTGGATTAGTCTCCAATAGCAAGGAAAACAAAAGAATATAAACTACATCAAACTAAAAAGCTGCACAGTGAAAGAAAATGTCAATAAAAGAAAAAAGGACACTCTACTAACAAGGGGCTGATACCTAAGATCTACAAAGAACTCATACAACTCAACAAAAGAAAACAAAGTAACCCATTCAAAAAATGAGCAGAAGAGCTAAACAGGGACTTCTATAAGGAAAATATACAAATGGCCAAAAGGCACATGAGAAAATTCTTATCATCATTTATAGTCAAGGAAATGTGTATCAAAACCACAATGAGAAAGCACCTCACATTCATGGAATGACCCATGTGAAAAAGAACACAAACAATAAATGCTGGTGAGGGTATGGAGAAAAAGGAACCCCTCTTACAACTGCTGGGATTGTAGACTGGTCCAGCCTCTATGGAAAACAGTATGGAGATTTCTCAAAATATTAAAAATGGATCTACCAATGACCCAGCAATTCCACTCCTAAATATCTGCTTGAAGAATACAAAAACATTAATTTGAAATGGAATATGCACTCTTTTGTTCATTGCAGCACTATTTACAATAGCTAAGTTATGGAAACAACCTAAGTGCACAAATAACCGTTGAGTGATAAGAAATATTTGATCTATATTTAGTCAATGGAATACAATTCAGCTATCAAAATAATATAAGCTCTTGACATTTGTAACAACATGGATGCAACCAGAGGGGATTATGCTAAGCAAAACAAGTTAGAAGGAGAAAGACAAATATAGGATGGTGCTGCTAAAGGGTAAGATAAAGTCAAACTAAGGACTAATCCTAGAAATCTGACTATAGAATTGAAGCTAAAAGATCAGGAAGAGCAGGAATAAGGTGGGAAGGGAACACAATGGATTATGGGATAGGCTATGGGTGCTTTGGTGGTAGGGGGAAGTCCTATACCTCTAACACACAATGATACAAACCAATTTTACCTCAAAAACCAAACACACATGCACATGCACACACATGTGTGCACACATAGTTTTGTAAACCAATGTTAACTCAAAAAGAAAGAAAAAAAGGTCTGCTTCTCAAATGACAACTAATTTAACCTTTTTATTAAGTACTGTATAAATCAAGCAACATTCACTTATATAGAAAAACTGTTAGGTACATTGACATACCTGTGTGTTCATACTTATGTCTCAATAATGAGCTACTTTTTTGGAATATCTTATCACACAGATCACAAGCATACATTCCATTTTCTGTCTTCCGCATTTTCTTTTTGGGTGGTGTAGAATCAGAATCATTCTGATCCTCTACATTTGACACTCCTTCTGAGCTAGTATCTTGTCTTTCATCCTAAAGGAAAAAAGGGTAATTTAGTGTAAAATTAAAAAATAAAAAAAAGGCATAAATAAAAGCATGGGTTAAGGAACTACGATGATTTATATTTTAATAATTTAACCAAAGCAAGCATACTATTCATCACTGCAGAAAGTTTCCAAGAGTGGTGCTAGATTATAGGTGGGGGTTGATGTAGAAAAATTGAGGTAAATACAGTCACAACTGGGCTTCCCTTGTGGCGCAGGTGGTTGAGTGCAGCGCTGTGAAGCTGTCTGCAACCTCTGCAGTGCCAGTTCAATCCCAGCTAGCCGCGGAGCAACCCACATGGCACGGCAGACCTCTCCTGTCTCGCCCGCTGCTCTGCTCAGCAGTGTGTTTCGGTCATTCTGCCTGTTCTGTTCCCCCTCTGTCTCTGGTGAATCCTCTCACCCTCCCATATATCTGGCCTGTACCCTGGTTCTTATATAAATAAATCTTTTTTTTTTAAAGATACATTTATTTATTTATTTATTAAAAGATTTATTTATTTATTTATACAAGCACTGGGTACAGTTGGAAGTGCAGAAGGGTGAGAGAATTCACCAGAGCCAGAGCAGGGAGCAGAACAGACAGACTGACAAAATACACTGCTGAGGGGAGCAGCGGGCACGGCAGGAGAGATCTGTGCACCATGTGGGACCCTGGCCGTGGCTGGGGATCGAACCAGCGCTGCAGAGGCTGCGGGCAGCCTCGCAGCCCAGCGCCCAACTGATGCGCCACCGGGTAGGCGGTGATTTATTTATTTAAAATAAGTCTTAAAAAAAATACTGTCACAACTGTAAAAAAAAAAAAAAACCCAAACATATGGTCAATTGTTACTGAAATAAAGGACATCAAACAGAAAGCATATAAACTATATAGTAACAAGATTTACTTGGTTTCATATGCATCGCTGTTTTATGAGAAATTTGCAGAAAGTGTTTACAAAACATCTACAAATTTACCTGAGTTTTCATGCTGCATTTCACTAAACAAAAACTAAGATTCTACTTTTTAAAAGGTGGTCTTTAAAACTGCATCATCCAAAACTTCAGATTTCTAAGAACTAATCTCCAAGGCCTCCTTAAAAAGAGGTTTGGCTCTATCACTTTTCTAAGGAATAGAAATAAATTATTTAGAATTTCAGTGGAATAAAAAATTCTGCAGGTAGTTGGGAGATAACTCTGGGCAGGAGGTTCTGTGTAGGCAGAATAATCCTGCAGAGAGTCTCTAGCAGAATTGGATCCCCTAAGATACTTATGTCTTAAGTCTTCCATTTTATTTTTGAGTGGATCCTCAAAATCCACTCATCATCTCAAAGTTTACAAGTTTTTCACATTTCTTCTGACTTTTTAAAGCACAAGAGATGGAGCATTTGCAGGGGTCATTTGTGAGCTGCCAATGGATGCTAAAGTAACAACTACTTTCATTGTTATTTATTTCATCTAGTCATGATTAAATGAAATGTTAGATGTTTCCTCCATTATTCAAAAGCATGTATGGTGCCTTATACACTATAATTTTGGATGAATTCATTGGTCATGTGAAAAAAAATTAAGACATCACAATGACAGGAAACCCAGTTGGCAGCACTATTTAAAGTAAAAAAGAGCAACAAACACATATATGAATAGATCATAATTATTTAGCTACACCTACTTATAGCAATATTTGAGTAAAAAATAAAATTTATTTCTAAATCAGTGTTCATTTGATATAATCAGAAATTGATGAGAAAAATAGGGTTATTAAGTTTAGTGATACAGAAAAAGTCTGAACAATGAAACACAACAGTCACACAAAATGACTCTATCTAAAACTATCATAGATTGTGAGGAAAAGTTAAAGAGGAAAATGCATATAAAGATTCACAATTCCACTTCTTCAGATATATTAATTACGATTCAACTGATCATAAAATGATCAGTACATTGACTATATGAGTTCTTTGTATACTTAATCCTTGTTTGATTAAAATGTTTTGTACACAGAGGTGTTAACAAATAAAAAGTTATAGCCAAGTTTGCCTGTGAGTGGGAACATATTTTCTTTTATTAATGATTAAAATCAAGGCAGAAACTATTACTAATTTTTGGAATATAACTTTAAAAACAAATCTGTTTAGTGAGAATTCCAATTTTTCCTTTCTCTTTCTAGCTTCAAATTGTCAAGTTTTAAGCTGAAACTTAGTAATCACTTTTCACAGAACTACATTTTAATTTTCAGTTGATAATTATACCTTGGATTAGTAAAATGTAAAAGAATAAACTGAAGATATACTGCCGCAAAAGTTAAAGCAGACACTTATCTGTTTCTTTTCATAAATGACAATTTGTAACAAACTGCCTGACTCTATAGAGCTGATATTTATAAAAAACATTCACTGAGCCCCTTCCCCCTTTTTATCCCTACCGCCTGCCTCTTGTAGCCTCTTTTATGCAGCTGTATTTCCAACGGTCCATGGTAAAGGACCATGGGTACTTTGGTGTTGCATGTGAAATGGTGAAGAATGAACCTATTCCCCTGAATCATACAGTGTTGTAAACCAATGCTACCTCAAAAATATTTTCTTTTCATTGAAGTAAGTTAAAATGCATTTTACCTAACAAGTCCAAGATAAGAGTCTTTTTTACCTGATTTCCATTTGGCTGGATCACTTTCAAGGATGGTTCCTGGACTGCAGGGCTGACTGTAGTTGAGTATGTGTAAGCCACCTGGGGAATCAGAATAGTCTGCTTATTGGCAGCGAGTGCTCGCAAGCATGGAACACTGTTCTGGTCAGTAATGGCCACAATTGTGGGTAACTGGGCAGTGACTGTAGGTATAGCAATATTAATGGGGTTGGCACTTGGTGGGATTACATTTACAACTGGTTCTGAGTCTGTAACACAACTGTCCTTTTGTGGCTCCTTTTTTGCGCAAGACAAATTCAAGGGTTCTTCCTGGACAGAATAAACACTGTTCTGGTAAACACTAGTGATAGTTGACCTTTCCAATAATTCTCCCTGTTGCTTTGGTAGTGAAAGATCAAGAGGTTCTACTTGTGGCTCTTCTTGTGCACCTTCTGTCGTGTACAAGTAACCCTGTGTATTTCTGGATGAGGAAAGGTTTAGAGGTGATGGGGATGATGTACTACTTCTGGAACCATTGATAGTTGATCCCACTGGTAAAACTGGAGAGTTAGTCATCTTCAGAGGACTTTGAAGATTTATTGTGCTGTCCTGGGATTCATTTGCATTTGTAGACTGAGGTGGATCATCATTCTTTGCAGAGATATTTACTTTGCCTGGTTCAGGAGAGGATGGTTCAGAAGAATGCACTGAAATCTGTCCAGCTTGCATCTTTTCAAACCACTTTTTTACTACATCCAGTGGTAGGTTTACTGAGTCAGCAATTTTTAAGAGCTCTTCAGCACTTGGTTGCGCATTCAAAGCATAATATGCTTTCAGAAGAGACAAGAGGTTCTTTAAAGGTGGCTGACTGGGAGATAAATTGCCATCTCCAGGACTTGATGAAACAGAAGACTCTGGTTTGTCAGATTCTGTGCCAGGGAGTGGAGGGGGCTGTGCAGGCTGCTTTAGGTCATAGTGCTTTAATTCTGGAAGTGCATTAATATCTCCTGGACAATCGTCACACAGAAGGCAAGTGCTATCATTCACTCCTCCTTCAAAGCTTTTGTCCTTCTCAGATTTAACTGTAAGATCTTCTGGTAATTTTTCACTTTTGCAACTGTTTATTGGAACTGGATTTTCCTTTTTTAAATTTTGAGGAACAACTTGAAGTTGGCTAGGCTGCTCAAGACTGTAGTTAATTATAATTTTGGTTGTCCCATCTTGATCAACCAAAGGAAGACTGATGGCTGAAATAACAGAATGGCCACCTTGTTGTATGGATGAAGCATTGATTGTTTCTTGTTCTTTGGATGCAAGATTGGCTTGATTATTCTCCAAAACTTGCCTTATTACATTACCATCCACTGCCACTTTAAGTACATTCTGAATATCACTTAAATTGATACTTATGGGAGATACCAATCCAACTGTTGGTAGAACAACAGCTTGAACCACACCCTGAGGAGAACTGGTTGCCTGTAATGGGCCACCACCACTAAAAACCCCATTTTGTAAAGGGGTTGAACAGTTGATTCCTGAAGCAACCACTATGGGTTTGAATTCATAATCCACAGGTTCAGTTTTAATTTGGTTTACAGAAAGTTGTTCTTGTAGGGGCTTATTCTCTATCTTCTGCCGTATCTGTGGTCGTGTAGGACTGCCTGGTGATGCCGAGAGAGATGGTGAGGAACACTGAGATGTCTTGAGTCCTGTTCTTGGTCGCCCATTCACAGGCATCAAGCTGATACACTTCTTACTGCTTATGTGTGAGCTATAGGAACCAGAATGGGAAAAACGTTTCTTGCAGTTTGGGCATTCATATGGCTTCTCTCCTAAACAAAAAAATTATATTCATAAATTTTTATGAATCTACATTTTCCCTAAAACAACCATTATCAACTTTAAAAGAGGTTACCATAAATGCTTGGGATACAATTTTATTTAGAATCATCATTGTAAGCTCAGATCGAAATAAATGTTAAAATCACTAGTAAAAACTTAGTTTGAACTACATGTGCTAACCAATAAGGAAGTCTTTACATCTCTGTATAAATATTTCTGTTAACCTTTAAGACTTCAAATCACTTTGAACACTACAATAATTATAAACATCAACTAATTACATCCTACTCTTTCAAGTTATTCTTTCTTATCCTGTTTCACAAACCTATATAATTTTGTTTCACTACATTTAACAATCTGTAGAAGAAATTAATATGAGGAAAGAAAATAGAGTAAAATAACCCTTAAGACTTAACAAGGATAATTTTTGTATGAATCTTGATTGTATGAATCATAAGATTATCCTTTCCAAATCTATAAAGCTTCCTTGAAAAGATATTTCTCAATGGAAGAAAACTTTACATTAAGGATAATGTGCTGTAAGCTTTAGCTTGTTAAACTGGGATGTTTGTAATCCTGGAGACACCAGGCAATGTTCCAGTGGGTATGCAAAGCAGTCTGGAGTTTCAATTTTAGTGACAGAAGTTATGGCAAATTAAACCATTATTTTTACATTAAGACACAGATTATATTCTGCCACTTAAATGCAACAGTTGTGTGAACTGTTAGGAAAAATATACAAAGTCAAAAAAGATTTTTGTTCACAGAGGTCTCAAGTTGCTTCCCTAGGCCTTCCAAGGCATTTATACTTCTTGGCTGTTAAGAATGCTCGTGCAAGAAATTTTGAGAAGCACTGAGCTAAATGTAATATTTTCATACAAACCAAATTTTTCACTTTATTTTTAATTTATAGTTCACTGATTTATTATGTATAGGTTATAGACTATCAGTTTCAATACAAAAGGGACTTATGGGTATTATGTGTGGTTTATTACTTGTATCTACTATGGTGGAAAGATGATCATTATATCTTTATTTAGATGAATGGATGGCTACTTGTAGAATTTTGAAATGTGGTGGTACTGATTTATCCACTACCAAAAAAAAGCTTTCCCCTTTCCCTTTCCTTTTAAGAATTTAAACAAAGTTAAAAGCATGAGAAAGTTAATATAAGTTAAGCTAGTAATGGAATTTTAGTATTATAAAGTTTTTAAAAAGTGAGTTAATTTTCTCAGAAATTTGATTATTTGATGAATCAGTTTAGAATTGGAAGGGATCTAGTGTAGTCTCCTTTTTAATGAAGAGTTTATTTTATATCATCCTTGACACTGTCCCGTCTGTTTACACTCCTTTATTAAAAAATGGTGACTACATGCTGGGCAACTATATGGAATAAGGTCTGGTTCTGCTGAGGACCACGGATTTGGGTATAAATCCTGGCTCTGTCACACACTATTTTCTTAACCTTTCCAAGTTTCAGTGTGTTGGTGTGTAAATAAATTTAGATACATCCTCACTGGGTTGTGGTAGCAGAACTCTTCATGTGGTTTCAATAAATTTTAGTGTTTCTTTAAAAAGGCAATTCTACTGAGAGACAGGTTGAGTACTACCTGTCTTATAAAGTCTGCTTCCCTGCCCTAGTTTGCCCTTCTGATGTCACACTGATCAGGTCTAACTATTTCTATAAGCCAGACTTACAAATTGATGAAGAGCTGTCATGTGTATCCTTAAATTTCCCTTTATTCCTCAGGACATGGTTTTTAGAACCCTTACCCGTTTGTTAACTCACCTCTGGAAATTCTCCAGTTTAATCAATATCTTTCCAATTGGATGCCTGAAATATGATTTGATACTTAAAATGCATCAGATGAAAATTTCCAGTGAGGGTAAAACAAGGGATCTCTTTTAGTATATCTCTATTTTAACATTTTTAAATATTTGATAACAATTTTAGATGGGCTATATGTTTGTTCTTTTGCTAGAAATACTAGGAAAATAAGCATCTATATTATACATTATTTGTATCTTTACGAACAGAGAAATTGAGATACACAATGGGTAAGGCAATGGTTTTGAAGTTCCAGCTAGTGCCATATACTAGCTGAGTGACTCTGGGCAAGTTAATTAAACTCTCTGAACCTCCATTTTCTCATCAATAAAAAAAGGAGGAAATGAAAGTCCCTATCTCACAGGTTTATTGTGAGGGCTGTATGAGTTAATGAATACAAATAACTACAATATGGCTATACATTGTTAAATGTCCAATAAATGTTATCATCATTATTATTGTTGGGAATTTATCATTGCCAAAAACGTCTGCAGAACAATTATTCTAAAGTCAATGTCACTGTATTTGTTAGAAAACCCCTAGTTTCTAATTTCACTGCTTTTTGGTTTATAGCTAAAGTATCTCACCTAATTTATCTAAGTATTTGCAACTACTAAACCCTGGAAGTCATATCAGGAAGCTGCACTGCTCAAAGTCAGATGTACTAAGAATACTAAGATGTTTTAAAATGGCTGAGGTGGGTGCTTAGTTGCATCTGTTATAAAAATTTTCCAGGCTAAAATTACTAACGCCATGGAACAAATTCTAATTTATTTTCTGTGGAGGATATACAGGTACTCTGTTGTCCCACCTGAGTGGAGGCGTGGTGTCCTCCTCATGATAGCTCAGCTTTCATAGAGTTCAAGTGATAGGTTATACACATGACATTCTGCATAGGGATCATTTTATGGGTATCAGAAGAAGCAACAATCCAGGTAATTTTAGGGAGGATAACTGAATAGTCTCCATTCCTTTTGAAAACTGAGAGAATTCCTGAAGGATATGGAGTTCATCCATTATTAGATATACTGAACAGTGCTTTCAAAGCCATCTATGGTAGACCATTTTTTTTTGTCTGTTTCAAAATTCCAACCTACTATGGACCAATACTGTATAAAGTAAAATGAAATTGTCACAATATTATACCTTGGAATAATAGTTTCTAAATGCTTTCTCTCAGTTTTTGTATTTATCCCCTCAAGAACTAGTAACAAATAGCTTGCAGATTGGTAATAACAGTCCTGGGATGACACAGCAGCCCTCCTTGAAAATTTTCCCTTGAAACATAGTGAATCATCAGATTGTATCAAAGTTGCCATCCTGGAGCAATGCATTTTTCTGAATCACATACTGGTTAAGGATATTTTTAAAGATGATACAAATTATATTTTGTTTTTTCCTATTTATGATGCCCAAGGATCCAAGAGATAATTTCCTCTATGGAGTTAATATAATAAAGAGTTGTGCTTTTTCTAGTAACCAATTCTTTTTCTTTACAGACACTCTTGCAGTCCATCTCCAGCACATGCATAGGATTTTCATAGCATTCATTTTTCTCCATGTTTATCTCATGCCTTTCTTACTTTCTTATTTTCCTTATATATTTCTAAATCAAATTTCTTGCTGTATTAGTGGCATATAAGCCTCACAGTAATAATTTTAAGACAGATATAAATACATAATAAATCGACAGTGGGTGTTTTGTGTTCCAAGATGTAGCCTAAATTTGCATTAGCTTTTGAAGAACCAGCATACTGTTTGATTGTATAAAGCTCTTGACCATCCATACGCCTACATTTTTTCTGTAGGTTTATGGAAAGCAGCTCCCTACTTACTTTGATTGAGACTGATTTTTGAATATCAATGCAAGATTTTGTCATTAAATAACAATTTGTTTCTAGACCTGTATTTTAATGTTTGTTATGATCTATGCTTCCCAATTTTGTATCATCTATAGATATGAAATCTAACTATACAACTGTAAGAAGACTATATGACATTCTTTTTGTACATGAATCTTATTCTAAGCTTTCTTTCCTTTTCTTCCCTCTGCCCCAATTTCAAAATTAAAACAAAATCTCTCTTGAATTATTTAAATCTCTTTTATCAACAACTTCAAATTATCTCTGGTAAAAAGGCAGGTTATAAATATATTATTGATAAGATTATTTTATAGCATTTGAGCTAATAAATAGGATTCTGTGGCAGGTTGTAAAAGACAGCCTCTACTTTCCAGACACATTAATGTGTGAAAATGTTTTTATAAGAATCTTTGAGCATTTTTGAGTGATAACATTATTTAGCCCTCAATGAACAATACAGTGAAACTTCTAGAATGCAGTTCCAAAATAAAATACAGATATCATCAACCACCCTTCACAAAGCTACCCAACTATTTTTCAGTATGATGTCTGTAAAACATAAATGTCAACACAGTAATTTTCACAAAATAAGCAATATGCAGATACCCATAATTTCCCTTTCCTCTGTAAACAAAACAAGTATAAAATAACATCAAAATTAACTGGGAGACAAACAAATTTCATAGTACAATGTGAGATGCTACTAAGTTTTCCTTACAGTTTTTGTGCAATAGAGCCTCTAAAGAAATACAAATATAGCTCTTTATGTTTAGAAATTTCTAACCTACTATTAGGTCATACTTAAAACAAGTTATATTCTGACTAGAAGACTGGAATAGGACATAGATTATATTAACTTGATATACTTTAAAGATAGACTACAATAAAACACCATTTCTTACAAGAAAATTTCTTTAGTTTTTATCTGAAAAGAAAACCAAATGTTTCTAATCATATGTGTATATCATATTACAATAGACTACTTATTATCACATATGGTAAGATATTCAAGGTCTAAAAAGAAAACAAATATTTACCACTGTGGATTCTTAAGTGCTCTTTTAGATGGTGTTTGTACTTGAAGGCTTTTCCACATTCAGTGCACTTGAATTTACGATTGCCCCCAGATTGCGTCACATGTCTCTGGAAGAAAGCAGTGGTATTTTATTTACAAAGCAAAAAAGTTTCCCACAAAAAGAACATCCAACCTGCTGAAAGCAATATTTGGTGACTATTTTGTTTGTGAAAGGCCTCAAACTATAGCAGTCATAAAAATCTAATATTTAGAGTATTATTAAAACTATGGTGATAACAGGAATAGAATTTTCACAGAGAAAAATACCCTCTCTAAAGTTTCAGAAGCAGACCTCATTAAACAATACAGTTCTTAGAAAAATAAAATAATACATACTTTACTATGAACTAGAGATGATCTTGTACATAGCTTTAATTTACAAGTAAGAAACTGAGGTCTAGAATATTCTCAGTAATTTGTCTAAAGCATAGTTATTAAATAGAAGAATAAAATTTCCTGAATAGAAGACTAGGCTTTTCCTAGCATTTTATTCTGTTTCTTTATAATGGTATTTCTGAAATGTACTTTGATAATTAAAACAGTATTTCTATCTTTTTCAGCTAAAGATGGACTATTATAATAATTTTGTCTGGTTTATCAAACTTCTACTTTTCCATATTTCAAATATATTCTGCACCTTTTATCTCATAAAAGCATTGCTTGAATTGCATTGTACTGACTCCCACCTATAAACCTTTAAAGGTTTACCATTCACCTTGAAAAGACTCTGAATCTATAGATCCCAAGTTGATAGCCTGTAAGTTTCCTGATGTATTTTTCACCAATTCTCTATAAGTTCATGCCTCAGTCATTAAATGAGTCTCAGTTCCTATTTCTTGGCTATGTTAACACTTTATTATGATTGTTAGGATTCTATGCACCCTTCAAAGGCTTAACTCAAATTCTACTTTCTTCATGTTCACCCTGGCATTTTTATTTTCATATAGGAAGGAAAAAGAATGAGTACTTACCATATTTTAGGCCTTACTATAGCCAAATTCACAGCTTAAAACAGAATACATGGTGATAACTCTAAAATTTCTATCTCTAGACTTCTCCCTCTAAGTCTAGACTCTTATAGCCAATTACTTCCTTGATATTGCCAGTTGGAATGTAAGTAGCATCTGAAATTTAACATGACTGACACTGAACTTTTAATTTCTCCTGAAAATCAGGTCCTCCTCTAGGTGTTTCCTAGTGAATAACACCCTCACTTACACGATTATTGGTTAAACCCTAAAATGTGGCATAATCCTTGGTTTCTCTTTTCTCTAACTCCCTTACACAACCCATCAGCAAGTCATCTGAATATACTCTGAATCAAATATCCCTCATTATGTCACATCTGTCACCAGATTTAAAGTCACAACCCCTTTGGCCTCGATTATAGAAAAAGTCTCTAAAGAAATGGTCTCCCTGCTTCCATTCTTGTCGCTATTGATCTGTATTCTAGCTAACAGCCAGTGTTCTCTTAAAAATAAAACAAAGATAAAACTCAACATTCTTCAAAAACTTATTACACTTTTGAATAAAATCAAATGTTTACCATGGCCTATACAAAGGGCACATAATTTTGCCTCCAATACCTCCCAGCCTCTCCTCCAATACCTCCCTCCTTCTCCGCTTTATTCACAATGTTCTCCTTGCTGTTTCTTAGTGATGACAAGTAGACTTTTGCTTCAAGGCCTTCCCATGCTTCACTCTGTCTGCTTTCATTAGAAGTCCCTTTCCTCAATCATTCCACGACTGGTTCTATTTCATTCAGGCCTTATTTCACAAGTCCCATTCACAGAAAGTTCTCCCTACTCTGAAAAAAATAGCAGCTTTCATAATTTTCTGTCCTTTCGTTCTGCTTTAATTTTCCTCATACCACTTGCTTTTATGTTCTTTGTGATCTACCAATGTATTCTCCCTAGTATTAGGGGATTTGCTCATCTTTTTCATATTGTACACTTAACACCTAGAATAGGGTCTGACACATAATAGACTCAAATATTTGTTGAATAAATAAACTGAAACACATTTCAAAATTTGGCAAAATTTTCAAAGAAAGCCATTCTACTTATTTGTTGCTGCATAACCTAAATTGTTTCTAAGACCTTCTACTTATGCTTTCCTCCCATTATTTGTCTTCATATTTATCATAGCTCCTTTCTGACCTTTGTCTGATAATACTAAACATAAAATCTACTACCTTTGCATCATCAAAATGTTATCATAAAAGTGACTGCTATTCTCATCAGGTATCTTATGCTTTGCTATTATAATGGTTTCTTGCATTTACCATTAGTTTTGCCTGTCATTTCAAAGGAGATTCTTTTCCCTTGAAAAAGGCCCTTAGTACAGAGAGAATATAGGACAGCGAAAGATGGGTTTTGAGGAAATAGCAGATGAGTAAGTTATTTCTCCAAGGCTTTTATATGCTATACTTATGTCAGGATAGCAGTATTACTGTCCTGTATTATCCCTAATAAGACTTGTGTAGGTGTAGATGGTAAAGTGATGGTCTTTTGTCTTCATTAGTTCCTTCTCAGTATAAACTTATCCTTTCTTTTGGTACTCACTCTTATTTAAAGTGTTCCTTCAGAGACTTAACCATTAATCTACCTAAGAAAATTCTGTTTTTTTATACCTGGATTACTCCCCTCCCCCCTTTATCTTATTATTTTATAATAATAAAGACTTGTTGCCAAAGTCCTGAGAAGACAGGTTAAGCTTGCTCAACCAATCTGTTTCTGTTACAATTTTTTCTTTTGGTTTAGCAGCCATGATTTATAGCTTTTCTCTATGGGATGTCTGACTTATATTAGGTATATACATAGGGCAGAGTTCTCACAGAGTTAGGTATACAGGTATTCACAGCCTTTGAAATAAAAGATTGGACATATGCCTGAATCAAAACATACATATCCCCTGCAGTTATATGTTTATTTGATTTTTAAAGCTAGAATTAAGCAATATTAATTTGATAGTTTATAGTTTACCATATCAGGACCTTAAAAAAAGCCAACTTCGGGCTTCCCCGGTGGCGCAGCAGTTGAGCGCTGGGTTGCGAAGCTGCCGGCAGCCTCTGCAGCGCTGGTTAGATCCCGGGCTGCTCCCCGGCCACCAGAGGAGGGTCCCACATGGCCGCAGACCTCTCCTGCCGCCCGCTGCTCCCCTCAGCAGTGTCCTTCGGTCCTTCTGCCTGCTCTACTCCCCACTCTGGCTCTGGTGAATTCTCTCACCCTTCAGTGCTTCTGACTGTACCCAGTGCTTGTATAAATAAATAAATAAATCTTTGGGGGGGGAAAAAGCCAACTTGGCAAAACTTTGACTTTAATCTTCAAGCCAACAGTTTAAATGTAACATAGTCTTGGAACACTTCTAGAAATAGAGGTAAACTGATAGAGACGTAGAATAAACCATATGAAATTTGAGTTTTCAGAATAAAAATGGCTTAAAATCTAAGCTTTAGATTCTTAGAGAAGGCAACTTTACTGTAAGAAAGAGGACAGGTAGTTTATACTGAGATTAGTCATTGGGTCGCAAAAACTTAAATTTTATTATTTTATTTTTTCTCAATATGATCAGTATTGTTATATGTTTATATAGCTGATATTTTCCCTATAATGAACATGTTAATGGAATACATTTTGAAATCCAGTTCCAAACTTAACAGAAATGTTTGCTATAAGCAAAGTAAATTAAATAGAGATGAATGGGATCTTATCTGAAAAAGAAAAAAATCTTCTATTTATTTAAAAAATAATGTTCATATGTACTTTTGAACACAGAAATGGCCAGATAATTAAAATAATCACTTTCATTTTTATAAGGCTGTAGACAACACAGTGCCCAGCAAATATCCATTTAATTTTTAAGTATATTAAAATCTTGTCTTTATGAAGGACTGAATTCTCAAAATCTGCAAAGTCCTCAGTCACTTACTTGATCTCTTCCTGATTTATGTGTTGTCATGTGACGTTCAAGTTGAGTTCTGTATGCAAAGGTGTAGCTGCACAGAGAGCAACTGAAGTTATCTTCATTCTTTTCATGGCGATATTTAATGTGTTCTTTCAGCGAGGTAAAGCGTTTATAGCCTCTATCACAATATGGACAGGTGAGTAGTTGGGAAAATGCATCTGGTGTTCCTATAAAAAAAAAGGTCACATACTTTAAATTTAAAACTTTAAAACAATTTACCAAAGCTACCATTAGGACTCCATTGTTTTGTGCCAAATATTGTGCTACAGACTTTATTTGATCCTCAAAACAATATAGCAATACTCATCTGTATTTCACAAAAAAGATGTTCAGATAGGTCAAGTAACTGAAGTCACATAGTCCAATAAATGATGAAGATAAGATGCAAACACATACTGTCTCATTTCAAAGTCCCAAGTCTTTTTTACTAGAGCATAATGCTTTCTTTCTTTTGTGTGGTCAGACCAAAAAAAAAAAAAAACAAAAGTAAAATCAGAATGCAGGTTACATTTATATTCTGTTTATATATTAAAGGGTACTTTTTCTATTGGTAACTATGTTATCATTATTTAACATTCATTCTTTCAAATTTGAAAATTACACAATAAAGTTATTGTGGGCAGAGAGTAAGTACATAGTCACACTATATATTACTAAGACTCCCTAGCAGTTAGGTGTGGTCATGTGGCTTGAGTTCACACCAAAATAATGCGCATGCGGGAAAGAGTAATAATGGGAGTCAGAGCTAGGCTTGGAGCATGAAGACCTTCCATGCATGGTTTCTTATGTTCTTTTCTCTATTGAAATATACTAACAAACTTTTTGTATAATTTTATATGGATCAATATAAGGAAGTTTTCAGAAAATAAAGGCACTATGTATACATAAAATGAAGTTCACTAAATGAACTATGTTTTTTAATTGGGAACCATCTAAGTCTACCAATCCTAAAATGTAATTCTACTTTGCCAATTAATATAATTTAACCAAGAACTGTTTTCCTTATTTATTTCTTCAAAGAAATATATTCCTAAGTGACACTTTATTGTAAGTATCATGTTTACCTGCATTTTAAGTTTCTTATAGAAATGACTACAAAAGAAAATTGTGTTATAGTCTCCAAATGCTTCATAAGCAAAGATATCAGAAAATATATTAACTTTATTGAAATTCCAATCCTTTTAAGTTGTCTTGCTCAAGAAGAATCTTCAAATAATAGACTGAGCACATGACTACATAGATCATTAAAATTGCATCAAACAATCAAAACTACCAAAGTTTATGATGTTATCTTTTGTTGTCATCTTACAAGGCACCCATAACCAGAGTTTTCAATTGGTGAAAACACTAACATGAACCTCTTCTTTGGGGATTGGAATAGCCACATGAGGAAAATTTTTAAATGTTATTTTTTATCTAGTATACATTTCTTACCTAACATTTCTTACAGTGATACCACCCCGCTATTTTCCTCTGTTTCTACTATTATATGAAAAGGTAGAATGATAGACTATTTCTTTCTAGGAGAGAATGAGCACATTATTATTGCATTTTACGACTCTTTATACACTAGCTATTGATACAAGAGTGAACAAAAGCAAATATGAAAAAAACATTTGTCTCCAAAGAAGCATGTTTTGAAGCAGACAACCAGGTTTTCCTTAACAGGAAAAATGAAAAAGAATCAAGCAGCAGTAGGTGTCAACCAAGCTCCCATTTATACTACTTGCTGCCATGTAAGTGAACAGAAATCAACATCCAGCACTGTTCCTAGGAAGTTCAAATGCAGAGGTATGAGATGCTACAGATTTAATGCAATGCAATTATCATGATGTTTCTTTAAAGAGATTGTACAGAGACCTGCAATAAATTTTGGTTTTCAAAAATGTTACCATGGAGTAGGTATCTCATTTTAATGTAAATAACAATCCTTTAAAAGAAGAAAACAAAGATAAATGTAAATCACCATTTACCATTTTCATCATGACCACTGGCTTCTGGTGTTCCCTGCCTCTGGTCTTCTTCGGGCGCTTCAGGGTAAATGACAGCAGTGTCTTGTTGTTGCAGAAACTCTTCAACATTAGGATCATGGTTTTGTTCATTTTCTGCATCCGAGTCACATTCATCATCTTTTACTAAAAGAAATACATACTTTATAAAAAGCAATTTCACAAACAAGTTGTCACAAAGTTTTTTATAAATAGTTTACCTTGGAAGAATACATGGTAACTTTTGAATTTGTAGGAAATATTTACTGAAAATTAAACTGGAAATTCAGTCATTCTGTTATATTAAGCAGTCTTCTTGGTTTATGAATTTAGTACTATAAAAGTTTTGGAATTTTCACAATATCCCTTTTAAGTTTTAGAGTTGTACTTCTATATTACTGATAAACATGCCACGGAGGAGGTAATAAATTCAGATTTACTAAATTTTTAATTTCTAAATTAAGGATAATGTAAGGAAAAGGGAAAAAAGAAATCTTAGTTCTCAAATCTTAGTTCTTCCTAGCAACTGATAGTATCTGAATCATTTTGAATATAAATCATGCTGAAGTTCAGTTAATTTATATTTTCTTAGAAACTAGCTTTAATAGTTATCTCATCAGAATATCAAATTGATAAAATTGCTTCTTCTTTCCTCTATATTCATAGACACATGAGGCTATTCTTTCTGTATTTCTGCCTCAGAAAATATTTAACTGTGGATTATGGCAGAGTTTTTTCCTTGAGTTATTAGAAAGGTTCACAACAGAATGTTTTCACTTTTGAAAGGTAGTATAGAGTGCTGTTAAGTTTCTAATAAAGTAGTATTGCTGCATTGTGGGTTTTCCTCCATTTCCTCCATGGTTCCAGAGGAGAGTGTCTACTCTGTATTAATGGTAAATTTAATAGGTTAGTATGGCTCCCAAGTGTCTCATGGAAGACTTCTTTATACACTTCAGACTGAATTTGTAAAACAGCAATTCTCAGCTACTGAGATTGAAGCCAAATTAAAATTGTGATTTATGAATATCTTTTTGTTCAACAGTCATTAAAACAATCTTGCTGAAATCTCCTACACAGTAACTGAACTCCTCTGGGTAGCTTCTATTTTGAATCTCAGAGTCAATGTCATAGAAATAATGGTGATCCATCACATTTTCTTTTTAATGTACTCAATAGCTATCAATTATTTAGCATCTGCTGTATACTGAGAACTGTACTATTTAGTTTATGCTAGTAGTTACCACACTGGGGTACTGGATCCAGGGATAAGTGAAGATTTTTCAAGAGTTAGGTGGTATTAAGAGAATCAACTTCCAATTCTCAACTATCATGAATGTCTTTCTTAGAATCTTAAAGGTTCTTCATGCTACCCTCTTCTTTTCACAGTGTTCTCTTACATAAAGAAGAGACAAAGGAATACCCCTCCATTCATCTATTGTTAATACAGTACCCAGTCTTGGAACTAAAAACCTCCTGGTTGCCAAAGGTAAAAAATTCAAAATACTGACTGGGGAAAACTTCTTAATTGATTAACCAAGACAGCATAAAATCATTAGAGGTCTCCCAGTCTTTCTTGTTTACCTGGAGTTCTATCAGGGGTAAAGAATGGCAACTAAAAGGGAGCATTTTGATCCTAGTTGGGAAATTCTGTGATCAGTTATATAATTGTAAGGCCAAAGAAAATGGAGATAATTTTCCTTTAATAATCTCACCTTTTCCATCCCCTAACTATTACTAAAGAGTTCACTGCTCCTGAGGAGCCTGGTGAGAACAAAGCACAGTGTTTCAAAAAATCTGAGATCTGTTATTAGCTGGAATAATAAGCATTTTAAAATAGCTATTACAGTACAAGTCAGTATCATAGAGTTTTTCAATGTAAAACTTTTAGTTAAAACTCATGAAACTTGTTTTTGTGATTTCTTTTAGATTCCATGTAGATTTCACAATATTAAAATATTTTTATCAAATTACATTATACATTTATTTCAATTTATGACTCCACTTATAAAATGTTTAAATCGTCTATATTTTAGTAACTATATACATACCCCCCCCCCCCCCACACACATATACAACTGACCCATGAACAACATGCTGATTAGGACACTGACTCCCACCTGAATTTATAAAATATTCAGACAAAAAGGTACATGTAGCTTTTTACCCCTGATAATTTTCACTAATAGCCTGCTACTGACCAAAAAACTTACTGACAACATGAATAGTTGATAACACAAATTTGTATGTTATGTGTGTTATATACCGTATTCTCACAATAAAACAATTTAGAGAAAGAAACTGTTAGTAAGAAAATTGTAAGATACCCACACCTTATGTCCTACATCTCCCAATGAGTGGTGACCAGAACATATATTTTTGCAAGTTAGCAAGTATCACCGTGAAACCCATATGTTACTGTCGTGGCCACTCAATGGCCCCCCAACACTAATGTCTTGAAAAATATTTTCTAAAGCCTAAATATTACAAAAAGTAACATTTCTCAGCATTTAAGAAAAAATGAGAAAAACCTATGGAATAAAATTGTCATGAGGCTAAGATGAGATCTGGAGAAGTAAAGTTGTCCTATATTGGGGGGAACAAATTCTTTTGGTAAAAGGCCAGACAGGAAATATTTTAAGCTTTCTGGGTCATTTAGTCTCTATGGCAACAATGCAACTGCTGTAGTAGCACTAATATAGCAATAGAAAATATGTTAATGTTATGTTCCAAATAAAACTTTACTCAGACACTGAAAAAAGAAAGAAAATCATAAGGAAGAGCAAGTACATTTATAAGTGTATTTATTAATATTGTAAGTATATGTCACCTGTCCATAAGAAAATATGCATGTAAGTCAACTTGCACAGTTAAAAACCATGTTAATGAGGGCTCAATGGCAAGACAGTGGAATGATGAGATTTTAAATAGTATACTTTTTCAGAATTATAGTCTATTTTATACATGACATTATCTTCAATGAGTTATAAGGTTATTTATACACTACTAAAACACTGGTTCTAAATGTAGTCATTTGGAGATAGAATTTTATAGCATAAAAATTAGAAAAGGTTCACATAATTTTAATATCATTGAATAATCTAATTTTATAAATGTATTTATTTTTACTTTATATATTTCTTATTACTTATAATTTCCATTCTTTATAGAGGAAATTTTTTATAAAATTCATCAAAATGTGTACTAAACATTAATTTGAATAGAAAATGAAGGCTCATGTTTTTCTGATGGAAAGTCTGACTTAGTTGATTGATATAACAGTGATTAACTGCTTTGCTAGTTAGCTTATTAGGTAGAGATTTTCCAAAAATTGAATGAACTAAGTCTGTGATTCTGAAGCACTGATTAACATAGTCAGTTAATACGATAAAACGATTTTTGGCAAAAAATACTGAATATTTCAATTTGATATGGTTCACCAATCATTTCAGAATATATCAAATAATGTGCTTCCAAGTGAGGGGAGGGGAAAGCAAAAGTCCAAAAGGATATGTTGGTTCTCTGATAAGTTAGTATTGGTGAAATCTTTTTGGCATATGACCCAGAAAAAGAGGAAGTGATTCTAACAACTTTATATATCAATTATAAATATGTCAGGCAGTTTACTTAATATAAATTTGGAGGATAACAGTAGTTCTTATGGTTGTTGTGATAATTAAATTCATCAATACAATATGAGCTTAGTACTGTACCTGGCAAGTAGTAAATTCTGTGTAATATTGTCAGATTTTTAATCAAGGCAGTTTTATAAAGTGAACATAATTTATCAATTAAAAATGTTCCAAATACAAATCTGGGTCAGAAAAGTTAGACAGCATTTTCCAAAGTCACACAGTAAAAAAGTATTACTATTAGAGCAGATGACACTGTCTCCATGAATCTGTATTTACCCAGTCAATTTTAAGCTACAATTAGAAATTTTGCAGTTTTACACATAAAATTTAAAGTGTTGGGAAGTACACATTGTGAAAGGTCATTTATAAAGCAAAATACGTAGTTCCTAAGACTGACAAACTTGTGTATTCAACACAAGAGAGATGAGAAATACACAGAGAAATACTGATAATTTGTTTTTCTTTTAGACAGAACAAAACTCAAGAGCTGATTCTCAAAGTATAGAATTACAGAACTATAATCATTTATCAAAATGTAGAACAACAGGGTTGTAAACACAAACTAGAGAGCAGGCATTGAGAGACAAACATTTAATATAAAGACTAAACGTTTTTATTTAGCCATCAGTAAATTATTTCCATTAGAATAAATGTTTTCAGGATTCCTCCTTGTTTTATTTTCCATTTTTGAAACTTTGTAAATCTACTAACAAAAAAGGGATGCTCAGATGGAAAAATGACTTTTGGGTGAGTTTTTAAATGTCTGAATACTACATTAAAAGAACTATAGTCTCAGCTTCATGAATTGCAAAAGGAAGTCAGCTATAGAAAGGACCTGACAAAGTTTGAATAATGGTGACCTTTGTACAATGTTTTTGTTTACTTTGTCAACACATTATTCCACGGAAGTCAAGGAATTAATGAAAGCAAAAGCAAAACACAATTTTAAAGATTAACTGTTCAAAAGTCTCAAACATTTGTTTTCCAACCTTCTTTCCCTAAAATTACATTTACCTGGGCTTTAATAAATGTTCGACTATTCTTAACTCCCCAGTTCTAAAGAAATAATGCATCAGGGATCATCTTCTTGATGGGACAGGGGGTGGGTAGACCTTATGTCTCAGGAGCAACTTTCATAAATATAAGGTCATGCTACCTTAAAGATGTGATTTTCTTTTTTGAGATAATTTATGTACTACTCAGTACTTAAAATTGAAAGAATTAATGTCATTTGTAGTAGAGAGTGAACTATGAGACAAAACTTGTTAGATGTCTTTTGGGGTAATATTTTGCCCACAGGGGCACAAGATCTGTAACTATGGTAATAAGTAATCAAAGTTTAACATTAGGTAAAAGTAATAAATAGGAGGAGTCTTCTGTGTTCATTAATGCTCTACTATTTTATCCTCCAGTTTAAATATTTTATATAATGTGTAAGTTAACATGAAAAATATTTGATAATAAGTATACCTGAAATACATTATTTACACAAGTTAAACACAACCACACTAAAGGGAAAATATAAAACCTTAGGTTGCAGGCACCATAAATGATCGTATTATCCATTATTATTTAATTAATTTAGAATGAACCTTTAATAACAGCACAAATATTTAGTCATTATAACAATAATTGACAGTTATAGGAATGTTACTCTTATACTGTAGATGAAAATCTATCTTTGACACGTTATTATAAAACATACTTGTCTTTCATAATGAAATTTATATATAAGGCTCTATGGAATATTCCTAAAATTGCACTGCAAAGCAAAAAAACTGTAAATGTTAAAGCAGAGGAGGAAATTTAATTAAAACTCTATGACAGAAATATTAACTTATGCAAAAATAAACAAAATGTAATTATACTACTTTTAGGTTAAGTATTCTGAGGAAATGCTTTAATAATCTGAAATTTATTTCTGAAGTTTACATTCTAATTTATCTACCTGACTTTGTAACACAATAAAAGTGTCTGATATTATTACACATAAGCTCTGGATTTAAGTTTTCCACCTACTCTTTTGCTTCTTAGATCTGATTTGAATTCATTATAGAGGAATAGCCTTAAGTCTCAGGGAATATGTACTTGCAGTCACCTAGAAGCAAATTTCCTTGTTTACTATAATTCAAATTCATTTTGGCCTTTTTCAATGCCAGAAACATAAAAAAATATTGAATCTCTTGTCTGTGGTGACATGTTCACTCAACTTTTCAATATTCAAGATTATCATCTGGTTTAGAGAGACCTTATGATATTTGCTTATTTTTCTCTTTTGCTTTCTGTCATGTGGGTAATTCAGTATAGATCCTGGTAATTAACAATGAAACTCAAAACAGATCAACATCTCTCTAATTCTGGTAAATTAATTGATAGAAATTTAAACACTGAAATGCTTATTATTTTGATTATCTGTAGATTATATTTGTCATCCTTATAAAATGAAAAATTTGCTGTATTATATGAATCTCTATGCTTACATTATATTTAAAGAACTTCTTACTTTTCATATAGAGGCCCTTATTTAGGTACCTAAACATTTTAGAAGGGCAAATAAAAGAGAGAAAAGCATTCATGAATAAAAAAAGTAATGAATCAGAAGAATGAGTCTGAATCTTGTTCAAAGAGTAGGAAACAAAATGGCAAAAGAGTACCTGTACATCCCGCTTCATCTGCCTGAGCTTCAGGCCCCAGGATTTCTTGTCCTTCCTTTGCTAGTAAAATAAAAACAAGGGTTTAAAAAAGACTCATGTGTCACACACATTTTAATTTCTAGAAATCTGAAAAAGAAACTTTTATATTTAAATTTTCCCCCTTGGGCCTCCCCGTGGCACAGCGGTTGAGTGCTGGGTTGCGGAGCTGCCCGCAGCCTCTGCAGCGCCGGTTCGATCCCCGGCTGATCCCCAGCTGCTCCCCGGCCACTGGAGGAGGGTCCCATATGGCGTGCAGACCTCTCCTGCCGCCCACTGCTCCCCTCAGCAGTGTACTTCGGTCCTTCTGCCTGCTCTGCTCCCCGCTCTGGCTCTGGTGAATTCTCTCACCCTCCCGTGCTTCTGACTGTACCCAGTGCTTGTATAAATAAATAAATAAATAAATAAATCTTTAAAAAAAAAAAAAAAACTTTAAAAAAAAAAAAAATTTTCCCCCTTTCAAAAGTATAGTATTGGGTCCTTGAAAAGTAAAGCTTTTTAAAGAATTAAGCAGATGTTTTATCAAACTCACAAACATATCTTAAGGAAGCAAAATTAGTATATATTTATATATAACTCTGGAATTACCTATATTAGAATTATAAGCATGCTGGTGTCTTAGTATTATTTTTAGGATTGGAGCTCTACTTATAGGTAGTACAGAATTCCCTTTATATTATTCCCTAAATCACAAATTTCTATGTGGTAGGCACTGTTGTAGCTGCTTTATGAACTTATTTTCTTTAACCTTCATAATGATCTATTTTACAAGTTAAAAAAAAAAAGCAAAACTTGAGGCTTGAAAGAGGTTAAATAACTTGTCCAAGGACTTGTAGTTATTAGATGGTACAATGGAATTTGAATACAGGTTTGTTTTTTTTTTTTAAAGATTTATTTTATTTTATTTATGCATACAAGAATCTGGGTGTAGACCAGAGGTGTGGTGGGGGTGTGTGTGAGAGGATTCACCAGAGAAAGTGAGGAGCAGAACAGGCAGCTCTACTGAAATACAATGCTGAGGGGAGCAGCAGGTAAGACAGGAGAGGTCTGCTGCAACATGTGGGTTGCTCCCTCATGCTGCAGTGGCTGGTGATAGCTTGATAGTGCTGTTTCTTTAACACCTGTGCAACCAGGGAGGCCCCTGAATACAGGATTTTTTTTTTAAAGATTTATTTTTATTTTATTTATAAAAGAACTGGGATACAGGCCAGATGTGCAGGAGGGTGAGAGGATTCACCAGAGACAGAGCTGGGAACAGAACAGGCAGACTGACTGAAATACACTGCTGAGGGGAGCAGCGGGCGAGACAGGAGAGGTCTGCCGCGCCATTGTGGGTTGCTCCGTGGCCGGTGGGGATCGAATCGGCACTGCAGAGGCTGCGGACAGCTTCACAGAGCTGGCCTCAACCACCTGTGCCACCAGGGAAGCCCTGAATACAGGTTTTAACAGCTCTAAAACCTACTTTCCTATGCACTCTGGCTTGTCTAACTAGAGTATCAGGAAACTAGAAAGAAAGATTTGACCAAATTTCATTATGCCCAGAGTAAACACCTAAGGAACTATACTTTTTCTTTTCTTCTATTAATTATTCTTACTAGTGAATAGTAATAAATAATAATAGGAGTACTGATAAAGCATTTTTGGATGTCTATTTTCTTTGCCACTTATATCCAGAAAGTTCAGAATAAATATGCAAATTATTTTGGTAAGCAGGAAGTATGTTTTATATATTTGGATATATTTTATTTATTATAGTAGCTTATTAAGAACATGCACATCAGGAAAAATAGGGAACTGAAAACTGCTTTTTAAAAAATTTGGTATTATAATTATGATTACCATGACTTATGAAGTCATACTAAAACATCATGTTGTTATCTGCACCCCAATCAAATCCCTTTGAATATGTTAGTCAAGAGTCTTGATTTAGATTTCCCCTAGATTTGATAATTGAATTGAGAACTGGAGCACTAATCAAGTAAAATCTTTGCTCACATTAAGGCATGTACTTCTTTAAGTGTTTCAGATTACTGAGTGGATTTGTTCAGCAGATTTTCTTTACTCATTAACTTTTATATTAGCACTTAAAGATGATCGCCATGTTATTTTTACATGGTAATTCTTCAAAAGAAGTTAAATCTCATCATTATCTACTTTTATATAGTGTTTTTTATACTGATCTAAAGAAATCAGTGCGTATCAGTGCATATTTTCTTTAGATCAGTATAAAAAAACACTGTATAAAAGTAGATAATGATGAGATTTAACTTCTTTTGAAGAATTACCATTTTATATTTACAATCAGCAAAATTACAATTTAAAAATCCCTGTAAATTGTGTACAATATTGTAGAATAAAAACAAGTGTTAAGGGTCTGAAAAATCTCTAGCATCTTTTTCTCCAAAACACCTATAAACGAGTAAAAAGTATGCCAACTGGATAATTATATAATAGTTGTATAGTTTATTATTATTTATCTATGTTCTCGTTTCTCCTCAAATCAAAACCCAAATAGCCAGTTACTACTTTATTATATACTGTATTAGTTATAAAAATTGAAAATAGATTAGTGCCTGCCAGAGAGGCCCTGTGTGATGGAATTGTTCTCTATATCGCCTACATCAATGCTAATATGCTGCAATAAAATATACTGTACTATAATTCTGCAAGATGTTGTAGCTTGGAGTAAACTGAATAAATGATACACAGAATCTCTGCATTATTTCTACAACTATTTGTGACTTATTTGTGAATCACAAAATTAAAAGTTTAATAAAAAATAAATGAATGGCAAACACCACAAATTTAGATCAAAAGAAATGGAGCTTGTTCATTTTCTCATAGATGAAATCATAGTAAGTAAAAGCAAGATGGCAACTGTAACACATGTTAATTAAAAATTCAGAAGATTTACTATCAATGGTAGAATAGTTCAACATACAGTATTGATTATTTAGCATTATGTTCTAAATTTTAAAATTTCCATTTTTGAAATTCATACCAATGTATTTCTAACCACTTCAAATGTGTCTCTGGGAATATTTTACACAGCAATACCTAAAGTGGCACAGTAAGCAAGTAAACTCAATCTGATTTTCCTTTTCTGCTTTGTGTCTTTCTCAGTGATTATTACACAATAGATATCATGCACACTTACACCTGCCTTTTCTCAAGTTGTTCCCTGGGATTTATTCCAGGGAAAAGGATGACTCAACAACCATATATAACTTTTATTTTTCATTTTGTTCATCTGATGTATCTTATTGATGGATCTGCCTATGCTGAACTATCATCATACCATTGGAGTAAATCCCACTTGATTGTAATGTATGATATTTTTAATGTATTGTTGAATTTGGTTTGCTAACCCATTTTTTTCAGGATTTTTTGCATCATCAGCAATATTGTCCTATTATTTCTCTCTCTTTTTTTGTGCTGTTCTTATCTGGTTTTGATATCAGTATTTGCTGGCCTCATAAAAGGAGTCAGCAAGTATTTCCTCATTTTTGATTTTTTGGAAGAGTTTGAAAAGGATGTGTTTTGCATCCAGAGAAGTTATAAGATCCTGGACTTTTACTTTTTGATTACTTTTTCAGTTTCTTTACTTGTAACTGGTGCGTTCACATTTTCTGTACAATTCAAGGGTTTTTCTCTTAGGTTTTCGAATTTGTTGGCATACAGATGTTCATAGTAGCCTTATGACCCTTTTGTATTTCTTGGTATCTGCTGTAAAGTCTTTTACGATTTTGAGTCTTTTTTTTTTTTTCCTTAATGAGTAGTTTAGCCAATGGTTTGTTAAGTTGACTGATTAAAAAACGGATTGTTTCACTGATTTTTGTTCATTATTTCTTTTATTTCTATACTGATTTTTTATTATGTTCTTCCTTTCAATGGCTTTTGGTTTTGCTTGTTCTTTTTCTAGTTCTTTTAGGTACAAGGTTGGATTGTTTTGAGATTTTTCTTGTTTCTTTAGATAAGCTTTTAATGCTCCATAAGCTTTCCAATTAGCACTGCCTTTGTTGGATCTCAAAGGTTCTGATATGTAGTATTTTTATTCTCATTTGTCTCCAAATATTTTTTTATTCATTGGGTAACCCAGTATTTGTTCAGTAGCAAGTTATTTAATCTCCATGTATTTGTGGGTTTTCCAGTTTTCCTCTTATACTTGATTTCTAACCTCATACCACTGTGGTCAGATTATATGTGTGGTATGCCATTAATCTTCTTGATTTATTGAGATTTGTTTTGGGTCCAACATGTGACCTATCCTTGAGACTGTTCCATGTGTATCTGAGAAGAATATATATTCTTCTATTTGTTGGATGGAACATTCTGTATATATCTATTATGTCCATGTTATCTAATGAATCATTTAAGATTGATGTTTCCTTATTGGTTTTCTGTTTGGAGGATATATTCATTGATGAAAGTAGGGTTTTAGAATCCCTAGTATTATTGTGCTGTTTTCTACTTTTTCCCTTTAGGTCTGGAATTTTTTTTTTTTTTTTTGGGTGATGAACAAGTTGCTTTTAGTTTTTGTTTTCTTATGACCTTGACAATTTTGATGAGTACTGGTCACTTATTTTGTAGGATGCCTCTTAATTTGATTTCTCTGGTTAGATTGAAGGGACATATTTTGAGCAAAAAAATCACTAGAAGTTATGTGCCTCTGTAATATATCTCACCAGTGGTATATGATGTCAGTGTTTTATTATTGATGAAATTAACCTGATTAAATCTGAAATTAACCTGCTAGGTTTCTTTATACTAATTATGTCCTTTTTTATCACTAATAATAATCTGGTAGGGAAATATTTTGAAATTGTCACTATTTACTTATTTTTTTTGCTAAAACTTTCATATTTGAATATTGGGAAATTTTTCAAGCTGGTTTTTATGTCTTCTTGATACGCTTTCAACACCATTTTTTTTTTTTTTCCTGAAGCACTTTTACTCACTGCTCTAGGCTTATACTGAATTTTTCCTACTTTAGTTCCACAATCAACCATTTCTACTAGGAGTCTTGGTACCTTCTGTTGGAAAACGGTGTTTGAATCATAGACATGGGCACTATCTATGCTCATTGCTACCAGGTGTCACTTTCATGTCTTCTCTGAAGAGCTAGGAAAACTATGTATGCACACTAATATCTGCATATATCCCATCTGTATTTTGTATCTATTTCTATGCATATGTTAAGAACCATCTGTTCATATTGATAACTGATTGTAATTGAACACCACAGGGTTTATTTTAGCCTTTCCCTCCCCCTTATTTGTAACTTCTCAGAGAAATTTGGGTTTAATTATCCTCAATATATTTACTTAGTTGTTCCAACCCAATACACAGGAAGTAGTTTCAGAATAACCCATTTCTCTGTGAGAAACAAATTTATTAACTATAGGACAATTTCAAATGAAGAATTTTTCTTTATTAAGTTTTCTTTATTAAGTTTTAAATAGTTTTGTGAGAGTGTTCTCAATAACAATGCATATTGAATAATAATGGCTGAAATGAAAAATGTTGACATAGGAATTAATGTGTAATTCTAAATATCCTGTGACTTGGTTATCAAACTTACCATAAAAGCTACTTTTTAGGTATTTTGTACACAATACAAATTATAGAGTGTGGAGATTTACTGTTTTATTAACTTTACCCATAATTATAATGTTTTTTGCTTCATCATCATACATGATTGAGAAAACTCTATAAGGCAATTTATTGTAAATAAATTTACAAAATAAAGCCTTATTTTGACAATTTGCAATGCTATTTCTTCTTTTGATGTCCCATGATTCCTTCTTTTATCATTTCTGTTTAGAGAACTTCTTTCAGCAATTCACTTAGAGTAGGTTTGCTGGTGACAAACTCTTAGTGTTCCTTCATTTGAAAATGTCCTGCTTTCTTCTTTCTTGAAGAATATTTTCACTGGTATAGAATTTTAGATAGACAATTCTATTTTTTCACCATGTGAAAAATGTCCAATTTCTGCCTGGTCTCCACTTTTTTAAATTTTTTTTTATTTTTAATGAGAAACTGCTGTCATTCAAATTGCTTTTCCCCTCTAGATAAAAGTTTCATTTCTCTGTTTTTCCAGTACCATTTTTTTTCTTACTTCCTTTTGGAATTCTGAGGATATGAACATAAGATATAAATGTTATTTAGATTCTGTTTGCTTTTTTTTTTTTCCTAGTTTATTTTTCATCTGTTGTTCATGCTGGGTAAATTCCACTGTTTGATTTCCAACTTACTGATTTCTTCCTCTGTCCTCACATCCTGCTACTGAGCCTACCTATTGAGTTTTATTTTTTAATTTAGTTAATATATTTCTTAGTTCTAAATTTTCAATTTGCTGCTTTTCTATATTTTCTATTTCTTTGTTAGACTGTATTCTTTAGTTTGAAGTATGTTTATAAATGCTTGTTGAAGCACTTTTATCAAGGTAGATACTACTATTATTTTTGTCACCTTGGTGTTAATGTCTATTGACTTCTTTTCTAATTCAGTTAAAATTTTCCTGGTTCTTGGTATAATAAGTGATTCTTTTAATGAAACTTGGATATTTATCAATTACATAAAGAGAGAGACTTGATATTTAAAACCTTCTGTTTAAGCGGGCTTCCTGTGAGAAGGAAGGCATTTTGCTATTACTGGTAAGTAGAAGTGGAAGGCGAGGTTCTTCTGTCAGCTTTCCCTGAGAAAAGGAGCTGCTCATTAGATAAGTGGGATTGGGAATTCAAGATCCCCACTGATTCTGGGAAGAGATAAGGTGATTCCACTTTGGCTGAGAGGGGAAAGAGAGTCAAAATACTACTTCCCATGTGGCTTCTATTCACACCACAGATGGGGGGCAGGGGTGGCTTGCTTTCCTCTGGAGTGATGGAAGTGGTGAAAACTTCATTAGGTTTTTTCACTGATAACACCACAGCATGTAAGAATAAGACGTCATGTTACCACTAGGTGGGGGTGGAATGGAAGTACAGCATTCCATGTGATTTCCACTGATAACACATGGGAAGAGGAGACATTTGCTCCTAATTTGTGGTAATGAAAGTCTTGGATCCCTACATAGTCTTCCCTGACAGGAGCATGGTGGGAGTTTAGAGTACTTCCTTTCCATTAAAGTGGAAGTCCAAGGCTCCCTACTCAGCATTTGCTGGTGAGGATGGAGAGTGAAGCTACAATTTTTCCCCCTGTGGTATATGGCTGGAGAGGAACCGCTATTGTCAAAAAGTATTTTGTCTTTCTATTTGGCCTCTTTCCTAGTCTTCTGGCAGAGAAAGTAGGCTTTTCTTGTGCACGTGTGCACGTGTTGAAAGTTTTGGGTGTTGGCTTCTCCAGCCCTCAGTCTGATCTATGAGGAAATATAAGCTAAAAGAAAACCCAGGGAACTCACTGTTGTGTTGTTCTTTGGTTCTGAGGTCCCCTCTCTATCTGCCTTCTTCTTTCTACTTTTTAGGTGTGTTCTGAGCAATATTAATGTATCTTCATTTAGAGAGTTGGAGAATTTTTCCTCTATATTAGTATTTGAAGAGTTCTTGAAAACTAGAGTTATTAACTCCATGAATACTTAGAACTTACCAGTGATGACATCTGGGCTAGAGTTTTTTAGCAGGAGAGAAAAAAAATATATATGCACACATATGTACATACAAATGATCATGCAGAAAATTGTTTCTTTTGTTGTATAGATCTGTGAATTTTAACAAATGTATAGACTCACATAATCACCACCAAAATCAGTATAGAGAACAGTTCCATTACCCCAAACTTTTCACTTCTACCTCTTTATAGTTATACTGTCCCCCTCTAGGCCCTGGAAACCACTATTTTCCCAGAATATACTTTTGTCTTTTTGAAAATGTCATATAAATGGAATCATAATGATCTTTGAGACTGGCTTCTTTTACTCAGCACAATGCCATTAAAAACCATCTAAGTTGTTGCGTATAGCAATAGTTTTTTCCTTACTATTATTGTGTAGTATTACATTGTATAGGTAATTCCCTTATCTTCTTACCTGTAGAAAGACAGGGGCTATTTCCAGTTTGGGGCAATTTAAATAGAGCTTTTATAAACATTAAATGTACAAATTTACGTATGAAACTGTGCTTTTAATTCTTCAGGGAAACTCAGGAGTGGGACTGCTGGGTCACATGGTAAGTATATTTAACTGTATAATAAACTGCCAAACTCTTTTCCAGGATAGCAACACCATTTGCAATCCAGTGAGAAATGAATAAAGCTGTCAGTTGCTTCACAAATTCAACAAATCTTGGTGGGAATATTTTTTAACTACCGATTCAATTTCTTTATAAATTATAGGATTATTCATGTTTTGTAATTCTTCATGAGTCAGTTTTGGTTTAGAATTTCTAATATATTGACTGTATTTTCAAGTTTAGTGGCAAATAATATCTCCTATTACTTTGTTAATGCCTATAGTATTTCATTAACCAGCTGTGATAATGAACAAATTAACTTCTCTGGGTTTTATTTTCAAGAAGCCTGGGAGTTATATCAGCTTTTCCTTTCTGTTACCATCCACAAGGAATCAACCAAATCTTATTGTTCTGCCTCCTGCATTTCTGTCAAATCTCTACCTTTTATTCTCATTCCAAGGAATACTATATTAGCTCAAAAACTTCATCACTGCTTGAACTATTACAACCTCCTCTCCTATTGAAGGCACTATCTCCTGCCTTAGACTGCCTCCCTCTAACATTCTGTTACCATGTTGCTACCAGCCTTATTCTAAAATACCTATCAATGATTTCTTCTCATAACTTCCAGGAAAAGCTCAAATCTCAATTTAGCATACAATGTCTTATAGTCTCCATTTACGTCTCTGATCTAATTTTCCACAAAAAGAGTTTGCTCAAACCTCTGTGACTTCATGCATGTTGCCTCTTCGGCTTGTAGTACCTCCTATTCCCTTTCCTTGCTTAATTAAGGACTGGATGTTCCTCCTTGATGTTTCCATATAATTCTAAATCTACACTTACATCAAGCCATTTACAGTTATTTTTCCACCCACTAAGCTACAAGGACTTTTCAAACAGAGATAACTATCTTATTAAAGTTTGCAACCACATTCCTGTGGAGTTTACTAAAGGGATAGATGAACAATACTATAAAATGAGGGGGTGGATAACATGACTTCAAAGGGCCTTACAATAGCTATAAAATTTCTTAGTTGTCCTACTGCAGGATTCATAACTATTACCCTGTGCCTACTATTTAGACTTTTTTTTAAAGATTTATTTATTCATTCACACAAGAACTGGGGTACAGGCCAGATGTGTGGGAGGGTGAGAGGATTCACAAGAGACAGACCAGGAAACAGAACAGGCAGACTGACCGAAACACACTGCTGAAGGGAGCAGTGGGTGACAGGAGAGGTCTGCCACGCCATGTGGGTATCTCCCTGGCCCACTGGGATCGAACCCGTGCTGCAGAGGCTGCGGACAACTTCACAGCGCTGTGCTCAACCATCTGCACCACCAGGGGGCCCTACTATTTAGACTTTTATCTAAGCTTCCACTTTGGTTATACAGATTCTCTGGCTTACACAGTAGAGCCATTTCCCCAGATTGTCAGGCCTGGCTTTTGATATCCTGTTTAGATGACCTTCTTGAATTTGAACTCTTGCAGGGCAACTTTTTTTTCTGAACGACCTTGAGTTTGATCTCTTGTAGGCTCCTCTTTGTCTCTGTGTATGCTTCTATTCTTAATCTCCAACTCTCCTAATTCACACTACCTGCACTTCCACATCCTTCTGTTTTTATACTAGTATTGTTTAAATTCTGGCAAGACAGACTGAATAATTTCATTAGACTATTAGGAAAGGTAGATAGGAGGAATTTTAGACTTAGAAGGAAAGAATATAGTCTAATTTCTTCATTTGACAGGTAAGAGGAAGGTTTAAACATTCACTGTTCACTCATTCAAAGGGCAGTAAGCAGAGGAACTTCTCACTTTCATAGTTCCTTCCACTTAATCATACCTTACTTCAATAAAAGTAAAAATGTTAGTTGAGTAAAAACTTAAAGCAAGTGAAAGAACCACAGATATAAAATATAGAAATATCTGTCCGCACATTATATATCCATTTATATTATTTATATATGGATATGGTATTTCTATGTAAATAATATGGAGGGGGAGGGAATGGAGAGAGATAGGAGCTTATAAAAACTAAATGTACCCCCATAATTTATCTGTATTTGAGACATTTTTGCATAATGAATTATATTATTGTATCAAAACATAACTTTTTTGGTTTCTAGGTAGATTTTTCAGTTGAGGCTATAATATGAAATTAAAGGGAGATTCAATTTTATCAACAGAAACAAAGCTTGATTCTGGCTTAAAAATTACTAAAATTCAATATATACATTGTGTGAATTGTCAAAGCAACTATTATTCTGCTTCATAATCTACTTTTTGTTAAGTAGAAGGACACCTATCGTTGATTAATAGACAATTTTATGGTTCATTCTAAATTTTTAATCCAATTTAGGTTTTCAGTTATTTTTTCAAAAAAAGAATCAGAAAACACTACAAAAAAATTAAACATACCATCATCTTCCCAGCAGCTCTTAGCATTGCCTTCTCTTTCACTGCTTCCTGGTAATACTGTCTGGTCTGTTGGCAGGTCATCTTCTGGCACACCACCTTCACAATCTGCTGCATCTGTGATACTTTCTTCTTCCACAATATGGAGTTTGTCTTCATCATCTGAATCTGAATTTGTTTCTACCACAGTATTATAATTTGTAACTGTAATACAAACAAGAAATAAATAATCAAAAGTCAGTTTTTATACCCTTCAGTAAAACAAAAATTTAAAAAATACTTGATTAAAACAAATTGTAGGTTCAATATTGTTTTTCCTTTTTGACAATAATATGTAGACACCTAATTTAGCTGACCTACTTCCATACACAAACTTACTAGATACTACATGGCCAAAATGACATCTAATAAAAGCTATACTTACTAAGTACTTGATATATTTACAAGTGCTTTATAAATAGTAATTCATTTAATTATTACAACAAGCTTATAGTAACCCCCTAAAATAGAATATAGACCTACCATCCACAATTTATATAGTTTACATTAGTGGAAACTAAGACACAGGGGGGTATATAACTTAAAGATGATATAGCTAGGAAGTGACATGGCCCAGGTTTGAATCCTAGCAGTCAGTTTCCACATTCTATGCTCTAAAACACTACATTAAACATGCTTAGTAATCATGATTAACTTAATCTATATGGTACTATTTATATAAGGTTATGCAATGTTGTGTAGTATTATGGTACTGTAAAGCATTACAATTTAAGAGAAGAGTATTTCCCCTAATAAAATAACAGTGCATCATGAAATTTACTATAAGAAAGTTATTTCCAGATTGTCAATCAGGCCCTACCATTTTATATTAATTCTGTACTAACTTTAGATGGAATCAACCAAGTCAGTCATTTTCTATATAATTAAGGCATGATTTAAACAATGGTTATATGTAAGTCTGTTATTCAATGTTTGTATGTAAGTCTGTTATTTTAAAAAAGTAATTGATATTCAGAAAATTTCAAGTAGGTACCCATTCTGTATTTTTAATGACTTTCAATAAAATTTAATGCCAGAGTCACAAAGATATAAAATTATTCTGAATGAGGATAGTTTATAGACCCAGAACAGTTGAGAATAAAAACTTCTAAAGCAAATAATATACCATAGTCAATCATTTTCCCCTTGAACTCCTTGTAATTTATGCCACTCTACTGCCATAGAGTACTTATTGGGTATGATCACTGGAAAATCTCTTTTCAACTATTTGCAGAGTCATTTTTACTTGCTAACATATGATTTGAGAAGATGAAAAAGGAAGTTTTGTTTTGTTAACTAAAAATAGTTACTTCTTTCCATAGTCTTTAAATTTTACAACCATTCTTGAAAAAAGATATGCATATAAGAATCTATCTAAATGTTTAAATGGTATGTATAAATATTCCTCGTCACATAAACACAGCAAATGTGTGTGCGCGCGCGCACACACACACACATACACACCTGAGAACATGAAGAAAAAAAAATATAATCAACATATGTATGTAAATGGGAAGATGAGAACACATAACCAAAAATCTCTAAAACTGCTTTCACACATCTTTGGACATCTTTGTCCAAAAGAGTAATAGAGTTACCCTTGCACCCACATTAGGAATTCCTGAGAAGAAGAAAAAATATCAAGTCTTGTGTTGTCACAAATATATTTTAACAGATCTTTTCCCAAAAGCGAACTGCTTCCTAATTCTATTATAAAAGTATCACATGCTTAATTGTAAAAAAATCCAGATAGTATGAAACACGTGAAATTAGCAAAAGGCTCCCTTGCCCAATTTTCCATTCTCAATTCATTCACTCATAAAATTGACATAACAGCAGAATTTATTAATTAACTTAGGCACTAGGTAGGTATGATAATAATAATTTTCTGTATCTTGGCTTATTTAATTATAACACAGGCCTCACTTTACTTACATATAAATCTTATATGTTTTATATAAAATCCTATCTGTAAATCTTTATATGTGTATTTAAGCACACACATATGGGATCACATTCATTATATTGTTTTGCCACTTAATTTTTAACCACCTGCAAAATTTTCTGTCAGTGTATGTGGAAATTTCTCATTTTCCTCCAGATGACAATACAGCATTTTATTGTACATATAAAACTTAACCAATTGCCTCTTGAGGAAATTTAGTTTCTAGTGTTTAAGTATTAGCCATGTCATAATAAATTTTCTTGTAAATATATATCTTTGTCAATTCTTTTAATACATTTGTTAGACATATTAGTAAAAGTAAAAATGTTAGGTAAAAATGAAAACTTATTAAGTAGACAGAAATAAGAACATGGGGAATTCCTTGTACTCCAGTCACACTATGAGCAGAGTAAATTGCGAAACTGTGTGTATAAGTAACGGAAATGATTCTTGAAGGTTGGCCCACAGTTCAAACAGGGTTTCTCACTGATTCTTTTAAGAATAGTGCATGCACATTTTTGAAGGAGGAATTTTACTGGCAAATGATGTACAATGCTATTAACTTTCATTTTTACATTCCAGGGTTCCTAAAGTTGGCATGGTTATAAAAAATCATTTACATGCCTTAGTTAAAATCTTTTCTGCCTTCTATTAGATCTGGCCACCACATAAAGTTTGGTTTAATGCAAAGTTCTCACTATGTGTGGACATGCATGAACAGCTGAAACATTTTGTGAAGGGAGGTTGTTTTGGTGTTTCTTCAGTGTCTTTAGTTGGCCATGGTTTTACAATGGTGTTATTCTTACCTTTTAATGATGTAATACTGTAGATTAGTTTTATCATTATCAATTTTATCAACTGTAGTTTGTTTAATATTCTATTATATATTTAACACATTTACATTCAGAGCATTTTAAACTTGAAAATTTCCTACTAATTAGGCTTTAAGACATATGCATTATGGTACAAATATCTGCTTACATGCTTTGTAGTTTTTTCTAAGTTCTTTTTATCCTGAGTTGCAGAATGTTTTGTTCTACCTGAGTTAACTCTAGTCCAAAGCACTCTTTGAGAATGCCTGTCACTTTCTAGTTGTCTAGCAAAACTTCTTGTCCACTAAGCTTCCATTGTGGTATGAAAGATTTAAGTCAAATACCCAAAACATAGAGATTGCATATATTTTATAGTTATCTTGTGAACTTTGCCAAAAGATGTTTGAATATATGGTATATTTGAAAAATCAAGGAAAAAAACAAAAACCCAATACACTGGCTAAGATGAAAAACACAGTAACTATTTTCCAAGGCTTCTCATTTTCTTCTGTTTCATAGTCATTTAGGTAAGAGAAAAAACAGTGAAAACCATTTATTATAACTTAATAGACATGTTTTCCTGTGTTTCTTGATTTATTATTTTTGTGGATCTACAGAGCTAGTTTCTAAAACAGAGAACCTTCATTAAAATCATGGTGATTAAGGGAGGACTTTAATAAATCCTAGTAGTAGCCAATGAAGTGTCAGTTATCTCAATTCTCTAATCATCTATCACCATACCTCCATACTCTTTAACCTTTGGCTAAAAAATTTAATAAAATATAATTGTATAAAAAGTGGTATATTATTAACAATCATGGGTGATCATCACCTCTTGGTTTAACAAAGCAAAGATAACAGGAAAATAGAAAAGGTAAACACAGTTTTAAAACCGTTCCAGTATAATTTATGATACACAACTACATTATAAAATAGTAACATTTCAACATGGAATTTCAACATATAATGGTAACATTTTTTAATGCACAATGCATTCTTATTGTCACTAGAATAGGACTAAAGATGTACTGATTTCTTGGTGGTAGTTTGTATTATTTTCTAACATTTAATGCCAGACATAAGACATAAGGTATCCACTACATAAGAAGGTTGTAAGAATCTAATGATTTGAAAGTATTGTGCTTAGGTTAGTGTCTGGCACACAGTGAAGACTACCGAAGTGTTTGCTATCACATCATCATCATCTCACTGAATATTTACAATCATTCCTAAGAAGTAGGTACTAGTGCATCTCTCATTTACAAAAGGGAGTAGCCTGATGTAGGTGATGTAGCTATTATGTTATAGAAAGAATTCAAATTTTGGTCTGCCTGATTGCACAACCTGTATATTTTAACTACTATGTATAAAGCTTCCTAATTGAGAATTTTGGTGCTAATGATAAACTTACATTCCTCAACTTACATTTCCGTATCTAGCCTATTCTGGGGCCCTGGAATTCCATATTAACAATTTGCCACTTAAGACATTTCAAGTAACTGAAGAATTTTAATCATTAGAACCTCTTAATAACATAATAGTATATCTTGGAGTTTTCTATGTTATCTTAATAGTTAATAAACCTTTAAAAGAGTTTCACATAGCATGGTATTTTTTAGCACTTGATTGCATGGAACACTGCATCAATTAAACTCCCATGTAACAGCACCTAAAATACTGTACTAAAATAACATACAATAAAAAGTTAGATTAAGTTAGATGACTAGAGTTCAAAGAAGGAGCAGCACAATCTCAACTTCAGTCTTTAAGAGAAAGATCATCTAAATGCTTTAAATATCCCATTACACATTATTTTTTGTAGCTCTGAATAGCAAGTTAGGCCAGCATAGGAGGAGGAAGGGATGGAAGTGGGAGGAAGGGCCTAATTTAACTCTCAGGTCTTTGATCTCTGTTAAGTGAAATTTGTGTAATGTGTTCATAAAGGTCACAAACTAAGACCATACTTCAACATATATTTTTTTTCATTTTTTTCTTTCTTTTAATTTTATTTTACATACTTATTACATCATTTTTAATTTTTGCACAATGTATGCATTTTCTTTTTCTTTTTTTTTTTAAGATTTATTTATTTATTTATACAAGCACTGGGTACAGTCAGAAGCACGGGAGGGTGAGAGAATTCACCAGAGCCAGAGCGAGGAACAGGCAGTATATTTCAGTCAGGCAGTCTGTCTGCCTGACTGAAATATACTGCTGAGGGGAGCAGTGGGCGAGACAGGAGAGGTCTGCCACGTCATGGGGGAAGCTCCCTGGTCAGCCAGGAATTGAATCCTCACTGCAGAGGCTGCTGACAGCCTCACAGCGCTGTGCTCAATCTGCTGTGCCACTGGGGAGGACCCTGCATTTTCATCTTGGTTATATTCCCCATAGAATTCCCACTCCCTTTATTTTGACCCTATACCCTCCTCCCCCAACACGTAGTGTGTTTCTGGTTCATAGTTGCTCATTGATTTTGATTTTTACTTTTTATAGTCTTTTTCCTGGTCTCTTATTTAGGTTTTCTAAATTCCTGCTATAAGTGAGAAATGGTCAGAAGAGCTAAAAAGGAACTTCTCCAAAGAGGAAATGCAAATGGCCAACAGGCATGTCAAAAAATGTTCAGTATCACTTGTAATCAAGGAAATGCAAATTAAAACTACAATGAGATTCCATCTTACACCAGTGAGAATGACACATATTAAAAAAACTAGCAACAACAAATGTTGGCGAGGATGTGGAGAAAAAGGAACTCTCCTGCACTGCTGGTGGGAGATCAAACTGGTCCAACCACTCTGAAGAGCTGTGTGGGAGATTCCTCAACCTGCTAAAGATGGAGCTTCCATATGATCCAGCAATTCCACTCCTAGGTATTTACCCAGAGGACACAGAATCACTAATTCAAAAGGGCACCTGCACCCCTATGTTTATAGCAGCACTATTTACAATAGCTAAGCTATGGAAACAACTCAACATATATTTATTTATTTATTTATTAAAAAAAATTTATTTATTTATACAAGCATTGGGTACAGTCAGAAGTGCGGGAGGGTGAGAGAATTCACCAGAGCCAGAGCGGGGAACAGAACAGGCAGACTGACGAAGTACACTGCTGAGGGGAGCAGCGGGCACGGCAGGAGAGGTCTGTCGTGCCATGTGGGACCCTCGCCAGCGGCCAGGGATCAAATTGGCGCTTCAGAGGCTGCAGGCAGCTTTGCAGCCCAGCGCTCAACCGCTGCGCCACCAGGGGAAGCCCAACATATATTTCAATATACAAAGGTTTTTTCTTTCTGGGAGAGAGATTCTGCTTACACTGTACCATTAATACATGCTTAATTTTGTCTCACTTATTTCTACCAAATTCCCAAAGACACAGTCATGTGCATGGAAGTAAGAAAATCTCTTGTTGAAAAAGGCATGACTGATCCTTAAAAACTAAAGTGACACCTAGAAGAACAGATATACTTATAGTTATGTTCTCCAGAGAAATAGATTATAATTCCATCAAGTAATAGAATATTTTACACATGTGGGAACTATACTGAGAATACCACAATTAGGAATGAACGCTATGAAATATGAAAACAAAGGTGGTGACACTGAACAAGTATTTCTGTTTAACATTAATTGGGACAAAAATAACAGTGGTTAATATATTTTTCCCCTCCTGAAGAGATTCTCTGGAACACTGCCTTCCACATAGTAGGGAATTATTTGTTGAATTGAACGTGTGGCCACACTTCTTTTTTCCCCTATGAGGAAATACTTAAGTGTTACTGATAATTCAAGAAAATGACGATAAAACTGCAGTGATAACATGACAAAGAACTGGTAAATTAACACATGACATGGAAAGGAGAGGTCATCTGCTAATTCACAGGGTTGAGAAAATTTCTGCATGTAACATTACAACAGGAGAGAAGCATGTAGGTTGTTCATAAATATTACATTAAGTATATACTATAAATACTTAATCTGGCTTCTAATTTAAAGATAATGTTAACTATAAGCAGTTTAGATAATAAAATGAATAAAGGTTATGATGTAATATACGTTATTTAATGTAGTATATAATACAATAAAACACATTATCTAATTTTGACTTAAGTCCTTTAAAAACAGCATCAACATAATTTTAGTTTCCCAAGCATTATCTATGCACGTCAAGTTGCAACAAATACTTATGATTCATCAAAATTTAGGGTAAATTTAATCCTTCTGTAGGTAAACTCTTTCTTAATGAAAGTTGCCTATTAAAATAAGCAGTACATTTTCGAAATACTTTGGAAAACATAACTCCAATGAAATCAATGATTCTGAAATTTACCCCTGCAAAAAGCTTTGGTACTGTTTAACGTCTTCAAGCTATTAATAGAATGAAAACTAGTAGGCAAAGAGACAGACAGAAAAGAGGGTTACCATTGTGCACAGAATTCTCTGCTCTTTCATTATGCAAAAATTACTAAGTATTCATGAGATGTGTCCTTGGTAGTCTTTCATTCTGATTCTGGCCTTTTTCTCACTCTCCATAGGTCCTATGTGTAGGACCCCAACAAAAACCTTATCAAAACTGTCTTATCAAAACCCCCATTCACTTAGTGAACTAATTTTAGTGTTAGTACAACTCACAAAAAGATGAAATAGTGAAATGGTAAAGTTTTCAATAGATTAAGCTAAATTCAGTCCTAGGAACAGGAAGCTCTTTTGTGTGAGGAAAGTATTTGGACTAAAGTAATTCACACTAAATCATCAATAATTAATATTTCCTTATGGGCAAAATCTGCATTTATCAGAAGGATACTCTTTAATTTATTTGAATCACTACTTATGTAATACTAGCAGTATGACAAAACTCAGGAAAAGTGTGATGGCACAATAAAACATATAAATGCAAAATCATTGTTGAAAGTAGAAAAATTATAATTTATAAATCAACCCAAAAACCAGGTCTTTAAAGAACTAATAAAAGAGATAAATCACTGGCCCACTTAATCCGTGACATAAAATTAAGGCACAAGAATTCAATATTAAAATGCAAATAGAGAATTACAACTATAAAGGAATTTCTAAGAGACTTACTTTATACAAGCAAATAAATTTAAAAACATGGACTAAACAGGAATTTCTAGGAATTTGTAAATAATGACCACATGTATTATTTTATAAATTTATAAAAGTATATAGAAACAGAAAAGGCAAAGATCATAGAATTTAGGAAGATATTAAATATTTATACAAAAAGTACCAGATGTTTTTCCAGGTGAATTGCTGCAGGTTTTCAAAGTGCTGATAGTTGTGTTGCTTTTTAAAGAGAGAAAATGAAAAGTTTGAATTCTTTCTGTAAAGTCAGCCCAGTTAATAGTCAATTAAAATCTGAGAAAAAGCACATGGACAGCACTCCCCACCAACATACACATAGGCACACTGGTGATGACCGATGTAAAAATTCTAAATAAAATATTAAATCCAGTAAGTAGTACATTAAAAGAACAAAGCATACATTAGTCATAAAAGCCAATTCTACTTAAAATAATCTATAAATTCAACACAATCTAATTGAAATATTAATATATTTTGGATTGTAAACCTAAAATGTCTAAAACTATATGGGGAGGGAGTGATAAGTTCTCTGAAGCCTGACTGCCTGATGTAAGTTACAGCTTCATCATTTACTGGCCATAGCACCTGGGGCATATTCCTTAGTCTTCTTATGCCTCAATTTTCTCATCTCAAAAAAAAAGGGATAATAAAATGTCCTTAAAAGGGTGGTTGTAATGATGAAAATAGTTGTATGTGCAAAAAACTCCCTATAGTATTATACATAAGTGCGCAATATATATTTTAGTGTTACTGTAATCTGGGGAAATAAAAATATTCAGTAAAATTCAGAAAAATAATAGGTATTGTGGTACAATAATATGGGCTAACTGTACTGAAAAGAAAATGTACCTTGAAACCATAAATATAAGAGCAGATTTATACTGTATGAATAGTACTATACAGGGATAGGAAAGTTATCAATGAACTTTAATAGAATCTACAAATATAGCCCTTACATCTATGGTATTTTGCCAACCAAATTCCTACTTCATAAATTTAACCAAAAGGAAATCAATATGAATCAAATACTTTAAAGAAATCACAAAAAATACTAGAAGAAAGTATATTTGACTCTTACAACTTAGGTTTGAATTGCATGCTTCACTTATGGAAGGATTTTCTTATAAACAAATGACACAAACTTATGGTACTGATATAGTACAATACTGTAAGTTTATTTTCTCTGCCATGACTTTCTTAGTAATATTTTCTTTTTGCTCGCTTACTTTAGTGTAAAAATATAGCATACAATACTATAATACACAAAATACATGTTAACCAACTGTTTATATTATTGGTAAGGCTTTCAGTCAACAAGTTATGTGAAGTTTTGGTGAAGTCAGAAGTTTTAACTGTGTGGAGGACAGGGGTCCTGAAATCCCTATTTCCCTCATGTTTCTCAAGGATCAACTGTATAGGCACATTCATTCATAGCTTTAGAATAAAAAAGACTATCAAAAAATATGCAAAATTCATGACTACACAGAGAAAAAAATTCAATATAAACTGAAAAACACTTGCAATGTATGCTACCAAAAGTTGATTTCTTATTTTACAGAGAATTCTCAAATATCCATGAGAAAGAGATCAAACACTCAATAAGAATAAGCAAAGGCAAATCACACTCACACCGATACGAATACCCAATAAACAGGTAACAAGATGCTGAGCCTCATTAAAGAAATACCCACTTAAATCCTATACGGCTATAATTATTTCTTGTATACACTCTCCTCTGTCTTGCCTTATTCTAATTTCAAAGTCCCTATTCTGATTGTATCTCACTTTCCTAAATCCTATTCCTTAGTCCTTTTTACTACCAAGCTTCATGAAAAAGTTGCCCTTATTTGCTTCCAACTTATTTTCTTTTATTCTCTTGCAAACCAACTCCAGTCACAAAATTGTTGTGATGATTATGAAGGATCTATACATGACTAAATTCAATGACAACTATCAGTCTTCATCTGATTTGACCTACTAGTATGACACAATCCAACTACTCTTTTTCAAAACAATCTCTGGACTCTCCTGGTTTTCCACTTAACTCAATCTGTTTCATGGCTCTAAGTATCATCTGATGACTCCGTTCTTCATAGCCCGGCCCAAACTTCTCGAACCCCAAACTCATACCCAATCGTCTATTTGACATCTCTGCTTTGATATCTATTAAGTGTGGAAACTTACCATATCCCAAACCCAACTCTAGATCTTTTCACAGTCTCCTCCACTTCAGTTAATGGCAATTCCACTCTTTCAGTTTCTCAGGACAAAAATTTTGGTGTCAGATTTGACTTTTTATTCTTTCATATCCAACATCTACATCTAGAGGGAAATACCTTCAAATTTATTCAGGATATGATGACTAATCAGTAAGTCTTCACTACCTTCATCCTACTCTAAGCCACTATCATCACCTTTTAACCAGAATATTCTAAGTGGTCTCTATCAGATTTCTTTGCTTCACTGTTGCCTTCCTACAGTCAGTTCTCAATACAGTAGTCAAAGTAATTCTTAGGGTGTTAACAAATATCCTAAGTAACATTAGTAAGGTATCAGGGAGAACCTGTCACTTCCCTGCTCAAACTAACCACCTTATTTACTATAATCTAAAGGCCCTTTAGGAGATAACTCTCATTCATCCATTATCACCCTGACTTCACATTCTACTTTTGCACTTGCTTATTCCATTCCAGATACACTGTTGTCTTGCCTCAAGGCTTTTGTACTTCATATCACTGCCACTGGGGTAGTCTTCATGCATTGCTCAATTTAACCTTCTTAGTGAGGTTATCTGTGGCTACCCTATTTAAATTTATAGACTTCCCCATAGAGTTGCTTACTTGTTTTTAAAACATTTATGATCAAATGCCATAATATGTATTATTTGTTGTCTTCCCTCACTACAAAGTAAGTTCCATGCGGGCAGGAATTTTTTCTCTTTTGCTCACTGTTGTGCATGGAGAACACTGTCCATAGGACTAATTGCTCAATAAATATTTGTTTAATAAACTGATAAGAAAGATCCCAATAACAATGATACATGCAAAGGTAAAAAAAATCAGTACAATCTTACATGGTTTGGTACTAATTTGGCAATGTTTATCAAAATTTTAAATGTCTTCCTGTTGATTCAACAATTTCTTGGCGTTTTCCTCTTCAAATTAATTTACACATATTTGCAAATATACATAGACTTTTATTTTAAAAGTTTTTAATTACGAAAACATAACCACCCAAGGTATATCCCTTTGTACTGATAGAGAAGTTCTCCAAAATAGGAGCTATTTCATTCCTTCCATACTGTTTAAATGTTTATATTACTTTTAAAATAGTTTTAAAATACATTTTAAAGGAGCAAGAAAAAAGTTTGAAGTAATATTCAGCATTCTGTTGCTAGCGGTGAACTTAACAAAACTGAACTGGCGTGGGGGCTACTTTTTAAAAAATATTTTTATGTGAATTTTAACAATAGTAGGTAGAAGAAATAATTAGAAATATAATAGTTAATGATTTAATGACTGAAGATAAATGCTAAGCTGAAATAAGTTTTGTGGATTTTGAAATAATTGTGAGCTTTTTAAAAATTATTTTTATTTATACAAGAGCTGGGGTACAGTCAGAGGCGTGGGAGGGTGAGAGAACTCACCAGAGACAGAGCAGGAAGCAGAACAGGCAGACGGACCGAAGACACTGTGGAGGGGAGCAGTGGGTGAGGCAGGCAGGTCTGCCGCACCATGTGGCAATCTCCCTGGCCAGCCAGGAATTGAACCCGCACTGCAGAGGCTGTGGACAGCTTCACAATGCTGTGCTCAATCTGCTGCACCACCGGGAGGCCCAATAATTGTGAGCTTTTGATAGAAAACAATAAGCTCTATTTTTCTCTATATGAAATACATCAGTTTTGTTTTAAGTGTAACATTAAACCTCTTCTATTCATGGCTACATAAAATAGGAAGTTACTTAAAATGAAAGGAGAGGTAACACTTGCAAAGAGAAATAAGTGAAGACCAAGATAAGTGACTCCTATTCCTTCTTGCTGAATGCTGAAGGCAGCTGCACTCCCACTGCATCCATAACCAGAAGGAAGGATTTGCAGAAAGATATATTCTCCCTTGCCAAATGCAACCAGTGCCTCTAGGTTAGAGCAACATATATATACTCATAAACACAATCAAATGCTTAGTAGCTTCTATAACAGGAGTGGCATGATTCTAAGTAGTTTTCAACTTACAGAAAAGTTAAAGAAATATTTTGTCATTTACCATCCCAGTAGATGTCTTCTCTGATTGGTTTTGAGATTTTGTCTCACAGATGAAATGGTTATGAAAAGTATGGTGAAGGATGAGGACAAGCATTTTATCCTAATTCCATTCATTTGTTTTTCTCAGATTTCTTTAAGCTAGTAATATGCTGTGTATAATTTAAAACTATCGGCTAAGTGCTAGACACTATGTTTACAATGGGAAAGTAAATCATGGCAAAAGTCAAAAGAAAGTCATGAATCCCAAAGGATGGTAGTGTGAGGACAGATCCTCCCTTGTTTCCAAGGAGTGACAGAACACGGTAATTCAAGTAACCTCAACTACAGAACTTCCTCTTTAGAAACTTTCTTGAGGGCCAAATCTCAATACAGGGGTACTGATTCCCTGAGTCTAGCCTTGTAAAGAAAACCTCTCCATTCCTCTATTAGCTAATCATAGAAGAACAAAAATCATCCTAACAAGATCTGAATTGGGATTTATTTCTTAAGAACCATTAAAAATAACTTAAAGGTAACTAGAATTTGAGACCTTCTAAACATTACAAAATATTACAAACTTGCAAATTATCAAATTAAATAGAATAATTTTTATGCCTTGCTAATGTGCCACAAAAATTAAATTTTGAATGCTTATTTTTTTAAACCATGCTGTTGCAAAGTTAATTTGAATTACCAAAGAATTCCTGGTTTCATGTTCACCCAACTTATCTGAGAAGCAGCTGGAATAATTATTTTTGGAAGAACCTATTCAGAAAACCAGTAATACCCAAATGATATTGGGGTGTGAACTCCACACACTAAAGTTTTCGTACAACTTTATCTTAGCGAACAAATGGATCTAGTGGTATTCCCATTTTGTAGGTAAGGAAATTTAGAGAAACAAAACCTGCCAAATGTAAACCAGTTGGTAAGTATGGAAGAATGAATTTCAACTCAAGTCATGTGGCTCTAGAGACCATGTTCTGAATCTATGCATATAGTGCCTTTCCAAACTAAGGAGAACATTAGATTCAACAAATACATATTTTAAAAAATCTTCAAAAACAAAGCACAAAAAGGGAGATTTTCACAATGAATTATTAAAATAATCATGTTTCAATACTCAGAGTTTAAGAAAAGAAAAACTAAAATTACTTTTCCCATGGAAAACACTGAAAATTTAATGTACAATAAGTAGAAGGCAACAACAGAAGGGGCAAAAATTCAACATGCAGGTAGTCTTGTGAAAGAAGGCACTTCCTTTAGGAAAAATGCTATAAGCATTGATCAAATTTATATATTTTAATATATGATCAGTTTTTCATTTATTAAAGTAACATTGGTTTAAAAAAATGAAGTAACAATGGCTTGCAATATTGTGTATGATTCAGAAATACAGGATTCCACCTATTCGGGTGTATGTTCCCAACAACATGTAGTCCTCCACCATAATGCACTGTGGCCTCTCTCCCTTTCCTCTCCAGCTACCTCTCCTCATCTCGGTTAGCCTCAGTTTTACAGTCAGATTTCTAAAGTTTTTCTTTATCTTTTATTTTTTTTTACTCTATATTCCAATATGAGCAAAACCATCCAGCAATTGTCTTTCCTCCTCTGGCTTATACTACTTAGCGTAATACCTTTTTTTCAGTTCCATCTATGTTGTTCCAAATAGCAAAAATTAGTTTTTTTAATTGTTGAGTAATATTCCACATTGTATGTATGTGCGCATATGCGCGCACACACACACACACATGCCTACATGTATCTATCTTGGTAACTTAGGTTGTTTGCCTAAATTGGCTACTGTAAATATGGCTGTAATAAACACAGACATTCGTATTTCTTTTTGAATTAGTGTTTTTGTATTCTTTTGCTAGATCACATGTAGACCTACTTTTAATCTTTTGAGAAACTGCCAATTTTGAGAAAATTAGCAGCACTTAACATCCCTGATAAAGTAATAAAAATTATTTAATTAAATCTTGACCCTCCCTTAATACATGTCTTTTTAATACTCTATATTATAAAATGGGATACACACATAAACACTTCTGATGGATATCAAATGTGCAATTATTTAAGTTGACAGCTGAACTGGCTTTTTTGTTTTTTGGTATACCAATTTTACTTGAAAGAACTATGCTTGGTTTTTTTTGGTGTCCTTTGGGTAGATTCCTAGGAATGGAATTGCTAGTTGATATGGCAGTCCCGTTTTTAGTAACTTGAGGAGCCTCCACACAGCTTTCCATAGTGGTTGGACCAGTGTGCATTCACACCAGCAGTGTAAGAGAGTTCATTTTTCTCCACATCCATGCCAGCACTTGTTGTTGACAGTTTTTTAAATATGTGCCATTCTTACCGTTGTGAGGTGGTATCTCATTATGGTTTTTATTTGCATTTACCTGATTATAAGGGATGCTGAACATTTTTCCATATATATGTTGGCCACTTGCTTTTCCTCTTTGGAGAAGTGTATTTTTAGCTCTTCTGTCCATTTTTTGACTGGGTTGTTTGCTTTGTATCTGTTGAGTTGTGTGAGCCATTTGTGGATCTTTGAAATCAATCCCTTATTAGTTGTATGGAGTGCAAATATTTTCTCCCAATCATTAGGGTGTCTCTGTTTTGGTTACTGTCTTTTTATGGTACAGAAACCTTTCAGTTTTATTTAATCCTTAAATTTCTGTGCCTCAATGGATGAGTCTTTAACGATGTTTCTGAGATGTATGTTGTTGAGTGTTTTGCCTATATTTTCTTTTATATATTTTATGGCTGCAGGTCTTAAGTTCAAGTCTTTTATCCACTTTGAGTTGGTTTTTGGGCATGGTATGAGGCAGTAGTCTAGTTTCATTCTTTTGCATGTTGTAGTCCAGTTTCTCAACACCATTTATTGAATAGACCATTCTTGTTCCATGGCATATTCTTTGTGCCTTTGTCATAGATTAGTTGTCCATATATGCGTGTCTTTATTGCTGGATTTTCAATTCAATGTTATTGGTCTGTGTGTCTGTTTTTGTTCTAGTACCATACTATTTTAATTATTATGGCTTTGGAGCATCATTTAAAATGAGACTAGCTTTAAATATACTTTATCCCAATCAATTTACAAAAGATTGTGTGCTGAAGTAGATATGAGAACCCATGTCTCTGTATTATGATTAAGTATTATCAATTTTTTTGTTTTAATTTTGAATACAGCAAATATTGAAAAATATAATCACATAATCAAAAGAATTTTGGGGTTTTCAACATTTTTGAGTGTAAAGTGATCCTGAGATTAAAAAAAATGAGAATAATGCTATAGGTTGCTGCTAGTATGATTTTCTATATCATTGTGTGATTATACAGTAATGTTATGTATATGACATGGTATCACATATCATAAAATACCTTAATATACATTATTAGAGATAAGTAAGTTGAATAATATACCCTTTGAATTGAATGTAATTCAATACGTTTTGAGGATTTTACATAAGATAGGCACCATGTGATTTCATTTATTATCTTTCATATCTCAACATATTACTGTGCAAAATTATAAACACTGAGTCTCCATTTTTTCTGTTCGTATGTGTTTATAATAAATACTTTGGTCAGCAGTCAATTTGATGTTTATGTTGCTTCCTTTCTTAATTTAATACAAGGATTTAAAGATCTTTCCTCTTAGAGATTGGTTATACTAAATAAGTCTTATAGGTGATAATCAGGAACTACTAATTTCAAGTTTATCAAAAACTTCTGTACATGTGGTTGAAAACAATGTTTTAAAAGTTACATTAAATCTGTAAACAATGAAATGATTAAATTTGCTTTTGATGACTATCACCTGTGGTTTACAGAATAATTTTATATCCTGTATAGATTTATATGATTCCTAATCTTTTGAAATTTCAGCCCCTATTATTTTGCTTTGACCAACCTTTGTATCCTATTAATGGAATATGTAAAAACTTGCTAAAATTAAAACTTAAATAAATTTGACTATATTTCTCAGATTTTTATATTTCAAGTTATTTCAAAGTACTCTGGGATCCCCAAAACTAGGTCTGACCTGTAGTGTTCTTTTTGCTCTCTGTAACTTTTCATACAATAGTTAGATATTTATAGCATAATGAATGATACTTATTTTCAGTTTAGTTTAAGACAATGCTCCTTGGCAGACAAGACCACACTTATAAGAAGGAAAAAAAAAAAAAAACAAGAGATATGTGGGCTTCTGGGCAACAACCAAGATATCTACCCGGAATTAGCTGCTTATATATATACCAAAGTCCTCTGCCAATTTAGGACAATGTAACATACCCATCAGATTCTTTTTAGAAAAAGATCTTAATTTTTTTTTTTTTTTTTTTTTTTGGTGAGAGAAGGAAAAAAAAAAAACCTTAAAACAATATGCTATTTGGGCTTCCCTGGTGGTGCAAGGGTTTAAGTCTCAGCACTATGAAGTTATTCACAGCACAAGTTAGCTCCCTGGCCAGGGAGTAACCCACATGCAGACCTCTCCTATCTTGTCCACTGCTCCCCTCACCAGTGTATTTTAGTAAGTCCACCTGTTCTGCTCCCCACTCTGTCTCTGGGGAATCCTCTCACACACACCCCCGTACCTCTGGCCTACACCCCAGTTCTCGTATGCATAAATAATAAATAAACCTATATGCCAATTGTATAGTATAGCATGGAATAAGTACTGTTTTGGCCATTAGAAAATCAGTGTACACCACACAAAGAATGTGTACCCTAAGCTGAATTAGGAATTTATATCTTCAATAAAAGTAAAATAAAACTAATTGCTATTTTATGAAGGAATTCTTACATAGTATAAACTTTGTATTACTCTAGCTACTGAAGCCTGTTTTCAATTTTGTTTTGCTATTTAAATTCATCCTAAATAATACTTCTGTAACTAGAAAGGCATATGATCTAAATAAGAGTTAACATATTTACATAAACAATTTTATTTTCCATATAAATGGTGGAAGTGTTATATAGCAACTTACTTTCTACTAAACATTAATCTGTAGTTAGGGGTAAAAAATTTAAACTATAGCTGCAGTGTAAAAATATTTTAAAAAGAAAAATCAAATTTTATGGCTCCAACTGGTTTGTTAAATTTTACATGGCAAAAATTAGAAAATTTTGATAGAATTCATGACTAATTACTAAGTTGAACACAATTTTTAGTAAATTAAAGTCATATCTGAAGACAGTAGAAATCTAAAATGCTATATTAAAAGGTTCTATTTGTATTGCATAGGGGTGCAATTTATTGATAAATAGGATAAAGATATAACCTAATAATATCTCTTATAGAGACACAGGAATCATACTGAGTGAATTCGAATGATGGATCAAACACTGGCTGATAGTCCTAGGGCAATTTAGCTTTCTGAGTCTTGTTTTTCCTACATATAACATGATAATATAACTACTTAAAATTCTTTTATGGGCAGAATTAGGGAATTTATGTAAACTCCTTAGCACAGTAAATTATACACAGTGATTAATTAAATGACCTTACACACCACACACGTTTCTTAGGACACAGATGCATTTCACCTTGATTCATTCTAGTAAATAGTAGACTACTGAACAGTAGGAAACTTTCAGAGTATCTTATTTAAGAAAATTAAGATTCATACTTCAAAATCACATGCAATTTATTCCTATGAATATAAAAAAACAGAATCTTAAAATCCTATAAGATGTCTCCCTTCAAGCAAGAATTCTGTTTATGGAAGAAGAGAGAGAAATTGAGAGAGAGACTAATTACTGATGACATAATTTGAGCCCCTCAATCAGTAATATCTGAAGTCATCACTTCTTATACTTTTCAGTTACATGAGCCAATAAAGTCCATACCCTGTCTTTCTCCCCCTTTTTGCATTAAGATTGAACTGGTTTCTGAAATTACAACCAAAATTTATTATTAATATATTAATTATGAGTGAGAATACAGCAATCAGACATAAGGGAAGTTTTCTTCTACCACATCCACTAGAATTCTTTAGCAAGTGATGGATTTAGCATTTATACCTATGATTTTTATTGCAAATCTTATGCCCTTAGTCTCAATGCAATGCAGCTATAGAACATCTAAAAGTCTATAAAGATGTAAGTATCTTTTCCTATTCCCCACAATTTATATAAGAAGACAATTAAAAAATTCGTCCCCTCCCAGAAATATCTCTTCTATATTCATAGGAATAGGTATGCAATTCAAAACCTATTTCCTCAGTTATACAGAAAGACTACAGCCCTGTATATATACTTTAGATGTGTCTTCCATCCAAGCAATGGAAAGTGCTACTCAAAGCATAATTATAGACATAACTAAGATATTTCTGATTACATAATCTTGATATTTTGCTCAGAGACTCACCTACAAGATGTATTTATCTGTGGAAAAGGTAAATAAACACTCAAAACTAGAAATTTCTATTGTAGAAGGAGCTATATAATCTGGCACTAGAATTTCCAGGCAACCATCCAATTACTCACAAACAGGATATGGGTGGGGTTAGCTTGTCCACTAAGAACTGTCAGATCACAGGACATCCCCAGTTGTAAAACCTAAATAACAGAGGGTTTTATGTACTATACCAAGATTATAAAGATATACTGACTTTATAATCAGTATATCTTTGTAATCTAGAGACTCTGGAGGAAAGCTGCAGACATAAATTATCTTCCAAGAAAAAGTGTTTCAGAAGGTCAAAATGAACTAGCCAGTGAAGATCCATAGGGAGTTCCCGAAACTGTTCTGTGATTCCGAAGTTTTCTCTTAACTAAGAAAAGTTGTCAACTTTAGTCATCCTAGAGTGAGAGGGAGTCATAGTTTCTCTAAGTCACATGCTAAGTATTTAACTTCAATCTTCAGGTTGGCAAGGAGTAAAACAGCATCACCAAACTTTACAGCTCTACTACAATTTACAAATTACAAAGCATTTTAACCAGCACATTCTCAGAATACTACTGTGAACTGGTAGAATTGGTATCATCATCAGTTTTTAAGGAAAAGGCATTTGACACTATACAAAATCTATACAAATTCACACAGATAATTTGTATAAATCTATACAAATTCACACAGGTAAAGTAAGTATTAAAAACAGGTTTCTGGAGTTTTCTTCAAAATACCATGGTGTGCAGGTACTACAGGACTAAATATAAATCTTATTCCAGGTGCTTTGAATACATTAATACATTCAATAAGTATATTTAATTTTCACAAAACTTTGGGGTTGTTTATATGTACATACAATTCTAACACCTTTAATCATTCCATCTTTGGTAAACATTTGTATTTTAACTTTCAACATGCAGTGAGATGTTTAGTTTTACAAAAATATGCCCTTAAGTATCATCAAAACACAAGCTGCTACACAATTCTTCGTAGTTTTGTATGCTAAGAAATGTGGCTTATTTGGAATTGCTTTATAGATTAAAGAATTTCTCAATTACTGTGGGACATATACTTAATAAATTTTTATTATCTTCCTAACTTTTGTTTTCGATGAGGCTTGAGTTTCTTTGCTATAGTTTTGCCAATCTCACTCACTTTCCCCCCTTTGATAACTTGTATTTTTATTATTAAAGTAACACTGCATTATACTACTATATGTTTCAGATGTGCACTATTGAAATTCAACATGTGTGTATACACTACACTAAGTCCACTATTAAAAGTCCAATTCTATCCTTTACCATATTCCCTTTATTCTGACTTACCTACTCTCCTCTTCCCTTCCCGTCTGGTAGCCACTAATTGGCCTTACAATCTAAAGAGTTTTTTTTTTGGGGGGGCGGTTTATTTAGTTCATCTGTTTGTTTTTTTTATATATCACATATGAGTAAAATCATACAGTGCTTATCTTTCTCTGTCTGGTTTATTTTACTAAGAATAATACCCTCTCAGTTTATGCACAGTAACCCCATTCTTTTTAGAAACCTAACCTGACCTAATATCCTGGCTGGTAAGAGATAACTTAGTTATAATATTAAGTGTATTTTATGGTAATCAAAAACCTCCCCAAAAACAAAAGCCCAGGACCTGATGGATTTACAAATGAATTCTACCAAACATTCAGAGACGAATTAGTGCCTATCCTTCACAAACTCTTCCAAAAAATTGAGAAGGAAGGGACAATACCAAACACGTTCTATGAAGGCAACATTACACTAATACCAAAACCGAACAAGGACAACACAAAAAAGGAAAACTACAGGCCAATCTCCCTAATGAACACTGATGCAAAAATCCTCAATAAAATTTTAGCTATCAGAATCCAACAATGTATCCATAAGATAATTCACCACGACCAAGTAGGATTCATTCCAGGGACACAAGGATGGTTTAACATCCGAAAATCAATCAACGTTATCCAACACATCAACAAAAAGAAATATAAAAACCATATGATAATATCAATAGATGCTGAGAAAGCTTTCGACAAAGTGCAACACCCATTCATGATAAAAGCCCTTGAAATTCTTGGGATACAAGGAACATACCTCAACATCATAAAGGCCATCTATGACAAGCCAACAGCCAGTATAATTCTCAATGGTGAAAAGCTGAAAGCAATTCCATTAAGATCTGGAACAAGACAAGGATGCCCACTCTCACCACTGCTTTTCAATATAATACTGGAAGTCCTAGCCAGAGCAATAAGACAAGAGAAAGACATCCAAGGAATCCAAATAGGAAAAGAAGAAGTCAAACTATCACTATTTGCAGATGATATGATATTATACATAGAGAACCCCAAAAACTCCACAGAAAAACTAATTCAACTCATCAGTCAGTTCAGTAAAGTGGCAGGATACAAAATCAACACGCAAAAGTCAGTAGCCTTCCTATACACAAACAATAAATCTGAAGAAGAAGAAATAAAAAAAAAACATCCCTTTTGTTATTGAAACAAAAAAAATCAAATATTTGGGAATAAATCTAACAAAAGAGGTAAAGGACCTATACAAAGAAAACTATAAAACACTGTTAAAAGAAATAGAAGAAGACACAAAGAAATGGAAAGACATCCCCTGCTCATGGATTGGAAGAATAAACATTATTAAAATGGCCATCCTTCCAAAAGCAATCTACAGATTCAATGCTATTCCAATCAAAATTTCAATGTCATTCTTCAAAGAAATAGAACAATTATTGATGAAATTCATATGGAATCACAAAAAACCCCGAATAGCCAAAGCTCTCCTGAAAAAAAAAAGGGAATGGAGGCATCACACTCCCAGACTTCAAACTATACTACAAAGCCATAATCATCAAAACTGCATGGTATTGGAACAAGAACAGACATACAGACCAATGGAATCAAATAGAAAATCCAGAAATAAACCCACAGATTTATGGTCAACTAATCTTTGACAAAGGAGCAAAGAATATGCATTGGAGCAAAGAAAGTTTGTTCAATAAATGGTGCTGGGAAAACTGGGTCGCTACATGCAAAAGAATGAAGCTTGACCACTACCTCACACCATACACAAAAATCAACTCAAAATGGATTAAAGAACTAGACATAAGACCTGAAACCATAAAATATATAGAAGGAAATATAGGCGAAACACTACGTGATTTGCACATCAAAGACATCTTTACAGACACATCACCCAAAGCAGTGATAGTGAAGGCAAAGATAAACAGCTGGGACTACATCAAATTAAAGAGCTTCTGCACAGCAAAAGAGACAATAACAAAAACAAAAAAACCCCACCAACTGGGAGAACATTTTTGCACCCAACACTAATGATAAAGGACTGATCACAAAAATCTGCAAAGAGCTGATGAGACTCAACAACAACAAAGAAAATAATCCAGTCAAAAAATGGGCAGAAGAGCTAAAAAGAAACTTCTCTGAAGAGGAAATGCAAATGGCCAACAGGCATATGAAAAAATGTTCAACATCACTTGTCATCAGGGAAATGCAAATCAAAACTACCATGAGATACCATCTTACACCAGTGAGAATGGCACATATTAAAAAAACTAGCAACAACAAATGTTGGCGAGGGTGTGGAGAAAAAGGAACTCTTCTGCACTGTTGGTGGGAGTGCAAACTGGTCCAACCACTGTGGAGAGCTGTGTGGAGATTTCTGGACCTACTAAACATAGAGCTTCCATATGATCCAGCAATTCCACTCCTAGGTATTTACCCAAAAGACACAGAAACATCAATTCCAAAGAGCACCTGCACCCCTATGTTTATAGCAGCACTGTTTACAATAGCTAAGCTTTGGAAACAACCCAAATGCCCAAAAATAGATGACTGGATCAAGAAGATGTGGTACATATACACCATGGAATATTACTCAGCATTCAAAAAAGATAAACACATGCAATTTGCAGCAACATGGATGGCGCTGGAAGGGATCATGCTCAGCGAAATAAGCCAAAAAGAAAAAGAAAAATACCGGATGGTCTCACTCATAACAGGAATCTAGAAAACTTAAATAAGGGACCAGGAAAATGAATAACTTTAAGAAAGTGAAAATCAAAATCAACAAAAAACTATGAACCAGAGACACTTTTAGGGGGCGGGGGCGGGAGGGGAGGGATTGGGGTCAGAATGGGGGGGCTGCAATTGTATGGGGAATATAACAATAAAATTTATTATTTAAAAAAAAAGATGCATATGACTATATTTTATTCAAGCTTACAATAAAGTACAAATAAAAAATTTAAAAAAAATATTAAGTGTATTTTAGTATTATATTTTTGAGTATACATTCTTGAGTGTTAGCAAATTATAAAGAGTTCTGATTCTATGATAACAGTAGATTTCTTTAGGTTAATGAGTGGTTGACTCAATCTCAAAATTGTAAAAACCTTCCTATATTTCCTTTTCTTCTTAAATAAAAATATTGTGACATCCAAATTTGAATAATTCAAATTCATGTCTTTGTGGTCTTTGCAATCAAAATTAACAAAAGTTTACTGAATCACCAAGCATACATTGCTTCCTTTTTAGATACACTGTATTACCTTAAATAGTGGTAATACAGCTCCCAAAGTAACAGCTGCTGAATATTAACCTATCAAACATTTTCAAATTTTCTAAAAGGAAGTTTTTTCCCATTAAAAAAATGAAAAATTAATTGTACTTATCTTACAGAAAAAACTTGACAGAAGGTCAGTGGTGCTGGACCTAAGGTTCAATCTTATTTGATTGATAACCTATACTAAAATTATTATTATTAAATACAAAATGTTGATACATTGAGCTGAAGAAGGTTTAAAACAAAAATCAGTAAAATAATGTCATTTGGATTAAAATATTTTAAAGAGAAGGACTTACAGAATATATTACACAATGACACACGTCAAAAGAGAAATTCCCACCTTAAGAAAATGAGGTACATCTGAGCAGCATAAATGTTCTAACACTAGTTTAGCAAACCAGGAGCTGTCAAGTTCCAATAACCTATTATTCACACCTCTTTAATCACTGCCACTGAGTCGATTATAAATAGCCTCATACATTTTTAAATAAGGTCATTCTGAAATGAAACAAAGAAGGTAGTAAGTATTTTTGCGCATGAGGAATTCACATCCTAACACACAACAGAACTGTTTATTGTACAAATGTTCAATATTAAAAAAGCTAGCAAAACCTTTCATTAACTATGTCAAGTATGTACTCTGTTAATTCAGAGGAGCAACTAAATTGCGTTACCATTTAAACAAAGGAACTTAAAAAAAATCACTGTCCCCACTAAATTTCATTCATATTACTATCACCTTAAGTACTATTTATGGTATAATAAAAATAAAATGTAACAACTTACTAATTTACATGAAACCATGCTACACAAAGTCACTATGAAAAGACAAGTGTATAAGGAAAACTGGGGAAGAGGTAAATTAGACTGCAACTACTCAGTTCCTCAAGCATTAATCCTTATGCATTTATATTATATAGTGACACAACCTTTAGGGAGTAAACTTACGGTAATAAACCTTTGAAATATAAATACCCTGAGAACAGAAATGAAGTTGGAAAAGCATGTATACTATTAATGTTGACAATCACATGCGCCATCTCAATTTTTACTAAAAAATTTATTTCTTACACCTGTTTTTAAAACTATTAGCTTTTAAGTATTATTTCTTATTAAACAAAACGTTACCTCCTATAATGTTTTCTATCAACAAAAGATTTGTAAAAACTTTTACAAAAACTTTTTAGTTAATTGTAATTGGTCAGGTATCTTCTAAAAGGTAAGTACCAATAAAAACCAGCTGACCATAAAGAAAACCACAAAACTGGTTTCTGCCCACATTCCAAATGAAAAATTAGTTTCTGAAATTAATGCATTGCTGTCCATACCAAACTTTGCAAATTCTAGACTCCTATGACACAGTCATCAATATTTGATAGAATACTAGTATTAAAAAGTACATTTCTAGTATGTCTTTATATCTAAACTAAGTCTCTTGTTGTTATCCTATCACTAGATCTTTTTTTTTTTCCCATTCAGTCACTCTGTACCTTTTGATTAGAGAGCTTAATTCATTTACACTTAAAATAATTCTTGACAGTTAAGACAATACCCTTTGCCTTCCCTATACTTTTTGGAGTGTCTTACAGGGCTTTAAGTCAAAAAAGATACTGTGTCAAACATAACCTCTCCTTGGAAAACTGGCCTAAGGACTTTAAAGCATGCTGGCTAATGGGGAAAAAGAAAGAAAAGCAGAGAACCCTAGGCTATAGCAGCCAAATCACCAACAGAAAAAGAGACCAGTAGTTAAAAATCTATATCCACAGAGCACAGTAAAATTAGGTTCATCAAGATCAATATCTGTATCTAATGGAATCAGATCTGGTCACTTGAAGTCAAGTGGGTTGGAAATATTGTGATCTGGGTTGGTGCAATGATTAATTCAACTATTTATTTAAGCATTTATTGAGAATTTGCAATATGTTAGGCAATATGGTTAAGAAAACAGATCTGTACCTATCAGCAATGATTTAGTATATAAGTAGATGTATCTATCTCTACATAAGTAGGTCTGTAGACAAACATGAAAATAAGTAAGTTACATTATGGCAGGTGTAATATCTATGTGAGACCTATGAGCCAGTAAAAAACAAAGAAAAAGGGTAAGCTTTCTCAAGAATATACTCTGGGGCTGGGATTCTGGAAATGAGAAAAAGTTTTAGCAAGGAGGTAACAGCTATGTGTGTGTTTTTTTTTTTTTCCCGCTAAGCTGATTTTTAATGGACAAACCAATCAGAAAAAAGAGATGAAGCTCACCTCAGAAAAAAGGGAAGACAACTGCTCCCTCCTAGCAAAGTTATTCTTAAATTAATAGCAGAAGACTTTGTTTAGACTTGTTTAATGAGATTAGAAGCACCTGATGGTAGATACTGTGCCATTCTTATTCACTGAAGCTATATCATCATCTCCTAGCCAGTACCAGCACATTTTAAGTATGCAAATATTTGAATAAATGAATGACTTTCACTGTGGTCAAGGTGCAGGCATTCAAAATACATGAAATTTTATGATAGTTAATACACATTAGCACCACCCTTTATGACCCATTGAAAACATACAATTTTACTCACGGGTAAAGTATGAATGATTTGCAAATCACAAGAGAGACAGTGGTAGAGTCAACATCCAGCTAATTCACAAGTATCTACTAAATGTCTACTATGTGCCTGATACTACGATAAGACTCTGGCAGTAGCCTCAAAGCTGTATTCTAGCTATTCTTTTAGGCAATTTCCACACACCAGCCAGGATAATCTTTTTAAGACTAATCATTTTATTTCATTCCCCTGTTCAAAACCTTTTTCATAATTTATTGCTATATTGAAGATAAAAGTTTATCCTTAATTCGGTTTTCCGTAATCTGGCCTCTGCCTCCTCCAGCTTTTATCTCTTATTACTCAGAGCATTCATGCATGTTATATACCCCTCCCTACATATCCTTCAGATCTCAGCTTAAATCTCTACTTACATGTCCCTTCTTGCAAGACCTCTCAATAACTCATCTACACAATACTTATCATATAGCTTATAGTTATACTGTGTGATTATTTTTAAATATCTATTTTCCCCATTGCACGGGAAACTCTGTTAGGTCAGAGATTGTATCTGTTTTGCTTACAGAAAAATTACCAGTACTAAGAATACTTCATACATATTTTTGAATAAACGTAAAACCTATGAGACTACCAAAGCCAAATTATGAAAGTTATTGCTGCCACCAGTGAGACCTACAGAGCCCACCTAGTAACATAATGCCGCTCTAAAATACAGTTCTTAACCTTGCTGTAGTGCAGTCAAGTAACCAAGACAACTAACATCCTTGCCCACTATACCTACTACCCACCATAAAATGCAACAAAATAAACATTGAACACTACCAAAATTTTACCTTTTTAAAAATACCCAGTTACTATAAAATTTTTAAATTCTTAGGAATTGCATGTTAGATCCTTTTAAAATCACTGATTTAAAGGATCTAAAATACCTTATTTAAAAAATATTTTAAGAAAATATCAACTAACATTTAAAAATGTATTAATAAAAAGCATAAAATATAAAATCTGAATCTGAGTTCTCACTCTGAGTTTAGAATAACTATGACAAACAGGTTCATGTCATTTTTCCTTAGCATAAAACCTTTCAGTGACTTCCTACTGCCCTCATGATAAGAATGCCTCTTCTTAACATGGCCTGTTGAACCCCTTTGATATGGCTCCTGGTCTACAAAGTTTCTCTTAAGAAATCCACTGATAGTCATAGAAATTGTCTTTATGTGATGAGTCACTTTTCTCTTGATGTTCTTAAACATTTCTCTTAGACTATTTTTTTTTTCTAAGATTTATTATTTATGCATACAAGAGCTGGGGTACATGCCAGAGATGCGGGGTAGGGGGTGAGAGGACTCACTAGAGACAGAGTGGGAAACAGAACAGGCAGACTGACTTAAACACACTGCTGCGGGGAGCAGCAGGTGAGTCAGGAGAGGTCTGCTTCGCCATGTGGGTAGCTCCCTGGCTGGCTGGAGATTGAAATCATGCTGCAGAGGCTGCGAATTTGCTTCACAGTGTGGTGCTTAACCCCTTGCACCACCAGGGAGGCCCCTCTCTTAGACTTTTTAACAGTTTAATTATAATGTTGTACATGCAAACATCTTTTGTTCAATCTATTTTGTTCAATCCATTTTCGCAGATAATGGGAAAATTTATTATTTCACTAAGTAAGCGCTCTGTCATTCTCTTATCCTTCCATAACTCCTCATGCAATAATGACCCATAAACCTTAAAGGATTTCTTCACTTTTTTTCTATTATTTTTTCATAACAGATTGCACAATTTCAAATGATTTGTGTATGAGTTCAATGACTCTCTGTTTGACAAAACTGTTGCTGAAGCCCTGAATTGTATTTTTTAGCTCCAGCAGTGTATAATTCAGTTCCAGAATTTTTGTTTGGTTCTTTTATACTTTTTTATTTTCTTATTTTATTCTTAATTTATTTTTCTTATTAAATTGATTATCTATGTTCTTTTTGTACTTCACTAAGCTTCTTTGGGGCAGTTATCTGAATACTTTGTGAGGCAACCTGTGGATCTTCATTTCCATGTGGGTAAGTTATTGAGTTTGTGTTCATTTGATGGTGTCATATTTCCCTGATTTTTGTTGTTCCCTGTTTCTTTGCATGCATTGGTGTATGTGCATTTGAAAAGTAGTGAAAATTTTCCAGATTCCATAACTTGTCTTCTGTAAGGAAAGACCTTTGCCTGTCGTAAGGTTTAGGTGGTTAGTGTGAGTGCAACTTTAAGGGTATGTGGGAGAGCACTGTTGCACCACAAGTGTGTGGGTGCTAAGTACAAGAGCATATGCAGCTCCAGGATGGAAGGGTGTTTCTGATGGCGTGGCAGCTTGGGTCCATTACATTAACAATTGTGCGCTGACAACTGAGAGGGTCAGTAGTTGCTGTGGGGGCTGGAGAAATTCTCAACAGTGCCTCCAGTTCCAGCAGTAAGTTGTGCTGGCGTAGGCGGTGGCTGAGGTTCTAAGTATGTATGTGTTGCCGTGGGAGTAGCTGCCAGCATATGCATGCAGCAGAGGCCAGGCTTGACAGTGGAAGCTAGGGACAGCTATTGTTCTGCTGACAAGGTCATCCCCAACCAAACACTTGGCAGTGGCAGCCAGTGTGGTAGCAGGGCTCAGATGTGGCTGTGGGTAAGCATGGTGTGGATAGATACAAGCACTTGTGAAACAGCAACGGGTTGAATACTGGTATACACATAGCATGAAAACCAAGACTAGAGGTAGGAGTTGGGTTGGCCATGCTTGGCAAAAGAGGTTGATAGTAAGGTGGCAGGGATATTTCTTTTTGTATTATAGTAAAAAATAAAAATGAAAGCACTCAACACATTTAATTATACCAATTTTTGTTTAGCATTCCATAGCACAAGAGGAAAAAGTCAAGAGCCTATTTTATAAACTAAATAATATGAAATATTAAATTATAAGTAATCAAGAATATATTCAGTCAAATTAGTCTTTGTGACTATGTGTTAGTAGTAAACAGTACTCCGTATTTAAAATCTGGTGAATAAATATCACTTCTCAAAGGATATAAACTATAACAGAGGAAATCAAACATTTCAATACATTTTTATACCAGCAATAATAAAGCAGAAGTGAAAAGCAACAAGATAGTAGAATTTATAGCTTAGATGATTACAAATAATTCCAGCCTCAATTACTAATTAGGTATCTGATGTTCTGAAGTTGTCTTAAATTTTTAAGTGTCAAGTTGGGTAGCATTGAAATTTATTATTATTATTATTCACAAAGGAAGAAAAATTAACATTTCTTGTTAAAAATTTATAAATGGTTATGAAACCAAACAACCAATTAACATTTCTTAATTGTTAAAAAGCTCAGTAAGACAGGATGTTATTTTTTAATTAAAAATATTTTTAAATACAGAAGGATCTTTCAATAAAGAAAATTTAGATAGTGGTAAGCAAAAAAGATTTGAAAAGAGATGTGATCCCATCACCTATATAACCACTTTGTTCCTTATTCCTATGACCAGAAAGACCTTTTTTAAACTTATAATGGTATTTTTATCAGTACTAGCACTAGTAACAGCAGTAAGAACAGCTAGGACTCTTACCATCTTCTTGTTTAATTTATAAAATTCACAGTTGGCTAAATACTCTTACTTCTCAGAAATTAAGTTTCATATATGCATACCATCCAGTGGTTCTTACAATTTTTTTTTGATAGACAAGAGTTTTGAGCATTAAGTGAGCAAGGAAAACTATATATATTTTTAAGAAATCACATTCTCTTTTGAACAGCTAATTATATTATTAACATGGAGATTGTATTCAAAGAGGACACTTCTAGGCATTGCTTTTTACCATCAGCAATGCCTATCAGGTCAAAGTTCTTTTATCAAAGCTTACACTTTATATAAAGTATGAATAATGCTCTTATCATTTGTTGAGATGTTTCTGCTTATTTAATATGACAAAACATCTAGTTGAAATTGCTGCTAATTATAATGAAGTGAGGACTGAATTCCACTTTGTTGAGGTATCTTTAAAGGTGGGGGGTGGCAGTTTTGACAGGTTAAACTTTGGTATAAATATTATGAAGTATGTGATACAACTGCCACACTTAACAAGGCATATCATGATCAAATCTATAATGATTTATTATAGGTAAGGATGTGAAAACATTAATTCACAACTTGTAAAATGGCTAAGTCATGGATAGAAATGTGGAATTAGGATGCCACCATAGATATAAAAGAAAATATTTCATAACTAAAATTAGAACTAAGTATAACCAGTGTCATTTAACAACCCTTCTTGCTAATTTTCAAACTTGTCTTAAAATAATTATGATTTTTATGGGCCCTCGTAGAATAGTGAACTATATTTTGTTATGTCCCAATTAACCATTTAAAAACAACAAAATTAAGGTAAAGAGAAAATAATAATCTAATACCTGAAAATAAACATATTCATAATCCACTGTATAAATATAAGCTAAATTTTAGTAAGCATTACAATTTAAATATTTTTCTCTAAGTTATCACCTTTTCAGTAGTTGTTATTATTTGAGAAGAAAGGAAAAACAAGTAACATTTGCTGAACTAAAGCTAACATGCTGGGTTGTTTTCAAATATCGGGTCATTTAATTCTGGAAGTGACAAAAAACTCACTAGCCCACATAACATATGAAGGCGCAGAGACATTAAACAATTTGAAAATACCATATCTAGGATATTATTTCAGGCTGAAATAATAATGGGGAGATTCAGTATGAACACAGTGAAAGGTAAGGTCTACAGATTAGAGGTATTTGCAACCTACCTGAGGTATTTTACTTGCAACCTACCTGACACCAGGTAAGAACAGGACATAATAAATATATAAAAAGATTAATGTGCTAGAAAACTATACAAAGCATGAAGCAATTAATATGTGAAAACACATAGCTGTGGACTTAAAACGTGATTAAATGTGTTATTTTTTTCCACAAAGGTAAAAAATTCTCTCAAGTTGGAGCTGTGCATTTTGCTTTTAAAAGGAGTTTGAATTAATAAGAATTCTGAAAAACTTCAAGGTCACATTAGTAACTTTCTCAGCAAATTAATACTTGCATAGATAAGTGCTGTATATAGTTTGAAAAAATATATGAAAGCATAAACACTGAAGCCTGCATTTACAATTAACAAATAAGTAATCGTTATTCTTTCTGAAACAAGATAATCATTATAATGAAATAGTCTTAAAGAAAAAGTAAAAAATAAAAAGATGTGGAAAGTAATTAGAGAAACTACAATTATATTAAGATACACTTTTCAAATATAACTGTAATCATAAGATACATTTGTTAAACACATTGCCCCTACTCTTAAAAGAATGAGCTACCTTTAAATGTCCAAAAGGATAACATACCAAATATTTTATAACTTAAATAGAAATTTAATATAATAAATGTAGCCCAGTTTGTTCACCTTCAACACATATACATGGTTTATTCCTTAAAGTCTGTGAATATTCAGCAGCAATTTCCTTTCATATGTCCTCTATTTTAAAAGGTACTTTTATTATTTCACAAAATGTAATTTATGCAAAAACATGACAGTTTTAGCCTATCAATCTGTTTTATTTAAAGCAAATACTTAAGAGATGACTGGAAGTTCTAGCTGTTTCTTTGAAACATTTAAGCAAATTTTATAGAAGCAAAGGTGAATATGTAATTTAAATGATACATTAGTAAAAAATCTTTAATACCCACATCACTGGCTATATTTTTAAGGAAGCAATATAGGCAAAATTCTATAGAATAGTATTTCTACTATTTTGTCAGATATAGCAGATTCCTAGTCTGAAGTTAAGACTCTTAAATGACTTTTAAAATGATTTTTAAAAATTGAGATGACACTAGTTTACGCCACGTAATGTTTAGGGAAAAGACTCACATCTGATATGTATGTCACCACAACACAGTCCTTTACCATAGACCATTAGGCCCTCTCCCCATTTTGTCTCCCACTCCTAATCCCTCTTCCCTTCTAGTAGCCCCAATTCTGCAGTCATATTTCTAGGGTTAGTTTGGTTTAGTATAAACACCATTTTAAAAAACAAATTAATCTCAGAAATGATGGTTTTAAATACAATAAATAGACATGGAAGAGCCTAATTTTACACAACTGTTTTCTAAACAAAGGAACAGTTTCAGTATTGAAATAGCAAAGATATTATTTCCAACTACATGAAAAAAGGTCATCATTTGTCTCTATGTAACCAGGTAACAAACAGCCACAAAATTATCCTTAATACAGGTAATTCAAATATTACTAACTTTAAATACTTTGGGGAATGAAGTAAAGTTACTCTGTTAAATTTAGTGAGTCTTTAAAAGTATGGTCTCTGAAACAACAGCATCAGCACCACTTGGAACTTATTAGAAATTTCATGGAAATTCTGAGGTTCTATTCCAGACCTACTAAGTCAGAAACAATGGGAATGGTTTCCACGAATTTTTGTCTTAACCAGCCCTCAGGTGATTCTGATACAACTAAAGTGGTTTCAAAATTTGTCATACTTGAAATAAAGCTGTATTTTCATGTATTTCAAATTTCATATATTTTTATTGATAGGTATTCTTATACCAATCGAATCGTTAAGGTACTGCTTAGGAGAAATCGATTCTCCAAATACATAAAACCTATTTTTATCAATAATGTAGTCAAATCATATGGAAAAACAATTATGATTCAGCTTACTATCTTGGTGAATGACAGATTAGAAAATTTTAAGAAAAGACAAAAATGCTTTAACAATTATGTAATAAATATTGTGAACTGAGAAATCATAAGTATACAACATCTACTGAGCTGATAACATGTATGAAAAGCAACATAAAGAAAGCACAATATAAAGACAGAAGAAAGTAATATCTGTTACTTACTGACACAAGAAAGAAAGTCATCCATCTAAAAACACATCTATCTTACTCCAGTTTGAAACAATTCCAGAACAAAACAGGTTTTTTCATAGTGTACTGTTTGGCATTAATAGCACTTGCATCTTTATGATCTTTTATTTTTTTTCTATTTGTTTTTCTGAGGTACAACACAGGTTTCCAGTATACAGTTTTCACTTCAGCAAAACCCACCGCCAAATGGTTATGGTCTTTTATTATTTAACATCTCTTTTATTTGAATGTAAACAAATCTTTTAGTTTCTTCTCATAAAATATACAGTCAAAGTATTAGGATCTTTTAAATTTTCTTTCTAATTTTTTTCATGTTTTTCTATTTTGCCTTCCTGATTAACAGCTTTTGTGATAAATCATAAAGTCATTTTCACCCATATTTTCTTTGTTAAGAATCTCATTTATTTATACTATCATTATTCCCTCATTTACTCTTCCTTTCTCTATATGTTTTTGAATAAAGAACTGCCTAGGTCTCTTTAACTATCAAGCCAACAAAACATACCTATTTTCTTTAGATACCTAACAAATAAAATTCTCAAAAGGGGCCACCAAGAACCACAGGAACCTTCCAACAGTTAATACCCAGGGAAGTTCTTCTGGCTCTGCCTTTAGGAAATAATAGATTTGTATATTAAATGGCAATATACTATAATGACATAACATATAACCAATAATTGTTAGGAAAAAAAGTTTGCTATCCCGATTTGTATCACAAAACATTTTGCATTACTTTTAAACTTACTAAAAAGTATACTTTTAATAACTTTATTGGACTGTGGTCTGAATTTAACAAGTGTTCTTACAAGAGCAACAGAAGATGGGCAATTATGTAAAAGAATCACTTACTTAAAAATAAACATTATTCTTTCTGAGACAATGCTAAAACTCTAGGGTAAGAATTTTGAAAATAATTCTTTAGTTTCTGCCAAATCACTTCAGCTGTCCCAAAGCTGAATATTAGAAATCCCATATTAGAAATCACTCACACACACACACACACACACACACACACAGCACACACGAACCTAATTAGAGGCAAGAATGTTAAATAGTGTTATATAAGATTAAATTATGTAACATTTTGAAAAAATATTCAGAGCATACTAAAACAACAATAACTGAAAATTTATAAAGGTTACTTAGTGAGTATCAGGCTATGTACTTAGTACTTTGCTGTCTTTCTAATCTTCATTCTGCAAATTCTGCAAACTCAGTATTACCACTATAAAATAAAAAAAAAAAAAACAACCAAATCATACTCTAAAATCAAACTTTTCATTTCTATTTGCCTAAGCTTACATAGATAGGAAAGTGGTAAAACTGATATCTGGACTCAAGTTGACTAATTCTACAGCCTATTCTTTTTCTCTGTATATTGCCACCTTTTGATTATATTTATTACATTTATTAAGAACACATGAACTATTTAATAATCACATTTACTTAGTAAGACCCCCTTGCCAACAAAGTATGTATTAAGGAAAATTGCACAATGTTTTTTCCAAGTTTGGACTTAAATCCAGTCTTTCTTGTTCTAAATTTTGATCTTATATCTGCTGAGAAAGATGAAATGAAATGGCGGCTCTGACAATTCCCATGTGAAGTGTTTCAATATTAAGGAAAGTTGAATCCCCAAGAGACTTAAAATTGAGCATTTTATCTTTCTGTCATTATAAACCAAGGTCCTTTGAAAATAATCAGAAGAAATAATAATGAAGTTCAAATAAAAGACACAAAGCAATTATTTCAAAATTGTATGAGAATTTGGTAATCATCTAATAGTGTAATATTTGACAGATTAGAAAGAGAAGCAAGTGACAACCATCATGTTTCCCACGTGATTATGTGATTAGTCAAACTCTCAGTTCAGAATTATGTCTTATTCAGTTAGGCTTCCTCGTTACACTAAACTCATCAATTCAAGAATACCCTCTCCTTCCACTCACACAGTTCCTTCTTTATCCTGTATTCTTTTCCTAGAATCACTATTTTTTTAGTTACTCAGAATAATACTTTGGAGCAATCTTGGATAAATATTTATGTTATATCCTCTTCATCCAACATTTAATTTCTAGTTACAGTAGGGAAGGTAAATTCCTACTGCTCAATTTTATACTTTATTTTCCATTCTTACTATCACCACACTTGGATGGCAACCTCCGACTGGAAGAGAGTAAGTTATTGATAATGATCAATTAGCAATATGGTCTATTATTAGTCACTTAAAAAGATAATAATGGAGATTATATAGAACATGGAAAAATGGATGTCATAATTAAACAATGAAATTATGTTCATTACATATGACTATTATTATTTAAAACAGTTATATATGTAGTCAAGACAGAAAATATGGAAATTAGAAAAGTTTTTTGAGCTTTATGGTAGTTATTAAAAATTATTCTGAAAAACAATAATCTTAACTACATTGGTAGGCCAACTTAGTATTCATTGTATGCGTTTTGAAGCTGGTAGTTGCTTATAAACATAAAATAAGGATACTGAAGTTCTATATACTATCTTTGTAACATTTCTATAAATCTAAATTACTTTAAAACGAGAAGTTTTAAAAAGTAAAAAACATTTACTCTTGTACTTAGTGATCAATATTTTAACTGACAAAAATGTTTTGAAAATATATCCCCATTATAGCATTCTCAAATGACCATATTTTAATTTCAACTAATCTTATTTTTTCAGTATTCTACATTAATAAAATTCAGTAAGTAAATGGTAAAGACCAAGGAATAGTTCAAAGAAGCAAGTTCTACATATCAGTACATAATCATATTCCTAAAACCTTTAGTTCATTGCACTGGTATACAGAAATATTTGAGGTTATTAAATGTTGTAAGGGCTCTTAAGATCCCTCAATTATTTTTTAATTCTCCTTGTTGACATTTCATTCATTCAGCAAATATTGAGTATATAACATGAGTTCGGTACTATTCTATGTGTTGAAGACAGAGCATGAACAAACATTTATATTCCAGTGGGAAAGGCAGAAAAATACCAGGAAAAATAGTGCTTATGGGAAAAGAAACATAAAGGAAGAAGGAAAATTGGAATAGACTGGGGGAAACTTGCAATTTTTAGATTGAGTGGCTAAAGACTCAATAAATTGACATTTGAGTAAAAATCCCAAATCAATGAGGTAAAGAATCATGCAGATAAAAAAAGTCACAGAACAGAGAGAGAAAAAAAGAGAGAACAGTCAATGCAAAATATCTGAAGCAAGAACTTGCCTGAACCTCCTAAGAACAGTTGAGAAGTCAGTCTGATTAGGGCAGAGCGTGTGAGGGGAGAAAAGCAGCTTAGGTTAAGGAACAGACAGACGACAGACGATAGAGCCTGGCATCAATTCCTCGGAGTATGGCTTTTATTCTAATTGAGATAAGAAAATAGAGGATTGTCATCTAAAGAGTGACATATTTGACATGTTATAGTCTAAGTACTCTATCTTTTATATAAGGATGGCCTAAAGTAAATCAAGGACAGAAACAGGAAGACAAATTATAGGAGGTGTTTATGCTAATATTGGCAAGATGTAAAGGTGACTTGGATCAGAGAGTAGCAGTAGAAATAATGATCAAAGGTTGATCAATGATCAACCTTTAAATTTCTGGATATATTTAAAAGTATACACAAGAGAATGTGGTGACAGAACAGTGGCAAATTATCAAAAGTAGAATGAATAAAACCTAGGAATCAAGGTTGACATCAAAGCCAATTCAAAGTTGATATTTATTGAGAAGGGGAAAACTCAGGAGGAATTTTTCTTTGTAGGAAGATAAGGAGGTTTATCTAGTCCAAGAGGTCAGGTTACCATATTACATTCAGAGAACACTAACTGTATATTTTCTTTTGTCTTTAAGTACTGTTATCTTCAAAAGATTGCACTTTTATATTAAATAAGATCATGTTTTAATATTTATCAATTGTTCATAATTATGGTTGCCTATATTATACATTTATGAAAAATAAAATCTACTTTTATATTCATCCAGTTCTATGAAATTAGTAACATGGGGCCACATTTTGTCCACTCACTTCCAACTCCAGAATTAACAAAGTTGAACTTACAGGAAACAGATTAGCTTACCTAATCAACTTTGCTAGTTCTAGTAAAATGTACCCAACTTTAAAAATATCTATCTAAAAGCACTATACCCTCTTGTATAAAAACACATGTATTTCAGAGGGCTGAAAACTAATCTACTCTTAACAAGGGTTGGCAAAAAAAAAAACCCCAAGGACCAGATAGTTTTGAGAGCCACAAAGGATCTCTGGTGCATATTCTTTTTTACAATCCTCACCTCTTACAATCCTCTTTCTAAATATAATTTTAAAATGCAAAAAAAAAGGGCCTCCCCAGTGGTGCAGCAGGTTGAGCACAGCCGCTGTGAAGCTGTCCACAGCCTCTGCAGCACGGGTTCAGTTCCTCGCCGGCCACAGAGATACCCAAGGAGAAATCCACAAGATATAGGGCATGGATTATTTTCTGGATTTTCAGATTATCTGGAAGAGTAATTTTATTTTGTCATTATGAAGTAATTAATTAGATTTTGCTTGTTGTCATGTGGTAAGCATGAAGTGATTGTACTTTTTAAGTTCACGGAGTCTTTACCTAGAATTTATGGATTGGTTTCAAGGAATTTGGACCTCTGAAATTAGGGGCAAAAGTTTAGATGCCTATCTTTCAGTAGAGGAAAAATCTATCACCTTTGTATCAAAACCTTGAAAGGTCTGACTATCTAAAAGAATTTAGTAAAACAGCTTTTGCTCACTTGACTTAAACCATCTTTAACTTCTTTGTGTATTTTTTTTAATGTAGGGGGATTAAAACCCATTAAATGTTACAATTATTTCCCTTTCTCTCACTGTTTACTGGCATAATAATATGAGATAATCCTTAAAAGTGTATCAGTTGAATTGATTATGCAGCCAAAGAGAATGACTATTTTATAAATAATTTGGCTTTCAATAAAAGGACAATTAAAATGCTTTTTTGATATAGATTTTGCTGGGTGTGCTATTTCAAGTATACATTTCTTTCTGTTTTGGAACTAATAAATATCTCCTTTCTACAAAATATAAAGCATTTTAAATAAATGTCCAACTTTAGCAATGAAATATGTAACACCTGGATTATGTTACATATTATATACAACTATTTACTTATACAAGAGCTGGGATACAGGCCAGAGGTGTGGGAGAGTTAGAGGATTCACCAGTGACAGAGTGGGGAACAGAACAGAACAGGCAGATTGACCAAAATACACTGCCGAGGGGAGCAGCTGGCAGGGCAGGAAAGGTCTGCCGCGCCATGTGGGAATCAAACTCATGCTGCAGAGTCTGTGGACAGCTTCACAGCATGTTGCTCAACCCGCTGCGCTACAGGGGAGGCCCCACTATAATAATTTCTATTACCAAACTGCTTTTGTATGTTCTGAGCTTTTCTCAACTATAGAAAAAGGAAAAGGCAGAAATACTTTTTATCATCACCTTAGGATAGAACATTATTAAAACTGATATATATTTATATGTTATACTTCTGAAGTAATGGCTTATGAAAATGTCAATTACAGACAAAAAACTGGAAAAAAAAACTTCATGAAATAAAGAAGAGCATTTAATTTTAAATAATGAATTACCTGGTAAGTGACAGAGCCGAACTAAGTAAATCATATCTAATTGATATAAACTGGGTAGACTTGATTCCACAATGCATAGGGATTTGTCTTACTTAATGCTATAGTTACTATTCCCTTTTCTATAAAATTTTTCAAGGGTATACCCAATCCCAGACAACACTGAAAAGTAGGCAAAGTTCCTTGTTTATAGTTGGACATTCTATCCCTTTAAAATCAGGTGCTTTCATCCTGTTTGCTGACTTCCAGAGATCTCCCTATGGCAATCTGCCAAGCTTTGTGCTCAAGTTATTCTTATCCTTCTTTTCCTTCCCCTTGGCAACTTTTTAAAAGTTGTAATAAACAAATGTAATTTGTTTATTTATATATATTTTACATCATTGTTCATTTTTGTACAATGTTTGCTTTCTCCTCTCAGGTGTAGTCCCATAGAATTCCCAACACCAATTCACCTCCTGTGTACCATCACCATAGTCCCTTGTGCTCTTCCCTCCCGTCCCCCTTCCTTGCAGAATGTCTCTGATTTATAGCTACCTTTTAATTTTTGTTTTGTTTTTATTGTTATTTTTTCCCCTGATCCCTTATTTGGTTTTCCCATATTCCTCCTAAAAGTGGAACCATCTGATATTTTTCTTTTTCCTCCTGATTTCATTGAACATAATAGTCCCTTCTCACTCCACTCACTGATAAGGAACTGATCACAAAGATCTACAAAGAACTCACATGACTCAACAAAAACAAAGTAAACAATCCAGTCAAAAATGGGCAGAAGAGCTAAAAAGACACTTCTCCAAAGAGGAATGCAAATGGCCAACAAGTATATGAAAAAATGTTCAACATCTCTATAATCAGAGAACTGCAAGTCAAAATGACAATGAGATACCAACTTACACCAGTGAGAATGGCACACATTAAAAAAACTAGCAACAACAAATGTTGGTGACGGTGTGGAGAAAAAGGAACTCTTCTGCACTGCTGGTGGGAATGCAAACTGGGCCAGCCACTATGGAAAGCTGTGTGGAGGTTCCTAAAACTATTAAAAATGGAGCTACCATATGACCAAGCAATTCCATTCCTAGGAATCTACCCAAAAGACACCAAAACATTAATTCAAAAGGATAACTGCACCTCTATGTTTACTGCAGCACTATTCATAATAGATAAGATATGTAAACAACCCAAATGCCCAAAAATAGATTACTGGATCAAGAAGATGTGGTGTATACACACACACACACACACACACACACACACACACACACAATGGAATACTATTCAGCAATCAAAAATATAAACCCTTGCCAACTTTTAATGTATATTTGTTTCAGTCACTTTAAATTTTGACAATTAGGTTAATCATTTTATGTAATCAACTCATTTTAAGGTATGGTTATTGTGCTAATTAAAGGAAAACTACAGTGATAGAAACAATTTTTAAAGTATGAAGGCATTACATATTACATGTCTTTCATATTATTACATATATAGGAAGATACAACTCTGCCTGCATGTAGTTAGCAATACTTTAGGGAAAGCATACCACAGGCATAAGCTGTAACAAACCACTTCAACAAACGTTTAGTAAAAGAGTATCTGATGAGATTTAGAGGTGAAGAATAGACAGAAAACTTACAACTTTTCATTTGTAGAGGCTTTTTTTGTTATCACACTGTTATTAACAAATATAAAATCATACATTAATTTAGTAAGTGAATAGTTATTTAGTTGTATAAAGCAGACCTGTGCAATGTTTCACAGGTGCTTCCATTATTTTAGATATTGAACTCAGTATCTCCCTCCATCTCTAAAACTCAAACAACAATCCAGTCATCTCTAGTGTTTGAGTTTAATAAAAGGTATCATCAACCACTTTTGTCACAGTTAGAAACCCACCAGTTAGTCTTGGTATCTCTGTATTCCTCATCTCCTCACTGAATTAAGCCCTATCGTCTATAAATTCTAACTCATAAATCTCTCTCTCTAATATGCCCATTTCTCTTCATCCTCAGTGTCAACACATTAGCTCAAATCTCATTATCTTTCTCTTAGACTTACTGTGAAGCTTACTGACTTCACATATTTCTATTTTTCAGAGGGCAAGTACGGCAATCTCAAAAAATGCAAATCTTGTGGTATATTCATATGATGGAGCATTATATAGCTGTAAGAATGATCAGCAACCACAATCAATATGGATAGATCACAGAATCATGTAATGTCTGGCTTCTTTCACTCAAATGAACATACACTGTAGCTTCAATTTATATGAAATATAACATAGGCAACACCACATTTATGCAGTAAAAATGTCAGGAGAGAAGTTTTCTTGGTGGGTGGGGTGGGCAAGATTGACTCGAAGAAGATGAGAGAGATACTTCTGGGATGCTGACAGTGTTCACAGAGATGATATGTATATTCAGTTTGTGAAAATTCATGGAGCTATGAATTTACAATATACTCATTTTTCTAGTTGAATATTAGTCTTCTATAGAAAGCTTTAGAAAAAATACAAAATAATGTCTTCCCAATGCCCTTAAGCTAAAGTTCAAAGGTCAAAAACCTAGTAATGATATTTCAATGATATTAAAGATATTTCACAGTGTAGTCTCATCTTTCCCTTGCTCCATAAGCCGTTGATCTTGAACATGTCTTTCTCTCTTTGTTATTTCAGGGTTTTCATATACACTTATTCTGCTTTCTCATTTTATTTGACTAGGCCCTAATAATGTCTCAGATTCAGTTGAAATTTCATATTTGCATGGCGGTTGTCTCTGACCCATTAGCAATCCCCTCTTTGTACCATTCCACCATGCATCCTCTTTAATAAGGGTAGGGGAAAGTGTCTTATTTACCAAATACCACTCTATTCTCATAGTTCTCTATATATCTGATGACCGCTTGAATAAATTTACTTATTTCCTGTACAAAAACATGGCAGATAGTTGTGGCAAAGTTTCAAAAGAACACCTGGCTTCTATAAAGGTAGTAAAGCATGAGTGATAATCAGCATGAATGATAATGCCCAAAGAAGAAAAGGTCATTTTGGAAATCAATGCCACTGTCTATAATGAGCTTTATACTAAGCATTGTAGAATCAAGTGTAATTCAAATTAAATAAAAAATAAAGGTTGTTTTATTTTTTATTTATTGTATTTTTTTTTTACTAAGTTCTCTCACTTTTTTTCCCCTATTCTTATGGAGAAGTAATTGTATTGTTTGTATTATCATCCAATTTCTTCTTACTCTAACATTCAGTTAAAGATATAAATTAATTAAGTCTTGAGTTAGGCACCTGATCACATGACAAAAAGAAAAGGAAAATACTTATTTTGTGAAATTATTACTTGTCCTAATTTATATAGAACTTGCTACTTCCCATTTCTAAAGAACCACCACAATATTAAAAGCACTTTATGATAAAAAATACTCTAGCACTGAAAAAACAACTTGAAGCACATACAGTTCACTGAAAAATTTTTTAAAGATATATTTATTTATGCATAAAAGAACTGGGGTACAGGCCAGATGTGCAGGGGGTGCACAGATTCACCAGAGACAGAGTGGGGAATAGAACAGGCGGAGTGACTGAAATACATTGCTGAGAAGAGCAGCGGGCGAGGCAGGAGAGGTCTGCTGCAACATGTGGGTAGCTCCCTGGCTGGCTGGGGATCAAACTCATGCTGCAAAGACTGTGGATAGCTTCACAGTGCTGTGCCTAACCCCTTGCGCCACCAAGGAGGCCCCACTGAGAATTTTTTAAAATAGAGTTGAAAACCAAAACTCTCAACAATACTGTGCGGTATTAATTGTTTTGAGTTAACACTGTTTTACAACACCACATATGATTTAAAGGTATAGGATCACACCCTGTCAAATGTACGCTATCTTACCACATCCACCACCAAAACTCCCATGCTGTTAAGTATGGTGTTCATTAGTGCAATTAACTGCTTTTTAAAAGCTCTCGAAATAACATTCATCTGTTTTCCTGGTTTTTAGTAATTTTTTTTTGGAGTAAGGACTTAAAAAGAGAAAAATAAGATTTAAATTTAAATGATAATTTACTTTTCCTTTAAGTCATCTTCAATAATTTATCACAGAGTCAGTAATTTATTGAAGGGCCGTTTTTAAATAACAGTTGATAAAGGTTCCTATGAAAGGGATGAATAGAAGGAACAATTAGCAAATTAACTGTTCTCATTTAGGTTGGTATTTTCAAATTAATTAATTCAAGTTAACCTTCTTCCTTCTAAAAATGGGCATAATGTTTTTAGAGATAAACATTTATTTTACAAGTATTAAATTTCAAACGATTGGAGACATGTAGCATATTCTTTGAACTCAATTTCTTTACCAAAGTGATGAAATTAGCCTAGATCAGTGGTTGTTCGAACAATTTTGTTGCTGTTATAAAACTCTTTGAGAACATGATGAAAATTAGGGACATTCTTCTAACCAAAAAACACATACATACAAAATTTGATTATAACTTCAGGAGATTCCCAGACTCTCTGAAGCTCATCTCATACTATGTGGCAAAAAGATTACTTTTAAGGTTATTTTGTAGCTTTAAATTTTGGTTTCTGAAATAAGGTTAAAACCTTTAAACAAGAAGATGTCAGTCCTGAGAATAAAAGTGAAAACCCAAACACAATTCATTAATTTACTCATTGCTGTTAAAGATATTATCTCAAAAAGGCCAAACACTTTATCTATATATAGATTTAAGTGTTAATTTGACAAAATAATTCATACCTCCCTTACACATTAGAAAATAAAATTCTTACTTAAACCAAAGATATTTCTAGAAATGTGTGATATTCACAGCTTTCAAATGACAATAAGTTGTTTTCTTTCAACTCCAACATCATGACCAGATTCTCTTCCTTCTTAAAGTGAGGAAAAAAAATTACATAAGGTAGGCTATGTTTGAGATCTTTATGAAACTTTCGGGGGTCTGGGAATATTTTTAAATTTCTTAAATTTTTAAATTTCTTATCTAAAAGTAATGCTGAATCACCACAAAAATAAAACTTACCTGTAATTCTTGTTCTCTGAAGGAAATGCAGTAATTATAAACATATCCACACTCTTGGGTACATTCTCCTAAGTGTGAATGGATTTGGAATGCGCCATAGCTTAAAACTGACTGCTAAACTGCCAAACTGCAGTTGGATCTACCTGCCTAATTGGTAATAAAACAGAGCTGCCACCTATAGTCACTGACTCAGGAAGGCAAGTGTTCCTCCTGAGAGGGAGCATGAACCTGGTGTAATTGTTGTCCTTAGAGAATACTAACTATAAATGATCTCTTCTCTAGAGGTTAAGGGGGACAGATCTACTCCTAAAGAAGTTATTAGATGCTTCAAAGTGTTACTAAGATTTGAGCACTAAAAAGTGTGAAAGAATAGTAACAGAAAGCTTTTCCTTTGTAAATGAAGTCCTTAGGAAGGATGAGCTATGCTCATATAAGAACTGACTGGGCCCCACACATTGTATCATTCCTCTTATATGAATTGTCCCAAACAGACAAAACATTCAAACTTTTGGAGAAATTTTATAGACAGAAAGTTTATATACCAGATTACTGGTATCCTAGGACTGGTGTGGAGGTTGGAGGAATGGTTAGAGTTAAATGGAGAGTGATTGCTAGAGTATGAGATTTCCTTTTAGGGTGATAAAAATGTGCCAAAAGTGATTATGATGGTGGTTGATCAATTCTATGAAAATACTAAAAACCACTGAATTGTTTACTTTAGATGGGAGAATTATGTTACATAAATTATACTTCAATAAAACTGTTACCAAAGAAAAATTAAAAAAGAAAGAAAAGGCAGAAACTAAGTTTGGAAAAAGCAATTTTTATAGGTGAAGGAATTCCAATTTTGAGTATTGGCTTTGGGGAAAGACACCTATATTTAATTTTGGATTTGCTGCTTCCTAGCTATATGGTCTTATGCAAATTATGTAACAACTCTAAGCTTAAATTTCTCTTCTGTAAAATAGGAATGATGATTATGGTAGTTTTGGTAGTGATAATTCCATGCTATGAATGGGGAATTGTTTGATTTTTATTAACTAATTTTATCCTCACACCCAAGAGGTATTATTAATGTAGTTAAGGGGAAATGAGTGTAGAGGCTCTGACTTGCCCAAGGTCAAACAGCTAGTGAGTGGTAAAATTAAGGATGGGGGGGGGGGGGAAGAATGACTAGGTCAGGATCCAATGGGTAACACCAGAGCAGAAAAGTCGTAAGTTCTTACAGAATTGTAAAGTAAGGTTTATCTTGGCATTTAGCAACCTGAATTTTGGGTCAGTGCTTGCCAACTTGAGGGTTATATAACAACAGCAGTTGTAACCAATGGTAGGAAACTACCCTGAAATAACCAGGACCCTGAAAATCGCTGAGCTTGTCACTAAGAGAAACTGTTTGTCATAAGACATGGGACTAGAATAATGTGCCATTGTATAATTTATATTTTATGAACTCAAGTAACTAAGCAATCAATTTATAAAATTTCACAAACCTTATAGCTTAATGTAGTAATTTAGATTTAAAAGTTTAAATATGTAAGGACTAAGCCCATTATATAAACATCTTGGAGAATTAAGAATAAAGAGTTTCTAATTTGCATACTGATTTTCAAAGGATTATCAAAATCTACCACTGAGGAGACCATTTCTCTATCCTCTAGTCCAACAAGTTTCTTGGCAGTTTTATGATATCTTTTACCCAGTTAAATCAGGGTAAGATTAAGTATTAAGGTAAAATTAAGTATGCCCAGTTAAGTTTATATTTCAGATAAATAATTTTGTAAGTATGTTACAATATAGCATGGGACATAATAATAGTAAATAATTGTTATTATGTTATTTACCTGAAATTCAAATTCAACTGGGCATCCTCTTTTGCTTTGTTGTTGTCTATTGATAAATCTGGAAACTTCACCAGGAGAGCTGATATGGTTATCTGATACTTCAGCACGATCATACTTCAGCAGAAATGATAGCTCTACCTTTGGTCTAGATATGTGGCTACCTAAAAATTTTAAATTACATATGTAGCTTGTATTTGTGGCTCACATTATATTTTTATTGGAGAGTATTGGTCTAGAAGTCTCCAAAGAAAGGGTTAGACTAGAATTTCCTTCTCTAAGAAAATCATTATTAGTAAACACAAGGCTTCCTCTCTCACTTCCCTCTAGCTGTCATCATTGATAGGGACCATGATCATATCAAAGAAAATAAATTTCCAGAAGGAATTATTTCCATGGAGTTGCTGTGAGCCTTAAAAATAAAAACAAAATGAGCATTCCAATAATAGTGAAAGATAATCAGAAACATGATCTTTGATAAATCATTCTTACATAATTCAAAAGCATAAACACTAGTATGTACTTCTATTATGTGTATGCATATATAAAAATATCTTCTCCCATATCCTACTTCCAATCGAAGAACCCCTCACTAGCCTTATGTTGGGTTTTCACCCCTCTATATTATCAAAATCACAGAACAATTAACTTTTTACCTAATATGAATGTAAATGATGTTATTAATAAGAATTGTTTTTGATACCCTAGATAAGACAAATTCTCAGTGGTACCTGATTTATGTACACATGCTATATAACTGATCTGAAATTCAAATACTAGATCCATAATGGTGAAAAAAAATTTTATTTTAAAACTATGTTGCCAATTACATAAAACAAAAGTTTGTCTTTAAAGGAGGGTGAATTTTTATTAAAAAAATTCAGTGATCATAAAGCTTTAGTCTAAAATTTTAGTTTAAAAAATAACCCATTATTAGCTTGTTAGCTCTATTAGCCATGTTTTCAGTAGATTTGACTTAATGTTTTTTTGTTTTTAAAAAATGTATTTTTAACATTAGTTTACAACACTGTTATGATTTAGGGGTATAGGTTCACACCTCTGCAGTCAGATTTCTAGGATTTGTTTTGGTTTAGTTTGTTCCTTTGTTTCTTTGTATTCCACATGAGTAAAATCATTGGTATTTGTATTTTTCCTTCTGACTTATTTCACTAACCATAATTTCCCTCCAATTTTATCTCTGTTATTCCAAGTAACAGCTTTGATCTTTTTTTTAGCTGAGCAGTATTTTTTTCTTAGCTAATCAAAGAATTAATGTTTTTAACCCATTCTGTTCCATGCTATTATAAAGATTAATGTTTTCACAAACAAAAATCCAAAGAAAATTTCATGTAGAATTTTCCTATGAAAAATAAGATGCCTCTAAATACCTCTAAATCTCTATTTCTTCACTAATTTAACATATCATATCTAATTTAAAGATTTATATATTATAAAGCTGCCTGCTTACAATAAGTAAGACCAGTTCAAATTCCTCAACTATTTACATGCAAAAAAAGGAAAGTGACCTGAAGGATTTTTTCACAAAAGGTCTAAGCTGCATTTTCTTCTCATTCTAATAACAAACACAGAGGATTTTTTTCCTCCTTTATATCTCTTATTAAACAACCATAGGAAGAATGGCTTCAAAAAGACAATAAAATTTATCATTTACCAAAATAGGGTTATTAGACAAAATTTAGCAGCTTTCCCACAAATTTAATGGTTCATAAAGTGTTCATATTTTACAGAACTAAATTTTACAAGGCCACTTTAAGAACTTTAAGGAAAAGGATGAATTACACTGGAAATGGACAGATTTAATTTCTTCACACTTAAATATTCATTGTTAATTCTATAGTACCCAAGTGATAATCTGAAATCCTTGTTAGACATTTAGTCTCTTGGTGGCAGCCAAAGAAAGTTATTCTTATCTAATACTGACCTATTTTTAATCTTGATGACATTTTTTAAAATTAACATGCTTCTGCTTTTCTTCATAATCAATAAATGATATACAAACAATAATTTAATTTAGGATTGGTCATTTTGAGAACTGTCAGTAAGTTGTGTTGTGCAAGAAAAAAAGTTTCTAATATTAGAGGTTAGAAGTAAAGGTGAGCCATTTATTTTTTTATCCTTTATATTTATAAGGCTTCTCTGGTGGAAGCAATATACATAGTCTTTGTTTCCTGAAGGCAGGAGACAATGTGCTTAAAATATATTTATTAATGTGCTTAAAGATTAAAGTCTTTTCTTTCATACTTTCTGAAGTTTAACATGTATTTCAAAAAAATGTTTTGAGGAATTATGAAGCTTCAAAAAGACTACAAAAAGCAATTTATCACAGCTGGTTATAAAAATTGAAGATATTATGTCACCAGACTGCTTAAATGCTGTCACTGTTTCAAAATTCTTGAATGCAACTATGAAAACATCCAAGGACAGTTCTGATCAGGGATCAACCACAGCAGTTATTACACTGATTTCAAGATGCAGACTGAACTGGAAGACAAGATTAAGCTAACTGATTTAAAAAACAAAACAGCAAATCAAAACAAACCCATACATATCAAGGGCATGTTTTACTTCTACACAGCAAAAAAGATCTCTTGATGGATGTGTGTGATGTCCTGACAAGAAGTAGCTACGTAGGCCACCCTTCAATGAAAAAGTCTGATGGTCTCAAACCCTCAATGGAGCATTCCAAAACCAGTCCTGCATTAGGAGCTTGGGCCCATGAGTGTGCACTCATTACACAGTGCTTACCTTTAGAGAACAAGGTGGCTGACACAAAATGATCAAGTTCTCACACCCCACACCTCCAAGAACACTGAAAAAGATCTGCAGATCTTTCTTGGTGCAGGAGGGACCTCTTTTTTAATCTTCTTATGCTGGAAGTTTAAAATTTTCCTGAAGGAGGAGAGAAGAGTAAAAAATTATACTGAGATCATACCATTTGGTTCAAGTTTATCTATCCAAATTACAAAACGTAGGCTCTGAAGAAAAGATATTAGATAAAATCATGAGTATTCAAAAAAATCACATTTTCTTTTTTCAAAAAATTTCTTCCCTAAAAATACTGCATGTTTCAAACATTACTCCTTAAATTTAAAACTTAAGTGATTGATTAGTTCAACCTTTATCCCAGCACTGAAGTTGGGAAGTTGATAAATATATGAAAAACCGAGTTGCCAAATGATCACAGTTATAAATTCCATTTTTAAATTAGTAAAGCTAAATTCACTGAAAGTAATGAGTTAAAAAGAAGCAGAAGAAATTTTGTCCTGGCTCTACATCTCTGTATTTCCAAATAGTCATTTGGAAATTTCTTAACTACCACGAAAAGTAACCCTTTGAGTTATGCTAAATGATTCAGAATCATGTATGAAGCAATCTACTCAAGGTCAAAATTTACACAAAATAAAATAATTAAAGTCTACAAATGTTTTAAGGAGTTTGAACTGTGTCATATAAAAATAATATTAGAAATATCAACCTTTAATCATATATTAAAGAACTTAAAAATGTTTTTAGAATATTGTTATCTTAAAAAAAAATTGAGAAAATGCTGTAAATATATATTACAATCCAATAGATGAAATACTTTTGTTAAGATCAGGAAAGTACATAGTGTACCTTAAAAGTATATTATCAAATATCAAATAGAAGAATGATAATATTGATACAAATAAAATGTAACATGCCTTCTTAGGCATGATACTGATTTTATCTTTTGAAGAGCTCTGCATAAACCAAGTGACAATATGATTACCTATATCTGTAATTTTGCCGAAGTAAATCGTAGCATGTTAAACTGAAATCAAAAGATGCCACTCTACTAGTATGATTTTCCTATACATTTTAAGTAAAAATGTAAATTTTATTGAATCTTAAAAAGAACAAAATATTAGACAAAATGCTGACTACTATTCATGTACTTATTTTTCTGTAATTTGCAGACTATTGCTAAAAATAGAGATTTGTTTCCTTCTTTTTAAAAATCTGTCTAAACTTATTAGGCAGAAAAAGAAGAAATGATGAAATCAATAACATAAAATCATTTATATTTTATTAATGCAAGGCTTCTAGAATCAGAACAAACAACTATTACAAAGTACTTGATTCCATTTGTCCCCAAATTCCACAAATGCAGAGTTAATCCTCAAAACAAACGAGGCAATGCACATGGAACATTTCATTGCAGGCTACAGGCAATCACTTAATTTATATCCAAAACCACAATAAAATAACAACAGTAAATGAACTCAGGACTTATGCTTACCCCATATCATTAAAATAATGCTTTAGCTGACAGAATATACTTTGATTATAGTAAAAACTTGTCTCATTTGTCTAATAATTCAATTTAATATCTTATATCTGGGAATCAGATTTAATGAAAAAAAAAGAAGAGATTTTGAAACAAAACTTCAGAAGCTCATTAAATTTAAAACAATTTCCCCATGTCTGAACATTTTGCAAACCTTTGAAACTAACTTTGGGAAGAAGTTTAAGAGGAGTTAAACACAATACAAAGTTAGAAATTTTGCTGAAAGGAAAAGATTCTTCTAGCTGATTATATCTCTGAGGTTCAGGAGGATGAAAAGAGGAAACAAATTTCCCAGTTAGAAGAACTGACCAGGATCTTCCTTAAATCACTTTTGTGAAAAGGAGATCTTTAGTCTCATTTCCAGCAGCAGCAAGGAAAAAGTCTAAGATAACTACATTCAGATTTAGTGCTACATTTTTAATTTCACTTGCAAGAATAGATTAAGCTATACTAGCAAACAATTTAAATTCCTTAAAAACCTGCCTTGAGCTATCTATCAATACCTTTTCTTTTTCTTCAGTATTCCTCATAATGTTTTTATTTCTATTGTGGGCGCCCATGCACATGGATAAAGCTGCTCTTAACTCAGCTCATTACCTAGGTGGTATGGGTGGATGACACAGAAATATTACATAGATATGAAAGTTTCTGAACAAGTATAGAAACTGAGAGTAAGCATTTAGTCACAGCACTAATCTGTTGCCCATATTTACTGGATGGAAGATACAAGTAATGTAAGCTATAAATGTAGGATCTTATGACACTATTCTGTATACCTTCTTCCCTCACTGAATCCAATGTCCAGTTTTCATTCATTTGTGCCCCTAAAATTATGACTAATAAATTATCAATGACTTGATACAGTACATTGCTTTCATCATTTATATAGTGCTACAGTCTTTTCTGTGAAAGAAACTTTGGCAATGATAGAAATGTTCTATATCTGCTCTGTACAAATGCTAAATATTTACTGGGTGGCTAGTATGAGTAAGGTAATGAATTTTTCATTTTCCTTCTTTAAATTAAATTTGAAGTGCCATATCTGGCTACAATATTGAGCTGCAAAGTGCTGGAGTACATTATTTTTACTTAGTCTTTTAATTAGCATTTTTAAAAAATCACCCATTTTTTTCCATTCTAACAAAGTTTTTGACTTGTCACTATCACTCTCCATATCTAAATAGAGGTATTTACTTGTAATCACTGCATATAAACTAATTTATTTCCCCTTACATCTAATATTTCTCATATTTCTAGGGATATGCTACCCTATACTGTGACACTAACCTTGTTAGTATTTAAATATAAATAATATTAAAACAAAGTTAAGTTCAATTCCTCAATAGTCCTAGTCACATTCTAAGTGCTCAGAAATCACATGTGACTGATGACTACCATATTGGATAGTGCAAATTACAGAATGGCTCTTATCAACATAGAAAGTTCTAATGGATAGTTGTTCTAGTAATAATTTAAAACAATACATTAATGTTCTATAATTAATATCTAAATTAGGTACTTTTCTATATATACATAATTTATAATTAGCACAGTGTTTCCTAAATTCTCACAAGTGAAATAGAACATTACTATGACTCTCAGCATATATTCTTGTATCTTTACAAAAGTGTTTGGAATCACTGCTTATCTTGCTGATATATTTCTTAAAAAAATTTAGTTCCTTTAATACAAAGGAAAAACTACCTCAATGTCATTTTATATGGTAATTTTGTGATATGTGCATGGGTAAATATATTCCCTCATATTTATTATTCAAATTAGCTTAATAACAAAGTAAATTTTTACTTTTGTATTTTTTTCTCATTTCTATATTAGAATCTATTTCTAATTTTGCATATTGCATAACCTGTAATAAAACTCATAACTATTGCTTTCTTTGTAACTACTGATGCAGGTATTTTGCTTACTGAATCTTCAGTAATTCTTTCAATTGTAGTACTTTAGTCTAACAATTTCTTTTAATATTCAAGGATATCTTTACCTTGGTGTGTCCTACTAATTCTTCAAATATGAAAACTATCAATTATGGATGAAAACATTTTTTTATCTGAGTTTTATGGTTATACCACTGAACATCTTTTATGTGGCCTCTCTTTAAGGAAAGAATATGCTATCACATAGTGTTATATGTAGCTGGGTCTCATTTTGGATTCCTCACAATGCCCCAGAAACCCACGTTCCACAAAATAGAAATAAAAAATTTTACTTTCAGGGCCTCCCTGGTGGTGCAGTGGTTGAGCGCTGGGCTGCGAAGCTGCCAGCAGCCTCTGTGCAGCGCCAGTTCCACCCTGGGCCAGCCGCTGGGCGAGGGTCCCACATGGTGAGCAGACCTCTCCTGCCGCCCACCCGCTGCTCCCCTCAACAGTGTACTTCATCAGTCTGCCTGTTCTGTTCCCCAATCTGGCTCTGGTGAATTCTCTCACCCTCCTGCGCTTCTGACTGTACCCAGTGCTTGAATAAATAAATAAATAAATCTTTAAAATAAAAAAAAAGATAATTAAAAAAAAATTACTTTCAGAATCCTCTTAGAGCAACTACATTACTTTAGGGAAACTGTATGACCAGGAGGGCATGGATGTGGACAATAACGTTTTGCTGAAAGATTAAGAAAAGAATTTGCCAGTTTTATAAGTGACTCAGTTTATAACTGACTCTGAGTTCAATTTACAAAATGTCAAATTTTGAAACTAGCAAAAGGTTTGATTTTATATCTGTACCGACACTGCCAGAAACCAGAGAAGCTTTCAAGCTTGGATATAAATCACAAAAAGAAAGGCATTTGATTCTTATTGACTAGGAAGTCAAAAGGTCAAGAAAAAATTGTATTTAAATTTCCAAGTTGCAGAGAGGTCTCTTCTAGTATTTCGTTACATATCTAAGTCCTGCATAGTTGCTACTGCTATAGACACTGTTGCCTTTAAAAGTTTCTGATATGTAGTGGGGTAAGACTCACCCATATCACAAAATCATATCATTAAAATAAGTCACTAGAATTTTTAAAAGTTAGATTTAACTTTCTAAAGCTCTATATTATAGTCAAATAATCTGCCAATGATTGCATGATGCAGAAAGTTTCTATTTATTTTAATCTTAAATGTTTTTAAATATGTTAATGGTTTCTTTCTAAAGGTCTAATATCTTTCTCAAATTTATTGCTAAGTACTATAGTGTATGTCACAATTCTGAGTGGGGTACCACTGGCATAAAGATATAGTATATCCCAGGCTTTATTAAGTTGTTTTAAATTGTATTTTTTCAAGGTAAATTTGGTTATACCAACATGTATGATTTAGACCTAAAGGTTAGACCTCTTCAGGTGTATGTTACCGTACCATGCTCACCATCAAAGCACCAATAATCCGCCACCATATTTCACTGGACCATCATTCCCTTTTGTGGCGTGTTTCTCATCCTTTCCCTCCAGTAGCCTCAATTCTCGGTTAAATTTCTAGGGTTTGTTCTTGTTTTACTCTTGACTGTTTCTAAGATTTTTTTATACTCCACATGAGTGATTCTTTGCTTTTCTCCTGACTTGTTTTTTCCCTAGCATAATTCCTCCTAGTTCCATCTATATCTTCCAAATGACAGAATTTTTTTTATAGCAGAATAATATTCCATCTTGTACATATACCACATCCTTTTTACCCACTCATTTATCATTGGATACTTAGCATTTTTGTATTCGTGCCATTAAATACCTAGGAGTGGAATTGCTGGATCATATGGTAGCTCTATTTTTAATATTTTGAGAAACTTTCATACTGTTTTCCATAGGAACTGGACCAGTCTACATTCCACCAACAGTCTACACCCTTCTCCAACTTTTTTTTTTCTGGTATTTTTTATATGGGCCATGCTCACTATGGTTTTGATTTGCATTTCCCTGATAAGTGATGAACATTTTTTTCTTGTGCTTATTGGCCATCTATATGTCTTCTTTAGAAAAAATGTCTATTTCACTTTACTTATGTTTTGACTGGATTCTTTATTTTCTTTTTGCTGAGTTGTATGAGTTCTTTGGAGACCTTGATATTATCCCCTTATCAGATGTATGATGTGCAAATATTTTCTCCAATTCACTAGGGTGTTTTTTCATTTTAATAGGTATTTTTTTTTTGTTCCTGTTCAGGAACTTTTTAGTTTGATACAGTCCTACTTGTTAATTCTTGCTTTTGTTTCCCTTACCATTGCAGTCAAATCCCCAAAGACATCACTCAGGCCAATATCATGGAGTATTTTGCCTATGTTTTCCTCTATGTACTTTATGTTTTCAGATCTTAACAGCGAAGTTTATAATCCACTTTTAATTTTTGTGTATTGTGTGAAGGTCTAGTTTAATTCTTTTACATGTGGCTATCCAGTTTTCCCAAAACCATTTGTTGAAGAGATTTCTCTTTCTCCATTGGCTCCTCAGTTATAAATCAACTGCTATAAAAGTGTAGGTTTATTTCTGGGTTCTCAATTATATTCCTTTAATATGTAATTTGTCTATTTTTATTCCAAATATCATACACTGCTGATTACTATTGCTTTGTAGTTTATTTTAAAATTTGGGTGTGTATTACCTCTGTTTTACATCTTTGAAATAGTTTTAAAGCTATCATAAACTTTCCCAGTGTCTTCTAAAAATAAAATATTTTAGCTTTATTTCCTTTTCTTTAGTTTTTTTCATTAACTGTATGAAATGATAATGGAGTTAGGGTATCACTGTGAATAGACTAATAAAAGTAGTTATTGTTTTGTCTGCAAATTTAGTTTATGATTCTAACCAATATTAAATCATCCCCACTTGTACTTCTACCCTGCTGGATGACTGTTCAGTTTGTTGACTTAATGAAATATCCTATTATATTCCTTGGAGCTCAACTTACCCATGGCATCACAAAACAATGTATTTGACCAAATAGAACCAGAAAAAGTTCCCGAACCCCAGCACTGTATATTTGATTATATAAAGTTATCTAATATTGACAATGTTTGTGAAAATCAAGTAAGAAATATCTTTGTTCTTAAAAAAAAAAATCCTCACAGTTAAATGGGTATGTGCGCCACAGATGATAAAATTACTACTGAATATTAAAAGAGGTATTTAAGAGATTATATTAAAAGCATTAGATTTCTTTTCAGGATGAACTATTTCAGGGAAATCAAAAAGCCAGATTTTAAGAAGAAAACATCTTTATAGAGGAATTTTTATTAATAAATGTAGAAAGCAATGAAGGCTAAAAAATTCACTACTTTGCAATCCCTAATGGTAGAACTGATTCAGAGAAAAATCATCTATGAATGAAAACATGAGAGGAAAAGATTTATACAAAACTCTCAATGGAGAAAATGGGCTGTCTTCACTGATTAATTTCAGCATCACGAAAAGCGTGACAGACAGACACTATATGTCCCCTTAGGTGCTTATGAAGGAACACCACCATGAATGACATATTCCTGTCCAACCTTCCACAACACCATAAACAAAGTTGAACCTGAATCTAAGTTTTTTGAACTAATTTTTATTTTCTAAGAAATTTAGAGGAAAAGGTTAACTTGGGTAGTCAACAGAAAAGTCCAGGATGGGGAATATTCTATGAAATAGTTTACCCAATTTATTTAATAAATAATGAAAAAGAAGAGAGGAAATAGGAAGAATGGAAGAAAGAGAACAGGAAGGGGAGGAAAGAGTTAAAGAGGTGGTAAGGAAGAAAAGATATTATAATTATAGAACAGTCCTAACAATCAAATGCTATATGGATTGTGTTTTGATTTTGAATGAACAACCAAAATTGTAAAGTGAATTCCCCCCAAACAGGGGAAACTGAATAGGGAGAAATCAGGTTGTAAATAATTGTCACTTAAAAAATAGATGATTTTAGTAATTATCATTTAGAAAGTATTTTCATTTCATTAGTTGCATATTTCTAAAGAAAAATTTTGTAAGTGCAACAAGAAACAAAACTTCAGAAGAAAATAATTTGTATCTTCAAAACTAACAAACAAACAAGCAGAAGTGTAACAGGTTGTTGGGTACAAAAGGAACCAGTGGAAAGTAAACTATTATATCTTCTTACCTTCTTCATATATCAACAAAATAATGCTGTTTTCTAATTTCAATGGTACATATACTATATGGGGGCATATATTTTCAAAAATAATCCGATGAGTCAAATGACTCCTCTTTAATTAACTGATCTTCCATACTCTATATGTGACTGGTCTCAATTAAGAATATGAGGTGGTACATTACAGCCTCACTGTGCCAACCATAAAATAACAGAATGATCGTATCATACTTATTACTCAGGTATACAAATAAATGCCAAAGTTTAACATCCACGAGACACCTGGAATGACATACTCTTAAAAATTTAAATGAATTTCTATTTTTCCAGTTTTATTAAGAAAAAATTGACAATTAGTGTTACTGTCATGATTTGACTTACATATTCTGTGAAATTACTACTACAATAGGTTCAGCTAACATTCATCTTCTCATATAAATACAATAAAAATAAAAGAAGAAAAGCAGGGGAAAAATTTTCCTTGTCATAAGAACTCTTAAGATTTACTTTCTTTTAACAACTTTCCTATACATTATAGCACTATTAGCTATAATCATTCTGTTGCACATCACATCCCTAGTATTTATTTTGTAACTGGAATCTTCAGCCAATCTCCCACCACCCTCCGCCACCGGTAACCACAAATCTGATCTCTTTTCTGTGAGTTTTTTTTTTAATCTAAATATAAAAGGTTATACAGTATTTGTGTTTCTCGTATTTCACTTAGTTTAATGTCTTCAAGGTCCATCCATATTGTCAATACAGTAGAAATGCCTCATTTTTTATGGTTGAAAAACATTCTGCTGCATATATATATACACCTTCTTTTTCCATTCACCAATCAATGGAAAGGTAGGTTGTTTCCATCAAAAATACATTTAAATCTGAAAGACTACCCTACACTCCATTCCTCACTCACACCTCTAGCAAAGAACAGCAGTCATCACTTATTCCTCCCTATTGTAAAAAGTATTACATAACATAAGATGAAATTATCTACTTGTCATCTTATTTTCATAGCAATTACAAAGGTTATTTTTAGTGGTTTTGGACTTCATTTTTAAAGTATTAATAATTACTTAAGGATGTATGACAGTTTTTCACATGATACTATAGTTAGAAGGTTTTCAAAGAAGTTATTTTTTGTTATTTTTTTAATATAAATCAGTCTTCTTTCATATGATTGCATGCTTATGTTTCCATCAACTAACTCATAAACTTAAATATTATCAGTGCGGAAAAACTATTTGTGTTCAATCCCCTTATTGTATTTTAACATTTCAAATGTAGTTCATGATTAAAGAAGACTGTTCTTAAATCTTCTATTTAGCCTATGAAGGCATTTATTTTAACTCTTTGGAACATTATCCTAATTATGATTATAGAAGTATCTTTTAGCTAAGTAGACATACCAAAGAGCCTCTAATGGTTAGTACAAAATACATATCACATTTTTTGCCCCATGTTCACTTGATTCTAAGCATATCAGGGCATAGACTTCTAAAACAATAACTGAAAGTTGGATAGTAGAGTTATAGTGGTGCTTCTATTAGAAGGTCCCAAATACTCTCTTCCTATTTAGTAGGAATGAATGGTATTTTAAGTCATTCAGTGAAAACATCTGATAAACAGATGAAGCTTGTTTTATTTCTTTACATTTAAAATTACAGTGTGTATGTTTAAATGAATTATTAAAATTAATCTGAGAACTCATGATACTATTTGCAGAACTAGAAATGCCTATAGTACTACAAGCAGTATAGTTAGTAATGCCTCCTGTCCATTTAAATGCTGCAGTGATTTAAAACTGGTTTATAAAAGTTAACCAAAGGTATAAAAAAAATCTGGTATCTGTGTAAAAACATTTTCTATAACATATGTACTCTTCTTATCATTATTGTTACTTTACAGAATAAGGAAAGTAAAACACAGAGCACTTACACAATTTTCCTGAGATTGCAAAAGCTCGTGTTAGATTTAATATTTAAGTCTAACCAGTCTGATTCTATTGATAGCCTAACTTCTTAAAATATTAAATTCAGAAATTTTTAATGGAAATTGTTTCATATAATTTTATTAAATGATATGTAAAGTAAATAATGTACTAACTATTGGCCATTATGTAGGCATTGTTTGTTCTGTTCATATTAATGTTTCTTGGTACCTAAGAAACTGAAAAATTTCCTATAGCAATTTCTAGTTTTATATTATCACACAAGATCAGAGAAATGCAAATCAAAACCACAATGAGATACCATGGCATGCTTGTGAGAATGGCTCATATCAAAAAGACCAGAAACGACAAGTATTGGCAAGGATGAGGAGAAAAGGGAATCTCTGCACGCTGTTGGTGAGGATGAAGACTGGTTCAGATCTTATGTAAAACAATATGGAGCTTTCTCAAAATATTGAAGTTGACTCGTTCATTATGACCCAGTAATTTACTCCTTATTATCAACCTAAAGAATGCAAAAGCAGGGCCTCCTTGTGGCACAGGCTGTTGACCGCAGTGCTGTGAAGCTGTCCACAGCCTCTGCAGTGCCGGTTCAATCCCTGCCCGCCATGGAGCAACCCACATGGCACAGCAGACCTCTCCTGTCTCGCCCGCTGCTCCCCTCAGCAGTGTATTTCGTTAGTCTGCCTGTTCTGTTCCCCGCTCTGTCTCTGGTGAATCCTCTTACCCTCCCACACATCTGGCCTGTACACTGGTTCTTGTATAAATAAATAAATCTTTTTAAAAAAGAATGCAAAAGCAGTAATTCAAAGGGATACATGTTCATTACAGTCCTATTTATAACAGACAAGCTATGGAAATAATAGGGAAGAGGAGTAGGTTAAGAAGACACACGCATATGCATGTGTGTGTGCACACAGACACAGAGGAGTACTGCTTAGCAATAAAAAAGATGAACTTTTGCCACGTGTAACAACATGGGTGGAGGGGATTATGCTAAGTGAAATAAGTCAGGAGGAAAAAGACAAATATCAAATGGTTTCACTCATATGTGGAATAAAGAGAAACAAAACAAAGAGACAAAACCAAACCAAAATCAGAAACTTGACTATAAAACTGATACTATTAGAGTGGTGGGGAGATAGCAGAGGAAAGGGGGGGAAGGTGCACCATGGACAACAGTGGAGGGCTATTGATGTCTTGGTGGTGGGTTCCATGTGGTAACATATCCCAAAATGGTGAGATTCTACACTTCTGAATGACAGACTGTTGTAAACCAAAGTTACTTTATTTAAAAAAATTATAAAAAAATGAAAATATGGTTTTTATGAAATGTGAAATTAAAAAAAGAAATTAGAGGTAAATCTTGCTTTTGTATACCTAATTTTTTATAGTAGAAACTCAATACACTTATTCTCCTCATATCTGATTGGGTTTTTCACTTTCTTTTTGTTGAGTTATATGAGTTCTTTGTAGATCTTAGATATTTGCCTCTTGTCAGAATATGATGTACAAATATTTTCTCCTATTAAAGTGTACAAACATTTTCTCCTATTAAAGTATACAAATATTTTCTCCTATTAAATATTTTCTCCTATTAGCCTCTTGTCAGAGTATGATGTACAAATATTTTCTCCTATTAAAGTGTACAAATATTTTCTCCTATTAAATAAAGTATACAAATATTTTCTCCTATTAAGTATTTTCTCCTATTAAATAAAGTGTCTCCTTCATTTTAATGATAGTATCTTATGCTGTGCATTAGTATTTTAGTTTGATACAGCCCCATTTGTTTACTCTTGTTTGTTTCTCCTGCTGCAGGGCTTGAGTCCCCCAAAATATCACTAAGGCCAATGTCATGGAATGTTTTGCCTATGTTTTCTTCTACACATTTCATGGTTTCAGGTCTTATAACCAAGTCTTTAATCCATTTTAATTTTTGTATGTGGTGTGAGATACTGGTCTGGCTTCATTCTTTTGCATGTGGCTGTCTGGTTTTCCCAATATCATTTATTGAAAAAACTTTCCTTTCTCTAATATATACTTTTAGCTCTTGTTGAAGATTAATTGTTCATGTAAGTGTGGGTTTATTTCTGAGCTCTCAATTGTATTCTATAAGTCGGTGTGTCTATTTTTATTCCAATACCAGACTCTTTTGATAACTATAGTATTATGGTATACTTTGAAGATTGGAGTGTGATACCTTCATTCTTCCTTCTTTTAGTCAGGATTGCTTTGGCTATTCAGAGTCTTTTGTGGTTCCATAAAAATTCAGTAATGATTATTCTCTTTCTTTGGAGAATGCCACTGAACCTTTTATAGGGATTGAACTGAATCTATTTGTTGCTCTGGGTGTCATTTTAGCATTTTGTTCTAATCTATAAACAGGGAATACCTTTCCATTTCCTTGTGTCTTCTTTAATGCTTTTAACAATGTTTTATAGTTTTCATTGCATAGGTCCTTCATCTTCTTTGTTATGTTTACTCCTAGGTATTTAATACTTTTTGATGCAATAGTAAAGACTTTGAGTATATCAAGAAAAATTTAAATTTAAAAACCCCAGAGATTATAATAATCTCATAATAATAACAAAATTTTGAAAAAAATTTAACAATGGAGTTAACTTGGATTTTGGCCACTTAAAAAGGATAATTATTTAATATTTTAAATAGCTTATATATTTTAGCAATAAATTAGGGAAAGCATTTCTACAATGAAAGTAAGTTCTGATTTGTTTCAATCAAGATTTTATGCTGACTCGTTTTGTTTATACTATCAGTTGAATAAAGAAAAACAAATCTTCAATGAAATTTTTTAAAATGTTGACAGATCTAACATATAAAGGCAACTAACTTCATTATTTTTCAAACATCCCTGATGTCTTATTCTTAAGACTATCTTAGCCTACAGAAAAAGTGCAAATATATAAGGTTGCCAAATGTTTTACTATTTTCAAAAATTTAGTAAGTATATGCATTTTAGAATACATTTATAAAAGAAATATATATTTTACATTTTTTTCTTTCAGAAATGTACTAAAGAAGTTGATTAAGAAAATTATACTACCATTAAAATTGTCTGCCTTTAATAACACAATGACATAAAAATGAGTGATAAATAACTCTCTGTACTACTTGATACTAGAATGGAGTATCTGTTCTGGAGAGAATAGCAATTATTTAATAGTTGAAATCCTTTAATTAAATTCAGCTGAAGAAATTGGGGTCTTCATTCATAGCATTCAATTCCGAAATGTTAAAGAATCCTGTGGGAATTCTCTCCTATAGTGAAATTCTTACATAAAAAATGCTACTTTAACAATGCTTTGTTGTGAATTCTTAAGAAATCTAATAGGATAGCAACATAAAAAATGTATTTCCCATGGTCAGAATTTAGTGTTTGTGTACAACTTGATTAAAACAGTCATTTAATAGAATTATAAACTTAAAAATTTCAAAAAATAAGTTAGTTCACTTTAAGTAATGTGTGGGTTCTGTGCTTTATTTACACACCCAAACTTACTGCTCTACTCTCATAGTAACTTACAGTTTTCCACAATATTGGTTTCAATTGCAATTTTATATTTTTCTGCATTATTTTATCTGCACGTAATCACCATTTATACTGGAAGATCAAGAGCAGTAGGTAGTATCTCTGTTTGTAATTGCACCATTTTATCCGCAGTGCCGAGCTGAATAGGTGGCACATAGTAGACAGTCTAACAAATTGAATTACAAGATAAATAAACCGAAGGACAGATATGGCTATCTATAACATTTAGTTCACCATCAATATTTGAATGCTTATGTGATGTCAGATGTGTTAGGTGTTTATCACATGTGCTATTCCTGATCTATTTGTTCATAAGCTTTAGAAAACAGTTAAGAATATAGTAATATACAATTAACATCATTTTGACACCTATAATTAAGAAAAACTACTCAAACTGTAATTTCAAAAGTATAAATTTGACAACAGAAGTTTCAATCTATCATTAATGTCTGATGTTCCTCACTCATTATCCAGTTATCACAAAGCTACTATGTTCAGGGAGATACTAGCATAAGTTCTGATAAATTGCAGTTTTTGATTTCAATCTTTAAAGCTAATACTTCCACTCTTGTTCAAAGTTAACATAACTAATCATGAATCCGAGAGGACATAAATGTTCAAATGATGGGGTATATAGGACTCACATACAATGAAAATAAAAATATTAAATTTAAGGTAACTTGAAACATATAAAAATGTAGCCAAATTTGAGTTATTTTCCCCATGCAATGTCTAAGTCAGGGGAGATGTCTGATTGTTATCACCAAAATTTAGTGCTGTGTGATACTATGAATAGCTACTCCACTTTATTTGGGTATATAAACTTCTAATTTTGAGAAATTAATATTTTCCACAGAGGTGTAGTAGTAATGACACATTTTTAGAGGCCTACTGTTAAATTTAGTGACTCTTATTATATGACATTTCTTTCTTTTGCCCTCTATCATTTTACAATCAAAGTAAAAACTGAAACAACAGTCAACAGACTAATTTATTAAAAATTTATGACACTGACTTTTAAGTAAGAAGCATCTATGAAACTAACAGATAAATTAAGTTTGGCATAATTATTTTTTAAAGTTAAACTTCATTCAATCAATATTTGAAATATGCTATTAGAAAATAATTACAGTAAAAATAAAGCCCCAGAATTTGTTTAATCAGATTTTTCACTTTCCTACTATTTTTATCAACATTAAGCATATAAAAATCTCATCTATAAACTACCATCTATATTTATTTATTACTAATGTAAGTCAGAGACATAAAATTCATATATTTGGCATTATGTTCTAGATGTGAAAGCTATAGAATTTTAGTTTAAATATAGTTAATTAGTATGCTTCATACACATACATACACACACACACACAATTTAAATGGAAACTCTTACCATTGATTTTCTTTTGATAGTCACTCTCCATTAGTTTTCCTTGATAGGGCCTTCCTATGTCAAGCAGACAGTAGCCAAATCACAAAATGACATTTGGTTGCTCACGTCTTCAGATAGGAGTTTTCGGCCACTTGCCAGATGAGAATTTAAACTGAAACTAAATTACCCAAACTTTATTAAGTTGTTTTCCACACCCACCAACTGATAATGAGCAATGATGATTCCAAGCCAGAAAATAAAGTGAGTTGAGTCTGATAAACCTCTTTTCAATTAGTCATAATACTATGTTAAAGATGAAATGCTAGGAATAAGTAAACAAAATTTAATCTCTAAAATTCCAGTATCATTAGAGAACAGTAACTTCAATCACTTCCAAAAAGTTCCCTTAATTGTTCTGTAAGCCAAGAGAGCACATGATAAGGACTTCTTCTGTGATGTATATAAAAAGTATAGTTACAAGTTTAAATTCTGTCAGAAATTAACTATACATTAAACTTAAATGCAATGTTTGGAAACATCATCTATATTCATAAACTATTAAATAACTACTCATATAGTACATATCATAGAAAATTGAAGAAACACACACCCTGCTTAGAAAAATCATTCTTTGCTTTGAGAAGACAAAATTTACCATTACCATCTTCTGATCTGTAGTACAAAAACAACTAATTCCTCTCTGTACCAATTTATGCTATTTTCTCCTAATTATTATAGCTAATTGCTCTAAAGTGTGTCAATTAGATCAGATATTTGACCATTAAGCTTTATGATTGCTGAATTTTATAGTCTGTTTTGATACTCCTCAAGTATTAGGCATATTAAATTCTTCCAAATGTTGAAACACACACACAATATATGATTCCCAATATAATTTCTGTCCAGCAATAAATTAGCACATTTCAAATGTTATTTATCCTTGACAATTAAGTCTTTGGCAAATATACAATAAAACTAAAATGAAAGCATGATAGAAAAGGAAAACATGTTCTTTTCTTCCTATGGTATCATATTTACAACTGGTTAAAAATTGTTTCTAAATGTTAACTATACTAGGTCTAAAATAAAGCACACATAAGTACAATACTAAACATAACATGTACTCTAAATTCTCATATATTCTATGTTTTACTCTGTTGTAAACGCACACAAGTACATGTGTTTACAACAGAACCACATGTATCTTTCCTGTACCCTGACAGACTTTCCCCTGTCAATAACCTGACAATAAAGTATTATATAGGAGAGATATAAGATAAATAATCAACTATTGGTAAAATAAAAAGCCAACTTCAGAACACAAAGTAGAGCTTAACAAAACTGCTGTCTTTGAGTTAATCACACTGATCCCAATTTGATATCCTAGAAACAGACTTATTCCATTCTATTCAATAATTTTAATCCAAATCTTCAATAGCTGTAACATTTACAAACTACCCAGAGACTAACAAAGTTCTCTTTCCTGTATCTATGAGATACAATGGAAAGGTTAAATTTCTTTCTAAAGGAGTTCAGAATCTAAAATTTGACATGGGGACAGGGGAGGAGAGAGAAAAAAAGAGCTCAAAAAGACATATCTACGAATGGTTAGATTTCTAAGAGAGAAACTTGCAATGCACTTGCATTGAGGTAAATATAAATTGTCTCATGCGGGGCTGATATGACAAGACTTAATATAAAGAAATATTTTTAAAGCAGAAAAACCACAATCTTACTCCTTTTAGCATGATGAAACCTACAAAGCAAAAATTAATTATATCAATAGAATGTAGCTATGGAAATAGTCATGTCCTCACTCTGGAGGAAGATCAAAGGTAAAACCCTTAGCCAAATGAAATTATAGAACACAGACATATAAAAAACATTAGGCTTTCAAATTATGAAAAGATATTAAATTTTTTCATGCCACTCATCCAATTATTATGGCAGTATTTTAATTTTCAATATAAGAGACATTATTCTGAATAGTCATGATTCAAAGTCACGAGTCAAGAGGCACAGAATGATTACTTTGGTGTGAGTAACATTATTGAAAATTGCACCTAAATAAAAGTAATTTCACATTCCACCATCAAATGACTTGCCAGTGTGTCTATGTGTTTGTATATAATCTTAAATATACAAATCTGCTTATGGGAGTTTTCAAATTAACATTACCCTCATTTCACAAATGAAGAAAACAGGTCCAGTAAAATGACATTATTTGTCAAAACTCACACAGCTAGTCTTAGACAAAATAAGTCTCCTTAAAACAAATGGTTCTTTTATAATAATAAAGGGAATAAATATTTATACCTCACAAAGAGACATCCTTTCATCAGGGAAGATGTCAACTTCTCAATTTCCATGTTAAATCTCAAACACTCATTCAGAGTCTAAGTCCCAGAAAAGGCAGAGAAGTGATTTATAAAGTCATGGAAAGTGTATAATTAATATAAATTTGATATCTCTTTGCAAGTTTGAAGGTAGGAATTTAGTCTGACACCCAGCTCTTACAGATTTAGAACATGAGTTTGAGAAATATGTAAAATTTCATCAAAACTTGAGGAATATGTAAAATTCTTTAAAACTTTCTACAAAAATAAATACTTTCTGGCATCTTCTACGGCATCACATTTGTCTTCCTGTCACCTCCCATACTCTGTATTGATTGAGTTTTCTGCAGGATTGTCCAACAATTTAAATATGCCATATATATATATATAAATTCTAAATGGGAAGTATAAAGATATAGTTGAAACCTTAGATTTACTTGTAAGGATAAAAATTGATGACTAACACAATTTAGAGTTCATTGTCTACTCAGTCATATATAGTTCATATGATGTATCTAGTAAAATCTAACATTTTTCAGTTCAGCTGGTATTAAAAGTTAAAGCACTTATTAGGAAACACCTAAAATCATTTATCAAACTGCTTTTGAAAAGGCAATGATGAAAAATTACCTCCTCACCCCAACCCACAGTCCAGAGTCTATGAAGCAAAAAGGCATAAATTATTCTTATCATTTATTATTAAAAATAGAATAAAATATTTTATCATATAAAATCAAGATTTATCTTATGCAATTAAAGCAAAAATATATGCTTAAGGAATTATACTCTACTTACAAAGTAACTTCTCAATATATTATATGTAGATATACATATATAGTGAATATGTATATACACATATATACATGTGTGTATATTAAATGGCAGTCTTCTTAATATCATGTGCATTTATTATAAAGCATCATATTCTAATGTTTTTCTCAACATGCTAAATTTATGTATGTATGCCTATATTTCATCTAGAATTGTGACTGCTTCTTAAAAGTCATATAGGGTATCTATATTTAGGTCTAGTTGCTGAGGTATTCTATACAGAATTAGTATATTGATAAGTCAGTATGTATATAAGAAGCTTATTTGTATCATTCATATTATTCACAGCAATTCTATGAAATTGATATTTTTTCAATCAAAGAAATATACTTTATTCTTTTCATGGATTTTTACCATGTTCAGAAGAAACATTTTGGGGATAAGTTATTTAATTTATCTATGCTTCAGTTTCTCCATCTGAAAACCAGAAGATAAGTATAACATCTTACTATACAGGTGTGCTATAAAAATTTGGTAATCAAATTAACTGCAAATTGCCTAGAAACTGCACCAAGTACATCATGAGTTTTCAAAAGTAGAACTATCACAATAATTATCATCATGAGCATCACCAACACAGCTACAACCATCCTTCTAAGCACCTCAAGTGATTCTTAGTAAAAATGCGGAGTTCTAGATCACACTCCCAGAGATTTTAATTCAACATCACACCAAAATTTGAAAACACTGTATTGAAAAAATCAAAACACTGAACTAAAAAGGAAATAAATATGTAAGACATTGCTTGTACCAATGATGTTATGAATACAATGACAAGAAACAATACTTTAAAATAGAAAAAGCTCAGCTTTGAAAGTTATTTTCATTTCCAAAAGACAATGATTCAACTACTCAATGATTCAACTACTCAAGAGCAAATGGGAATGCAAAAATAAATAAGGGTCTCAGGTTCAACAAACAGTTAAAAAGGCTAACAGTTCATTCTTTTTCTGTAAGAGCAATTTTACAAAAAATCCTTGTAAGTAAAGCAATTATCAAAATAAATTTGTAAAATAAATATATGCTCTGTTAAGTTTAAGAGTATAGAAACGTAAGATATGACACTACTGGAATCTCATTAGGAAAATAACCTCTCACTTTCTTCCAAGTATCACAGCAGTCTTGTTTTAGATTAGTTTAGTATGAGTTAGGATCTCAGAGAAGGGGATTTTAGTTAGCACTAATGGGGTAGAATTCATATGTGGGAAAATTCCTTGCTAGATCTTATAACTAAGATTTTTATGAGTAAAGATAAAGCCATCTTGGGTCAAAGAAAATAGTGTGAGCAGAAAGCAGAAATTTGGGCACACTACATGTATTTTAGGATCATACACTGCATCCTAAAAAGGATGATCATATCACTCTGCTAAAAATCTAATCAGTACTTCAGAAAGATTGTTTTGGAAATGGCATGCATAGTGGGGTTTGACACTCTAAGCCTGGTCTTGCAACTGGATGGGGACAGGAATCTAAAGGAATATTTCAATTAATTAACTGTGACAAAGTCAAAGATGACTAAATTTTTAAGCCTGTTTTTTTTTTTCAGGGAACATTCTATTTTTCCCTGGCAATTCAGAATGAAGGATTTGGTAGACAGTAGAAGCTATCTAAAGTGGGTTTGAGAAGATGGTCTTAGAGAGTTTACAGTAGGAAGCAGGTAATAATCCGAGACAACGAAAGAGAACTCAGTGGAAAACTGCAAATATCCTCAGGTGAATTAGCTCCCCTTTGCTAGAGCTGTATCACTCACAACTGCCTTTTATTTCTGATATATCAGAAGACCTTAAAGGTATTAGAAAGAAAAGGCAGAATAGTTTAATACATGGAATGTCTGCAAATGATTAGTTAAGTTTAAAGATTATGCTCCCTATATTTGGTAGGGCATACAAATGTATTTTAATAGTTTAACATAATAATACTCACAAATTCAGCCTGTGCGGTCAAAAAGTTCACAAAAAATCTTTGCTACAAACAAACATAAAAAGTACTTAAGAACAAATCTCAATGACAAGCAAAATTCCTTTATTTCCTTTGGAAAAGATAATCCTTGCTTTGATAGACAGACTTACCTTTACCTGCACACTTCTTAAACATAAGAAAAGTTTACATTATAAACACATCTTTCGATTCTCATTCAAACCCTGCCTTCTCCTCTCCTCCTCTTTTTGGAAAGGCATTTTGGAAAATAACTGGAACACCACCAAGTATCATGGTTTTTTAAAAAAAAAAAAAAGCTAGGATTTAAGGGGGCAAGCTCATGGGGCAGAGGGAAGGCAATAAATGAAATAAAAATAAACATCATAGAGTCCAAGTACTTTCCTCATTGAAGTGCTCTTCAAGTCTATTAAGAACTATCTTTCTCTTATTCACAGACACCCTTCTCTGCCTGCTAGTAGTTACATGAATTAATATCAAGTATTGAGTAAATAAAAACTAAAGGTAACAATAGCAGTTGAGAATGGTTAAGGATAAATGACCCGCGACATGCCTCACTAGCTGGGAAGGCATGCTAATATTCATCAACATCGAGAGACATTAAAATATTTAAGATTTTCTAAGATATTAAACAATAAGAAATGAAGTATTACAGCAATTAAAGAAGGCAAGCATTGAGTATGTGGAAATTTACTAATTGAATGTCCATTTACACAAGATGAATAATTATCTAAAAATCTTCAAGAACATGCTCTTATACTTTCAAAAAATATAATAGTGTGAAATCATTATAAATTTAGCAAAGAACTATATTAAAAATTCCAAAATATATTAAGGTCTTAATTATAAGAAAAGGAAAAAAATTAAGAAACAGAAGTTGCCAGTAAACTACATTCTTTTCAAACAAAGTATCTGAAAATAGAATTTTATAGCCTATAGTATTTCAAAAATGAAGATGAAATTTTTGTTGTTCCAATTTATTCCTCTCTTCTTTCCATTATCTCTGTATCTGAACACTAAGACTTCTCATTTTACTTGAAGAAAAATGCTATACCATGTATGACAAGGTAAAACAAGTTTACATTTTAAAGTCATATAGGGTCTTTAGGAAAGTTCTGAGGCTCTCGATAGCAAATTATATGTAAGTTAGAATTTTAAGAAGTATTACAGCTGCTAGGCCAAAATGTTTTCACTAGCATTTACAAGATTTCACACAATTAGCACTGCATAGATAATTTAACACATCTGACCCTTTGCACAACAATTCTAATATACCAGCCAAGAGCACAATAACTTACTCGCTCTGTTACCTTGATTTAGTGAAAAAAGATATAAGAAGGCCAATCCTATACAAGAACTAATATAGTACTGTTTATATAAATAATATATAGTTGAAAATGAATCAAATAATGAAAAGTCAGAGCATGATAAAACAGAACTAACCTGTCAATTGAGAAGCATAAACCATTTTGGCCTAGATTGGTTTGTAATGACTGACCCAGATATTAAAATATTTGACTAATACTTAGAAATCTGAAAACAGAAAGAAATGAAATATATGGTCAACAGGTTAAAAATTTTGGTCAAAAAGATAGGTACTTAAAATACAATTAGTATTTTCTATACAGAGAATTTGAAACTTTAAAAAAAGTATCTGTTTTTGTTTTGTAAATATTTCCACAAATTATACTTCACCTTTGTAATAAGTGGATGACACTATCTACAATAAAGTTACAAAAATCCTTTGATAATCAGAAGGCGACTATAAATTTTTAAAAGTCTATTTAAAGAACACTCTTTTCCTAAATGCTCTTCCATTTATGGCCCAGAGTTTATTCTACAGAGAAGGATCTATAAAGTGACAAGAGAACTGGGGGATGGGGATATATTCTATTTAGAAGCTATAAAAGTTTTGTTAAGGAGGGTGCTGGAATACAGGAGACACTGAACTTACCTCAGGCTTACCAGGTTTAATAAGGATAGGGGGAATTTTCATGAAGTAAAAATTTCAGACAATTCATACCTCTTGAATCACCCATAGTGGACCATGTTGAAGTGCCTATTAGTTTTTCCTCCTTCCTAATGATCCATGATTTGATTTCTATATCCAGCTCTCTCCCAGTAATCAGTGTGCCTCAAGGGGAGCTGACTGACTTTGAACAATGAGGGCTGACCACAACTACTAACAGATTATTATGGTAAGCCCATCCTCCCTTGCTGGTGATTAGGTATTTAGAATTACACAAAGTAGGCCAATATGAACCAAGCCAGCAATAATGCTGGAGGGGAACTTAGGAAAAAAATGTTATATTTGTTGGGGGGAAAGGATGTCCTTGAACAAATTCCACAAACAGGTTTTATGGACCCCAGCCCCACCCCAGAACAAAGAGATCCAAGACACCAAGGACTACAAATCCCAAATCATCACCACCAAAGGGAGGGTTGCTGGGAACTGAGGGTAGAGTTAGGTAGCCAGGCTTGATATATAACCAGGTATGTGGGTCTTGGGGGTGGTTGGTTTTTCGCCGGCTTTCAGAGTGCTATTGGGGTTCCAGCTCAGCAGAACTGGTAGGATGCATTCACCAATTTATCTCTCTTTTCCCAAGTTATTCCTTTCTTCACTTTCCCTTTTTTGTAAATAAACCCTTTATTAACCTTTTATATATGCCTGCAGTTGAGCCTCATTATAAGTCTCTTTTAAGCACCAACCTATTTCACACTGGGGTTGCCCTGTAACTTACCCTCTCTAAGAAAGCTAAGAAAAGTTAATTTCCTCTCTCTGGATCTGAAAGAGGAAATCACTTAATCCTGACTGCAGTGACTAGCCACTCTTAACAAGTGTTGGGGGAAAGGCAATACTGACTGGGTAGAGAAAGAATAGAAAGATAAATCAAGTCCTCGAGAAAATTATTGAGCCACTGATTAAATATACCTTATATATGTACTTCTGGTACTTCATTTTTTTTTAATTTAAGCATGAACTAGACTAATTTAGAAACTTATTAAGTATTAGGAGACTAGTAAGAGCCAAGTTCTATTTAATTACCTTTAGGAAATTATAAAATTTAATCTATTCCTGAATTTTAAGGAAAAGTACTATGTATTACTTTATATTTTCTTAGTTTCCTACAATGACTGTGTGTTATATGTGTCAATGGGAGGGGAATATTTAAAATATTAGAGTGTACCAAACAATCTGACCTCTTCTTGGTCATTAATATAAAAGCCAAATTACTCTTTTAATAGAAAAGGACTTCATGAATCATTGATATATTCAGATTGCTATATTTATGTCGCCTGATTTCTCTCTGGTAACAACTATCTCTTGTTTCTGCTGTACTGTACTTGTAAATGCTGAAGGAAAAAAAACACTAAATTCTTATCTACAGTTCATTAGCTCCCTATACCAAACACACTCCCACCCCACTCTGAGTTCTCAGTTATGCATATTCAGACAGTTGATTACTACAAGAATGCTCTTCTGAACTATGTAAATAATTATTCTGGGCAAGTGAATTTCTCCTGGAAGTCAGTTTAAACTAAAAACATAAGCTAGATATTTCAGTTTCTACTTCTTATAAAATACCATGTTTTTTCTCTTCCTTTCCCCTTTCTTCTTTTGACATTCATCTTACCTAAAAATGATTTTGATTTTTGACCTTTATATAGTGATTGGAGACCTTTACGTAAGAGAGGCTATAAATGAAAGCCCATGGACCAAACAGATTCCACAGGCACTTTTGTCGTGATAGTGTTTTTAAAAATTTGAATTAATAACCTAATTCATATTAAATCTGTATGTCAGGATCTTTTTGAACAATTGAAAAAAAATTGGCAACAGCTAGCCTGAGTATTCACATGGCCATAATTAGGTAGAATACAGTTTTAGCTATCTCCCTCCCTACTTAGACAGGCATAAAACTCTAGACCTCAATGTCTATATACTTCCCCAAATAGTCTAATTCTGTATAGTCAAGCCCTGACATGTATTTAACTATGCTATCCCTGATATAACAGACTAGTAATAGTCACAGGACTCAGAAATGTTCTTAGCTAAGAAAATAAAGAGATCCATAAGGCATTTAGGGAAGTATGCTTCCAAAACTTTCCCCACCAAAATCTTCTAATTTAATCAGGAGCCCATGTTTAGAGCCAGTGATCCAGCAAGAAATTATCAGAATTTTAAACAAGAATTTAATAAAAAGCTACCTGAAACAAAATGTTTTAAAATCTATATTACATTTCAACCAGTCAACCAAAAAATAGGAAAATATTACTGTCACCTTTCAAAACTGATATTAATAAACAATGTGAACAAAATAATATGCACTATATGTATACATATCATTTCTTATATGCCTTATCATATATAAAGAAGCCAAATTCCTTTTGAAACTAAAATTCTAGTTAATAGAATCAAAGAATAATAGGAATTAGCTAACTCACAAATTATTTTCAAGGAACAATGCTTTCTAAATTATATCCTATAACATAATCACTTGCTAAGATTCGGCACAAATTAATGAAAGACTTTTGGAGATGATCAAGCAATCAAATTTTATAGATGAAATAACAATACTAGTTTCTGTCAAATCCCCAAGCTTTCTCTATTCCTCAAATTTCAAATCTGTCCCCTTCTCTCCAATTCTAATTCTGTACCTATCATTTTCAATCTGGTTTGCAGAATAATTCTAACAGCAGGATTTCTGACATTAACTATGGTCATGTTCATGTTTTTTGTTACACCTCTCCTAAAAGTTTTTTATTGCCCACTAACCTTTAGGAAACAGGCCAAAAATCCTGAACAAGATCACATAATCTATTTCCTGCATTCCTCTTCATCTTTATTTCTTCTTTTCAATGCTCAGCCACAATGGAAACTTACAGTTCTTCCCTTTATAAATGCAATTTCTGCTACCTACAACACCCTTTGACTCATGCTGATTCATTCCATCTCAGCCTAAAAATGATTCTTTGTCCTTCCCTGAACTGACTACTGACACTACTCTACCACTCCAGGGCAGGGCAGTTTGCCTGTTATGTACTCCTCTATCACTTTATAACCTCCCTTATATTCAACTTAGTTATAATTATTTGTTTAGTTTCAGTCTTTTCTAAAATTGTTGGTATTATGAGGACACAGCCCTTTAGTGTCTCGCTTATTATGATTTAATATTTGTTGAATAAATGCATCTTAGTAAATTGAAGTTAATCCATAACTAACTTATTGTTGAAAAAGCAGTAACATACAGTAGATTGTACATGTATCTAGAGTCTTGAAGACCTAGTGTAGAATCCCAAATTGACCACTTATTGTGTGACCCTAAGAATCAAACACCCAGATTCTTTAACTTAATACAAGCACTATCCAATGCCTCTATATTATCCTTAGGTACTTTAGAAAAAGAAAAAAAAGGAAGGGTTTATTTTCTCAATTCCAAAATGCAAATTTTTATCACTTTAACATCTTTTCAAATGAAAAAGTCTTCAGCAGATATCAAAAGAACCCTGCCAGTCATATACCTGTTTTTCTTTGCCCTTGCCCATACATTTGTGAACTGAGACATGACTAAGAATATACCATTGAACTGCCACTTCAGTTATCTGTAATTATAGAACCATATGCAGTTGAGCTTTAATATTCAACCCCTAATTCCTGAAATATCTTAATCAAGATCACTATAATGTAAGAGTGAAATAAAACATTATTATGAATGCAGTACTTCCTGTCACATGAGGCTAATTTAGTGAAGGTTTACTAAGTAAGGCACCAAATACCTGTCTGTTAAACTTTTCTGGATAACTTTCAAGAGAAGTTAGTTAACTTTTGGTGATATGTAATGTAATTAATAAAGAAAAATAAAGCTACATGTTTAATTAAATAGGAAATGGAAACCAAGCCAAAATAGTTTCTGGATGTGCCTCAGAATTATGTTATCAATCCAAAAGTGGAAGAGGTCAACAACAGCATGTGACTATAATGCCTATGGCTAAAAGTAATTCAAAAATAATCCTTAGATAGAATGTGCCTCTCTCCTCCAAGAAAATTGTTTGATTTTTCCAGAAAGAAAAGAAAAAGGTTTTTAAATCAAAGGATATGCCTTACAATTGAAAATGTCTTAGAATTGAGAGAAAGTAATATGCATGAACATGATCTACAAATTAAGTGCTATAAATATATGTAGTTTTAAAGGTGCTCATTGTGTGCGCATATTAAAAGAGCTTCCCATTAAACTTAAAAGTTTCTCCCCAACACCACATATAAAGTTGGTGCTAAAAAAAAATCTAATGCTACTGATCTTTTTTAGATGAAATAAAATGCTTCCCCTAATTTTCAGTAGATAAGCAGAGCTGAAAAAACTAAGCCCACTTTTTTACCTTGTTCTCTCTCTTAGCACTTCCCATATAAGCCATAATACTGTTACATGTTCAATTATTGAAAACATTGTCCAGGAAATCTATTCTAGTATCTAATCATTAATCACTGTCCAAAAATTCTTCCTCATGTCTACTACCATTCTTTTAACTGTCTCATATTTAATGTAATATTTTGTTTTGGTCCTTGTAGATATTTTTTGAATTCAAACATACTCTTCAATCTGATCTTCAAGAGTAAAGTAGACATCTGCTGTCAATCATTTTTCTATAAGTAATACTAGTTTTCTATGACAAGCTCACCTGATAACCAAAGCTATGCACTGACAATAGACAGTTGTGCTGGCAACGACACACACTATATAGAACAAACAACAATGCACAAAAACAGAATCAACCATTTTTACTATTAGTACCATGCTTTTTAAACAAAGTAAGTATCTGATCTCTCTATGCCTGCCTTATAAATGCTGGCTGGAAAGTCTCTTCAGACTTCTCTGATTCATTTTGTTAACCTTTATTGCAAGGGCCTTATAAATTAGATCATAAACAAATTCTGTAAGATGTTTAAAAATACAGCTTAGGAAAGTCACAAGACTCTTCCAACAAAATGGAAGGCAGAATAGAATGTAGAACTACAACAAATAAAAAGTCAGTGAATCTGTTTAAACATTTCTACCAACCAGTAGCTCACTACATATATATATAAAAGTTTATAAAGAATTTCTGCATGATTAGATGCTGGAAGAGAAAACCTTCAAATTACATGACTATTATAAACTTTATTCAGATTGGAATTATCAAATGCCTTGGTATGACTGAAAAGATTTTAGAAGAATTGTAATTAGTCATTAAAAACATTTTTAAATACCAGCATCACAAATATGCATATAAATCAAACATAAAGTACATAGGAAAGAGAAGGGAGTAAATCTCTAGTACTATGCTGTGTATTTCCACACAAATCATCTCATTCAACTGTCAAATTATCCTGTGACAATCGTACTACTAATGTACAGCTCAAAAAGTAGTGGATAATAGCTCTTAAGTGATTCTAGTGTAAAGTCAGCATATAAATCCACCATGTGTCTGATTATCCCAGTTTGTGAAATGTGGTAATGGCAAACACGTTCAGTAAAAATTTCTATTCTCGTGTGGTAGTTTCCAAAAATGGCTTTAACAATATAACTCACTCCATTTGTTCTTTTGTAGTGTGTTCTCCCCCACGAAGAAGTGAACCCTTTTCCCTTCTCAGTGATTTGGGATAGTTGTGATCTATTTTGACCAATGGAATGGGAAGAAGTGACTCTGGGTAACACCAGAATCTGATCCTGAAAGTTGCATTTTCTCACTTTGACTTCTGGAGCATTCCTTCTTGAAGGCCAGCTATCATACTATTAAAAAGCCCAATTATCTTCATAGAGAACCATGCTTAAGGAAAACCAAGGAGCACTGGGTCAGCCCAGTCTCAATCCCTGCCAGAAACTTTATTCAATGCCAGTCTTGAAATAAGAAGGCATCAAAAACAGTTTGGTTATAGCAAGATAGAGCGTCCACATCAAACTTACTAACTTACGTATATGGAATATTGTTTTATGAAGAACAGCATACAATAAAATATACAGCATTGAATTACATTAAACATAGAATTTTATCTTATTTAGAAATTTATTCAATTATAGACATTATACTGGTGAAGTAATTCACCAACTGGTGAAACATCAGCTTACTGGAGATGCAGCTAAATATCAATTCACGAATAGTTCCAGTTGATACAAGTCTGGATTACAGTCTAATACCTTACTTCAAATTTTTTGCATAAATGTAAAAGTATTGTTATACCATGAAGTTGGAATACACACAAACTTCAAGAAATATTTTTAGATAATCTCTTAAGGACATCAGATACTAATTTACTACAGAAAATAAGGATGAAAGATAACCATCATCTCCAGTGATACCACTGTCAAAGAGATGATTGGTTTAGATAACTTTGATACAAATACGATCACTGAGTTTCTTATGACTTAAATAGCCAAAAAAAATAAATAAATAACCTGGCGTTCCCTATAATCTTCACATTCATTCTAAAACATCATGTACTTAAAACATTTTATCAGAATTTGACAATTTCATCTAATTTAGTAAAACATGTAAAAAGCTAGAAGAAATTTAATGATTTACTCAATTTTAAAACTCAGTTTTGTTTTGAAGACTACACTATGAAAGATTTATCCAAAAAGAAAAATGAAATATATTCCCAAGACAACTTTACCACAAGGCTAAGGTCTAACAATTTACAGCTACTAAATTTATTTCCAGTTGCTACGGGACAATGTACTTTTAAGACAGATTCTTCATTTTCTTGGGTAAACCCAGATATTCAGCAAACATTGAGATTGCAACTTTGTGTAAACCCTTGCACATTCACAAAAAGTTACTCTCTAGTTGTAAAGAGATCCTTTTAAAAGAAAAAAAAGTGAAAATAATGGGGAAGAAAGGAACTGGGGAGAAAGAAAAAGCCCCTTTTGTGCCGTATGAATTATTTATTCAGTAAAGCAATGAACTCACTATTTCTAACACTAACAATCTATCAAGGAACTCTAAAGAGTTCTAGAACTCTAAAGATCTCTGCAGGTCTTAGACTTCAAAGGCTAATAAAGTTCAGAAACTCACTATTCAGCAAACTTTTGTTTTTTTTTCTATTTAAAAAGATTTTAATGCTGTAAATTGTATTTGTATACAGTAATTTACATTTCCAATATGTAAATTTTGTAAATCAGACCAAAAGTGTCAATCTTTAAAACAGATTAAAAAATCAGCTAATAACAGAAATAAGACTTTTGGTTATTCTAAATTTGGGGAGTTAAAAACAAAAATGTTCATTTATCTACAAATGCTCATTTATTATCATTAATCTACTTAATTAATTATCGTAAGCTGGTTCAAGTAAATCCTTCTATCCTTCTCCACTGGTGATAGTACTATGTCAACATTTATTTTACTGAAGTTTCTGGAAGATAGTCTTGTTTCTTGATGAGTGTAAATCAAGTTAGTCCGGTTTTTCTCACAACCATTTATGATGACTGGTTGTCAGAATAATAATGACTGAGTTTTATTTGACTAAAGGCAGATATAAGTTACTTTTTTTTTTTTTAACTTTCTTCTTGAAAAGAAAAATAATCAGCTTTAATCAATGCTCAAGCTACCTTTTCCTACATATTTGAGATGATGCAGAATTTATGATCACTCATCACATAATAATTTACTATAACATTTGTAAGCTTTTTTTTTGCATTTTGTGTGAATGTCTGATTCTTTAGCAAAATATTTTTTGGCTTGGATTCAGCTATTTCATATTCTATATCCCCTAGATGGAACATCTTTTGAAAAGTTATATACATGTCTCCTTATACTTTCATTATGTTTAAAATTGCTTGAAAATCCCTAAGTCTCAATGTATCTGTTATATAAGTTGACTGGTTTCTAGTCTTCTTAAAATGAAATACCAGAATGAACAAAATGTCTTGTTCATACCTAGTTTTCTCCCTCCTCATCTGATTGTCCCTGTTTTTCCTTTCCTTCTAGATAAATCATCTGGTAAGATACCAGCATTGATGCTCCTTGTTTAAACTCACTTTGAAAAAAAAAAAAGAGTGAGACTAGAGCTAGGAGTATATTCAGAGTTCATCTAATTTTAGTGAGGAAAGGAGGTCTATACAAGTTATTAACTCAGATATATACAAATAGTATGTAACACACCAGAGACTAGAAACCATGTTTCCAGACACCTTATGGTGCTCTATTACATTTCCTCACCACCCTCCCAAACAATTCTAAAATTCATATTAGAAATTATAAACCGATTAGGTCTTCTGGCCCTCTTACACTTTAGCAATATGTACATGAGGCTTCTGGGAATTGTTGGATAAGCTTAACATATAAATATTCCTAGCAGGTATTTATAAAAAAAGTGTTTTAAAGAACATGTTCAGTAATAAGAGGAGATAACATATCTACTAAAGAATTGTAACAGCTATTTGAAATGTTTGTGAAAGTTTCATAGTAATGTTGTAAGAGGTACTGCCTTTATAGTGTTAAGTGGTGGGGTGTGTGTGGGTAGAGAGGGACAAGTTAAACTCATGAATGTATGCAAAACAAATGTTTTTAACCAAATGAATCCTTAGTTCTTCATTGAACGAGATTTAATTATAATAAGACTGACAGAAATAAGAGGAATCTTATTTTGAATAAGAATAGGTGTAGGAGAGAAAGATCTTTTTCTAAGAAATCATTGGCTATCTTAACTGGCACAGCACAATTCATTTTCTTTCTGTAGCACTTTATGGAGAACAAACCCTGTCTTGATAATCACTTTAGCGTTTCCTAAACCCCAAATAAACCCTCTTTATCTAAAGCTTAACTGCATTTTACTTAGAAGTTGTGGAATAAATATCTTCCAAGTATTTTGAGAGATTCTTTACGCCCTTTCTAAAAGCACTAACTCACTTATCAACCTCAAAAAATTATCAGTTGTTAGATGCCTTGAAAATAAAATCACACTCCTAAAAATCTGTAAATCTTATCAAATCTTAACTCCAAGGAAAAGGCTGAATAAGCAGTACAGTCTGAGGGTGGAAAAAACATTTTATGTATCATCAAACAAGAGAGGGGAAAAATATACAAAGTATATTTGCATTATTTAAGACTGGAAGGTCAGATAACACATGTATTTCTTCTGTAATCTACAGGGAAAGACCTAAAAATTGACATCAATGAACATGTATGGCTATAATTCTATGAGAAATAGGATTTATGTGTAACTGGACAAGATTCAGTCAGTTCCCGTAACACAATAAGAATAAACAGATGAAAAGATAGTAAAAAAAAATTTGATTTTTATTTTAATTCTTATTTCATAGCTTTCAACATATTTCAAGACTTACCAAAGCATAATATGTAAGAACATTCAAATGTCTTACCTACCTCAAAAAGGAAAAGGAAAATAAATGCTCCATCTAATTAAAGATAAACTGTTTAGGGCAACCGCTCAAACATCTCAAAGAGTTTTGTTTCATTTAAATTTTAAGTGCTAAGTTCATATAGTTCTACCTTTATTTTGGGTCTAAGGTTCCCATATATGAGCAATTCTTACATTCTCCCGTTAATAAGTTTTCCTAACTTAGGATTCTAACAAACAAGGATTCCAGTTCCTACAAATAATCCTGATGTAGTTGAGATACCCAAGTTAGCAAGAAGCTTCAAATACTTTTTGTCAGTCTTTCACACAAATCACTTAATAGTTTGTTTTCTAAAACAGTGAATGAGGTATATAGCATAAAACTGTAAATTAACTAGTAGATTTTTTTTTTTGGTCATAAGGTAAACTAAAACCCCTTACAATGATTATTCACACTTCTAACCAACCAAACCCGGTAAGGAAATTGTAGCTTCCGCTTCAAACTAGCTTTCTATACCAAACCATATAATTTTTTGAGGTTCTCAGTTCCTACCTATAAAATGACCACATCAGTTGGCTTTCTTAAAGTTCCTTTCCAAATGAAAAAAAGTACATTATGTCACACTCAGTCTTTTTCAGATCCTTTTCAAAAATGATAACATACTTAAGTTAAAAAAAAGTTTCTATCTTTTTGTTTATACAGAAGTTTTCTAGTCTGTGCCAATATTTTCAAAACCCTCCTTGAGACCTAGAGAAGCTGATTTCCCTTGTAACATAATTCCTATAAATGAATGAAATTGTGTCTGCAAACAGTCGAAAAGGACTGTGTACCCCTAAGTGTTCTGTTTAGTTAAGATGAACCTATAACAGGGTTCCTCTCCTATAAAAGGTGTCTGGATTTTGTTTTGTTTGTCTTTATATCTTCATGTGAAACATCAAAGCTTCTGGAAAGCAGTTTTGTACTGTAACATGTCATTTTATTTACCGTATTAACTAAAGAATCTGACAAATTCAGAGAAAAAATTAATTTTAGGTTACCAGTCTACCTTCCCATCACTAAAACAATTCTGAGAAACTGTTTCAATTTTAAATAGCTTTAATAGAATTTTTTACATTACATCACACAAACCTCAAAACATCTGTTTTCATCTATCATAATAGATGTTTCACTTTTTAGCTAAACGGAGTTTTAGGTAAACAGTGATTTCAGAGCCTTGTAAATGAGAAAACTACTCAACAAAAATGTTGTAAACATAAATGGTTCAGTGAAAGGCCTATGAGCTTGGATATTTAGCATGTTAGTGGTTAATTTAGCCTTAATGAATCTCCAACTCCCTAACATGTCTCCCCAATTGTTAAAACAAGTTCTGGTAGAAAACATTTCTCTTCTAGTCAAATCTTTATAAGCATTTTTTTTAATATTTATTTATTTACAAGCACTGGGTACAGTTAGAAGCACGGGAGGGTGAGAGAATTCACCAGAGCCAGAATGGGGAGCAGAACAGGCAGAGTGATGAAATACACTGCTGAGGGGAGCAGCGCACGCAGCAGGAGAGATCTGTTGCACCAAGTGGAACACTCGTTGGCAGGCCGGGGATCGAACCGGCGCTGCAAACGCTGCAGGCAGCTTCGCAGCCCAGTGCTCAACCGCTGTGCCACCCGGGGAGGCCCCTCTTTATAAGCATTTTGATTTATTAACTTCTCCCACATCAAATGATGTAATAGTTTTCATTAAGTTTCAACTTCATATTTCTTTATTAAATCTACTAAAGGAACATAGACTTTAATTATTAAACTACTGATTCAATGAAAAACAGAATTTATCAACCATTCCACATCCCCAGATTAATATGTTCAAAAAAACTTTGAAAAAATTGAAATTTCAAGTTAGCAAGAGATTTCCCACAATCCTTATCTAAAAGGAGGCAAGGGTCTTTTCACCAAAGGAACTGAATAGAGCTTTTCTTTTGAACCAAAGTATATGAGGTACAGTGAACAAACTGGAAAGGTAAGGAGTTCTCTTTCACATGGTCCCCTACAACCTTCTTATATTAATGACTGTTTACAGCTTCTAAACTATATCAATAAGGATGTAATAGCTTCGACTAAAAGTCGTATTAGTCTGAGCATATTCCTAGTTTTCAAAATGATTTTCAGAACCAAACTTGAAAGTTTAAAAGAATAAGAATCAAGAATTCATTACTATGAAATTAAAGTGCTAATAGTAAATACTCTAGTTAAGAATATTTATATTTAAGTACTTTACACCTAAGAATTCCCACAATCTTTTAATAGATACAATACACATGCATGAACACATGAAAAAATCTCTTATATTAACTACTGAGACAATATAGTTTATTGATGAAAGAAAAATGAGACACTAACACAGTGCTTTGATATAATTTGTCAGTTAATGTGTCTATTACATAACAGAGGCACTTGGATTAAACAAGAATCACAAATACCAATTAGCAACCCACCTAGTCTGCTTTACATTAATGTATGGAAATCACTGGAACCCTGTGAGGCTGCTGGGAAATGTGTGGTGGAGATGACAGCCAGCCCACCTACACTCAGCTTGTACTTTCTTCTCAGAAAGAACTGTCACCCCATCCCCCAACAAACTTCTATAATAGAAAAAGATAAACGCGGGGATTATACCAACTTGACCCAAAGCTTTGTTCTCCTCCTTAAGTCACACTCAGTAAAAAGATCTAAATACACACCCAATTTGACAAGCATTTAGGTTTACAAAGGAGGAGCTGAAAGTGAAATCATACTTGAGGCATTCATGGGTTCTGTGTCAGAGGTCATTTAGCTGTGTTTCAGCGGCTGCTAATAACTAAGATCTAAAGTGAGTAGAACATAGAAAGCCATAAAATCATAGTACAATTGTTCTAAAAGGTAACTCTGGAAATCATATTCTTCAATTTTTTCCTTATACAAATATTTTATAATATATTTGATTAACTTTGAGTTTCCAGAAAGCTATTCATGAGTTTCCTGAAAACCTATTTGTGGAATCACACACACATATACAAACAAAAGTATATGTGGGCATAACTACACAACTACAGAATGACAAATTCTATATATCAAAGACTATGTTTGAAATTGATGTGAGAAATAAAAGTTTAACATAATCATGTAATAAATTATTGAATTTTTCTATTTTCCTGAAGGGAAACATTCAGGACAAAAATCACAATACTATTAAAATAGATGAAAAGAAATTAGTTTTTTAAAACAGGTAAAATATCAGAAATAATCTTTTTTAGACAACCTAGGATTTATTGCTAAGATTATTAAAACATTCTGAAAATACACAGCTTAAAATGTTAATTATAACTTAGTGCTTAAATGAACTTTATTTTCTGTGCCACAACACAATGTAGAAAGACAGCGCTCAAGAGCTTCTAGAAACAAAGCACTCAAAAAGAGACTTGGGGGAGGGGAAGGGTAAAGGGGTCAGCAAGGGAACAGGAACAAATGGCAATCCACTAGGCAGTGGTGGAAGATTTAGAAGAGCAAGTGCATTTAGTTTTTTACCATCCTTGGGATGTATATTCAACATCTACCAAATAAAAAGAGGTGAGCACCTTCTATGAACATCATCTAAACAACTCCACCTCAAAAAAATATATGCTTCAACATTTTACTCTTTGTCCTTTTCTATAACTCTCAGGTCTTTGTTTCTACTACACCCCACAGAAATCTCCACTTGCAGAATCACTTGATTTTTCTACTAGTTCCTCTCCTCACTTCCTTCCCTACTAGCTCTGCCAGTAAGTAGCAAAATTACTTAATCTCTCATTGCCCAGTTTCCACATCTGTAAAATGGGAATAATTATATATACTTCATATTTACTCATTTATTCAACAAGTATTAAAGTCCATTATTATATCTTCAGCACTAATAATACAACAGACAATAAAACATCCCTCTGTCACAGAACATACATTCTAGAATCATCCATAACAATCACAGTTGTGAGGATTAGAGATAATAAAGAATACACACATCACGTAATATGCAATATTTGCCTCAGTGACCTGTAACACTGTCATCTCAAATTTAGAATATCCAAGCTTAATTTCCTTATCTTTGAAATTGATCCTTACTCACATATTCTCTCCTGTTTGGTGTTATCACTATCAGTGTTGTCAACCCAATTAGAAACTTTATAGAGTTAAATTTGTCTGCTTCTTTCCCACTAGCCACTTCTTTTTTATTATTATGAAATATTTTTTATTGAGAATACTGATTTATAGTATTTCTATAATAGAAGCATGGGATTCCCCATTCAGGCATTGTTGCACCCTCACTAGTCATTTCCAAGCATCAAGTCCTAATGAATTTATTATTTACTAACCAAACTGAGTCTAAAATCTGTTTTATCTATATTGTAGTGATTATTAATAATTGTTTTTGTGACTATCCTTTGTCTATGAGCTTCAAAGGTATTTAATCACAGTATGTAAATATATCCCTAGTAAGCAGTACAGTGCCTACAACTCAGTTAGCAATCATTAAATGTTTGTTATACTATCTAATATCAAATATAGCAAGTAAGTCATGAAATATCAAGTTGTGAAATTACATAAAAATAAAAATGAAAAGTTAGGTGATTTATTTTTCCTTTCTGAATGTTAAGTGCTAGTATTAAATTGTTATCAATGAATCTTAAAGGTTAGCTGCAGCTCCATTCAATACGAAACAATTTTAAAATTGCTGTAGCTTTTCTTCAAGTCTATATCAAGAGAATATTAATTCACAAAATGTATTCCTAAACGTTCTGACAACTGAAAAAAAAAATCCTGCGCAAAAAGCTTGGTTGACTAGTGGAAAGGAGTAACAACATGGGGACTTAAAGCCACAGATTAAATAATGCAATCATCTAGATGTCTCACTTGAACCAATTTTAAGAGGAAAAATGTAATGCAAATTCCTAAAGCCCTTAAATTAACACACAAGTAAACTATAAAATAACATAGCAACTTTGCATTAATTTAAAAGATACAACTGAGAACTATTTCTCACTTTCTGAGAAACATTTCATGAAGGCTGATACCCCCAAATCTGCTAAAGGTATAAATTACTTTCTTGTGCTATGCTGATGGACTAATCTAAAACAATATAAAATACTCTATTGTGTGATTTAGTTATCCTAGTAGCAACGTGGGCAAAATGAGTAACAGATGTGGATGGGATACTTCCACAATTACCCAGAACTGTTTGTGAACATTTCAAATTATCTGGTGGTCATAGCTATAGGTTATTGTACATATAATATATATAGTCTTAAAAAACAAGTGTCTATTCAATTGAAAAAACTATCCTTATTGAAAAGTCAGTATTTGCTTACAATAACAAATACAGGTCTCTCAAGTAAATTGAGTAGGAAATACTGTGTCTTCGAGGAATCTTTGAAAGTGAATTAGGCAATACACAATTCCAACTCTAAAAGAAAAGATCAGCAACATTACCACCAACACTGCCAAAGTATTCCAGTTGCTCCATTTTCACACCAACAGCAATTTGGCTTTTATTTTTTGAGAATCTAGGAGGTATGAAATGCCTTCTTATTGTGGTTTTAATTTGTATTTCCCTGATTACTCACGAGGTTGCATATCTAGTGATATCATTTTTGGCAAAATGAACTCACTCTTTCATAAAGTACATATTCCAGTCCTTCATCCAGTTTTCTATGAAGTTGTCTTCATTTCACTGAACACTAATCCCTCTCTATGGTATCTATTAGTGAAACAATAATTTTTTGTAGTCTCATTTACCAATAGTTTTATTCTTTCATGAATTTTTATCTTCTTTGTTCATTTATGAAAACATTCTATTATCTTTAGAAAGTGTTATAATTTCACCTTAACTATACCTTTGCCTTATGTATAGATTTAGCTTAATAATCAGTTGAATTGATTTTTCTAAATGATATGAAGCAATGGTGCAACTCAACTTTTTACCATTTACTTCAACTAACTACCCCAATTATCATAAGAGCCATCAAGTCTTCACTGATTACCATTACATTATTAGATCAAGTTTCCTTAATGAGTATCTTGCTATTATCCATTGGGTATTTTGTAGAACTTCCAAGTTAACTTGTGTGGTGCTTCAGTTTCTTTGTGAGATTATTTTTCCTTTATATTTTATTGCCTATTACTTTTCTATTCCCTCTTGACCCAGCGTCAATTTCTAGTAATTTGTCCATTTGATTTAAACTTACATAAAGTGACCATTCCTGAAACATCTGTAGTAATGTAACATCCCCTTTTTCATTCCAGATACTTTTTTTTATTTTATAAAATTCAGTAAGAGGGCCTCCCCTATTGCCGCAGGCGGTTGAGTGCAGTGCTGTGAAGCTGTCAGCAGCCTCTACAGGGCTGGTTCGATCCCGGCAGGCCGGCGAGGGTCCCACATGGCACAGCAGACCTCTCCTGTCATGCCCGTTGCTCCCCAAATACAACCAGTAGTGTATTTCATCAGTCTGCCTGTTCTGTTCCCTGCTCTGTCTCTGGAGAGTCCTCTCACCCTCCCGCGCATCTGGCCTGTACCCGGTTCTTGTATAAATAAATAAATAAACCTTTAAAAAAAATTCAGTAAGAAATTGAAGATAAACCATGATAATATGCTCAATGTTGAAATATATGTTGCATCTATGAGGAGTGGATATTTTGACAACGTGTTCTGTATTTTATTTATTTTTTATGAGGTAATGGTTTAAATTGTTTTTCCGAAGTACAAGATCTCCCCTTCATCTCCTGGTGATGTTACTATAGCACTCCTACCACCAAAACATCCATAGTCCACCACCACAGTCCATTGTACTCCCTCCTCTGCTTTGTGCTAGCTCCTCCCACTTCCCTTTCCCCTCTGAATGCCTCAGCTCTACAGTCTGCTTTCAAGGGCTTGTTTTTGAGTTTGGCTTTATCTGACCCTTTGTCTGGTTTCTCTATATGCCACATGTAAGTGACACCTGACTTCTCTTTTCCCTTGAGCAAACTTCCCAGCAGTTTTCAATTTTGTTAGTCTTTTTGAATCTATTTTGAACTGTACTTGTTTCTTCTCTCATTGACTTTTGTTTTCCATTTCATTAATTTATATCTCTTTTTTGCTTTAACTGGGGGCATTCTTTTATTCTTAAGGATGCAATTATTTTCAGCACTTATTCTTGTAATGTAGGCATTAAAGTCCATAAATTTCCATCTCTTCAGCTATATCATGCAAGTTCTGATACACAGTGTTTTTACCTTTAAATTATAAAATTTTTCTAATATTCATTACAAGTTTCTCTTTGTCTCACAAGTTATTTGGAAATAACACATCTTAATTTCCAACACACAGGGAAATTGTGTTGTTACTTATATTTAATAGTGCAGCAAACAGAAAATGTAGCATGAGGTCAACCCTTAAAATTTGTTAAAACTGGTTGTAATTGACCAGAATGGGATCAACTTTTGTAACTGTTCATCATGGGCTTTAAAAAAATTCTGAGATGCAATGAAGCATAAGTATCCAGTATAGCAACCTTACAAATCCTGTTAAGATCTAAATTTTTTTTTATTTTTCTCTACTTTTCAACATTTAATGAGATTATTTAAATGACTAGCAATGCTGATAGACTTGCCTATTCTGTGAGCCTGTTTTTTGCTTACTATATTTTGAAAATATATCATTAAGCATATACCAATTTAAAATTATGGTTTTTTTATCCACTTATCATTAATCATTACTCTCTAGGATGGAACACCTCCAAAGTCAACTTTACATGATGTTATTATAGCTACACACCTTTCTTTTTGTGAGTAATGTTGGACATAACAAGGTAAATTTATTATAAGCAGCATAAATTTTGTTATTTTATACAGTTATTTTAACAGGAACTGAGTTTAACAGAAACTGAATTTCTGTTAAACTGGAACATCTTGTTATTTACATGCACTGTAATTACTAATATATTTGCATGTAACATACTACTAACTTATTTGGGCTTTCATTTGTATTCTCCTTACTGTTTTCTTTTTTTTTTTTTGCTTTTTGTCTTTTTAGTATTTTTTCTCATTCTTGCCCCCCTTTCTAGATACATTGTTTCCAGATTTTTATACCATTATCTCAGAAACACAAAAAGTCTAGAGTTAATCAACAATTTTACCCCCCCTCAAACATTTTACACAGTGCATGTGCATACCTACATATATACACTATTCACACACACACACACACACACACCATCTTCAATGTTCTTAACCCTTTTCACAGGTCAGTCTTTCCAACTGCAAACACAGTCCTTCTCTATGAGAGTAGACTATTAACCACTACTGTTACCTGACTTCTAATTCAGTCAACATTAAAGACATATGGCAATCCCCAGACGCTTACAACTCAGGTAAACTTGAACAAGATGCGTGGTTAATGTAGTAGTGAAATCTAACAATAGCTAACACTTTGCTTCCCTCTCCACTGTCAAAGTCTGCCTTACTTTCCTAAGTCATTTTTGAAGTTGATACAATAAAACTCCCCCATATCCATCTCTTATGAAAAAAGGAAAGGCAGATGCCGCCCATCAAAAATATCAGCTTGACATGGTAAAAGTTATGATTATAAAATATATAATCATTAAGTTTTACTATTGTCACATAGCACATAAAGCAAGTTAAGCATAGACGGTACAATAAGGTATAAATGAATATTAATATAGTAAGGTTAAAGTTTAGATTAAAACATGCTGAGGAGATTACACATCATAAACCCCCCTGAGTTAACATACAAATTAGGTTACATGTGAAATATTTAAAAAACTGGTACATAAACCAGATAATTTTTTTAACATAAGATGTATTATTAACCTAGCTACTGAAATGTGAAAATATATATATTTAGTAAGCACTTGATCTAAAAAAAAAAAAAAAGGACATTGGTATTAATCTATCTTGTGGCAGATAGTATAATTTCCAAAAAAGGCTTTTAATTTTTTTGGTTCAATAAGAAAAACATGTATCAGGCCTATAACTAATCTAAATGAGAAATATTTGGGTAAATAAAACTTCATTTTATGAAATCTGATAGTTTTGTAGATGCCCAATTATTTAATGCAAATAATAAAATTATTGGCCTCATTTATCACTGGCAATCAGGCCCTGGATCAGGCCTACTGAAAGAATGGTTAAGGTCATGTAGCTGTATTTTATTAAATATCTGTGGCAGGGAACTGATATCAAAATACAGATACCAGGTTCACTAGATTGCGTTATACACAGAACAAATAATAAGTGCCAGAAAGGATGCAGAAAAATATGTAGTAGTAATAAACGGGACTTTATATCTTTGGAGAATGAAAAATGGCAAAAAATCCATTTTATTCCATAGGACTACATATTTGTATGGATTATAATTTATTGTTTTGGAAAGAAAAGTAATCATAATTTTCCACAATTGTTCAGAGCTCAAAAATGCACAATCAACTTAGTACACTGATTTTTTAGCAATCAACTCTAACAATTGCCACTTCTAAAGTAAGCCTTTTATTGACAATGATGATGGTGAGCGTTATTATTATATATAAGGAGCGTTATATTATATATAAGGAAAATCTGGACAAATTAGCGTCTTCTATTATAACTGTTTCCTACTTTTGTAAAACACACACATACATTCTTGAAAATGTGATCATTTAACATTTAATTAAAAGATAATGATGGATTATGTAAATATGTCACTTCCTTCCTCAAAAATTCTGGCAATTTCCCATCATTTCCTAGATAAAATATAAACATCACTATATAAAGTTTTGTTTTGCCTTCACTTGCTTCCTCTATAATTCTCTAGCTTCTTCTCTACTAATTCTTCTATTTACCCTACAGTTTGATGAAATGTGACTTGTAGGGTCTCACGATGTGTGTGTGTGTGTGTGTGTGTGTGTGTCTGTGTGCATGAACTTTTACATCTACTATTCCCTTGTATGGAATGTTATTTTCCATATATTTACTATATACATTCTTTTAGACTTGGCCTAGGGGATGCATAGACATCTCTTCTGTGCATGCAGAACAGAATATACGATTAGTTACTAAACTATATTCTAGAAATACATTTTTCTGTTTTTCTTCCTCACTACACTGTAAGTTCTTTAAATCAAGATGCTATATCTTTCACCCTTGGAGTCTCATTGTCTACCACATAGTGAAGAATTATAGTCATTCTATGATGAGCAAACTTAGATGCAAGGAAGATGAATTATTCCCCAAATTTCATAGGCCAATTAATGGCAGATTTAAATTTAGAATCTAACATTTCTATCTCCCAGATCAGTGCTCATTCTGTAAAAGCACCTATGGACTGCAGATAAGAAGGAATTATGCATCAATATCTATAATTTTCAATGGGACAGGACTGGGATCTAAAAAAGAGCTTTAAAATAAAAAATAAGACATGTTAGTTATAGAGAATTTTCAATAAATTGGGATGGCTGATTAAAAGAGATAAAGAGGTATGTAGATACATACAGAAAACCCCCCAATAACAATAAAAATTACATGTGAGTTAGTCTAATAACATATACTTTTTTGAACATAAAAACAGAAGTAAATAAATCTATACATACCTGCAATTAACTTATCAAGGTTCAAAATAAGTATTTTTTAGTCAAAACAAAATGAGGGGTAAACTAAAAATAAACAAGATCAAGCATTTATGCTACAGCAGGCAATGGACATCATAATTATGCCACTGTAAGAGGAAAGTCGATTTATTTCGTATATATCCTTTATAAGGAAAGAAGTTAAAAGAATAGTGTAACTTAAATGAAAAATCAATCTGAGAAGAATAGACTGAAAAAATTCTCTATTTACAATTAAAAATAATATATAATGAACACAGATATATATAGTTTTTAAATATCCATGAAATGTAAGAACACCAAGCCTAAGTATACCTTTAAAGTCATCTTTGGGGCTGAGGGGAACAGGACAGTAAATAATCTCTCTAGATTAATCATTCATTCAACATGTACTAAAAGCCCACCATGAGTTAGATGCACTGAGAAGCAACAAAGAGTGGCAACTAATGAGCCTACTCTACAACCTAAAACTAAATGGATTCAAATCCCTGTTCTACTACTTATTAGCTGTGTGAACTTGGGCAAAAAACTTAATCTCTCTTTGTTTGGTTCATCTGTTAAAAAAAAAAGTTTGAAAATAATAATAAAATTATTGCGCGCATCAAAAGGAGCTAATAAATGTAAAGTACTTAAAGTAGCACCTGGCATACAGAAAATGATATAAGTGTAATAGTTGCTATAATGTCCATGCTATTACTACAACAATTATTACTATCTACTGCTAGCATGAAGAGATGAGTAAGACAGTTTCCATTCTAAAGGGAACTATACCCAATTAGGGAAGATGATATACAATCAAACCATAATACTACAGGATAAGCACAATAATCTATATATAAAAAACAGATGTGAAACAGAAAAGATAATTAACTTCCTCTGACAAATAGGAAAAGGATAAGGAAAAACAATTTGGAGGAAAAAAAAAAAAAACACAAACCTGAAATGAAATCCTGTCTCCATTTCAAAATATACCAGAAAGTATGGGATAATGGAAAAGTATATTTCAGGTAGAGGAACCAAAAGTATATTTAAAGGGATAGGGAAAAAAGAATAGCTTGTAGATACAAGAATCTATAGGTACTTGGTAGAGAGTGGGAGGTGATCAGCTGATAGACAGAAACAGCAGGGGTATGATCACAAACCTAGGCCTTGTATGTCATGCTAAGGATCACAGCTTTATCGGGAAGTTAACAAAGATCCAGAGAAGGAAGTCAGAGAATGACTGAATCAGACTTTCTTTTAACAAAAATTGTCAGCACACTGCTTGACAGAGAAGAGTAGGGAAACGACAGACAGTGTAAGAGTTTGGGTGAGAAAGGAGGATCATAAAGCAACAGAAATAGAAATAAAGAGGAAAATTGATTTGAGCGCTATCCAGGGTGTAAAATTGACAGATGTGGTGATTATCAGATAGACTACAGGCGAGAATGTTAATTCTAGGTTTTAAGTTGGAAGCATAACATATTGGTGGTGGCATTAACAAGACCATGAATGCAGAAGGAAAGCAAGACTAGGTGAGATACAGATAAAAGGAATTAGTTCAATTTTGGATATGTGAAGTTTGAGAGTACTGTGGGATATGTAGTTGGAAAAGTTGCACAAACAATTCTATACTCATATCTGGATCTCAGTCTAATTCTGAACAAGAGATAAATATATTGAAAATGTGCTACAGGTGAGAGCTGAAACTAAGAGAGTTGGATTAGACTCTTAGTATGTACCAAACAAGAAGAGAAACAACCCTGAGTAACACCAAAAAGAAAAGACTCTAAGAGAGAATGGGAAGATACAACAACAACAAAAAGAGTAATAATATTGAAGCTGAAGAAGCAAAGCCTTCTAGGACAGCCAACAATATCAAATGGGGGGATGTCAACTAAGATAAAAAGTAAGATAAAAATCTAGGAGGCTTCATGTGGTTTGGAAGTTGATGGAGACCTTTACTATTCAGCTTCAAAGTAATAGGGTAGAATCTTTATACAAGAACTTAGGAGATGGGTAAAGAAATTTTAATATCAAAAGGATAAAATTATGGCCCTTAATGAATTCAAGATAAGTGGTAGGTTTAAATAAATTCAAATAAACATAAAAATCATGGAATGTGAAAAAGAGCTGGTATAGTACTAAATTCATTAAAACCGTGTATGAAATAAAAGAGACCATGAAGATAAGATAGCACCCACATTCTGCTTAACTATGGCTACTCTCCATGGGTACCTTTATCTAAAATTTTAGCCTTACTCAAGTATGTCTCCATGGGTTAAAAATATGTCAAGGAAATAAAATATTTTGAAAACACTGATTAAACACAATGCAATTGCTCTCAGTTTTGTATATAAAACCAGGAAAGTATTACTTGTGTTCCTCTACATTCTTGAGTTTTTGGTTCTTAGTTGGGTTCTGAAAAATATTTTTTTTTAAATATTTTTAGAATAGAAATTCCCATATTAAATTAATGAGTAAGGTCAAGTTTTTATCCTTTGCAAACTGTTCAAGGCTTTCTCAGGCAAGCTTCTGATAAATATCAAAACTAAGTATAGAAAAATTAACCTGAAATGAATCATAGACCTAAATGCTAAAGCTACAAACATCTAAAATTTTCGTAAACGCAAATCTGTTTAGAGTGGACAAAGATTTCTAAAAACACAAAGCCTAAAATGATGAAATTATAAACTAGAGTTCACCAAAATTTAAAACTTTTGTGCTTCAAATACTAAATTTTAATATACTATGAAAATTAAAAGACAAACACACAAAGGGTTATTTCAAACATTTATATCCAAAAAAGATTTTGGATCCAAAATATTTAAAGAACTATTACAACTCATTAATAATAAAAAAGCAACCCAATTATAAATAGGAAAATGATTGGAACAGACATTTTGCAAACGAAAATAGACAAATGGCCAAAAGTCTATTAAAAGATACTCAGGGCCTCCCTGGTGGTCTAGGGGTTCAGTGTCAGTGCTATCACTGCTAAGGTCTGAGTTCAATACCTGTCCAGGGAGCTAACCCACATATGGCACAGCAGACCTCTCCTGTCTCATCTGCTGTTCCCATTAATAGTTTATTTCAGTAATTCTGCCTGCTCAGCTCACCACCCTGTTTCTGGGGAGTTATCTCATTCCCGCCCCACCCCCCCATCTCTGGCCTACACTTCAGTTCTTCTACACAAAATTTAAAATTAAAATTAAAAATATTCAAACATCATTAGTATCAGTGAAATCCAAATTAAATCCAAAAATACACTTTCATTGGAATGGCTAAAATTAAAAACATATGTTTGTAAGAATTGGAGCTACTAGAATGTTCATATACTGCTGGTAGAAAAGTAAATGTTACAATCACTTTAGAGATCAGTTTCTTACAAACATAAAGATACACCTACTACATGACCCGTCAATTCTGTATCTTGGTACTTACCCAAAAGAAATATATGCATGTATCTACACAAAAATGTGTATGTATATGTTCATAACAGCTTTATTCTATAGCAAAAACAAACAGAAACAAAAGTAGTAAGCCTATTGTAGGTTGAATGGATAAATTTTGATATATTCATACAATGGAATACTATTCAGCAATATAAAATAAGTGAATTATTGAAATATGCAATAACATGGATGAATCTCAAACATGTTGAGCAAAAGAAAGAATAAAATGGTACACATACTGTATAATTCTGTTTTTATGAAACTCTGGAAACAATAAACCTAATACATAGTCATCAAAAACATGGGTTGCTTGGGCCAGAGGTGGGGAAGACTGAGATGAAGTACAAGATAGAAATGTTCTATATCTTAACTGTGGTGGTGGTTACACAGATGAATAAATATGTCAAATCTCATCAAAATCTATATGCTTAATCATGTATGATACCTCAATAAGGTTTACTGCAACACACACAAACAATATTAGGATATTATTTTAGCTTTTGTCTTGAATTATACCACAATAACATTCTATGTTCTAAGAAGACACACAACCATCTTCTTAAATTCCAAATTAAGTTTAGAATTTGAGGAACTGTGAATTCCATACAGTCCTTGGGCTTGAGTTGTTTTATACAAGTAACATTGGTAAGTTATCCTTGAGGTCCATATTAAAGCTATACACATAAAATTAATTTGGTGTGATCTCTGTTATTACAATGTTCCTTAGAAAGAATCAAAGGTAATCTTTCCCAAGCTAAAAGACATCACAAGGAACATTAAGATAAAGCTTTGGTGTATATTACCATTATATTGCTGATTTAACAACCTTGTCCTTAAGGTTAACACAACTAAGCAATGTTAAAAGAACAAGCAACAAATTTTATAACTATTTTTTTAGGTGGCAGTTATATTAGAGTTAATATTGGGTAAGAGGCAATAAATCGTCAGATATAATAAATTTTATCTAATATTATCACTAAAAATTTAAAGATATGTTGAATTCTTAAAACATGTACAAGGCTCAGTGATTCATACATCTGATTTAATCTTTCTAGCTCTGAGATTACTGTTGCCATTTCATACATGGGGGAATTCAAGCATTGGGAAACCAAGCAGCGTGGCTACCATGATTCAGTTAGCAAAAATACAGGATTAATCAAAATTCTTAATCACTACATAAGATCCTCTTAAGAAAGAAATGCTGTATTTAAAAGGTAAACTCCAGATGCATTAATGATCTAAATATAAGATGTAAAACAACAAAACTAATAGAAGAAAATCTAGGGAATTATCCTTGTAATTTATGGGTTAATAAGGACTTCTTACTACCCACAAAGTCAAATTTGGTATCTTTACATAGATTATACTTAAGGATTCCTGCACCATCATCAAAGTCATCAAATGATTGACAAATTGGGGAAATATTTGCCATGTCTAAAACCACCAAGGGGTTGCTATTTCAGATACACATGGAATTCCAGGAAATCAACAAGAAGTACTGGAAATCAATCAAAAAGAATATGAATAGGCCAGACACAGAAGTCAAATGGATAGCAAGGATATGAAGACATATCACTCTTTCTGGTAAACAAGAAACACATTAAAGCAACCATGAGGCTCCACTTAATAATAGCTAAATTAGCAAAATGTGGGGCACTGTATAATATCACAAGGTAAATTCATCATTTGTTTTGGATGCAAACCATGAAAATACTACACAGTTAGAAGTAGTGAACTAGACAGACATACAATATGAACAGATAGCAAACAATACTGAGTAAAAAAGGTAAAATAGATTAAAAAAAATAGCAGTTATACAGATGTCTAACCACAAAGAACTAATTTTTTGCATTTCCATGAAATGCTCTACCCCTGAGCTATAACCCCTAACTACATGATTTCTAAAGTGTGTATATGTGTGTGTATGTATATATCTTTAAATACGTACATATGATGCAAATGAGGATTGGAAGTATATAATGAATGGAAGCTGAGACTGAAAATGAAAAGAGAAATTTATGATCAAAACAATGAGTATGCCACTAAACAAAACTGTGCATTTGAAATATTTTAAGTGATAGTAATATCAATTATTAGATTTGTGCCAATTGATTAGAAATGCCTTTTTTGAGATGATAGTGTATTTCACATGATACACTCTGGTTTTGATTATGATAAATTTAAAAATTTAGGGCATCTAGTTCTTGCTGGTTACTATTATTGATAAATACACTCAAAATGTTTTAATAAAAGGAACGTGTAGCTATGACTATGAGAAGCCATAACCTAGTTCAAACTAATTAGTAATAGGGACTTGACATGGTTATTTGCCTTTTTTTTAGTAATTTTTTTTAAAGATTTATTTATTTTTATGCAAGAGTTGGGGTACAGGCCAGAGACACGGGAGGGTGAGAGGACTCACCAGAGACAGAGCGGGGAACAGAACAGGCAGAGTGACCGAAATACACTGCTGAGGGGAGTGGTGGGCACGACAGGAGAGTTCTTCGGCACCATGTGGGATTCTCGCCAGCAGGCAGGGATCCAACCCTCACTGCAGAGGCTGCGAACAGCTTCACAGCACAGTGCTCAACCCGCTGTGCCACCGGGGAGGACCTGGTTATTTACCTCTTTCAATTTGTCTGCTTATCTGCAAAAAATAGATTTTGGGTGACTCTTCCAAATCTCACCAGTGCCAAAATTTTAATTTATTTTCCAAATTTTTAGTCACATGAAATCATTTTCTCCCTTCTCAAAAAAAAAAAAAAAAAAGACGAGTATCCAAAGAGAATTAGAAAAGTGATGTTGCAATAGGAGGAAATAGCAACTTAGTTTTATAGGGTAGAGAGAAGAAAACACTAAAGGGATACAGTGATTTTCAGTCTTTTCAAGTCAGTCAAATTACTAACTATATGCTATTGCAGATACCACTATTACCTATCTGAAAACACAAATTAAATTTTTTTTAAGTTTCTATGTGAAAGTGTGAAATCTATGGTTTATCTGTATCAATTTGTAAATTTAAAAAAAATTGCTAAAGGTCCCTTTCTTATTAAAAATGTAAGCTTCCAAAGGGACGATGAGTTTTTTTAATCAACAAACTAGTCACTCTCAGCATTTAACAAAAAAGCAAGCATTAAATGAGAAAGATGGATTAAATGAACATGAAGAATTTAATAAAGAAAATAAGAATGTACTATATACGTTGGTGACAATGAACAGAACTGTTGTTACATTTTATAAGAAAATGATTATTTAAAATATCTAAGAAACTGAAATTAGAATACTTAAAAAACCCAACATTTTGAAATTATGATTTAGAGAAGTAGAGGACTTACAATCTTCTTACAACAATGAACATGAAAAACTGACAGCATTCTCCTATTATCCTTCATTCACATTTAATTTTAAATATGAGTGGGAAAAGGAAGTAAGGGAGTGGGAATTAAGAAGTCACAAAACATCTGTTACTAATAATTCCAGCACAGATGTAGCGTTTACTGCAAAGAGATGATGAAGGTTTTCTCAGTTTGTCATAGTATTCTACCAACAAGTCATAGTATACCTTAATCTCCAGGTACCAAATCTCAATAAGTATATAAAGTTGATTATGAGGAGAAATGTGTATATACAAAGATAAATGTATATAAATGACATGTATTAAATAACAAGATGTTTGAAGAAATGAGAAAAATAATTTCTTAGAGAATGAAAACAAGAATCTAATAAAGTTTCATAGCTATAATACAAGTATACACTTGAACTTTTTTTTTTTTCTCTTCCCTTTATGGAATCTTTCAAGTTATCTGTGATGAAATTATATACTTCAAAGTATATTTTAACAAAATTAATGAAGTGAGTTCTAACTATTAATTTTTTTCTCTGAAAACAATCTTAAGGCAGACTTTACTTACTAGAGAGCATTCTGCTCTTTAAATAGTATATTGCTCTTTAAATAGTGTATTTTTGAACAACCTAGGTTCACACTAACAAGAGTAAAACCTACCTAATCAAGGTTAAAATCTAGACATGTTTACACTACACCAAAATTTTTCACTTGATAAAATTGTTGTGCTAAGAATGTTACCTTTTAAGGAATACAATTCTCAAAACACTATCCCAACAAAAAGGAAAGATTATTTCCTATAGCAATGCAATGCCTGTACAATAAATGAAATTTAATTTTAAGTGGGATTACCACGATACTATTTCTATCTCACGATGTATACTTATTTTCTTCTTTTAACTTATACAGAGTTCAATGATTATTGAGTTAGTAATATATATAACATGCAGCCTTTTTAAAGTATCTCTTAAACCATTTTTTTATTTTTCCTTATCAGTGAACTTTTTCTAGCTTATTTTTTTAATTTTTTCTTCCAACAATACATTTTTATTTTAGTTTATATCTCTATTAGAATGAACACACATTTCCACATAAAATAGGCTAGATTAAGAAATCTTTTTCAAACCCAAATGCTGTATCTATAATTTTATTAAGTACTCTTTTTCACACTAATGCAAAAAATCTGCTTGATTTTTCTTCTCTACTGCAATTCAATACAGGTAGTTAAGAACAGCTAACAATATAATTCCATATGATAGTGCATCTGTGTTTACATCTGGCTCTAATCACATGCTTAAAAGTGATTTATGCAGGGTGAAGCAAAAATGGAGTGGGGAGAAACAAAATAAAAACAAAATATAAGAAATAATATTTTGCATAGAATTGCATAGAACTTTCTCACCATATGGCTCAAAGCTGTTAAAACTGCAAATGCAGGGTACGGTATATGAAATAAAATTATTTTATGTAAGGATCATCTTAACAAGTGATTGACCCCTTCAATTTATAAGATACTGTAAGCTTTTCCTCCATGCTACAATTAATATGTCAAGGTTTTGTGGTAAAGTCCCTCAGTTCATTAAAAATAAGTAAGTGAATCATAGTTACTGACTGCTGAACTCTAGGAACTAGAACACACCAAATTCAAGGAAATGTGAAACTATTCACACATAAACACACAAGAACCATGACATCCTAAAATCAGAAATCCACTGTTTTTGCCTGACAACTCCAGTAATTCCTACTCAATTCAAGATAAGCAGTATTACTATTGCATTATGGTACTGGTGTTGATGCATTTATTGAGACACCATAAAAAATAATTAGGGGAATAAATACATCTAACATTTGACCTAATGAAAAGCTTCCAAAAGTCTACAGTATAATTACATGGACACAAACCAAAAGGACAACTAAATTCATTAAGTCATGCAATTTCTTATATGTAAAATGTTATACCAATTTTTAGTCTATTGTAAAGAATTATTTGAGTAGAAACATAATAATCAAACTAGAATTTTTTTCACATTTAAAACTTCAAAAACAAACTTACATTCCTTAATTTACCATACACAAATTTAAAATGTACACACTACTTGATTCTGATTCTTAATTAGAAGGAAAACATAAAATTTAAAAATCACTAACATCTGACTAATAGTTAATTCTTTCCTTAGTAGTTGTCTGCCAATGCATGTATAGATTAAGCCATACAAGTTATGTGAAAATAATTACACAGTATTACCAATCTGATAATTGTATTTTCCTTACCACAGTTAACCATTTACATCTTTTAACATCTGAAAACATTTATTTTCAGGGATCTTATGAAAAAGGAGGCTGGCTAAAAAGCTCAGTAAGTATACATAATAAATATGGGTGAATCATTTACACATTCTTCTCCAAATCCAACAACATAAAACTTAAAAAAACAACGCAGTGCTAAAATCATTCAAAAGCAAGACTAAACTGATGGCACTCTCAATTACAAGATTTAAAAATCTCAGATTTATAAAACTGTTGAGCTAAAACATTCCTACTTCTTTCCAATCTTAGAAGGCTAGAAAATACTTATGCCTAATTTATCTGGGGCTAGTTTTAAATATCAGTAAGACACAGAATTATACTTAAGATCCTAATCAATGCAGAGGTCCCAATCAACAGTAGATAATAAAGAGACTCATGGTATTACTACACCAATACTAATTTTTGTTAGCATCCTCTACTGGTGGTTTCCAAAGATAGCAAGTGGAAATGGTACAAATGACATAAAGATATGTCCCTGCTAGTCCATTTAAAGTGGATTCATGAGCATGTGGTCATTAGTAGCCAGAGTCCAATCCCCACCCCCAACCTAAACATATAAATAAGAAAAACCACACAGTGTGCAAAATTAGAAAATGAGAAGACAAATTTTTTTTAAATACAACAGAACATTACATTATAAATGGTAAAAATCAATTTCAGCAATTCTAATGCAACTCCTTATAGATGACTAACATCATTACATAAAGTTACTACACAAGGTTTGATACCTTGGCCAAGCCTTGCTCAGTTGGTTTACCCTTGTCAAATTACATTACTTGATTTTCCCATTCATACTCTGCTGATATATTCCAGAAAGGAAATTAAAACGCTTTACTGGAGGCTCAGCAATAAAATCTGCTTACCTTATTTTATAATATAAAAATATTTACATATAAATAACATCATAAAGCATCTCTGTTTATCTCGCACTGTATACATCATGTATTCCTTCATTAAAAAGATTTAAGAGTCGACATTTCTCCAACCAATTCTCTCCCAAAAACTGCAACTTAATTATGACTGCGTTGCTAAGAAATATTAACCTGCACCTATCCTGAGGTTTCCCAACACAATGGCATATAGTTTCATTTTTTTTCAATTTGCAAATTATAAGGCTTAATCAAATAGCATGTCTGTAATTAAAAGTAATGGATGAAATGCATCCGAGAACAAAAAGAAATACAAGGAGAGAGCCAAAAGTGATGAAAATGGAAGATACCTGTAGTAATACAGTGCTATCTTAAACACCTTTTGTTTTCTGTGAGTAATGAATACTGCAGACAAGGCATTTGGTACTAAACAGCTCCAAATCTGTTTTCCTAATATTAAGCACAAAGGAAAAACACTAACAGCAAAGGTGGTAAATAAATCCCTCCCTTGAGAACGAAAGCAGAAGACAGGAGGGGGCTGACATACATGCAGGAGAAAACTAAACACCATCTTTTTTCTACCTGCACAAGTTGCCATTTGCTGCAGCGATCGAGAATCTCTTTTTCCTGTTGATTTCAAGTACCTTTCAGGATAGCTTTTCTCCCTTAAGTCATCTGTTGATATGCCTTACGAGTATAATAGTCATATCACAGGATCTTTAGGAGAAAAATCCATTCTTTCCTGTTCAGGTAAACATGTTTACAGCAGCTGCACAGACGCTGGGTGGTTCAGACTCACATGTCACACACATGTCGTCAGCAACAAGAAAAGCCCCTTTCTCTGGCGATGAACATTTTAAATAAGGCAACAAGCGAACAACCCTTTCAGAACCAACTTACCTTTCATAAAAGCCACATCAGCAACAGCGGCAACAGCTCAATATAGAACACATTATTTGACGCTAAAACAGGAAATTAAAATTGCAATAGCCTATGTAGGCTCCGCTCCTGGCTGTAACAAGTCATCTCTCCACAATGAGGACAGCAAATATCAGTTATCGATCACAACTAACAGACGTCCTTACACCACCAATGTTTATTTGAACCACCAAAGCGATTTATGAAAACAGTGATTTTAATGCCGACTCAGATACACACGAAAAAAAAAAATAATAACGTTTACGATTGCAAAGAAACCTCTTGAAACAGCTTACAATCTTCGTACTTGCTTCTAGACAGGAAATCCCACACAAAATCTAAAATTGCCAGGAAAGGTTACAAAACCTCGCGTTTCGCATCCCAGAGGGAGGGGGGGGGAGTCTGGAGCGGGGGGTGGGGCGGGAGGAGGGCGCGAGAGTTTCTCCTCCAACACACATGTCCTCCTCCTCACGCCACGGCCATCCCGTTATTGGCGCCTCTCATTTCCCCACTCTGGAGAAACTCGCTTCCAAAAGAACGCAGGGACCCCCGGGAGCCCCTGGGTCCGACATGGACGTGTAATTCCTTATATAGCCTGGGCTGCAGCCCGCGGCAGGGCCGTCGCCGCCCATTATTATACAAACAGGTACCCGGCCGCGCGGGCGGGGGGCCTCTCCCGGCTCCCTCCCGCCGCCCCCGGGCGCCGGAGTCTCGCCCCTCTCGCCACAGGAACTGTCCAGACAATAACAAGCCGCGGACCTCTCGCCGCCGCGCTGGAGGGGAGGCGAGCGCGGAGCCGACCCCGCGAGCAGCAGAAATCCACATCAACTTCCACCGTCTCTCCCAACTGGAAAAGGCAAGGCGACCGTGCCACACACCGCCACATGCTCGGCTCTCTCCTCCTCCGCCGCCGCTATTATCATCATCATTATTATTATTATTTTTTAATTAAGTCTCACGCCAGAGGGTTGTGTATTTCGTCGGCGCCCGGGCACCAATCAATAACCCCCGGCGCTGCAGCCCCGCGAGTCCGTCGGTCCGTCCGCCCCCCTCCCCCACCCTCTTTCCACCCGCGACCTCGAGCGCCATCCCAGCTCCATTATCCAGCTTCAGCGCTCCGTGCGTCCGGCCCAGGTAACAACTTCCCCAAAAACCGAAAGAGAAAAAAAAAAAAAAAAAAAAAAAAAAAGAAAGGCACAAGCACAAGCACAGAACCCCAGCCCCGCGCGGGAAGGGGGGCTCCGTCTGTGGAGCTTCCCCGTGTCCACGACCAGGTTAACAACTCCACAAACACACCCGCTGCCCGGCTCGCCGCCATCCGCAGCTCTCCCACAGCAGCAAGTAGGTGCCGTTGCTGCCCCTCCGCCGGCGCCCCGCGCGACGCGGACCGCACTCGGGGCTCGCCTCGGCGCCCCTCCGCAGCCCGGGGGGGCCCGGCGGCGGCGAGGAGGGGCGCTGAGGGACCCGCGCGTCCGCGACTCCCCGCTCCGCGGACGCGCCTCGCCGGCCGGTCCCAACTTTACCGCGGCCGGGGGCGCCCGGTCCGCCCGAGCGCGCCCCGCCGGCGCCCGCGCACACGCGCGCACGGACGCCTCACGCCGCCCGCGGCCCCGCCGCCGCCTCCCGCCGCGCGCCTCAGCCCGGCCCGGCCCGGCCCGGCCCGAGCCGCGGGGCCCGAGCGCCGGCGCCGGCCGGGGCCGCGGCGCGCGGAAGCCACTTTGCACGGCCGGCGCCGGCACAAGTTAGTTAGTTCCCGGCGCCCGGGGCCTCCACGGCCGGGAGAGCCGCGCTGAGGCGGCGGGGGACGGAGAGGCGCCGGGGGGCAGAAGAGTGGGGAAAAGTGCGGAAAGAAGCAACAGCCGCGCCACCCGGGGCCAGAAAAGTGGCCGGGCGCGTCCCGGCCGCCCGCTCTGCGCCGGGATGCGGCGGCGGCGCGGCGCGGCTAACGGTCCAGGGAGGCGGCAGGGGCGGCAGGAGCCGCTAGGCGGAGAGAGACCAGGTAAGAGACATAACGGTTCAGGGAGAGCGAGCGGCCGCGGCGCGGCTCCGGCAGCGGCGGCGGCGGAGGGGGCAGAGAGCACTACTTTCTACTTTCCCACTCCACTTTGCCCGTCCCTGCCCCGGCCGCCCCCAGCCCGGCTCGCCCCCCTCACCCCCGGGACGCCCCGGCTGTCCGACTCCCCCTGAGTCCGCCGCTCCCGGGTCCCTCCGCCACTCACCGTTATTGCGCCGCGGGTTCGCCTGCTTTCTGCGCTTACACCTGGGGCCATCCGCCATGATCCTCTCGCTTGTGTCTAAATGCTCGAGTCACCTCCTCCCCCTCCCTCCCCTTTCCCCCCCCGTCCGCCTCCACCCCTCCCCCCTCCCCACCGCACCTGGTTTACGACACTCGCGGCTTTACGACATCACCTTCCTTACACCTAGAGGCGCTCGCTCTACGGCCGGAACCTTGTTGCTAGGGAGAGGACGGTTTGCGGCAGTGTAGAAGCAGCTGAATTTGAATTGAGGGGGAGAGGGAAAAGTTTCCCTCAGGTGTCGTGGGGCGGGGAGGGGCGCGTGGGGGGGCGCGGGCCGGGGCGCGGGCAGGAGGACGACAAGGCGGGCGCAGCGGGAAAGGTAAAGGAGGCGGCTCGGTGGCATTCTGCCTCGGGACTGGCCACACCCGCCGCGGCCGCCTGGGGGACGTGATGGGGTCTGGCTGCAGCGCCCCACGACCCCGCGCGCTCGGAGCTGCCCCCCCCCCAGGGGCACGGGAGCAACCTGGCTGCCCTCATCCTCGCGGCTGGGCTCCGCTCCCGGGCTGGGGTGGTCCGTCCAGCGCGCCCCGGGGTGCTGGGGAGGGTCGTGCTCTCGGGGCTGCGCTGGGAGTTCCCGTGATGAAATTAGGGGAAGGGCAAGTTCGGGGAACAGCGAGGGACCGAGTGGGGAAACGGCCTCTGACGGCCAGGACACGCGGCGTCACGGGAGAGGCTACCTGACCGCCGCGGCTCTGACTCTCTTCCCTTCCCCAGACGCGTGGTTTTCCCCGAGCGAACCGGGTTGGGAAGTCGCTTCGGTAGAACTTAAGCTGAGCCGAGACCGAGGCTACAAGTTCCGCTTCTAAGCAACCGTGGCGGTAAAGCAGAATGAGTAATACCCACATTGTCCCTGTCTCACTTCCTCATCCGCACCGGGCCCTCACCTGCTGTCACCTCGGCCTCCCCCACCCCACCCTCACCCCCACCCCGCGTGGCGGAGCTGCTCCCCGGCCGCTCCCTGCTCTCCCCTCTGAATAGACAGGGGAGATCCGAGGGGTCAGGACTTTGAGTTAAGGGTTTAGGAGGCCATGATTTACTACCTAAATGGGCAGTTATCGCTGTATAGGACCCTAAGATGGACAGATGTGGCTTTTGAGACTGATAGATTGTGTTGATCTTATCTCAAGTCCTTGACTTTGTACACGTTTGGGGGTTTCTGAAAGGTCAGAAAATCAAGTGTTAGGTATTCAGTGGGATTTAGCTTTCTCCTAAAATGAGAAGATGCCCCTTCAAATGAGAAAATGTCTTTGGGACCAACTTTATGAAGTAAATGAGCTGAACTGTATGTCAGATAATATAAACTAACCGTGTAAAAGTCACTGATAGAGAAATTGAGAAAACTGAAAGGTGACATAGAGTATTAGAAATCACGTTGTAAGTTGCCCGGCACAGTGCTGTCTTATTGTAGGTGCTCAATAAATGTACACCTGTAATTTGTGCCATACCTGTAGTGAGTCTTTATTAAAATTATCTTTTAAGCATGCTCGAGAATTTTAGGAGATTCATCAATAATCTGTTCAAACCTTTCAACTGAAATAAATTTGCGGTTGAAATCTGGTAATTTAAAATTTGAAAGTTTAACCCTGAATATAGATGAAATTTTTGCTCCCACATTTGCTTTGGCATTTCAAAAAGTGAAATCTTTATTAATTGGTGCATGAAATGAACTAAATAATCTTTGTTGTGCATAATGACTACATACACACACTCACACTCACACACTCTTATCCTCAATGCCAGAAGTAGAGTCGTTCTTGCTATCATTTTAAGTAGAGGCAGTCCTAGCTATCCTCAATACCATGTTAACTAAACTTGCAGAATGGTGTCCATGCTTTACTTGTTTGAAATGGTAATTTCTCCTACCCTAGAACTATGTAATGTTTAGTTGCTTTCTGAATCAGGTTATAGACTCTATTTTACTAGCAATTCCCTCCCCACCCCCAAAACCATTTTTTTTTTTACAACTATTCTACTCTCCAGTCAGAAAGGAATAATACTTTTTAGCATACATTTAACCTACTCTGAAACTTAGAAAAGTGTTACACATACAATTTTTTTTTTTGAATGCTTGTCCTGTAGCTCCCTACTAAACTTCCTTCATTGTTTATCCTCACCTCAAAATCAGACACAATGAAAGGACAAATTCAATGGAAGTCATTCTCTTCCTTATTTTAATGGTTACTAGTTTAGTTATCTTGTCCATATTTTATAAATTTTCCCTTTTTTTGATTGTCCTCCAGCCCTCACAGAATCCCTCGTCGCAAAGTAGATTCAATAAGCAAGTATTTAAGTAAATTAATGTTGAGCATTTCTGAATCTGACATTAACTTTAAAGGGAGGATTGTTTACCTGCCTTCATCACATTAGTTCTTGGGAACAGTTAATAACATAGATGCAAAAGCCATTTACTGTCATTTGTATCCTACGTAATTTTGAGACTAATTGCTTTGGATTTTAAATTCTTCATAATCATTTTTCCTAAATGACTAACTCTGCTCTTTCTTATTTTTAAAATATGCAGGGAAATATTAATGATCTAAAATATTCCACTATAGAACTTCAATTTGTAAAATCCTGTAATAAGTATATATTATAAATTGAATATTTGATTAGTAAGCTTTATTTATTCTAATGTTCCCAAAATTATTGAAATATAGACTGGAAAGAAAGTAGACAAAAGTAAATGTTAGAATAATTATAGCTTTAAACCTGATGCATATGTGATGCTTGCTTCTTATTTCTCATAGCTACAAATTGGGAAAGGTCTTTAGCATAAATTTGAAAAGAATAAATTTATTAAAACTTGGGTTTATTTAAATCAGACACGATGGGGCTACTAATAAGAGTTTAACATGTATTCTGTATTGTGGGGTTTTAGTAATAAAATTTAATGGCATCACACACCATATACTCAATATATACTCATTTTTTTTTAAAGGTTTATTTACTTATGCATATAAGAACTGGGATGTAGGCTAGAGGTGCCAGGGCTTAGAGGATTCACCAGAGACAGAGTGGGGCGCAGAACAGGCAGATCTACTGAAATACACTGCTGAGGGGAACAGCAGGCAAGACAGGAGAGGTCTGTAGCTCCTTGTGGATTAGGTCCCTGGCCAGCTGGCCTGGATTCAACCTCCTGCTGTAGTGGGTGAAGATAGCTTGATAGTACTGCGTCTTTAACCCCTACGCCACCAGGGAGGCCCCTATATTCTTATTTTTAATGTTAATGAAATGATAACTTTGCATCTAGTGAGCACTGGGATTGCAAATAGTGAGAGATGCTCTGCTAAAGCTGAATTACTATACCTTTTTCTCAATTTTCAGAAAAAACTAAATGGGTAAAATATTTTCAGTATTGAGTTATTTCTATAAATTTTTCATGAACCCCATTGAAGTCATATGTTACATGTGTTCTGTGTAAGACATGTCGTTAGCATGATTTTCATGTTCATCACTTTTGACACATTTGGGAAGTTCATACATATATAGTAATTCTCTAATCTTCATCAAAATAAAAAGTTGCCTGTTTTCATGGAAGGATAATGTATTTTTAATTAAGCTAGTTATATTAACATGTGGTTTTAATCTTAGCACTTTGAAGAAAAAAAATTAATACATGTTATCCATCAAAGTACAGAATTTGAAAGTCCCTTAAGTTTCTCCACAGTCCTTGGCTCAAAAGCGACTCTGGATATCTAGCTCACTATGAAACAAGAGAGGGCAATAGTGATTTCACTGCTGCAGTTTCTCCAAATTTCCTATCATTGCTGAGTCAGCAAGAAAACATGAAGACAGGGTGTGATGCAGAACCAATGTTTTATCTTTAGGACCCACACCATCTTTTGTAATAAAGTCTCCTGGTAGTTATATTATAATAGGGGCCAAACCTTCATATGATACTACACCACAAAATAGTTTTAGAGATTAAGGCTCCTATTTTTAATATGTCGATGAAATGATAACCCACCGAGCTGTTTGTTTGGAAGGGGAGCATTTTTCAAGAATACTTCTAGTATAGAACAGTGTGAGTATAAATAAATGTTGAAAGAAATATTTGAAGGATGTTAATAAACATCCAAAAAGTAAAATTAACTTTCTTCATAAAATTCAGTTAGTAAAACAAATTACTTTCAAAGAGCCTTCCACAGAAGATGGTTTATGTCATTGATATCACTTGTGAATAGCATTTTTTTAAATGTAAGAATTATAGGTAGGTAATTTGTATGAGAGAGCAACGTACATATTTTGGATTTAAGTGAATTTTAAGTATTTACCATATTAAATGTCTAGTTTCTACTGCTAGTTGTTTTTGTCTCTATATCTTTTCCCTGGTATCTCAACTTTGATCAGCTGACGGATTCTTCTTCAGAATGTGGCTGTTCTTTGTCCTACAGACCTGGCCTTCTGTATTCCATAATCCTCAGTTACAGTCACTACCACTGTTCACTCCTTGGGGTATATATGTTTCAAATATTTTCAGTCAATAGCAGATGGTAATTAGATGTCCTACTATTGTGTGAAACTCACATGAAAAAATTGGTACTGAAAAATACATTTGTTCAACTATATCCACACTTTAAAATCCCAGGTCAGACCCTTCTCATTCTTTCATCTCATGCTTCTATTCCTTTGCTCACTGTCTTTATCCTGCTTACATAAATAGATCATGCACTGTGCCTCTTTCTACTGTTTTACTTTTTAATCATTCTCTTCATCTTTCTTTGTCCCAGGTCTGACACAAATTATGTTTGGGTCAGTTCCTTTCCTCTTTTATTCAAGTTTTGTGTTCTTCTTCTTTTTTTTTTTTAATCATTTCAACTCTGTAAAATTCTGTGGACCACATCACCCAAGGCTTCTTTACCCTCTGGTTTCTATTTGGTTTCAGCCAATTTGGAGGCATTGGCAAATGATCAGAGGGAGTAAAGAGAGAGGTCAGGATATTTATTTCACCTTCCCCCAACTTCCCCCTGCTTGTCTGTGGCTTTTGGCATTAGCTTCATTCCTCTACCTAAGGCCATAGTTGTAGTCAGCCAACCCTTTTCCATGACTATGGGTCTTGGCAAGTTCCAGAAACTCCTTCCCTTTGTCCCTTCAGGCCTAGGGATGGTAATGGTTTCCTCCTGTTGCAAATACTTGGGTACTTTATCCTTTACTGATTCCCTTAAAACTTGCCCACACCTTTGTGTAGTCTTTTCATCATACTTTCTTTAACTTACCCTTTGAGTGTACCATCTCTTTCCTGCCAGGCCTCTGAATAATAACATATATAAATAAAATATACCTTCTAACCTTGTTTTTTATCAACCAAAAAATCTGTTCCCACTAATTACAACACTAAAATATCAATGTGATATCAGTGTATTATATCATTTGTTGATCAAGTATAGACTCATGTTCTGATGAAATACACATGCAAAATCTGACAAATACTTAGAAATATGCCAGAGCCTACTACATAGTAGTTGTTCAGTAACTCTATGTGGAATGAAGGCCCCTGCCCTGATTTAAAATATAGGAGAGGCTGCTTTTATAGACTGAAAACAAGTGGGGAGCAGCGGGAAATCACACTACTAAGGCATTAACATGGAGGTAACTGGTAGCCTTCAAAGTGTTCTTCCCTTTTTTAATAATAGAATTCTGCATTCTTATCACATGGCCACTTGAATGGTTCTTGCTTGTACCTAGGTACTACTGACCTGCATGATTCTGACCAATGAGAAATAAGTGGCAGTGATAAGTGCAACTTGGATGAAGTCCTTCAAAAGAAGATAGTTCATCATTCTTTCTCTTCTAACTGATGGGTAGTGCCAGACCTGTTGACTAGAGGGTTATAAGATTAAGGAAGACAGAGCAACAAGATTGAAGAAAACCGAGTCTATGGACTGCCTACCTCCAGATCTCTTTTGTAGAGAAAGAAATAAATATATATTTTTAAGCCACCTTTTCTTAGTTTTTTTTTCCTCATGCAAAGTTAATCCTGTTTGATGTAGGTATGTGTATTCATTTACTTTTGCTTCATAAAAAATTGCCACACACTTAGTGGCTTAAAATAACACAAATACATTACTTTATAATTCTGGAAGTCAGAAGTCAAAATGGGCTTCACCAGGCTAAAACCAAAGTTTAATCTCGATTGCATTCCTTCAGAAGCCTGTAGGGAGAATCTATTCCTTGCCTTTTCCAGTTTCTAGACACTGGCCGTATTTCTTTGCTAAAGCACCTCTTCATCTTCCTGCCAGCAATAGCAGGTAGATTCCTTATGCTGCCAGCTCACTATTTCTATTTCTGCCTCCCATTTATAAGGGAATATTTGTTACATTGTCAAGAAACACTTTGGCTATGTTAACTGTATTTGGGGAATTGTGCAATAAGTAAACACTACGTAAGGATAACACCACTGCAATGCATATAGATGGTATGTGGAACTTTTTAAAAATACAAGTTAAAAAAAATCAAATGGATAAAAGACATGGATATAAGACCTGAAACCATTAGATACAAAGAAAACAGGTGAAACACTTCAGGACATAAACATCAGTGATGTCTTTGAGGATTTATCTCCAGCAGGAAAACAAAAGGGAATATAAATAACTGAAACTACATCAAACTTTTTCTGCACAAAGAAACTAACCAAAACAAAGAGACACCCTATGAATGGGGGGAGATATTTGCACACTATACATTTGACAAGGTTCTCATATCAAAGATCTACGAAGAACTCATACAACTCAACAAAAAGAAAACTCAATCAAAAACTGGTTAGAAGAGCTAAATAGTCACTTCTCTAACGAAGGCAGATGGCCAACAGGCATATGAAAAAATGTTCATCATACTTATCATCAAGGAAATGCAAATCAAAACCACAATGAGATACTACCTCACACCTGTGAGAATGGCCCATATCAAAAAGCCCCGAAATAACAAGTGTTAGTGAGAGACAAAGGAACCTTCTTACACCGTTTGTGGGAATGTACACTCATCCAGTCCTTGTGGAAAGCAGTATGGAGGTTTCTCAAAAGATTAAAAATGTATTTGCCATACAACCCAGCAATTCTACTTCTAGCTCTCTGACAGAAGAATACAAAAACACTAATGTATGCACGCATATTAATTTTAGTCCTTTTTGTAATAATCAAGCTATTATATACAAAAAGCCTAAGTGTCCAAAAATGAATGAATGGTTCAAGAAGATATGGTATATTTATATGATGAAATACTACTCAGCAATCACAAAAGATAAGCCCATGCCATTTGTGGCAACATGGATAGAGCTGAAAGGGTTTATGCTAAGCAAAATAAGCCAGAAGGAGATAGATATTCGATGGTGTCACTTATGTGTGGAATATAAAGAAACTAAACAGTCAGATGAAGATTAAACTTTTAAACCAACCCTTTAAATCTGATCATAGAATTGAGATATCCAGAGGGGGAGGAGAAGAGAGTGGGATGAGAACATAGCATGGTAGAATATGGTAGAAGACTATGGGTGCTTTGATTTTGGGTGCACTATTTGACTACAGCTGAAGGGAGAGAGCTCATGTTTCCAAAATACTAATAAGGATGTAAACTCATGGTACTGCAGTAAGAAAATAAAAATATAAGTTAAGGGTTATGAAAGAAATATAAAAACTGTCATAAGTTTTGGTTCTTGGTTCTTGGTTTGTGTGTAAAAGATACCTGGTCAAACCACCCTGAGCCAAAAAGACAGAAATTTGTAACAAGAATGATAGTTGTTTGTTTGTTTTCATAGAATCCCACAGTGGGAAAGCATCCTACTATCTCAAAAGTGAGGAGTTATACACTTTTATAAACATGAGAAGCACCTCTTCATTTCTAACCTCTCTTGTCACTCTGTATCTTTCATTTTCCAGGAGCAACCACTTCATATAAAGGTGCTATGACTCAAAAAAGGTATGAAGCAGCAGCTAAGTAAAAAGGCAACTTAAAGGACATTGTGTATAGTTTGCTACCATTTGTTATATACACAGACTTAGAAAACTCACAAGTGTAGACGAGTAGATTATCTGTGGAAGGGATCCCGATAGCAATGTTTGCCCCTAGGAAGGGGTTCTGGGAGGATAAACAACAGGATAATCAGAAAGACTTCTTTTGTACTGAAAATATTTGTACCTTTGGAATTAATTTTGTATTATGAACACAATTATCAATTCAAAAACATGAATAATGATAATTTAAAATAATGGCATCAAAGGGCTAGGTTATCCTCCTGAAAACCGTCTTGATTGTAAGGTTACACACTACAATAGTACTTATAAACTAGAAAGACTGTAATACTCAAAATCATGTAATACTCAAAATCATTTTTTTTATTTCAGCTCTATCCACTTTATCATGATTTTGAGTATTACAGTCTTTCTAATTCTATTTAGAACTGTAAGATTATAAGAGTATTACAGTCTTTCTAGTTCTATTTAGAACTGTAAGATTATAAGTCTATAAATCAACTTTTAGCCCTGCTAATGGGTTGAAGAATAGCAAGATCTGAAGGAATTTTAAATCCCTGTTAGGAGTATTTTCACATTTGATCTATATCTAAAAGCATATAATTCTGGCTAATTTTCCATTTTTCTGATTTTCTATGTAAATTTTTTTTAAAGATTTATTTATTTATACAAGAACTGGGGTACAGGCCAGATACACGGGAGGGTGAGAGGATTCACCAGAGACAGAGCGGGCAACAGAAAAGGCAGACTGACGAAATACACTGCTGAGGGGAGCAGCGGGTGAGACAGGCGAGGTCTGCTGCGCCGTGCGGGACCCTCGCTGGTCAGCCAGGATCGAACCGGCACTGCAGAGGCTAAGGCTAGCTTTCATAGTGTGGTTCTTAACCCCTTGCACCACCAGGGAGGCCCGCTATGGTAAATTCTTAATCTTACGTGGCTTTTCTTGCTCTCTTCTATCAAGACTGCCTTCATCTAGCAAAGGGTACTCAAAATGGACGAACAGTTTCAATACTAGCGAAAGAAAAATGAGTGAGTGATATTTGAAAGTTCACATTCAGCTCTTTACTATGGGTATAACCTTGGACAAATCTCGTAACTTCTTGAAACCTGAGTTTATTTTCTGCAAAATCAAACCTAATTTCCCTACATAATAGAGTTTTTGTGAATATCACCTGAGATCATGTAAGAGGAAGTTATTTTAAAAACTGTAAGACAAAATTTTCATGTTTTACTGTGTAGATATGCTATATCAATATAGAAATTCTTCCTAAAGTCAACTATTAATGAATTTTAAATAATTTTCTTAGAACTTCTATAATAGTCTTAGAACTTCTATATCAACTCACTTCATTAACATAAATTGAGTTGCTTACTTTTAATTTCTATTTTTCACCTTCTGATGGAGGTGCTTTTAAACAATGAAAATGTCAAAACAAATGCAAAAGCAAACAGAAAAGGCAGAGCAAAAGGAGGTCTCATATGGCATATCAAATATTTGATTATTGTAAGTATCTACCCTGACATCATTTTGAAAAAGACTTGTTTTTTATTTCTGGATTTTTTTGCAGCGTACTGACTTTTTTTTTTTTTTAATGACCAGTTTTGTCTCTGAAATTATCCACTTAGATTTTGGCCGAGATGTTCTACTGACTGTCAAATGTAGTTGAAATTAATCACATTTTTCTCTCTAGGTTATTTTATAAAGCATTCCTATTTTATATTCTTGCTCAATAGATTTAGATAATTATGTTTTACCTTCACTAACCATATTTTATTTATTGGGATAAGTCATTTCTCGTTATAGTGGCTTGTAAAGCATGTACCTGTGGAATCGGCATTATTCAACATGTTTTGCTATTATAACTAACAATTTTTATTAATGTTTTAAGTTAAGTAACTGTGTAATTTAGTCATTTTATGTACATTGAATAATTACTGTCATTAGATAAGTGTCTTTTCTCTTTAGTAACTCAACTTATTTCCTGAATCTACATATTTGATATTGGACTTCTAATTAGTAAAGTCACTAATAAATATCTGTCTCTATTTTTCAATAATGTCATAATGATATGAAATGTTTCTGGCAGGTATTTTCATTAGCTAACTGGTGACATTTTTAGTAAATGCTGGAAGTAACATATGAATGTAAAACAGCAAATGTTCAGCATATACTTTATAAATAGCAGAAGTGGTTAGCAGAAGAAATTATTCAATATTTTCTGCTAGAAGAAAAATATTAAAAACATTGACTATGATAAAATTTTAAATTCTTAAGGTGATTGTATAAATTGTTTATAGTTCCTCCCTATTTTTTTCCCTATGCCTATGGAAGTTATAGTAAATCAAGAAAATATAGGGTTTCCTTATTACCTAGCTTGCTCATATTTTTGTCCTCTCTTGAACTCACTCTCTAAACTTTGGGTAAGTTATGTACATAAATCAAACTGCTAAAAACCCACTTCGGGTGGTTTATGTTGTATTTAAAGCATGTCTCTATTGCATTTGCTCCCTTTCCATTGCTAGTCAGCATCAAACTGACCAAAAGGCTATCAGTCAGATAAAACTATTTGATGAAAAGAATTTGACAACCCATTAACTAGAAAAGCATTCCCTGAATAATTCAAAGTCAATTGAAACTTTCCTTGTCTATAAAATTATTGTGTAATTCAATTCATTTTTGCATTTCTCCTTTGTATAGCCTTGGAAAACATAGATCAGTAATGTAGCAGCAAAAGACATCATGATACCAAATGGGAAACGAGGATTTGGAAGATGCTTTGGAACTCTTAATTTCCAGACCAGTTGATAGCAGATACAGTTCATTACACAGGAAAATTGCTTGATCTTGGGAGAAAGAAGGTGCTGGAGGTGAGGGAAAATGAGTTAGTCACCAACACAGTTCACCTTGCAATTCAATCATTTAGATCTAACTAGGGGATGATTGCTGTCAGGTTCCACATAAAGAATGAAAGCTGCTTTCTACGATAAAATGGAAAATCGTGTATCTCCTTGTGTTTAGATTCTAGAATAAAGAAAGAGTAAAAGGGAAGGAGATATCTTATATATGTTAGTACACGCTTAGCAATTCTCATAAAAATGTATTGTTTGTAGAACCTTTATAATACGATATCACATGATATATTTTTCCATCTCATATGTTTATAAACAGATTCAAAGAGTCATACAGTTCATGTCATCTAGACAGTGATTCAAACCTAGATAAAAATTACAAATTCTGTGCTTAAATTTTATGTACTTGAATATAAAATCAAATTAATTGTTAAGTATAAATAATATTTTAATGTTCAGAAAAATTATGAGCAGAAATATTTTAGTGAATGTATAGTTATTCCTGTAAATTTTCTCATTATGTACAAAAATATGAATTACATAGTTCATTCTGTACTCCCTTTTCTCTAGTTGAATAGCTCCATAAACACAAAACATTCCCTCCTGCTCCTACTTTTCAGATCTTTTTTCTCACACCCCATCCCTCCCATTTGCCTTTTATTCTTCATTGCTTCCCATACTTTCTGACCACCCATCCCTAGTCATTTTTATTTCATAATCATTTGTTCTTTACCTTTTTCCCCATGCTGTATTATAAACAGCATTATGATAAAGATTATAGCTAATAACTTATTATAGTGATGAGCATATTTAGAAAGTATATATAATAATCTCTGCGATAACTATCATCTATAACTGGTAGGTAACGGGTCCTGATTGGAAACTGACATAGAAGTTATTGAAGTTTGGTTCAGAATACTTAAAACAATAACCTGAACCTAACCTAATGGGAAGCCAAAAGGCTATAAAAGTGGTAATTCTGTTTCAATGAGCTCCCTAGGATAAGCTATCTCATTTTAATTTTAGTACCATTACATATGGTATTAGTATTCCTGATTCTGAGACTCAGGAGGAAAGATTGATTTTTGGAACAAAAGTCTTTGACATGACTAGACAAAAGTACAAGTGGAAAGTGACAGTCACAAATTTATAACCACATCCAAACAACTTAAATTCTGAGTTAGAATATAGTATCTAGAATAGAAAGGGATCTAGATTGTCCATGAATGTCTGAACACATGATAAATAGTTTTTGTAGTTGCAGAGACAGAAAAGATCAAGAATGTATTTTTTCAGAGTGGATATCTCTAGTGGGGACTAAGAGTTGGGAGAAAATTCAGTATTACATTGATGCTGGAGTTACCCATAGACATAATAAACTGATTCTGTTTTTTCTCTTTAAATTTTATTATGCCTTTTTTCTTACCTCTGTGGATTCCCGTATCCTAATAATAAGATTATAATAATTATGTCAGAACCAAGGTGAGATTCCTGTAAGAATGAAGATAGTTACACACACACACACACACACACACCCCACACACACCCTCCACACAAGATGCAGTGACTGAAATTTGTAAAGAATAAGATGAAATAGGGGCTTCCCTAGTGGCACAGCAGGTTGAGTGCAGTGCTGTGACGCTGTCTGCAGCCTCTGCAACGTGGGTTCAATTCCCGGCTGGCCAGGGAGATACCCACATGGCACAGCAGACCTCTCCTGTCTCAACTCAGCAATGTATTTCAGTCAATCTGCCCGTTCTGTTCCCCACTCTGTTTCTGGTGAATCTTCTCACCCCCACCTCTGGCCTGTACCCTAGTTCTTATATGCATAAATACATAAATCTTTAAAAAAAATGAGATTAAAAAATTTTTGTTAATTGGTTATTTGAGTGAAATGATGATAATGATTAAAAAAATAAATTCTAATCATACTACCTAAGGGTGAAAAACTGAAAAGAATATAAGTATAGATACAGGTAATAATTGTCCACAAGGAAATGTCAACATTATTCACACAAAAAGAACCCCTTTTTGGGTCTCCCCAGTGGCACAGGGGTTAAAGACTTAGTGCTATCAAGCTATCTCCAGCCAGGGAGCTAACCGACATGGCACAGCAGACCTCTCCTGGCTCACCAGCTGCTGCCCTCAGCAGTGTATTACAGTAGATCTGCCTGTTCTGCTCCCCACTCTGTCTCTGGTGAATCCTCTCATCCCCTGCTCCTCTGGCCTACACCCCAGTTTTTCTGTGTATAAATAAATGAAAGTAAATCTTAAAAAAATCTTTGAAAAGTTATCCAAGCCATAATGAAGATCTTAGAACAAAAGAAATAGTGAAATATGGTTGTTCTTTCAGTACTGAGGGCAGTCAGTGTTGTAAAAGCATTACAGAAAATATTGCTGGATTATTTTTAGGAAACAACTTTGTGCCTAAGTAAGATAAAACTGAAATTAAATACTCAATCCAAGATGTCAAAACATGCTATTTAACCTTATCTTATAAACCTAACTTGGAATCAAAGGAGAGTGCCTAGTCTTCTTCAAGAGGAACACATGAGAAGAATTCATTGTATTCATTAATTTGACAAATATTTATTGATTTGCTTCTATGTGCCAGGCATTGTTCTAAGTTCTTGTTATACAGCAAAGAACCAGAGACGCAAAAATAGCTGCCTAGTAGAATGACTTACGTTCAAGTGGCATGAGACAAATAATCAACAAATATAATAAATGAGCAAATTATTGGATTTGTTAAAATAGGATTAGATTCTGTGGAAAAATAAGGCAGAGTAAGAGTGATTAAAGGGGCAGAGAGATCATGGTTTCCTCTTCTAAATCTGAAACTAAAATTCCAGTGCTCTGCAACAGGTTTTCAGAAGGCGCCACAGTATATTTGAGGAAGATGTTAGTGTCCCATAAATTATTGTTTGATTTTAACTGCTCAATTCTGGTTTGGTTCAAAGCAGGTGTCATAGAAGAAAGTAAGTTGTGGAATTTTTTTTAAAAAAATATTTTTTTTATGAATGCTATAATAAACAAAATCTGTGATGACTCCCATTAATTGAATTCTTAACACCTGTTCTTTTTGTTTTTCGTTTTGTTAAATGCAATTTTACTACTGTTTAAAAGCAAAATAATTGAACATATGTACATTTTCAGTTATAAAACATTTACATTCTTTTCATCAGTGTTAGTGATGATATAATTGTTTCTGTTTGTGTGTTTAAGAAAATAGGGATAATTTCTTTAACTTCCAAGAGTGAATAGCTCACCTGATTGCACATTGGGCTAAAGAATGTGAAGAAATTTACTAATTTAGGGAGAGGCTGGAGGCCTTAGGGGTTTGTCTTTTTTTTTTTTTTAAAGATTTATCCATCTATGCATACAAGAGCTGGGGTACAGGCCAGAGATTTGGGGGGGTGGTGAGAGGATTCACCAGAGACAGAGTGGGGAACAGAACAGGCAGACCGACTGAAATACACTGCTGAGGGGAGCAGCGGGTAAGTCAGCAGAGGTCTGCTGCGCCATGTGGGTTGCTCCCTGGCCAGCCAGGGGATCGAACTCATGCTGTAGAGGCTGCAGATTGCTTCATAGTGTGGTGCTTACCCAGTTTGTCTTTTTTTAAATTGAAGTAACAGTTTACAATACTGTATATGATTTAGGGGAATATGTTCACACCTATTCAGATGTATGTTACCACACCACACCCATGACCGCAGTACCCAGAGTCCTTTACTATAGACCATTGGCTCCCTCCTACCTTTGCTCCTCATTGTCAATCCCACCCGCCAGTATCCTCAGTTCTGCAGCTAAATTTCTAAGGTTTGCTTTGGTTTAGTTTTGCCTATTACTTTGTTTCTATATTCCATATATGAGTGAAGTCATCCAGTATTTGTTTCTTTCCTTCTGACTTATTTCACTTAGTATAATCCCCTCTAATTCCATCCATGTTGTTGCAAATGGAAAGATTTCACCCCATTTTATAGCTAAGTAGTATTCCATTGTGTGTATATACCATATCTTATCCATTCATCTGATGTTAGGCACTGAGGATGTTTCTATAATTTGGCCACTGTAAATATTGCTGCAATAAACATAGGAGTGTATATATGCCTTCAAATTAGTGTTTTTGCATTCCTTTGATAAATATAAGGAGTAGAATTGCTGGATCATATGGTATATCTATTTTAATTTTATTCAACTATGTTATCAATAACACTTCTGTTCAAGATTATGTATATACAGAAACTACTACCTCCTTTTCTCAAACCTTGAAAGATAATTCAGTAATGTATTATTAATTATAACAATATAGTTAAAGAGCTTTGAACTATACTAATTTTACCACTTAAAATCTTACTTGTTCCTCAGCAAGGTTTTTATGAAAGACTCAGATTGTTTTTACCAAGGTCATGGCATATGGAACCTACATGAATCCTACACTGTTCTTAAAAACATCTGAGATATTTAAATGACTTGGTTTAATTGTGATAACTGGAACAATTATTTCATGGAGCTTACCAAATCTTGATATTGTATTGTCTAGGTAAGTGCTTGTTGTAGAATGACTAAGCATCTCTCCTCTGGCTCCTGTTCTTGCTGCTCTACCCCAGCCAACAATTTAGCTCACCTCAACTCACCCTCTCCTTTCATCTCAGAATGGGAGCAGAACTGTCATAATCTGTAATAAAGAAAGCAACCAACTATGTATAAGAATCTTAGTTGGCTTATTTTTATGTTTACATTCACTTAGGATATAAACTGGAGGATTTTTTCAAAGTAACATATCTTTTATAAAATCTTAATAATTCATGATTTTTTAAGATTGAAAAAATCGCAAAGAAACTGATATTGTAAAAATTAATATTTCAAAGTTCATTTTTTATGCTTTGTAATTTAGGGATTGAGCCAAAATTTTAGAATACAAATTTTTTAAATGTTCTAATGTCAATACTCATGTTGTTACACAAGTTGAATTGCTAAACACTGAGTCATTTTAGTCCTTTACTGCATATTGATGAGTGTCCGAAACACTAACTGCCACAGACATTGTCTTAGGTTTCTCTTCCAGCTTGGTCATTAAGATTGCAAAAGAATAACCTGTCACATTTTGTTTTATGAAACAGTGACAATAAGACATTTATTATTTTTGAAATCTAAAGTTTTTCTTTCCTGTTGTTCCAAAATATTCTTAGAGGGACATATGTGTGCATGCACACACTTGTGTATGTGCAGACTGGTTAGGACTTGGTAAAGAAGTTTAATTGCACACTGAATAATGGGATGAAATTTAACATTGTTCAACAGGAGTGCTCTACCCCACTTCCAAGAGAAAAGCAATATATTATTAGTATAGTATCTCTAAAGATTGAAGCAACTCCCCAGGTAAGTAGACTTAGAACTCATTCCAGATTTTTATAGGTTTATTAGGATAGTTTTCCTTATTGCTCAAGACACTTTTATATTTTTGCATTTTTATATTTTCTTCTGGTTTTCTCTTTGACAGGCAATAAGGCAAAAGCCCCTTCTACTTGTATGCTGAATTCCATAACCCCTCATCCACTCAAGGAATGAAATTATCTCCCCTCTAAGATCCCCTTCAGTAATACAATGTGGTATATCATGTTTTTAGATCTAGTGATTATTTCTTAGTCCTCAGTACCCTGGCATATCAAATCCTCATAGGCAATCCTCTGTCGTCCTTGAAATATTTTCTGCACTTGGCCTTTAGCATATTTGCCTGGTTTCCCAAATACTTTTCAAGTTACTGCTTTTGGTCTCTCTTATTTGGTTATTGTCCTCCTCTCACCAGTCTTTAAACATTAAAGTCCCAGGTGTCGGTCTATGGATGTCTTTCCCTCCCTATACATGCCTCCCCTCCATGATCTTATCTATTTTCTTGGTCTTAATACTCATCTGTATGCCCATAGTTCACGAAGTCTCTGGTGTGGAAATAATCCATGAACTCTGGGCATATTTGGCCTCTCCATTTGGATGGTTAATAGGTATTGCAAACTCAAACTGCCCCAAACTGACGTTTTAGGTTCTGCCTCCCTCTCCCAACCTGCTCCTTCAGTTTCTTATTTCACATGATAGTGGTTCCAGCTTTCTAAAGACTCAAACCAAAATCTTGGAGTTATTCTTGACTCCCCATTTTTTTGTAAGCCATTCAAATTTTCAGAAAATTTGTATGTTCTGCTTTCAAGAACATCTAGAATTTGATCACTTTTCATCTGTTCACTTGCTACCATCTGGACCCAAACACCATTATCACTCACCTGGACTATTTCCCTCACTGGGTTTCCCTATTTTTGCCATTTTTCCCTTCAGCCTGTTCAGTGGAACAAGTCAGAATACTCTCATATGTATGCATTCAAAAACTCAATATTGTAAAGATATCAGAGTTTAATGTACCCAAGAAACATATGCAAGGAAATTTCCAGCAGGCTTTTATGAAAATTGACCATCTGATTCTAAAATTTATATGGAAATACCGAGGGCCATGAATAGCACAGAGCCTTAGAGAAGAAAAAGAGCTATGAAGGAATTTATTAAATACCATGATTTATTATAAAGCGAAATAATTAAAGGTGTGCATTTACAAAACAATTGAGAAAAAGAGCAATAGACCAAAGAATAGGTTCCAAGACTGATTATATACATATATGGATTATTGGTTTATGATAGGTGGCATCATTTCAATAATAGGTATTGACTCACTTGGCTATCCATATGGTAAAAGATGAAACTAAACCCTTTTATACCATACACAAAAATTCATTACAAGTACATTGTAAATATAAATATAAATGTAAAAAAAAGTTCAACAGTGAATCTTCCAGAAAATAATATAGAATGTTATTTTCAGGACATTAAGCTAGGCAAAGGTTTCTTAAACAGGACATAACACTATTTAAAAATAAAATGATACATTAAGTAGACTACATTAAAATTAAGAAGTTCTGCCACTAAAATAATTGAGAGTAAAATGAAAGCCACAGATTACAAGGTAATACTTGCCTTGTATAGCCAGCAAAGATCTCATACCTAGAATGTGTGAAGAACTCTTGTAGATCATTAGAAAAAGATAAATAACCAAAAGAAAAGTAGTCAGGAGACCTGAACAAACAATTCACGAAAGAGGATATGAAAATGGCCAAAAAATACATGAAAGATGACATTATATTACTCAGGGAAATAGAAATTAAATCCATAAAGAGATCTCACTTCAAATCCATCTGAATGAATAAAATAGAAAAGTGTGACTGTACTATGTATGAAGGAAGTGGAGCAATGGTAATGTTGCTGGTAGGAATGTTTATAAATTGGCACCACTCATTGAGAACATGATTTTTAATGTCTACTAAAACTAAACAGATTTATACCTTATGACCTAGTAATTCCACATCCACCAAATGACATACAAGACTGTTCATAACAGCATATATGTAGATAACATTATACAGTGACCATTCAGGCAATGAAAGTGAACTAACCATCGTTAACCCATTCAAATAAAATCCAAAAATAGATAAAACTATTCAATGGTGATAAAAAAAATATCGATTCTCTTCCAGGAGGAGGAATGGTTTAGAAATGGAGAGGATCCAAGAGAGGGGATTTTGGGGTGCTAATAGTGTTGTTTCTTGATCTGGTGGTGGTTATAAATGTGTTCACTTTGTGATAATTCATGAATTTATAATTTTTCATGTATGCCTGTTATACTTTCAATAATAAATTTTAAAAGATTTTTAAAATCCCCATTGCAAAATAACAACTATTACATGTTAGATACCATTTTGACCTATTTTGTCAATTTATTTTTGTTACGGTGTCTTATAGTTGTTGGGAAAGGCATTATGTGAGCTAGTATAATAGTACTTAGGAAAGTCAGACTCTTGACTTAAAAAGATGACTGGATAGGGCCTCCCCTGTGGTGCAGCTGTTGAGCGCTGGGCAGCGAGGCTGCCCCAGCCTCTGCAGCGCTGGGTTCCATCCCTGGCTGCTGGCGAGGGTCCCACATGGTACGCAGACCTCTCCTGCTGCGCCCACTGCTCTCCTCAGCAGTGTACTTCATCGGTCTGCCTGTTCTGCTCCCCGCTCTGGCTCTGGTGAATTCTCTCACCATCCCTGCTTCTGATTTTACCCACTTCTTGTATAAATAAATAAATAAATCTTCAAAAAAAAAATGACTGGATATTTCACTAAATATTTTGAGTTAGCAAGCATAGAGTCAAATAAAATTTTAAGAGGCACTGTATCAAATACTTTTTTAATATTTTAATTCCAAATTAATTGTTTTGTGGTTCTACTCAATGCCTTCATTTATCAATATATGTAAAATATAGTTTTAAAAAATGAAATGCAATTATAATTCACATATTGTGTTGTGATTTTTTATATCTAAATTATGTTTGAAATTATTTCATTTTTATAAAATAGGTATTAAGTTATTCATGAGTTTGAATATATAGGACTATTGAGCAAAAAGTAAGTTCCCTTCACCCATATATAGTTTCAGCATATTTGCCAATAGTGCATAAATAGTCACATCATTCTTTTAAATCTAAATAATATATCATTATTTTAAATGGTTGAATAATATTCTACCACAGGGAAATTTCATGATTTATTATTTAGCCTACCTCCTACTAATATTTAAATTGTATTAAAATTTAAATTGTTTAAGGTATTTAAATTGTTTCCAGATTTTTGTCATTACAAGAATATTACAATAAAAACGTGTATGTTTCATGTATTTTAGTGTGTGTGTGTATGTGTCTATCAATTACTGGGCCCAGATTATAAATACTTTTTTTTTTAAAAGATTTATTTACTTATTTATACAAGCACTGGGTATAGTCAGAAGCACGGGAGGGTGAGAGAATTCACCAGAGCCAGAGAGGAGAGCAGAACAGGCAGAGTGACGAAATACACTGCTGAGGGGAGCAGCGGGCAGCAGGAGAGGTCTGAGCGCCATGTGGTACCCTTGCCCGGCGGCTGGGGATCAAACAGGTGATGCAGAGGCTGCGGGCAGCTTCGCAGCCCAGCGCTCAACCGCTGCGCCATCGGGGAGGCCCTATAAATACTTTTTTATAATGAAAATAACTTAGACTTTATTTTTGTGAATAGTCCTTGAGAATTGGATATAGTATCATAGCAAGAAAACTAATTTCATCAAGAATTAATGTAAACTACCAAAATGGGAAACAAGCCTTTCAGGACAGACACAAATATTATATGTTTATCGTGTGAGATTTTAATGGACGGGAAGACATATGTCCCTGTCCCAGGCCTACAGCCAAAGGACCCATTTAAATGTCAAGTATAAAATAGACAAATTCAGCAAAACTACCACCAGTATTTATAAACAGAAATTATAATTAAGTCACCAATTTAAAATACTAGTAGTCAAGAAGATATTTCTTTTAGGACTCCTTAAAATTTCCTAAAAATTATAGAAGGATTAGGCCACATTTGCTCTGAAAAGCCATCATCCTTGAGTCATGCTGTTTTAAGAATTGAATTTTTCTTCTAATGGAGAATTGTTGATCATTTAAGTCTGTACCTACTGCTGATAGTGATTCTTAGTATAGCACCAGGAGAGAAGGCATCAGAACCTCTTAGAAATGATGAGTAGATACTGTGTATTAATATGCTCTAAAAATGTTGAATTTTAAAAAAGAATAACATTTCCTCTTTATAGCAGAAAATTAGTACTCTGGGTTTTGTTATTTATCTATATCATGCATCAAAATAAAATCTTTTGTTGCCATAATACAAGATTGTTGAGAAGAGGAGCTGGGTTAGGGTAGATGTTTGTATGTATTCATTACGTAGGATAAGTATCTTAACCCATTTTGCCTTTTTTTAGCATGCCTTACAATTTTTTGCTGAAAGCCAAATAAGAACTGAGGTAATATGAAGAGGTAATCAGGCTTTTAGTGTGAGATACTAGGTTATTCTGGGAACTGGACTGTGTTTAATGTTCGCTGTAGTGGTGCCAGAGGCTTAAGTTTCCTTCAGATTTTTTGGGGGGCTTGGGGGTTGTTTTATTGTTAGTCTGTCTTGGGTTTTTTTTTTTTCGCTCTCACCAGTTGTGTTTAGGTTTCCCTAAAAACCTTTCTTAAATAGAATCTGTATCTTGTGAATCTTTCAGTTATATACTGGAGCCATGTTGATGTGGTAATAAAATACTGGGGAGGGGAAGTGTTCTATAATCTCATGACTTATTTCTACCTCTTCTCATGGAAAACCATGCCACTATATTTCATAGCCATACCAATATGGTCTTTAAGGAAATGATAACAGTGTCCAGTCATACACATACAATGTGGTATCCAACCACAACAGTGCCCAAGGGATGTGGTGATAATGAGTTGATGGGCATGTGGAGCCAAAAGGAAATAAAATCATAAATAATAATGATTTCTCTTCATTCACTCTAATTTAATGAAAATTGACAAGACTTTTTAATGAGCGTATATGGGACAGCTCTTGTGAACTCTCAGAAACAATTGGGACAGGTTTGATGAGACGGAGGATGTTGTATTTAAACAGTAATTAGCATTACCTGAGTTAACTATAGGTGAGTTTTTAGCTTTAGTATTAAAAACCATAGCCTCTAAAATAAGAGCTATTAAATATTCTCTTTTGACTTTATATTTTTGCTATGTGGATATCCTTATTTGCCTTTAATCCAGTTCTTTGTTCACAAATATATAAAGTGGCTTCATTATCTTTGTTCATAACTCTGATCTGCATAGGAACCAGTATAAAGGAGAACAAAGGATATTGCGCCAGGACTTGCAGTTTCAAATATAAGTGCAGGGATTCTCATTGTCTTTCAAAATTCTTGGCTCAGCAGGCTAGGAGGTGAATTTTTATCAATTCTTTTATGTCCTTTTCAGATGCCCACCACTCCTTAGTGTTCTATGGTTTTGTTAAAGGTAATAGGAAGCCAGCAGTTATGTGTGACTGCCACCTCTCAGCCACTATTAACATAGTTCCCAAAACTGCACTCTTATGCCCTGGGGAATTACAGAGAGCTCACAGAAGCACTCTTGAGATATTTTATATTTTCAATAGAAAAGTTGTAAACTATATTGTGTTATGAACTATTATTGTTTGAACCTATTTATTAAAAGGAATAAAAATGAGCTGTTCAATATTTCTTTTAACCTGAAGACGCCATTAAAAATTACTGAGATACTAAGGGCTCTCTGAAGAAAAAACTTGGGCACCTCTGCATCACCCTCTTCCCAACAACTCTTATTTCTCTTTGGGACTCCATATGTACCTGAGGCATTGAAATGACCCCCAGATTCTAAAGATGGAGTACATGATCAAGCTAAATTAATTAATGTAGACTACTCTCCTACTTGTTAAGAGATGGACATGTATCCAAAATCAACCCATGCATGAAATGCTTGACCAATCTCAATTCCTCCCTCCCTCCCTCCTCCCCCCCTCCCTCCTTCCCTCCCTCCCTCGATCCCTCCCTCTCTTCCTTCTTTCCCTCCCTCTCCCCCTCCTCTGTAAACAATGCAACCACTGGAGCTGTTCACAATCATCTTTTGACCATCGTGAGAGCCAGACTTTGGATGAAGATGACTGCAGAAAAATGGAGAGCTTGAGAAAAACTGAATCTTTGAGCTACTGGACCAAGTCCTGCCTGAAGCCTGACTGCTTTTTTTTATGTATATTCTTCTAAATATTATTGTTTAAGTGAGTTTTCCTCAGTTGTCTTTACCAGTCACAGAACTTCATGTTATATTTTGATTATTGTCATTTATAGTTATGCAAACATCTTTAAACTTTTGTTTTATTACATTAAGTAGGATTTCCAAGACAGTGTTGAATAGAAATAGTAATATTGATCATCCTTTTCTCATTCTCAGTCTTAGGGAGAGCTTTTAGTAATTCACCATTAAGTATTGTGCTTGCTATAAGTATTTTTTTATTTTTATATCTATTTATCAGATTAATGAAATTTCCTTTATTCCTTGTTGTTAAGAACATATATCATGAATGAATGTTGAACTTTGTTGGAGAAGCAGCCACTGATGGATATGCTGCCCCTCTTCAGTTTTACTAATTTGTTCCCTGAACGTAGAATATTTCCCTTTTTGGAAACTGACACTTGGCCCCGAATCTTTATTTATGAGAGAATTTTTTTTTCTGTTGGATATACAGTAAATTTCCTTGTATTGCTAAAATGCGAGTGTCACATGGTCCTTAGCCATCCCTCCTATATATCTCTCTTTCTGTGAAAGAAACAGGGTTATTTCTTCTGCAGCACAAGAGAATTGCATGCAGTCCAGAACCCTACATTGGCTACAGGAGTGACATACTAGCTATGGGAGACCAGTACATACAACAAATATTGATATTGCCATGTATCTTTCTGTGAGTAAAGTATTGTTCCAAGCAGTGTCTCATGTGTTGGGTCCTTCTTGGTGACTCCCAACCCATAGACAGCATTGTGGTCCTGAGGTCTATAAGCTCTTTCTTCTGGAGTTTGTCATTGTAATCTTTGTTCTCCCCTCAGTGGAATCCTCACTTGGGACTGGTAGCTGAATCGTCCTGCTCAACATCAGTAGTTGTCTTTTCTGTATTTATTGAAATCACCATGCCATTTTCCCCTTTTTTTCTGTTACTAAGGTAAATTACATGAATTGATTTTGAAGTCAACATTGCTTTCCTGTCCCAGTCATAATCTATTATTATTTTGATACATAGATGGATTTGACTTGCTATTGTGTAGTTTAGGAAATTTTACATCTATGTTCAACAGAGATTGGTTTGTAATTTTCTTGTAGTGTCTGTTAGATTTTGGCATTAAGATTATTCTGTTCTCATAAGAGTTGTGCCCTCTTTTTCTGTTCTCTACAAGAATTTGTTTATTAGTGATATTTCTTTTTTGGATGACTTCACTAATGAAGTCACTTCATTCTTTTTGGATGACTTCACTAATGAAGTCATCTGGACTTCAGAGTTTACTTCATGACATGGGTTTCAATAATATATTTAAATGATTATTTTTTTCAGGTTATATATTCATTCCTTTGACTGAAGTGTTTTAAAGAAGTTATTTCATCCAAACTGCCAAATTTTATGACATGAAGTTCAGATTACTCCCTAAATATTATCTTTCTGTTTGTAAGATATGTAAGACATCTGTTTTTTTCATTATTCATGTTGTAATTTAGGTATGTTCTCTGTTTTCATCATTGGCCTTGATATGTTTCTATCACTTTTACTTAATTGATTTCTAACTTTGTATTTATTTCCATTCTTTTACTATTCTTAGGCTTCATATGCTTTTGCTTTTCATTTTCTGGCTTCTTGAGATTGAAGCTTAAAACATTGCTTTTCAGCATTTTTTTTCTTATAAGCGCATTTAATACATATCCCAATAAGTAGGACATTTCCTGCATCTCGTGAGTTTTTACATGTTATTTCTTTAGTAAACTTTGGTTCAAAATATATTTCCTTTAAAAAATTTTTTTCCTCACAAGTGATTTTATAGTATATTTTTGTTTGTTCTCAGAAAGTTGAAATTAGTATTGATTTCTAGTTGAATTCTATTCTGGTTGTAACCATACTCTTAAGTGACTTATTTCAATTTTTTTTTTTAAATTTGTAGAGACAATTTGTGTGATCCAGAATATGGATGATTTTGCTAAATATTCATTTTACATTTGAAAAAATGAGAATTCTCTCTTGATATGTTGATTAGACCAGTTTGGTTAATTGTGGTGTTCAGATTATCTATAATGTGTCTGAGATTTAGAATGTTTGCTCTGTCAGCTACTTAGATGAGTGTATTAAAATTTTTCCTCATGATTATAATTTGGATAATTTCTTCTTTTGGTGCTGTTAATTTCTTCTTTTTACGTATTTGAGTGCCTACAGATTAAGAACTTTCATATTTCCTGGTGGATTTACCATATGATTATGAGAAGTTCTTTTTTTCTGATAATGCTTCTTGTCTTAAATTCTATATATGTGATATTAGTACAATAATTTTACTTACAACTTCTTCCTTATATTTTTAAATGCAACTCTTGTAATAAGATATAGTTGAGTTTTTTGTTCATTTTTACCTGGTCTGACAACCTTAGTCTTTTACTTGGAATATTTAGTCCACTTATATTTATTGTAAATGATGAAACTTACCTTATTCCTATTCTTTTTTTATTGACTCACCTGTTTGATATCCTTTTTTCTCTCCTTTCTTGACTACTATTTATTACTTTAATACTTCTCATATTGTTCTAGGATCTAATAACTGTTTAATTCCATTTTTCCTCTCCTGGAGTTTAAACTTTGTAAGATACCATGTTCCTCATCATCATTTTGTACAGTCAGTATTCAATATTTACCCAAAATGTTTACCTTTTCTCGTACTGTATTCATGATATTTGGCATTTTAATCTGTGGTTATTTTCTTTCTCTTCAAAGAATGAGTTTATGTATTTAAAGAGCTTCTGGTTTATGGTAACAAATAATCTCAGTGTCAGTTTTTGTTTTTCTGAAAAGTGTATCACTGTCATTTTTAAAGATATTTAGTGAGTACAATTCTAAATTGGCATTTATGATCAAGTAGTACTCTCTGTTATATGATAGTATTGGTGTTTGTTTGGTTTTTGGTCATTTTACCTGTTAGGAAGTAACCAAGCAATATTTGAATTCTGTTTAGGTAAACAAATTTTCTGGTTTCTTTGAAGACTTTCTTTTTGTCTTTTTTTAAAGCATTTTTTTCCTGAAGTACTAGTAATATTTATCCTTTGTTGCATTTTTCCTTCCTGAAGTTTATAAAACTTAATCCGTATTTTGCTATCTTTCCTCTTTTCCAAGAGTTATCATTACCTCTTCAAATATTGCTTCATTTTCATTCTTTCTGACCCCACAAAATTCCAATTATGTGTGCATTTGACCTTTTCACTATGCTCTATATGTATTTCATATTCTATTTTTGTATTTCCACTCAGTTTTTTCTATGTTTGTTACTATTAATGTTTCACATTAACCTGTCTTTGAGCTTACTTAACATTTTAATTTCCTTTTTATAATCTGATATTAAATCTGTATTTTGAGTTCTTCAGTTTTTGCCTTTCAGTATTTTAGTATATTTCTGTCCTTTTTTTTTTTATTTCATAGATTTCAAAATTCTTGACTGCTCAATCCAATCACCAGCTCATATAGAGGTCTTTTTATCTCTTGATTTTTGGTTTTATAAGCTTTTTATTGGCATGCTAATTTTTAAAATTGATTCTATACACTGTATTAAATATCATGTTGAATCTCCAGAGAAACTTCACCTTTCCTCTGCTAGACAGGTAGAGTAGAGACTGAGCACCTAAATTTAATTAAGGACTAAGCTTTTCTCACGTGAGATAAAGTTCCATTTACCTCTCCAGGATGTAGCTCTTCAGGACTTCTAGATGGAGGCCTGGTATGTGTTCATTGGAGTGTGGTATGGGCATGCGTGAGTGGGCACCCCTGATCTGGGAGACTGAGCCTATAAGGGCAGCATCACAGAGGGTGGCGCCAGAGGCAGAGGACCATAAGGCAGAGTGCAATAGAGACCAGGAGAGAATGCCAGAGAGCCCAAAAAGAGTAAAGATTCGCTGAGGCCTAGGATACCTGCCAGCTTCCTGTCGCCCTGGCCCACCTTCCTGCCCTGCACATGGTTGTCTCACTACAAATGGTGTAGAAAGATCATTAAAAGCCTGAAAAAGCCACTGAGGGCTACAGGACTCTCCTTTACCTATCTGCCTGGATCATAGAGAACCTGCTCTGTGCCTTGCTGGCACTACATACATATAAACAGCTAGAGAAATATAGGAAAGATTTCCAGTTTGTCATGAAGTTTATCTTTCTAATTATAATGGACTCCTGTACCTCATATCACTCTTGTATCTCCAAACACGTTTATATTTAAATTCAAGGTAATATAGGACTCTAGGACAATTCCTAATTTGTTAGCAGAAGGAATTTGAGGTTGCTGAATTACCAATTTAATGTCCAGCCAGTCAATTTTAGTCTCATTGACTTCAATAGACAGCCCCATCCCTAATTCCCACTTGTTATTCCCTATTACTGATTCTCCTCTAACATTTACAACTTACTTTCCTGACCTTTTTTTCTCTGCTCCTCTACTGGTACTCATACTCAGCAATTCTACTTGGAAATCTTCATTTAGCCCTGTACTTTTTTTTGTATTTTTTTTTAACATTTATTTATTTTTATACAAGAACGGGGTACAAGCCAGAGGCAGATTCTGGGATTCACCAGAGACAGAAGGGGAGCAGAACAGGCAGATGACCGAAATACACTGTTGAGGGGAGCAGCAGGTGGGACAGGAGAGTTCTGCCATGCCGTGTGGGACTCTCCCTGGTTGGCCAGGAATCAAACCAGCGCTGCAAAGGCTGCAGACAGTTTCACAGCACTGCACTCAACCTGCTGTGCCACAGGGGAGGCCCTAGCCTATGCTTTTTTTATTCAGATGTTTTATATCATTGTGTATTCCCTGTAAAATTCCCACCACCAATTCACCTGTGAACCATCACCATAGTCCCTTACTTTCTATACTTTTAAGTATTTGTTTGGTCTCTCTCTCACTCGAATATAACCTACCATCTTATCCAAACCTTTGGTTCTTATTTTTTCCAAATCTGCCTATGTTAATCTTAATTTTTAATACTCTTGTCCATGTCTCTTTCTTTATTAGATTTTCTGTTACCAGTCAATTGTGACCTGATCTGCCTTCAAACTGTTATAACACTGTTTATGTCTCTCGTATGACTTGTTATAATCTGACTTGAAAAATTGTGTTCCTGTGTTATCTTTATTATACAATCAGCCTTTTTGAGGAGCTCTTAACATTTTTTTTTTAATCCACAAGGCACACAAGAGCCGTACAATACTAGTTGGTTAATATTTGTCCAATTAAATATTGGTGACACATGGTTCCCATAGGCAGTTAAAAACACAGATGCTGCTTTCTTCCAGGCTATCTAGAGCATGTTTCTCTGACTCTTCACCTTCCTTTAAAGGTAAGATCCACCCAGAATGATCTCTTGATTACTCAATGTCAATTAATTATTAACTTAATCATAATAGTGATATCCCATTATATTTGCAGGTTCATCCTTTATGCGGGGGAGAGGCATAGTGATTTGGGGCCATTTTTGAGTTCTGCCTACCATACGCCCTCCCTCCCTCCCTTTTCTACATCTTTTCTGTATATCTCACCCAAATGGTTGTCAAAATGTAATCACTGGACTATTGCTGTCACTCGGGATTTGCTATGAAAGGATCCATCCAAAACTGCATCAGAAATTCTGGAACCCATCAATTTTTATTTTGACAGCTGTGCTGGTGATTTTGATGCACACTAAAGTTTTTTTTTTAATATATATATATTTTTATAGAGGCATGTTTTATTTATTTGTTTGTTTGTTTGTTTGTTTTTGTTTATACATGCACTGGGTACAGTCAGAAGCGCGGGAGGGTGAGAGAATTCACCAGAGCCAGAGCGGGGAGCAGAGCAGGCAGAAACACCGAAGTACACTGCTGAGGGGAGCAGCGGGCGGCAGGAGAGGTCTGCGCGCCATGTGGGACCCTCAGGTGGCTGGGGAGCAGCCGGGGATTGAACCGGCGCCGCAGAGGCCGCGGGCAGCTTCACAACCCAGCGCTCAACCGCTGTGCCACCGGGGAGGCCCCACACTAAAGTTTGAGAACCCCTACCTCACTGTTTGTTTTATATTTTAGTGAAAATGCTGTACAATAAATAATTCCCTCTATTTTCTGCCTCAATTAAAAATAAAAAGTAAACACAAAATAAAAATTATATTCTACTAGCTGTGTTATTCCTCAGTTAACGAAGAACTTAAAAATAACATCAGTTCCCAAAGTTGCCATGTTGGAGGTTCTCCCATGCTGACTCTGACTTCATGGCAACGTACTGCCCTTTTATCCTCTTCTTGTTACTTGTCTTACAAGAGGAAATAGAGTAGTAATTCTGGTATCAGTCCGTTGAATTAATTGGATGATTCTCTGTCCATTCCTTTCCACCCCTCCACCCCATTTTTAAAACAGGTAGTTGCAATTCTGGTTTTATTGTCCTTTTTGTTATTTTTGCTGTTGCTACTATGTAGAAATAGAGAATATTGATGTAATATACATGACACCTCCTAAAGTTGACAATAGTTGATTAATGACAGACATTAGCACTGAAATTATATTTTAAAATTTGACAGAACTAGAGCTCTTACTACATTTAAGTAGAACCATGTTATGATATAGGAATTAGGGTATAAAACAATATGTGTACAGACTCTTGATGATTGCTATAGAGAGTGATATCTAAACACTAAATGTGTCTGCACCATAACCAAATCCAAACTGCAGTTGAGTTGCTAAATAATTTCATTATACTTTTGTGAAACTTTAACCTTATAAATGAACCATTCTCCAACTTGAAGTTTTCAAGTTCCGGAAATACTTTAATAGCAAGTATCTATAAACTTCCCATATTTTATTAAAGACATCTTACACAATTGGCTTGCCAGCACATTTTATAAAAGGTATTTCTTTTATACTGACTTTCCTTCCCCTTGGCATCTTCTTTCCCAAGATTGGATTCATGAGAATACAACTTTCTATATGTGTGGCCCACTACTGAGTCCTCAGGACCCAGAAGGTGATGCCTAATATTAGGTCTTCAGATGTGTGAAAAATGAAATTGATGACTTGCCTGATCATCCTCTATGACACACGAGGATGGTTGGCTATTTTAATAGTAACTAATTCCCAGCAAGAATATAGCCTGTGTGTTTAGTTATAACTCAGCCATGTATATTGCATACTAAACTAAATTTGTAAAATTTAATCTAATCTTCTGAATTTGTAACCAGAGATTTTCTAATGTGGAAATATATTCTACAGAGTATGTGTGGATGGATATATATCTAACAGAGATACATTTTTACATACTTTCTATATATTCATGTTTATTTTTAATCATATTAAATTATAATCAATCAACTGATACAGCACATTTTTTAGTAATTAGCCCCCCAGCAGGATGTTGATAGAAACAACCTATCTGAGCCAGCTGGCGATCAGGAAAAGAAGAATAATAAGGCAAAAACTGCCATGTGGAAGCTATTCGAAATTCTAAGAAAGTCTCTGACTTGCTCCTCTATTTCACAGGACAGAAAAGGTAACCCAGTCCCAGAATGTAAGGGGAAAAAGAATCCTCCAATAGGCCAGGAATACTTGTCATCCTAGAATTTTTTTGAATATAATTAGAAATGATTTCAAAATAAATTATCCTACAACTTGTGAAATAAATATTCAGTGTCTATACTTGCCTAATTGAGTATTTTTCTTCTTTTCAAAGTTTAAAGAGCTTCAGACTTTTGCTACCATAAATAATCATCACATGAGAATGATAACTTTTACTTTAAAATCATGTGCCTGAGATCTATAGTTTCCATAATGTTGCACAAAATTTCATGTTTTACAATGCATTAGATGAATGGAAGTGAGGCTTTAAATAACATTTTACCCAGAAACTCAGAACATTTGGAAATTTATATAGTACAAATAGTTATTAAAGTTAGAAGAAGGAAGGGAGTACTTAGACTCAAAAGCTGTTTTCAATTAGGAAAAAAAAGGAACCCTACATTTCCAATAACCTTTTCCCTAGATCTTTGTTTGCCCTACATCTTCCTCTGTCCAAAGAAGAGGGCACTCCAGCATGGGAAAACCTGGTGCTCAACAGACACCAGAGAGAGCTTTCAGCCTCTTTGAAAATGTTCTTTTTGCGTCTCAAATTGTATTAGTTTTATCCTCTCTTTAAGATTTTTACTTTCATGATCTTCTTTCTAGCTCAAAAAAAAAAAAAGGTAAACCTTTTTTAGTAACGTGTTTCAAATGCTTTATTTGCTTATACTAGATCTTCTCCTGATTGCTTTTTGTTTGAGCATATGGATGGCCAGACAGATCTTTATGAATTTGTCTTCTTTCCCAGTTCCTGTTTAATACACGAACCGTTCTACGGTTCCTTGACTGTCAGTTTACGTCTTTCTTAAGTTCTTTTTTTTTTTTTTAACTTATTTGCTCTTTTATTTGCCCCTTTTCTATTCATTTTATTGAATATCTCTCATCAATTTTTTCTGCTTTCTATCAGCTTGGGGCATTAGAATTAACTCCCAAAATTGAGGATTTTTTTTAAAGAGCAAATTTTAATATTTAATATTAGATTGGAATCAGTATGGTTCTAAAAGCAGCTATTTAAAATTAGAGTACTATCTCTGAGGATACTGCCTACTTAAGATGATCCCTTAAAAAATGTATTATTTTTTTCATATATAAAGTAATATATGAACATATTTACATATTTTGAAATTAAAAGTTCTAAAAGTTCATACACCTGAAATTAATATATTGTTTTATGCCTATTACATCAGAACAATAACAACTTAAAAAAAAAAAACCTTAAAATTCTTCTTGAAACAACACTCCTCTCCCTATCCTTTACCTCCCAAACTGAAGACCCAGGGGCAGCCAAGTCCACTTCTTTGGTCTGCTTCTGCAAATGTAAACAGTTTCTTGATTTATGAATGTTAGACATGTTAACTTGATATTACAATAAATGAGTCTATATTTCTGTTACTCCTACCCCTACACTCCCATCCTCTTATCTTTCCAATGTAAAATTTCAACTTTTGGCTAAATCAGCAGTCATTGTTTACATTAATAGGACCTTGTAGGTAAACCTTTTTTATTCATCATTCAGGTAGTATACTTTCAATATTTTCTTGTATAACATTTTATTCTTCTTACAATTAATAATTGTCTTGTTTATATTTTTATATGCTTAGTTTCTGTATATCTATCATCAAATATTTTTCTTTTTTTTCCATGCAGAAACTGAACATTTAAGTAATATTTATCAAAGATAGAAATACACAGAATTTTAAATATAAAATGGCTCTTCAAGGTTTATAACAAAAAATAATAATCTCCTACCAGATCCTGCCCATCATCTATTTGCTATACTGTATCTGTCAAACAACTGAAAAATAACTGCCCAAAGCTAAATACAGCAAGCCAGTCACTTCTCTTTTTCCCCTCTCTGGAGATTTTTCCCCTATGGCTTTTGGTCTTGTTCAAATATGGACTTGCTATTGAGGGTTGCTGCACAGCTGTCATTCTGGAACATACTTTCACTGACTCCTGGGAATTTCTTTAGTCTTTTATATACTTTATTTCCTGTATTTTGAGTCTTCCTTTTTATCCATTTATTTCCTCTTTTTTTTTTTTTATGGAGAAGATTCTCTAGTACTAGTTTCCTGAGAAAGAGTACACATAGGAGGTAAAATTTTGAGCCTTTGAAAATCATAAAATACCACAAGTAATTGAAAATTTGTTTTGGGTTTAATGCTTTAGATTAGAAATAATTTTGCCGCCAAATTTTGAAGATATTTCTCAATTGTTGTCTAGTTTCCTGTGATATTATTGGGATATTTGAAGCTATTTGACTCTTTACAAACTATTTTTGTTTGTTTATCCTTTGAGAGAAGGTTTTAGGATATTCTCTTATTCCTGATGTTCCTAAATTTCACTGATGATGTGACCTGGAGTAGCTGTTGTTCACTGTGCTTGTTCCCAGTCTGAAAATGCTTTACATTTTAATTTTGGGATCTTTTTTTGAAATTATTTATTTTATATTTAACCCATTTTCTCTGTCTGTCTAGGACTTGCAAATAATTTCAGTTTCTAATCCATCACTATAGCACTGTTTACCCCATAAGGCTAATTTATGGTAAATGGTTTTCATCACCAACTATCATTATGGAGAATGAGGCATGAGAGGAAGAAATCAAATGGAAATCTAAAAGACAATTTATCTTTATATAAATCTTGCTTATGATATTTTTTAAAGTGAAGAAATTCCTGCTCTTTTTACTTACTTTTATTGTTGACTCTTAAAGCTTTAAAATCACAATATTAATGGCACTATGATAATTAATATCATTATGACTATTATTGTGCCTTGGGTTCTTCATTTTAAAGTCAAGGACACAATAGAATTTTTGTCTTAGTATTGTTGTGAATATTAAATGAGTTATATATAAAAGAATATACTTAGACCCAACCCTGTTCTTGGTAATTTCTCAGTAAATAAGAGTGACCTATTTATGATCCAACTTAATGTAACACTAGTATTATCTCCATTACAGATAAAGAAACTGAGGCTCAGAGTGTTTAAATTATTTGTACAAGGTGACACAATTATCAAGTGGCGGGTCTGAAAACAACTTTGATCCTAAAGTTCTTTCTATTTTGGTGCCCTACCAGTGAAGACTTTATTATCTTCTAGTCTCTTCTACATCCACATACAGTTCACTCACCCACACCTGCATAAAACAGTGTGCAAGGTTGGGTTACTAACCACTAGAGACTCCCTTAAAGACACGGAGAATGTTAAATAAGCCTTTGAAGAGACAGATTGAAACAATGAATTTTCCTCATATACTATTCCATGACATCATTGAAAGGCTAGGGTTTGTCTCAGTTAAGATTATGATTTTCAGCTGTCGATGCACTGAAAGCGTGTTAACTGATACGTGCAACATGTGTTAAAAGCAAGAATGGTCTCCTCTCCAGAAGATATAAACAGATTGGCCATCTATGTTCTTTATGACACTTCCCTCTCCCCAAATATTCCATTTATGATTGTACAGGCAGTAAATAGATTTCCCTAGTCCATCAAAGTCCAGTCCCATGAAGCTCTCCTGAAATATCTCTGCATTATGGCCAACAGCTATGAGAACCAAACACCTTCCACATCACCAGAGTTGCTCCCGTCAGAGCCAGCTCTGTCTTGTGCCCAGGAGTAAGAGATGCTCTGTATATCTGGCTACAATAGGTTTCATCTCTAATTTTGGAACTAGAAAATTGTTTTGATAAGTTTGAACACAGTTTTGAACAGGTCAGTTGAATCAGACAACTTTTGAACTAAAAATAATAGCATAAATTAGTGTGAGTTGACAAGGATCACTGCCTTTCTCACCACTCAAATTCTTTTCAAAATTTAGGTGATGGGTTATTCTTATGGTCCTGAACATATGTTCTAGAAAGGAACTGTGCAGGGCCATCAATTTAAGATTTTGAGACTATGGAAATACAAGAAACAAAAATATACAAGATTTTAAATACTACTCAATCTATATCCGTATTCTGCCTCATATTTTTATCACTGAAAATCCAGTTCCTTGGGACTGCTGATAAGTTTTTGACACTAATGAAACACCTAAAAATCAGGCTGCAAGGAAGTATGTCATTTCCATGATGTATCCTGACTCTTCTTGTCCTTAGACAAGAAAATGGACTGAGCAGATCAGCCAGATTAAATAATAGGGTCAGAACCAGAAGGAAGAGAACTATTTAGGCTTCATACCTACTATGGATCACAACAGACACCTAGATTTTTTTCTATGTATTTTCCGTTTAACTCCTACAATTTAGTGAGATATTTATGTTCTCACTTTCAGGTGAGGAAACTAAGTCATTTAGAATTAGTCCAAAGCTGCATAGCATAAAGAAAAGGAACTGGGATTAAACCCAGTTTTGTGTTGACCTTAAAAATCTATGCTCTTTTCACTATATGGCATTACATACACAGAGAGAAACTTTGTAAACTTGTTGACCTTTAGTGAGGTAGCATAATGTGGTTAACAGGAAACAGGCATAGAGCCAGGCTACCCTTCTTCAGATCCCAACACTGGTAGTTACTGGGTGTGTGGCAGTGGACAATCTTTGTAACTCACTTTCCTCATCTGCAAAATGATATGTCAGAACCTACCCCCTGAAGTTACTGCAAGATATAAATGAGTTTTATATGAGACATATTTTAATGAATGTTTGCAAAGGGAAAGATGCATTCAATAAATAGAAGTCATTTCTAAAAATCCAGTACTGGGGGGAGGAGTACTACAGATTACTCACAGAGAGTGGTCATTGGAATTCTGGTATTAAATCTTGTTTCAATATGACTGATTACCATGTAAGTTTATTGATAAGAAAGGGTATACATTTCATTTGAGTTTTGAACTCATAAATATGGGCAAACTTGTTGATAGTAATGACCATACAGGTCTCAACAAGACAATACTACTGCAGTGAGAATTGTGAGGGAACAAAATGGATTCCTGGAGTGCCACATTTATAAAGACCTGTGATATTGGTGGTATAGGAATCTACCCTCCTAACTGGAGGAAATTTTTGTTTTTGTTTTTGTTTTTTTCTTTCTAATCATTTTATTTGTCAAAATTGAAAAATATTAAACAATTATGAATGTTAACATGAAATAGGTAAGATGGAAACTTTTAGTAATTATCTTTTTGTCGGTTATCTTTAAATGGATTTTTTAAAATTTCTTTTATTTACTTTTTTTTTTTTAGTTAACAAAAGGTTTATTTATAAGGGAAGGGGAATGAGGAAATGTACAACTCAGGGAGAAAAAAGGGAGGTAAATTCTTAAATGTGTCCTACCCATTCCACCGACCTGGAATCCCAAATGACCTGCCGAGACCAAACCTGCCTGGCCAAGAGCACGAGCAAGTGTGCCGGTCCCCACTAACATGGCTAGTTTTTATTTACAGAGAAAATGGCTGCCTAATGCTGCCTTAGGTCCTTCCCTTTGGGGATCCTGGGATTTGTAGTTCCCGGGTGTCTTGATGGAGTGGGGGTGGCATCCACAAAGCCTGTATGGAATTAGCTCAGGACATCTTTTCTCCCTAACAATTCCCCCCTTTCACTTTTTGCCACCATTTCCATGGTGTTGAAGATCAAATGTATGGGTGCTGGAGTATAGTCTCAGATGAAAATTTTTCTCAGGGTTCCCATTGGAAAGCAAACCAGTCTCTCCAGGTATTGTCCATTGTGGAAAGCAAAAGTCCTCCATTCCTGGGAAATAGTTTATCAGTCCAAGCCAAAAAAAAAAAAAAAAAAAAAAAAATCTGGAGGCATTAGCCAAAACAAAACAGCAAAGATATCAAATCCCAGGAAAAATATTAAAATTGATTCAAGTTATGCAAAAACAGGTTCTCTCACTTGATCCCAAGTTGTTTCAACAGCTTAGCAAAAGTTTGCAAACCAAATCTACTTTTAAACCATATTACCTATTTTTGCATAAAATCACAGGGCAGAATAACTAAACAGCAATTTTAGCTGGCTTTGTTGGAATACCCATAAAGGATCAGAGGGTACTCTTGACATCCAGTTCATGAAGGCTTCAAGAACAAAGTTGGTTCATCAGACTCCAGCTGGGCTTCCTCTTCTTGAGGGTACCAGGGCTTTTTTGTTTTCTGGGTTGTCCAGTCCTGCTCGTGGAGGCAGCTTCTGAAGGAAATTTTTGAACACAATGTCCCAAGATTGATTTACTTTATAATCACAGTCACAAATAGTCTAGGCAATTAGTTCTGAAGTGACTTAGTGGCAGCAATCGCTTATCATGGACCCTAAGATTTCTCTGTCCTACTCCTTGTTTATCTAGCTGAAGGACACTAAAGAGGAAAGGAAATGGTAAATTTGGGAAAGGAGAAGTAGGTGCTCAACAATCCAGAAAAACCTTTCTCAGAAGCCCTAAGCCTGGGAGCAAATCACAAAGTGATTCTGCCCCCTTTCCACCTCCTACTGGCCCTGTTGCTCTTGGCATGAATGCCGAAGGAAGGCAGGGCCTGTAGACGGGCCCACACCATCAGCTTTCATGAAAGGATATGGACTAGGGGTCATGAAGCTTAGATTCCCAGCTCAGCCTCTTGCCCTCTGTGAGATCTAGGCATGTTCTGTGAAATATCTGGGCTTCTGTATATGAGGGCAATGACATCCACAATTCCTTTCCCTTCTCATACCCTATGGCTCTATTCTATAATTCTTTTACTATGTGGGCCTGGAATTAATCTGGCCAATCCAAGAAAGCATCTGGTTCAAAAGATATTCAGATGACAGTCTGAGAGCCAACATCTACCCATCACTGTTCTTAATCCCTTTTGTCAGTTCCAGGTGGTTTGTAACCCCTGGGACAATTTGTCCCTCTCAGCCAGCTCAAGAGTAGCCTGCCTTAGAAGATACAGAAGATGGATGTTTCACCTTGACCTTCTGTCCCCCTTTCTAACTTATCTTCATAATCCCCAACCCTCCAAACCATCACTCCTCTTCAACTTCCCTACTGAAGGACTAAGTAGAATGAAAGGCAAATAGAGGAAGATTCATAGGCAAATCCTTTTTACTGTGATTTATTAAATTATACAATAGTGATTCCAGTCAGGAAAACTGGCTGACTTCCTCACAGGAAGATACAATATTAAGAAAAATGCAATCCCAAATGTAAACAGGGAAGATAAAAAGAACTTTCCATTTTGAATTCTAAATACCAAATATTCATTCTAGATTTAATTGTAGATCAAATATTCATTACTTGTTAACATTTTTCTGCAAAAATTTGTAAACGTTGTTGAGGAAAAATTATTTGGAGAATATATTTAACTTACCTTCTATTTAAAAGTCACATTAGAACAACTATTTTAAGTACAATGAAATGCCATTTTAATAATTTCATGTAATGTTTCAGTGATGGGTGGCTACTTTAAATTTACATGTCATTAATAGTTTATAGGCTAAAAGGCCACTAATTTAGGAAAACAAAATGATTTGCTGAGATAAAAAATTAATTTTTAGACTTAGAATTAGCTCGAACAGACTTTAATAATTAAGTTGGTGGTGAGAATTCAAAATTATAGTTGTTAAGATTAGGCAGACCTTAAAAAATTGTGCCCTTGGAACCAAATGAAGTGAGACTTGGTGGGAACTCTGAGTAGTTTTAATAGATGGATTATGATTGTTTACCTCCTATTGCATACACAAGATACTTCAAAATAGCATAAACCTGAAACTCAATGTTTTTATATTGACATTTAGATTCAATATATATTTTTTATTTTATATTATATAATTAAATATATTTTTTATTTTAGTTTTTTCAATGAAGTTTTAATATCAGAAGAAAAAAATCAAAGTAGAAGTAGTTTAGCCATTTATTCAATATTCCTTGTACATTTAGGTTGTTTCTACAATGTGGCTATTACAAGTAGTACTGCTACAATGAACATAGGAGTGTATATATCCCTTTAAATTAGAGTTTTTGCATGCTTCAGGTAGCTATGTAGGAGTAGAATTGCTGTATCATATGGTAGATCTATTTTTAATATTTTGAGAAATCTCCATATTGTTTTCCATAGAGACTGGGCCAGTCTATATCCCCACCAATAGTGTATAAAGGTTTCTTTTTCTCCACATCATCACCAACACTTGCTGTTTCTGGTTTTTTGATATGGGCCTTTGTGAGTTGGTATCTCATTGTGGTTTTGATTTGCATTTCTCTGATAATAAGTGATAAACATTTTTCATGTGTCTATTGGCCATATTTCTGTCTTCTTTGGAGAAGAGTCTAGATTTTCTGCCTGTTTTTTTATGATAGAAGCATAAATTATGATTTATTTATTTACTTACTTTTCCCCTGTCCCTTTTCCTCCTACCTCCTTCTTAACCTCAGAATCCTAGGATGTTTATTGATGTCCATTGGTTTTGGAAATTGTTTTATATTATCAAATTGTTCTGTAAATGTCCAGTACTCATTTTCATCATTCTGAGTTATTTTGCTAGACATAATTTTCTCAACTTCCCTCTGTAGTCTTGAAAAAGGCAGAATTTCATTTTTTCTTAGGACTTTATAATAGTCCATGGTGTAGATACACCACTATATCCTGGCTGTTGTAAATAATGCTGCAGTGAACATTGAAACATGGATGTTTTTATTGAATTGGATGGTTTCATAATTTCTTGATATATGCCCAGAAGTGGGATTACTCCATTGTATGGTATATCCAGTTTAAATTTTTTAAGGTAAGGTAAATCCAGATTGCATTCCATAATGGTTACACCAATGTATATTCTCACCAACAATGTCATCAGGTTCCTTTTTCTCCATTTTTTTTTTTGAGGTCTTTTTAATATGTGCTATTCTCACAGACATGAGATGCTATCTCACTGTAGTTTTTAACCTGGTTCTCTCTTATTAAAAGCAATGATGAACATCTTTCCATCTTTTAGCTTTTGGGTGTTATCTTTAGTTAATTATCTGTTCATATCTACTGCTATCTTGTTAATTGCGTTATTTCCTCTTTTTTATGGTTCAATTGAATTTTTACATATTGGATATTAATCCCTCGCCAGTTATATTGTATGTAAATATTTCCTGTCTTTCAATAGTGTCTTTTTAATCACTTTGTATTTTTTTTTTTTTTGCTGTATAAAAATTTCCTTGAAAAATATTGCTGGTATTTTGAAGGGGATTACATTAAATTTGTTTATAATTTTACGCAGGATACTCGTTTTGATTATAGTGATTCTCCCAATCCATGAACATGGGATATTATTCCCTTTATGTCACTAAGTCCTTTAATAACATCTAGAAGTTGTCCTATGTAGGTTTGTTACCTCCAGGGTTAGGTTGATCATGAGGTATTTAATTATTTTTGAAGCAATTTTAAGGGAGTTATTTTTTTTAATTTCTTTTGCTTCTTCATTGTTTGTATATCAAAAGGCTATGGGGTTTTGAATTTTGTACTAAGTAAAACAATGGGCATTCTTATCTCAATCTGTTCTTAAGAGGAAAACTCTTATTTTCTACCATCAAGTATTATATTGGCTGTTGGTTTGTGACATATGGCCTTTATTATAATGAATTAGATTCCTCCTATTTTGAACTTGTTTTCAGTTTTTATCCTACTTAGGTGTTGAATCTTATCAAATTCTTTCTCTACATCTATTATCTTTGCAATGGTTTCTGGGCTAAATCCCACTTCATCATGGTATAAAATCCTTGTGATGCACTTGTTGGATTTGTTTTGCTAGTACTTTGTGCATCAAGGATATTGATCTGTCTTCAGTTTGACTTCTGTGTTAGAAATTATAAAACATATTAAGGGGTATTTGTCTTCAATTTTCTTAACAATATGAGCAAGAATGGTATCAGTTCTTTTTTAAAGGATTGATAAAATTAATTTGTGAAGTCATCTAGTCCTGGGCTTTTGTTTTTCTGAATTTTTTTTTATTTTTCAATTTCCATGCTTGTGATCAGTTTGCGCAGTTCATCTATTTCTAAATTAGTATGGTAGGTTATTTCACCTAGAAGTTTGTCCCTTTCTTCAAGATTATCTAGTTTATTGTCATAGTTGTTTGTAGAAATCTCTCTGATCCATGTATTTCTGTGCTATCTGTGGTGATTTCTCCTTTTTTCATTTGTGATTTTGGTCATTAATGATACCTCTCTTCTTTGTCACCCTAGCTAGAGGCTTACTGATTTTGTTTATATTCTTGAAGAACCACTTCTTAATTTCATTGATTCTTATAAAATCTTTTTGGTATCTATTTCATTTATTTCTGGTCTTATTGTTAGTATTTCCTTCCCACTAAGTTTGCATCTTGTTTATTCTTCTTTTATGGGTTGTGTTTGGTGTGATATTGGATTATTTGGGATTTTTCTGGCTGTTAATGTGACCTGTATTTCAATTATCTTATGACCATAGAGTCCTGTAGGTTGTATCATCATTTTCAGTCATCTTAAGGTATTTTTTTTTTTAATTTCTGCTTTGATTTCCCTTTTTCCAATTGCTATTAAGCAATATGTTGTGTACTCTCCATGCAGTCATAGTATATTTGTGGTTTTTTCCCTTTATATTTGATTTCTAAGTTTATGGCATTATGCTCAGCGAGAATACTGGGCATAATTTTATTTTTGTAGTTTTATTGATAAATTGTGTCCCAAACATTTATGTGAAAATGTTCTATATGCTTTTCAATGAAAGGTGTAAACAGCAGTTTGGGTGTGGAGGGTTCTGTAGATATATGTTGGATCTATTTGGTCTGGCTCCTCATTTAAGGCTATTGTTTCCTATTTATTCTTTGGCTTGTTGATATGTCCATTGTTGTAAGTGGACTATTAAAGTCCCCTAGTATTATTATGTTGTTACCAGTGCTCTATCATTCAGTGTATATATATTTACAAATGTTATTTCTTCTCGTTGCCTTAGACTCTTAATTATCATATAGGTCTATTTTATCAGATATAAAAATAGATGTTCCTGACTTTTTTTTTTTTTTGGTTTCTATTTGTATAAATGTCATCCAGTATTTAAATCTATGCTTGTCTTTGTTGGTAAGGTGTTATAAACAACAGCAGAGATCAGGATTTTGTTTTGAAATCCGTTTCATCCACTCTAAATCTTTTGAGTGGCAAACTCAGGTCATTAGTTTAAGGCAAAATATAACATGTAACATAACAACATAGTTCCCCCATATTTTCTTTATCTTTTATTCTGTTGTTTTATATCCTCTTTTTTTTTTAAAGTTTTATATGTGTGTTTAGAACTGATACCTTCAATTGTTCTTTCACCATATTCTGTTCTGGTGGGTTGGGGCTCCTCTCAGTGTTTTTTGCTTCAGACCTTGTGATATGTTCTCATAGTTTTTAATATGTTATGAGTTGTAATAGGAATAAATTTTCAAACTCTTGTCTTTGAACCTTTTGAAGCAATCTGAGGACTGCTACCAGTAAGGGGTACTTGATATGAAAGGAGAGTTGGAAAGTAACAGACCAAAGGAACATCTGTAGCAAACTGAAGAATTTGAGCTTCCTTCTTGCTTTGTGTGCCCGAGTTATATGGTAAGCATTCCTAGAGATCCCCTCCTCTAGGCCAGCTCCTCAGTCTCAGTGTCTCTTATAGTCTCTAGTCCACTTCCACTCTTTGCTATTTTTCAGCACTAGATGCAGCACTGGGTACAGATGGTAGTTGATACAGGGTCGCAGACCAGGAATTATTATCTTTCCCAGCACAGAGCCTTATCCTGGTGTGTTTGCTCCTATTATTAATAGGTGCTTGAGCTCTAGTTTGTTCAAGTGTTTCTCTGTTTCAGCTTTAGCCCTGGGGTCTGGGTGGCAGGTGTTTGGCGTACCTCAGGCTGGGCTTCACATTGTAGCTGCTTCAATAAGAAGAGCCAGGTGCTCTGACCTGTTTGTCCCTGCCAATTCAGGCTCTAGCTGTTCTAAATTGAGAGCCTCAGGCTCAAGCCAGTAATGCTTGCTCTGTACTCCCACTCCTACAGCTCTCCAACAGTGCACCCTCCATCCTGGGTGTCAACTTACGCTCCCTCTCATCCAGTACAGTGCTAGGTCCTGAGTCCCTAATGTTGGCATGTGCGTGAGTCAACAGCTGTAGATGCTCTGCACAGCAGCCACCCTTCTCTGTCCTCTTGCGGAGGATTGTACCATTTAACTCTATAAATAAAATTCACTCGAAGTTTTTCCTGCCACATTCAGGCAGACCATGTTGCTCTTAATGTGTGCTATGGTTGTGTTTTTCACTCAGGGTTTATTTTTCGTTGTGGGTATCTAAAGGAGGTGAGCTCAGCATCTTCATTGCCACCAACTTGCCAGACTCTCCTGCCTGTTTTTTATTTGGTTTTTGTTCCATTTTGTTGATTCATGTGAATACCTTGTGGATATTGAAAACTAGCCTCTTGTTGAAGGTAGGATGTGAAAATATTTTCTCCCAGTCAGTAGAGTGTCTTTTCATTTTAATGATAGTTTCTTTCACTGTGCAGAACCTTTTTCATTTGATGAAAAAGGTTGCAGAACCTTTTTCATTTGATGAAAAAGGTTTCTCTAGCTGTTGGAGTTGAATCCAAAGTCAACATTTTAGAAAGTGTTGCCTGTTTTCTTCTATTTGTTTTACGGTTTATAGTCTTACATCTACTAAATCCTTAATCCATTGCAAGGTAATGTTGTGCTTGGCGGAAGATAGTGGTCTAGTTTCATTTTTTGCATGTATCAGTCCAGTTTTCCCAACACCATTCTCTAAAGATTATTTTACTTCTCCACTGTATACTCTTGGCTCCTTTCTCATAGATTAACAATCCATTTAAGTGTAGGTTTATTTCTGGGCACCCAATTTTATTTCCTTGGTCTGTATGTTCTTTTTTTTTTTTTTTTTTTTTTTGAGGCATGTTTTATTTTATTTATTTATTTGTTTGTTCGTTTTGTTTATACATGCACTGGGTACAGTCAGAAGCGCGGGAGGGTGAGAGAACCCACCAGAGCCAGAGCGGGGAGCAGAGCAGGCAGAAGGACCGAAGCACACCACTGAGGGGAACAGCGGGCGGCAGGAGAGGTCCGCGCGCCATGCGGGACCCTCGTCCGGTGGCCGGGGAGCAGCTGGGGATCGAACCGGCGTCGCAGAGGCCGCGGGCAGCCTCGCAACCCAGCGCTCAACCGCTGCGCCACCGGGGAGGCCCTGTGTGTTCATTTTTATTTCATTACCATACTGTTTTGATTACAATAGCTTTGTAGCATAATTTGAATTCAGAGAGTGTGATATAGTCATTCTTTTTTGTCAGAATTTTGTCAAAACTTACAGTGTTTGTTCTATTTCTTTGAAGAATGTCATTGAAACTTCGATAGAGAAACTTTGATAGAAACATTGAATCTGTGGATTGCTTTGGATGAGTATTTTAGCAATATTAATACTTGCAATCCATGAGCAGAGAATAGCAATTTCTTTGTTTCTTTATTTTAACAATGTCTTTGTATAGGTCTTTCACCTCCTTTTTTAAGTTTAGCCCTAGTTATTTATTCTTCTCAATGCAATTCTTAATTGCATTAATTCTTAATTCTTAGTGGAATTCTTTTCTTGATTTCTTTCTCTCCAAGTTTGCAACCAATGTATATTATTTTGTAGTCTGCCACTCACTGACTGATTTTACTGATTTAGTGTTTCTAATAAATATAGCGGAGTCTTTAGGATTTTCAACATATATTATGTTGTCTGCACATAGCAATAGTTTAAATTCTTTTTTTGCAATTTGAGTTATTTTTGTTGAATAGTATTCATGAAAGGGGACACCCTTGTGCTACCTGATCTTAAAGGAATAATATCAGTTTCACAATTTTGAGTATGTTAGCTTTGGGCTTGTCATATATGGTCTTTATAATGTTGAGGTGTATTCCTTCTATCCCTATTTTTTTGGTAGAGTTTTCATTAGAAATGGATGCTGAATGTTGTAAATCACTTTATCTATACCTATTGGTATGATCATATGCTTTTAATCTTTCCTTTTGTTGATTTCATTGACTTATTTGCATATGTTATACCATCTTTGCATCCCTGGAATAAATCCTCCTTGGTCATTATGTATGATCCTTTGGTGACTTCTGTTTGCTAAGATTTTGTTGAGGAATTTTGCATATATCCATCAGGGATATTCATCTATAATTTTCTTCTATTGTGATGTCCTTATCTGCTTTGTGTATCAGAGTAATGTTGACTTCATAAAATGTGTTTGAAGCATTTCCTCTTCCATAATTTTTTGGAAGAGTTTGAGAAGGATGATAAGTATTGCTTCTCTCTGGTGGAACTCATTAATGAAACCATCAAGTCCTGAGTTTTTGTTTTCTGGGAGACTTGATAACTATTTCAGTTTTTTTACTTGTAATTGGACTCTTCAGGTTTTCTATTTCTTCTTGATTCAGTCTTAGAACTAGGTTGGATGATTTAAAACTTTGTTCATTTCTTCTAGGTTATACAACTTATGAGCGTTAAACTGTTCATAATTGTCTCATACAATCCTCTATATTTCTGAGATGTCTATTGTAACTTGTCTTTCACTTCTGAGTCTATTCAACAGTATTCTCCCTATTTTCTTAACAAGACTTCCTAGAAGCTTGCCTACTTTGTTTATATTTTAAATGAACCAGCTTTTGGTTTCATTGATCTTTTTAATTATCTTGTTTATTTTTATTTTGTTTAACTATTCTATAGTTTTTCTTATTTTTCTTACTTTTAGAATCTTGTGATTTTTCTTGTTCTTTTTCAAGCTCCTTCAGGTCTAAGATTAGATTTTGTGTGTGTGTATTTCTTGATTTAGGACTATCTTACTATGTACTTCCCTATTAGTACTGCTTTTGCCATCTTACAAGTTCTGTTAGTGTTTACATATTTACATTTTAAAATTTTTCCTTTGATTTATTCAACCCAATAGCTAACCAATAACATGTTTTTTTCCCCAAATATTTGAGATTTTTCCTCCTTTTTGTGGTTAATTTCTAGTTTGATACCATTATGTTGAGAGAATACACCTGATGTAATTTCAATGGTCATGAATTTATGACACTTGATTGTGATCCACACATGATCTATCTTTAAGAATTCCATATGCACTTGAGAAGAATGGATACTCTATTGACTCAGTTTGGTCTAATTCCTCATTTAAGGCTATTGTTTCTTTGTTGATTATCTGTCTGGTTAATATGTCCATTGATGTAAGTGTTGAAGTCCCTTATTTATTATGCATGGCCAATATCTGTTTTATTAATAATATTAATAGGTTTATTTTAATAGATGCCTTATATATTTGGATGCTCCTTCATTTGGTGCATATATATTGATGAGTGTAATGTCTTTCTGAAATATTTGATCCTCTAATCATTATATAATGTCCATCTGTGTCTCTTCCCACCTTTTATAGCTGGAAGGCTATGTTAGCATATATAGTTAGGACTGCCCCTGCCTTTTGTGTGTGTAGGGGGTACTATTTGATTATAGGACTATTTTCCAACCTTTTACTTTGAGCTTGACTTTATTTTTGGAACTCAGATAGTTATCTTGAGGATAGCAGAAAGTTATATTTTGTTTTCTAATCCAATTAGCTATTCTGTGCCTTTGATTGGTGAGTGCTGGCCATTTTTACTTAAGGTAATTATTGACATATGAGGATTTGCTGCTGCCATTTTGCCTTTCATTTTCAGTTTCAATATTTCCTTATTCCATTTTTATGCATTTTATTCTCTTCAGTTTATACAGGAGAGCTTTTTCCAACATTTCTTGTAGGAAATAGTGTTGGCAAACTCCTTCAGTTTTTGTATAGGAAAGCCTTTTTCTCCCTTATATTTGAGAGTCTTACATGATATAGTATACTTGGCTGGAGGTTTTTATCTTTGAGTAGTTTGAATAAGTCATCCCATTCTCTCCTTGCCTGCAAGATTTCTGCTGAGTTGTCTGTCGTTACCTGTTTTTCTTCCCTAGCCACCTTCAATATTCTTTCTTTGTCTTGAACTCTTGGTAGGTTCCTTACTGTGTGTTAGTGTTGTTCTCAGTGTGTTTAGATGAGTAGGTGTTCTTTTATTTTCATGGATATGTACATTTATTTCCGATTTTTGGAACTTTTTCTCTATTTCTTTGAACAAGAGCTCTAATCCCTTATTTCTCTTCCCCCTTTGCCTTTCCTAACTGAATCTGATTGTTTTCAAAGTGCTCTTCAATTTTTACATCTCATTTCTTTCTCTTTCTTGAGGTAACTTATTCAATTCTCCATTTGTTTTTATGTTTACTTGGGCATACTCAGCTTTCCTTTGAACATTTGATCTGTTTATTGAACTCATTGTTATTTCATTATTTAAGGCTTCATTTTCTACCTTTTATTTGTTAACTTTATTTCTGAACTCATTTTTTTTCTACAATTTTTATGTGTGTTTATGAATAGATTTTCTGGGTTCTCATGCTTTGCTTTGTCTTTCTGAGTTTCCTCTGTTTATTTTTAAATTTCTTTATTATAGCATTTGAACTCTTTAGGGAGATATAATATTCTATTGAATTTATGGATGGATTCTGGGTAGTTGTATTATCCTCCTGATGCATAGTCCCTTGAGATACAAATTGCTGTCTGTTATATCTCTCTTCTACTCATTCTACTACTTTAAATTGCTCTATTAAAAAAAATTATCATAGTTTTATGTGTTAATATTTGAGCCACTTGTTTTATATTTAATTAAATAATTAAATGCTAGTTTTGATGACTTATTCTTCCAAATGAACTACAGAGTAGTAATTTTTTCCTCTCAAAATATGTCTTAGCCTGGTTCTTCACAATGTACAAACCAAAACAAATGACTGATGCTTATTAGGGACCGCAACCCTAGGTGGCACTATGAGGGGCAAGGGGCGTGAAGGGGGAAAGGAAAGAGTACCAATACAAGAAGGTATTACCTAATTTGTTCACTCTCTCTGCAGCCAATTATTGGAAACCACAGTGTTACCCTCTGAGAAGTTCTATGAATAATTGCACCTCAAGTCAGTCAATCCAGGGATGACAGGGGAAAGATTTTGCCCACTGGCCTTCACAGTTGAAGTTTCACCCCCTAGCAGTTCACTTCACCCACTTCAGACTTGAACATGACCTGACTAAGGAGAAAGTGTCATGCCTGGTTATCAGACAGAAGCACTAGGTAGAACACAGGCAAAGCCAACGAAGGAGAATGAAGTCGGAGCTGGAAGCCAAAGCATCTAAAGAGATTGTATGAGAATGTAAATTTGGGATGTTAACAAACATTATTACATGACCTGGTTTTCTCATTCTAGAACATAGTGCAAATGTTTGCAAAAGAGAAATATCTAGTTTATTCCTAAAGGCCTGTTCTTACATTCTCTCTGATTTGCTTCCATTAGAATCAAATGAACAAATAACTGTATTTTAAAAGAGGTCTCAGGGAGGGGGAAACCCATATTAATGAAGAAACGCTGCTTCCTTGTGTAACCAAAAGTCCTGGTAAGGTAACCCATCTTAACTAAAGAGAAAATACACACAATTTGGTACTATTTTTAAAGTCAAAAGGATTTGCTAACATCTTTAGACTAGAGACCTCACTTGTTCTCTTGCAGAGGAGCCTGGGGATCAGAGGGTCAATTAGTATCCTTTGGATCCACCCCTGTCAATGCTGACAAATCTCAAGGCAACTTTTCTTCTCCTTGCATAATTATTAGTATCCCTTAGAGCTTAGTGGTAAGGTACTCTTCTTTTAAAAGTGCACTGAGAACCAGCTTGTGATTGGTGTCCTTCATTCTCTTTCCTGCTCCCCAAAATTCAAACTCTTCTGGACCAGAAATAATACCTTGGGCACTTCTAAGCACCTCTAACATATATATGTATGTGTGTGTATGCACATAAACATACATGCATGCATATATAGAGATGGGAGGAGTATTTGTTAAAGTATTGAAATCTTTGAACAAGTTATGAGTCTGAGAGTCAGTGATCATTTTGCACTCAAGAGACTAATTTGTAAAGCTGGTTTTCCCTCTTGTTCAAAGAGCTTTTCATAGGAACAGTGTGGACAGTTTCTGGTCTGTGGTCCTATGCTGCACACAGAGGGTCTAATATGTGGAATCCATATAAGTTCTTTGTCACAATGATTTTTCTGGATGCTCGGAATCTTAGGCTGGCTCATGTATAATCACAGAATTGTTACATGCCCTTTGGATATATTTTACTATACGCCTCACTATCTAAGTGTACATGCATTACCATATGATACCAAATTCTGCCCAAAATGCTATTGCCATTGGCTATTCAACATTATTTATTGTAATTAGTCCATTTTGTAGTATTCAGTGACAGGTACCAGAAAAGTTTAGCATTATGAAGAAATTTTTTCCCCTTGGCCACAGAAGAACTTCATATATTTCTCTGAATCTTTTCAAGAGATGAGAATGCAACAACAGCAGCTGAAGATATGAAAATAACTAGGAACAAAGTGCACATCAAATTCAGAAAAACACTGAAAAAAAGTTTTAGCAAAAGCAGTTCTTTTGACTTGAACATTCTGTGGGACTCAGTGATATGTTGGCTCTCACATGGCGTTATTGAACAGGAATAAAAGAACTATATGTATATTGCATGTGAATTCATATTTTAAACACAGGTCATCAGACTTTGAGCTATAGATTTTACTGTTAGATGCATGTTAATGATTAATGCTGCATGCTGAATTACATGAATGTAATGAGAATAAAACAGAAGCTTCTAATACAGTTCCATTTTTAACCAGACATAAATGAAACTTCAGGACTTCACACACACAAAAAAGGATCTAGTAGGTGGATGACGTTAACACTTAAATTTGTCAATACTTTCAAAGTGTACCTTTTTAATGTTCAAGAAAGTTTCACTGATTAGAAGGTTAATGCTCACTGAGATACACAATGTTTTTGAGCATACAAGAAAAGAAAATGCCTTCTTCTGGCATGGATTCTTTATTCTTCAGCATTCCTAGCTGTCATAGCCACATTTCTTCAGTAAAATGTTCTGTTACCCACAAGACTCCAGGCAGTCCCACCCAAAAGTACTAATGTTGCTGTTTTACCATAAAAGTCTGCCCTGCGAGTATTATTTAAAAAACAAAACAAAGGGCTGCATTAGAACAAATAGCAGCCTCTCCTCCTGGATTGAAGAAAACATGCACTTAACACTGTGGTTGCTGGAGTTTCAGTTCTTCTAAGAAGATAGTGACTTTTCAATGTGCAGAAAGCTTCACCCCAGTATTCAGAGACTTCGTTAATCTTTGCCTTTACATTTTTTTTTCTCCAAGGCATTTTAATGCATAAAATCTTAAATTTAAAACTCTCTTTGAGATTGGGGAGAAATATCTAAACATTTATGTATTTAGTTCATGATTCAGAGATTTATTTATAAGACTGATTTTGGGACACCCAACTCTTGCATTTAAACTGCCGAAGTGAGTCATGTTTGTGGGAGGTAATTACCATCAGAAAGTACAACTCGCTTATAAGCTTCTCTTTAAAATGTCCACTTACAATCTACAATTACTGTAAATAACAGGCTCTGAGGACTCTTGCTCTGTTTTATGACTATATGTATTTATTATGAATGCATTAGGCTCTACCCAAACACACTTTTGTAACAGAGGAGTTCTTGGAGAAATGAGTTCCTTTATTAAAGTATCAATATAGATTTCTGAAGATGTAGAATTGAAAAGATATAATCTCAATGTTTTCTTTCCATTATCCGGAACAAAGCCCACAGTATAGCTGACTCAAAAGAGAAATAATAGATTTCAATTTGGTGGAAAGTAATATATATGACTGTGCATCATTAAAGATCAGACCCAACCCACTGAAATCCTAGCTGATATTTCTCTGTTTAACTCCTCACTGCCTCTTTAAACGGACTGTGTGTCCTCCCAGAAGGTTTTCTGATTCTCCAATTGATGAAGCCCATGCCCACCTAATTGGTAGAGGAGTGAGTAGTTGCTTGTGGGGCTTAATTCCTGAGTTTCTTAGAACACCCTGCAGTTAAAATATCCATGCCTTCTTCCTCATCAGTCAGTGCCTAAGGTTACACAGATAAGATGTCTAGAAAACTGGTGGTATTGAAAGGAAAAATAATATGAGAGAATTTGGTCTGGAATCAGTTAAATGAGGAACTGCTGTGGCAAGGGCTGGGAAAAGCATCAGAAAGGGAAGGCTGAAATTTCCTTATACCAACTCTGGCTTGATGGTTTTAGCCTGCTATAAACTTAACCTGTATTTTGACTTGACCTTGCTCAACAAATCAGCTGTGATACCAGGGCTCCTCAGTCTCCTCTAAATCTCCCTTGACTCCTGAACTAAATAATACTCTTCTTCGATGGGCTTGAGACTTTGGCTAACTACAGAAATACGTCGTCTTAGTTGCCTGTGGCTCAGTGACCTTCTTGGACCTGTTCACATTCATTCATTCATTATTTGTATACTCATTATTTATTCATTAACCATTTACTGAGCACCTGTCTATGGCAGTTATTATGCTAGGTGCTGGAATATATTTGTGAACATAACTCAGTCACTGTCTTTGAGGGTCATGCTACGTGAAAAGCCATGAAAAGTGGCAATTTCAAAACTATATAATAAATGCTACATAGAAGCAAGGGGGTGCCATGGGAACACACAAGAAAGGCATTATACCTTGGGAGGCATTTAAAGGCATTAAACTGGGGAGCAGAAAGCACCTTCCATGAATGTACATGTTGAGCTAACACCTGAATGGAAAGTAGGAGATAGGCAAGAGACTTTAGGGGGAGTAAACTTGAAAAGATGAAAACTCTCTGCAGGAGGAAGGGAACAGGCCAAAGCCTGTGAGAAGCAAGAAGATCTAGACAAAGGATGGCACAGGGAGTAGAGTAAGAATGGAATAGGAATAGTAGTGATTCGAAGTCCATACCAGAATGTGAAGGACTTTGTCTACCATATTAACGTATTTGAATGTAATTGGGGTGTCAAAGGGGCTGTGTTTCCATCAGAACAATCATCTACCAAATTATTTAATTGCTTGTATCTCAACAAGCATTTGGTTAGTAAACTCTCGAACATTTGGTTACCTCCCCTGTCTTTCCACAGTTGACCTAGACAGTGACCAGAGAGTGCACTCTTTGAATCCTCTGACTTGTAGCATTGCCAAATTTGTCCCAGCTTCTTTAGTCACATGCTCTAGTTCTCAATCTTTGTGATCCACCCAGGCCCACAAATACCTACAATGCTCCCCTTTTTTACATATTTTATTGAATGTGTCATTTAAATTTAACTCAAATTAAGATTTAGAACAAATCAAAATGTATAAGCTTACCTTACCCTTAACAAGTACTTAAGTAACTACTATATGCAAAGAAATGTTCTAATGATACGGTAATGGTTAAAAACGACTTACCTTCCACCATATGGAGTTGATATTTTAGAGAAAAAAGATAGACAAGTAGATTGCATAGTGATCACTATTATGTAGAACATTGTTATAATGATTGTTACATGGCAAACTAAAGCAAGTAGGGGATGCTGAAGGGTGTTATTTTACTGTAGAATTATATTACACAGAATAGAACAGATATATGTTACTATACTATAAACATACTAGCAATGTTTGGTCTGGAGAGACCCAAATTAGTTTTCCAGGATTAAAAAATTAAAGAATTCACACAAAAACACAAATTCAAAAGGAAACCTGCACCCCCATGTTTCTTGTAGTACTATTTATAATAGCTAAGATATAGAAACAATCCAAATGTTCCAAAATAGATGAGTGGATCAAGAAGATGTGATATATACACAATTAATACTACTCAGCTATCAAAAAAGATAAACTCATGCCATTTGTGGCAACATGGTTGGAGCTGGAAGGGATTATGCTAAGCAAAATGAGTCAGAAGAAAAAAGATAAACATCAGATGATTTCACTTATATGTGGAACATAGAGAAACTAAGCAGAGGGTCAGGAAAAAGACAAAACTTGCAAGCTGACCATGGATCTGAGGCATACAACAGGGAGAGGGAAAGGAAAGGGATCAAAACACACGGGACTATGGTGATGGATCATGGGTGCGAAGGTGGTGGGAGAACAACGGAGACTATACCTGAGGGAAGAAATACAATAATGTACAGAAGTGAACAATTGTGTAAGAAAATAAACAATTAAATTTAATAAAAAAAGAAAAAAATTAAAAATAGAAAAACATACTAAGAGGTGAAGAAAAGCTTTATGATGATCTGAGAATTCCAGCAATAGCTTTTGATAAAAAAAAAAAATCACCATTCATCATGATTATTAAATATCTTAGCAAAATAGATTAGAAAGAAATTTCCTTCTAATATTCAAAAACTACAGTAATCATGCTTATTGATAAGACTTTGAAGCTTTAAAGTTAGGAACAAGCTAAAGCTATTTCATGTCACCACTTCTATTCAACAATGTATTTGAGGTTCTAGACAATCTAATAACAATGTAAGAAGTACAAGAATTGGAAAGAAAGACATGAGGCATAATCATATATATATCCAACCTAAGAGATAATATTATTACTCTAATGAACCAAAATGAGATTCTAAAGCTTATTTGAAAATTGGTCTCGATTTTTGAATACAAGCTCAGCATAATTAGCAGCAGTGGTAAGAAGCATTAGAAAAGCAATTAAATACATACTTTTTGCAGCGACAACAAAAACTATAATTTACCAAAGGAAAAATCCAAAAATATGAATAAGATAAAAAACAAATAATTATTAAAGTAACAGAAATATCAAATAGATAGAAAAGTGGTGGATAAGTGCCATGTTTTTAGATTGTAAGGTTCACTATAATAAAGATAGCAATTCTATCTCTAGAATTGCTATAATAAAGATAGTAAGGTTCACTATAATAAAGATAGCAATTCTCCCCAACTAATTTATAAATTCAATTTGAAATCCAGTTCCACTTTGAATATAATCACAGTTTTATATAGAATTTAACAAATGTCCTTAATATTCATATTATTATGAAATTCTTAAAGAAAAGCAATGTGGCAAAGAGATCAACACTTTTTGTAAAATTGTAGTGATTAAAACAATCTAATTTTGGCACAGAGATAGATGTGGTGCCCGGTGGAATAGAATAGTTTTCAGTCCCATGAACACAAGGAAATTTAAGATTTGCTCAGGAGTTGCATTACTGAACACTGAGGTAATAAAATGGTAGCAGAGAAATTAGTTATCCATATGGAAAAGGATAAAATGTAATTCTTACCTTATTCACCAGACTGGATTAAAGATGAAAATGTATAGAGCAGCATTCTAAAAATTTAAAAGACAGTATGAAAAAATTCTTAAGACCTCAATGGAGAGAGTTCTTCAACAATATACAAAAGTAATTAAGGAAAGAATAAATTTGATTCCTTTAAAATATTAAACTCCTTTTCAAAAATGATATCATTAAAGTTAAGATAAAACACATATCATGCCTTATGGCACTCAGTGCAGAAAGGAGTTGGGTAGTGGAGAAGATACAGATTTGAAGCCTATGGAGCCAGAAGCTATGTGCAGAAATCTCTTCTAATTAGTTATTTAAAACTGTAAACAGAGGATTTAGTTCTCAGCAGTGCCTGGTTAAAATCAATTTTCTGAAGTCAGGAATACTTTCAGTAACACAGCATAAGAAGTCATTATGCATGTACCATACTTTTTCCCCCTTTTTGTTAATATGTTTATAAAGTAATAGAATGTATAGGTATCCAAGCATAACCTGGAAGCAGTACTATATAAAGAATATGTTGTTATGTGAAATTGTATGTTTTATTCATTTCAATAACAAAATAAAAAATTGTGGCTATTTATAACCATTATAGAAGAAATAATGAAATATATTTCCATTTGTACTATATCTAACTCTATTTCTAGAAAAATAGATTACAATTAAGTAAATTCAATGAGTGTAAGAGAGAAACATAAAAGTGGCTATTGTAAGAATTCTGAAAATGGAAAAATTATTAATGACAGATGATCAGGGAAAGATTTTAGCCAAGCTTTGTGGGAATGGTGAATTTGAATTCAGAGATATAGCAAATGGTATTCTAAATGAAGTGAATTCTTTATGACATTTTAATAATTTCTACCCCTGTGTCACATATTCAAATACTCTCCTATTGACAGGTACCTTTCCATCCTTTTACTTCTTTTCTGATTCAATATCTAAAAACCTTTTCTGCTGTTAGTTTGTGGACATGGGTTTAGTGACAAAATTAGCACACAACTTGGTTTGCATAAGGAAAACAATTTCCCAGAATGGATTTGGGTAGGAGTTCAAACTGAGAGAAAAGTGGTAATTCTGTAATGCAATCCAGGTCCTATTGCATTAATTATGTAGAAACAAAGCAAACCTTCTCCCCTGCTCTTCATTTATAGTATAATCAGTAAACTGGAGTCAGAAAGTTCTATTTTTAAGCTCTAGGCTGGAGTCATCTTTCCTCACTCATGAGAAGCAAACAGTCATATTCAGAAGCCAAGATCAAGAAGAGTTTGTCCTATGTGGCAAAAAGGTCTAAATACCATTACTCTAGATCGTGAGTGTACATGTTTAATATGAGAGGAAAAAAAAAAAAAAAGACTGGACTAAGACTGAGCCCAGCCATTCTCTACACAGGTCAAGGGATGCATGAAGGTAGGGCCTGGCACTCTGTGTCTTCAGACACTCCTTCCTCAGCTGGGGTGACTTCTCCTACTCGTAGACTCTCATGGGCATGGCAGCTCATGGGAGAGTTCAAAGGACCTTGGGCTTTTTATAACTTAGCATCGAATGAGCTTAGCATACCCCCAGCTGACATTGCTTAGGAGAAGACAACATCAGAGACATGAGGTTCAGTTCCTGGTATCTGAGAAACAAGGCTGGAGACAGGTGGAAACAACTGAATAGTTGCCGAGTCATAGGAGAAAGAACTGAGTGCCATAACTCCTGGAGATGGAAATATGAGAGTAATGAATTCTGACAGCGACTTCCTTCTTGTCAGCACTGATGCTATAGGCCCTGCTGAAATGCAGTAATGTTCATGTCATCTGACCAGTCTCACATTAACCTCACATTTCAGGTCAAGTGATTGGGCTTCTGCTTTGTGTTCATGACTAATCTCTTGCTTTTCACTCACTCCTGACTTGGTTTTCCAGAATGCTCTGAATGGCTGAACTCTGGATTTCTGAGGCATGTTCCCTGCAGCTAGGTTATCCTATGCCAGTTTTTCTCAGGCATTGTTGTTTATTATCCCAGTCAGGCCTGCATCCTTGCCAGGTGTTAAACCCTTTGGTCAGGACTTTCATTTTTGCCATTTAATGCAATTCCTTCCTTACAACTATCCTCCAAGGTAGCTATAATTATTCATTTTACAGGTCAACAAGCAGAGACCCAAGGGTATACTTCAAGGATGGGCCCACAGATGATCATCTTCACTCTGGATTTATCCCTCTGTATACTACTACCATGAAATGTGCTTTCTTTGCTTTTTTCAGAACTGAAAATGGTAACTACAGGGTTGTTCTGAGGATTAATTTAAAGCCTCAATAGGAAAGTGCCTATAAATTTTATTTCATCCCATTCTGACTTCTGTTTAGAAGACCTGGCTTTGCTGGCAGAATTTGGGCTTGACTCACCTCTAATACAGCACCAGGACACATCATAGGTTGTAATAAATATCAGGTGGATGAATTAATGGGTAGTCAATAGACAAATTCAAATTTCATTTTGGACAACCTAAATGCCCAAAAACAGATGACTGGATCAAGAAGATGTGGTACATATATACCATGGAATATTACTCAGCAATCAAAAAAGATAAACACATGCAATTTGCAGCAACATGGATGGAGCTGGAAGGGATCATGCTCAGCAAAATAAGTCAGAAAGAAAAAGAAAAATACCGGATGGTCTCACTCATAGCAGGAATCTAGAAAACTTAAATAAGGGACCAGGAAAAAGAATAACTATAAGAAAGAAAATATCAAAATCAACAAACAACTATGAACCAGAGACACTCTATGGGGGTGGGGGGCGGGGAAAGGAGGGCTTGGGGTCAAAATAAGAGGGTTGTAATTGTATGGGGAATATAAAAATAAAATTTAAATTAAAAAAACCCAACAAATTTCATTTTGGGTTTGGGAAAATATAAATAGCATCCTTTCCCCCTACACTGGACTCCTCTTGAGTGCCTACACTTTGGGTCTGTAATCTGAAAGCCCTGTTTGCTCTTTGGCTGGATCTCTCTTTACTTGCAGGGTTGCATGTGCCCAATTGCCAAGTCTCAGGTTCTTTTAGCTTGCCTTTACCTTTTCTTTTCAAGACACCATCCTGATATTCTTCACTAAGGAGGCTGACCAAAAATGTGTTAGCTAGGAGTATTCCTGAAGGGAGAAGTCTAAGACATAGACTTGTGTGGACATAGACAGCACAAGGCTTGCTGCATGGTTAGAACTGAATTGAGCACTGTCACCTGATGGCTCATTCCCTTTCCAAATTATTAAGTCATCTACCGAAACCTGGAATTTTGGGTAAAAATAAAAAAGCTTTGGATGGAAGTATAAGTAAGAATTCTATAGATGGTTGTTACCCTAGCCAGCAGTTCCATTAAGGAAATTAATTTTAGTGTTTTGGAAGCATGAAGATTTTAGTTCAGTCGTGGACACTTCCAGCCATTACTCAGTCCTCTGTCAGCACATTTAAAGGAGGCTCAGAGAGGAAAAACCCAGGGCCCTGGGCCATCTGTAAGACCAAGGCACATCAGCAGCCATGCCAGGAAGAAGACACCTGGGTCCTGCTCCAGCTCTGCTCAGCATCTCTTTGGGGTCACAAGAAAGATACCTGGTCATCAAGAAAAAAGCCATCTGTAGATTTTGGGCAATCTCCAAGATTAAGAATCCTGAGAAGGGATAAAGAAGTCCACAGGAAAAAGTCCTTAGAATAAGGAAGGGTGTAGTAACCAAGCACTTCCTTGCTTTTAAAGCCCTTATGTTCTACCATGGGTCATTTAGTGAAGATCTGGTGACTCAGCTATGCCCTGGACTCTATGATCAATTCTTTTTTTTTTTTTTTTTTTTTTAAAGATTTATTTTTTTATTTATTTATACAAGCACGGGGTACAGTCAGAAGCGCGGGAGGGTGAGAGAATTCACCAGAGCCAGAGCGGGGAGCAGAGCAGGCAGAAGAACCAAAGTACACTGCTGAGGGGAGCAGTGGGCGGCAGGAGAGGTCTGCGCGCCATGTGGGACCCTCACACGGTGGCCGGGGATCAAACCGGCGCTGCAGAGGCTGCAGACAGCTTCGCAACCCAGCGCTCAACCCCTGCGCCACCAGGGAGGCCCTATGATCAATTCTATTTCTAGTTAGGAAGAATGTAGGAAACCTTTAGGTATCAGTTTTGGAGTTCCCAATATTAAGTAAGCCTTGCTCTTGGGCCCAGATCTTACACACTTGAACCAGTAAATAGATTGTTATCTTATGCTTTTTTTCAAGCCACACCTGTGACTCACGAGTTCCAGATCTGCATCATTTTACTATATTATCTTATTCCTGCATTCTTAAGCTCCTCTCTGAATTTTTGAACTGGAAACTTGCCTTGTTAACACAGAATTTGCAGCAGCCTGTCAAGTCTGAAGAAGAAATCTTTCAGGACAGACTGCTCTAACTGGATCAGCTAAGTTTGGCACCATAAACTCACCACAGCTCCATCTCCCAGACCTGGTGTTTGAGTGCACCCCAATCATGAAAGAGTAGAGTTGGGTGGATTAACCCCTCCCTGCCCACATTTCTCTATGCAAGTAGAATCCTGGGGCATGTGTAGAAACTGCTATAGCAGCAGGATATCACAAGATCTAAGGATATAATTAAGCATGAAAGAAATCGCCACTTTTGTTTCTGAACTAAAACCTACCAACCATTTCAAGAAGCCTGACTTCTTATACTGCATGTTCATTCACATCAGCCCAACTTGATACTGGCAACATATGTCTTCACTTCAAAGAACTAACCAATTAAGGATCTTAAACTGCTGCAAAGCAATAAAAATTTCCATAAGCAATAACTATACAGAAGCTACTTCCAAATTGAGATTATGTTATCTCACTTCAGGCATTTGAAATTAAACCCTGGAGAGACATTTTACTGCTAATAAATAATCACTTATTATAATATGCATTATTGCTGAGATAATAGACTGCGTCAATACCTAGCTATGTTATTGCAACTGGAAAATAAGACCTGAGAATACTACTCTGTGTCCCAGTATTGAGGAAAAACAAATGTTAATTTCAGTATCATGTTTGGTTTAAATTATCTGTTTTAGAATACATTTATTTACCTTCAATACAATGAATACATTTGTTATTCAACTACATTTGATTTTTATCAAGTTTCTCTCTCAGTTTTGTATGTTAGGTCACAGAAGAAAAAAAATAGCCCATGATAAATAATGCATTCACATTCACTGAAAGACAGATTTGATAACATTTTTGCATTTAAAAAAATAAATATAGAGCCTCCCTGGTGGAGCAGTGGTTGAGTGCTGGGTTGCAAAGCTGCCCGCAGCCTCTGCAGCGCCGGTTCGATCCCCGGCCACCGGGTGAGGGTTCCGCATGGCGCGCAGACCTCTCCTGCCGCCCGCTGCTCCCCTCAGCAATGTACTTCGTCACTCTGCCTATTCTGCTCCCTGCTCTGGCTCTGGTGAATTCTCTCACCCTTCCGTGCCTCTGACTGTATCCAGTGCTTGTATAATTAATTAATTAATTAATTAAATCTTTTAAAAAATAAGAAATAAACATAAAAATCTTTAAAATTTGTATGTTGAAATTTTTAAGACTCTTAACCCTGCTTGGGCTACATTTCAGAACATGTTGCTTTTTTTTTTTTTTAAACAAATATAATCAATTCTTCAGGTGGAAAGTCACAGCCTCTAACTGACTTAAGGTTTGATTTTTTAATCCAAAGGATTAGTGAAGAAGTAACTGTTGTTTCCCTGTGGTTATTTTAAAGCTAAATTTAAAATTTATCTTGTTCCAAGATAAATTTGGATTGTATGAGACTCATGAAATAATTGACTTTGAAAAACTATAGTCATTCCAGGCTTTTTGGTTCACATTTTATGACCAACTACCTATCAAGTCAAATAACTGAGTGGGAATTAATAGGGAGTGAATTGGCCATAAATAATCAATAAAAGAAAGCAATTTATTAAAATGATTTTAAATGCAAGTTAACAATTTGTATGATGATAGTCCAGTAAGATTCATCATGACTGAGACACATTTCTACTAAACTTTCTAAAAGAAATACTAAAACAACTATGCTCTAGACATTGTGATATTAAATAAAAATGACTGTGTTTGCTGAGCTTTGTGAGGATGGAATATTAATAAATGGAAATTTATCCTAAAAGTTTGGGTTTTCTTTTCAAATTATTGAGTACAGTTTGGCTGTACTACCACTGAAACAGAAGGATAAATACCCTAGGGAAGATGAAATATTAAGAACAGCTAAGCATTTGTATCAATTTTCCCTCTAAAGCACTAGTGAATATTAAACTGCGTAGGGCAATTTCTAGGAAAGTAGGCAGAAGTAGTGGAAACAGAGTGGGATTATTGACATTCATGGTGCTTGGAAAACCAAAGTTGGATTCCAGAATGTGTCAAAAGGGAAGGGGCCCCTAGTACATACCCAGGCTTTTGGGGATCCTATAGAAGCTACACTAAACCTGTAGGTAAACCAAGCCTTATAAGATTATAACTTTACTTTCAGTTTGCTCTAATTCCTGATTGGATTGAAGTCATCTGATTCCATTCTATATGCCTCATAGAGGATAATGGAAAATAATACTATTTTTGGGAAAAATAATAGAATTCAAAACCACTCCGGTGGTGCAAGAGGTTAAGACACAACCTATGAAGCAATCCGCAGCCACTGCGGCACGAGTTCGATCCCCGGCCAGGGAGCTACCCACATGGCTCAGCAGACCTCTCCTGACTCGCCAGCTACTCCCCTCAGTGGTGTATTTCAGTCAGTCTGCCTGTTCTGTTCTCCACTCTGTCTCCAGTGAATCCTCTCACCCCCCACAACTCTGGCCTGTACCCCAATTCTTGTATGTATAAATATTTTTTAAAAATACAAGGCAGAGTCATTCATGATTCAGATATTAATCAGACATGTACTTAAAAGTAATGGATATTATTATAATAAAAAGCATTGAAGAAAATATGGACAATTTTACCAGAGTACTAAATGTAAACAGAAGATTAAAAGAAAATTGAAAAATACAATAATGCAAGTTAAACTCAAGTAAATATATTTTATAATTATATGCAATTAAAAAGAGGATTAGGAAACAGGAATAAAAGAATTAATAAAATTAACCTAAACAGCAGTGCTCCTAATAGTGATAGAATATACTTTTTAAATGATAATATTAGCCAATTTTTATTAAAATTGATCATTTTCAAGATCATAAAACAAGTTTCAACAAATTTTAAAGCATTGAAATCATGTTCTCTTACACAATGAAATTCAAGTATTAATAAGTCAGAAATTAAACCCAAGATTGTATATGAAATGAAATAAGGATACGAAAATAAGTTAATAGGTAGGTATAATAGAAAAAGTCAACAAAACTGAAATTTGGTTCACTGAAATACTGAGTTTTTTGAAGAATGTAAAAGAAAAAGACTCCACATAACCAATTTCAGGAATAAAAAATGAAGAGAAGCCACTACAGATAACTACAGATATTTAAAGGATAATGAGAAATATTGAAAATTCATTTAGGCAGAAAAATTACAAATTTTGATAAATGCAGAAATTTCTGAGAACAAAATTCATGACAACTGAGAGAAAAAAAAAGGAAAATTTGAATGTCGATTTAAAATTTAAGTTTGTAAATAAATACCTTTCCAATAACAAAGCTCTAGGTACAGGTGGTTTCATTTGTGAACATTTTTAAACCTCAAGGCAAATGTAGCACTATTCTTACAACAACTCTTCCCAATAGCAAAAGAGAGACTACTCCACAATTCATTTTTATGAGGTCATCATATGGTTGATATCAAATACTGGTTAGAACAGCCCAAGAAAGGAGAGTTATAAATTGTTTTTCCTTATGAACATATACATGATGCTAAACAAAATACAATGTTTGAAACTTTTTAGAAAGAAATTTATCAGTATGTATTATGAACTCGGGAAGGTATGTGACTTTTCACCTAGCAATTTCCATGTATGACACTTGGTCTTCAGGAAAAAAATCAGAAGAATCTAACAAAGATTTATACTTATTATGCAAAAAATTAAATGCTTGAAATGAGAGATGATTAATATGATATAACTATCACTTTCACACACTTTCAACAAACATTTATTGAGTGTTTAATATGTGCCAGGCACTGTTGAGAAAACAATGAACCAACAGACAAAAAGTTATGCACCTACTGAATTTACATTCTAAGAACTTTTAATGATGAAGGAAAATGGCCAGTAAAAACATAAATCGGTTATAATCTCAATTACGTAAAACAATATGTGGAGAGAAAGAGAAAAATACAGCAAATTGTAAATGGTGTCAGCTTTGCATGGTAAGATACATGATACTTACTTTCCTGCCTGTACTTCAGTATTTTCCCATCAATTATAAACCTGTTATTTTATCAATTATAAAAACTTACCAAAATACATGTATATTGTAAATAAACAAATATATATATATATGCACACTCACTAGATTGTCAGGAGGATTAAATGAAATGAAGTATAACAAGAGCCAAGGAGTAGGCTTTTAAATACTGGTCAGTTTGTTATAGGACAGCCTTGATATTGAACCGGTTGCCTGGCTGTGGGTCCTCACCCGCGCGCTTACAAGGGACTTATTTATACTCCACTACAGGCACACACAAAAGGTTAATAAAAGGTTTATTTACAAGGGAAAGGGAAATAAGGAAAATGTACAACTCAGGGAGATAATAGGGAAATAAAGTCTTTAATGCGTCCTACCCGATCCGCCGACCTGGAAACCCAAAGTCACTCTCAGAGCTGGCCGGATGCTGCGAGCTGGTGGAGAGCCCAAAATGGGGTTCCCCCAAAGCCCACGTGTCTGCCTTTTATATCCACCTGGCTGCTTAACCCCACCCTCAGGTCCCAGCCACCTTCCCTTTGGTGGTGATGGGATTTGGAGTTCCCAGTGTCTTTGGCTTTGGCCTGGGGTGGGGGTGGAGTCCACAAAGCCTGTATGGAATTAGCTTTAGGACATCCTTTTCCCCCTAACAATTTCTTTCTTTCCCTGCAATCTAAACATTGTTTTTGTCCTTTGTTGTTCTCCCTCTTTACCATGAATAGTTTGGTTTGTTGCCTCACATTTTTGCATTTCTTTATAGTAAGTATATGTTCACTTTTAATCAAAATTGCCATTATTATATTAGTTTCAGAGAACTCTGTTGCTTTAAATAGTTCAGACATATAGGTGAGAGATCTTGAGGCAGAAGTGCTTGCCAGAACACCTCAAAACATTCATGAAAAGAGTTACTGTCATTACCAAAAAAAGTGATAAATGCTGTGTTTCTGTGGTTACTATTCTTCTTTATTAATGCTAAAAATCTCCAGTTTTAGCCTCCTAAATAAGAGGGAGGAGATCTTGATCTTTAATGGGATGAATATAGCACTGATGTTTCTTTTACATATAGTGCTATTGTTTTATACTGTAACTAATACTGTGTCAGGTTTACATATAAACTGGAACTTTCAAGTATTTCTTAAACACTCATAAAATTGCATATTTTGGCAGGAACTTGCCCTAAAACAAGCCAACTATGGGGGTCTTTTCTAAATATACATGACTATTTACATAACGACCTGTCGATTACTGGCCTACACAGTAGATGAACTAGATCCTCTCTCTTGCAGACCTTTACAGTTCCTAGAGACTGTGTATCAGGAGCACTTAATGATGTGGGTAATGTGCAGCCAGGGAATGTGTGACTTCAATCAACTTTCCTTCCCTTTTGCTTTATTATGCACTGGTTACCTGGTCATTTCATTTATTTATTTATTTATTTATTTATTTATTTATTTATTTATTTATTTATTTATTTTGTGGGACCCTAGCCTGCGGCCAGGGAACAAACCAGCGCTGCAGAGGCTGTGGGCAGCCTCGCAGCCCAGCGTTCAACAGCTGCACCACCAGGGGCGGCCCTTACCTGGTCATTTTAAATTTAGAACTGATAAGCACTTTGGGAGGCAACCTGCATCACTTATTTACACACTGCTTAGGGGTTTGATACAGGTACAGAGAACACTGAGAATGGTGATAGAATAGCATGAAATAAATCAAAGAAACAAATCAAGTACTGGTAGCACAGAAGGCTATGAAAAGTGCAGGCCAAGATAGAGAAAGTTGGTTTTGAAGTGCGTTCAGGCTGCTATAACCTAGTAGCTTGTAAACAACAGAAATTATTTCTCACAGTTTTGGAGACTGAAAGTCCCAAGTAAAGTGCTACCATGGCCAGGTTAGTTTGCTTGATTATGACTCGCTTCTCACTGTGTCCTCACATGAAGGAAGGGGCGCTGGAGCTCTCTGGGCACAAATCCTATTCTTAGAGCTCCATCTTCAGCTAATTACCTTCTAAAGATCCTACTTCCTAATACCATTGTGTTGGAAGTTAGAATTTCAGCATATGTGAATTTGGGGAGGATACAAGTAAAGCAAAGAGAATCCCAGACATTTAATAAGTTGGGTGTAGAAAGAGTTATAATAACTAAATTTTATTGAATGCATACAATGTGTGAGGTAGTGTGGTGAGTGTTTTATATGCTCTGACTCTCCTGATCCCCCAAAATCCATATGCTATGGATGCTATCATTATTTCAAATTTACATATGAGAAATTTACATAGGGGGAAACTGAGAGGGTGAAATAATCTCCCCTAGCTAATAAAGGGCAGAACCGGCACTTGAACCCTGTGGGGTGTGGTTCCCGGGTCTGCTAGTTGTGGGAAAACATTTCTAGGTGTGAGTTAGACACACCAAAACCATGCTCCCCTTTCCAGGATCCTCTCTCCCCCCATCCTTTATTCTTCCAGGTGGCCCATAGCCTGCTTACTTAACTCTTTTCTCTACTTTTCCTAAATTAGTTATTGGAAGTTGTGAGAACAATCAGTTGCTCTTTATTTTCAGCAGCCTTTTCCTCCCTCTGTTTTAGAAATCACTTGGAACCACACAATAAGGTTACAAGGCATGACTATTTGAGGAACGTCTGCTTCTCTGTCTCTCTGTCTCTGTCTGTCTCTCTGTCTCTCTCTCTCTCCCCTCATCCCCTTCCACCCTCCTTTCTACTTTTCCTCTTTCCCTAACTCCCTCCCTCATTTTTTCCCCTTTCTCTCCATCATTTCCTCCCTTTCCTCCTTCCTCTTTATCTCTTTCCTGCTCTCCCTCTAGTAATAATTTTAGAAAAAAATACACAAGACTTGGAGTTCTTATTTGTGAATCAACATTCAAATGATCTTTGAAGTCTGCTGCTATAAGCAACTCACACCACAGAGCTGCCCTATCTCTGCTGGTGCTTTTCCTTTTTCTACTTGAGCAGACCAGCACAATCCACCTTATAGTTATAGAGCTTTGTGATTTAACATTTTAATATTTAAAAAGGAGAAAGTTAGGCTTAGTACTTTTTGGGGTATTTTCATATTTGTGTACAAGTCCACCTATGCCAACACAAGATTGGTAGAGTAACAGCTGAACATCCTGAAGCGTGCACTGAGCATTATAGGTACATACTACCTGACAAGAAAACCCTTTACTTGATCAGCTCTTTGCATCCTACTTCTGCTTTGTCTTCACTGGGTATAAGCATACTTGATGTTTCTGAGTTCGAAGTGGCTTAGTTGTGCTCATGAACGCTCATTTAACGCTCTCTGAAAAGTGAACTGTACTTTGAGAGCATGATGAAGGAAAAGACCATGAAACCAGGGATGGCTTATAAATATAACAAGACACACAGGAGATAGGTCACAAAACTGGATATTTAGAAAATGCCTAAACTTAGAAGTGTGCTGCATAGCATCTTTTTCCTTCTCTTAATCAACAGATACTAATCACTTGACAGACATTTTGCACACTTTTATATTTGCTTTGAGAAGGTTAAAATGACTAAAGTTAAAATGACTGCCCCACCACCACTTTAAAAAAAGAACATGGCATGACATGACACTGTGAGACAAGGGAACAAAGTGTGATTTTTTTAACACATCCAGCTAACTGGAGATGGAATTAATGGGGGTAAAACCTTATTGTAACTAGCTTTTGCCAGGAAATTCAAGGGAAAAGTAGTTTTAAAACATTAATCATTAAAAATCATGGCAAAAATGTAATAAGGTATTTTATTAAAGATTTGAACTCTTAGTATGTGGAGATAAATGCAATTTCATGAGTTTGGTCTCTTGTTAACATTTTAATCTTTATCATTATTATTAGTATCTATTAAACAGATACTATTGGTATCTGTTTTCCATAGAAAAGTTTATGACATTGCAGGAGACATTACAAGGAACACTGTTTTTTTTAAAAGACCAGAGTCATGACGATTTTATTCATAACAGCAAAAAGCTGGAAACAACCCAAATGCCCATCAGCTGCACAATGAATACACATTAATATTGTATATTCATGAAATGGAATACTCCACAGTTTAAAAAAAACCTGCTAGGTATAACAATATGGATAAATCATACTATCCTACTGATGAAAAAGGGAAACAAAAATTTACATACTGTGTGAACCGGTTTATGAAGTTCAAGTACAGGCAAAATCTATACTGATGAATGTTCTGTGGGTTTCAAGTTGTTGCTGTTTAGAAATCAGCAACTAGTTTAATTGCCTTTTTTTTTTTTTGGTAAGTGACCTATCTATTTTCTCTGGCTACCTTTAAGATTTTGTGGGTTTGTTTTTTTTTTTCCTGTGGTTTTACTGTGATTTTTTTAAAAAAAGTTATCCAGTTTATAATTCACTGGGCTTATTGCATCTAAAGATTGATATCTTTTAAATAGAAGAAGATACAAAGAAATGGAAAGACATCCCCTGCTCATGGATTGAAAGAATAAACATTAAAATGGCCATCCTACCAAAAGCAATATACAGATTCAATCCTATTCCAATAAAAATTTCAATGTCATTCTTCAAAGAAATAGAACAATTATTGATGAAATTCATATGGAATCACCAAAAACCCTGAATAGCCAAAGCTCTCCTGAAAAAAAAAAGAAGGGAATGGAGGCATCACACTCCCAGACTTCAAACTATACTACAAAGCCATAATCATCAAAACTGCATGGTATTGGAACAAGAACAGACACACAGACCAATGGAATCGAATAGAAAATCCAGAAATAAACCCACAGATTTATGGTCAACTAATCTTTGACAAAGGAGCCAAAGAATATGCATTGGAGCATAGAAAGTTTGTTCAATAAATGGTGCTGGGAAAACTGGGTCGCTGCATGCAAAAGAATGAAGCTTGACTACTACCTAACACCATGCACAAAAACCAACTCAAAATGGATTAAAGAACTAGACATAATACCTGAAACTATAAAATAAATGGAAATATAGGCAAAACACTACATGACATTTACCTCAGTAACATCTTTAAACACACATCACCCAAAGCAGTAATAGTGAAGGCAAAGATAAACAGCTGGGACTACATCAAATTAAAGAGCTTCTGCACAGCAAAAGAGACAGTAACAAAAACAAAGAGAAATCCCACCGACTGGGAGAACATTTTTGCACACAACACCAATGATAAAGGACTGATCACAAAAATCTACAAAGAGCTGATGAGACTCAACAAAAACAAAGAAAATAATCCAGTCAAAAAATGGGCAGAAGAGCTAAAAAGAAACTTCTCTGAAGAGGAAATGCAAATGGCGAACAGGCATATGAAAAAATGTTCAACATCACTTGTAATCAGGGAAATGCAAATCAAAACTACAGTGAGATACCATCTTACCCCAGTGAGGAATGGCACATATTAAAAAAACTAGCAACAACAAATGTTGGCGAGGATGTGGAGAAAAAGGAACTCTCCTGCACTGTTGGTGGGAGTACAAACTGGTCCAACCACTATGGAGAGCTGTGTGGAGATTTCTTGACCTACTAAACACAGAGCTTCCATATGATCCAGCAATTTCACTCCTAAGTATTTACCCAAAGGACACAGAAACATTAATTAAAAAGGGCACCTGCACCCCTATGTTTATAGCAGCACTATTTACAATAGCCAATCTATAGAAACAACCCAAATGCCCAAAAATAGATGACTGGATCAAGAAGATGTGGTACATATATACCATGGAATATTACTCAGCAATCAAAAAAGATAAACATGCAATTTGCAGCAACATGGATGGAGCTGGAAGGGATCATGCTCAGCAAAATAAGTCAGAAAGAAAAAGAAAAATACCGGATGGTCTCACTCATAGCAGTAATCTAGAAAACTTAAATAAGGGACCAGGAAAAAGAATAACTATAAGAAAGAAAATATCAAAATCAACAAACAACTATGAACCATAGACACTCTGTGGGGTGTGGGGGGCAGGGAAAGGAGGGCTTGGGGTCAAAATAAGGGGGTTGTAATTATAAGGGGAATATAAAAATAAAATTTAAATAATAAAAAAATTGATATCTTTCAACAAATCTGAAAAATTCTATCTCTGAACAATGTTTGTCCTCCTGTTATTTTCTTCTGGAATTCAAATCAGATACATGCTAAACCTTCCCACTTTATTCCCGTTGCTGCTTAACCTCCCTTTCACATTTGTCACCCAACTTCTCTACAGATTTAGTAATTGCTTAGCATTTATCCTCTTTTCACTGTTTTCTCCTCATCAACTGTGTTTGATTTGCTATAAAGGCAGCTCATTGAGTTTCCAATTTTAATTATTATATTCACCTTAAACATGTTAAATGAGTTATTTTGTGTCTGATATTATCTGAAGTATTTGGAATTGTGTTTCTGTTTTGTGTTGTTTCCGGTGAATTTCACCCATCATATCTTCTTTCCTTGAGTGCTTTGAGGATTTCGCCTAATTTTATGGACAAGTTACCTGTGTAGGAATTCTATGAGGCCTAATTTGACATTGAGTTCCTCCAGAAAGGATTTATCCTTGCTTCTCAGAGTAACCAACCCCGGACCATTTTAAATTAAAATTTCAGCCTGAATTTTTCTATACCAGGTAGAATGAACTTAAATTGCTATCTTGTGCTTACAAATTCTCAAGGAGTTAAGGGATATTTATTTTCCACACCTCCAGTTCAAAGTGGAGACAACTTTTCTGTTACCTTCTCACTTATCCTTACCTAGTATATCCCAGATAATTACCGGTTTCCTGGTGGATTCCCCTCTGTGTCGGTTCTACACTTTATCTTGTCTTAATGTTATGCAGTTATTAAAGCAGAAACCCAGCATCTACAGTTTGGTCACACAATTTCATGGCTTAAGTGGGACTTGGTATTAAACTACCACCAGGATGCCTGTTTTTACTTTCTAGGGACCCTGTACATTCTTTAATTTGCTGCCAGCTCAGTAATGCCTTTAAATTAATGAGTGTTTTTTCAACATTTAACCTAGTGTTTTCGCTTTTGGTCAGGAGGATCGCTCAGGTTATTTTACCAACCATACTTCTGGAAACAGAAGCTCAAAAGCCTACTCTATAGAGATTGATTATTTTCTGCTATGTGCTAAGCTCTTTTCACAGTGTTAATTTAATCATCACATAGTTCTATGAGCTATACACAAGTTACTATTATAAGAAATTATTCTTTCTTACCTGGCATTATGACTTAAATAGGCAGGTGACTGAGACTTATTTGGGGGAATGTTTGAGTGGTAGAAAACTTCTGTGATATTAAAATTACATCTTCACGTTTTAAATCAGTCCAAACATTCTTCACTGTTTCCATTGTTGGACCAGTGGGAAGCTTGGAATGGGTTTTATAATGCAATCATTCTTCCAAATGCATAACATGGCACCAATCCGAGACCTGTAACCATCTCCAAAATGAGCAGAATGAATCTAATCTCTCTCAGCCTGGTCTGTGGGAAAATGATTTGTTCATTTGTAGCGATGGATAAAGACCATTAAAGTTATAGTTCAAGTTTGTTCTGTAAATCCCTTTCTTTTCCTCCTGCACTTTATTTTCTACTTTTCTCCATAATTTATCATATTTTTATAAAAGTCATTGACTTAGAAATTCCATTTAATAATCAATAACATTCATAAGACAGAACCTTACATCCCAGGTAGTTATTTTCCAGAATTAGAATTTTCTCTTTTCTAAGGATTCTGTTTCTAAGCAGTTATTCTATAGTTTTAAATTCTGGAAGACGATAGATTAGGAAAAATGAGAAAAATAAATATTTATAAAAATTCCCTTTAAATGGGAAATGCTCAAGACATAATGCTAATAGTGTTACTTTAAAATATATTTTTCGTTTTTAATTTTTCTGGAATTCATTATCATCACATTTTTTATAACCTATGTTTTTGTCTCCTCTCTCACACCATTGCTGCCTCACCCCTGAAATCACCACTATCCTGCTTATCCTTCCATTGATTTTTTTAGTTTCTAGTTTCATCAAGTGTGTTTGTATGTTTGAACAATACATTGTTTATTTTCATCTATTGTTGAACTTTATAAAAAAGATACTTCGCTTTCTAAGATTTGTTGTTCATTCAGCAGTGTTATGAAGATTAATGAAGTTACTGTGTGTAACACTTATTTTCTCTACAGTATAATATTCTGTTGGTTGAAAATGCTAGTTTATTTCTATTCTCTTGACAATGACCTTTAGTATTGTTTCTAGTTATTTTTTGCTATTGTGAGCAGTAGTGCTAAGTACTTTCTTATATATGTCTCGGACATATATATATGCAAGAGTTTTAGGGGGTTCTTAATGTAGGGGTAGAGTCATTGAACTATGAAATGTGTAGTCAAATGTTTCCAAGCGGTTTCACCCATTTCTATTCTAAACTTCAGTGTGTAAGATACACAATAATGTAAACTTTAGTGTGTAAGATACACAATCTTACAATAATGTAACATATATTATTTTTGCCACTTTATGAGCAGCGCTTCATATGCTTACTGGCCAGATATATTACTTCATGAAGTGCCTGTTCATGTCTTTTGCTCAATTTCTATTGTTTTTTTTCTATTTTATATGCCTTTAGAAGATTTTTAATATATTCTTCATAAGAACCTGCTATTGTGTGTAACAAAATCAGTACTTTAGACTGTTTGTCTTTTTACTTATTTTAAGCCTAATCTTCAATAAGCAAAAAATTTCCCCTAATATGTGAACATTTACTCAACAAATAGTGGAAATCGTGGGCATTTATTTTGTGCCAACTGCCGCTCTAAGTCAGGGACATCACTATGAACACAACAAAGCTTTGTGTTGTGGAATTGACTTTCTGGTACACTTATTCTTGCCTTTTACACCCAATAACTTGTGGAAACTTCAAAGCTATTTAGTTTTTGTCTACATTAAAACTCACCTTTGCCTTTCCGAAGATAGGAGGCTTTTTCTGATTTTAGGGGGGCCAAAGGGCAGGACTAGCACATATAGTCATAGAGTGCTGTCACAGGCTCTTCCTTTGAGTGGCATTCACATTTCAATGTACTGATGGATCCTGCATTCTGTTGAATAGCTTACCCAAGAATGTAATGAACTGTGTTACAATGAGATCATGTTATCTGTAATGCTTCTTGGGCAGTGCTCAAAGAAAACAAGTACTCTTTGAAAATTTCAGCCTAATATTCTTCATATTGCTTCAGTGTTCTTCTTCTGAAAATTCCCTAACTGAAGAAGTCTCATTGAACATCTTCATTGTAGCACATCCACAGATGAAACCTTTGATCTCTATGGGGCCCTCATGTCTCCCTTGTATATGTGTATATGTGCATGCAAATGTGGGAAAATTATGACAAACTCTGAGGCTGGTAGACTAGGAAGCTTAGCTTTTCTTTTCCTATTTAGAAATGATCACCAAGCTATTCTGTAGAGAAAATGTCTTCTTAACTTTTGCCATCTAAATATCTGCCCTTAGGAATAAAAGATAATGCTTCTGTAGTAGCTGAGAATGTCAGTGAATTTTCCACATTTGACTTAATTCACCAGCAGTCCAGAAGTAAATAGGATTGACTTTCTTATGAGTGAGAATTGTATGCTACTCCAGCTACTGCTATTTGTGTAATTGAACATTTCCCTGTATTGTAAGTATTCACTCTTTTTATCTTTACAACTATCTTAAGAGGTAGCTGTTTGTAATCTTAAAATGGGAAGGATGACCCACTTTCTCCTACCTTCTGTCTGTTAAGGATCATCATTTTACCGTCCTCCTGACAGCTAACCCCTTGAATTCAGACTGTGAACTTTTAGAGACAGGGAACTTTGGCATATGTAGAAGTCTGCGGATGGGGTAAGTGATGGCATCACTGGCAGGACTCTGCTTGTGGCAGCTTACCAGATGCCATTGAATTGTTAGGTGCACTCTTAGGACAGGAAGGGGCCCTGACTCCAGACTCTTTCATCCCACTTTCCCCAAGATAAAAAGGATGTCATTGACTCTGTGTGTGTATGTGTTTGTGTGTGTGTGGGTGTACACATGAACGCATGTGTGCATACATGCGCACTTGAGCATATGCATTGTAAGGTCAGGATTGGACACTGCAGGTTTTCTGATCCCATGCAGACCGGGTAAAGGAGGAGTCAGAGTCCTCAGTGGCTTTTGCAGGTTTTTTTTTTTTTTTTATTTTATTTTATTTTTTTTTTAATAAATTTTATTGTTATATTCCCCATACAATTGCAGCCCCCCCATTCTGACCCCAATCCCTCCCCTCCCACCCCCCTAAAAGTGTCTCTGGTTCATAGTTTTTTGTTGATTTTGATTTTCACTTTCTTATAGTTATTCATTTTCCTGGTCCCTTATTTAAGTTTTCTAGATTCCTGCTATGAGTGAGACCATCCGGTATTTTTCTTTTTCTTTTTGGCTTATTTCGCTGAGCATGATCCCTTCCAGCGCCATCCATGTTGCTGCAAATTGCATGTGTTTATCTTTTTTGAATGCTGAGTAATATTCCATGGTATATATGTACCACATCTTCTTGATCCAGTCATCTATTTTTGGGCATTTGGGTTGTTTCCAAAGCTTAGCTATTGTAAACAGTGCTGCTATAAACATAGGGGTGCAGGTGTTCTTTGGAATTGATGTTTCTGTGTCCTTTGGGTAAATACCTAGGAGTGGAATTGCTGGATCATATGGAAGCTCTATGTTTAGTAGGTCCAGAAATCTCCATACAGCTTTCCACAGTGGTTGGACCAGTTTGCACTCCCACCAACAGTGCAGAAGAGTTCCTTTTTCTCCACATCCTCGCCAACATTTCTTGTTGCTAGTTTTTTTAATATGTGCCATTCTCACTGGTGTAAGATGGTATCTCATGGTAGTTTTGATTTGCATTTCCCTGATGACAAGTGATGTTGAACATTTTTTCATATGCCTGTTGGCCATTTGCATTTCCTCTTCAGAGAAGTTTCTTTTAAGCTCTTCTGCCCATTTTTTGACTGGATTATTTTCTTTGTTGTTGTTGAGTCTCATCAGCTCTTTGCAGATTTTTGTGATCAGTCCTTTATCATTAGTGTTGGGTGCAAAAATGTTCTCCCAGTTGGTGGGGTTTCTCTTTGTTTTTGTTATTGTCTCTTTTGCTGTGCAAAAGCTCTTTAATTTGATGTAGTCCCAGCTGTTTATCTTTGCCTTCACTATCACTGCTTTGGGTGATGTGTCTGTAAAGATGTCTTTGATGTGCAAATCACGTAGTGTTTCGCCTATATTTCCTTCTATATATTTTATGGTTTCTGGTCTTATGTCTAGTTCTTTAATCCATTTTGAGTTGATTTTTGTGTATGGTGTGAGGTGGTGGTCAAGCTTCATTCTTTTGCATGTAGCGACCCAGTTTTCCCAGCACCATTTATTGAACAAACTTTCTTTGCTCCAATGCATATTCTTTGCTCCTTTGTCAAAGATTAGTTGACCATAAATCTGTGGGTTTATTTCTGGATTTTCTATTCGATTCCATTGGTCTGTATGTCTGTTCTTGTTCCAATACCATGCAGTTTTGATGATTATGGCTTTGTAGTATAGTTTGAAGTCTGGGAGTCTGATGCCTCCATTCCCTTCTTTTTTTTTCAGGAGAGCTTTGGCTATTCGGGGTTTTTGGTGATTCCATATGAATTTCATCAATAATTGTTCTATTTCTTTGAAGAATGACATTGAAATTTTGATTGGAATAGCATTGAATCTGTATATTGCTTTTGGTAGGATGGCCATTTTAATAATGTTTATTCTTCCAATCCATGAGCAGGGGATGTCTCTCCATTTCTTTGTGTCTTCTTCTATTTCTTTTAACAGTGTTTTATAGTTTTCTTTGTATAGGTCCTTTACCTCTTTTGTTAGATTTATTCCCAAATATTTGATTCTTTTTGTTTCAATAACAAAAGGGATGGTCTTTTTGATTTCTTCTTCTTCAGATTTATTGTTTGTGTATAGGAAGGCTACTGACTTTTGCGTGTTGATTTTGTATCCTGCCACTTTACTGAACTGATTGATGAGTTGAATTAGCTTTTCTGTGGAGTTTTTGGGGTTCTCTATGTATAATATCATATCGTCTGCAAATAGTGATAGTTTGACTTCTTCTTTTCCTATTTGGATTCCTTGGATGTCTTTCTCTTGTCTTATTGCCCTGGCTAGGACTTCCAGTATTATATTGAAAAGCAATGGTGAGAGTGGACATCCTTGTCTTGTTCCAGATCTTAATGGAATTGCTTTCAGCTTTTCACCATTGAGAATGATACTGGCTGTTGGCTTGTCATAGATGGCCTTTATGATGTTGAGGTATGTTCCTTGTATCCCAAGAACTTCAAGGGCTTTTATCATGAATGGGTGTTGCACTTTGTCGAAAGCTTTCTCAGCATCTATTGATATTATCATATGGTTTTTATATTTCTTTTTGTTGATGTGTTGGATAACGTTGATTGATTTTCGGATGTTAAACCATCCTTGTGCCCCTGGAATGAATCCAACTTGGTCGTGGTGAATTATCTTATGGATACATTGTTGGATTCTGATAGCTAAAATTTTATTGAGGATTTTTGCATCAGTGTTCATTAGGGAGATTGGCCTGTAGTTTTCCTTTTTGTGTTGTCCTTGTTCGGTTTTGGTATTAGTGTAATGTTGGCTTCATAAAACGTGTTTGGTATTGTCCCTTCCTTCTCAATTTTTTGGAAGAGTTTGTGAAGGATAGGCACTAATTCGTCTCTGAATGTTTGGTAGAATTCATTTGTAAATCCATCAGGTCCTGGGCTTTTGTTTTTGGGGAGGTTTTTGATTACCATTTCAATTTCGCTAATTGTAATTGGTCTGTTTAGGTGTTCTATTCTTCTTTATCTAGCTTTGGGTGATTGTAGAGTTGTAGGAATTTGTCCATCTCCTCTAGATTGTTAAACTTGTTTCCATATAACTGTTCATAGTAGTTACTGATTATTCTTTTGATTTCTGCTGTGTCCGTTGTGATTTCTCCTCTTTCATTGATGATCCTGTTTATTTGTGCTTTCTCCCTTTTTTCCTTTGTGAGCCTGGCTAGGGGTTTGTCTATTTTATTGATTTTTTCAAAAAACCAGCTCTTGGTTTCATTGATCTTTTGGATTGTTTTTTTAGTTTCAATTTCATTTATTTCTGCTTTGGTTTTTATTATTTCTTTTCTTCTACTGGTTTTGGGGTTTTTTTGTTGTTCTTTTTCTAGATCTTTGAGCTTCGAGATGAGGTTGTTTCTTTGCGTTCTTTCTTGTTTCTTGATGTGAGCTTCTATTGCTATATATTTTCCTCTTATTACTGCTTTTGCTGCATCCCATACATTTAGGATATTAGTGTCCTCCTTGTCGTTCAATTCAAAAAATTTTTTAATTTCTTCTTTGATCTCCTCATTAGTCCAATGGTCTTCCAGTAGTGTGGTTTTTAATCTCCATGAGGTAGGAAAGTTCCTCGCCTTCTTTTTATGGTTTATTTCTAGTTTGATGCCTTCATGGTCAGAAAAGATGGTTGATATGATTTCAATCTTGGTGTATCTGTTGATGTTTGTCTTGTGCCCCAGTATGTGATCAATCCTGGAGAATGATCCGTGTGCGCTTGAGAAAAATGTGTACTCCGTTTTTTTGGGGTTTAGTGTTCTATAGATGTCTGTTAAGCCCAATTGCTCTAGGTCCTTATTTAGAGCTTTGGTTTCTTTACTTATTTTTTGTCTTGTTGATCTATCCATTGTTGATAGTGGTGTGTTGAAGTCTCCCACTACGTATGTGTTTTCTCTGATGTCTGTTTTCAGAGAGGACAACAGTTGTCTGATATATTTTGGTGCTCCTTCGTTTGGTGAGTATATGTTAATGAGTGTTATTTCTTCTTGAAGTATTGTCCCCTTGATCATAATGTAGTGACCATTGGGGTCTCTTTTTATCTTTTTGAGTTTGAAATCTGTTTTATCTGATATAAGTATAGCTGTTCCTGCTTTCTTTTTTGGTCCATTTGCTTGTAGGATTGTTTTCCATCCTTTAACTTTGAGCCTATTTTTATCTTTTGTAGCTAAATGTGTTTCCTGGAGACAGCAAAAGGTTGGGTTTTGTTTCTTAATCCAGGCTGCCACTCTGTGTCTTTTTATTGAAGAGTTTAGTCCATTTACATTTAGAGTTAATATTGATATGTTAACATCTGTATTTGCCATTGTGTTTGTCTTTCCTTTGATTTTATTTATTTATTCTTTTAATAACTTTTTTTTTTTTTTTGGCCTTCTTTCATTGTTATTCGTCCCTCTGAGGTTCTGGCTTTAGGACTCCTTGTAGTATTTTTTGGAGTGGGGGTTTAGTTGCAATGAAATTCCGGAGTTTCTGTTTGTCTGGGAAGGTCCATATTCTTTCTTCAAAGAGTAAGGAGAGCTTTGCGGGATAGAGTATTCTTGGTTGGCATCTGTTTTCTTGGAGTCTGTTGACTATGTCCCTCCACTCTCTCCTTGCCCGTAGTGTTTCTTCGGAGAAGTCTGATGTCAGCCTGATTGGTTTTCCTTTGAATGTTATCTGTTTCTTCCCTCTTGCCAGCTTCATTATTTTTTCCTTGTCCTGGATTCTTGGGAGCTTTACTATTATGTGTCTTGCTGTATTTTTCCTTTCGTCGTGGAAGTTTGGTGTTCTTCTTGCTTCTTGTATATCAATTTTCAGCTCCTTCTTCACATTTGGGAAATTCTCTTCAATTATCTCTTTGAATATTTTCTCTGTTCCTACATCTCTCTCCTCTCCTTCTGGTATTCCTATAACTCTTATATTTCCTTTCCTCATGGAGTCAGATAGTTCCCGAAGTCTTTCTTCGTTCTTTTTCCTTCGTACTTCTCTTTCCTTTTCTGTTTTGGTTCTTTTTATTTCTGTGTCTTCAAGATTACTTATTCGTTCTTCCATTTCATCTATTCTGCTTTCATTGCTTTTCCCGGAGTTCTTTAGTTCTTCCATTAATTCTTTGATCTCCTGCATTTCTTTTACTTCCCTCTTTAGGGACTCAATTTCTTTCTTCTGACCATTGTTTTCCCTCTCTAGGGACTCAATTGCATTCTTCTGATCGTTGATTATTTTTCCCTTATCATTGTTTTCCTTTATGACTTCTGTCAGTTTTTTAATCACGGCAATTTTAAATTCTCTTTCTGGAAGGCTCAGAAATTCTTCCAAGTTATTGTCTTTGCAATCTGGGGGCTGGCTTTCTTTTTGTGGTGTGCTTTTTCTCTGGAGAGTTGCTAGGTTGCGTGTGGTTCTTCTCCTCCCTACTGTCTGTTTTCTAATTTGCCGTATGCGTTGGGACACTGTGTTGTTGGGACTGGCCGGCATCTTGGGTGGGCTTCTCTGTTCCCCTCTGGTTCTTCCAGGAGTCATCTGTCAGTTTCAAGCAGCCTTTAATGGAGAAAGGTCCCTGTTCTAAAATGCCGATGTGGGGACACACTCCCCTGTGCGCCTGGTCTGCCCCGGCGGTGGGTTCCTGCTCCCCTCTGGGCTTGGACTGCAGGCCAGAGGGGGTCTGGCGTGGGCGAACTTCCCCCGCTCATTTTGCAGGTTTTTTATTGGGATTACCAGGCATATGGCAGGCAGGGGTGCTGGGGGGCTGGGAGGCAAATCCGCACTCTCTCTGGGCTCTCTGCTTCTGCTTCTTTGCTTCTCTCTCGGCTTCTCTTCGGCTTCATGGCTTCTTGGCTTCTTGGCTTCTTGGCTTCTATTGGCTTCCCCGTGACGCCGCCCTTAAAAAAAGCACAGTCTTAGCGCAGGTATACCCACTTCAGGTGCCCGCCATCAGGCATGCATTCAGGATCACAGGGTTCCCTCATCTAGCCTGATGGCGGGAGGGCAGAAAAGCCTGATACCTTTTACCTTACCCTACATGCATATAGGCACTTTACCTCCTTTCAACCAGGTACTATACGAACTCTGAGACATGCAAGCTTGCCCCAGGGGAGTAGGTGATGATTGCGTGGGAGGGAAAGGTTCAGATGACGCTAATCAGTTTGGCATTGGCCCTGATTCTCTCAAGGACTAATTGCCTGGGCCTTTTCCCTGCATGCTCCCAGCTGGAGCAGCCTGATGAAAGGCCAACTAGCTGAGCATGTCCCCTACCTGCCTCACCATATCCTCCCTCCCTGGTTGGTGCCACGGAGATTGGAGCAGTCACATCAGTGCAGTAGGCCCTACACAGTAGCTGAATGATGGCCACATGAGCACCTGACCGGGAGCTGTAGTCATCTTAATGTTGGATTTTTCTCAGAGAGTGTCACCTAGTTGTTCTCAAACATGTAAGCACTTAGCAACACCAGCACAAGTAGATTTACCACAAAACAAGAAATGAAAATATCCCCATTTAAAGGCACTGAGAAACTCTCCACTTTCATTCTTTTATTAATCTTTAGATATTGTCACCTTCCACTGTGAATAAGATTTCCTGTATCAACCAGTATAGGGTAGGTAAAAGGTGTCAGGCTTTTCTGCTCTCCCGCCATCAGGATAGATGATGGATCCTTGCGGTCCTGAATGCATGCCTGATGGCGGGCACCTGGAGTAGGGTGTGGGCATATGTAGTTGGGATTCACCTGGGCTAAGACTGGGCTTTTAAGGGCAGCATAATGGGGACGCCAGCAAAAGCCAAAAGAGAAGCCGAGAAAGAAGCAGAACTGAAGTCGAGAGCAGAGAAGCAGAGAGAACGCTGGCGAGTCCAGAAAGAGTGAAGACTTGCTGGGGGCTGGGAGGCCTGCCAGCAAGTCTGCTGTGTACTGGGTAAATCCCAATAAAAGACCTGCAAAAGCCACTGAGGACTCTTGACTCCTCCTTTACCCGGCCTGCATGGGATCAGAGAACCTGCACTGGTCCATTCCTGACCCTACACTGTCCTTACAACCAGTAACCAGAAGAGTAACCTAGAACTGGTTTAACTTAAACAATGTAATTTTCAACTATCAATTTTACCATTTTTAGCAGAGAATGCTAGTTATTTCTGAAACATAAACTTCAACTCCTAGTTCTAGAAAGGTTCTCTTACCACCGAGCAAGTATCTGCGGCTGTTGTGTGCAGAGAGGAGAGCTGTAGGTGTTTCCTTTGGTTTTACAGGGTCATCATCCAAGGTTTATGAAGTTCTGTCTGCACATGATGCTGCTCTAGATGCTAGCTTTCCCTCCCATCTATGAAAAGATTCCAGAGTTTTTCTTTTCAGATACCTTAATTTTAAAACTATTTGCTGAAGATAAAGGAATTTGCCAGCAAGTGATGGTTAAAGAATGGTTGATAGAAATTGGTAAGTTAATTGAGTGTTCCGAAAGATAAGTTCGGCATAACCATTTGAATCGATTTTCAAGAAATGAGTGTTTCGCATATAGAAAAACTGTGCCAGAAACCATGCAACCATTCATTGATGAAATCAAGAAACATTTGAGAAGCTTTCTGTAAAAAGCAGCTCTTTTGCACAGAAGTAGGTCTGTGAAAGTGGGCATATGCAGAGAGGTAAACTTAATCATGCCCATCAAGAAATAGTCATTTGATGAGGGAGAAATTTGGGGAGCTTGAAGAAAAGAGATTAGTCATCTTAAATTTTATAATAGCCAAGAATAAGTTGCGCTATGCCAGCCAGTTCAGGAAATGAGTTGGGGGTAAGAACCTAGCATGACAATTGGAGGAAGGCAGGATTATGGAAGAGTCCCAAGAAAAGGCTGCAGAAGGAAGTAGCAGAGGAGGCAGGGCATAGGTAGTATCAGACATGGGGAAACTTGTATCACTTTAGGAGTCCATCCTGAGCCAAACTCCACCCAGATCCTTAGGATTGGAGAGGAGAAGATAGGAACATAGTCTCAAATAAGCTTGTCCTGAACAGGCTCTAGGTCAGAGATGCAGACAGGTGGTAAAACTGGGCACGGAATGAGTACTGGCCAGGTAAACCAATTGGATGCAAATTCCCAAGGAGTGGGTATATTAGATGATAGGAAAAGATAGGAGCAAGTGGGAATCTCAAATTCAAAATTGTTTAATACATCAAATCAAATCTTGTGTTTTAGCTAGGACAAGACTCTGCTGGCAGATAACAGTTCATAACTCATAGTCACCAGTGGGCCCAAGACCTAGGAAATGAGAATTTAGACATTCAAAATAAAGACACCAAGTGTTCAGCAAAATGGCAGCGCAGTGAAGACACTGAACTGGTTTCCTCTACATACTCACAACTAGATTACAGCAGAACAAAGTAAAAAAAAACTTGAAGGAAAGATGGATGACCCTAGCACACACTAGGAACAATGGTCCAGTGGGAAAGGGTAGGAAAAACTTTAAGTTAACCGTGCTTATATTGACACAGGGGAAGTTCAAACCACAAGAAGGAGGAGCAACAGCTGAGCAGAGCCTGCTGTAGTCCCACATGCCAGTATTGGGGATTCTTGAGACCTGGCACAGTACTACCTAAGTGGGTGTGCACAGTTGGTCCCCAGGACAGAGGGTGCACTGGTGGAAGCTGCATGGGATAAGGGTGCAGAAATACTGGCTTGAGCATGAGGCTCTCAAAATAGAACAGGAGTCTGAATGGAAGAGTTGTGTGGGAAAGTCAGATCACCTGTATTTCCTCATAGAAGTCGCCACTAAGCTAAGCCAAGGCTAGATTGGCTCCTCACCCCCCGGCTAAAATCGAAACAACAAATGAATACTTGCATATTTAAAAATTTTTAAGTTATAACTGGATATTGAATCTTTTCAAATGTTTTCTTTCCATCTATTAATATGACCTTATAAATTTTACTTTGCCTTTATTAATGTGGTGAATTAGTTAATTGATTTGTGGATGTTGAATCATCCTTGCATCTAGAATAAATCCCACTTGGTCATGGTGTATGACCCTTTTTATGTATTGCTGAATTCAGTTTACTAAGAATTTGTTGAGGATTTTTGCATCTATGCTCATCAAGGATAGTGGCCTGTAGTTTTCTTTGTGTGTGTGATGTCCTTGTTGCTTTTGATATCAGAGTAATGTTGTCCTCATAAATATGCTTATTTTCCCTTTCCCAAATTTTTCTAAGAGTTTGAATAGCATAGATGTTAGTTCATTTTTGAAGGATTGTTGTTATTCACTAGTAAAACCATCTGGTCCTGGACTATTTTTTTTTGAGGGAGGGGGGCTTGACAGTTTCAATTCCATTGGTTGTGATTGGTTTGTTCAGATTTTCTATTTTCTCCTGATTCAATCTCAGAAGGTTGTAGGTTTCTAAGAATCTCTTTGTATCCTCTAGGTTACCAAATTTGCTGGCATATCTGTTCATAGTAATCTCATTATTCTCTGTATTTTTGAGATATCTGTTGTAAGTTATCTTGCTTCTGATTCTTTTTTCTTTGTGAGTCTAACTAGAGGTTTGTCTGGTTTTTTTTTTTTCAAAGAACAAGTTTCTGATTTCATTGATCTTTTGAACTCCTCTTTATTTCTATTTCATTTATTTCTGCTCTAATTTTTATTATTTCCTTCTAGTGGATTTTGGTTTTATTTGTTCTTTTTCTAATTTCTTAAGATCTGGAGTTAGATTATTTGAGAGCTTTCATTTTTTCATATAAACCTGTTTGCTGTGTACTTCCCTCTTAATCCTACTTTTGTGGGTCCCATGGGTTCTGGTAGCTCATGTCTTCTTTTTTATTCATGTCAAGGTATTTTTAAATTTCTCATTTGATTTCCCTATTTCCTTGTTAAACCAGCGTCATTTAGTTGCATGTTGTTTTCTCTCACATGTTTGAAGTTTCTCCCATTTCCTTTTTGTGGTTGATTTCTAGTTTGATACTATTGTTATCAGAGAAGATATTTGATATAATTTCAATCTTCATGAATTTGACATTTGTTTTGTGTCCCAGTATGTGGTCTATCCTTGAGAATGTTCCATTAGTACTTAAGAAGAATGTGTACTCAATGTGTTGGGGTTGCTGTTCCCTGGAAATATGTTAAACCCACTTAACCTAATTTCTCATATGTTATTGTGTTTTTCTTGATTTCTCTGTCTGCTTGACCTGTCCATTGATATGTAGGGTAAAGTCTCCTACAACTACTCTGTTTCTGTTGATATGTTTTAGGTTTGTGAATATCCTTAATTTGTTGCATATGTATTAAGGAGAATTGTGTCTTCTTGTTGGATTGATCCCTTAATCATTTCACAATGTTTTCCCTATTTCTTGTTATTTGTTTTCAGCTGGAACTCTATTTTAATAATACCTAAGTTAGGCTGTCCCTGCCTTTTGGGGGTTCCATTTGCTTGTATAACTGTTTTTCAACCGTTGAATTGGGGAAAACAAAATGGTTCGTTTTCTGATACAACCATCGACTCAGTGCCTTTTGATTGCCGAATTCAGTTAATTTACATTTGGGGCAATTACTGGTATATAAGGGCTTGCTACTCATTCTGTCTTTAGTTTTCTGGTTCTGTCTATTTCCATGTTCAATTTTTTGTGGGCTTTCTTCTCTCTGATTTAAATAAGAAAGCTCTTTCAACATTATTTACAGGCGAGGCTTAGTGTAAGCAAACACCTTTAGTTTTTGTTTTTCTGGGAAGGTCTTTATTTCTTCCTTCCTTCTGAGACAGAGTGTTACAGGAAAATATTCTTGGCTGTCAGTTTTAGTCTTTGAGTATTTTGAATATGTCATTTCATTCTCTCTTTGCCTGTAGTATGCCTGCTTGGAAAAACCTGATGAAAGCCTGATGAGATTACCTTTATAAGTTATCTGGTCTTTTTCCCATAGTTGCTGTAGGGGCAGGAAATCTACAGAGCAGGTTTTCTGATCCAGCAGACCGGGTAAAGGAGGAATCAGAGTCCTCAGTGGCTTTTGCAGATCTTTTATTTAGATTTACCAGGCACATGGCAGGCAGGGGTGCTGGGGGGCCAGGAGGCTGGCAGGCCTCCCAGCCCCCAGCAAATCTTCACTCTATCTGGGTTCTCTCTGGCGTTCTCTCTGCTTCTCTTCTTCTTCTCTCGGCTTCCCTTCATTCTTGGCTTCTCTGCTTCTACTGCTTCCCTTCTCTTGGCTTCTGCTGGCATCCCCATGACGCTGCCCTTATAAACTCAGTCTCTCAGCTCCGGTGTACCCACTTCAGGTGCCCGCCATCAGGCATGCATTCAGGACCACAAGGTTCCCTCATCTATTCTAATGGTGGGAGGACAGAAAAGCCTGATACTTCTACCTTACCCTGCAGTTGCCTTCAATATTTATTTATCTTTATTTATCTTGAACTCTTGGTGGTTTCATTACTGTGTAGGTCTTATTACATTCAGATAAGCAGGTGTTGGTTTAGCTTTGTGGATTGTTATATTTAGTTCTTTTCCCAGGTTTGGGAATTTTTCCTCTCTTTGATCTTTGAATAGCCGTTTCCCTGTCTTTCTCATCCTTTTAGGATACCCATTATCCTTATATTGCCTTTTCTAATGAAATCAAGTAGTTCTCAAAGTGTTACTTAATGTTAGTTATTTGTATGTTTCTCAGTTCTTTAATCTGTGTTCTTTGTGCATGACCTTTTGAGGTCAGTTATTCAAGACTCCATTTTGCTTATTCTGTTTCCTTAATTATTTCTAGATTTTTAAAATCTCATTTATTGAACTTTTTTACACTTTGAATCTCTGTTATTTTCTTATTAAAACTTCAGTTTCTATGTTAGGCCATTCGTTTGTTTTTCTGAAATTTATTGTATCTTTTTGATTGACTGTTGTGAGTTCTCTAGTGTCCCTTTGACTTCCCTTTCTGCATTTTCATTTCTTCTATTTTTGATTTGCTTTACTGTAGCAACTTTGAGCACTAATAGAGAGGCTGTCTTCCCTGCCTTTGTGATGGAATTCTGAAGAGTTGTTCTCTATGTGTGAAGTCATATTTCCTTGGGGGTCTCAAGGTGCAATGTGTTATATATTTTGTCTGCCCATTTTGCTGCTTTTGACTTCACTATTTAAAAAAAAAAATATCTGTTGCAGTAACTTAAGAGAATATAACTACTTTTACTTTTCCTGCAGGTAGCAGGTGTTTTTATTTCATTTCATTTCAGGTTTTTTGGCCTTTGCTGACTGCGTAGATACTGAAATCTGTTTTTGCAGTACTAAGTGAGTTGGTGGGGGAGGGGCTTGTAGGATTCCAGCTGCTGTGGCAAATGTTCTGGGGGGTAGGGCTGGCTCATATTTGTGGCGAAACTGATAACACTACTCTCTGATATTCCTGTCTGAGACTCAGAAATCCATGCATTTGCAATGCATTTCACAATGTCAGTAGCAGTCCCAAAAGGTGGGGCACATGGGGACAGGGAGTGTGGTCCAACTGCCTTTGTTCTTTTTACTGAGGACCAAGCCTGTGAGGAGCACCCCCTAGTTCCTCTGCACATATTTCCCCTTGGGAAATGGTGTGTACCTGTAGGGTAAAGAAAATATCAGGCTTTTCTGCCCTTCCGCCATCAGGATAGATGATGGATCCTTGTCCTGAATGCATGCCTGATGGTGGGCACCTGGAATAGGGTGTGGGCATAGGTAGATGGGATTCAGCTGAGCTAAGACTGTGCTTTTAAGGGCGGCGTCACGGGGGGACGCCAGCAGCCCCAGCCAGCAGCAGCAGAACCTGAAGGAGAAGCCGAAGCAGAAGCAGAGAACGCCAGAGAGCCCAGATAGAGTGAAGACTTGCTGGGGGCTGGGAGGCCTGCCAGCCTCCCAGCCCCCCAGCCAGCACCCCTGCCTGCCATATGCCTGGTGAACCCCAAATAAAAAACCTGCAAAACTACTGAGGACTCTGACTCCTCCTTTACCCGATCTGCATGGGATCAGAAAACCTGCACTGTGGTCCTGTCCTGCCCTTACAATTGGCGTAAGTCGGCAAGATCCATGCAGACGGGTATTGGAGCCCTCCGAAGACCTGGAGGGACTAAGGAGAACAGACTTTGCCTGTGACGACGCTGGAGGCACCATGGCGGTATAGAAGATGGATACGTCCACGAGCTACAGGATGAGACCTGGCGTGAAGGAGACGCCCGAAAGGACCAGCCAACGACACCGGATAGGACCAGCCAACGACACCGGAAAGGACCAGCCAATGACCCCTGAGGCAGCAGGCCATTGCTGAAGCAGGGAGAGGCCAATGGACTGATAGACTGATGAACTGATGATTTTGGACTGACAATCCTGCCAGAAGGCGGAGGACCTTAGCAGGTTATGTTTATTTTTTGAGAATCTGGGGGTGGCCAGTGGGCCTAGATGGCCAAAAGCAGCCTGTGTATGCCCAGTGGCCAGGTGGAGGAGAAAAGCCAACTGAGAAAGCAAAAGCTGGTACTGATGATAAGTTGAGAAGCCCTGAGCGGCTGTTAAGCAGCCTGGGTATGCTGAAGAACTGTGAGTCTCGTAAAATCACCTGTGGGTGATGCCCTGCTCATTCTTGAGCGAGGGTGAGGAGCTGAGGAACCTGTCCTTGGGGGACGGGTGGGGAATGTGGCTTGGGGTGGAGCCCAAGCCGAATGCAGAGTTTGGATCCCCTACCCATGTGATTGTGCAGTGGGTTGGCTTGAGTGCAGGGGTCTGTGAGTCGCATGGGTGGCCATGAAGGCCGAGTGTTGGAGCGACTGCAGACAGAAACCCTGAGGGTTGGTGATTACCCCCAACAGAATAAAATTGCCAATCCCAGAGCTAGTGCATCCTGGGGGTGGATGCTGTGTGTGCCTTGTAGCCGAGACTACAGCCAGAGAAGGCCAGGAAGCCTGACGGCTCCTGGTGTGTTATAGCAGATGCCGTGTGTGATTTCCCCTCCCTCGTATGAGCAGTGCCTTCGGCAGCAGATTTGGTGGCTCATCTGCTGGTACCAATAATTGTCTTTTGCACTTGGTTGGTGCCCTGCCTGGACTTGTGTTCTGTTGTATTTTGTTATGTTGTATTTTGTTATTTGATGTATTTGCTTTTGTGGGCCATGGCTGCATTGTTTGTTTGCTTAGAAAATTGTGTATATATGTATAGACTGTATGGCAGAAAACCCTGAGGGGGTGGACTGTAGGGTAAAGAAAATATCAGGCTTTTCTGCCCTTCCGCCATCAGGATAGATGATGGATCCTTGTCCTGAATGCATGCCTGATGGTGGGCACCTGGAATAGGGTGTGGGCATAGGTAGATGGGATTCAGCTGAGCTAAGACTGTGCTTTTAAGGGCGGCGTCACGGGGGGACGCCAGCAGCCCCAGCCAGCAGCAGCAGAACCTGAAGGAGAAGCCGAAGCAGAAGCAGAGAACGCCAGAGAGCCCAGATAGAGTGAAGACTTGCTGGGGGCTGGGAGGCTGGCAGGCCTCCAGCCTCCCAGCCCCCCAGCCAGCACCCCTGCCTGCCATATGCCTGGTGAACCCCAAATAAAAAACCTGCAAAACTACTGAGGACTCTGACTCCTCCTTTACCCGATCTGCATGGGATCAGAAAACCTGCATTGTGTCCGGTCCTGCCCCTTACAGTACCTCACACAGGTTAGCGCTCCCCTCCTTAGAAACCCTGGTTGAACCAGCTGCACTGCTGTATGTATTCCCTGCCCCAGATCACAGCCTCCAGCCATTTCCCCATCTACCTCTTGTCCAGTGAAGTAGGAATCTCCTCTATCTCGCATCTGGTGCAGTCTGTGCTGGTCTCTGATGTCCAGTGGGTGTTTTAGTTTTGTCCCAAACCAAGGAACTCTCTAGCCGTTGTGTTTTTTAGTTTAACTATTAGATGATCCTCCTGGGTACAAATCAAGAAAACTCCTCTGTCGCCATCTTGGTTGAAAGCCCACAGATTTTTTAAATCATCACCTTCGCTGCCACAGAGCCCATTCTGCTTTCTCCTTTTCCACCTGTGCCTACTATCCACACAGTAGCCAGAATGATCCCATTAAATATAACTCAGATGACATCACTTTTCTCAGTAAAATCTTCTCATACGTCATCTCATTTGTAACCAAAGCCCAAGTATTTACTGTGACCATAGGCTCCAAAGACTGCGTCTCTAACTTTGCAATACTCTCATCTTTGCTTCCTCCATACTAACATGTTTATTATGCCTTGAATAAGTCACTCCTGCTTCCTTCTTAGGTTTTTGGGATTTGTTTATTTCCTTCCTGCAATGATTTTCATTCAGATTTGTCAAGCTTCTTCCCTCCTTTACAAATTTTTTGCTTACATGGAACTTCTTCAGTGTAGTCTTCCACAGAAATTATTTTAAATCACATTTTCCCTACTCCCTAAATCTAGCAATCCTGTGGTTTTCCCTGCCTTCCTCCGTGTCTGCAAAACTCGTAACACATGGTGTGATAAGTTGTTTACCTTTTGCTGCCTGTCTTCCACACTAGCATTTAAGCTGGGAGAAATGTATCCCTAGAACCTAGAACAAAGTGGGTGCTCAGTACATACTTGCTGAAATGTGTAAATGTATATACTGATTACATACCTACTATATTATCAGAACTGTGACAGGTATGGTAACTCACTAAAGAAACCATTGGCCATGGTCCCCAACTATGCAGCACCTGACAGTTCTTTTTTATTTTTTGAGGAGGCAAAGCAGACTCAAACACTGGTACACATAAGTGCTAAGTTCTTGGTACTTTTAGAAATGTGAATGGGTTCCTGGGAGATGTGTTTCCACTGCAGGCATCCTAGAGGAGAGAGGGACCGCCTTGGGCTGGCAGCACGGTGAGGTGGAGGAGTAACACTCCCAAACACAAGGTGTTCAGATGCTGCTTCTAGTAGCAAAGGGGCCGCAGGAATGTAGAAGCCATGGGGTGCTGGGTGGGGGTCAGTTGGGCTGTGACAGGGTCCTTTGTGTTTTCCCCTACTCCCCTGTCCTGCCTGTCTTAGTTCGCAGCCCTCTGGGAACATCTGTGAGATAAGGATTTGAGGTTAGTGACATGTTCCTAGGAAAATTCCCAGGAGGAAATGGGACAAAGAAGAGGAGGAAGCTGATATTTATGCACAAATGGGAATGATACCATGGCACACACTAGACTGCTCCTGCTGGGGACCTGAGGGAAATGGTGTAGCACATCCTTGGAGGGGTCTTGTTGATTCCCATTCATTTGTGGGGGCTGCAGGGATGTGGGGCATAAACTCCTAGACATCTCCTGCCTGCCCTGAACAGAGCAAGTGACAGCCACAGGCAGAGGCAACCAGCAGGAACCATGGGCAGAATTAGAACAGTGAGTACCTAGAGGCTGAAGGCAGCCACCTGCCTTAAATGTGCTTTTTATTAAAGAGAAATATAATTTGTATAAAAAAGGGTACGATGATTTACCCAAAGGACACAGAAACATCAATTCCAAAGAACACCTGCACCGCTATGTTTATAGCAGCACTGTTAACAATAGCTAAGCTTTGGAAACAGCCCAAATGCCCAAAAATAGATGACTGGATCAAGAAGATGTGGTACATATACACCATGGAATATTACTCAGCATTCAAAAAAGGTAAACTGATGCAATTTGCAGCAACATGGATGGCGCTGGAAGGGATCATGCTCAGCGAAATAAGCCAAAAAGAAAAAGAAAAATACCGGATGGTCTCACTCATAGCAGGAATCTAGAAAACTTAAATAAGGGACCAGGAAAATGAATAACTATAAGAAAGTGAAAATCAAAATCAACAAAAAACTAGGAACCAGAGACACTTTTTGAGGGGTGGGGGGTGGGAGGGGGGGATTGGGGTCAAAATGGGGGGGTTGCAATTGTATGGGGAATATAAAAATAAAATTTATTATTTAAATAAATAAATAAATAAATAAAATTAAAAAGAACACAAAAACACTAACTTGGGGAAATAAAAAAAGGGTACGATGAGACCAATTCCAGTGACAAACCCTAGAAACTGACTATAGAACTGAGGCTACCAGAGAGAGAGAGAGTGGAGAGCAAAGTGGGGAGGGGGCGCATGGACTATAGGTGCTTGGTTGTGGGTATGGTGTGGCAACATACACTTGAAGGGTGTGATGCTATACCTTGAAATCTTCCATGGAGGGAGGGGGAGAGAGAGAGAGAGAGAGAGAGAGAGAGAGAACAGAGGAGATTAGGAATTTTCCAATTTAGCATTCCTATGAAACCCAATCCTTAAAGTCATGGAAATTGCTGGCACACCTAGTAAAGCAGATGATAGGAACCTGTGGATCATCATTGTGTTTTAGAGACTAAACTATCCTTCCTGATCATGACTCTAAGTCAGTATCAATATCGTCAATATCATCCCCATGGTGACCAAGTACGAGGTAGAGAAACAAAACAGAAGTCACACCCCAATCCATCCACAAGGGCAAATGATTTGTAATTTAGTATTCAACAATTCAATTCCATAATTTCCAGTGGAAATGTCAAGTGAAATCCAGTTGTCTCCCAGCTGACAGTATATTTTTTGAGAAGCTCACAAAGCCCCAGGTTTAGTATATTTTTTGAGAAGCTCACAAAGCCAGGTTTAGAGTGGAAGGGAAATACCCTTGACCACTGGCTTCCTTTGGAAATCTTTTTAGTGCAAAGGACAGAAAAGGGACACAACGTTCTCTATTGTCATACTAGACAAATGGTGTGGGCAAAAGCCTGAAAAAGTTCAAGAGTAATGTCTCTATGAAAAGGAGGAATGTGTCCTTGCACAAAAAATGGTGGTTTCTGGGTCTGGCACGCAGCCCTACCTGCTGAGTGGGAAACACCCTTGAACTCTGGAGGTCTGTCAAAACCATTTCCATCAGAAGCAGCCACACCTTCCACCTGCTGGTAACCAGAGAACTCCCAGCACTTCTTGTTCTGATGGATTTTTCTTAACTCTGGACCTGCTAGGAATGTGACTTTGGGGCAGCCTGCCAGGCGGGAGTTGTGGGAGGTGGAGGCATTTCGACAGCTGCTGGAGGCAGGCCGGCAGGATTTCATTGTCTCAGGGCAATTCCATAGTCTAGTTTTTCATCCTCTAACTTCTCAAGAAAGTGGTGTGAAGGGACTCTTTGTGGTTCTGTTTGGAATTCAGTGAATAAATGAATGAATGATTAGGACCGTAGACTTAATCCAGGAGGAGGGGAGGCGGAAGGAAGAGAGACCTTTTTTTTTTTCTTTAGGTACACACCATGAGGCCCTGCCCAGGTATTTCTTCCTGTGGGCTGAGGTCCATAGCCAGAGCTGTGCAGAAAGAACCCTCTACTCCTTCCCCACCACTCCTGTCACAAAACGTGTTTCCCCTGAGGGAGGGGCACAGTGATGACTGGAGGGTTCATCTGCAGCCCATTTCTGTGCCTTGCTTCAGGCCTCAGGGGACTCTGTCCTTCAGGCAGACTATGCCACAGCATATGGGCAAAACTGAAACTCTCTCCCACCTCTGTTGGCCTCCTCCTCAGAAACTTGCTGCCCTTTTACCCTCATATTCACATTCAGACAAGCACTCAGTGGCCCCCGTGGAAGCACTGGGCTTGTCTTATAGGGAAGGGTAGGGTGGCTCAGGGACTGGGTGAGTTGGCTAGAGGTAAACAGCTGGCAAGTAGAAGAGCCAAAATTCAAACATGCAGCTTTTGTCTCCAAACCCAAGGACTCCCCCCATTTTACTCCAGTGTCTGCCTCCATATATCTCACTACCTCCCACCGCAAAAACAACCATTTTAAAGTACAAATCTGCTACCACGTGTTAATAGAAAAAGGATGGGCGGGACCCTCACTCATGCCTAGATAGGTGGTCATAACCAAGGAGAATTATGATGCAGGGAGTGGCTCCCAGGTGGGAAAGATGACAATAATGATAATGATAAGGGCCATTATTCCTTGAGCAACCCCCAGGATAATGTTCAGTGACTTATAACAAATTAATCCTTTAAAGAACCCTATGATTTAAGTAATATAACCCATTTACAGATGAAAAGGCTAAAGCTTGATTAAATACCATGCCCTAAGTCCCAGAGTCAGTAAATGGGCAACCAAAGGATGCAGACCTCCAGGGAGCTCCTGAACTTGCCTTTTGGCCTTGGCTTCTGTGTCACACTCTGTAGGCAGCTGCCTCTCCTCTGGGTGCTACTTACAAACTGCCCAGTCAGTGGACCAGAAGTCCTGCTACTAATAAGGTAATTCTGTTCGCATTCACATAAACTTTCACAACAGTTCAATGAACTATTCCTCTCCCATTTTACAAGAGTATAGACTGAAGCACAGTCTAAGCATCTTGCCCAAGTGCACAAGGACAGAAGCATCCCCAGAGTTTGCGATCTACCCACAACACTAATTATTGCTCTGCCATAGACATGTCAGATAACAGGTTTCTTTTTAGTCTCAGGGTCAAGGGTGAAGGTAAATCTAGTTCAATAATAGTTTCATACAAGATAACTATTTTTTTTTTTTAAGTCAGAGGGTTGACTCTGGCAGGGTCTTAAAAGAGCGCTACTTGATCTAGCCTGAGAAGCATTCTGCCTTAGGAACTGGGCAAGAGGGCAGTGTAGACATATGCTTTGCTGATAGTGCTGCTGGCATCTGTGCTGCTGGCAGTGCGATCTGTCTAGGGTGTCTATTACAGCACAGCTTCTGCTGTGTTGGGGGATGATAGGAAACCTCCAGCTTTAGTATGACTTCCTGATGAGACAGGAGTCATCCAATATCAATAGAAAATGCTTCTAAACCTGTGAGTGTTGGATTTTCAGAAAGAACTAAAGCATGCCCTTCAGCATTTTGTTTTACCTGTGAATGGATTTTAAAAGGTTGTGTTTACAACTGATATTTTCCTCATTCACAATCCAAACCTTTCCTCTTTGGCTTTGAGCTCTAGCAAGGAGAAAGAGTTCCACCTCACTGGGGACTAGCAAGTTCCGAGGACCTGAAACTGAGCAGTGACTCAGGCATTTCATGGGAAATATGGAGAATTTTCCACAGCCACTGTAGACAGACACAGACACGCATGCGCATGCACGTTCACACACACACATATACACACACACACACACACACACACACACACAGAATGCAGGAGGCCCATTTCCTCAGCGCTAAACCCACTTGTTGAGTGAATGAAAACATGAGCAAATGATAGCTTTTTACATGAACACTCATTTTACCATAAGCTTCTCTGTGATTCCCCATCAGGTTATTCATCTATTCTCCAATTTGTAAAATCTCTCCCGTGTACTTACCTCGCTGTACATCAATTAATTTCATGTCAGGTTCTGGCACACTTAGACTTAATTTTATTCTTGTCTGCTCCTCAATTGAATCCTTTGGGTTAAACTACTTTGCCACCACTATCAAAGTCAATGCTGACAGGACTGCGGAGCTGGTGAAATTCCTATCTACAGTCCAGAAATAGCTTATGAAATAAGCTAGAGTGTGAGACAGTTATAATCATGATGCTATTAGTACCCAGTGAGTCGGTACTAACACAGACCATTATCGGTCAGCCATCACATAGCATCATTCATGCACTTTAAAGTTACGGGTACTTTAAAGTATAATTTGTCTATTATTTAATATTCATAAATTAAATTTGTCATAAACTCATTGTCTAAAGCCTTAACAAACCTCAGTGTTCACCTCCTACTATTACATATGCTGTGTGTACTTTTTCATTTGAAGGGAATGATACAGATCATGAAGTGTTTGGGTTGCTCAAAATTCCATAGTTTTCTACCCCAAAGTGGTTGGAAGTAAATCCAATATTTACAAAACCCAAGTTTCTGCAGAAATGTATCCATTATTTTAAAATAAGGGAATGGAAAACAATTCTTTCTGCTCCCAGCCCCATTTTACAAGGAATCAGTAACATTACCTTGTGACTAGATGGAAACGCAGCATAGTTAAAACTGAAACCCACTATAATCGTCCAGCTATAAATGTCTCATAAATTCTTGGGTTGCTGAGACTTAAATAAAAGGTGAAAAATATTTTATTTGATTTCCCAAGGAGTATATGTTTACTCCAAGTAACAAGTAGAATAGCATTGGGTTAGTACAATCATTATATGGTAATTATTGAGCAATTGCAATTTTCAAGTGGTGTCTTGGAATTGAGCTGTTCTCTCCCACAGCAGGAAATGCAGTGCTGCTTTACTTGTTAAGCTTTTTCTTTAAAAAGGTAATGATTTTCACAGATATCAAAGAGAACATTCACCTACTACATCAATAATTAACTTCTATTCCTTTCTCTCATGCCATAAGAATGGCACCTTTAAAGAAAGATTGTAAAGAGACAGCAAAAGAATTCTAGGTAGTGGTGACGTCATAGGATTCCCGGACTTCCCTGGAGAAGATCCCTCATGAGATTGAGATGCATTAGTTAGGTAGACTAACTCTCAGGATCAAACATCAATATTTGATGAGAGCTAAAGCTGAGACATGGGAAGCTGGGAAAATTCACTTACCTGCCCTGCTGCCAAAAGAACAAAAACAAAGATCCACAGTCGAGCTATAACAAATTTAAATGTGGGCTCGATTTTACTTTAAATTTCCTTTCATTCTTATATCCATTCAACAAACTTATTCAACTATACATATATATTTTTCTAAATGCTGGAGGGAAAACAAGGGAGCAAAATAAGCTGATGGCACTTCTCTTTTAGTGTGTAAGAAAAAATAAATATATATAATATACAGCATAACATAAAAATGATATTTACATTAATATATAATAGTATATATTACTGTATTCTATATTTTAGCAATTTTTATTTATTTACACTTACATTGTTATGTGCTATACATTAATATATTATTTAAAACTCACTGTGTAATTAAATAATAATGCATAATATTAAATATATTGACTTATTTTTATTCATATTTTAATTAAATAATTATATTAATTATTGAAATACAATTTAAAAAATATATGAAAATAGCACAATATAAGTGAATTAATTACATTATATATAATTGACTAATTGATAGTATAACATTTGTTTATATTCTATATCATTGTCACTTCTTACATTTCTTGTGTATAAATTATATATAAAATCATTATATAAATGTTTTATATATCATTAAAACGTCATATGGACACATATTGTATATAAATATATAAATGTACAAATTGAAAACATATATTGTGTATATATTTATAAATATATAAATTCAGATAGCGATAAATACCATAGAAAAATATAAACTAAGGTAAAGAGAATGGCGGGCAGAAACAGGGGGTGTTATTCTTTTATGTTGGTTGGCATCAGAGAAAGGCATTGTGATAAGATGACATTGAGCAGAGACCCCAAAGGAAGGGAGGAGAAGGTCATGCAGGCAGTGGTCAAAGGGGCAGAATCTTTGAGGTAGGAACAGGATGTGGGAGGGGCAGTGAGGAGCCCCTGAAGCCAGAACTGAGTGACACAGGGAAGAATGTCAGCAGGTGAGGACAGGAAGGTAGTGGGACTGTACAGCATTGTGGTCACTGTAAGAATTCTGACGTTTACCAAATGGAGTTGAAAAGCATTGGAGGGTTGCTAACTAAGGAGTGACATGACCTGATCTACAAAAAACAAAATAAAACAGAAATGCTCTAACTGCTAAGTAAAAAATAGACCCAAGGGCAGCAAAAATAGAAGTGAGGAGCCCATTTAGGAATTTTTTGCAAAATGCAGGCAAGAGATAGCGTCAACTGCTGTTGATAGGTCAGGTAAGATGAGGACCCAAAACTGGATTTAGCTTCAAGGAAGCCCTGGGATGTGATCAAAAGCAATTTCAAGGGGAGGTAAGGATGAAAGTGTGATTATTCCATTTCACTGGAATAGGAAGAAAGGTCACAAACACACAAAATCAGAAGAGGGTAAAGATGGAGAAAGAGAATTTGGAGATTTCCCAAGAACAGTTGTGAAATAGTCTCTTAGGAAAACAAGAAGGTAAGGGGATACAGAATCCTGGTAGAGATTTGCAGGTACGCTAAGGTCCTATTTGATATTACTGTTTTAAATTCAAGGTGCAGCCAGTTAGGTTGAGTATGTATTTTTCTCCATCCATGTTCAAATAGCAGCTTCAAATACAAAATAGGTAGAAGTTTGAGTTTAACCAGAGTTCAAATTTTTCTCAGGGGAGCAGGACAAAGGGAGAGAGATCATGTGAGTTGAAAGTTGCAAGTAAGTGATTATAATTCTAGATCGTGAACTGTATAATTAAGGAAGAGAAGACATGAGTGGGTTGAGGGAGAGTAAAAAAAAGCTGTAACATCAATGGATTGTAGATTTTTCATAGGGTCAAAAAATGTTGGAGTTGGAGTATAAGAGGGAGTAAATGGGTGGGTGGCTCAGAGGCAAACTTGACCTTGATCTTATTTGCTACTGGAAACAAGGTTTATTCATTACCTATTGTTGCTGTAACAGGTTACCACAATTTATTGACTTAAAACAACAAAATTTGTTATCTTTCTAACTCTTATTGGTCAACATCTGAAATGGGTCTCACTGCACTAAAAACAATTTGCTGGCAGATCTATGTCCCTTCCTGGAGATTCTGGGACAAATCCCTTTCCAGCTCACAAGAATGACCCACGTCCATGACTCTGGGCCTTCTCCCTCCATTTCAAAGCCAACAACAGTGGGTAAAATTTTTTTTAATTAATTTATTTATTTATACAAGCACTGGGTACAGTCAGAAGCACGGGAGGGCGAGAGAATTCACCAGAGCCAGAGCGGGGAGCAGAGCAGGCAGAAGGACCAAAGCACACTGCTGAGGGGAGCAGCGGGCGGCAGGGGAGTTCTGCGCGCTATGTGGCCGGGGACCCTCCTCCGGTGGCCGGGGAGCAGCCGGGGATTGAACCGGCACTGCAGAGGCTGCGGGCAGCTTCACAACCCAGCGCTCAACCGCTGCGCCACCGGGGAGGCCCTAAAATTTTTATATAGTATCATTCTGACTTCCTCTTCTGCTTCCTTCTTATGATTGGGCTCACGGGGAAAATTTAGGATAGCCTCTTCATTTAAGGTCAGCTGATTAGCAGCACGAATTCCATCTGCAACATTAATTCTCCTTTGCTGTATAATGCAGCACTGTCAGAAATTCTAGGGCTTCAGATGAGGACACCTTGTGTGATTGTGGGGGGTGGAGGGGTGGGGTGTCACTAAAGGGCTGTAGTTATTGGTAAAGTCAAGGTTTGGGTATGACTATAGAAGTGGATGGCTTAGGTAGGGTAGAGGACAAAATCATTGGAGGGGAGAAGGTTCATGCTCTAAGAGGTAAAGATGCTGAAAAGAGGATCTGCAAGAATATTGAAACCACTAAGTATTATAATAGAAATCAGAAGAGGAAGTCAGAATGATGCTATATAAAAATCTTTGTTTGTTGGTTATGAAAATGGAGGGAGAGGCTCGAGAGTCATGGAATGGGGGCCATTCTTGTGAGCTGGAAAGGGCCAGGAAAGGAGGTTTCTTCCCTAGCACCTCCAGGAAGGGACATAGTCCTGCCAGCAACTTGATTTTAGCCCAGTGAGACCCATTTCAGATGTTGAGCTATAAGAGTTAGAAAATAATACATTTGTTGTTAATATAGTTAATCCAGAAATAAAAACCATCAAAGAATGAAGAGTGATGACCAGGGAATAAAGAAGTTTCGCTGACGAGCTATTGGATGAGAAATGATAGTGAAAATAGATGTTCTTGAAGTTGGAGTTGAGGGAAAAAATTTCCCAAGCTCTGCTTCTTTTGAAAGGGATTCATGAAAGGTAATCAAATGATGGTGAACTCCAGAAACACAAAATTGCCTTACTGTATTCTCAAGGTGAACTGTCATCACCATAAGTTATTGTTTTAAATGTTTCAAAACTTTTTGACATCTTTATTTTCATATATGCTCAGTGCAATGGTGAGCCAGAAACAGGCAATCCTATTGTCACTCTTTCATAGTTCAAAAAATAAGGAATTAATTGATAGCAAATCGGTGGACAATAGATCTATGTTGTACCTATTCAATTATTTAGCTTAAAACGTGGCAATAAATCTGTACACAGCAGAAATTGACTAACAATGTAAGTCACAAAGGAAAGTATCATTAGATGCCAAATGAGTGATGTAGAAAATAGTTGTGCGTTCTGAAGCAGAATCCATCACTAAACTTGGCAATAATTATGGGAAGCCTGAAAAGAACCTTGAAGAACTGAGATGATTGCATGGAAAAGAGGAGAGAGAATTTCAGGCAGGGAGGAGAGCTGGAAATTAGCTTGGAATGTTTGGATTAAAGTGAACAGAGCTATCTGGCCCTCTGTGAAATGTGGGCAAAATGATTTTGAAGGTATACTTGTAAAAGAGAATTAAAACTGTTGGTAAAAGGTACCTCCTCCTCTCTCCAACATCTTAATATGGTTGTTGTGGTTTGTGGATTTGTTGCAGAATGAACAGTGTATGAAGTTATTACAGAAATCGATTCAGTAGGGATTTCTAAATGTGTGCTAAACACCTTTAGAGGTCTCTCTAAAGTTTAAACAAAAAAAAAAGTAAAAAAGTAACTTTCTCATATTTTGAGTGAGGTGATTCTCATATGATCACATAACAGCTCCTTGAATATCACATTTTTTCCATGTGTATTTTATGTATCTTTAAATGTTTTTAGCTTCTTCTCAAAGAAAAAAAAAAAGAAAAATTATGAAGCAAGACAAAAGCCTCTCTTTATAACTGGGATAAATACTGATTTTATTACTTCAAGAGTGGGTGTGAGATTCCATCTTCTGGCCACCTTTCAGCCAACTTTTTTTTTGTTTTCTACAAAATGTGAGGCACGTGTGAATGGGAGTGAACAAAAATGTCAATACATTGTGGCTACTTTGATAGCAGTTAGAGAAAGAGTCAGATGTTTGAAGAACACTTAATATTAAATGGAAAACAGATGAGTGATGATAAATGATGCTATCTATTTCTGTGAGTTTGCCACATTGGAATCTAAATCTGAGACATTACAGGGAAAATCCTGAGTACGACTCATCAAAGGACTGAATTACACCAAAATGAGATCCAGGTTAGGAATGTGGAGACTGTGAGGCAATTCCCTAAACCAGCTATTTCTGAGCTAAATTCCCTTGGCAGTATATCCATAGAAGGTGATTCTGAGTATCCCCAGAATCATAGAGTATTAGGAATAAAAGAGATCAATATGCCCTCAAGTCTGATTCTCTTTAAGTGATGCTTGAATTTACTCTGCCACAAGCCAGTCTCTTCTCCGAATAGACATACCTGGAGATGGGCCAGATCAGTAGTGTGCTGCTAAATGCTTAGCCATCAGCAACCCAGAAAGGAAAAAAGAACATGACATGTGACACTTGTCAATTTCTCTGGTGTGAACACTCCCACCAAGACTATTTAAGCTATCAGCATAATGACACCATTATGAGGTATTTCCACCTTATAGATAGGATAGAATTAAATAGCCTCAGGAGTGCAGGTAATAGTAAAATGTAGTAAAATAATTAGGATGTGATGAATTTGGAATATTTTTACCTTTTAAAAAGCATTTACTTCTATCAGAGAATTACACTTTTTAAATAGCTGTATATAATAAGTTGGTTCTTGGGCCTCCCCGGTGGCGCAGCGGTTGAGCGCTGGGTTGCAAAGCTGCCCGCAGCCTCTGCAGTGCCTGTTCAATCCCCCGGCTGCTCCCCGGCCACATGGCGCGCAGACCTCTCCTGACACCCGCTGCTCCCCTCAGCAGTGTACTTCGGTCCTTCTGCCTGCTCTGCTCCCTGCTCTGACTCTGGTGAATTCTCTCACCCTCCTGCGCTTCTGACTGTACCCAGTGCTTGTATAAATAAATAAATAAATCTTTAAAAAAAAAAAAAAAGTTGGTTCTTGTGAGCCAGTCCAAGCTACTCCAGACACCACTGCAGCAACAGACCCTGAGAAGGGCCTGGCCTCATCCTCTCCATGAAAGAACCTCAGCAGGTCCTGGTGAGTGGGAACTCCCTGATCTTACCACCCAAGCATTCAGTTCTCTTAAGCCAGGATTGCTTTGCTTGTCTCTCATTTCTCTGTAGTTTCTAACAATAACAAACATCATTCACAAAAATAAACTCCAGATGGATTAATGATCTAAATGTAAAAATAAAGCTATTAAAAAACTAGGAGATATATAGATGGATATTTTTAAAAGCTCAAGGCAGGATAAACTTCAGAAACATGACATGAAAGCCAGAAACTATTAAAAAAATAGATTTGATTTAATAATTTAAAATCTTTCTATGAGAAAATAACTTCACTATTAAAAATTCAAGTTAAATTATAGAATGAGAGAAATTTAAGTTCCACATCTACAGGCTAGTAGTCGTACACTGTATAAAAGTTCTTAGAAATAAAAAGGAGTAAGATAAATCCAATTAAAAAAATGGGTCAAGAATTTGAACATGTAACTCATATAAGAACTATAAATGTTAATAAATATATGAATAGATGCACAATAAAATCATAAATACCTTTTTGTCCTAACAGTTAATAAATATTAAAATGTTTGATAACTGCATTGTTGGAGAAGTAAAAACAAACAAACAAAACTGCAGGCATTCATTCATACACTGTTAGTAGAAGTACAAATCAATGCAACCAATTTGAAGAGAGAAAAACAGCTATTTCTAAAAAAGAAAATATATTAGATGCACATGCCCCTTGACCCAACGATTTTTTTAAAAATTTATTTATTTATGCATACAAGAGCTGGGATGTAAGCCAGAGGTGTGTGAGTGGAGTGGGGGGGGGGTGTGTGAGAGGATTCACCAGAGACAGAATGGGGAGCAGAACAGGCAGATTAATTGAATTACACTGCTGAGGAGAGCAATGGGAGAGACAGGAGAGGTCTGCTGCGCCATGTGGGTTATCTCCCTGGCCGGGGATCAAACTCATGCTGCAGTAGCTGGGGATTGCTTCATAGTGCTGACGTTTAACCCCTTTTGCCATCAGGGAGGCCCCAACCCAATAATTTTATAAATTTATTTAAATTATTTCTAATGAGCTAAGATATATGTACAAAAAATACTTGCCACAGCATGGTTATAACTGTACAATATTAGAAACTGTAAATATTCTCTAACAGGATAATGTCCAGAAGCCTATGGTGTGGCCACCCAATGCAAAGCCATTAAGCTGTTGAAGATCTGTGTGTGCAAATACAAGTGCTTTTCAAGGTATGTCATTAAGTGGAAAAAGGTGCCAAACACCTTTTAAAAGTTTGTATGTTTGCATAGTATCTTTTTTTGGAAATAAATAATTGCTAATAGGCATTATATTAAACTAGTAGAGAGACAAGAAGATGAAAGATGTTACTTTCATTTTCTATCTTTTTATAATTAAAAATATATTAGGTTTATATATCACTTTTATTTAAACAATAAACTTTTTCTTCCAGAAATAAGCGGAAGTGTCTTTGTTTTGGGTCTCCAGAAGCAGACACTGAGACAAAGATTTGAATGGGAGGGTTCATTTGGGAAGAAACATGAATAGGGAGGAACTTGGGGTAAGAACCATGGAGGAAGAGAGCAGAGGAAAAGAAATCTATCCGGAGTGCGTTATCAATCAAGTTACCACTGTGGCAGCTGGAAACTGGGATCCAATGTAAAACTCAAACCTTGGCATGAACCAGGTTAACCAAGGTTAACAAAGGGCAAAGGTGTATCTGTTCACTCCCATAGGTCATGAATGAAGTCTGCACTGGAGCACTTATTCCACACAAACTCTGGTATTTGTAGGAAACCTCAGACAAAGAGCTGGGGCAGCTTGCATGGAGGGGAGGTGGATGGGGCACTAGGCATATCTGCTACAGAGACCACAGCCACAATACCAGATTATAATGCATAAATAAAATATGCATATTCTATGACCTAGAAAATTCAGGTCTAGGAGACTCTCTACTGATACATTGGGACACCTGGGCCCTGATCCACGTTACAGGAAGACAGAATTTATTGCAGACACAGTGTGCTGGAGTGTGAATGAGTGCTCCAAAGGGGAGAGCCTCGCTGGTCTACTGCTGTGATGGCAAAGCAAAGAGAGGTAGCTGCCTGGGATCACTTTCACTCAAACTTGGGGGCAAAGGAGTCAGTGTTTGCCGTGGGTAAAATGAGGTTGTTCAGGGCAAAGAAAGAAGTAGCAAGAGGACCAAGAAGAGAATCAGGTCACCCTAATAGGATGTGACTTCAGATTTCCAGGAGGTGAGAAAATTTGGTTAATCAGAGGAGATACATTCACAGCATCAAGGGGTTGCACTGGAGACACGTCTCAGACAGTTGCCAAGCTGGGAGTGAAGAGTTGGAGGGTCTCCAGAGAACTGGCAAAGGCATGCAGGAGAAAGAAGGTGCTGGAACATTCACTGAGATTGCAAACCAACTACTACATGTAGATGGAGAGAATCTCCTGATTTTCTCTAATTTTCCTCCTCCTCCTTTTCCCCACCCTAACTCTTAGCACTAGCAGAGTCAGAGCCACAGAGTGAGTGTGAATTGGACTGAGGTGGGAGCAACTGGCTCCTGCAGACATTAGCCTGAGGTCAGTATGGGGGGTGGGAAGGAGTAGGGTGCATCAGGAGTTTTACTGCTAATTGAATCATGAACGTTTTCTTATTACATCTGATTAGCCATAGTCATTATTGAAATGAGATGATATTTGGGGATTTAAATGCCTGGGGCATTTTTTTTCTTACCTCGTTGTTCATTTTTGTATGCTAGCTCATTTCTCTCCTCGGGTGTGGTCCCATAATTTTCCCACCACCACACTTGTCACATCCACAGATGAGGAAAGTCAGGGACTCCTGTGTTTTACCCCAGAAACAAAAGGACAGTCCGACCAGATGCATTAAAGGGAGCTTGAAGACAAGAATAAACTTATCTTCTCCCGCCACCCTTGGGGTCCTGGCTCATCCAGCCTGACAAGCAGTGTCCTTAGGTTTGGTTCGGAGCCAGGTGCTTGGCAGGCAGGTGACGGGGTGGGGCAGTGCACAATGCAGATCTGTGAAGTGATCCAAATACTATCATGTTATACCTCATTTCTCTTTGTTTCTTACCAGTTTTCTAATTTGAGTTCCTCAGCTCTGTCATTTGAGCAAGTTCCAGGTGCGAGGATATTGTGTGAGAACACTAAAAATATGTCCAGATTGGTGGTAAAACATTCCAGGTCTCAAAAAATAACCTACTAAATCATGCCAAATAGGAACTTGTACTTTCCGATCCCATAGCAGGGGAAACCATGCTACAAAAAACACCAAGCCAACTTTCCTGCCCTAAACATAATCTTTTACTTTATCTCTCCCCCAAAGTTCACTATTTTATATCACTGCTGCCGTCACCTTCTACAACGATACTCTTTCCTTACACTAGCTGAATTTTACATCTACTCTTTTCCAACTTCCATCCTGGCCATTTATGTTGTGATGACACAGACATTACAACAGTGAGATGCGTGGGCATCTCCAAAGAACTGCCCTGCATTTAATGCAAAGAGAGAACAATGCCACTCCCTTTGAGCAGCTGGCAGTCTTGCTAGCATCCTCCCCTTCCTTGCTCCAGACTGTGGGTACAGCGGTGCTTCAGGATGGGACCAGCCTCTAAGCTGGGACACAGAGGGAATGATGTGACAGCAACAGGGTCCATGTCAAGCTCCATTCACCCCAGGGCCCTGGCCTCCCCTGCTCTCCGCTTATTGCTGGCTCTCTGCCCCAAGCTTTCTACTCAGCTGCATCTCTGCTTTCGGACTTCCTGGACTTTGGGGTCTTGCTTTTCCCAGGTTTGAAGCACTGCCTGATGTCAAGTCCCCTGGGCTCTCACTCTCCCAGGATGGAGCCCTCATCCCTTCCTCTCCCAACTTGTGTGTGTCTCTCGAGCCACAGGATCTCCTAACCTAGTTTCTGTGCCCTGCTTTCTGGCCACTGCTGCTCAGTTGCAGCCCAATCCTGGCAGAGTCATGGAATCGTGAGGTGAGTAGGTTTTTATTAGAAAAGAGGGGACAAAAACATGACTCACACTGATAAAAGTCTGGAAACAAGGACAGAATTTTGTTGTTTAGTCTGGCAGTCAGCTCACTTTGAAATTACTCAGTCATAAATGAAACCACTCTCCCTGAATCTTGGAGCTGGTACATGAAATGCTCTGAATTTCATAGGTGGCTGGCAAGGGGTGGTTGTTTTCAGAATGTGATGAAATGACTTCCTCTTTGTCAGACAATGTTAAGGGAGATGAAAGACCACCCTCCTTTGAGCATATTTGGTGTGTTCATCCTCTGTAGATGGGACCACCAGTATTCCTTTACTTTCTCATTATCAGATACAAATCCATCGCATGTATTGCGAACTACTCCTTCCTTGAGGCATAACTGAAATGGGCAGGAGACACCAGTGCGAGGCCACGATCAGACACACAGGGACACTTTGAGGGCTGAGCTACTCCAGGAGTTTCTAACCTGCGTCAATAATGTCCAAGTTCTGGTAGCAGGGTAAGGCCAAACAGTGCCCCACCCCCAGCCTTCTCCCCAGCAGATGGGAGGCCAGGGGCTTGGTGAAGCACCTGAGGCCTTCAGGACTTACCTTTCCTTCTCCCCTAGTAAAGGAGAGACCCCATGCAGTTAGGGTATCTACTTGGGCTTTCTCAGCCCTGCAGGATTATGATCTCCTTTAGTGCTTGCAGTGTCTGCTTTCCGACAAGAAGAAAACACCCTGACTGCCTACAACGACACAGACTGGCACCATGATTTCCTGGCCACTAAGAAGGTGCCATGTCCCACTGAATCCTTTAATAAGTGACATGGGCTTTCATCCCTGAGTTACAGAGAGGCCCACGGTGTGAACCAACAGCATCCCAACCTCTGTGCCACTTGGGTGACTCGGTGTATTGACAACTGATCTCTTCAGCCCTTAGGCAGCTGGGCAGGAGCCCCCTTCCACCCTGTCCAGCCCTCTTCAGCCTTCATTTCAGCCAACAGCCATGCAAGAGAACAATGCAAAAGACAGCAGTGCCCCAGACTAGTAGATTTTGAGGAGGGAGGGTTCAGGTTCAGCAGGAGGCACCCCTCACACCTCAATAATTAGCTGGAATATGTCACTCTCCAGAGGAGGGGTGGAACCAGGGTGCAGGGCTGTGGGCTGAATTTCCATACCCTGGAGTCATGGAGGCCTCAGTCCTGAGGATCCCCAGCACTTTGGATATGAAACTTATCCCCATAATAATAACTATCCTTCTTGCTACTTTTGTTTCCCCATTTTTTTCCCAAGGACAGAGTCTGCCCATCCTCTTGTCTGGTCTTCTGCTTAATTTAGAATTTAGAAGCAAGTGTGGGAGCACGTGGCTGGGACCTTTGCCCACAGTCATAGGTAAATGACCTTAAATGATCACTCAGCAGAAAGACTCCAAAAATGACAACCATACTTAGTTCGGGGGGATTATAAAACAAGTCCTTCCAAAAATGCAGGAATATAAGTAAAAATGAGTTATGTTTTCTAAGAGCTATACTGTTTTTTTCAAAAGCAGTGTTCAAACATTTCAAAAATGTTAGACCATCAGTCTAATCTCCCTTTATTCTTTCTGGTTTGTGTCACAATGAAAGTGTGAGCGCGTGCACGCACGTGTGTGTGTGTGTGTGTGTGCATGCACAGACATAACAATTGGAGGCATATTTTCTAGGACATAAATAACAAAGCAAAGAGTGTGGCATTTGGAATTCTGGTACTTAAAGGAGATGGATATGTGTTCTTTATTTCTGCACACAACTTAGCACTCTGTTGCCTACATTCCACATGAAATGTCTCTTCTGCTCATTTGCGTCCTCTGCTCCCCTCTTTGCCTATGTCTGATGAACAAGGTGTTGGGGCTAATATCCCACCCTTGCACCACCATGCTTGGAAAGTTCCAAGGCTGGAAGATAAAGCTTGGGGCCAGGTCAGTGGAGCCAGATCTATTTCCAGCAAAATATGTTCATACACATTTCAGGCCCATCTTCCTGTTGTTGTTATAGCTTCTGTCCAGGAGAAATGGACAGGTTTGGATATCACAAAAGCAAAAACAAAATCATATCTGAGATTTTAACAGATGCTTATTTTTTAATTGTGAGAACCCTGTTGTGATGTCAGTACTTGTTAGAGGTCTGTTTCTACTCATGTCGGGTCCTGGAGGAAAGCTTCCCTTTCATGTGGTGTCCCGGCCTTGGCCTTGTGATGTCTGCTCTCACGCCTCTTGCACATGGGCAGCGTCTTTTGCACATGACAGGGTTGTACTGGGGAAATCAAGCCAGTGTTGCATGGTAAATTCCATCGCATAGACTCTCCTAGCAACATGGCAACACTAACAAACCCAACAATAACCTTTTGTCTTTAGTTCTCTAAAGCAATGTGGCCATTAGTCTCACCAGAAAATTCAAAGGATATTTTGCAAGTGAAGAGTGGTTTCCAGCTGAAGCTTTAAATCAGTTTTTTTCCTCCAATCTGCTAATATTAAGCAGGGCAGGCACCAGATTTTCACTTTTGGAGCAGAACCTACCCAAAGGGGGGATACGGAAAAGGGAAAGGAAAAGATGAATCTGGAAGGGCTCTCGTCTTGGTTCTAGTGTGTAAATTACCATTGGCCAAATGAATTTAACTCCCTAGATATTACTTTCCCCGTCTTTCAAATGAGGTGTTACTTCTTGTTAACAATCCAAATTCTAGGGCCTACACAGGTTTTCCTGCTGAATCAGAATCTGGGACTATGCTCCACAAATGTGACTTTTAATCAAAGACAAATAGATGACATTGCTTAATAACTGTAAACATGTTTACGTAATTAGCTTTCCAATTGTGTTTGCTTTTTGTGTTCATGTTTATTGTGTGGAACATTTAATTTTTACAGTTGATTTTATAAAGAACTAAAACAATGCATTTTCCTTGGGGTTTCTGAGTAGCTATCCTTTTTTTAAGGCTGTAATATATTGTGTGACCTTATCAGTAAAAATTTATTGAGGATGTGTAGTTTAGAAATCTTTTCTATTTACTATCTATGTTTATTTACATACTTTACTGGATATTGGTATAGTATAAATATTATAAAATACTGAAAATTGAACTAAGATTTTAAAAGTCTGATTAAGTGAAAATTCTGGTCTAACATAGTCATAAAGCAAGACTAAAAACAACTTGTGAGATTGGTTTTGAGTTCATAATATTTTTTTTTACAGATTTATTTTATTTTATTTTTATTTATTTATACAAGCACTGGGTACAGTCAGAAGCGCGGGAGGGTGAGAAAATCCACCAGAGCCAGAGCAGGGAGCAGAGCAGGCAGAAGGACCGAAGTACACTGCTGAGGGGGGCAGCGGGCGGCAAGGGAGGTCTGCGCGCCATGTGGGACCCTCCTCCGGTGGCCGGGGAGCAGCCGGGATGGAACCGACGCTGCAGAGGCTGCGGGCAGCTTCGCAACCCAGCGTCCAACCGCTGCGCCACCGGGGAGGCCCCTGAGTTCATAATATTAATTATAATGACTGAAAATATTCTTCACAAAGGATTGTAGATTCAAGTGGAAGAAGCATATTTTTAACCACACTTACAAATTATACTATTTTTTTATTCTACCCACTTACTATCTTAAGATTTGTTATGAGTTAGTAAATTTCCATTTTTCTGCATGTCAAATGGTTATTGTTACAAGTTATTTGGAAAGCATGACATTTTTATACTTCTGTATTTTCAAGCATTACAAATTCTTCATTTGGAGAAATTAGGGCCAGACTAGAAATTTTGGATCTCGGATTTGTGTGTATGAAGATACAAGTTTTTACATCGTTTCTGTCAGTAAATACTACGTACTATCTCGCGCATTTTAGCATCATTTTCTCTCCACCTCTATCTCAAATGGACAGTTTGCATGTTCAGTTTTTGAAAATATCTGCCAGATTATATGTCAGCTTTTGTAACCACCAAAAAAGCCACCATATTTGGAATTTTTGTATTTGTAAAAGAATAAGTATTTGAAGTTTAATAATGCTTTTGAGTGTTTTGCCATGAGATAACTTAGGTAACCCTCTGCGGGGACAAAAGACTTTCACAGTCATACCCTCGCTCATTAAGATTCTACTTCTAGTTTTCTTTCAAGTAATTGCATTGATGACATCCAGTATCATTTTGTGGATTTCTGGTTCAGCATTGTGCCTGCAATGACATTCTTATGACTGATGCAGTCAATGGCTGTCACTAGAGGGACGTGTCTGTGTATTTTCCTCTGTGTCTTTTCTTTTTTAATTATGCCAAGGTCTCTATTTTGTGAGTGGTTATGCTTATAGGGATACTGCCTCCCACCTTTTTTTTTTTTTCTTAATTAAAGGAGCCATTCTCTGTGGAGAATGTATTTTTCCTGGTACATATTTTCTTTGGCAGGCCATATAAAAGCATGTCTGCATTTATTTTATTATTGAAACAGAATCTGGCAGCTCCATTTTGGAGTTATTTTAGAAGCATCTCAACTTACACTAATTCAACAACAATTCATTCAGCAGTCATCTCATAGTTTGTAATTTCTGCTAAGATTTGGGTTTGTATCTTCCTAAGGATTTTCTATCTAAAGAGAGTATTTTAATTTTTCACCATTGCTTTATGTATATTATTTCTCTACCATAGTTTCTCCAATGGCATCTTTGCTATTAAATAAGAAATGTCAAGAATGGCTTCTAAATATGTAGAAAACATTTTAAAATGTTTTAAAATCCTGGATTGAGAATCATACAACTTTATAATGAACAAAACCAGATGCTTGTTATTTTGATATTTTTGATTCTCTTCACTTCAAATAGTTTGGCCTTTTTGTTCTATCATCTTCTGAAATCACAAAGGACACTAAACATTTAGGTCAGTGTTGTTATTAACAATAATAGATGTAAAAATCTACATTTCAAAAAGTTTTTTTAAAGAAATTGTTAATCTGAGAAATTTTAGATTTACCAGTTGCAACGATTGAATGATCACATATACCCTTTATGTAACTACCCTAATATTCACACCTTATATAACTATAATAGATTTATCAAAACTAAGAAATTAACATTAGTAAAGCATTGTTAACTACAGAATTTAATTTCTCCTCTTCTAACATAAAAGTCCTTTTTTCTGTTCCAGCATCCATTTCTAGACACCAGGTTGCCAGATAGACAATAGCCAATGCCACATAATTTTGTGAAGATTTGTTTAGATAAAAAAAAAAAAATCCTAGTTCACGGAGAATGAGTTAACCACAAAATAAGAATCTAAAAGCAAGATCAACTTTGTTACTCTCTTTGGTGTTGTAGATAGGGCTTTCTCTTTTATTACACTTGGAATACAGCAGACCAGCTTGTAGATTGAGTAAGAGGCTATCCTCCCTCTTTCTCAAATATCGGGGGGAGTGTCTTTCTTCCTTGGTTTTCCTTTTTTAAGACAAAACTATGTATATGTAGAAGTTCTTAAATTTCCTTCCAGAGCAAAAGTTATTTCTATAAAGTGATGGCCAGTGGGTGTCTTTTGTACCCCCTGCAGTGCACACATGCCATTTTGTAGAACATTGCTCTTTATTGTAGTCATGTTCCTTTGATTGTCTAGAGAATCTATCTTGAACTCCTACTAATATTAAAGGATCTAAATTAGAGAAATTGGACAATTTTATTATCTTGCTCCCTATTGGTCAATGCATGTACTCCTGAATTATTGGTAAGATGAACAATTATTAACTATTACACAGCTAGTAGGCACAAATAAATTTCCATAGGAAGCACTGCTTAAGTCCTCTCTCAGCAAATTATTAAAACTTCCCGTACTTTTGATAAAAGATAATGTAGGAAAAACTGCAGTGGAGGCAGATAGCCCTGAGGCACACTTAAGTCATACCACAGAGGTTGCCATGATCTCCAAGATCATGCTAGTTCCGTCTTTTGACTATTGAGACTGGAAATTAAATTCTTGATATTTATGTCATTATTAGTTGAAAGAACAAATAATGTAATGGATGCTATTGTATGCTGCCCAACCCCTTTCAAGGAGGGACTGATCCTCCAGGTTTAAGGATGTGCTTGAAGAGGCTCTTAGCCATCAGCACTCTTTCAGGATTGCCTCAGCTGAAGAAAACCACGTCACCCAGGACTCTCCTCCTTCCAGGGACAGCTTGCTTCTGGGAACTGATCAATTTGAGGGTATGAAGACTTGTCCTTTCCCTTCATCTTGGGGCAACTCTGAGGGGCCATTCCAACTTCCAAATCCTGGAAGCCTTTGTGGGTAATCCATCGCAGATTAACTCCTCCTTCTGCTCTGTGCTGGGTTCATTATTTCCCCCTCTATAAAAGCACTCCCTAACAAAAATCCTCTCCAGAATCTACTTCCTAAAAAAACAACCTGTCATATATACAAGTGGCCAAAATTCAAATGGTACAAAACAGTTTCCAAAAGAGAATAAGCATATTAGTGCCTGTGAATGCTTCCAGAGATGGTTGTGTGTGTGTGTGTGTGTGTGTGTGAGTGTGAGTATGTGTGCATAAAAATATGTGTTTAGGTATCTGCCAAGTTTGGTCATTTTCTCATATAAAAATGATAGCATTTTGTACTTCTTAAATTTGTTTCTTATATTTAATTTTTCAGTTTCTTTTTACACATTGATATAAGTGTAATGCTGATATATGCAGTATTAAATTAGTTTCTAATAATCCATTTAAGGATATGCCACAATAATAGCTACTTCTGAGTGTCAACTATTTGAGGGGCACTCTTGCAATCTCTTTATTTTTATTCAACACATATTTATTGAGCACCTATTATATGCCAAGTCATTGTTTTAGGTGCTGCAGATACTAATAACTATTATCTCGTGCTTCACTCCAACTTTTAGAATTAACTGCTGCTATTGTCCCCATTTTATAGATGACAAAAGTAAGATTTAAGTAACTATTCCAAGGTCACATAGCTGTTGAATAATGGCACTGGATCCATAACTAGGCAACTGACTTCCAATGCTTCTTAAACCTTCCTGTGGGACACATCCTAACTTCAAATTATTTCATCAGTTCCCTCATAAGGGTAGTCAGAACTGACTACAATTTGTGGTTATTATAAACAGTGCTTCAGTGAACATCCCTCCTCATGCATTTTTGGTTGCTGTCTACTCACTTCCAAAAAGAACTAAGGAAAGGAAAAAGGTGTGCTCATTATTTACCAGCATACCTGTTAACAGTCTCAGGTTATTACTCAGTTCGTTTTAAAATGTGCTTTTCTTCAAAACTAGGGTTTAAAGAAATCAAAAGTTACTACATTCCATTCTTAATATGAAAATCTTAGGTTAAGCCTTTTAAATACTTCCATGCAGGCCCTTCGTGTTGGATGCATATTTTCAGATAGGGTAATACCTGGATTACCACTGCCCGCGTCTCTGGTGGAAAATGGAATGTTTTTATTGAAATTGTTCTTGTTTGTGTTTCAGAAGAAAGTAAAGGCCCATCTACAATCTGGGTCTGTTTTTAATCAGAGCATAATCTTCCTGAGACAATGTAAGACTGAGAATTTTTTAATCTGATATTTTTAAAGAAAAACCCATGCTTAAAAATGATACAAGCCAATAAGCTTTAAAAGAATTATGGATAAAGTAAAGATACAGGAAAAGAAATCCCTTGCATAAAAGAGGAACAGGAAATTCCAGAGACATTTAACAGGGAGGAAGGCAAAACCCAAGTCTATATCACTATTTATTAGTTTATTTCTTAGTATAGGGTGATATGTATTTTGTTGAACACATAAAATACAGTTTAGAAGAAATTGCAGGGTTTGCACTCCCTGAAATGAGAACGTAACAGTTTACAGAAATGTTATAAACCCACTCTGTGTCCCATGATTGACTCTTTAAATAAGTACTTTGTTCTCTTTAGAGAATCTTCCTATTCTGGCCATAAATCCATCCATCTTATATTAGATGATTTAGTGTCTAAGTAACTTTAATGTCTCTGTGGATGTTCTTGAAATATTTTCTTAATAGTACATTCCACTGATGGGGGGTGGGGAGTAATATGATTTGACTTTAGGGTTACTTGTTGAGATTTAAAGGCATTTTCATGTAATACTCTGCTATATTGGGAAAAGCAAAATCTCAGTCTTGCAATAAGCTGAAAAATTATTACTGGATTTCTAGGTAATGTTATTTAGTGTTAATACTCAGTGGAATACATTTTTTCATTAAATATGAAAGTGGTCCAAGTATGTTTTATACCAGGTATGTTAACTTTACTATTTTCTGCAGGAATTTAGAAAACCTAAATAAGGGGCCAGGAAAAAGACTAATTATAATAAATATAATAAAATCAAAATCAAAATCAACAAGCAACTCTAAACCAGAGACACACTAAGAGGGGGAGGAGGGAGTAGGATCAAAACAAGGGGGGTGGGAATTGTATGGAGACTATAACCAAGATGAAAATGCATACATTGTGCAAAAAATGAAAAATGATGTAAAAACTATATAAATTTAAAAAAATGAAAAAAAAACTTCTAATTAAAAAAATTAATCTATTCTTTGTGTTTTTGCATGGATTTGGCTTTATTTTTACTAGTTATAATGACTTAACTAAAGAGACTAAAATCTGGCAAGAGGAATCCAATAAAAATATAAAGTCAAAAGTTTTAGAAAAATGAGACTTACCAAACAATACACAGTATCGTTTCCTTTCTACCAAAGTTTTCATTCTTAAATTTATTCTAGATGGTTAATTTACTGTTTATTTGTGCCAGTTTTGTAACATGACTCAATCATGAATGTTAAATGGCTAAAGTACCATTTTAAAATTCATCCTTGGCTTATAATAGGTGTCTCTTTTTTTATTCCTACTATCTTGTCTCTTTCTAAGCAAGGAATCTAAATTTTTAGGTGACTAAAATAGTCACATGTCAGAATGCAGTAGGACTTAAAACTTCAACTGCTTTGACTTATGCATTTCAATGTCCTAAATCCACTGTAAAAAAGAAATAGAACACTGGATAAATTAAAATATCCAATATTTTCCTAACATTATTCTCCACTATTTTCCTTTGTTATAAATTATACATATTTACTAGAATGAATATAATCATCTTTTCTCATGTTGCTTAAATCCCTTTGTCTACAGAAAGTGGTAGGACCTCATCCATTATTTAAGTTACTATTTCTATAACTGATTTAATACAGTTATCTACTTGAGCAAATAGTTTTATAGAATGAAGATCCACACAGATTTTCTCCTTGAAGTACTACTTCATAATCTGTCATAGATATGCTTAATAGTGAAAACACATTGCCAGAATTTTGATGTTAATGGTGATAGTGTAAATAGTAATCTGTGAAGAACAAAATTTAAATAGTTTTAGCAAAAGGTGGTTCGCCTGGTTTAATTCTTTCCAGAATGGAAAGTCAGAGCTATTATATCTTGCTTTGCTGGGTGTATGTAAAACTGATACATACAAATATTGCTCGATTTTCAGTACAAATATTTGGTATTTAAGCTTCCCTTGATTACCAGTACAATCTCACTCTGTGATTGCTTTGGGTTCCCCCAACTTTAGTTTCCCAAGATACTCACTAGCTCTACTGTTGCATTTATGGAGGAAAGAGGTAGAGTGTAAGAGAATTAACCCTTCACAGTACTATTATTTTTCCTAACTATAAATGAGGAAACTAGGGTTCAGAGCAGGTAAGTAATCTGCCATTTTCAACATCAAACCATGAAAATGAAGTACTATTGATGTGGAGGCTCATTGGTTATGCTCTGAATCGGTTGCTTTCCTAGATTAGTTGCTACATTAGAAAAGAAGGCCTAAGGAGAGGTACCTGAGGCTGGTAAGTTTTGGTTCCAGGAAAAGGTTTAAAAACAGGATAGCGGGCCTCCCCGGTGGCGCAGCAGTTGAGCGCTGGGTTGCAAAGCTGCCCGCACCTCTGCAGCGCTGGTTCGATCCCCGGCTGCTCCCCGGCCACCGGAGGAGGGTCCCCCATGGCACACAGACCTCTCCTGCCGCCCGCTGCTCCCCTCAGCAGTGCGCTTCGGTCCATCTGCCTGTTCTGCTCCCTGCTCTGGCTCTGGTGGATTCTCTCACCCTCCCGCGCTTCTGACTGTACCCAGTGCTTGTATAAATAAATAAATAAATCTTTAAAAAAAAAAAAAAACAACAGGATAGCCAAAATGGAATAACAAGGACCAAATTTACTCTCCTGCTTGAAGTAACTGAAAACATTGACAATATATATGAAACAAGACTTTGAAAGACACAGGACAATGTCTGTGAGAGACTAAACAAACCACGTGAGCCTTATAATTGTCCCAGATCTATAAGACCACGTTCAAGCAAGGAGGAGAAATACAGGCAGATCCTGGTGATCTCCCTGAGTTAAGAATGTAGAAATGAGAATCTGGGAAGTCTATGAAAACACACTTTCCAGAGACATGGGGGTGCCAGAGCAAAAACATAACTTGGAACTGTTTGCCTGACTGGGGTGGTAAAATCAGAGCTACACTTTATCTCCTGATTCTGCCTAATAAACCTTAAAAGCAAACCTAAAAAAAAAAAAAAAAAGTGTTTCCAAATAATTTAACTGTTTCCAAATAATTTAACTGTGTTCTAGAAAAGAGTTCAAGCTTAGTCTTAGTAACACAAAATATGTAGCACCACAATGTCTGGCATACAATCAAGATTATGAGGCATGCAAAGAAGCAGGAAAATTTAACCCATGATCAGAGAAAGAAGTCAATCAGTTGAAAGTGATCTGGAAATGACATCAATGATGGAAAAGGTGGACAAATGCATTTAAATAATAATTGGAAAATATAAGGTCCAAATTGAAACTACAAAGTCTGATATAAAAAATACAATATATGTGATTAAAACAGACATTAGAGAAGAAAAGATTATGAATTTGAAGACAAAGCAGTAGAAACTAAACAAATGAGAGGAGAAATACCAAAAACCATAAACAGCATCCATGAACTGTGGGACAATAGTACATGGCCCAATGAATGTGTAATTGTAGTTCCTAGTGTCAGAAAACTGGGAATTCCCCCAACCTGATAAAGGCTATCAATGAAATGGATAGCTAATCTCATACTTATGGTGAAGAACTGAATAATTTCCCCTAAGATTAGGACCAAGGCAGGAATGCTTACCCACCACTTCTAGTCCATGTTATACTGGAGGTTCTAACCAGATCAAAAAGACAAGAGAAAAAAATATATATATTAAAGGCATCCAGATTGGAAAAGAAAGAAAATGCTTCTGTGTGTTGGTGACATTATCATCTATGTAGAAAATCTTATGGAATCTATAAAAAGCTATGAGAATAAGTAGATTATCAGAATACAAGATCAATGCACAAAAATTAGTTACTTCTAAACACTATCAGAACAGTTGGCTATTAAAATATTTTATTCCACTTATAATAATATAAAAAAGTAAAGTATCATTGGAAAATCTGGCAAAATATATATATTTTCTGTACAGTTAAAACTACCATACATTGCTGAGAGAAATAAAAAACAAATAAATGGAATGATTTACCAGTAAAGTAATAAGTCAAATTACCACCAAATTAATCCATAGAAATACTGCATGCTCAATCAAAATTCATTTGGTAGAAATCTTGTCTTGTAGGAAAAGACATTTTTAAGATCAAGGAGCTGTAAGACAACTTTGAAAAATAGGAACAAAGATTTCACATTACCTAACCTTATTTATCATAGGATCTCAATAATTAAGATACTGTAGTATTGGCATCAAAATAGATAAATAGATCAGTGGAACAGAATAATTAAAGTAGAATAATATTGGTGTCAAGATAGATGATAAGATCAATAGAATAAAATGGAAAGTCCAGAAATAGAATCACACCTATAAAGTCAATTGATTTTGCACTCAGGTATAAAGATAATTCAGGGAAGTATAATGTTTTCAACTAGTGGAGATGGAATAATCAGATATCCTTATGTACAAAATATTAACTCTGGTTCAATCCTTGCACTAGATACAAAAATTAAGTCAAAATGAATTTAAAATCTAAACTAAAAATATAAAATTTCTAGAAGAAAACATTTGCGGTCTCAGGTTAGGCTAAGATTTTTTTGTATTCAACACCAAAAGAACAACTAAAACAGCACATATTGTATGATTCCCTTTATATAATAATCTAGAAAATGTAAACTGACCTATGGTAACAGAAAGCATGTCTGTAGGGTTCAGAATGTGAAAGGAAGAGGCAAATAGGATTAAAGGGACAGGGGGACACTTTTGAGAGTGGTGGACACATTTATGACTTTGATTGCGATGATGGCTCCATGGATGCACACATATTTCAGTATTTACCAAATTGTGCACAGCTAGGCTGGAAGCTGCCCAGCAGGCTGCAGGCAGAGGTGAGGTGCCTCAGCACTAGCAAGGTCTCTGAACTCAGCCACCCGGGGGGGGGGGGGGACTCCTTTTTTACTCAGGGAGATGATAAGAAATCTAAACGTTCTTGTATCTAGGGCCAGTCCTGCAGGCACCAATTTTATATAAATAAGTATAATACAGACATAAAAAATTAGGTCTATTAAGAAATGCCTTATTTGCAGGAAAATAATAAATGATAATGAATATTGTATAGCAAGGTCTCTGGTATGTGTTCAGAGCTCTTGTGCTACTTTTAATAAAGCATCCCTGGCTCTTATGTCCCTGTCACCTATTATCTGGGTGCCTTCATGCAGTATACAGTCTGAACAACCATCCACAGCAGCCCTGATCTTGCAGACTATATAGTATAATACAACAAGATTGGCCACCAGAATCTTAGCTCTGCCTTTAACTGGTGCTTTAATTAGAAGTTTTCTTACCTTGATTTCTTCATCATGTGTTCTTACATCGTGAAGCTGCTGAGAGCTTGGTGGGAATAAGGATAAGGATGCTTAAAAACAGTCATTGCCCCATTGACATGTTTTGACCAAAAGGTGAGGTTAAAAAAAAAAAAAGTCTGGTTCTTGGAATTGAGGTATTAATGTTCTTTCCCCATAGGAATACACCCCAAGAATTTCTATTATTTTTTATGAGCATGTGTTTTATGGTACTAAATAGGACTTTCTTTGGTCAAACTGTAGGAGATCTTCCCTGTTTTCCCACCGCTTCTGTCCCCACTGCTACCTTCTGAGGTCTTTTTCCTTACAGCTTTCACACCCAGCCCCCACCACCACCTGCCCAACTGTCCAGGGCCTCCTGGGAATTACCTCCCACTGAGGCTGGCTTCCCTAAATTCCCAAATCAATCATTCCTTGCTTCTTCTGTCTCTGTCCCTTCAGGAGTAAGGGTTTTACTAGGTGAATTCACACTGAAGTTGGTATAAGTGACTAGGGCTACCTTTTGAACCATTCAAGAGTACTTATTTTATTTTATATATTTTTACATCGTTTTTCATTTTTGCACAATGTATGCATTTTCATCTTAGTTATATTCCCCATACAATTCCCACCCCCCCTTATTTTGACCCTAATCCCTCCCTCCCCCCCATCGTGTCTCTGGTTTATAGTTGCTTGTTGATTTTGATTTTTACTTTATTATAATTAGTCTTTTTTCCTGATCCCTTATTTAAGTTTTCTAAAGTCCTGCTTTGAGTGAGACCATTTCTTTCTGGCTTATTTTGCTGAGCATGATCCCTTCCAGCTCCATCCATGTTGCTGCAAAGAGACACCACACCGACTGGGAGACAATTTTTGCACACAACACTAATGATGAAGGACTGATCACAAAAATCTACAAAGAGCTGAAGAGACTCAACAAAAACAAAGTAAATAATGCAGTCCAAAAATGGGCAGAAGAGCTAGAGGAAATGCAAATGGCCAACAGGCATATGAAAAAATGTTCAGTATCACTTGTAATCAGGGAAATGCAAATCAAAACTACAATGAAATACCATCTTACACCAGTGAGAATGGCACATATTAAAAAAACTAGCTACAACAAATGTTGGCGAGGATGTGGAGAAAAAGGAACTCTCCTGTACTGCTGGTGGGAGTGCAAACTGGTCCAACCACTATGGAGAGCTGTGTGGAGATTCCTCAACATGCTAGTGATGGAGCTTCCATGTGATCCAGCAATTCCACTCCTAGGTATTTACCTAAAGGACACAGAAACATTAATTAAAAAGTGCACCAGCACCCCTCTGTTTATAGCAGCACTATTTACAATAGCTAAGCTATGGAAACAACCCAAGTGCCCAAAAATAGATGACTGGATCAAGCAGATGTGTTACATGTACACATCTGGATTGCTATATTACTCAGCAATCAAAAAAGATAAATTCAAGAGCACTTTTACTTCAAGAGAGATGATTATTTATTCCAAAAAATGACTCTCCAATGGTGGAATGTGATACTAAGTTGCTAGTTCTTCCATCATGGGATTGAAAGGGTGTCTCTCAAAACAGCTCTCCAAATCTTTCCATGGTAAGCCATATACACTGCCTTATAAAATGAAATGACATCTTTAGATATATTTTACCTCTACTGCAACTATTAACAGGAAAGAATGGAATCAAATATGGATTTTTTTTTTATAACATGAGCAACATATGCTGTCAAGCTGCTGTCACCTTGGGAAATTGCTTGAAATGCCCAAAATGCAATTTAATGTTTCCTGTGACTTAGTGTAATATACTTATTAATGACCTAGTGAAGTGTGGAAATATTTGCTGATCACACAGAAGTATTTAGGTTCATATGAGCTAAAGAGATTTGTGAGGAATTTAAGATGGTTCTAGTAAACCTGGAAGAGTGAACAGATATGAAGTTTGGTAACATTTTGTGGAGAAGGACAGAAAAATAATAGATATTGAAAGAAATGATTTAAACTCTACATAATTTAAGCAGTACCTATGATTAACTTAAAATTTGTGTTAGTTTTGAAGGAAAAATCTCTGCTATAGGAATCAACTTAATGAAAATATTTCATTAACATTATCTAATCGAGGGCCTCCCCGGTGGCGCAGCGGTTGAGCACTGGGTTGCGAAGCTGCCCGCGGCCTCTGCGTTGCCGGTTCGATCCCCGGCTGCTCCCCGGCCACCGGAGGAGGGTCCCGCATGGCGCGCAGACCTCTCCTGCCGCCCGCTGCTCCCCTCAGCAGTGTACTTCGGTCCTTCTGCCTGCTCTGCTCCCCGCTCTGGCTCTGGTGAATTCTCTCACCCTCCCGCGCTTCTGACTGTACCCAGTGCATGTATAAACAAACAAACAAATAAATAAATAAAACATGCCTCTATTAAAAAAAAAGCACATTAATCGAAAGTGCTGGGGGGAGGTCAAAAGAAAGTATGGTAACTCAGAAAATAGAGGAGAAAATACAGGAAATCGTGCAGTAGGTGGGGTTGGATGACAACCTAACCAGCTCTCTTCACTCAGTTCTGATGTTTTTCTGCAATTACCCCTATCCCAATCTGCGTGTAGAGAAGGCAGCTCTTCCCTAGGCCCCCAAAATGAATAAAGATTGATCTAAACAGGGACTTCTCGAGTATAATCCCCCAGACCAGCAGCAATAGAATCTCCTGACAACATATTAGAAATGCAATTATCAGGTCCCAACCCCAATCTACTACATCAGAAACTGAAGGTGGAGCACAGCGGTCTGTTTTAACAAGACCCAGGGAGATTCCAATTCAAGCTAACATTTGAGAACCACTGCTCTAAATCAGTCATTCCCTTTTGCAAATAATTATATTAAGGTTAAGAATTGACTCCTTGTAGTCCAGTGAGATACAAGTGACAGGGCAGAGCATTCTAAGAAAGGTGATGAAAATTGAAAAAGACATTGCAGGTTTGGGCCATAGTTATGTGAGTATGTGATGGCTGGAGTTGCAATAGCCACTTTGTGACTATGAGCAGGCACGGTTGAGGAGTGCAGAGCAAAAAAAAAAAAAAAAAACTCATGCCTTTGTGTCAGTGGATCAGCCAACATTGACTCCTTTTGCCTCCAGGATGTCCTTGTTATGTGAAGTAGACTCCACTTTTGATCAGGCATGCTATACCTTGCATCTGAAAGTATCTCCCCCACCCCCCCCAAAATCCTCCTTCCTTCTCCATAGTAGTACAGGAGGGGCAAACCTAAATAGGCAAATGCCCAGGGTAGTGAGACAAACATCTGGAAGACAGATGTTACCCCTCTCACCTGTGCACATGAGAGCTCTGTTCCTGAATCTTATAGCAAGTATGTTTTTGAGCCTCATTGCTCTTACATACTGTGTTTTAAAAGAATTTATCTTTCTCTCAGTCATGTGTAAAGCATCTTTAGTAATAGTGTTAGATGTGAGCATAAAAAAAGCCTTCTTACTCAGGAGTCCATACAGTTCACCCAGTTCAAGAGTCTTTGTGACTAAAGGATACATGGGGATGAAAGACCCAGGTGTGGTGATCTTAATCTCAATCTCTGAATGTTAAATTCTAATTTTAAAACATAATGCACTTTTTCTTTTCCCTAAAAACACATTTTGGCTTGACAGCCGTGAATCTACTTAATTCTAATATTGCTATTCATAATATGAATGAAAAGATCATATAGTAGAAGCAAATCTCATCTCCAGGGGACTTTCATGGGAAATAGAATGCCAGGACAGATGACCAGCTGGAGATCTGCACAGAGAGAAGGCAAAGGGTACTTCCTACTAACTGTATTTTGACATCCCAGCAATAGGCATTGCTTGAGCCTGTGAGAACAGTCAGGAGGAAGAGGGCAGAAAGGGAGATGATCAGCGAAATAAATTCATCATTTTCTGTGCACTATCTCAGCTTAACTTTGGACAAGCTTTTCACAATTAAACCCCTCGAATGGCTAACTGCAAAACCAGATGGGTTTGTCATCATGCCCTATAGGTCAGGAAACTTGGGTTTTACTGGACTGACAGCAGGAATTGTTCCAAAATCAACTGTCCTCCACTGAGAATTCCCTTTCAGCTGTCAAATAAGGCTGGCTTCACTGAATGTAGCCTTCTAAGAGTGCAAAAGGGGAGAGAAGATCTCACAGAGACAGAAAGCAGACCTTGCAGGATTTTAGAGCTTAAGACCAATACCTTTCACTGTGCTCATACCATGAATGAAGCTAGCAGCATCTGGATCCCAGATGTTCCAAGTGTTCCCCATGAGAAGAGACTGTCCTAATCTGCTCCAGAGCTCAGGGCAGATCATGAGAGAAGGCACTCCATATACCCAGCCAGGAAAGTGAAGGGGCTGGATCCTAAGCACAGTCAAAAGGCTAGGCTTCTTTATCCAGTTTGGAGGCTTACATTCAAGATTTCTATGTTTTCATTTCTTCCCCTTGGAAAACCAGACTGTTCCTATCTTACGGTGGTGCAGAGAAGATAAAACAGCTCAGGAGATTGGAGAGGCATTTGGTCTTACGGCTTATAAAAGCCTTGTGGCTGAGACATTGTCATATATGGACCAAAATCCATTTCCCATACTCATTTGCAGATAGGAGAGACCATGTGACTGAGTTCTGGTCAATGTAATGCGGGCAGAAGGCAGGCAGAAGTGCATCTCTTCCAGACTTCCCGCACTAAAACCATCTTAGCCACCCCTACAACCTCCCTCTCTCTCCCATCTACTGATTATGTACATAGGGTCCAGAAGACAACACCAAAGCCCTAGGAGATGGTGGCACCAGGAGATGAAAGGAGCCACCTGCCTAGTAGGAATAGCCACATCAGATTTTGCTTGAATGAAAAAGAAAACTCTTATTGTGCTAAGCTATTCTGGAGTTAGTTGCAATATAGCCGTTATCTAATACAATAGAAATTGCAATATAACCCTATCCAACCCAGATTCTGATTATATCCTAGATGAAGCAACTGGAACCCGGGGTGAGGCAAGAGAGGCAGGGATAGCAAATACATTTAGAGAGAAGTCTCACAATGTTCACCTAGCATTGTGACCCTCATTCACTTAATGAGCCTCCCTCCCCTATTTTTATGCTCTAGGTGAAAACCTCGGAAGGTTGCATGGACAGCACTCAATCCAGTAGGCTGACAATGTCAAGAATCTCAGGGTCTGAAAGATATCAGTACAAGTTTATTGCCTTCAGGTAAGTTTTTCTATTATAGAAGATAATAGTGGTAAATATCTAGAAACCTGAGTTTGCTGCAATTGAGTTCATCCATAATTGATTGTTGACAAATGCAGAGAGTGTAAGTGACTATATACCAGACTAATATCAATTTTCACTGACTTAGTAATTAATCTACAAGATTTGTAAAATATAAATGTATTCAATGTAAGGTGAGAGCTACAGAATTCTTAATTCAGAGATTGCAATCATTTAGATATGTATTTACATGTGAAAATATTCTGCCAGACATTATTTATTCTTTAATAACCTGATGTGAACAAGTTAATTTCTGATGCTCAACAGTACCTTGAGTTTTGGAAGGTATTTTTTTAATGTGGTGAAATATATATAATATTAATTTACATTTTTTAACAATTTTTAAGTGTATAATTCAGTGGTATTAATTACTCACAATGTTGTGCAACCATCATCACATCTACTTCCAAAACTTTTCATTATCCCAATTAGAAACTTTCTAACCATTAAGCAATAATTTTTCCTCTCCTTCCCATTTGTTTCCAACCTTGGGGGCTAATTTATTTTCTGTTTCTATAAACTTGCCTGTTCTAGATATTTCATGTAAATGGAATCAAAAAGTATTTATCTTCTAATGCCTAACTTATTTTACTTATCATAATGTTTACAAGTTTATAAGGTCCAGTCATACTGTAGCATATATCAGAACTCCATCCCATTTTATGGCTGCATAATATTCCATTGCATGTATATACCATATTTTGTTTATCCACTTGTCAAGTGATGGACATTGGGTTGCTCCTATCTTTTACCTATAATGCTGCTATGAACATGGGTGTACAGTGTTGTTATCATTTCAGTTTTTTATTCCTTTGTGTATATAACTTGGAGTGGAATTGTTAGATCATGTAGAAAAATCTCAATTTAGCTTTTTGAGAAATGTCAAACTATTTACCATAGCAAACCTGAAAGCTTTGAAAAACTCAGATTAAAGAAAAAATGTAGAGGAAATATTTCACTATGCCATGAAAATGCCTGAAGGATTTGTGTGCCAGATGGATATGGAGCCCTCACTGGCACAAAGTGACTCTTTCTATCTCTGGATCTCTTTCCTAAGCAATTTCATTAAAGGGTTCACACCTGAGTGACTTCTAGACACAGAGGTGAATTGACTGTGAAGTTAATGAAGATGTGCTACAGAGGCCTTCCCTTGCACTGACTCCTTCCAAGGCCTTAACAAGGGCCCTTACAGTGTGACCTTTTTTTTTTTAAATTTACACAAGTATGATATTTTAACCAAAATCAGTTAATACCACTGCCTCTTTCCTGTACAACTTCCATTCCACCTTTTCTCCCCTTGTGCTGGGTGATGCTGGAGGGCCTGCAGGTATTTTGGAAATCTGGCTAAGGGGGATTTGAGTTGGTGATAGATTGGTTTAGAAGGATGTGTGTGTGTGTGTGTGTGTATTTTCATTGAGTATAGCTAAATTACTACTAGTCATTCCAGTATGGGAATACTTCTGGGAATACTACTTACCGCCCACTGTGGAAACTCACCAACATGATGACCCAAAGTAGATATGAGACTATAATGAGAAATGAGGTGACATGTACAGAAACATAGACTAATCTGTGATAAATTCTTCCAAACATCAAATGTGCAAAATCTCAAATAGAAAACATGTTTTTCATCAATGTTGAACCAAAATGGAAGGCATCTTCCATCAGGATTTATACCTGATAATACAGCATATACAGTTACAAGAGCACCATACATTTTGTTCTTTTTCAATGAAAATTTCACAAAATAGAAATGAATCAATGTCCCTGTTGTCTTAGAGCAATTATCATGCTGTTGTAAATATAGAGGTAGTATCTTTTTAATAGTTTTTATAGCAAAGAAACTTGAAAGTGATTTTTTTCAATTTTGATAATGATCCTAAAAATTTACATGCTATTATTAAGAATGGCTGATAAGATCATGGAAATTTTTGTAAATTATCAATATTATTGTAGTACATAATTGATAATAATTACCAATATTATAAGAATCACATTTTGCTCAGTCACGTGGAAAAGGAGTAATTAAATTATGTTTCTAAAGAAGATATTACAAAATTATTGTTTTAAAAGGGATATTCAAAAAGTACATAGATGAGAAAATAGGGAGTGGGTGTCACAAAGTGGCATCAAGCAGTTCGTGAAACTATCTTTCTGGATCATGTAATATTTGGGGCATTGGTTCATTTTTCACAATTTATTGCTTATGATTTCTTTTCTCATTCTAAATAAACTTTCATTTTCATACCAATTTATGTGTGTGATTTTGTATTATTTTTCTCAAAGAAGGTCTGAACTTTAGATTGTCTCAACTTTAAATTATCTCAACTACTGTCCCCTTGGATCTGCTTCTGCCTCACTACACATTGTGTTTTGCTGCCAGTGTATTATCTTCATCCAATCCCATACTCCTTTCTGTGCTCTCTGGCATGCCAGTATCCCTGTTCTAAGAACAGTGCCTGCACCACATAGTCTTTCAATAACCTAATTTCTCCCTACTCCCCCCATTCCACACTTAACCGGCATCCAGTATCTCCTATTTCCACAGCCTCTTGACCTCACGGAGGTACCACCCTTTCTGTTTGAGTACCTACTGTAGTAGGTACAGTAGTTTTCTGTGGTAGACTGAATATTTATTTCTTTAGTAGCTTCTTTCTTTCTTTAGTAGTTTCCTGTTCTAGACTAAATATTGGCTCTCAAAGACATCTAGGTACTAATCCCTAGAATTTGTGAGTGTTACATTCTATGGCAAAAAAGGATTTTACAGAAGAGATTAAGTTATGCTTCTTGAGATTGGAGATGATTCTGGATTCTCCCAGCCTTTTCTAGACTCCTACTTCATGGGGAAGAATAGGTTGTATCTACTTCTGCCTAATTTTTACCATGCCTGTCTCCAGCTGCTGGAAGAAAAAACTCCTAGCTTTTGAGTCAAGTACATTTCCAAGTACTATGTGCAGAGAGCCAGGCAGGCTAAGAGCTGAAGATGGCTAAGACATGAATACTGCCCTCAGGGAGCTTTGAGACTTGAGTGAGAGGGAGGAAACAAGATACACACATTAATATTTATAATCAAAGTCAGGTACTGTAAAATCCCATAACAAAGTGTGAAGGGCATGCCATTTGGAGAGAGGTCACATTGAAACTGGAACCAAGACAATGTCAGGGAGGAGGGTCCACTTACACGGGTCTGAAGGGGTGAGTTTTCCCAGCGGAGAGTACACTAGTGTTAGCAAGACATTGAGGGGGGAAAAGACTGGAAATAAGGAAATGCAGTTGGAAAGGAGATTTGGGACCATATTTTAGAGTTGGAGTCAGTAAACATTTTCTATAAAGGATCAAATATTATAAAACCTTGTAAGCCACAGCATCTTTGTTACAACTCAGCTCTGCCACTGTGATATAAATGCAGCCTTAATATATAAATGAATGAGTATGGCTGTGTTCCAGTAACGCTTTATTTATATCATAAACAGTGGACCAGAACACCAACCTAAGGAAACTATAGGCCAGGAAAAACCATTGGAGATCTTTGAACAGGAGGGTGACATAATATTACTAGAACTATAAATTTTGAGAAGTAATCAGGCCATAGGATAATGCTAGAATTTGGGCAAGTGGAGTTGAATATGGAAATAACAGCTGGGAGGCTATGATAGTATTTTGGATAAGAAACCTGAGTTAGGGAATTGAGAACAGAAATGAGAAAGCCAAGTTATAGGACATAACAATTTATTGAATGTAGACAGAAATGGAGAGAGTCAAAATAAAAATGGCTTCCAACTTGCAACCTGGAGGCCAGGTGTTTATTGAATGCACACAGAACTAATGAGCAATATCATAAGGGAAACTTGTGGGTTGGAATGTGCTGCCTATGCCCTCGGCATTCTGTGTGGAGTGGTTAGGCTGCAAGTATCAGGTTGCTGAGTGTCATTTGTATATTCCTGAGGCCTTGTGGGACTTGGGCAGATGCCAATGTCACCACTCCCTATCCCCACCCCATCCCAGTGCTTCCAAGAAGCCAGTATCCAATAGTCCTTGATGCTGGCTGTGCTGACGTTTAGAGCAGGGAGGCCTAGGACTCCTGAACTACTACACATCTCAGAGGACAGTCAACACAACACATCTAGCCCCACCAGAGGCAGGTTGAGGTTGTGTCAAGTGACTATGGAAACTGTGCATGTGGCCCAAATTGCTTTCTAATTACATTGCTCTCCAGACAAGACAAAATTGTGCCTCTTGAAAAGCATGTGTGTGGAGACAAGGTAAGTGTAGAGATGGTCAGGCTGCATGGAAATCTGGAGCAAGGAGTCATGTTGCAAAATTCATTACCATCCTGGGAAAGAAGAGCGGGGAGGGAAGGCAGAGAGGAGGCTGTGCTGGACTCATGGAACGTTCTGGACATGTTCTGATGAATAGAGCACATTTAAACCATTTAAACAGAGCAGGTGATTCTGAAAGAAATATGCCATTTCACCATGAAGATCTCATTATTTCTCTCTGGAACTTAATGTAATATCCTCCCAGAAAAATCATCTAAAGATTGGTTTTTTGCCTGTGTCCTATAGCAAACATTCTCCCTACTGTTCTGCATGCTGAGACAATTTAGTTGAAAAGGAGCCACCTTAGAATTTGCCACATTTATGTCTGACAAAGAGGCAGTTTACTCACTAGTTACACACTTTCTTGCTGAGATGCAAACGTTAAGGTTTGGCAGATATTGAAAATGCTATTTTGATATATTACACACTTTCTTGGGAATCTGTTTTAGAAGTGGTACAATAAGAAATGTTCCTAACTTAGAAATATAAATATAATGTTACCACTTGGGGTTATTTATTTTCTAGTCAATCAATCAGGAAATGTTAGGAAATAGATTCAGAGTCATTTCAAAGATGATTTCAGTCAAGTGAATAATCTTTCCATTTTCTTTTCATTTGTTGGATGATTTTTTAAAAGGTGGAATGTAAAAGCATTAAATCACTGTTGAATTCAAATTGTAAATATGAATATAAGACTGTCACCTTTTTAAAGGAATGAAATGGCTTTAATTATGTTGAAACAAATGTTAAAAGGGAAACCAAAAACTGATCACTCTACCGATAAACCCAATATTTTAAATACAACTGAGGATTCTAGCAACACTTGTAGATTTTTTTTTTAAGATGAAGGGTTAACCAGCTGTTATGCACTTTCTTCAGCCTGGTCCCAGGTAGTCCAGACCAAGTATGTCCCCAGCCATTTTAATGTTGTTTGCATTGTACTTATGCATCCCATGCTCTACCTGTGCTTTTTGACAAAATGATTAGGAATGATTTTAAGAGTTAGATATGTGTTCTTTATGTTTCCTTCCCACCAGCCCATCAAGGACAGACTGGTGAAAGGACTTAGCTAAGTCAGGCGAAGAGATCAAGTAATTCTGGGGACAGAAGGAGGGAAAATTAGTTCATTTTTTTTGCAGAGCTTTTTCTGATATGGACTAGTTCCCCTTTTGGAAGATCTGATAGAAAGATCAGGATAGATGAGTCAAGAGCAAAGTTGCCTTAAAATCAGTTGACCCCTTTTGAATACTCAGGATGACTACAGGACTGTGGATTCCTGCTCTTAGATTTCAGGCACAACATGAGCAAAGGCTTGGAAACCAGAACACTGAGTCTCTGCCCCTGTAACCAGCTGAGAGAAGACTGCACCTCACCGCCAAGTCAGCAACCCCTGGCCCTGCTGGAGGTGGAATTCACTGTGGTTGGGGACGAACGGAACACACACCCAGCTTTGCATGCTACTTGTCTTGGTGTCCAAAAGAAAGGCGACTTTCCTCTCTCAAGGAGGCTCACACCTTCTGATCTGTTGATGACAGAAGAATCAATAACTGAAAGAGCAGGCACACAGGCCCATTGTAGGGAAAGTAGAATTGTCTTCATTTTCTCTGCATTTTTTTTATGCACATCCAGATATCCTGTTCCTTTCTCGGGACTCCAGGACTTCCTACTCTCAACCATTCTACCTGACCACCCCCCACCAACTCCCTAACAATCTTGACCTCAGACAGGAATCTGCTATTTTAGTGGGACATTTTTTTAAATTATTTTATTTTGTATATTTTTTACATCGTTTTTCATTTTTGTACAATGTATGCATTTTCATCTCGGTTATATTCCCCATACAATTCCCACCCCCCTTATTTTGACCCTAATCCCTCCTACCCTCCCCCTAACCCCCCTCTCCTTGTGCCCATGTGTGTCTGGTTTATAGTTACTTGTTGATTTTGATTTTTACTTTATTATAATTAGCCTTTTTCCTGGTCCCTTATTTAGATTTTTTAAACCCCTGCTATGAGTGAGACCATCCGGTATTTTTCTTTTTCTTTCTGGCTTATTTCACTGAGCATGATCCCTTCCAGCTCCATCCATGTTGCTGCAAATGGCATGAATTTATCTTTTTTGATTACTGAGTAATATTCCATTGTGTATATGTACCACATCATCTTGATCAGTTATCTATTTTTGGGCATTTGGGTTGTTTCTATAGATTGGCTATTGTAAATAGTGCTGCTATAAACATAGGGGTGCAGGTGTCCTTTGGAATTAATGATTCTGTGTCCTTTGGGTAAACACCTAGGAGTGGAATTGCTGGATCATCTGGAAGCTCCATCTTTAGCAGGTTGAGGAATCTCCACACAGCTTTCCATAGTGGTTGGACCAGTTTGCACTCAGTGGGACATTTTAAATGTGCATCCTCTACGTATTAGCACAGAGTTCTTAGTTCTCAGATGGTAAAGTTAAAGATTTAATTTCCTATTTAAGGATTTCAAGCAGCAAACTGCAGAGGAGGACATATAATGAATGTTGCTTCATGCAGATGGCAACCCAAGTTTGACCCTGCCTTTCCATATTCTAGGCACACTTAGTTGGCAATGTTAGAAGACACAAGATAAACCCTGTGATTCATAGAAATTTGGATGTGGAAACCCGTTCATTTGTGCTAATTTTGGTGAATTACAAGATTTGGACTATAACATGACCTTTGGAAATAGAAGGCAAATGGGGATAATTTCAAAGTCACCCGCAACAGAGATGAGGCAACAATGTCACTGTGGATTGCAGACACCTCCAGATAAACTCTGCATGATTTCCTTCTGCAGCCAGTTTTGGTTTGGCCTACTTTCCCTAGCCCCAGTTGACATAGCTCTTGGGGCTGTAGCCTGAGAAAGGAAGTGACCAGCTGTGATGAGAGATTTTCCCTTGTGACATCCATCCAGCTGGCCACAGTTGGGGCTTGTCTGGGACCCACACATGCAGGATATGACAATGTGCCAAGATCAGCAAAGATAAGGCCTTTGCACAGAATTCCTCTGTCCTTAGGGGCAAGGAGAGGGAACTGAGTGACAGATATGAGCCTAAAGCTTGCCTCTAACATCTTTAACTATGAAACCAAACGATAGTCAGGAAGTGACCTGGTTGAAGAGACACAAAGAAGAGAGAAGTCAAGGTAATAGCTTAAAAACTCAGACTGAAGCAGCCATATCTGCTGCCTTGGAGGTTCAAAGCATCGTGTAGATAAGCTCCAAGTGGTTTTGCTGCAGGAGAGTCTTCCTGCCAGAACGCTCCACTGTGATCTGTGAGTGACAGCTTTTATCTGTTCAGCCCCAGACACTCCCAAGTAGGTATATTTTTATTTTGTTCTAATTGGTCTCGATGCCATAGGGACATAATGAAATTAGAAAAAAAAAAAAGAAAAACTTTGAAGGGGAAGAAAAAAACTTGCATTTGACGTTTGATAAACTACCTGATGCACTGATTGGTTATGGAGTCTGGATCTGGCATGGCTTGACCTTCCCACAGCAGCTCCCAGGATTGAGGGGGAAATTCCATCTGATATCCACATGGGCTCTCCCAGAACAATGAAGACTGAAGCTAGTAACGTCCAAGAGGTGACTCTCCACTTGGCTTCTTAAACTATGCTCTGCTTGATTAGCTTCAAGAAGCACATAATCTTCCTTCCTTAGGAAGAAGAATATTTGATGGGGCTGGGAAAGTGTGAGAAGGTTCATTTAGAGATTGGGATGTGCTTTCTGACGTTTAGTATTACAGAGAGCAGAACAATGGCCTGCTTTGGTTGGAGGACAGCCCTTAGCTTCCCAAAATGCTTGCTAACACTTCCCAACCAGTTTTGTCGACAGAAGCTCCCTCCACTGCTTGTCCTGCAAGCTGACTGGCCTGCTTTCCACTTTCATGTTCTCAGTTTCCATCATGGTGCCTTGGACTATTTGTTATAGATCAGCCTCTCTGGTGTGCATTAAACAAACAAACATACAGACAAAACCGCTTTGCCTTTGCAAGTGCTCTGCCATACCAAACAAGGACTAAGAAATTTGGAGGAGTTAAAGACTATACTTTAACTTTCACAACAGATGTTTTTGCATTTATTTTTCCCCAGGAGGACAGTGAATGCAAATTGTTCATTTGAGCAATTTCCATCTCTTTTGGATGGCCCTATCCTCTTGCTGTGAAATGCTCACAGCTCCTCAACCAAATTGCATGGGATTGTTCCGAAGGGAGAAAACCTCATTTGCATACTTTAAATTAGAGGACTGCAGTAAAGTGTGTAGGAATTAGAGACTCACACCTCCCCAGTTACAACTGATTCGGCCCTTAGGGTGGGAAATACTTGAGGCTTAGCAGTTCTGACACCCCAAAGAGGTGTAAGGAGATGTAATGGCACTTATAAAAAATGTATAGATCATTATAAAATGTTTTGAAATTTTAACTTGGGCACCTTTCTTAGTCAGGTGTGCCAGGGATCACAATTTCAAAGCCTCTATCTCTGCCCAGAGAGTGCTCATGCCTGTGCCTTGTATGAAGAAAAAGGGAGGAATCCTAATTAGGATTTCCTTTCTTCAGCATTAAACTACCTTCCACAGCTGAACTGTTGGCTCTCACTTTTCCTCACCAAATTTAGTTTCCCTGGAACTCTAAGGCAAGCAGAAAATTCCAGAAACTGAAACCATGATACCTACAGAGTTCCCAGAGGAAACTGGACCACCCGGAACCTTTCTAAAACCAGTGACAACTGACCAAATTACTAGTCACGAAAATGGTGTTTGGTGAATGAGCATTTCTGAGGTCTCAGAGCATTTTCACTTGACTGAGAACATTTGGACTTGAGTTTTTGGTTTTGCGTCTGAATTGGAAAAATTATGTGGTACAATTTTCTCCTCAGAAGAACAGAGCAAAAGGTCAATGACTGCCCCCAGCACTCTGGGGAAGGCTGGGAAGGCTAGGTCACAGCCCTATTCCCTTCCACCCCTTTTCCAGCTGTTTCATGATTCTCTGGTAACTCTCACTCTTGGCAACCACCACAAGTGGACAGCCATGTTGCAAATATTTACCACTGGAGCAGCCCTTCAGAAGCTCAATCACACAGACGTTTGGTGACAGGGATTTTCAATTTAAAGTTTTACTGTTTTTCTCAAGTGGATAAAGAGTCCTGACTTCCTTTGTTTCTAATTAAAGACATATGGACAGAGGATGACCAACTCCTTCATTTTACCTCCATACAAAGAATGTAGCCTAATGGTAGCCCAATTTGCCTGTCACCAGTTTGCTGGGCAGTTTAAACTTGTCACCTGATCCCTCTGCAACCTAAGAGGTATCTGCACCTCATTGATTGGTGTCCTGTGCTATTTCACTGTTTGGTGATATTGAGTGGTAATAAAAATGCTTTAGAAGCAAAGCCCTGAGTTGTCAAAAACACCCATCTATCACCATAAGCAAATTTATTCCATAACACTTCAGGTCTTTAGAACTAAATTGAATAACTGCAAAAAGTCTCTTTGAAATAAAAGAGAAGGATCAAGTAAATAGCCTGATCCAAATGGTAAGTTAACTACCCTTTGGGAGTGGAGATTGTTTTCTACTTGGGAGACTTTAACTCTGTGAGTGCAGAAGTGCTAGGGGAGATAGACTGGTAACATGTTCTTCTCTGCCCCAAAGCAAACTGTATGTTTGCTAGATGAGCCGCATTATCCCCACCCTTACACCCAAAATATGCATCGGCATGTCATAGTTCTTGTCAGTTACATATAGTGACAAGCTATTCTTTCCAAATGAATCAAAGTGTTTAATTAATATAGGTGTTTTTAGGTCTGTTGGCTATAAAATGATAATAATTGGAGGAGGAGGAATTAGCATTTATTGAGCATTTTATGCCAAATACCATGCCACTTGTGGGCCTCCCCGGTGGCGCAGCGGGTTGAGCTCAACATTGTAAAACTGTCTGCAGCCCCTGCAGCGCCAGTTCGATCCCCGTCTGGCCGAGGAGATGTCCACATGGCGCAGCAGACCTCTCCTGCCTCGCCTGCTGCTCCCCTCAGCAGTGCTTTCCGTTGTCTGCCTGTTCTGCTCCCCACTTGGTCTCTAGTGAATTCTCTCACCCTCCGGTGCCTCTGGCCTGTACCTCAGTTCTGGTGTAAATAAAAATAAATCTTTCAAAAAAAATACCATGCCACATGCTTGTCCACAAGGTACGCAACTCAGTTCCTCCAACTTAGAAAAGAAAAACAAAAACAAAAAAACAATTGAATAGCAAAGATTAAAGACTTGCCCAAAAACACATAGCTTGGAGGGGGCAGAACTGAAATATGAAATATGAACTGAAATATGACTGTAGCCTGAAGCAAGACTTCAGGCTAAAGTCTTAGCCACAGCTACCCTGCTACCAGGCTTCCTACTCTGATGGAGGGGCCCTGCCCAGGTAAGAATTCTGCTGACCATTCACTGACCTGGAATCCAGTCCTCAGTCACTTGGGAATTACTAATTCTCTCTCCCATCCTTTGCTGTCAGTCAAGTCTCAAAGCTATTACGGAGGATATATTTTAAAGAAAAACTATTTTCAGGGTTATGAAACAGCAAAGGATCAATCTATTTGAGAAGATCTTTCCCTCTAAGTTGCATGAGGATATAAAAGACTAAAGCCTTGTAAATTGTATCATAATAAAGCTGGGAGGAAAAATAAGTGTGTTGAGTAAAGTAAATTTAAGTAAATAAAAATAAACAAATTGAAGTTAGCAGAACTTTTCAATATTTCTAAATGTATGAGTCCCAAAATGTTGATGATAGTAGCAGTAGGTATTTTGCTAATGATCCTTGTCGGAGCCTAAAAACCTAGTCACCCTCTCAGTCTGACTCACAGAAATATGCTCAAAGCTTCTTATATTTAACACACTTGGAAAATAGCTCATCCACCTGCTGATGGGAGCCCCCTGAAATGGATCCCTGGGGATCCCGTGGTGACATGTTCTTATATCTTCCTGGAAGTGACTATTCTTTTTTTTTTTCTTTTGGAAGGAGGTCAAAAGCAAAGAGGAAGTGTCTTTTCCTCCCTAGAACATCTTGAGTCAGGCCAGAAGCCTACTATAATTCCAACCCTTTGTCTCCAAATCCCCTAAAATGAAACAGTCCTGCCCTTGAGCGGATATGCTCAGCTACTAGAAAGGCAGAGGGAAGAGATGTTGGCACAGAAGGGACAGAAATGGCACTCAAGATATCACCACAGACCCCAGTTCCACCAGGTTCTTTGCTAATCACCATTGATAAGCCATTGTTAATCATTCATTAACACAACCCCAGGGCATATGTGAGTTCATCAGGGCGAATACTGTAGTCTTGCTGACTAGGAACCTGAAAATCATGCACTGACCAACCCCACAAGAAATATCCCAAATCCCAGTTTCAACTGAAAGAGACATAATCAAAGAGTGGTTTGGGGGCTGTGTGAATGTGTGTGTGTGTGTGTGTGTGTGTGTGTGAGTGTGTGTGTTCCCTTTTGTTTTTTTTTTTTTAACTGGTTAGCTCCATTCAGAAGGTTCTAAGGAGGAGTTTTGCTCTGAGCCCTGTTCCTCCAGGCTGCCCCCGCCACCACATCCTGCCTCTCCACTTCCTCCTCCCCTTTCCCAGCTCCCTAAGCCAAGATGGGAAGTCTCTCATGACCCTGTGGCTTGGCTGGGAGGAAGCCTGAACTTGATACAGCTGGCTTCCCTGGTGCCTGGTAAGAGCATTTATCCCTGAGCTGTGCTTCTTTGCTCGCCTATTTTTAGACTTGTGCTGCAGACCTTTCTGAGGACTCAAACCTAAGTCTTCTTAGAGGCCAGGCCACGCTCAGGATGAGATCAGTGTGCTGCAGGTCTGTTACACACCTGAAGAGAAGTCCAGGCAGCGGTTAACTGTGGTTTGCTTTAATGTCAAAAGAAAGAGAAATAAGCACCCTCAACAAACTCCCTCCCTGTCTCTCAAGAATGAAAGGAAACCTGCTCTCTTATGTTTATAGCAGCACTATTTACAATAGCCAAGAAATGGAAACGACCTAATGCCCCAGAACACGACTGGATCAAGAAGATGCGGTACACATACACAATGGAACACTACTTGGTGATCAAAAAAGATAAAACCATGTCATTTGTGGCAACATGGATGGAGCTGGAAGAGATTATTCTAAGAAGTGAGCCAGAATGAGAAAGATAAATACTGGATGGTTTCACTTACATGTGGAATCTAGAGAAACCAAACAAAGGATCAGACAAAGACAACTGTAAGACTGACTCTTAAAAGTAGACTTAGATCTGAGCCACTCAGGGGCGAGGGAAGGGAAAGGAATGTAGAAGTGTAGAGCATGAGGGAGTGTGAGGAGGGCTGGGGGCACTTTGGTAGTGGGAAAACTATGGTGAATGCACCTAAGGGGAGATTTTTTTTAAAAAAAAAGAATAAAGGCCTGAGCTTTCTCTTCTCCCTTAGCAGCAAGCCATGGAGGGTGGCTGAGAGTATGTGACCTGGGAATCTGACCACAGTGAAGGGGCAGAGGGGCAGGGTTGTCACACTCAGAATAAGCCACTCACAGACCACTCAGACCCTGCTTGGGCACAGAGATGCCCGCCAACTTGCCCTCCCAGCCTGCACCCCAACACACAGGCAGACCCTCCCCTGACCTCACTGCTCACCGGTCTCCAGGGCTTGCCACCTGGTGTCTCGACAGAGCTGTCCTTGCTGATTGTCGCTGCATCCTTCAAGGCCATGTTAAATGCTTTCATCACCTTGAAATAAATATGTGACTGTCACCCTCACCTGACTGGACAATGTTGAGGGACAGGAACCATGTGCATTCAGTATATACTGCTGGTGAACCAGGCGGTATGTGTGTGAGGTGGGCGTGGGAGACATGACAGGAATGTGGGGGGGATGGTGCCAGAGGTGAGATTGGACCCAGCTTATGAAGCACCACAGGTCATCCCACAAAACAAGTATTCACTAGAAGCTGATCAATTGAATACTACATGACATGACACAAAAAGATGTTATAATTTAAAGTCAAGAACCACTAGGGTCTCCCCTGTGGCACAGCGGGCTAAGCACAGCACTGTGAAGCTGTCCGCAGCCTCTGTAGTGCAGGTTCGATTCCCTGCTGGCCAGGGAGATACCCACATGGCGTGGCAGACCTCTCCTGCCTTTCCTGCTGTTCCCCTCAGCAGTGTGTTTCGATCTGTCTGCCTGTTCTGCTCCCCACTCTGTCTCTGGTGAATCCTCTCACCCTCCCATGCCTCTGGCCTGTACCCCAGTTCTTGTATAAATAAATCTTTAAAAAAAAAAGAACGAGTAACTAGTCACAATGCGGAAAAAAAAATAAAAGTAGCTATTCATGTTCCTGGTTTTATTTGTACTTATAAAGCATATTAGTTTAAGTGAGACTTTATTGATTGACTCCATTTATCAATTCAAGGGATTTATGGCACCTAAACCCTAGTTTATTGTGCCAAATGTTATATGTGCAAAATTAAAACATAATTCAAAATATTAAATATATCGTCTCTGAGTTGTCATCAATATTGGCCATATTTGGGCAGAACATCATATCCAAAATAATCACACTTGGCAACAGAAATTTACAAAGAAAAAAGAATGCAAATTCACTAGCTGGCAGTGGCGTTTGCATGAGACCAACCATTGCCAGTCACTCAAATATGATATTTTGGCAACAAGGCAGAGCAGGAGGGAGCCGGCCTGGGAGCCTCAAGAAGAAGGCAGCCAGGGAGGAATAGGAACGGACCAAAGTGGAGATGGAGTGGCATGCAGGGCTGGGCGTTTCTGAAGTCGGCTTTCTTGTCAGGCTCTAACTGTCCTGCCATGCCCTTGCCACACCTGTGGACACCTGATAACACTAGCTTGCCATACCCCACCAATGTGATCCTTCCTTGTTAGAACCCACTCTTTTCCTGGGGCTTTGTCCTAAGCTCTCCCTCTCTGACAAGCTTCTTTGGGTGACTGAAGCCTTCTGCCTATCTCCTCTTTTTGGATTTGACACTTTTCTAAGTGCCACTTTTCTGAGCACTTTGCCATTCCCACATCTCAACCCGCAGGAAAATAGTGTTCAGCCAAATACCTAGCTGTCTACTGTCTAAAATCGGGGGGCCTTGGCTCTCCACCTGACTAAAATGGGAATAGGACAGCATGAGGAGTAACTATAGAGCTAACACCAAAAATCAGGGAGTTAAAGGCAAATGTAGAGGTCAGGTGACCAGGGAGATTAAGTGTAGAGGGGCCAAAATAGCCTCGGTCTAAGTCAACAGAGATACATCTGCCAAGAGTTGGCATGGGAACAGGGGGCGCAAGCAGGCCTCATGCTGTGACTTGGAACAGCCAGTGGGGTGCTGGCAGATTCTCATGGCCATGAGTCAGGCATCACTGCTGGCCCAGTGCAGGCACTGTTAGCCTTCAGGTGACTTTCTAACTTGGGTAGAGAGGGACTCATGGCCCCGCTGCCCCACGTAAGAAGCTAAGTTCCACAGAGTTCTGGTAAGATGACTAGAAAGTGGTTCATAACCCCAGAGTGTGATCAGAATAATCCCAGTTTTTTTCAATGCTTACATGTCGAGCCTCACTCTGGATCTGCCAAATCAGATCTTGGAAGGCAGTTGGGATAGGGTGAACTGGTGTATATATGACTTACAATGCTGCCGGGTGACTCAGACATAGCAACCTCTACTCCCTGCCCCAAGGCTAGCACCATCTTGGTTATGCAAATTTGAGTGTAGACATTATGTTCTTTTACCTCACATTTGGCAAAGTTCCTCTCAATAATAACCCTAAGACAACACTCATTGATTGATGGAATAAATGAATGAATATGTGACTAAGTGAACAAACCCTTCAGGTGACCAGAAGTATAGTTGATTATGTCAACAAATAGTAAGAACAGTGTTTCCCTTCATGGATTTAAAGTACAGTTGTAAGTAAACCTTAAAGTTGCCATTTATAACAACAGCTAAATATGGCAACACTAATGTCTATTTTATAGACTAGTGTGGCTCAAAAGTATATGAAATTACTGAACAAAACAACCATGGTGTTATATTAACACCACAGATGAGAGTGTAAAATGAAAGAAGGCACTCCACCTAACTTACAATTAATTATAAAATCTGAGGTTTAATTCTGACTTTGGAAACAATGGAACCATAATTACATGTCTAAAACCCAAAATGGAATCCCACAAGTGTTTGACAAGTAGAACATAAGGATGATGGAGTGGTTTACCCATAAGCTTGACCACAGGGCAACCCTGGTGAGTCACGATTTCAGGTCGTGGTAGGATTTCTCATTATCCTCTATTCTTCTCCAGCAAGTATATTGAGCTCGGGCCACTTGATGGATGTGAGTCTGTTTGTGAATTCAGGCTGGCCTGCTGTCTTTGTGGATCTGACCCGTATATAAAATAGCCATGCAAATTAGCATGGGCCTGGGCCAGAAAAAATTAATCCGGGCCTAAAAGCAATCAAGTAAAAGGTTTCATAGGGCAGAAGAAGAGGAAATATGACTGGAAATAGTGATGTTCTATTTTCTAGGTTTCTCTAGCTTATCACGCTGTGATTTTTCTGTTTGTTTGTTTATCATTAGAAAACTCACATATGTGAAAGTGCTGGTGAAAAAAATTCCAAATATTTATGGTTTGAGAAAAATAGTTTATGTTGAAAGTCATATTAAAGGGTTCAAAGAAGCTTCTCTGCCCCCTGACCCAAAGTAAGTTTTCAAGGCATCCGAGTACTGACCTCAGTGTGCTGCTGTGTCTGGACAGTGCTTGCCACGCTGGGCTGTTTCATTTACTTGTTTTATAGTGTTTGTCTCCTCCTGCATGGCACTGTAAGTTCTTAAGGCTTAGACTCTTGTCTGTCTTCACCACCTTTGATTCCCAATTTGTGGCACAGAAAGGAACGAAAGGAAACGATGATCCTGGAGTCGAGCCCAATGTCAGTGCTGCTTGGCCAGTGGTTTGCAGGATGCCTGTCCTTCGCAGAGTTCTCTGCTGGCCTTGCAGCTCTCAGATCCTCTCCTGCTCTGCTCCGGATGCCTTGAACACTCATTAGACTTTCTTTTATCTACTCTGGAAAGCTGCCTGGAGAAACACCACTCAGAAATGGAGACAGAATCTGAGGAGCAGAGACAAACCTGAGGAGGCAAAGGAGGGATGGGATCTAAGAATGGATGGGATCTGTGGGGGTGAGGAGGGGGGTGAGAGAGAGAGAGAGAGAGAGAGAGAGAGAGAGAGAGGGAGAAGGGAGAGAGCGAGCAGCAGCCAAATGTACTATCTTGGCCCTGGAAATACAGAGGGACGAGAGGTAAGGCAATGTGAAGAGCCAGCAATCAAGTAAAAGGCCAAGGTTATAGAGATGTGGACCTGGTCACTGAGGCGTGCTCTTTCATAGAGGATAATACATACATGCATCTGTAGGGGCGGAGCTAATAATAATAGCAATAGTTAACTAATATTTATTGAGCTCTTATGTGTACTGTACAGACTATCCTCCTCATGGGAACAACTGACCCATGCTAGGGACTGCTAATGGTCAGAGGTTAATGGTCAGAGAGATGAGGGTTTGAAGCCCAAGATGGTGTTATCACTGGATCCTCTGGCATTCAGACCTCCTCCCATGAGGTTGATTGTGTGTAATGACACATAAGGGGGATGTATGTATTAGCACACAAGGAATAATAGCAGAATAGCAAACTACTACTTTATTTTGCCCCCCCAGAAAGTTCTGATTAAGTTGGACTGGAACCTGTGATTTAGATTTAAGGACAGAATGCCTAATCTACCATGAAGACCTCCTCACCCCCTGCCCCCAAATTAAAATCATAGGCCTAGTAAATTAAGAACATCTGTAAGGAGAGAAAGTTCAAGAAAGAAGGCTTGCTCTGCAGAGCACATCCTGACCCAAATGACGAAGTTAGCAGTGTCCTAGGCGATGTCAGCAGAAGGGAGATGACCTGGGTCCACACCAAGTCACATGTGGTGGTCACACCATCATTAACTGAGTCTTGCTTTCTGTTAGCATTCTTTCCTTGGAGGACAAGGGTATCTCACAGAAAGGAGCAAGGCCAAGACACAGTGAACAGGCAGAAACATGAAGATGTGGGAGGGAAACCATCCCTCTCCTCAAACAGTGGTAGTAATAATAATAATGACAGTACTTATCTTTATGTATGGAATATGATCACTTCTAGAGTGCATTTAAATGTACTGTATAATCTTTATAACTAGCATGCTTGATAGCAGTTGTTAGTCTTGGAATAAACAGCTTGCTTAATTGACTTACCCAAGAGCTTAAAACTCGTAAGTGGCAGACAGAAGCCAATGCTAAGAGGACAAATCTTACCAGTTCTCTGTTCTCCACACTGATAACAAAGTTGAACATGGGTTGGCTATATGGGCAGACCCTGACACAATGCCAAGCATTCCGACCAAACCTTTCCTTTCTACCATTGGTCATGCTAAAGTCTACTTACAGAGGAAATTCTTGATCTGGGTATGCATTTCCAGTAATCCCTTTTCCATTTATAATTATACATAATTTGAAATCTGTCTATTTAAATTTAAAATTTTCAATTAATTCACAAACACAGAGGTTATAGTCTATAGGATTTATGGCACTAGTTACCACCTAACTATCTTGGTAACTTACCAAGAAGATTTTATCACTCAAAGATTATAAGATTGTATTGATGTAATTTTATTTATTTTTTTTGTTTTGTTTTGTTTTCTTTATTTTTTTAATATTTTATTTTATATAATTTTTTTTATTATTTTTTATTTTTTTTTAAATTTATTTTGATGTAATTTTAAATTTGATACAGCAGAAAAAAATCACAAATAACATTTAAAGAACAGGGAAAAATTAGGCCTCCCCGGTGGCACAGTGGTTGAGCGCTGGGTTGCGAAGCTGCCCGCAGCCTCTGCAGCGCCAGTTCGATCCCTGGCTGATCCCCGGCTGCTCCCCGGCCACCAGAGGAGGGTCCCACATGGCGCGCAGACCTCTCCTGCCACCCGCTGCTCCCCTCAGCAGTGTACTTCGGTCCTTCTGCCTGCTCTGCTCCCCGCTCTGGCTCTGGTGAATTCTCTCACCCTCCCGCGCTTCTGACTGTACCCAGTGCTTGTATAAATAAATAAATAAATTAAATAAATAAATAAATAAATAAATAAATAAATCTTTAAAAAAAAAGAATGTGTCAAAAAAAAGAAAGAACAGGGAAAAATTATTTGAAGACTTTATAATAGTTATTACATGATTTATTTTCTTTACTACACACACAGCTCCTACAAATCAATAAAAGGAAACAAATTGTCCAATAAAATGGGAAAGGGTATATATAGGTTTTTCATGAGAAACATGGCAAACATATGAAAATGTACTCCATCCTTAAGAAGTAGAGTTACACAAGTAAAACAATGATTAAAGTGTACTTGCTTATCAAATACAAACAAAAGAGACAGAGAACAGTGCTGATGGTTGGTTGAGAAATGGATGGTCTTAGGCACTAATAATTGGAATGGAATTGCTGTAACTTCTGCCAGGAAGTTATACATCACCAAATTCAAAGTATGCATTCTTACATAGCTCTAAAATTCCAATTGGAAACATTTTTTATTGTTACTATAGTAAAAATATGTACTATAAAACTGTTTTAACCATTTTTACAGTTCAGGGGCACTAAATACGTTCACATTTTAGTACAACCATCACCACTATTTGTCTGCAGAACTTTATTATCTTCCCCAATTCAAACTTTATACCCACTAGCCACTAACTCCCCACCATCCCCATCACTAACCCCTGATAACTATTTTCAACTTTCTGCGCTAGAAATTTGACGACTGAACAACAACATATATGCACTAAAGATGTATTCATTCAAAAAAATTTTCTGGGGATCTACTATATGCTAGGTAATAACCAAGCTAGAAGAGTTAACTTCTCTCATGCAAAAGTTATGATCTAGAGAAGGAAGATCCATAAACAAAGATGTAAGGAATAAAGTATTAGTTTCGATGAGTACTATGAAGAAAATAAATAATGTGATAGTGATTCCAGGGGTACTCAGAGCAATGAGTGAAAAGGTCTCTCAAACACCATTTATAATAGCATACAAATTAGAAACATCTAAACGTCTAAGCAACTTATCTGCTAAGGCGTAGAATCCACCTGGCCGGATGTCAGCACATGACAGTTCACTGTAGACTTAAGAGCCTTTCTCAGAATTAACTCTATTAGTTCAGAGTGCCTTCTGTAGAGCATTTTCCTGGAGACAGTTTCCAAAATTTGGGGGTAGGAGATAATTTAGCAAGGGTAGATGCCAATGCTGCTTTTTCTGAGAAGGAATGTGAAGATGACAGTTTCAAATGTTTGATGTCCAATTCCTCCTGAAACAGTAAAAGAGCAGCAGGGCAATCAAGAGGCTGATCTAAATCTTTCTGTGGTTTTACTTTTCTGGCAGGCTGAGCAACATTGGAAAAAAATTACAGTGTGTGCATGGGAAACATATTCTTCCTTTTCTTGCCTAACTGACATATTGGAGAGCAGGCATGAGGGGCAGTGGCATTGCTTGTGACACAGTTGAAATACACGAAACAATTTAAACAGCATCAAGGACCTGGACCAGCCTGAGCCTAGGCAAACAAATACAAGGATAATGTAACACTCTGTTATTAGGTAATGCCACTGGAATGAAAGCATGTTTGGGATGATTTTTAGTTTTAGCTTGGAATTTGTGTTTCATTTGCTTCCAGAAAGAATTTTTATCAGCTTAAAGTTCTTGTATTTCAAAAGTTTTGGCAATTGTATAGCTACGGTGTCTACATACTGGCCTTGTATTAAAGCTATATGTCACAGAATATGCTGAAAAACAAATTCAGGACCTTACTTTTAACTATAGGATGGGATAGCAGTAGCTTTGTCTAATGTGAAGAGCAAGTTAAGGTTAGGGACTACACTCTATTGCTATTACTGTGGATTATTAGCTGTGGATTGGGTGGGCTATTTGACCCCTGAGGCTGTAAAAGAGGAATTACAATAGTCCCTACTCAGAGGATTTCTGTAAGGAGACAATGCAAGGACGTGAAAGGCACAGTGCCAGCGCACAAGATGGCTTTTTCTTTTTTCCTTGGGCTTCATAGAGTCTGGCATTACTGACAGAGAGCAGAAACACTAAAATGGAAAACCAACATTTATTTTTGTCTGCATAACAGCGACAAGGTCCAACTGATTGCCCTGTTGGTTTTAAGCCCTATCCCTCCAGTGCTGACACCTAGGCTGACTTGCAGCATGAATTCAAGTACCACCTTCAGTTTCAAAGGGACTTGGCTATCTGGAGCAACTTGAGATAACTAGGGATGCTGAGGGAGACCCATGAGAAAAATTGCTGGAGGATCTAAAGACGTTTAGCTGGGAGAAGGCTCTAGGGGACATGAGTGCTGTCTTCTAGTATTTGAAAGAAATACCATGTGGAAGAGAAATTAGATTTATTCTGCATGGCTTTGGAAATGGAGAAAGATTCCAGTTATATATCTATATATCTACATATATATATAGAGAGAGAGAGCGCAAGAGAGCGAGAGAGAACCTTTATTATAAAAAATATGTCAAAGAAAGAAAGATGCCTTCTGAGGTAGGGAGTGTCCTATCCTTAGAGGGATCCCTCAGAGCTGTACTGGGAATTCTGTGTTAGAAAAGGGCTGGGTGAGGGTGTCCTCTAGGATTCTTTCCGGTCAGGGAGGCTGAAATTCAGGTAGCTACTTAAATGTAATATTTTGCTTCAGGAACTTAAGGGAGAACAGCCATAGCGAGGTGTAAGGCACATATAGGAGCACACGGGTTGTATTTATGTGTGACCTTCAACCTTCAATAACAAAAGAATGTCATGCCACATTGGGGGGAAAAAAGGCCTTTAAGTATTAGAAATGAAAATGTTCATACTTTAGCCTAGTGTATCATGTTTTATAGCTTCATGTAGACACAGGAGCCAAATGAAACTGAACCGAGATCTTAAGCATTAAGTTACACTTTAATTTTACCTTCCCACCTCCCCTTGTGATTTTGACATAAGTGATTAAAAATGAACCTGGACCTTTGACCTACCCATTTGGTTGTTGTTATTTTTCCCCCTTATTCACCTGCAAACCTCTGCTGATTGTTTCATAGAGTTTTGTTCAACTTGCTTTTAACAGCTAAACATTGAAGCCACAGAGAACATAAACAGGAAACTGGTGTTTAGGTGGGAGTTCCTAGGAATTTTATACTACTGACCACAGAGTCCAAGAGAGAAAGGAAATAGGAAAAACAGTGTAAATACCTGGGTGACTAATGACTGTGCAGCTCAGTAGGTTTTTCTGAACATTTAATGGGAAGTCTCTTCCTGGGGAAACACCCTTAAAATTTTTCAGGACCCGGTGTGGCACCGAAGGGCCAGAGAGTGGTGTTTACTGCAGGAGGATGGTTTTGTTCACCGACTACCTGCCAGAAAGTCTGCTCATTTCTCCCGAGTGATCAACTCTATTTGCATGCGTGGTGCAAACATTTTGCCCAGCACCGGGATTCCCAGGCCTCTGTTGTAAAGGATTGTCAGCCACCCCTTTCCCCGTTCACAAGGATAGCGCCTAAGAGGATTTAAAATCAAGTGGGCACATTTGCGCGGCCTTGTTCTGAAGAGGCAGCTGCAGCGCGGGCCGGTCGGCCTGGCGCAGCCCATCGCGGGTCCTGGGGGACTGCATTGTCCTCAGAGGGGCCGCCATGGGGGCTCCATTGTGCGCGGAACAGGCTTTTCTCTCCTGCCCTCTCTCTCCCCCGGGCCTCTTCCCCACCCCCATGCAGACTTTTCTCTCAAGCTGCCGGGATCCCCCTGCTGCCGCATTTCCAATGCAGAGGAGCGGGCAGGGTTTGGGCTGCCATCTGCACGCGGAGATTGACAGCAGCCCCGGAAGGTCAGTGCCTCAACGATTTCTGTCTGAACAGCAGGCCACCCAGGTCTCCCGAGCAAAACAGGGACATCTGCTCCCCTTAATTTAGAACACTGGTTTTAATTTCACCAGAGCCCTTTGCTTAAATCTCTCCTCTGACTCGGGGGGAGGGGGCCGGGAAGGGGCCTAGCAGACGCGCTGTCCACCCCCAGCTCCCCCCAGCTGAGTCTTGGGGGAGAGAAGGGGGTGGCCTCTCACGTGACTTGGGTGACGTCGTGCAGGGAGGGGGGCAGGTGGGGGAACTGGGCGCGCTGGTGGGGGGGGCCTGCACGCACAGTTGGATCCAGGGTCTGCAGGAAGCGGGGTGCTGCGGCCCGGGAGTGGGGCAGGAGGGGGGACTCAGGGGAGTGGGGGCTAAACCTGGAACCTGCTGGGTGCGACCATTCCCTTCTGTGAGGACGGATTGGGCAGCCCCTTGGGCTCTTCTCCTCGGGGCAGACAGATTTTTGGCACTCCCACCCTTGTGGGAAGAACAAATGAATGGGCAGCAAAGTCTGTTGTCGCCAGAGCCAGGAATCCAGCTGCGCTCTTCCTCCTGCAGGTCTCTGGGCTGGCAGTGTTTAAGCTGGCCGTCAGTGGGCAGGGCCAAAACCCTGCCTGGACAGTTGACATCAAAAACCATCCTGCCTTTTCTGCTTCATATTTGGGCAAAACATAGAAAGGAGGAAAAAAATGAACATTTCTGTTGCCTTTCTACTACTAGATGATAAACTTCTTAAACAGCCACATTGCATCTTATTCACCATTGTGTCTCCTGCCCTTAACACAAATGTTTAGAGACTAAATTAATGGGGGGGGGCTGAGGGGGAGAAGTTCCTTGTGAGCACTGAGTATAGCTGTTCTTTGTTCAATATATGTAGAAAACATACAACTAATGCATCCAGCTAGGTATTAATTACTTTGTTCCCGCCTTTCCTTCTTCCCTCCTACTCTAACTTTCACAAACATTTTAGTGAATGCCCCTGTGCACCCCATACCAGGCGATGAACTGGGGATATAAAGAAACAAGACTTGCAGCCCTTTTTTGTCAGGGGTGCTGAGCACAAGGAAACAGCTAACCATGACTGGCTAATAAATGCCACGGGTACGGTGGAATAACCTGGCTTCTAGAAACAGGAGGATGTCAAGTTTAGGCTGGAAGAGTGAGTCGAAGCTTACTTGGTGAAGGGCCTTTTGCGTGGACACACTCGCACACTGTTGATCTTCTCATTCTCTAGGACTCAAGTGAAATGTTGCTTCCCTGGTTTCTCCACGTAAGGTCCTCCCATTACATGATCCTGTAGCACTTCACACTACCTTCTGTCATTAATAAGCAGGACATGCACAGTTGGACAAGGCTCATCATCCCTGTAAAACTCCAAGTTCCTTAGGCAGAAACTGGCCTTTCTATTCGTGGATTGAGTCTTTATATCTGGCACAGTGTCCCATCATGCTCCCTAGATGCTTGGTGAACATAATAATCAGACTTCTCTTAATGAGAGATCCATTCCTACATTTTCTGTTTTGGACGTAAAGCCAGACTGCCACTTCTCTACTTTGAGGACACTGGGACAACAGAATTGCCATGGTTTAGAATCTCATGTGGTATTCTTCAGCTCAGAGATTGCTTCTGCAGAATCCGTGTCAGGGGGGAGCTCCACAAAAAGGACTGACATCATGAACTAAATCTGGGGAAATGCACCGCTCTGATGGGTTTCTGAACTTAAAGATTTCATACAGCCTGTAATGTTCCTGAGCTTGGCATTCTAACACAGAGTGTTTCTTTGCAGAAGCACCTAGTAACATTTTGTAGCTGGGAGCTACAGATGAGGCTAAATGGTTACGCTGCTGCTCTATTTCCTCCAGCTCCTCCTAGGCCCCTGGAAGGTACATGGGGAGAATTTAACAAGATTGATTGGCCTCATCCTTGGTTTCTTTGCTACAGGTGTGACATGTTTGTGCCTTATATTTTGACAGTAAAGAGAGACTCCAGGATATGATTAAAGAGGTGTTGGAGGCACAGTGCTGGATTGGAATTTTGGATTGGAATTTTGCTCTACCACTTTCTTTTTTTTTTTTTTTTTGTAAATTTTCTTTTTCAAAAAAGATTTGTTTATACAAGCACTGGGTACAGTCAGAAGCGCGGGAGGGTGAGAGAATTCACCAGAGCCAGAGCGGGGAGCAGAGCAGGCAGACTGACGAAACACTGCTGAGGGGAGCAGCGGGCGTGGCAGGAGAGGTCTGCATGCCTTGTGGGACCCTCGCAGGTGGCCGGGGATGGAACTGGTGCTGCAGAGGCTGCGGGCAGGTTTGCAGCCCAGCGTTCAACCGCTGCGCCACCAGGGGAGGCCCTCTACCACTTTCTTAGCTGTGTGATTTCAGAAGAGTTGCTTAATCTCTCTGTGCCTTAGTCATTTCATTTGTGAATAGAAATAATAGTATCTAACTTATGGCGGTGTTAAGAATTTTAAAAGCTCTTGTTTATATTTTGCATTCTTAGATGGGTAAAAATTTTATTTAAATGCTAGCAATTGAGTAATTAAAAATTAAATATCCAACCTCACATAAGTTAATTAAGTCTCATACTAGTGGAGCAAGACCACAGTGGACCGTGGGCTGAGGAACTAGTTTTTCCCCTGCTTGCTGCCTCTGAGCTTAAATGAAGTGCTCTGTGTCGTCTTCATTCCTTGTCCACCTAGAAGAATTCCATTTCTTTAACAGCATTACCAAACTCTCTAAATAAATTTAAGTTGTGATTTCATTACACTTTATTCCCAAAGTGGAGTGGCGAAATAATTATATATCAAGAATAAAAATTTTGCCTACAGTTTTCCAGTAGGCAAATGCTACATTCCTCAGCAACAGGGTTACGATGCAGAAGACCATATTATTTTATTTTTTTAAAAGATTTATTTTTATTTATTTGTTTAGAACTGGGGTGTCAGCCAGAGGTGTGGTGGGATAAAAGGGAGGATTCACCAGAAACAGAATGGGGAGAAGGACAGGTAGATCTACTGAAATACCCTGCTGAGGGGAGCAGCACAAGAGGTCTGCTGTGCCATGTGGGTCAGCTCCCTGGCCAGGGATCGAACTCAGGCCACACAGTGATAGCACAGTGATAGCACCTCCTATGCCACCAGGGAGGCCCAACCATATTATTTTAAACAGTAGAAACTGTGTAGAAAAGTAAAGAGGATTTTACCTTATACATTACAGCTCAGTTCAACCATGGGAAAAAAAAAATCAATACTGAATTCTTAAGAGAAGAAAAAATTTCAGGGACTAGATATTGAAGTACAAGGTGAAAATTCACATTGTTTTGAAATTGCACTTAAACTGCCAAGCTAAAAGAAAGTTACTTATGGAAATCCAAAGAGGCTATGAAAATGAGTGTAGAGATGTATTTTTAATCCCTAGGTATAAAATGAGCAGTTTTACTCCAACTATTTATTTGCTGCAAAAGATATTAACTTGGGCAGTGTTGCTGCAATAGAGGTTTGGAATAACTATTTTTAGGTATAATCTCCAATACATTCATTAAAGCTTCATATTTTGAAGCAGCAAGCAAGGGACATAGTTTTCATATACTGGCTCTGTTCGTGAATTGGAACTCAATGTCCAAAATGGTGTCTGGCCCCAATATCCTGACATCACTTACTTAACTCTTACAGGAATTTACTACTTAGAGATCAGCAATTTACTAAAGATCAAAAGATTCTCAGAAGATGCTTAAAAGCAACATCCAGTTGTAGACCTTGAGAGTATGGCAGGTTCTGCTTGGGTACAACCTCTCTCCTTTGGGTTTGTTCCTTGTCCCTTTATTGCAACCAGTGACGCAGGCGCTAAGCAGCTGCCTGTAGCTGCACCCTGACAGCTTTATTAACCCATGCCGACGGCTTTATGCTCTGCTAGAGATAACAGGGTGCGCCAGGGGGCCTTTAATTACTAACCCTGACATGACATGCAGAACTGTAAATTTGGGGGGCAAAACTTTGACTGATAGAGCATAAGCAAATATAATAGACAAATACTTACTTTTCTTCCCCTAGATGGGAAAATTTTGTGACATCTTTCATACAACTCCTCAGGCAGCCTAGAAGGAGCCAGACACCACCAGAAGCCATGCCAACCTCGTAACTCATCCTTGTATTGCTTTTACATCTTCTCTGCTTGGTTCATCTTGTCCCTTACGCCTGCCCACTACATAACACTCCCCACTGAAGTATTAGAACTCAAACTTTTGTCTCAGGGCCTGCCAGCTAGAAGATGGCTAAGACCTAGTCATTTTTCTTTTTTACTAATCTAAGCAATCTCAATACCCCCTCATGTCAGCCCTCTTTTCACTGTAAGTAGGCAATTACTATGTTTTTGAAATGGGTAATGAGGTTACCTGAAGCCTTACTTTGGATATCATCTCAGTGAAAGTGGTGAACTGTGATTGTCTTTGTTTCAGTCACAGAAGGCCCAGGATGAAGTCTGCAGCTCATGTCTGGCATCTGGCCAACAACTTTGGCCATGTGCTTTTGTCTACTAACTTTAACCTGGCTCTGTTTAATTTTTCCAATCTGTTATTTTTAACTTCCTCCAAAGTTTTTATTTGTTCATTTTATCTTGCTCTATTTATGGATTTGAAGGATATAAATAAGTAAAGAACCATGTGAGTAAGACTTTTTAAAAAAAATCATATGCCCAAAGTCCTAGAGTCACATATATTACTCTGTCCATGTGACAAAACTTTTCAGAAAATCGTGGTTTTTAAAATTAGCAGTGGAAAAACTTTATTGTTTTCTTAAGGAGATAATTTAATAAATTTGTTTAATCACTCGTAAGCCTCTGAATTCATATTTGTGAATTTATGATTATTTTCTTGATATTGAAGAAGTAAGCAGTAGATGGGAAAGATACAAATTATAACAAAAAGCATAGTCTATCATTGACTCACAGTTTGATTGTGGAGTTGTAACTTCACCTTTCATCTTTTAATATTTTTTTAATCTAAATTACAAGAAGTTTGGGTATGTGTCAGTAATGGGTCACATTATCAGAATTTGGCATATGTGGGTAACACATGAAGTCTTAAAGGGTTATCATGGAAGCACTGTTAACAGTAATGAACATTTAAGTGTAGTAGTAGAAAGTAAACTCAAAACAATAGACAAGCATCCTAACTTGACTTCCAAACTGTAATTTAATGTGGCCTCAGAACTGTCAGGGGACTGAGAGGGCCTATTTACATATGGATCTTGCTAGTGGGGGAAAGAAGATATGTCACAATCCAATCGTGCCTGAGGGGAACTGCATTAAGGAGCAATGTAGAATTGTCTTTGGTCATTGTCCCATCCCAATAGGCTCAACTCTGGGTCCCAAGGAAATAGCACCCTTGTAGTCTCAGAAGGTAGTGGGAGCAGAGATTTGGGGATACCTTTCTGGGGTTTGCTGGGTGCACAGAGAACTGTGGTAGTGTCCCCAACACCCTTGAAGTGCTCTAATCGCCAGGTGGCATGAATAAGGGCGTGCAAAGCAGAACTGAGAAAACGGTCCATGAATTCAGCCATCAGATCCCAAGGATGGTCAGAAATAATTGTTCTGAAGGAAGTTAGATTTGACAACACCAGGATCCACATTAAGCAGGTAGAATCAAGAGCAAGTGTGCTGGACATGGAGACGTCCCCCTGCTATCCAAAAGTAGAATGTTCCTATTTGTTATGATTTAGTAGGTTATTTTTTTGATCTGGGAATGCTCAAAAGTTTTTCCATATAAATTAATGGTAATAGCATTCCCAGACACAAAAAAATAAGCTACCAAATCATACCATATAGCAATGTTCTCCTTTCAGACAGTGGAGAAAACCTGTAGGTGCCATCCAAATCTCCATCCAAGAATAAAGCCCATTCCTCCAACTGCTAGAAATGTCCCTGAAATACTGCCTCCAGCTGTCAATCCTCTTTGGGGATTGCTTCATCTGAGGGACATTTTCTTACCCCAAGTCATGCTTCCTTCTAGGGTCAACAGGAAAGTGGTTGCAGGGCAGGGGGTGGCAGAAGAGGTTCTTGCCAGGACGTCACATCCAAAGTAAAATACAAATTTTGCATCTTACAGCTCCCACCACAAAAAGCTGAAGTACGAAACCTGAGTAGTATATGTGAGTTCTGGAAGAAGCAAATTCCACACCTGGGAAAACTATTTCAGTCATTTGGTTTTAACAGTTTTCAGAGGATCAGAAAGACAAGGGTTTGCCTCAGGCCCAGGTTTCATTGCATGCAATCCCACCACTCAATCATATGAGCCAACGGGTTTTTAGTATTAGAGGTGTTAGTGGTGGGAAAAGATATCACGTGGAGTTTTTGGCAAGTCCCGATCAAAAAATCATGATGCAGGGCCTCCCTGGTGGCGCAAGGGGTTGAGACGCAGCCTATGAAGTTGTCCGCAGCCTCAGCAGCATAAGTTCGATTCTCAGCCGGGGAGCTACCCACATGGCACAGCAGATCTCTCCTGACTCGCCAGCTGCTCCCTCAGCAGTGTATTTCAGTCAGTCTGCCTGTTTTGTTCCCCACTCTGTGTCTGGTGAATCCTCTCACCCCCCCACACACACACCTGTGGCCAATACCCTGGTTCTTGTATGCATAAATAAATAAAATCTTTAAAAATATATTAGAAAATCATGCTGCAGGCTATGAGAATGAACCTATGTCAATCTGCAGCAACAAAGTCTACAACTTTTTAACACTAGCTCTGGCATGCTATGGTGACCCAGCAGAGACAGATCTCCTGAGCATGGAACACCCCCATGACCACATGACCAGAGCAGCCCATCTGACTGGGTTCTGTCAGAACCACTACATTTTAGATAGGGTAGACCAAGGAATACTCCATTGCAGACCAGCCTGGTATCTGGGAATAGGCACAAGCAGGATAGAGGGCAAACTAAGACTGCAATAAGCGATCCATGTCACCTGCTGCTACTGAATCAGCATCTTCCCTTCAGCGCACACCCATGGCCACATGGAGGACCCTTTATGATCAACTGATTAGGGAGAAAGGAGCTCAAGCTTGCTTCATGGATGGGCCAGCTCTGTACATGGTTGCTGCTGAAAATGGATGGTGGCTGCATTATAGACCCACTCAGAGGTGGTCTTGAAAGACAGGGTGAAGGAGGGCTGCAGGAGGTGTGCCTAGGCATGCATTTTATGTTGCAGGAGAAGGGACCTGAAGTTATACCTGGGCCTAGATGGAGAAAAGTCAGCAGACTGGCAACACAGAGTTGACATGTGAATAGACCTGCGTAAGAACATGAGCACGAGCATGTTAGCACCCACAAGAGAGAGGCACTAAGCAGGCAGGTGGAGGTAGATATTAACCACCTGGTGGCAGCCAACCTCTGTCATCAGCCACTGCAGAGATGGCACATTAGCCACAAAAATTGAGAAGTCATGGTGCAGGGATGGAGGTCAGGCATGGGCCCACTAGCATGGACACCCACTTACCAAAATTTCTCTAGCTCTTGCTACTGCCAAATGGCTAACATTCCAGCTGCAGAGAGTGCTCCATCCCTCAAGGAAGCCAGCCAGACATTGGCAAATTGACAACAGTGGACATTTTCCATCCAGAAGAAACAAATTCATTTTAATATATTGTGGATATATGTTTACATTTCCTGCCTTTAGGCTCTTAACCAGCAGCACTAACCAAGGCTGACAGAGTAGTAAGTCCACTGTCACAGAATCTCATATAAGATCACGTCACAACAAGGAACACACTTTTCAGCAGAGGAGTTCCTGGAATAGATGCATATATCTCAATACCATGCAGAAGCTGCTAGTCAGTCAGGGCTGAACACCAAACTATTGAAAACTTGGCTTTTACCCACCTCAAAGTTGATTCTTTGTGAGGATGGAATGTCATTCTTCAGAAGGCAGGGTACACCTAAATCAAAGAACTTTATTTGGAGTTGTGCTTACTATGTTGAATGCATGAGTCCAGCAACCAAAGAATAGAATCAGGAGGACTTGGGCTTCCTATCTTCACAACACTGAGCCTTGTAAATTTTGAGATCTTGATTCTTCAAAGGGAAATACTTCTCATGGGATACAGCAACCACCCCCATTCAACTTCTAGTATCACTGATCTGTGGCCACTTCTGTATCCTCATCCTTGCATCAAGGGGCCAAAAGCGAGGCAGTGCTCCCTTGAAAGAAATAATCGAAACTGTCATTGGGAAGAGAGAGGGCTACTGTTATATTTAGGGAAGAGAGAATATAGGTTTATATTTCCTTGTGATATAGGTAAGCCTATATTGACTTAGGCACGTCTCAGTATTCTCTTCTCCAACTGTGAAAGAAAACAAACTAAAGCCAGAAAGACCAGGGACTCAGACCCCTCAGGGCTGAGAGATGGGTCTTAGCACCAGAAAAGTCAACATGATCAGCAGTGGGGCTGGTTGAGAGAGAAATCGTCAATGGATAATAGAAGAGGGGAAAGATGAGTATCCATTGTCACACTAAAGCCAGCTTTGTAGATTGTAGAATTTGTCTCACTAACTTTCCTTTCCTAAGTTCCCTCTAAGAACAGAGGCTCACTGGTGTCTTAGAGGAGCTTTTCCCAGAACTTATGAGTAGAAAATCTAAGCATTGCAGGGAGTAGATTATAGTAGATGCTTTGAGGCACTGCCCAGATTCCTATTCGGGAAGATTCCTGTTCAGGAATGACGGCCTTATTCCCCAGCTGCTGGAGTGCTGGCGGAAGACAGCCCTCAGCTGTTAGCCTGTAGGGTTGGCCTCATCCAAGGAAAGCTCCTTCCAGGGCAGTCTGTGTTGAATAAGCCTCTTGCCTTAAATTGGGACAAATTAGGATAGAAGGCTACCCAGGTCCAGAGTACTAAGTGGGTTGACTAGGACTTCCACTTAGACTGTATCATATCTCAACTTCCCCTTTTGTCTTATCCTGCTTTCCTTCTCCTTTTACAATTAATGGTACCAATAGATGGAATCAATAAACTGCTTCTGAGGAATATGACTTACAGTAGCCAGTGAAACTTGGGCTATTACCAAGGTGTAGCCTCTGTAGGTGAGATCATTTGTATACATAGGTTGTTGAGAACTATGAATGAAAAAAAATTTGTAAAAAAGTCATAAATTTTACTTTTATTAATACCAAACTGTATAATTACAAGCTTCTTGTCGACTGATTTTGATCAAATGTACACATGTCACAAAGTAAACTCTTCTTGAGAATTCCAACTTAGATGCAGTCTGGGTGCATCTCACCTCAGAAGGCAGATTCCCAGCCCCGATTTCACATTTCAGCTTGGAGGTGAGCTGTTTCACAAAGAGAGTGCATTTCACAGTAGGTCTTATCTATTAGCTCTTTCATCATGAAGTTAGTGGATGCAGGCATTCCTAAGAATTTTGATACATGGTCAGAAACTTTAGGAGAATTTGTAGATTCATCTACTCATTTTCAGAATCCTAAGGTTTCCTTGCATACGTGGCTTGTTTTTCAGTTCAATTGGTGCTTGAAACTGAACCACACTGATAAAGCAGATGTTTAATAATCAGATACATGCTGAGGTTCACATTCCATGGGCAGCTGCAGAGACTTAAAAAATATGATTCATTTTTACCAAAATCTAAGAATATTTGCTTGAATTATGACTTATATTTATCCAGTAGCAGCTCTGTATGAGGTTTGGGGGAGCTCAGGGCAGAGAAGAGGAATTGTGGAATTGGTTTGTCCCCAGCTGTCTGCTTGCTCACATATCCATTTATATTTGAGTGACTGGACGAATCAGCAGAGTAGGGTTTTCTTCCTTGCTGCTTCGGATTAAGTTCTTGTTATATCAGTGAGAAACTTCCATCCTGGGAGCAGTTGGGAAAAGAACAAGATAGTCCCTCTTGGTTCTTTCATGACCAAAACTTATTGATCTGAAGCAGTAGTTCAGAAAGTCTCTTCGACAAGTTTGTCCAACCTGGCGTTGTAGCTACACAAAGCAGAACAAGCTGCACTCTCCTGTGACTTCCGTATAGGCTATATGCTGAGTATCATCAAGGGGATGAATATAAAGGAAATGCACCATGATCATTTGCTGACACTCATTGTGCAATGAGTCTCCGCAGCCATGTTCACAGGCCTGATTCTTCTGGAATTGGGCCTGTGAACCTCTTCTTTGGACTTGAGTAAAGACTTGAGAACTTAGTTCTCCGTTTTTGTATACCCTTCTGAGGCAAGTGAACTAATTTTCCATATCCTATCAAACTCCTTAGATCTTTTACTTGAAGACTTATATGGGCTAACTCATTGTGTGGTTTTGTCGTTAGACATGGTCCCAGGACAACACCACCTCCCTTTCTCTTCCTCACCTACCTACCATTCCCAGCTTTGGTCTTCATGCTTTGAATGATCCTGGCAGCTGTAGCAGTTTCCAGTTAAAATACTGTGAAGAAAAAAAAACCCTCCTTCTCCTTGAATTTGAAGGAAGGATACATGCGCCCTGTGGTCCTACTGTAATGAGGGCTGCAGAGGCTGGGAGCAGAGGGTGGACTGCCTGGTGAGGCAAGGAGAACAAAGTGCTACGGTGGGTGATTTAGCCCAGATTGTTGGAGCCTGAGTCAGACCTTGCCTCTCCTATGCCTGTGGCTTTCTCAATTAGGTTAGGTTGTCTCCAGACTGCCTCCACAATTGATTTAGCCAGTGTCTGGGGAGTTGGTCTATGAGAATATTAAGCCCAGCCCTCCTGTTTGCTTCATCAGTATGCATTCTGACATCAAATACATGAAGTAGTACTTTTCCTCTTCCTTTCAAAAAACATTTGCACGTTCCTCTAGACTTTTCCATTGAAAAGGCTACTGTTTAAAATAAGGTGTTTCAGTATTGGCCATTTCAGCTCTGATTTGCCGTTTGATGGATTATGTATGCCTTGGGTTGCTTCTCATCATGCCAGATTTAGCTTCTCATATGTCACTTATGGGTTAATGTCATGCAGTGGAAGTCTTATGCCTGAGTTTTAAGCTCCTCCCCTTATGCAGAACTGGAAAAAAAAAAACCAAAACACTTCAATTTCTTCAGGTATACTCTGCTTAAGATTCTATGGTTCCTTAAAGCCCACTGCATATAAATGCCATATAATCAGAAAAAAAAATCTTTCTTCTACACCACTATTTCCTCAGCTGCTAGAGCAGTTTTAGCACAGGGGTGACCCTTGGTTACTCTTGGTGAATCAATCAGTGTGGCCTCAGGGTCAACCTTCCACTGACAGAGACCATGCTAGGCTCTGACCATGCTAGGCTCTGAGCCTGCAGTAGAACAGAGTAATTGCATTGCAGGATATCAGAGCTGGGGATGCAGGGCAAGTGGAGGTATTGATGTTTAAATCAATCCATATTTAAACATCATTTCAGTACAACATTTTAAGTGCTATGAGACAAGGCCCACCTAAGGGTTGGGGTGGGCAGGGATCAGGGAAAATGATCCAGAGATGATGTCTGTGTAGAGTCCTGAGGCTAGAAGCAATTCACCTATCCATCTACTCTCCTCAAGCAAATGACAGGACCATTTGCCATCTGCTCCCCTTCCTGCCCTTATCTTTTTAATCTAAGTTCTCCTTACTCCTCAGCCAGCTAGCCCTTCTGTTCCAGGGAAGTTAATCTACTTTTTCTGTAACCCCCAAGGACTGGCTGGATATTGTCTGGATGTTTTTGTACACGAGACTTTCCTAGTGAATATATATGTTCACAATTATTATATCCCGAGAGGGCTGACTGTAACCTGAGCAGTCTAGGCACCCTTCCCTAATGAATTCTTTTATGATCACTTTACTTTCCTCCTCAGAACTTATACCTTTAGTTTGTGGTTCTAAGGACCCAGATAAATCACAATGGCACTGAGCATGACTTTGGGTGTCTAGAGATAAAAATCATTCAAAGAAAGATGTCTGGGGACTTCTCAATTTCCTTGTAAAGATAGGAAAGGTAGAGCTCCAGCATTGCACTATCAATGTGGAAATCAAGGTGATGTCCTAGTATCCTAGTGTCCCAAGGAATCCTAGTATCCTCTTGTCAAGACATAGTTATCCATGTGGATTTAGCACTGATTATAATTAAGAATATTTGGAAGAAATTCAGGAGGGTGGTATATCAAAATATGCTTTACAACTGCTATCAATTTTTATATTTGACTCATGAGTTGTAGTCTTTTTAGAAACTTGCCCATCTTTGTATTCCTACAGAAGAATAGTAAAGGACATAAAGTCATAATAATGTTATCATTGTCTACAGTACTTTACAGTTTGCATCTAAAGTAATTGTCACCTCTTTTGAGATACCTTCTTGAGTCCTGTGGAGCTTTTCTGTCACCTTTCTTTGTGCTCCTAACACAGCTACTATCACACTTTCAGTGGATATCTGTAAATGATGTTATATGTCTGTCTCCCTCACAGGTAGAATTCCTCATGGGTGAGGAGTTTGACTCTTTCATTTGCATGCATGTATCAGAGCTAAATACTCTTTAAAAATAACAGATAAATTAATGAATTGGTGAATAGATGAATGAACAACATTTCTGTATTTAGTATTTGATAAAGGCTTACTATATTACTCTTTGATTACTATAGAAGAAAGGAAAATAAAAGCAGATAAATCTTGTTAACAACCATGTAAAGAATAACTGTGGAGAAAGCATGGAGCTGTCATTGAAATTAAGTTCCTACATTTTCCCAAGGGTTCTTTTTAATCCCTAAAGTAGATAATGAGGTAAGTTGTATTCATTTGGTCCAGTACTTGTGCAGTATGTGAAAGTGATTTTATTCAGTACTATTGTTAGGGAAACAGTGAGTATCAAATTCGGAATCAGTGGTGACATCCTGAATAGCTCCCTAACATCTTCCTGCACTCCACTCCATCTCCATGCCAAGGAGTTCTCAGGTACCAAGGATTACAAATCCCAGCATGTCATGAACCTGACTTCCTGAATGGGGGCTTCTGGGAGCTAGGGGCAGAGCTAAATCGCCATGTTGGGCTTAAAAGACTGAATATGTGCCTGCTCTTGCTTTTCTGACTTTTGATCACACCCTGGGCTCAGCTCAGACAATGCTGCTGATAGGACAGACAGCAGTCAGTCACATATAGGGCGATTAATCCCTCTCTTTCTCTCTCCATCTCTCACTTTACCTCTTCTTGTTCTCCTTGTAAATAAACCTTTAAAAAATTTTCTCTCTGTATATCTGCTTTTGGGTCTTATCCTTGGTTCTTAACCACATGGATAAGGAGGACTCACAACCCAGGTGACCCCCACTTTCCCCAGAGTTGCCCTGTAATGCTATCTTTCCTTAAGAGTTAGAAAAGAAAAAGTGTTCCAAGATATTTAAAAGTGAAGTACTAATAGCATGTGAATTGTGAATATTAGGTGCTTCTCTGGGTATTTTTACATTCACCCTTAATGTTAATCTCTGGTTGATGCACTGTAATAATAAATCCAACTTAAAAAATGTTTTTGGCACTAAATGCATAAAATACGTACATGCAATTTGAAGACTAAAAAATGGTTCACTCTTTTGTGGTGGGTAAGAAAGAAATGAGTGGTATGAAAGTCACTGCCACTCTGGAGAAACAAAATTTGATTGTCTACAAGGTTACCTGATTTTAAATACTGATTGTCAAACTGTTCAATAAAATATGAATACTTATTATGACAATCCATATCACATTACATATCCTATTTCAGGGGTGATGTGCAACTTCTTATAGAAACATACACTAACAAGGTAATGTCAAATATTACAAAGTGGAAATTAAGACTGAAATTCATGTTTCCTATTGGTTGCTCAACTGTACTTTAACCTCTAGGAAAAAAACTAAAACTATAAACAACCCTCGGTATCCGTGACAACATGCATAAGAAGGTAATTATTTTTCTTTACATTTTTAAATTTCAGAGTTTAATAGCATAATATATGCATTGCCTCAGGCCCACAATTCCTCCAGTTGGTCATTAAGGATCAGGAAATGCCCTCTCTCCCCGTCATTATTAAATAAAATGTCACTAACAAGACCCCTGAACAAAAGAGCTACAGTGTCAGTATAAGGTACACCTTAGCTATTGTAGTGATTTGGCCTAGAGAGCAAGTCCTCCTAGAGTAGCTGGACCAGAATCCAGGTTTGTGTCCTGAGTGCAACGTATATATACGAGGAACTCTTTTCTTGAATTAACTCAACTCCAGAAACCCCTCTGTTCTGCAGGTGAACACACCATTAGAAAGGCCGAAACACCGTGTTCTCGTACAGTGATGGTGCTCCTTAGGAAGTCTGCAGAAGGGAAGAGTTCTGGATAAATCCAGCTTCATTAGTTCCATATTATTGATGTGCCAATTTGAAAGTTTTGTACTATTTGTATTAAGGAAGACTCTTAGTAGCAAAAAAAAAATCCGATGATTAAAAAGATATTAAGAGAAAACTTACAAAACTAGCTGATGGTTTTTCTATGCATGCTACTAGAGAGAAGACAGCATTTTAATAGGTAACCCAGAAAATTCAGTCCAAGTTGAAACTAAAACTTCTTTCTCTGGCTACAAAGACCCCTTTTCTTCAGGCTGTTTTCACCTGATTGACTTACACCTTACACTGTCAGATGCCCACCTGACAGTTTGTTTTGCCTGCAGACATAACCTCAGTAAACCTGTCCCCAGCTGACTTATGCAAACAAAAGGAAAAAATATGTGCTGAAAACGAAAACTAATCTAGGAAGTTCTAAATTTAGATCAAATTTTTCTTCCAAGGGTTTGTTTGTAAATCAGTTTTTGGAAGCCAGAGCAAACATTTTCCCATAGAAACAGTAATAAATGTAGCTGTGCAAATTTAACCCCAAATGAAAATGAAATATTACATGTTAGCAAAAACTTATTTTATTAATTGTATTTTTTCATTCTTTTTCAGCTACATTATGATTTAATCGGGCTTTTGTAGGCTGATCTTGGAGCTAGACCACCATGTGTAAAACTTTCTATGGGAAATTAGTTGCCATTCAGAAGCTTAAATGTGAGGAACTCTGGTTTTGCTGCCAAAACTTCATTTCCTCAAATGGTTCTGATGTTGCCACCCAGAAGCTAGAGGGGGCAGTCTTCTTTGTGTAAAGAACATTCATAAATTTGCTGTATTTTGAGAATTGCCATCCTTAATTTAGAAAGTATTATAACTGTATTTGACTGAAGGTGACCTTGACAGAGTTTAGACTATGAAGTTAAATATAAAAACATAAACAGTAAAGCAAAATATAGACCCAACATTTGAACAGAGATAGATACTGGAACTAAAAACTTCATAGCAGGCCCATGAATAGGATCAGTATTCCAGTGTCAAACAAGGCAATGCAAAAATTTCTTTACTAGAAAAATTAAAAATTATCAAGGGCAGCAAAGCATTGGTTTGTGATGCTGATCATAAGAACTTGCTATTTTGTTGTTGTCTACATTGACTGTAAATGTCAGGAAATTCTGAACAGACTAAGCTATCACAAAGTCAGGTATCCATCCTACACAGCAGGTATGAGCCACATAGTAGCTACATGCCCAGATACCCCCATACCACAGCTCTGAATGCAGCATTAGTTCTCCAAGACAATTCCCCAATTATTTTTGCTCCAAAATGGCAAAAGAGATTGAGAATTTGTTCAGCCAGTGTAAGAGGTGAGGTGAGGTGAGGTGAGATGGAGGAGGGGAACAATATGGAGCCACAATTCATGAGAAAGAATAGGTTTCAATTTACAAAATTGTCTGGGGCTGGGGTCCTTTTGAAAGAGAAAGCAGAAACCAATGTTCCTGGAGAAAGGAATTAAAACAGAGGGCCAAGAGGAAGGCAAAGGACTGTTGTGAGGTGTGCATGACATGAAGCTTGGAATCCTCCAGAAAAGAAAAGAAAACACCAAAAAGTAAAAATGTGTATGATGAGGTCAGATTGGAGGGAGAAGGCAAGTTTCTTGGCAAAACAGTAAAAACAGGCTTGACCAAGGCCTTCACAATTTGCCAAAACTGGTAGTTTATGCCCAGTTTACCTAACATTGAAGGGAACAGAAAAGTCTCCAGTGCTCTTCAAATTCATCAGGAGTAACTTGACTTTCTGCTCACCCTCCAGTTTGGACACCTATTGAGTCTACATGCTGAACACTACCCATGACCCCTGAGGCACTGCACCAGCAGAGTTGGGTCCAGTCTCCCTATGACAAGCACTATATCCATTGTCGCCACATGTGTCCTATCATTTGGAACAATTTGTTCCTGTTGCCACCATTAGAATGAAATGGTAGGTGAGAGATTTGTCAAAGCTATTCTGAAAGAGCTTCTCAGAGTCAATTAAGAAAAAGCCTGTACTGCATAATTTCCATTGCATCAAAACACAAAATATTAACATATTTAAAGATGTTGTTGGAAGAGAAAGGATAGTATACTGAAAATGTGAGATAAGTGTGCATCAATAATAGACCTTTCCCAATCCTCTGGACCTAGAATTTTGTAGAACTGGTCCTTGTCTCATTTCTTAAGAACTTAATACAGATAATTAGCACATTAAAATGTGATAAGTTCAGGAAAAATAGAGCTTTTTGCCTCTTAGTGTGTACAATCCCTTCTTAGATGAACTAAGTGAAGAGAAAATAGGAAAACAGTTTTCAAGAGTGATAGGTTCCCATCTAGTGAGATTGTTGAAAGTCTGACTCAGTGGGAAGCCCTCGCCTCAGCTGTCAGCCACAACAGCAGTGGTCTTATGGCACTGTGACTCCATGATGTTAGGGAACCATGCTTTGGACAATATGGATAGAAAAATGTATCAGTCTCCAGAATGTTCAGGCTAGAAAGTTCATGCTCAGGTGAACACCACCTTTGTCATATATACCCCCCAAAACAAGCTACATTTCCTGTTGGTTGTTTATGTTCTAGCTCATTTCAAAAACAGAAATTGACTTGGTTGCAAGGGTTGGAAATGCCATCCTATCAGTTATTTCCTAATTTTAATTGTATTTAATGTATATTATTACAGTAAATAATTTTTTCAAACCTCATGGATTTGGATTCACTGAGAGAAGACCTTTCTGAATCCCTGAATGCCTGATTATGAAACCAGTTGGAGCACACATGAAGTTTGATTGTTTTAAGTAGTTCCACTTGACTCTTTACTAGATTTCCTAAGCAACAGTTATTGAGCGAACAGCTTCAAAAAAAAGAATACAAGTATTTTTCTTGGCTTATCATAATTTGCTTCTATTTCACATGTCCTCATTTGGACTGGGTTATGTTCTTATTGTTTCTGAGAATCACAGATAGATCATGAAGAGGTGGAAAGGGGTAGAGAGATCATTTAAGCCAAAAGTCAAACTTTTCTGTAATGGACTGGTTACAAAATATTTAGGTTTTGTGGGTCTCTGTGGCTGCTACTCAGCTCTGTCACTGTAGCATGAAAACATTCATAGATCACACAAAATGAACAGGTATGCCTATATTTTAACAAAACTTTGTTGGAAAAATGGGCAACAACCTGCATTTGGAGGGTGGGTTTTAGTTTGCTAACCTTTGATCAAGGCCAACATCCTCACTTTATAAAGGAAGAAAAAGAAATCTAGGAAGATTCAGAATATCCCAAAGTCACTAGATTCTTCACAGGAAAACCAGATTTCAAACTCAGAAATTAATTTTGGAATCCAGCTATATTTCGACCGTACCTCATCAGTTCTGCCTCATTTCCTGAAGCATCTTCTGCCTTGTAGATAACATAATTTTCAGTAAGTAGTGTTTGAAGAAGTTATGCTCCAGTGACATTCAATGATTTAATAAAAAGCACTCTTAAAAAAAAGAACTTATAGGAAATAGTCACTAATTATTGACATTTCTCTCAGTGCCACTGCGATGTTTCCAAGTGACATCAAATGAATGAAAAATTAAAAGATTGTTATTATGACATAGTGTCTCATTTTAGCAAGGTTCTTTCATTAAAGTTGATTTGAATAAAGCCAGAAAACTTGGGTTTCTTCATTCACCAAAGAATAATCAGCCTTCAAAGCAGAAGTTCTTAATATGGGATTCGGGGGTGGTGGTTAATGCTACCCTAAAATTCACATAGATGTGCGTGTAAGTGCATTTTTCTCAAGACAGAATGCATAGTTTTGTTCAGATATTCAAAGAGATTTGTGACCCCCTCATAGGAAGAGGATTCTGTAGGGTGAGAGATTCCTGTCCAGCAGGCTGCCTGAACAGGCTCTTTGAGGAGAAATGACAAAGCTGCAACCAACCAAATCCCTCTCCTCACATGTGTCCTCCGTGTCTGACTCACCAGAGGATAATTAGCTGGCCATCAAAAGCAGTCCAGGATGGGGGGGGGGGGAAGTAATCATTATTTTATTAACTCAGATGGACACATGAGTATCATTTGTGGGATGAGTTTAGCAACAGAGGGTACAAAGCAATGATGCTGAAATTGAGTGGGAAGTTCCAGATTATCAACTGGTTTAGAGCAAGATCCCAATTAATGACTGGGAACATGGAATGTGAAATTCAATGCCCAGAAGCTAGTTTGTGGACTTAACTTCTGGCAACACAATAGACTTAGTTAACTAGGTCACCCCTCCTGCAAAAAACAGAGAGATTCCAGATGAGATAGAATTTTTCTGAAAGGTTGTTATTGCTTTTAATACAAGTTGAATTCAAAAGAAAGAAATGGAAACTCACATGGAAGAAGCGAAAAGTGAATTCAGATTATAAGTGTCAACTTGAGCTGAAGTCACTGTGGCCCAGGAGGTTGAAAGCAAGATTTATAATTCCCATGTGTGGGGAAGAAACATGGCCTTGTGTCAACCCAAGAGGAAGAACTAGAGTAGAGGTTTTAGGTTTCTGGTCTAAAACCAGAATACTCTCTCTTTTTTTTCATTGAGGTATAAGTGATATGAAACATAATATTAGCATCAGAGGTATGACATAATGAATTGATATTTGTATGCATTGCAAAATGATCACCACAGTTAAGTCTAGTTAACATCATCATATATATTTACAGAGTTTTTCCTTGTGAAGAAAAATTTTAAGATTACTTGTTAAACAACTTTCAAAAATGCAAAACAATATTATTAACTATAGTCACCATGCTTTACATTATATCCCCATGATTTATCTTAAAGCCAGAACTCTTGAAAGACTGTTCTAATTTAATGACCCAGATAGGTGTTAATGAATATTTCTGGTTTGTCCAGGGCTTTAGGTAGAATAAAATTGAAAGCCAATACTGAGCTTTATGTTCAAGTCTGGGATCTGAATTTACATTTCATCCATGAATTAGGACTCTCTCACTAAGAAATAAAAGGTGCAAACTATAGAGTGCTTGATGTCTGATAGTTGATGCTTGCACAGAACTAGAGTAGATGCCTTAAAACCCACATAGTACACAGTATACAGTGCATGATACTCCCTTGCAGTAGAGGGAATGATAACCTCTACTGAAAATGAGCTGGTACAAGAATACACACACACACACACATACAGGTAACTAAACCACCATGGGAGAAAGAAAAACTGAAGGTGATTGAATATTAAGGGAGAGATTATAAAATAAGTATATAAAATAAGACATAGGAACCATTAGGAAAGAATAAATTAAAAACAAGAAGGGGCTCCCCTGGTGGCACAGGCAGTCGAGCATAGCGCTGTGAAGCTGTCCGCAGCTTCTGCAGTGCCAATTCCATCCCAGCCGGCTGGCGAGGGTCCCATATGGCATAGTAGACCTTTCCTGTCTCGCCCGCTGCTCCCCTCAGCAGTGTATTTCGTCAGTCTGCCTGTTCTGTTCCCCGCTCTGTCTCTGGTGTATCCTCTTACCCTCCCGCACATCTGACCTGTACCCCAGTTCTTGTATAAATAAATCTTTAAAAAAACAACAAGAAGCCTTGAAAAGTAATAGAATTCTAGAAATGAGAAATATAATCTTTAAAAACTCAATGATCTGCAAGACAGCAGCTTCATCATAGCTGAGGAGAGCTTCACTGAACTGGAAGGCAGAGCTAAGGGAATTATTCAGAGAACTATACAGAAAGTTGAAGATACAGAAACTATACAGAACTATACAGAGAGTATGGAAATCATTTTGACTAAGTCCATGGAAGCTGAGAACAGCTAGGCTCTGATGGGCAAGACCAACTCCAGACCCATCTACTAGTTTCCCAATTTTGAGGGCTAAGGTTCCTATAAAAACTGGTTAGAATTTCTTCTGGAGGGAGGTTTACTTGAACCTGGAAATTTGGGGCCTTGGGAACTCTTGGTGAGCAAAATTTGGGAAAAGGGGGTCCTCTCATGTCTTCCCTGCCCTGAGCTCAGCGATTACTTTGGGAGGAAGATACAAGTGTTCATCTGTCCTCCAGTTCCTTACCAGACCTGTGATCCTCCAGCTAAGTGGAGTCTTGTCAGGCCTTTAAGAATTGCCAGGTGTGGAGCCTCCCTGGAGCACAGCACTGTGGGGCTATCCACAGCCTCTGCAGGTCAAGTTCCATACCTGGCCAGCTAGGGAGCTATCTACATGGCACAGCAGACCTCTCCTGTCTTGCCTGCTGCTTCCCTCAGCAGTGTATTTCAGTATATCTGCCTCTTCTGTTCCCAGCTTTGTCTCTGGTGAATCCTCTCACTCCCCGCACCTCTGGCCTGTACCCCAGTTCTTGTATGCATGGGTAAATAAATCTTAAACACACACACACACACACACACACACACACACAATTGTCAGGGGTGTTTTTCTAACAGTCTTAATTGAGCAATGCTTCCCTGAGCAAGGACCTGACTCCAGGTCCTTGATGACATTACTAGTCTATGACCTTATTATGAATCCTCAGAGAATGTAGTATACTCTCCTGGGCAGGATGCTTAACAGAAGATTGAGCAGTAGGGTGCTAAATCCAAGTTCACTGAGCAACTTCCTTCTATGAAATTCCCTGGCTAACAGTCAGTCCCTGATCCCTCACCTACTGTTGTCCCAGCCTCTAAAAACTGGATGCTGCTCTACCCACACCTATCAGACGCCTTCTGGTTCTGACTATGTCTCAGATGACAATGAAACACATTTTTCTGCCTGCCTGTCCCAGACTAGGTACCCACCAGTGGGCTCTGCTTTGCCATTGTCCCCAAAACTGGTTTGGCTGTACCCGAGTACAAATATTTCACAGCCTAGCAGGATCTTTTCAGGAGGCCAACCCTTCCTTTGCTTCTGTTCCTAGGAATCAGTTCTTTTTTCTAAGAACCTTCTGACATGTGAGAGAGCATTAGGGAATACACACTTGCCACAGGGGTCCTGGAACAACTGGATTTGGGTGCTAGAGATGAATTTTCACAGGCCCATTACTTAGGAGAACCCCAGAGTGCTGCAGGTTTTAGCATTTTGCAGTGATTTGGGCAGCACACACTAATGGCCAAAGAAAATAATACCATTAACATCATAATGGTGTGGCAGTATCACCACTGACAGGACTTTGACTTCAGAGAGACCTGGTCACCAGGCAATATTAAAATGCCTTCTGCCTACTTTCCTTGTTCAACATGTACCTGTTCCAAAGCTGAATCAGCAGTGTAGCCAATGCTGAACAAAATGAGGCCTTTGTTATCTTAAATTACTTGTACCATCTAACTCCCTATATAAAGCAAAAAATCTCTTAGTAAAACCACCTTGATTTCCATACGTATGCAGTATATCATCACAGTGATGATTTTATTAGATCACGCGAAGATACCCTCAGAGACTGTTAAAAGGTTGGCACAAGGTATGTCAATTTAGAAGGGGGAAGCTGAGTGTTCACTTTTCTACCAGAAACTAAAATCTTGACTCTGGATATTGGAGCAGACCTTCATATTAGATGATGTTTCAAGGTCAAGCTTGTAGTTAATATATTCTTTATTAAGATACACAATGAAATCCCTACAAAACCACCCAGATAGGCTACTTCTAGTAAAGTATTATGAGAATAAAATATTTTCACTTCAGCTTTTCTCCAGTGTGAAAAGTCACATGCAAGTAGATGATCTATTTCAATGTTCTTCGGAGTAGTGCCCATAAGGTAGACCTAATCCATTTTGGCTCACAGTTTTGACATGTGCACGTGGTACATTTTCTAAGGTCTTTTAGTGGTCGTTCAGTCAGGAGCCAGGACCATTCAGAAGATGAATAGGATGGCAAGAGTACAAAAGCCCTCTCTGTGGAGTGCCTTCAAGGGAGGTAGAGGAATAGCAGTGAGAAAGTGCCTGCTCCTGAATCCCACTTCTGCTATTAATTGGCTGTGTGACTTTGGGCATATAACTTAACCTTTCTGTGCCCTCGTCCCTTATCTATAAAATGAAGACAATAATAGCCTATCTCAGACTTGTGACTATCAATGTCATACCCAGAAAGCACTTTCCTTGTAACAAACCCATTTTTAGCCAAGTGAACCTTTCTTTATTTCCAGACCAAGCATATGATATCACACACCTAAGTCAGGAATCCCTCCTAAATTCCATATGCAGAGAAAAATCCTTTTATGGCTATGTGGCTGCTGAAGGAGATAAAGACATTTCCAAAAATACTTGTGCATTCTTAACTGAAAGAACATAATTTTGTTAAACAAGAACAGGCTTTGATGGATTCTTGTTTAGAAAAACAAGAAAGTCAGGTTGCTGCATCATTGATGAACTGGTCATCAAGTTCTTTTAAGTAATCTTAAATGAGAAGCACCATGTGGCAGGACGGTGTAGCACTGAGTGGGGAGTTAGTCTGTCCTAAATGCAGGCTCTTCCGCATGAAGGGAACTCACTGATTAGTGGGCCAGCTGTTACTATACAACAGAAGCCTGAAACACCTCATACAGCAGTAGTTTGGTAACGTGGTTTATTCAGGTTTTAGCTATTGAAGTTCCCCCCACCCCAACCCACTCCTGCCCTTCCCCTCACTTGCTGTTAATCTATGGAATTCATTAACTCTAATTCATTCTTGCAAATGACTACAGTGACCTGTGATATGATGTTTCGCACTTAAGATTACTAAAAGAACTTGATGAACAATTTGATTCAGCAACTGATTTTCTTGTTTTTTTTTCTAAACAAACAAAACCCTTAAGGAAAAGAAGGCAGAGGGATCACTAAAATGTCTATATTTAATATACACTTGGATCTTGGGGTTTCTAGGAAAACAACACAGATGTTGTGGTGCCATTTGCAGATGAATCAGCTTTCAAAGTGACTGACTAGCATTGCATTGTACTGTCCAATTTACATAAGACTTTCCTATGCATTATGTCACATGGTTCTACCAAACCTACAAAGGGTTGCAGAAAAAAAAGCTGGCCCCTGGCAAGTTGACTCACCCCAAATGACAGGGTTCGGTGGGTATTCTGACTTTTGGTCCAGTGCCCAGTCCTCTGCCAGTCATTTTGGTCCCCTGCCACCCATCCTCCCAGACATAAAAAATGTAGCTAATCCTGGGTCCAAGCAGACCTCAGGAGCAAAGCTGAGAGAGTCTGGCAGATTATTAGAACACTACAATTTGAAAAGCTTGATGGTTTTTAATTGTTTGGAAAGTATTCGATGTTATTTCCAAACACTTAAGGAGAATGTTGGGGTCTGTTTTCCCAGATAATGATGTTACCTTAATTTTGGAGAGTGCTTTTCATCTTTACAAAATACTTCCACGATTTTCTTCTTTAATTCATGACCCAATTTGGAAATCAATGTGAAAGGTTTCATTTTCATTAACAAGTACAATAACATATTAGAAAGAAAAAAAAAAGATGGCAGGTGACAAAATATGATGAATCCACAAAAGGCAGAGAAAAAGGCCTCCCTGCAGGTCATGAGTACAGGATGGGCTGGGGCATCAGGCCCCCAGCAGAGCCTTGAGTTGGACTCAACTTTTTCATTTTACTTGACTTTCCTGTCCAGTGAGCTTTCTGACCTCAGAGGGATAGTTTTTTACTGCCTGCAAAGGTGTTTTACTGACTTAAGTTAATGTCCATGGGGGCTCACTGGAAGCAAACTTATGGGTGAGCCAACTAGCACAAATGCAGTTGCTAAGAGTGAGGGGCTGGAAAAAGCATTAATGGCCTGGAGGGGTCATAAGGAGGCATAAAGTATGAAATCCTCCCCCAACTGCAGATTTAAACGATTCCCAGGTGAAAATCTACCCTTTTTTAAAAGTGGATTTTTTAGCCCAAGAGATCCCTTTCCAGACCTTGGTGGTGGATTTCTTGGGTGGATTTAGCTGTAAGTGCTATTGAGGCCTCCAACAATAAGACTGTGGGAAAGAAGTGGGAAGAGATGAAGCTGCGGTTGGGCCAAGCCAGACAGACCTCCTGAGGCCTCCTGAGAAGAGAGGAAGCCAACAGCCTGAATCATAGCATTCAAAGGAGCTCAGAGACTTGGGTCTACCCTCATCAGGAATGAGGGTTTTTCCTGTGGATTATTGAATTGCTATCTGGCTGGTCTTTCTCTTTCCATGCTTGCCCTTCTACAATCTGTACTCAGCACAGAAACCAGAGGGATGCTTTAGAAATAAATCCTGTCACTCCTGGGCTCCAAACTGGTCTGACCCCTTCTCACTCAGTGAAAGTTCAAGCCACTCCCAGACTCTGCAAGACAGCCCCCTCCCTGCCCCATTCTGGCTTTATCTCCTGTTTCTCATCCCTATCTCCTCCAGCCTGCTACCCCAGCCACACTCACTCCCCCTTTGGGGAATGCCCTTTCCCTAGAAATTCACAGGTCAACATCCTCAGCTCCTTCAAATCTTGGATCAGACTCCCCTTCCTAATGTAAACTGCTCCCAACTCTCCATCTACTTTCCCATAGCACCACTCATTCTCCAGCCAATGAGCTTATTCTTAATGTTGTTTGCTGTCTGCTCCCTCCCACTAGAATGTAAATTTTCCAGGGCCAGGGACATCTGCCTGTTGACGGATGCCTCCAGGACCCACATAGCACCTGGCACTGGTTGGTGTTCAGTTAACCTTGGTCAAATATGTGGATGGCACCCAGGAGGCTGGATGTAGAACTGATGACCTTCAGTTCCAGATGGTGACTCTCCAAGGTGTCCAGTGTCCCTTTCATGTTGGACTAGGACTCTGCTGGAAACTACAAATGCCCACATCAGCATCCAGACTTCTGAAAGAGGGACTGGAAATTCTAGGCGGGGAGTCTGACTCCTGCCAAGTCAGCTGAGAGGGCTCTTGTTTCAGCAAGGATCTAAAACAGAGAGCACTCCTATATGCTGCAGGTGTGAGGGTGTGGGGGGCTCTAGGACAGGAGGCAAACATCAGCCAGGGAGATGGGTAGCAAGACTAACTCTAAATACCTCTGCTGCCTGGTACAGATGGCCTCAATTCTCACCAGTCTTAGTCAGGATTGATTCTAGCCCTCAACAGGTTTGTTCCAGGTTAAGATTTGCAGGACTAGCTAAGAAAAGATAGGATCAAATCTGTTACATGATTTTCCAGGACCAGAACTAAATTAAATGTGGGCCTCCTTATTAAAAGTACATTTCAAGATGGTGGCAGCAGAGATTAAACCAAGTGCAGGGGATTTCTGATGATTGACCATATGGGATTTCAAAACTTTCTCTGCCAGAAAATTCCCCAGACAAATGTAGATCACTTTATGTTTGAGATGTGCAGCATGTTCTTCCCTTGAGGAAAGAAGACCCTAGGACAGATTGGGAGATGGTCTCAGAGAAAATCTAAAGGTGCCCCAAACTGCATGTTGCAACTAACTAGCAAAAGCAACAGGAGTCCTGATGCTGGATGGGGGTGGGGGTATGGAAGGGGTGGCAGAATGAGAGGACATCAAAGGTAGCTCCTGGGGCTGGACTAGGTTGATGTTCATGGAAAATGAAGCCACGACTCTGGAACATTCTTCAATCAAAAAAGGAGTCTGTGATCAGCAGTGACAAGTAAGAGAAGTGGAAGCAGAAAACTGCAATGAAATGAATTAAAGCTGGAACTGGGTTCATGTGGTTGCAGCTTGTTACGCTGGGAAGCCTAGGGCCTTTCCCCATGAATCAGCTAAAAGAGGGACATATCTTTACATCCTAACAACACTTCGTAGGTATCTACGGGAACCAGATGCTGCGGATGGCACTACCATCTTTCCTAAGGATGGCACTTTACAGTTGTAAAAGTGCTTCCACATATGCAATGATTTCAGTGGACTCTGTTGATCACCTAATCTATTAAGGTAGCAGAGTATAGCTATTTCCAGACAAGTGGACTGACTTGCTCAGGCTGACAAAGTCTGTCAGGGTGAGAGAGGATGCTGGAACTTGACTCTTCCAGCTTTGAGTCTGGCATTTCTTTCCTTCCTTCCTGGTGTTCCTGTCACTAGGAACTTCCATTTTCCCAGAATCCAAGGCCTGATATAAACAGACAAATGCACTTAGGTTACCCCAGGCATATGGTAACACGTTGACAAATTGCTTCCAACATACCCGTATCCTGGCAGCCCAGCAAAAAGGATATGTGAGCTGCTGGGGATTCAGAGTATGAGCCTTGCCCTCAGGAAAAGGTAGATTTTCAGAGGAATCCAATGTTTCCTCCTGTAAACAATCCACAAGCTGCTTTTGGGGCCATTGATAAATATGGCCTATAGCTATAGATTAAGTAAAGGTGAATAAGGGGATGCTATCTTGAGTGTGTATTTTGGAAAGGTCTCGTTAACCTCTTATCAGAATGATTCCTTCAAGTGTTGGCGGTTTCCTACATTTAAAGGTGTGTTGTTTGCCAAATCACATCATTAATGCGCAGCTAACCACTTTGCAAAAACTGGTAACTGCAGATGCACAGTGGGCATGAGTTAAAGACCTCAATCATTAACATTTTTCTCTAAAAATTAACAAGTGCTATTAACCCATATTAATGATAATAATCTCTTGAGGATGTCTTTCTTTTTAAACTTTTTTTTTTCATTTGAGTCACACAAAAAGAAAATACACCTTAAAATCATTTCCATTTTAGAACAGACACATGTTAAAAACAGCTGAACTTATTTTTCCCTCTTCAAATTCTGCAAAATTCACTCCCAGGTTTATTTTCTATGCCAAGTTTCAGAGCTGAGCAAAATTTTATGGTCTAGTTATAAACCCTAGAAAAACAAGGTTTATAGGAAATGTTGACACAACCTTAACTAAAGTGGTGCTAGCTGACACCTCTATATTTTCAATTTGGGGATTTCTACTGGGAAAATATAAACGCTAATTCAGCAAAGGAAGCCAACTATAATAAAAATGTTGTAGTCTTCCTGTTCACCCCATGAAGTTCTACATCAAAAGATGCCAGTATAACATGGAGGTGAGTTAGAATTAGAATGCTCAGTATGTAGGGCACCTGCAAATAGCTCAGCCTCCTGGTTACTATAAACTTTGCCTGGGAATGCATGACCTCACCATGAGTCATGGCTGCCAGTGCAGTCCAGTCGGAGAGGTGGTGGAAGATTCCAGGTCTTTATGCAAAAGGTGTCAAGTATCCTCTCTGCACACCTCCAAATCTACCTTAAATAAAGACAAAAGTAACTTTTTCCAATAAAGCAAGCCTCTAAATAAACACAAAATACCAAAAGATGAGAGTGGAGTCAACGCTTACTATGGAAGGTTGATGTGGAATGTAGAGCTTCATACTGGGGCCAGCAGTGGTGGCGGCAGAACCCAGCGCAAGGGCATGTCGAAACGTCAGGGCAGAGGCAACGACAATTCTGGCTTCCGCATCCCCTCTAAGCAGCCCAGATGAGAAGCACGTGTGCTCCCCATTTAGGCCAGGCTTTGACTTTTTTTTTTTCCTTCTGAAACAGGAAGAATTGGGACAAGGGGTGAATTTTGTCTTAGGTCCAGAGATAAAGACTGACACACACAAATGGGCCATAATAGGGGGCAAAGTGAGTTAAGCTGAAGTAAATGTTTTCAAATCCTCAGCCAGATAGACTAAACAGCATTGGCCTAAGAGCCTGGAGACCCAGCTGTCTGTCCAAGCATTCCCACTTAGGAAACTCGACTCCAGGCAGCCTGTGAAGCCTCCCTGGTGTCTCCCTTTAGCCATCTGTGAAATGGAGGCCAACCTCCACTACAGGGTGGTGGTGAGGAATAAATAATGTCCCTGAAAGTATTTTGTGAATTTTAGGCTAACAAGACATTTTTTTGTGTTGATTGTGTTTCTACTTCGGAAAACTATGTTCAGAAAATGGAAATATTTTCAATCGAGGGGCAAATCCATCAGAATAAAGGGACGTTTAAAAAACACCTCCCTAGCATACTTTTAATTGTTTTTAGTACATCCTCAATCTGATTTGGAGGGGCGTCTACTGCTGACAACTTTGCTTCTGTGTTAAGTCTAATAGTCTACTAAAAAGGCCATTTGGGTTACACCCCAATTACCAGCACATATGTCTAACCTTCACCAACTCACAAGGGACCACTAAGTTACATATCTTCATGAACAGAAAGTATTTCCGATGATTATTTTTTTCCTCCCAGGTTTCTAAACCTATTGGCAGCCATTTCCCAGAGTGTTTGCAAAAGCTTTCACAAGATATCCTCATAATGCTGGCAAAAAAAATATGAAGCATACTTTAAGACTAATGCTTAACTTCTGCAGGCCATGATTTTTTTTTTTTTTCCAGGTTGAAAAGGAAGACAGTGAGTTTCTCGATGTACCTGTCAAGACTAAATGATTGTTCATTTCCTGTGAATTGGGAATAACGTAATAACATGCAGCTGGGGAGCTAGGCTGAGTTGCTTGCCTTTCCTCTTCCAGAAGCTGGGTTCCTTACCAGCTGGGAAATATTACTGTATGAACGTGCTGAAAAACTTAGGGGAAATGAAAAGAACAACAACACTTTAGATGTCAGCAGTCAGTTTGATGGTCTTACCTGTACCAACCTGAGAAGATTTTAATAGCAAAGGTATACAGAGATTTATTTAATTTAAAACAAGCTCTTGTGCGGCGGTGGGGGGGGGAGGGAAAGATTTATGAAGGCTCAAAAATCTTTCTCTAGGGCTGAGCTGAATTATCCCTGCTAAATTTATGCAGCCTATAAATGGATGACTTTGAGAGAAACAATTTAAAATAATAAAGTATTTTCATCCAAGAGAAACGGGCTAGTACGAATCAAAGTATCTGTGTCTTGCTAATGCAGTCATTAACTGGAACAAAAAAGATACATAAGTTCAATGCTGAGTTTAAAATTGGAATTCAGCAAAATGTAATCCCAGGCACTTATTTTAAATGTACTGTTGTATCTTTTAGTATAATAAATTTTGTTCTGTGTTTCATTAGCCATTATACTATAAACTGTGATGATATCAGATATTAGATGCTGAGGGATGGAGCCAACATTTCACTTCAGGTGCCTCTCATTCCAACTCATCATCACAATTAATTAGAGAAAGAGGAGTTGGGGGTGGGGGTTTGAGCAGAAGAGATCCTTGGATTATTCCCAGGCTTCTTCTCTGGGGAGGTAAGGTTAGGAAGGAGAAGCCAAGGCAGAAGGGAAGTCTCTGACAGGGGAATCCCACAGTGTCATCTCCATTGCACCCAGACCTGTGCCTGGGAGAAAAGGACTTTGGGGTCTGAGGAAAATATAGGAAAGATACGACTGCCCTGGATCACTATGCACACGTGGTGATCAACCCTGGCTAGACATCAGAATTACTAGTAGAATTTTTTAAAAACACAAACAAATGGGTCCTGTCCAGTCCTGGGGTATAAAGCATGACATTTGTATGTGTCATCTAAAACCTAAACTGATGATTGAATGCTTAGCCGAGTTGAAAACTATGGGTAAATAGTAGCTGGAAGTAAACTAAAAGGTGAATTTGACACTACTACGCTTTCTCTTTCTTCTATCTTCTCTGAAGCCAAAGGAAAAACTGCAGGCCCTGAAATATATCAGATAAGATGATGAGGATGACAATAATAAAATAATACATAACACTGCTATACCTCTTCTGGGACTCTTCCCCTAGCTGACAGAGCACTTACACATCCATTATGCCATTTTTCCCCCACCTTCCCTCCCTTGGTACTAGGAGGCAGGCAGTGCAGAATCATCATTATCCGATCTTTCAGATAAGAAAATATGCCACATGCTGCTAAATCCCCCGAACAGTCAAATGGGTGGGCTGACCCTCATTTCATGTTTCTTCCCCACTGCAATTCCTTAGGTCTAACAGTTGTTTTTGCAGCTTGCCTGGGCAGGAGGCAGGGTACGCTGTTCTCAGGTGATTTCATGCTTCTGTATCAGAGAACAGAGAATTTAGCAGTCAGACACTTCGCTCCCAAGTTGACTGCAAATGCAGAGAAGGTTTGTGTTTTGTTTTAACCTCAGAAGAGTTGGCTTATATCCCAGGATATATATGATAGATTTTTGGCTCTCCATTTGACACAAGTCCTTTATTAAGGTAACACGTCATCTCTCCCATCTCTATTTGTTTTCTTCTTGGGTTTCAACAGAAAAAGATAGTGAAGTGAAAATGACACAGAGGGACAGCACACAGCAGCTTCCCCCAGCAGGCCTTTTGGAGCAAGCAGCCATAGCAGACTCCATGCCTGCCAGCCTCTTGCACAGCCTGAGCAAAGCAAAATGGTTAAGGACAGAAGAAGCAGCTAAGATTTCCAGTCATGTTTGGATTTATTTCCCTGCTGCCTGAGTAAGCATACAGTAACTTTGTTCTTATGATTCAACTATTCTAAGGGCAAGAAATAATGACCATTGCACTTGCGGTTGATGGATGTTTAGAACTGGAAGTTACTCTTCTTGGGGAAAGATTTTGTTGGGAATAGATTTGATAAAGCTATTAAAAAAAACACGACATTAGAAGCTTCTCTTTTGCTGAGATGGTTTGCCTAAGTGATGAAGTTTTTTCATATTTTATGTTAACATAAAACAAAATTCTTAGATAAGATTATTTTTTGAATTTATGTGATGTTGTGGTGATAGTGGCTTCTGTGGGAAAAGTGCAGTGGTAACATGTGATGAATCAGTCTCCTCTCAGACACTGATATTTCACAAACCAACAAAACTTAGTTTCTGCATTAGTTCATCACATCATACAATAATATATTTTAAAAAGTATCACTCTGGTTTTTATAAATTAGTACACTGGCCATTTTATCATATTTTATCTTCTATGAGTGAATTTAGAAGATTAGTATTGTTTTAATTATATTCAAATCACATCTGGTTTCACAATAGTCTATTAAGAAACCTATTTTTGACAGTAACAGAAGAATTTCATAGAGAATTAATATATGGGAACATATCTCACCTTTTAAACCAGGTATATAGAGTTGCTTTTGGGAACAGGAGTGGAAAATAGGTTTTACCTGCATCCACCAACTGACTGCTTTTGAGAAAGCTGGTCTAGGCTTCAAGAACTTGAGCCAAGATTGATTAGTGATGTCTGTAATGGAAGAAGGACAAGGACCTGGTGCCATTTGTTTGCCATCTATGGTGCAGAAAGAAAGAGAAAATATTGAAATATGCAGTGAATGCATATTTCATGATAGACACAGACTACTGAGGTGCATGAAGAATTCCTTTGACAGCATAATTTTTTTAAAGATTATTTATTTATACAAGAACTGGGGTACAGTCAGAGGCATGGAAGGGTGGGAACAGAGACAGAGCAGGGAGCAGAACAGGCAGAATGACCGAAGACACTGCTGAGGGGAGCAGCGGGCGCTACAGGAGAGCTCTGCTGTGCCATGTGGGACCCTCGCCGGCTGGCCGGGATTGAACCGGCGCTGCAGAGGCTGCGGACAGCTTCGCAGTGCAGCGCTCAACCGCTGCGCCACCAGGGGCGGCCCAACAGCATAATTTTTGCTGGTGCCATGCTCAGTTGAAAATTTCAGCTAGTTTTAGATTTGACAGCATACATATCTAGGTATCTAAAAGAGTGCTAGGTATCTCAAAGTGCTACACTGTTGTGTGAAATTCTGGAATTACACTGTAACTAGTGAGTTTCAATCAGGATCTTGCTATTAGACAAGTCTTTTACAAACCTTTTCATTTGCATTCCATCAGCATTCAGGTACACTTCAGTCATTTTCATTAATGTAGTTTTTATTGTGTGCAGGGAAAAAAAGCATCATTTACACTGATGATAATGGCACCAAGAGGGAGGTCACAAAGTCCAACTATTTCTAAGTCCCAGCTTAAAATATCAATGAGGAGACAACTCTAGTAGTATCATTTGTTTCCTGTTAATATAATATGAATGGAAAAGAAAGTGGGGGTTATCCCTCTGGAGAAATCATGAGTTTTAAGATGATTAATGTTGTAAAGAAATAGTTGTTTTATTGAATAAATGACCTTTTGTCACAGTGAATTGCATTAAATTGCAAAGTTTTATTTCAGATGGAAGAAAACACCCCACAATTACATTGTAAATAATGTATAATGTAATATATATATATATATGTGTATATGCCTTTAGCATGTTTTTTTACAAAGGATTTTTCATTTCACATCATTTTTCATTGTGTGTTTCTTAGTTGCAGATTATTTCTTTATTTTCTGGTACCTGGACACTATTATTTCATTGGTTCCTTGAAGATGTGGATTGGGTAGGAAAGAATTTGGTTCTGATAATTTTTATAAAACCAGGCATGTGGACAAATCGTGAATGAAACCCTCCAAAAGTGTATTTGTTTCTGTGCTCCTACTCTCCCTTAGTTAACAAGTCCATTTTCTAAGACCCTCAGTAGGCAATACTCCCAAATTCCCAACTGCCATCTGAATGTAACAAATGGCCATCTTGCCACTTTCTCTGAATCAAAGTGAACCCAACCTTTCTAGATTCATGTTCTTCTTCTTTTTTTCATAGATTTCCCCAAAATAGGGTTTTGTTTCTTTTGCTTTAAAAGAAACAATTCTGTTAAATTCTTACATTGCCCTTTACAAAGGGCAAATTAACTTTTTGTTTCTGAATGTCACTAGATTTGGGGGATCTTTGGGATCTGAAGGGCAGGCCAAAACTGGGTCCTACATGAAACAATGTGGAAGGTGAAGCATTCTTCCCTTGGCTTTCCTGGTGGTGCAAGGGATTAAGAAGCAATCTATGAAGTTATCCGCAGCCACTGCAGGACAAATTTGATCCCTGGCCAGGGAGCTACCCCCATTGCACAGCAGACCTCTCCTGTCTTGCCCGCTGCTCCCCTCAGCAGTGTATTTCAATCCGCCTGTTCTGTTCCCCGCTCTGTTTCTGGTGAATCCTCTCACCCTCCACACCTCTGGCCTGTACCCCAATGCATAAATAAATAAATCTTTAAAAAATAGAATTCTTCCCTTGAGGTCATTGTTTTAGAAATGGTTTTACTCACCAAAGTGTGAAGTTTTCCTAACATATATAAACAGAACCTCTGGGAGAATAGAGGATGATTTGCTTTTATTCAATACTAATGGTCTGCACAGTGACCACCACCACAACAAAATATAGCCTTTATTTTATTTGTAGATATTCTAAGCTGGGTGAATAGAAAGTGGTCATCTGTCCTCATTTCAAGATTTTGACAAAATTTTCTTTTAGAGCCTGCATCAGGACTTCTGGATGCTATCCATTATCTATTATCCATTCTCCTTTATTACCAGTAATGTGTTCCAGGAAAAGACCCTCATTTTCCAGACTCCCTTGAGGATGGAAGGGCAGGGAGCACTGAGATGGGAGTCTATGTTCTTGGATGGAACTCTGAATGCTCTTGACTACTCCAATGGAGAAGTTTCTCCTTTCATCCTCTCTCAGAAGATTGGTGATCCTTTAAAACTGGTCAGCTCAAGTCCCTGCCATTGTAAGGCCTGCCCTTCCAGAGAATTGTTAGAAAGGTTATTAGAAAATAGAGTGGGACATATTCCTAAGTATTTGATTTATTTTTTTTCTATAAGAAAAGGGATGTTTTTTTTTAATTTCTTCTTCAGATTTATTGTTTGTGTATAGGAAGGCTACTGATTTTTGCGTATTGATTTTGTATCTTGCCACTTTATGAGACTCAACAAAAACAAAGAAAATAATCCAGTCAAAAAAGGGGCAGAAGAGCTAAAAAGAAACTTCTCTGAAGAAATGCAAATGGCCAACAGGCATATGAAAAAATGTTCAACATCACTTGTAATCAGGGAAATGCAAATCAAAACTACAATGAGATACCATCTCACACCAGTGAGAATGGCACATATTAAAAAAACTAGCAACAATAAATGTTGGCGGGGTGGTGGAGAAAAGGGAACTCTCCTGCACTGCTGGTGGGAGTGCAAACTGGTCCAACCACTATGGAGAGCTGTGTGGAGATTTATGGACCTACTAAACATAGAGCTTCCATATGATCCAGCAATTCCACTCCTAGGTCTTTACCCAAAGGACACAGAAACATCAATTCCAAAGAGCACCTGCACCCCTATGTTTATAGCAGCACTATTTACAATAGCTAAGCTAAGGAAACAACCCAAATGCCCAAAAATAGATGACTGGATCAAGAAGATGTGGTACATATACACCATGGAATATTACTCAGCAATCAAAAAAGATAAACACATGCAGTTTGCAGCAACATGGATGGAGCTAGAAGGGATCATGCTCAGAGAAATAAGTCAGAAAGAAAAAGAAAAATAGGGCCTCCCGGTGGCGCAGCAGTTGAGCGCTGGGTTGCGAAGCTGCCCGCGGCCTCTGCGGCGCCGGTTCGATCCCCGGCTGCTCCCCGGCCACTGGAGGAGGGTCCCACATGGCGCGCAGACCTCTCCTGCCACCCGCTGCTCCCCTCAGCAGTGTACTTCGGTCCTTCTGCCTGCTCTCCTCCCTGCTCTGGCTCTGGTGAATTCTCTCATCCTCCCGCGCTTCTGACTGTACCAAGTGCTTGTATAAATAAATAAATAAATAAATCTTTAAAAAAAGAAAAAGAAAAATACCAGATGTTCTCACTCATAGCAGGAATTTAGAAAACCTAAATAAGAGACCAGGAAAAAGACTAATCAATACAAAGTAAAAATCAAAATCAACAAGCAACTATAAACCAGAAACAAGGGGGGGGATGGAGGAGCGGGGAAAGGAAGGACTAGAGTCAAAATAAGGGGGGTGGTGCAATTGTACGGGGAATATAACCAAAATGAAAATGCATACATTGTGCAAAGATGAAAAAAGATATAAGAATTATATAAAATAAAATATTTAAATAAAAAAAATAAGAACCACAAAAAGAAAATAGAGGGGGACAATCTGGTCATGTTAATGCAGCATGTTAATGCAGCAGCACAAAAATGCTACTGCAGATCTTACCAATTTAAATCTAATTATAAAACAAAACATGTTTTAATTATAAAATGCTAAATGCTAATAGTTACTAGCAATAGTGCTAGGTGTTGGGAACAAAATCTTGAGCAAGAGAGACATGATCCTGGTCTTTTTGGAGTTGACAATGTAATGGAGTGAAACATACCATAAAATAAGCAATCAAAGTAGAGATGTACAGTCGAGTAACGTACGCACTGGTCAACTTCTGGGGCCATTAATTCATATAGACTATAATTTACAGCTGACCCTTGAACAATGTGGGTTTGAACCCAGAGTGTCTTCTTATTGACGGAATGTTTTCAATATATGCTGGAAAATCTTTTCAGATTTGCAAGAATTTGAAAAAAAAACTTGCAGATAAACCACATAGCCTAGAAATATTGAAAAAATTAAGCATGTCAGGAATGCATAAAATAAATGTAGATAATAGTCTATTTTATCATTTACTACTGCAAAATATACACAAATATAATGACTATAATACTATATGCCATAAAAATTTTAGTGTATAGGCTAGGCTACTGTAAGGCACTCCTATTCAGTACATTTAAGATACCATAAGATAATCATATTGCTGATTCTTCATTAGCAATGTGTGAATTGTTATACCTGTAAATATAAATTTAATTTTTTTTTCATTTTTGATGTCAAGTGTTACTACACCATCTAAAGTATTTTGTATCATACAGTATTGATGTAGGTACGGCAGCAGATGATTCTTCCTGTGAACTGACAACATAAACCTATGCTATTGATAAATACAGTATATACCGAAAATGTATTTTCTCTTCCTTCTGGTTTTCTTAATAACATTTGCTTTCCTCTATATTACTTTATTGTAAGAACACAGCATAACACATATAACATTCAAAATATGTATTGATTGATGGGATTGGTAAGACTTCTGGTCAACATTAGACTATTAGAAGTTATGTTTTGAAATAGTCAGAAATTTTATGTGGATTTTTGACTGGACTGGAGTGAATATCCCTAACCCCTGTTTTATTCAAGGGTCATCTATAAATGGTGCCCCCTGGAAAGTACAAACTTTCCTACTATATGTGTGATGGCTCTCCTAGCAGTTGTTCCAAAATGTGCTAAGTAATCAGTGACAGCACGTGCGGTGCCTTAGCAGCACTGGACCTAGCCTAAGAGGTGGTGTTTTGGAGTAAAGGATGTTACAGCAGAACTTATAGCAATGCCAGACTAAAAGGAACAAGTTGTCCAGACAAAAGGACAGAATTTGTATGTGCTTGGCTTTCTTATTACCTAGAATTTTTCTTTTAGACTTATTATCTCTTTTATACTTTGGCATAATTTTATTGCCTATCACTCTTATGCATACATGAGAAAAATCCAGATAAATGGGTTTCTGAAACATCTTCACATTTAGCTGAACTCTTCTGAAGGTTTAACTCAGTTATTAATGTTCATGTGTATTTTTGATGCCATCAACAGTATTTGGATAACGAATTTCTTTTTCTTTTTTGTGGATTTTATTTATTTGTTCATTTTTAATTGAGGTAATATTAGGATAACCCTATCAGGTAGTACCACAGTAGTGCTCCCACCACCAAATCACCCATAGTCTACCACCATAGTCCATTGTGCTTCCTTCCCAACTTGTTCTCACCCCTCTCCCAATCATCCCCCATTCTGGAAGCTTCAGTTCCATAGTCTGGATGCTGAATTTCTTAAAAATCTATAAAAGAGAGGGCCTCCCTGGTGGCAAAAGTCTCAACACTATCAAGCTATGGGCAGCCACTGCAGCATGAGATCGATCCCAGGCCAGGGAGCTGACCCACATGGCACAGCAGACCTCTCCTGTCTCACCAGCTGCTGCCCTCAGCAGTGTATTTCAGTAGATCCACCTGCTTTGCTCCCCACTCTGTCTCTGATGAGTCCTCTCACCTCCTACACCCCAGTTCCTGTATGCACAAGTAAATAAAAATAAAAAATAAATACATAAAAGAGATAAAGTCGTTGGCACATAAGCTGGTTTTGCAATTGTGTTGAAATGGCCAACTTTAAACTTCTGCTTCAGAAATATTGACAAACCGCTTGATTAACTGGCAACAAGCTACCTCTTATACTACTTCCTCAAAAATTTTGTTCCTAAGCAAACTCACTTCTTGCTGATGAATTTCCTCCTAAGTCATTAACACTTTTTTCTCTGTTTTGATGTGACTCTGAATGTGTCTGCAATGACTGCTGCCTGGCCAGAGACCATGGATTTTAACATGTAATCCAAGTCCAGGTGCAAAATGCAAAAATAAAATAAAAATAAAAATAAAGCATTTTGGAATCAATGAATTATTGTATATATCCAAGAGGAGGAATAATAAAAAGATGTATAGTAATACATATATGTAGCATATATAAGTCTATAGTTAAATGTTTCAGTATGAAATGTATAAAAATGAGGATTGTTCATCCAAATGTTATCAATAATCACCTCTAAGTAGCGAGATCTAGATGCTTTTACATTCTACTTCATATTGTTCTTTATACTTAGCACTTTTTTAATGTAAAGATGTAACATGTTTTCAGATGTAATAAAATTATTTTTTAAAAGGAGAAAATATTTATGAGCAATTAGCATAAACATATGCATTTCCACTTATAATTTGAGTCTGTGTCTTAAGAATAAGTTTCAGTCTGTAAGTCTCCTAAAAATTGATTCCTGCTTGTTATTTTCCATGACACTTAAAAATAAAATAAAATAAAATAAAATCTAAACTCTTCTCCAGAGCCAACAGACCTCACCCCTGCCCACTGTGCTTGTCAGCCTCTCCTCCTGTTCTGCTCCCTCTCCCTGCTCACCACACATACCTCAGTCCTTAAAAACCCAAACTTCTGCCTTGTGATTCCTGCAACAGGCTTCTGACGTTTAAATATCACTTAATAAATAAGGCCATCACTGACAACCCACTCTAACATAGACTTCCCTCTCATCACTTTCCACTACAAAATGTTTTATTTTCTTTAGAGTATTTATTACTATCTGGGCTCTTTCTCTATTATGGAGGTGTTGCTTGTGCGTGTCGTTTCCCACAGTAAGCTCTGTGTGAACAGGATCCCTGACTGTCAGGGTAACGACAATGTGTGAGGGTTAGCTCCTTAGAAGAGCAGATGCCAAGATTATGGGTGAAAATATCGGAGGAGAACACAGGATTGGGGACAAGAGGCAGGAGAAACTGTAGACCACAGCTCAGGTCTGAGTCCTAGGAAAGGAGGAAGGAAAGATCAGGTTGGAAGAATCTTGGGCCACAGTGCAGCTCTAAGGAAGGTGTGGCCAGACCTAGGAAGTCCAGAAGCCAAAGCTACTCATTCAAGGACTGTTGAATCTGGCAGGAACACCACAGCACTCTCGCCCTACTGTGCTCAGTCACTGACAGGGATTTGGAGCAGCTTTGGGGGTGGTGGACTTGGTGCAAACATGATGATGAATCTAGAAAGGATGCAGCTGGGCTTCCCCAAATCTCTAAATCACAAATTATGTTTTAAGCCAATGTTACCTCAAAAAAACAAACAAGAAATTAAATGATGATCAAGTTAAAAAAAATTGAGTCAATAAAAAGTTTTCCAAAGTCCATAACTCAGAAGAGGTTAGGAACTACTGGTCTAAAATTTTCCCCAGAAGAAGTGATATATTCATAACACACAATGTTTAGTACCCTGGGGTTTCTTGTCCTAAACTGGGTGATGGTACTTTCACTTCAGTCCCCTTGACAACTGATATAAGGAACATCTTCATAAAACTCACAGCCTTTTTTACTTTAAAATACCAGTAGGCCATGTATCTATTTCAATCAGTGCCTTCTTTATGAAGACCCATGGGGGGAAAAAATAATCTCTCTAGTCTCAGTAACAGAAGGAGTTGTGCTTTACTTGGGCAACTGGTTTGTATATTTAAGTAATTAAATAAGTAAATTAATCAAGTACTTGACAATGTGATAAGAGTTCTCTTTTTTTAAAAAATGCATGTCTGAAAGCTGGAACCAAATTTAGCAAATACATAGGAAAACATCTACAATTATTTTTGTATATTATCTCTGCAATGTTAATTTTCAGCCATGGGTTCATCTTGTTTTCTCTATCCCAGTTTTCTTTCCCCATGTTCCCAATTTACTTATTTTTACTCTCTTTTTTTTATTTCATAAATTTCAATATGTTGTAAAATACGGTTGAATATTTTAGTTGGTTGTTTATTGTTTTATTGTTGAATGCTAAGGATGGTAATATAAGCAATGACTTAGCTCCAACCTTCAGCCTCACATCCACCCAACATTTCTCTCCAACTCTGCTGTGATGATCACTGTTTGCTTCTTGATCATTTATTAGAATCTTTACCGTGTTTTATGCAAGGATTTGATTGATTTGACTGCCATGAAGCAGAGAATTTCAATGCAACACTAATAATTTAACCATGGGAAAATGTAAAACCACTATTAATTACCAAATATCATGCTCAGTCAAACTCCCTTATTCCCTCCACTGCTAATTGTGGGAAACTTTCACTTTCCACTTTATTCATTTCTAAATGTCTGTAATTTTATGGGCATAGTCCCTTTAGCATCAGAGGAAATGTAATGAAGATATACTAAAATCTATTAGAGTTTTCACCACTAAGAGGTTTTAGTCTTTTCCTTCCAACCATCATTATAATGAAGTTTTAGAATAAAGTACGTATATACAACTGAGAGCACCAAAAGACTAGCTGGAAATCTATTTTAGTTGAGGTAAGAATCATATTATGAACAAAATAGTCCCTTACTCTGATCTCTGATGTCCTCTACTAAATCATTAGAGCAGCCAAATAAGAAAGAATACCCAAAAAGCAGGAAGTATCTCTATCTAAAATGAAATGAGTAAATGCATTTGACCATTGCAACTTTAAGGGACAATGCAGAGACTCATGTGAAATCAAGAGAATGAGCAGACAACTTACTTGGAATGATTGATGGCCCCTGCTGTGATGAGCAAATGTGAAAAACATATGCCACCTGGCTTTATGTGTTTTGGTTGCCAGATGGTGCCTAAACCCAGCCTTGTGCCCTCCTCACTCCCATCCATGCCAATCCCTGCCTTTTCCCAAAACCTCTCCCTCATTATCTCTAGTCCCTGGAATCCATCTGCCATCAGAAGATGGTAGTGACGTGTGGGATTTAGGTACGAAGTACAAATGTCTGTTTTGCCTATTATTGGGTAAAGTAAAAGGCTTAAATTAAAATGATTTGTTTTCTAGAACATAGCATCTAAATGGCACATGTCTCTCCTTCCTACTAAATGCTAGTCTTTCTATCTTCATTGCCAAGTCAGTTCCTAGAATATAACAGTTATATAATAAATGTTTGTTGTATGAATAAATGAATAAGTAAGTGAATACATGATCAGCTCATATAATAACCCAACATAAACTTTAAGGAAATGAAGTGAATTTGGCATAATTTGGCCTCCGCAAATCCAGACTTTCTCCCAGTGTTCTTAAGTCATCGATGTAGTAGGCTCTCTTAGAATTAGTTAAAAAGTCACATCAATATTTTGTTATTTCTGAACTATGCCATTTTCCCTCCCTGAAAAGCTGTTGACATCACATGCTTCACTCTAGTCTTCTCACACTGTTCTTCCCTTTCAAAAGATACCCCCAGTGGACTTATGATTACATTTTCAATTGCTTTTCATTACCCAGGCCAAACACTCTTCAGGCCACATACTCTCTTACTGGAAATTAAGTCTTTTTTAATATGTAAGCGTATGCCTTTACTGTGAAAGTAATGTAACCATGTTACCAAAAATCTAGAAAGTAGGGATGAAGGAGGAAAAAAATCACTCAGAAGACTCCTACAACCACTATTAGGAATTTGGTTAATTTCCCTCCAATACTTGTGCCTATACATTTGTTTTTACATAGTTTCATGGGCTTATATTCAGTATACATACAATTTTAGTCCCTAAGGTTTTCTACCAATCAGAAAAGTAGAAATCACACTCATTACTTAGCAGAGAAAATTTAATATAAGAAATTGGGTAAATAAGTATTGGAGAACTGCAATGGCCTAAAGAAGACCCTGAAAGAAAACAGATAATGAGTACAGGAAGCAGCTGTGGCCCAGAGGGCTGGCAGACAAAGGGAAGAAGTTTCAGTCATCAGAACCCAGAAGCTTGGGGGATAGGGCAGCACAACCTGGACCAAGACCTCATGGGGAGGAGACCCCACCAGGTCTAGAGCAGCAGCTCTGAGGGGGAGGGGTGAAGCAGCTGCTTCTGGATAAGGGTAAAAGCTGGAGACTGGAATCAATGACCACAGTCTAAAGGGAAGGGCTGTGGTGGTGTGACTGATAAGACAGAAAGCACCCAGGAAAGAACTTGTCCCTTGCCCTACTCCTACCTTCCATTTCTTCTAGTGCCCCCTATTGGTGGGTAAAAAAAAAAAAGAAAGTGTGCAAAGTTCTAGGTACAGTGCCAGGAGCAAGGTGGGTTCCAAGCTGAGGGGAAGATATCTTAGCAACCAACCCACATCTTAAGCTTTGTTTTGGATTTTACTAAACAGCCTTCGTTTTAAACGGCTGTACCATATTTAACTCAAAGGTTGTATTTCATTTACTTAACCATTTCCTTGTTGTTGGGTTTTATAATTTATGGCCAAGAGTTTCCTTTTGAAAATAAAGATAGAACCTATTGAGCAGAACTAAGATTTGGGAACTAGACTGTGGGACTCTAAAGCTCAAGCTTTCCAAGCAAACGTCTTAAATAGTTTCTTGAAAGAAAAATCAGAAGACTTTAGTTGAATTGGTGCCAAGTTTAAAATATAGATTGAAAATTAAGATGAAATGAAAATTATGCATTTGTCTTTCCACTCCTTTAGGATAAATTCTAAGAAGATATATCTCTACATTAAAAGACAGATTAAAAAGTGTCATGACTCTCACTGCATATTTCTAGAATGTTTTTTAAACTAGATGTTTCAGCTTGTGTTACCACCACCAGTAGGTGGAAATGCAGCTGGCATGTAAGGTGGTTAAAGTTTACCATGTCCACAGAGAATGTTGCAGCCTTGGGCAAGTCAAGGAATTAACTTTGCTCCTCAATGCCTCACATCCTGATCATATTACACAAATAGACAATTTCTCTATATTGCTTATAGCAATTAAGGTTTATGTTAACTCTCTGATAATGTTCTAGAATAGTATGTAGTGATTTCATTAGGAAACCTTTTGGTCTGGTTCAAAAAGTATCTTTTTTGGTTAGGCAATTCAGTTGAAGCAGCTTATTCCTTTTTCCTTATCTCTTCACCTTTAATTGTTCTTTCAGCTTCGGTATGCCAGGGACTCAGTCTATATAAGAGCAGAAAGAATTCAGAAGAGACCTACAAAATATTGTGCTGATGGGTCTCCTAAAGATTTAGGAATAAGTAGTGTCTGGAGGACCCATTAAGTTGGTGAGTTTGAAGATGAAAAATAAATAGCTTAATGTAAATACAGGAGAGACTACATTCAAAGGGAGACTTACTTCTTCCAAAGTAAGAGACAGAATGGGTTACTCTGCCTTTGATTTTATATCCTTTCTGTATCTTTAATATTAAAAATGGAGTTTCATTATATTTGACTTTTTTAAGATACCAGTGGTCTGGTAAAGCAGACTTCTGTAAGGGATTCTTAAAAGTCTTAAGATAGTGATCTTTTGAAATAAATGTCCTGATTTAATTGCCCAAAGGAGGATGGGAATTATAACATGAGAAAACAAGCATGTTCTGTGTGCATAAATAACTGTGTGTCAATTATTTTAACATATAAAATATTACAAAATGTTATTCTTTACTTTAATAATATGCATTAATCATACAATGAAATACGTTTGATTCATTGACTTTATAATATTATTTTCATGAACAAATTCACAAATAGGGAAATAAGCCTCTTTGGGTGTCATTACTTGTATCAGAAAATGTGTATAAATGCAGACACAAACTGTATATCTCTTCACATACAATGCCCATATGTATGTGCAAATTTGTACCTACATTGTACATTTGTAATCATAAACTATTCCTTAGAGGGCTAGGTTCTGTTACTAGATGACCATCTCTACTTCCTTTAATTAACTTTAATAAGAGATGTCATTCAACAGTCTATTAATCCAAGAACAAATTCCCAACCCCCAAATTTATGATCTCTAATGTCAACATACCTCATATTTATCAAATCCATAAATATGATGGCCTGCATTTCATGGTGACATGGTATATTGTTAAAATATTTTCTTTCATTGGCCCTTGGAGGTCCATAGAACTCTGTTGAGTGATTTTTCTTTTTTTCTTGAAGGGAATAAAAAAGGAAGAGTAGAAACTTTGAGTATCCTTAATGTAGCTCACAGACTTTCCTCAGAGGATGGGGTACAACTGCTACCATTTGTGGTTAATCCCGCTTTACAGATTGGTGAACAGCAGGAGCAGGAGACAAGGGAGAAGAGACAGTATCTAAAGCCCATGTTGGATTTCATGGCTGATGCCCTTACTCATGCAAGGTAAATAAATAGAAGAAGAAACGCCTGGAGCCACTTTTGAGGGACAGTTAGAAATCTGCCAATATGTGGGTTGAGAGAGAAGGATAAGGCTGGAAAATGCAGCAAATGCTACAAAGTAGGGCACTTAGGAGGTGACTAGGAGGGTGGCGGGATAAAGCAGGGATTATGGGAAAATATGGAAGTGTGCTCAATACTGTACCTCTCTTGACAAAGAGGGCACATTATGTGACATGTTTTGTTGTCAAAAACATTGTTATCAGAAGTAAAAAAAATAATACAAGGTACCTACTAAGAATGCACTTTGGGATAAAGTGAAGACAGAATTATTTAGAAAAATAATTCTAAAATGCTGAAGACAATTGCACGAGTTGGGAAATGCAGAGAGTTTGGATAGTAATCTAAGTGTTTACTGTTATTATCAGCAGTTTCACGCAGACCAGATGAGGAAAAGGCTATGGAAAGGGAAATGTTCAGGGGGAGCAAAGAGGAAGGACAATGAGAGGAAAAGTGTCCAAGTATACGTATCTGTCTTAGGTCTCAGGGACTTCCGGGCCTTAGGACAAGTTGATAAGAAACTTAGCCAAAACATGTACAGGTTCTGAAAACAGAACATGGGTGGGGGGGCCAGTCTTGAGCTGTTCCTCCTGGGTCTTTGGAAGAGGTGGGGCAGGTTCTGCCGACCTATTCAGATCACACACTCCGATCACACTAAAAAAAAATCAGTCCAACTGATAATGCCAGGCTTACCCAATTTTGCCCACTTTATCAGTCAGGAGTCTCCTTCCTTCTGCTTCTGCTCTCCTTAACTTGTGATCCAAACTTTTGTTCCATAATTGAAAACAAAACATCAAATAACACAAATTATGAAAGTAATAGTATTTTGCCTAAAACTTCCATCCACTGGATGTAATTAATCCATCAGTAGCTGTAACTCATTCTTATTAGGACCTCAGGAGAGTGGTAAAAGTCTGTGCTTTGGTGTCAAATAGACACGGCTTTAATTCCCTTTAATTTCATGTCTGCCAATTGCCAGTTAAGTGACCTTGTATAATTGCCAGTTAACTGACCTCTATGAATCTAAATTTCTTCATTCATAAAATGGAGAATAATAGTATTACCTCCCCTTATGGTTGTGGCAAGGATTAAATTATCCATTGTGTTTGGCACATACTAAGACTCAAAATGTGGACATAGCTGCTGTTATGCTGTAATGTCAGGAATGGCCACGGAGCAGGTTTTCTATGATCCCATGCAGACAGGGTAAAGGAGGAGAGAGTCCTGGAGACCTCGGCGGGTTTTCAGGCTTTTATTGGGATTACCAGGCAGGCAGGGTCACTGTGGGGCCAGGAGGCTGGCAGGCCTCCCAGCCCCCAGCAAGTCTTCCCTCTGGGCTCTCAGGCCTTCTCTCATGTTCTCTCTGCTCTTCTCATGGCTCTGCTTCTCTCTTGGCTTCTCCACTCCTCTGCTTCTTTCTCGGCTTCTGCTGGTGTCCCTGTGATGGCGCCCTTAAAAGCACAGTCTTAGCCCAGGGGAATCCCATCTACCTATGCCCACACCCTACTCCAGGTGCCTGCCATTAGGCATGCATTCGGGACCACAGGGTTCAGTCATCTATCCTAATGGCGGGAGGGCAGAAAAGCCTGATACTTTTACCTTACCCTACACCTATTAATAAACTGAGTGGTTTAGAAGGCAGAATAATGCTGACCACAAAGAGAATGGAGTAAAGAAAGGAATAAAGGTCACAAATTAGCTTGAGGTCAACCTGTGCAACTTCAGTTTTGTACAACTGGCCCTCGTGATGTGTAGCAAACTTTGGTCATTCAACTCTGTGATGCCCAGCAATGTTGCTTATGTCGCTTATGGGCATAATTTCATTTTATGAAAGGAGTTCTGTCCCCAAAGATATCTTCAACTGAGGTATGGAGGCCTGGAGAAGAGGAGGTATTAGAGATTAAATTTCAGGCCTACTCATTTCAATCTCAAATTTCAACAGGTCTATGTGAAGTTCCTGAAGAAATGGCAATTCCCTACTAATGCAGACTAGTAAATGCATTCATATAAATATTGTACCTTATACAATCTGGTATAAATATTGCACCTGAGAATACCTTAACAAAGTCATTTGCAAAATCCTTTAAGCTAGTTGACCTATTCCACATCACTTTGTCAGCACGTAGTCAAAAGTTACCCAGCATGCTCTCTATGCTCCCAGACTGCATCCTGAAATATTTGCCTCGGTCCATCATGTTGACCACTTCCCTTTCCCAGCTGTTCCTGATTGTCCTAGGTCATGACCCTAGACCTGTTTCCTGTCCATTTGACCTGTGGTCTGATACTGTTTCCATCAGGCTAACCTCTGGCTTCCTTCCTTAGTTCCACTTTTCACTTGACCCTTTATCACATTGCTTCACAACTTCTCTGAGCTTTTATCTGGTACTGATTCTCAGGTCTAAGTGCCTGCCTTTCAGGTTCACTCTGTCTCTGGAGCGGACCCCAGACTAACATCACTATTTTATCCTCTGTAAGGGCGGGAATGGCCACAGTGCAGGTTTTCTGATCCCATGCAGGCCGGGTAAAGGAGGAGTCAGAGTCCTCAGTGGTTTTTGCAGGTCTTTTATTGGGATTACCAGGTACACGGCAGGCAGGGGTGCTGGGGGGCCGGGAGGCTGGCAGGCCTCCCAGCCCCCAGCAAGTCTTCACTCTATCTGGGCTCTCCGGTGTTCTCTGCTTCTCTCTTGGCTTCTGCTACTTCTCTTTCGGCTTCTTGGCTTCTGCTGCTGCTGGTGTCCCCGTGACGCTGCCCTTAAAAAGCACAGTCCTAGCTCAGCTGAATCCCATCTACCTATGCCCACACCCTATTTCAGGTGCCCGCCATCAGGCATGCATTCAGGACCACAGGGTTCCCTCATCTATCCTGATGGCGGGAGGGCAGAAAAGCCTGGTATTTTTCCTTACCCTACACCCTCTAAGAAATTAACTTTGAAAGTTGAAAAAGAGAATACTTCCAAACATATTTTATGAGGCCAACATTACTCTGATGCCAAAACCAGACAAAGACAACACAAAAAAAGAAATCTACAGACCAACTACAGACCTGATGAACATAAATGAAATTCCTCAACAAAATCTTAGCAAATCAAATTCAACAATGCATTGAAAGGATCATACACCATGACCAAGTAGGATTTATTCCGGGGGGAGAAGGAAGGTTCAACATCCAAATTCCCCACACCTATATGGCCAGTTAATCTACAACAAAGCCAAGAGTAGACATTGGAGAAAGGAAAGCCTCCTCAATAAATGGTACTGGAAAAACTAGACAGCCACATTCAAAAGAATGAAACTACCACTAGCTTGCACCATACACAAAAATTACCTCAAAATGCAGATTTTTGTGATCAGTCCTTTATCATTAGTGTTGTGTGCAAAAATGTTCTCCCAGTCGGTGGGGTTTCTCTTTGTTTTTGTTATTGTCTCTTTTGCTGTGCAGAAGCTTTTTAATTTGATGTAGTCCCAGCTGTTTATCTTTGCCTTCACTATCACTGCTTTGGGTGATGTGTCTGTAAAGATGTCTTTGATGTGCATATCACGTAGTGTTTCGCCTATATTTCCTTCTCTGTATTTTATGGTTTCAGGTCTCATATCTAGTTCTTTAATCCATTTTGAGTTGATTTTTGTGTATGGTGTGAGGTAGTGGTCAAGCTTCATTCTTTTGCATGCAGCGACCCAGTTTTCCCAGCAGCATTTATTGAACAGACTTTCTTTGCTCCAATGCATATTCTTTGCTCCTTTGTCAAAGATTAGTTGACCATAAATCTGTGGGTTTATTTCTGGATTTCCTATTTGATTCCACTGGTCTGTGTGTTTGTTCTTGTTCCAATACCATGCAGTTTTGATGATTATGGCTTTGTAGTATAGTTTGAAGTCTGGGAGTGTGATGCCTCCATTCCCTTCTTTTTTTTTTTCAGGAGAGCTTTGGCTATTCGGGGTTTTTGGTGATTCCATATGAATTTCATCAATAATTGTTCTATTTCTTTGAAGAATGACATTGAAATTTTTATTGGAATAGCATTGAATCTGTATATTGCTTGTGGTAGGATGGCCATTTTAATAATGTTTATTCTTCCAATCCATGAGCAGGGTATGTCTTTCCATTTCTCCATATGATCCAGCAATTCCACTCCTAGGTATTTACCCAAAGGACACAGAAACATCAATTCCAAAGAGCACCTGCACCCCTATGTTTATAGCAGCACTATTTACAATAGCTAAGCTTGGGAAACAACCCAAATGCCCAAAAATAGATGACTGGATCAAGAAGATGTGGTACATATACACCATGGAATATTACTCAGCATTCAAAAAAGATAAACACATGCAATTTGCAGCAACATGGATGGAGCTGGAAGGGATCATGCTCAGCAAAATAAGCCAGAAAGAAAAAGAAAAATACCGGATGGTCTCACTCATAGCAGGAATCTAGAAAACTTAAATAAGGGACCAGGAAAATGAATAACTATAAGAAAGTGAAAATCAATATCAACAAACAACTATGAACCAGAGATACTCTATGAGGGGTGGGGTCGGGGAGGGGAGGGATTGGGGTCAAAATAAGGGGGTTGCAATTGTATGGGGAATATAAAAATAAAATTTATTTAAAAAAATTACCTCAAAATGAATTAAAGTCTTGTGGAACTATCAACAGTTTGATAGTTCAGAGTTCTGACCTCTTATCCATGTTCAGGCAACAAGACAGAAAAACCCTGGCTTACCAGAATGTTCATTCTGGATTTGTTTTTCTCTAGCTGGTCTTTTCATAAGGAGGTCACTATCAACAAAATGCTCTGAGAATCTACATTATCTACAAAATGCTCTGAGAATCTAGAACAACTTCTAGTGGCTATCTTGAGTTCATTTTGTTTTGACTCAAATTTCTCCATCAAAAGGCTAGAGTGAAGTCTATGAGATGCTGCCACAGCTTCCATTTTGTCCTTTGGACTATGCTTACCAAGTTAGAAAAGTGAACAGATGCTTGATGGATTCCCAAAACCATTGACTTTGAAAAAAAGAAAACCAAAATATTGCATTTCCTGAAATTTCTAGTGATTAAAAGTTTTACTATTGATCAAATTTTATTATATTTTATTGTACAATAATTCAGAAAAATATTTTGCATACTTACCCATATTGATTGTTATATGGGCACAGGATGCCTTTGTGAAACTATTCAATAACTTTAAGAGAACACACAGGTTAGAAGCACTCAGCTAAATGGTGTACAAGATCAATTCTTGACAATAATTGTTGAACCCCCTTGGGTGCAAGACCTAGTTGGGCTAAGTGTTATGGATGAAACTTTGTAAGATACAACCTTATAAATGACCACAGCATAAAGCAAATTAAAATCTACAACACCAGAACTCATTGAAGTACTCCAACTCAGAAATTGGAAAACCCACCCATTTTCCATTTCCATGGCAGACATTATCAATCAATTATAATACTCTTTCTCCACAATATTCCATAAAGAATTAGCTTTATGGAATAATAATGCCTATAATAATCTCTCTCACATTCACTTGCCTTTCCTTTCTAAGTGGCACAGAAAGGAGTGAAGTTACAGCCTCTGAGCAAGGACTGCCCGTAAGGTCAAGCAAGTAAGCACAATCACATGTGTCACAGCAATGGAGAAGATTGAGACTTTTGGGGAGAGAAGGAATCTCTTCTTAACTATCCATGTTTTCTCAATACTCATTTTTAAAATTATGGTGATTCACTTGCACATTTTTGGAACTTATTATTGTAAGAAAATATTGCACTCCACACAGCTTATTCCAGTGCACCAGTTTGTTGGGCTACCTCCATTGAGAATAGTTGCTCTGGAGGTTTAAACTACAAAGATTGTTTCATACTAAGGTAAAAGAACAACCTAACTAAATAAACCCAGTATAACACATTGAGAAGTGACTAACCTAATCCAAAGCAAGCTATTCCCTTCCTTCCGCCATCCTGCACAACTGCACATGCGCTTCCTACCCTTAGATGCTCACCAGTCAGTAATGACAAGTTTAGGGTCAACATTCTGTGCTTTCCCTTTCTGAACATCCTCAGACATGTGAGTAAAGCAGGTGTGGCTGTGTTCCCTGGCAATCTCCTGTTTTCTCATACTGGGCTAATTTTGTTGAGGTCTCTTAGTCCTTCCTTATTTTCTGGAAGAGAAAATTCACCTCCCAGGGCCTCCAAGAGACATGAGATGGTTTACTGAAGCTTCATCAGGGTCAGTGTCTACCTTTCTTCAATATCTAGCACAGAGCCCATCATGTAGCAGATGCTTAGAAAAGATATTCAAACAAGTGAATTAGTTAATGAATGAAAGATGGAGAAAAGTCTCCATAGTACATCTCTGTTCTTCCAGGGCTTCTCTTCAGTGCATCTCTGCCCTCCTTCCTTCTGCTTCACAGCTCTGAGCCATCTGTTCCTGCTTCAAGGACCTCCTTGCTCCATGCTCTCTACCTCCAGTGCATCCTTTCCCTTGCAGAACTCTATGGTCCTCTCCCCATCTGTCATCCTCACATCTGTCACTTTATTCTGCAAAGGACTCTCTTTATGAGCTTCCTTCCTTAGAATGCAGCCAGAAAATTACAAATAAAAAGGAATCTTTCTGTCTCACAAATAAAATTTTTTTCTCAGTAATATGTTACTTTTCTGCTCCCCCAAAGGAGTAATCTCTTTAAAGCAAGGGACCATGCCCTTTCCTTGTAATTCAACATGGTCCATGTGCGCTTGTGTGTCTGGTGAGGGATGACAACCAACATAATACTCTGCAAAGAGAGGGCTTTTTAGTTGTTTTGTGAGTCTCAGGACAACAACAAAACCTTAGAAATATTGATATTGTGTATAGGTAGGAATATGTTGGCCATTAGAGGAAATTAAATTCTTACCTTATTGTACTTTGGACAGAGTGTCTTTAGAAAAGTGGGATTTCATGGACTTAGAACAAAGAAAACATAAAGTTTTTTATTTTTAAGACCAAAATCGAATGAATATAAACACACTAATTTAGTCAGACCTTTTGAAGACTCTCTAATTCTTTCCATAACATGCAAAGAGGGGGAAAAAGGAGATTCCTATCATGTTATTCTTTTTTCTCCTTTCTCTTCCAAACATTCCTGGCCCTACTTCCTACTCCCCGACCCCCACATACATATGCATACAAACATAGAGGAGATGTGTTAAAGCTGGCAGATAGAAAATTCAACAAATTCACAATTGTATGATTTATGGCTCAAAAATCTATTTTTCTTTAACAATTTTCTACTTAAGAAGCCAGTTCAAGTAGGTCAGCTTCTTTTCAAATGTACCTTGGATGGTAATATTGTATATCTTCATTCCATTCCTTGGAACTAAATTTTTCTTTGATTTTATTGACGCTGCTCGATTGGAATGTGTATCGCTTGAGCCCCCATGGAGAACATAGCAGGTGTGAGTAAAGCAAAACATCTTTTGTTAATAGAAGTACACCCTGGGAGTTCATAGAGATGCTGTAATTTCATTTGCTTTTATGAAAATTCTGTAAATTCCCATGTTGTGAATTTCCAACAGAGCGTGGGGGCCCAACAGCCTCTAATGCAAGCCAAAGATATGCCATTTCTTTAACTGAAAAAATGTCTGCTTGCTTTCTTCTAAAAAATAAATTCAGGGACTTAACTAGAACATTTAAACTGTAGAAAATCAAATTGAGCTTGACTACAGAAACTTTGATCAGCCTACAGAAAGATGACTTTAGGTTTCCTGGGTGACTTCAGAGGCATGGTGGAGCCTCATCCCATCTACATTTGGACCCAGAATGACTTCTCATCCTCATTGCCTATTTCCAGACCACGTCTATGCATATTTATATTTAGAAACCAAGGAAACAGGACCAGGTCCCCCAAACTTCTGTATCTAGGCCTCTTGGATCAACTGCCATAGAGAATCTAGGGGTGAGGCCAAGCCCAGCTTTCTTCCTGGTTTGGAGCCAGATGCATACGGTATTACACTCTCCTGAGCTGGAAGGAAAGACGTCAGCTTGGTATATTACAAAATTGCATGTGTCATTAGAAAAAGATGTCAGAATGCTTTATTTAAAACTTTGTTTTCTCAGGTTGTATTGCCCAAGTGTATCTTGGCATAGACAGCTTTAGCTTCAAAAATTCCAAGATGTATAAAGAGTTTCACATAGCTAAAGCTATTATATTTGGTTATATGCCACTAACACCTTTCTCCCCCTTCATTCTTGCAGAGGAGTGAAAGGATGACTGAATTTCTATTAAAAAAAATTGTTCTCTTCTCCTTGTGACCATGGGGTCTATTTTTGACAGGATCATTTATCTATTCCAAAAAGAAAAATGTAAAGTTCATGGTGTGGGACCTTCGGGGATTTCTTGGATAAGGCCTTCAGAGTCGAAGCTTTCACCATCCCAGGACAACTTCCAGGAGAATTATCTAGCAGTCTGCCCTGGTAAACTTGCCAAATTGCTCGTACTTGGCTAGAAAGAAGGGTGTGTGAAGGCCTGCTTTCCCTCCACAGAGCAATAGAAGATCACTTGACAGGCGCTAAGCACACTTATGTGATGTCTCAGGGAGTTGTCAGGCTGAGGACAAAGCCTTGTAAAGTACCTGTTTCAACCGACAGCTAGACAGCCTCATGTCCACTTAGTCATGCTGAAACAAAGGTCATATATATAGAGAAGAACAGATGTGACTTTTTTTTTATACATATGCCTCATGGTTTCCTGCGCTACTTGGCTACTGAGTAGAGATGTAACAAAGGCTTTGATTATTTTCTCCCAAATTCTCTGTTAAACTTATGGGACATGGCTATTCTTAAGTGTAAAGTTCCTATAAGCTTGAGGACACTCTTGTACAATCCATAAACTTCTCTGGAAACACAGTACTCATGGGCAGGGACCAAGTATAGTCCCAGGAAGTTCCCAACCCTTGCTGATTACCTCAACACATGGATGCTGAGCCCATCTGGACTGAGTGTAGTCACGTCTGCCCCCCGACCCTCGTTTTATTTCCAAATTACATTACTTCAGCCTTTCAAAATTACCACAAGCAATGTTGGTTTTGGTCCCCTTGGCTACAGTGGTTACAGTGCTAGAAACTAGCAAGCAGGAGTCAAAAGAGTGATGTTCAACAATCACATAAGAGAAACAGACATGCCTTGCTGCTCTCATCAGTGGGTAAGATCCTGCCACCAATAATGATTCAAAATGAGTTGTGATTTAACTATGCCAGTAAAAAGTAAATAAATGAATATGCCAGGAAAATGGTATAATCCCTAGGAGAAAAAAAAAAAATATGCTAGTTGGTGGTGCTGGAAAGAGCAGGTTCACCAGTGCCTGGCTGACAATTCCCCAAAACCACCTGCTCACCTTCTGCACAGTGGGAGCTAAATTCAAGCACATGATGGAAAAGAAGGAGTGTGTTAGAAGTTAGGAGACCTAAGTTTAAGGTACAGAGAGGCTCTCAATGAGTCCTGTTCTCAAGTAAGACACGTAAATTTTGTGAACCTCATTTTTTACCAGCAAATTGAGAGATTTGGGAAGGGTAGCGTATGGCTCTTCTCTCCTGGGATGTGAAGTCACTGCTGTCCTGCTCGTGATAGCCGCCCAGGCTGTGAGAAGAGAGTAGCAGGGCCCCGGGAAGTTCAGTGGTGAGTGTGCTGGACTTCTGGAAAGGAATCAGGAGTTAGGGTTCTTAGAGGACACCCTCATGGGATAGGGGAGAGAGGGAAGAGATTAAGACTTTTCATCTCCCTGGCAACTCAACTGTAGGAACAGCACACTTAACTGCCTGGATCCTATGCTAGTAAGAGTTGGTGTTCCTCAACTGTATCCTTACAACACTTCTCCAGCTCCTGCTTGTCTTTCTCCTGTTGAATTGAAAATTCAGGCTTGAAATATTTTAAGGTAATGTGAATTACAATCATTTAGGTAAACAGATCACATTCCGCTAATTACATGCACCAGAACACCAGTTATTTGCATTAGGGACATTGTAATTGTAATGAGGTTTTTTCAGTCCCTCCCCTCCTTTTTCAAAAGGTTTATTTATTTATGCATACAAGAGCTGGGGTACAGGCCAGAGGAGGGGGGGTGGAGGTGAGAGGATTCACCAGAGACAGAGTGGGGAACAGAACACGCAGATTGACCTAAGTGCATGCTGAGGGGAGCAGTGGGTGAGACAGGAGAGGTCTGCTGCAGAGGCTGCAGACAGCTTCATAGGTTGTGTCTTAACCCTTTGTGCCACCAGGGAGGCCCTGAGGTTTTTTCAGTTTTAACACATGATTTGTTCATGGAGGTTTAGTCTTCATAGTTCTGGAAAATAATTGGATCATTGTTCTCATTTATCATCCAGGCACCAATATTTCTAGATAAGAAAACCTAGATTACTGGTTCTCCAGTAGTAGTACATAGGAGAATTTTACACTCTTGGAGTGTTTGTTAAAATGCAGGTGCCTGGGCCTCACCAGCAGAAGGTCTAGGTTAGGAAGTCTGGGAAGAAGTACAGGATTTTGTCCTGTTAACCAGGATACCAGGCGAGTATGATGCTTGTGGTCAGAGGGGCATGGAAAGACACTGGCCTAACCCCACCCCTCTGCCAGCTGCCAAGGTACACCTTACAAATGCCCATCTCCCATTTTAGAGTGGTACTTCCTGCTTCCCATCCTCAAATTTAGAGCACATCTGGTAGCTCAAGTATCACCTCCTTTAAATCTAAGTTCCATTCTTTCCTATTATATCCTTTATTTTTCCATTTTACCTCCTCATTTTACGTCATTGAACTAAAATTGGTGCCCTGCAGGTTCTTCCTTTTTTACATTATTTGCATTTGTATATCCCAATTCTCTTTTGGAAAATGCTTTCCAGTTCTAAATTGAGATTCCAGAGTCTCTTTTCCCTGCGGGGCATTGTGGGGGCTTAGCCTCCAGATGGCTGTCCTCTGGGTTGCTCCTTTGCCTTGGATCAATTAATTCCATTTCTTCCAAGAATTCTTGGGTTTTTCCCATTGCTTTGATTTTCACTGTACCCACCTGTTTCTTGGGATCAAGGTTTCCTTCCTTCTCTGACTCCTAAGCCTTGGGATCAGTCATAAATACCCTCCTACTCTCCAACTCCTGAAGTTAGCCACAATCCTTTAATCCTTTTGAAGTTGGAAACAGCTGGAAATAGGCTGAGGGTAAAAGAACAAAGATCCATGGATGGTAAGTCTGAAGTCTTCAAGGCCCTCTGTTCCTTCAGCCTCCTCAGCATGCGTGCGACTGGACCTGAGGCCTGGATGCTAATCTGTATTCTCCATTTTCCTAGGAGGCCCATACAAACCCTTTCTGCTCAAATCCCAGGACTCATCCTTTTGGGCACTACTGGGTTCTCTAGCAGTGCTTCTTCCTAGATCAGTTTAATTACTTCATTTCGTGCTCCTCACATCCCAGCCCACCTCCCCAAGAGAGAAGGAAATTGGGACAATACTAATGTTGGATCTAGAGACTTCTAAAGATCTCTAGAAAGATTCCTTTGTATTTTAGAGAAAAACTGTTTCCGTGTCTATTTAAACAGCAATCAAAAAAAAGGCTATACTCTCTTCTTCCCAGGAGCCACGGCTGGTATTAAGTATGAAAAAGCATAGAACTTTCTGGACTGGCATCTATAAAGAACAAGAAGTGACAGGTGACAAAGCACACAGCATACTTTCTCTTCCTCCTTGCTTCAGGTAACAAAATCTCTCTCACAGCTGCTCCCTCTTAATTCATCTCTCTGTTGTGGCCTGGGGGGAGCTACTTCTGCCTAATTCAGGGGTTTACTGCAAGCCTGCATGCAAAAACCACAACAAATGCAGCCACTGCAGGAGTTAGGCAGCTTTGTGGAAGGATGATCCATGTGGCAAGCTGTGCAGTCTCTGGCTTCAGGGCCAGTGATTTTACCTTTCAGCTTCCTCATCTGTAAAAGCAGGGTAGTAAAAAACTGCCTTGCAAGGATTGCTGTATTAAGTGGGTTAATCCATAAAAAACATTTAGAACCTGCCCAGATTACGTCAGACACAGATATCTAAGCATGGGCCTTAGTAATATCATTTTGCTTTCTTTTACCTGACTCCTTTGCTTATTTCTCAGTTCCCTCAAAGATCCCCAACACTTTAATTATAACTTTCTTTCAGATAGTCAAAAGCAATGTTTTCTTTATAAATTGTTTTCAGTGTGTCTAGAAAAGTATGAAATTTCTGAACACCATTTTGATTATATTAGTGCAAATTAACTCATTTGCAATTGATCAACAGGAAATGAGAGTAGTGAGAAAGTACATTGGTTCATGATCTTTCTCTAGGCAAGGGGTACTGTTTTAACAGCAATAAACAGCAGAAAAAAGGAAAACAAAAACTCAGCTTGATTACAACACTAGTGCTAGGAACCAATAAAAAGTATTTTTAAGAAAATAAACATTGCCAGCCACTGGGGCACCCTCCCCAGAGAAGTAAAGCCAGCCAGTATGGCTCCACCTCAGGTCAGGTAGCAGTGCCTCCCTGGGGTGCACCTTTCACAGCACACAGCTCTCCCCGCCTGCACTGCCACAGCCCTGCCTCCTCAGCTCGTGGCCACACTTTTGTTCACTGTGCATTTTCTAGACTCCCCAAGAGCTGCCTAACTGGGCTCTTGAGGTTATGGCTCCAGGAACCAATTTTTGTTCTTATATTGCTCTGGTTACAATTGTATAGTTCCAGTGGCCTGCTCCAACCTTATTTCTTCATCAACTCAATTACTCTGTACATAGTTTTGCAGAACACAGGTTTTATAGGGAAACATCAACTAGAGAAGAAACACCTGATTTCAGAAACACTTCATTTCAATGTATCTATGTTATCTTGTAAATAAATTTCAAGTCCTTACTCTAATACTTGAAATGGCAAAAAAAAAAAAAAAAAAAAAAAAACTTAGATGGTCATTGGTCTGGAAATGAATGAGATGATGTTCTGCCCTTTCATGCTAGATAGCACTGATTCAGTGTTGACTGGTTCTAGGATGAACTGCAAGTACTGGCTACATGGCAGTTTCTCAGCACATATTCCCATTGAGCTACATCTTAGATTTTAAATTTTATGAAGCCATTTTATTTTTATGACCTATTTGTTCATGCTCATGCTTTCTCTTTTTCCTCCCATCTTTCCTCTGTTCCTTCCTTCTTTCCTCTCTCTGTCCTTCCTTCCTTTTTCTTGTAATTTTTGGGGAGAAGAACAGATTCTATTAAAGCCCATTTCTTAGTCATTATTCTCTTTTTGTGTTTTCAGTATGATCCATTATGCTAAGTGGACATTTTGTAGTTCTTGAACAAAAATGAAGAAATAAGATACATGATACTAATAATATGAACTCAGAGAGATCTTTTGATATTTCACATGTAAACCCTCCATTTAATTGTCCATTGGAGGGTGATCCATTCGCTATAAATGATGATGACCTCAAGTTGGAAAAACGTGGGTTCATATAGCATGTACCCCTTGCTAAACAATACATACAGATCAAATCTTTGTAATAGCATTTATTGAATGCTCATTATTTTCTTTATATGCATTATTTAATTTAAAAATCATAATGATATCTGAGAAATTAGTAGCCAACATTACTTTAATGCCTCTGTGCACCAAGTATTCAACTAAATGTTTTAGTGATTCAGGTATTAATTCATCTAATCCTCAAATCCATCCCCAGAAAAGAAATACTTTTATTATGCTTTTTTTTTTTTTCAGGAAAGGAAACTGAGGCATAGGGGGGCTAATGCACTGAAGGTCATATTGCTGGTGTGTGTGAAGCCAACATTCACAGCCAAGCATTCGAGCTCAAGAGTCTTCAGGATAAACAACTCCAGCTGTCACCACAGCCCTGTTGCCCCAGGGAGGAAAGAAATATTCCCATTATATGACTGAAGAAACTGAGACTTGGAAAGATTTAGTGTTTTAATAATACCTTAGTACAATATTTATGCTTCTTTATCATCTCAAGTTTTATTGGATTCTCCTGTCTCTTAAATATTTTTTAAGTGTTTAGGTAAAACAAAAAACAAACAAACAAAAAAAAAACCTCCATGCTTTTCATTTATTTTTGAATTTGCATGTTTATCATTTTTAAATTTTTAAAGCGCATGTAGAAATAAGAATGTCTGTTTTAAATAAGATGTCTTTAGAAAAAAAAGACATCAATTTAATTGAGTTCTCAAATTAGCAAATACTATTTTTCCCATTTAACAACTCTTCTGAATTAACTTGACAGAAAGCTGACCATTCCTGATAGCTGGAGATTCCTCCCAATTTTACTTTAAAATTTCATTTAAGCCTCAATAAAGAAAAATAAAACTACCTGGAAGATAAATAAAAGGATTAGATGTAGGAATTAATGCTAAGAAGCTCTTTTGCAGAAGACCAGCCTGATTCTCCACTACCTGTGTCATTCAACGGTTGCAGAAGGGAGCACATTTTTGGATTACAAGTCACACCCCACATCCTGCAACAGAACTGGACAGATGCTCCCAAAGGTGACTGGACCAGGATCTGACTCATCCATTCTGTTACTGTGATTTGATACTAATAAGAAAAACAGGCATAGTCCTCCACATTTAAAGTAGTAAAAGCCACACTTCTGCCTTCCTCTTACCAATGTCTCCTTCTTATTGTTAATCTCTTCAGCTATTCATCTATGGTCAGAGTGTTAGAAAGGTGGGGTGGAAAGCGGTGGGATGTGCTGGAGAAACAATTGCGCAATTCCCACTAGAAGAAGCCATTTTCAGATATAGGGACACCCTGTTCCCAAAAGAAAAAGAGATAGGGGTCAACTGATGAAGCCTGACTGGAGTCCAGGATTCATCCTAGATGATTCATCCTTCATTCATCTAGGATGAAACCTGGACTCTACAAACTGAGCTGGGTTCTACACATCAATCCTATTGTCCAAGCTAGATGGAAGAGGGGTACTTGCCAGTGTGTAGACCCCTATACCAAGCCAGTGCATTCATTGCCCAGGGATCATGAGCTGAACCCTTCTCCAGCATTCATAGGAGCTGCCACACCTAGAAAAGTAGGGAAATTATACCCTACCTCAGAGATGACATTCAGCTAATGACTGACACTGTTGAAGGTGGGACAATGCTGTTGGGCTGTTCACATTCCAGAGCTCTCTGTGGGTTCAGACTAATGAGAGACTATTCATGGAGCTGCTTCTTCAGCCCTATTCTGGGTCCCAGTCTCCCTTCTATGTATTACCTACCAGCACTCTCATTAAATCACTGCACAGCAACTGCCATCTTAGGCTCTGCTTATAGGGACACGAACTTCAGATAATCTACTGAACTCATAAATTAGCTATTCTACGTACACTGACTATCTTACAAAATGACATAAAAACCCTAAGGTTTAGACATGTATTTTTTCCCTTACTTTGTAGATTTCAAAATCCAATTCCAAAATATACAAAACTAGGATATTTTGTGGTTCTTGAAATGCTTTGCCAAATTATTTTTGTAGGGTTTGTCCCAATTGAACTACCTCCAGCAATGTTTCAAAGCAGAAGTAACAGCAAAGCAGCCAGCTCTAGAAACCAGCATTATTCCAAACTATTAAGGTTATCTTGTTGCTGCTTTTATTTGTGTATCTTGGATTGCAGATGAGGTTGAACATTTCCCCATCTTTGTTTATTAATCGTGGATCTTTCTTTGGTGAATTTCGAATCTTAGGAAAAAATTCCATCCCAGGTTTCCAAAAGTTTCGACACCATGAGATTAATCTCATCGTGTATGAGGACTTTTCAGTTCCATGTAAGACAATTCCAAGTTTAAAAACTGGGCAAAGTCATCAGGATTGTTTTTCCTGTTAGAAAGATTAAAGTAAAGCAGATGTGAAACTTGCCTCCAATCTCTTTTCTCATACTGTATTATTTGTCAGGGAATGTTAACTCTTGAACCTACAGGCAAAAAAATGCTGCAGAAACAGTTTAACAGTCATTAAAACTACATTTCATGTCACTTGATTAACAAAAACAACTGTTTTTGTTAACCAATGAAAAATTTTAATAATAGACTTTATTCCCTCAGCTTCTATGGCAAACTCTCCTTGTTATCCTTGTTCTACCTTCCTTTTCTTCCTCCTCAAGTGCCCTGAATGTAACTTAGGTATTCTTCCAGATCTTGGGCCTTTTATTATTCCCCCTTTGCCGTCTCCCTTGGTAATTTACTTGTAGTGTCAATTAAACTATCTGCAGGGGCTTTTCCAGATCTTTCCATTTCAGTCAGGAGTGTGACATTTCTCAGGGCTCCCCACAAATTTGGCAGTGCTCTCAGTGAGAGAGAACATTAGCAATGAGGACACTGATGACAAAGTGCTGTCCAACAGGAAACACCACAGAAATCAAATGGTTATTTCTCTGTCATCCCCTGCCCACCACCTGGCCACTTTTCTGATGTGTCACGACAGCTTGTTTACATGCTTGTTATGGGCAACAATGACAGAAATGGCAGACAAATTCAGTCCAAGATGTGTGTTCTGGCCTATGTTAAGAACTACTTACCAATATCTGATTTTCTAGTTTCCCTCAAAAAAAGATACGTTGATATTAGTTTCCAAATACCTACATGAGAAGAATATATAAATGCTTGGTAATAGCGCCCCTCTTTAAATGAAGCATGTATCTTCTAGTTCAATACAACCTCTACCACTCCCCATTGCCTTAATAATCCCCATCTATCTTATCTTGACACCCTTACCTACATCCAATCCTCTCTTCTCTCCCTTCCTTTTTATATATTCTTTCCCTGTCTCTCCCCTCATCTTGCTTCAAACTCACCCTCCATGTGGCATAGTCTATTCACTTTAGAATCCTTTTTGAAGTCCTCCTTCAGTATAGATTTTCTTGATTGTCCAAAATCATCAAAACCTATGACATATGTACCTGCATATAGTTATCTATAAATATGTGGTAACCAATGAATATTGAGAGACAAGCATGCAACAGACACTGTGCATGGGGCTGCACATAGAACATAGAATAAAATAAAATGTGTTCTTTGGCAGTGTGGAGTGCATAGTTTGTGGGAAATGCTAGGATGAAAGGTTGAGCAGGGTGTTTTGGAGAATAGAAGAAAGAACTCCATCTGACACAGGATTTTAGAGCAAGAATTACTTGATCTGAAACTGGAAGAAGAGGGAATTAGCTTTATTAATAAATTGAGAAGAAGTGAACTTCCGGGAAGAAAAGCATAATCAAAGAAGGCTCACAGGCCTGTGTGTACAGGGAACTGTAATCAGCTACAGAAAAAGTTGCATTTTCTGAAGTAGCAAAAAACAAAACAAAACACAAAAGACAAGGGAAGAATCATTCTGATTCCCTTGATTCAAATCCATGGTTTCCTTTAATGATAATATTAATGAAAACAGGGCCTCCCCAGTGGCGCTGCGGTTGAGCGCTGGGTTGCGAAGCTGTCCGCGGCCTCTGCGGCGCCGGTTCGATCCCCGGCTGCTCCCCGGCCACCAGAGGAGGGTCCCACATGGCGCGCAGACCTCTCCTGCCGCCCGCTGCTCCCCTCAGCAGTGTACTTCGGTCCTTCTGCCTGCTCTGCTCCCCGCTCTGGCTCTGGTGAATTCTCTCACCCTCCCGCGCTTCTGACTGTACCCGGTGCTTGTATAAATAAATAAATAAATAAATAAATAAATAAATAAATGAATGAATGAATAAATAAATAAATCTTTAAAAAAAAAATTAATGAAAACAACAACTAAAACCAAGCAATTGTATTTTTGAAGAGTTTAAAATTAAGATCTATATTATTCATCTTAGTATTGTGATTTTATGTGCATGCTATTGAACTTTGGAAGCAAGAACCCAATACAGGCCATTTTTTAACATCAAGTCTATCATGCTGCCTTATTTTCACATTAAGAAATGTAAAAATTGGGCCTCCCCGGTGGCGCCGCAGTTGAGTGCTGGGTTGCGAAGCTGCCCGAAGCCTCCGTGGCCCTGGCAACCAGAGGAGGGTCCCGCCTGGCGCGCAGACCTCTCCTGCTGCCCGCTGCTCCCCTCAGCAGTGTACTTTGGTCCTTCTGCCTGCTCTGCTCCCCGCTCTGGCTCTGGTGAATTCTTTCACCCTCCCGTGCTTCTGACTGTACCCAGTGCTTGTATAAATAAAAAAATAAATCTTTTTTTTTTTTAAAAAAAGAAAAGAAATGTAAAAATTAAAGAAAAAAGTGTCACAACCATAGTCAGTGAGAATTAGATGAGAGCATGTAAAGACCTGATCACGTCTGAATTAAATAAAAAACCTTGTTTTTAATCTAAAAATTTTCCAAATAGCTTTCTGGAACTACAACTCTTCAATTCAGAGTTAACTCCTCAAACCTCCAATGGGGGATGGTTTGGGAAGTACAAAATGTGAGTGAATAAAAATTTCCTGTCAAACTTCCAAATAGAATTTTCTGTAACTATATCAGAAAATTATTACCTGAATTTATTCTGCAAGCAAATCAAATGAAATTTTACGTTTTTTTCCCTGAAATCATTTTCATTAATGAAGTCAGAAAGAGAAGAGGCTATTTTTCAAAACAGCAATTTGCTTTCCTTATAGCAGGTTTTGGGTTGTAATTGCCTGAAGCATACTTAACAGACATTAATATTGGTGTTTACCTCTTAAAATTTCAGGTTCTACATATAAAATTCCAAATATATCTGTTCAGTTTGCCAAAGCCCAATGAAAGTTAATAATTTTAAAAGGTTAAAGTAATTGGTAGTTTCGTTGATGTTCTAAAAACAAGGTCACTGGGGCCTCCCCGGTGGCGCAGCGGTTGAGCGCTGGGTTGCGAAGCTGCCCGCGGCCTCTGCGGCGCCGGTTCGATCCCCGGCTGCTCCTCGGCCACCGGAGGAGGATCCCACATGGTGCGCAGACCTCTCCTGCCGCCCGCTGCTCCCCTCAGCAGTGTACTTCAGTCCTTCTGCCTGCTCTGCTCCCCACTCTGGCTCTGGTGAATTCTCTCACCCTCCCACGCTTCTGACTGTACCCAGTGCATGTATAAACAAAAACAAACAAACAAACAAATAAAATAAATAAATAAATAAAAAACATGCCTCTATAAAAAAAAAAATAAAAAAATAAATTAAAAAAAAAAAAAAAAAAAAAAATAAGGTCACTGCATTCTTCAGCCAAAAATCCTTTAATGAACTTCAGGACAGAACATAAGTACTTTGTCATCAACATTCAAATATTCACAAAGTTAGGCATATACTCCAGTGTTAGTCATCAGTTTGACTACTTGGATATTCTATATTTCTATCTAGTAACATGACATGGATTTTCATTTATTGAAGGAGTAGATAATGTAGGTAAGAAGATTTTATACAACCATGCATGTTGTAGAAAGTTTGAAACATTTTCTTAAATATGAAGCATATTTCTTCCCATTTGGGCTGGCCGTGTGACTTGTTTCAGCCACTGAGTGTGAGTGAACATAACAAAATGATGTCCCAACAGAAGTTTGGATGATTGTATGATCTCAGTTGGCCTCTTGAGCTTCTGTTCTCTGGCATTCACATGTCAAGGTACTGCTATTCCTTCAGGCTAGATCCTGAAAAGAGAATTCTTGTCAAATAGATCAGAAGCCAACCCATGGCTTGGTGCACAGTAGCAGCCAACTGTCAAAAACTGAAGGATCTCATATTTTATCTCACTTTGAAGCTAAAGTGTTAACTTGCCAGTTTTATGTGTGTAATCTCCTGGATCAGAGACAAAAGACAGTAGCCAGAGTGTCAGCACGTTTGTGTTGATTCCCTGAGTCTCCATTCCCATATTAGTGATGTGAATGGGCCCAGATGGATGCCTGAACACACAGTAGATTGCATTAGGAGAGAATCACTGAATCTGAAATCCCATCAATTTCTATCAAACAGTAAGCAAGTCTGCTCCTTGTCCCACAGGCAAAAATTATCTCCTCCCTCAAATACAATCCTGAAAAATGGCTGGTAAAAAGATGACTAGGATCTTAAAAGTTTAGCAAACTCAGAAAGACAGACAAGAAAATGAGAGATTCAAGGAGTGTCTACCAACACCAGCTCTCAGCGCTCATGGAACATCAATGAGATCTAAATGTTTGCTCTCTACGTCACTGCAATACTAGAGTGCTTTGTTACGTAACAAAATTAATTGATTCAATAAGTTCAAAGAAAGAGGATATATTTGTATATTTATCTTATAGTCTGCCATCTTATCTAATTCTCCTAAAAATAATTTTATACAGTTTCTTGGGTTTTTGCGGTATCATGACATCTTCTGCAAATAAAGTTAATCCCCAGAATTTATATAATTATTTGTTATATTACCTTTAGCATTAACCCATTCCCTAAAACAATTATGTATGTTAATGTATATTAATATTGTATAATATACATCAATTATGTATATTAATGTATATTAAAACAATTATGTATATTAATGCTTCTGATGCTAGAGCTGAAACACTGCAAATGAAGTTCTCTTTTTTAACTTTATTTTTACTGAGATATAATTGACATAACACATTATATTAGTTTCAAGTGTACAACTTGATTCAATATTTGCATATATTGCAAGATTATCTAACCCAAGACAACACAATAAAAACGGTAGTTAACAATCATCACCATAGTTACAAATTTCTTGTTTTTAGCGTGTTCAATCTCTTTATTCTTCCAGGTATAAAAATAAACCCAAATATATGTAGGTACAATAATAAACAATAACTTGACAATTACAGATTTTCTGGTTATTTCATTACTTGTATTACTCATACTTTCTCAATTATTAAGTTAATATGCTACTTAAATATTCATTAAATGTCTGCTTGTGTTAGATACTGCTCTGGATACTAAGGATAAATAACAAGAAAGATAAGTTCTTCTGTAACATCACTTATTAGAATTTCCTTTCTTTTTTTCTCTCAGTATGGCTTTAATAGTTTAGGTCAGTTTTTATTTCTTGCTTATGATAGTAATATTCTGAAAATCTATTGGCTTCACTTTCTTCAAAATACAAAATACAATATTAGAACCTATAGTCACCATGCTCTACACTATATCTCCCTAACTATATACTTCACAAGTGTAAGATTATACCTTTTGACCCCTTTTACACATTTTACCTCCCACCCTCAGCTCTGGCAACTACCAATCTGTTCTCTGGGTTATGAGTTTGGGTGTTTTTTTTTTTTAAGGTTCCACATGTGAGATCATATGAAATCTGTTTTTCTCTGCCTGACTTATTTCACTTAGCATAATATATTCAAGTTTGTCACAAATAGCAAGTTTCTTTCTTTTTTGTGGCTGAATAATATTTAATCACATATATAATTTTATACATATAATACATATATATAATTCATTTATCCATTTGTTTATCCTTTTATCCACTGATACACAATGAGGCTGTGTCCATGGGTTGGTTAATGTAAATAATGCTGCAATCAATGATCATGGGGGTGCATATATTTTTCTGAATTAGTGTTTTCATTTTCTTTGACCAAATACCCAAAAGGAGGATTGTTGGATCTTTTAGTTGGATCATCAACTTTTTGAAGTCTTTCCATACTGCTTTCTATAGTGGTTGCACTAATTAAAAAAATTCATTTTATTAAATTCTCTCTGCTAACATAATTGTTATGGTTTCCAACTGACTGACTCCTGATTGATAAAGTAGGTATTCCTATTTATTTTTTGATTTTAACAATGACAGCTTTAGCCATTTGCCTTCTAGTTTTATAATTTCTGATTTTTTCATCTTCAATTAATTGCTGCTGAAGTTTATCAAATATGTTCCTTGTATACATTGACAAATACCTTTTTCTTTCTTAATGGTTAATAAACTAGATATTTTTCATAAGTTGAATCATTTATATTTGTGGAATAAGTAACTACTAGTTAATACAGTTGAAACACTTAATACATACATTCTAAGAACTGTATATTTAATATAATATATATATAGTATATGTATATATACATGTATGTGTATATGAGAGGATAATTCACTTAATAAACCTATTTGGCCATGGCTTTTCATTACATTGCCAAATGTTTATTTAGAACTTATATTCATAACTGAAATTGAACAATGCTTAGAGTTTTATATGTTGTGTTACTTATATTACTTATTTTCTACTATATTATCACCTCTATTGAATTGAAAAAATCCTTGAAAATCAATGCCTTATTACTATTTTCCTCCTATACAGTCAATATCAAAGTATCTTAAAAGAACATGTTACTGTGTTGAATAAACACATTTAATACATCTTAGAGTATATTTTTTGAAAAGTATCACTTATTCTATAACACAGGTTTTAATTTCACAAATTTAAATATTTTAAAGAAATTAAGCTACATAACAATAAATTTAATATTGTCAACTTATTTTAACTAGAAATATGTGTTAATTTCATAACTGGCAAGTTTTATCTTTTAATTATTTTTATTATATCATTGTTCTTTTTTTTAAAGATTTATTTATGCATACAAGAGGTGGGGTATAGGCCAGAAGTATGGAGGGTGAGAGGATTCACCAGAGACAGAGTGTGGAAAGAGAACAGGCAGACAGACTGAAATATACTGCTAAGGGTGAGACAGGAGGGGTCTGCCATGCCATGTGGGTATCTCCACGGCCAGTGGGGAACGAACTGGCACTGCAGAGGCTGTGGACAGCTTCACAGCCCTGTGCTCAACCGCCTGCACCACCAGGGAAGCCCCATTGTTCATTTTTGTATAGTAATTGGTTTCTCCCCTCTGGTATAGTCACCATAGTTCTCCTGCCACCATATTACCCCTGAACCATGACCATAGTCTCTTGTGTTCTTCCCTCCTCTGGTTTGCTCCCCCCACCCCACCTTCCCTTGCTGTGTGCCTCAGATCTATGGTCAACTTGTGAGTTTTGTTTTTTCTTGACCTTTTGCATAACAGGCAGTTTTTAAATTGTTACTGATCCTACTGCCATAAAGATCTCTACATGGAGTTTTTAAATCTTCTAATTTAGTTAATAGAAATAATTACATTTGTATACTTTTTGTCATTGTGTGATGTTTTATGATACAGATTATATCAAATTATTTCTTATTCCAGAAGATTAAAAACAAATTACTAGAAGATATGCATCAAAGACTCTTAATGTATGAAACCATTTTCAACAAAATGCTTTTTATTGAAGTCAAAATTGGATTTCCATGCTTTGAGGCTTCAGGGCTTATAAAACTTTGTTCCAGTGGATTCAAAACTTGAACTAGACATCAAAGGTTATCATGTTGACCCTTCCAGGCATCAGCTAAAGGATTTGGTAACATTTTCTGTCTTTTAGTTTTGCTTAAATACTTCCCTTCAAAGCAACAGTTAATATGTTTTTGTGATTAATTTTAAAGACAAAATGTGCTGTTATTTATTTGTGTTTATTAAAATTGCGTTTAAAGGAACTTTGGTGTGCATAGCAACATACTAGCAGACAGGTAAGTAAAAATACATCCTCTATCACCAAGGATTGTGCAATAATAGGGAATGGCCACATGCAGGTCTGTGTTTATACAGAAATAACAGTTTAGGACAATTTTTTTTTAATTCCGATGGCCATGGGAATAAAAAAACTATCAAAATGATAGGATCACAATGCTGACGTGGTCTCCTGAGAGATTTTATGTATTTGCTTTTGTTGTTACTTTAATTTTCAGTTCTGGTTTTAAGTGCTTTGGGGGAGATAATGCGTGGACATTTATAATCACAGTACATGAAGATCTTTTCCTAATGCTTCTCGTGTCATATTTAGAAGCAGTAATGTAAATCATGATAGTAAGAATTATTTTACTACCATTTTTATTTACCTTCTCTACTATCCTAATGTTTATAATTTAATTTTCATTATAAGGAATGAAAAATATGTATTCTTTTCACTGAAACATTTTATAAAGCTTGAACAGGATTTATTTAGTAATATATAGTATTTTATTTTATTATGTAGCCAGAAGGCCAAAATTCATTCTACCACTTTAATTCAGTTTATTTACCTCAACCTATGTGATTTCCTTATGTGTGCATCATACTCCTGATAATGGTAGAAACCTATAAAAGTTTTGAAACCCCAAATATAGGGTACTATTTTGTTGACAGTCATCTGATTTTAGAAGTAAATTATGACACAGACCAATAATTTGATTATATTGAGTAGAATCTCATTACTGTCTCATATATATATATATATTTTAAGATTTATTTATTTATTTATTTATACAATCTTTGGGTACAGTCAGAAGCATGGGAGGGTGAGAGAATTCACAAGAGCCAAACAGGGGAGCAGAACAGGCAGACTGACGAAGTACACTGCCGAGTGGAAGAGTGGGCGGCAGAAGAGGTCTGCGCCATGTGGGACCCTCGCCCGGTGGCTGGGGATAAAACCAGTGCTGCAGAGGCTGTGGGCAGCTTCACAACCCAGCGCTCAACCACTGCGCCACCGGGGAGGCCCTTCTATCATATATTTTTATCACAGTTTTCAGTTGACCTCTAAATATAGATCTTTTCTTCAAAGGTTTTCTTGGATTATGATTTAAAGACAATGATAAAAGGAATACAAATAGTTTATACAGCTCTAAGTGACAGGAGGATCTATTTCAGGAAATTAAAATGGCAACTTGGGAGATATATATTTATTTTAAATTAGATTTATTAAGAAATGTGAATTTTCTCATCCACATTAATTATAACCTATTTTAAAATACTACAAAATTGGTAGTTTAAAATTTCACATAATTTACTTAAGGAAGAGGTTTGTTCAAAGTTTTTCACCAACACCTTAATGCCAACAATGAGATAAAGCATAAATCATGCTCCCCATTTTTCATATGGTATTAGCAGCCCCTTTATTGTATTAAGGACTGGGTTTGATTGCTTTTTCATGGTTTTTATTTGCTTGATGTTTTTGTTTTTTATTTTTTTAAATGTTGATTGTATCTTTACAGGGAAAAATACAGAAAACCATAAACCAAAGGAAGAAAATCATGTTGAGCAAATGTTAATGGAAAATTACTTAGGATACTTTTCTGGTTTTTAAAATTAAAGTCAACACTTTGGAGTTGTGCGCTGTTTTGTGGGTTATTTAGTTTAGTTTTTTTTTTTTGTTTGTTTTTTTAAGTTAAATCAATATCTCTAAGATCTTATGAGAATGACTGAAATCAGGAGAAGGTCCTGAATGAAAAATGATGAGGGAAAAGTTAAAATAGAATAATGGAGAAATTTCAGCAAATGTCTTGGTTCCACAGCAACATCTTCTATTTTGAAAATAAGTCTTTGCAGGTGTGTTTCCTATCTTGCTTTCTTGTTCAAGGAAGAATGTTTATCATTTTCTGAATTTGCCAGCAATTGGTGTGTGCTGAGGGCTCATTTATTTCTAACAAAATGTCGCTAACTCACTCCTGTCCTCTTAAATTTAAAGCAGCTGCTACCCACTGGCAGGCTCTAAATCTTAATAGAATTTCAGACTCTGTATGCTTGTATTACACTATTGTTAATAATAATCTCTGTCTGTCAAGGTACCAAGGGGACAATGTACATCTATACACATATTTTCTCTGTATGTGTAAAAAGCTAAGGCTTTTTATTTTGTTAATAAAACCTATGATACAATTAAAAATCCTCTAATTGTTAGTGGCATTTGAAACAGTGCAATTTAGCTATACCTGAAGTACTTCTAACTTTCAGTGGTTTTGTTCTATGGAATTAATTAATATTACCTATGAATTAGAGTAGCTTATTTACTGACAGTAAGTGGCAGACAGGTCCAAAATACATGTTAACAGGCAAAGCAAATTTGGAAATAGAAAAATATTATGCTGGATTATAATTTTTCAGAGTACATTTTCATAATTTAAAATTTATAATCTCAACGTTTATTTATAAAAAGGACAATTCCAACTTTTTCAATGAATACTTCACCATTTAAAATAAGAACCTTTATGTAAACATTAACATCTGCATTTTCAGTCAAAATGTGGTGTTTTTTTTTTTTTTTTTTGGTTTATTTTCACCTTGCCTATTTATTGTAACTTACCAAAATGAAATTATATTGTTTCCCTTTCTCTTAGATATTCTTGCAGGGCAACTGTTCATTTTCTATAAAGATAGATTTATCTGTTTTGAAGAATGCTAAAAATTATTTTCATGCATAAGATAAATCATTGAAAGAGACAGTAAGGAATTCAAAAAGTACTTCATGTTCTTCCAGAATGAAATCCAAATTATTCTTCTCCACAGTGAATTCATGGTTTCCTGCAAGATAAAATCTTATTCGGCTAAGGACTTTATCTTTGATGGAAAAAAAAATAACATATTTCTCAAGGGAACTTTAGTATTATAATTCATAAAATCAAATATATCAATAAGCATAGTTCTTACTTTATGATAGTCTCTAGAAAATAGAGTCTAAAATACCAATGTTAAATTTCAATATTCTATAATAACAAATATGTAAAAGAGAACAGATAATTGTCTAATTATTTAAAATTTTTAGGTCTTATGAATAAAATTTAAACACCCAGTTTTAATTAATACATTTAGAATCCCTTCTTTAGTGATGAGAATTAACTTTGCAATTTAATTTGTCACTCTACAGTGTGAAAAAGGAAGATAAAATATAAGCCTCTTGGGACTGGCAAGAAAGTTTCCAGTCTTTCACCAGTCACTCCAATTTAATCAAGTTTCTCTCTTATTTTTAATATCCTGAAATAACTGGTATTTCCCCCCCTAATTTTAAAGATTTGAGGTTTTGATTTCATTTTATTTTGAAGAACTTGCTTGAATTTGTTGCCAATCAACAGAGTAGTACAGAATTAAAAAAAAAAAAGAATTTTTAAAAATACAGACACATGAAATAGCAAAAACAGCTACAGAAGTACAGCAAAATTTTTCAAATTTTAACTATCTAGCACAATGCACAGCTTATCTTATTTCTCATTCTTAAAATACACTGAAAATCTGTAATGCACTGAAGATTATACAGGGACCAGGATACAGTCCCTGCCTAGAGGAGCTCATAATTTAGTAGAAGAGTCAGGGAAGTAAACAAGTAAGCTTGAAAATTAGATGGTAAGTTCTTACAAAAAGTGTTACATGATGTTGTGATGGAAAAAAATGAAGACTTTTCAGCAGACATGACAAAAAGGAAGGGTAAGCAGATAGTAGAACTACAGCCTTAGCAGAAAGACCACATGCAAAGAAATGCACATGGGGAATTTGAGGATATAGATATATGACCTTATCTGAAAAGCCCAAGTCAATGGTGACAGAGGAAGCTGAATAGAGAGATGATTGGAGCTAATCCATGAGAAATTGTGTATGCTAAATTAGTCGAGAGGGGTAAAGATGGCGGACAGACAGGATCCTTGAGTCATTGCTTCCCTCAAGAATATAAAGGAGAAGTTCTAGGAAGGAGCAGCCACACCAACAGGATCAGGAAATGTGAGGATCAGTGTCTCAGAATGAAGGAGAGTCAGAAACCATCGGAAAGGAAAGGAAAGACTGAGAAACAGTAAATTAGAAATGGTGCCAGTTCCCTGATGCGGTTATCTTTCCCCCAACAGTTCCCGACTCTCACACCAGCTTACAAAGGAGTTTACTCCTTATTTACTGTGAGGGGATAGTCTGTCCCATAGGGACACCCAGATGAGGGGCTGGGTTCAGCAATGGAGACAGCTATGTGGTCATCCCCAAACGGCAGGTCTGGCTCCCAAGAGTGTCTGTGATGCCCTTGGGGAGCCCAGGAAGACTTTCAGCCCTCCCTCTCTACCTACGCAGCCTCCAACTGGCGTTTACTGGGAAGCAACAGGTCTGCTGGGGAGCTTATTCAGCATTGCATGGAGTATATTATAGACATTTCTGCAGAGGGCTTTTAGACAGTGGGCTTCCAGAGACCTGTGGCACATATGCCACTTGCCATCTTAGCTGCTCATCACTACTGCCTGTACTCACAAACAAACTGTGAGTACAGGAGCATATCTTGCTCCATCACTGGTGAAAGCATAGCATTGTCAAACTTATCCCATGCATAGACTTTTCAGCATGGGTATTCTAGGCCACTACTTCCTCTCCTGCCCACCGATGACCTCTGGATTGTGTTCACAAAAAGTCTACAAAGACTCCTGTATAGCCCTAGTTTAGGGGGATGAGCATTCATGTTGCCATAATAAGCTTTTCAGCAAGGAACTTCTGAACATCAGGCTTCAAAAGGACTGAGTCCCTTCTCCAGGAACTCTAGACCAATTCTAGAGTGTGCGGTCAGAAACTACATGTAACCAGAGAGTAGAAACACTGTAACAAAGTGATTCCTGGTTGCTGGTGACTAGGTTGGGGTGTCAGAACTTGTACCCAGCCACATCCCTCCCCGTGTGCTCTGTGGGCTTTCCCTGTAGCTTCCAATTTGCTATTGCTGGAGAGTACTAAATTCCAGGAACATCTAGTATAGAAAAATGGGCAGACAAAAAAAAAAAAACACATCGCTATCTTTCACTTTTGAAACATAATCCCCTTGAAGTCCATCCATTTTGTCCCAAATACCACTGTTTTATCAGTCTTCACAGCTGTGTAATACTCTGTTGAGTACATGTTCCACAATGTCTTTCTCCATTCATCTGTTGAAGGGCTCTTGGGTTTGTTCCATGACTTAGCAATTGTGAACAGTGCTGTTATGTACGTAGATCTTTTCATATAAGAGTCTTTATATTATTGGGTAAATTCTTAATAGAGGCATTTCTAGGCAATCTAGAATTTCCATTTTTATTTTCTTAAGGAATCTCTATACTGTTATCCACAGGAGCTGTAGCAACTTTCAGTCCCACCAACAGTGGAAGAGTTCATTTTTCACCACAACCTTAACAACACTTGTGTATGGATTTTGTATCCTGCCACTTTACTGTACCCATTTATTATTTCTAGAAGTTTTTTTTCTTTTGTAGAGCCTCTTGGTTCTCTAAGTATATTTACATGTCATCTGTGAAATTTCCACTTCTTTTCCAATTTGGATTCCCTTCATATCTTTTTCTTGCTTAGTCGTAACAGCTAAGATTTCCCAAACTATGTTGAATAACAGTGGTAAAACAAATATCACTATCTTGTTCCTGATCTTAATGGGAATGCTTTTAGCTTTTCACCATTGAGTATGATGTTGGTTCTAGGTTTGTCATGTATGACTTTTATAATATTTAGATAAGTTCCATTTATTCCCATTTTTGATAGAGTTTTTATCATAAATGGATGTTGGATCTTGTTGAATGCTTTTTCCGCATTGATTGAGATGATCATATAGTTTTTACCTTCCTTTTTGTTGTTCTGGTGGATAACAATGATTTGTGTATGTTGAACCAGCATTACTTCCCTGGGATAAAGACTACTTGAACTGTGGTGAATGGTTCTTTTGATATGTTGTTTTATTTGATTTGCTAGGATTTTGTTGAGGATTTCTACATCTATGTTCATCAAAGATATTGGTCTATACTTTTCTTTTTTTGTACTATCTTTGTTTGATTTTGGGATCAGGATAATGCTTGCTTCATAGAATATGTTGGGGAATTTTCCTCCCTCTTCATTTTTTTTGAAAGTTTGAGTAGATAGCTATTAGATTTTCTTTGAAGATTTGGTAGAATTCACTGGTAAAGCCTTCTGGTCCTGGGCTTTTGTTCAAAGGTAGACATTTTATTACTCATTCAATTTCAGCACTCGGGATTGGACAGTTTAAGCTCTCTATTTCATCCTGGTTCAATTTTGGGAGGTTGTATGAATCTAAAAATGTATCCATTTCTTCTAGGTTGTCCAATTTCTTTGCATAGAGACTTTTGCAGTAGGTTCTTATGAGTCTATGTATTTTCTGTGATTGTAATTTTGCTTCTTTCATCTCTGATTCTACTAAGTCAGGTTTTCTTTCTTCTTTTCTTCATAATTGTAGCTAATGGCTTGTCGATTTTATTTTTTCAAACCAACTCTTGGTCTCACTGATCTTTTTTGACTATCTTTTTGTTTTCTATTTCATTTATTTCTGCTCTTTTTAAAAATATTTCTTTACTATTACTGTTTTTGGGATGCTTTTGTTGTTCTTTTTCTAGTTTCTTCAACTTCAGAGTTATATTGTTAAATTTAAATATTTGGGTTTTTTTTTTTCCATGCGGGCCTATATTACTATAAACTTTCCATGTAGTACTACGTTTACAGCATCACATAGGATCTGATAGCTTGTCACTCCATTTTCATTAGTCTATAGATATTTTCTTATCTCTACTTTGATTTCTTCATTGGCCCAGAATTGTTTTAGAAGCATTTTGTTTAGTTTTCACATGCTTTGGTTTGTTCCAATATTCCTTTCATGTTTACTTTCTTGCTTTATAGCATTGTAGCTTGTGCAGGTGCTTGATATAATTTTTCTTTTTTTTTAAAGATTCATTTATTTATGCATATAAGAACTGGGGTACAGGCCAGAGGTGTGGGGGGCATTGAGAGGATTCACAAGAAAGAGTGGGGAACAGAACAGGCAGACTGACTGAAATACACTGCTGAGGGGAGCAGTGGGTGAGTCAGGAGAAGTCTGCTATGCATGTGGGTAGCTTTCTGGCCGGGGATCAAATTTGTGCTGCAGTGGCTACGGATAGCTTCATAGGTTATGTCTTAACCCCTTGCGCCACCAGGGAGGCCCTTCTTGATATAATTTCTATTTTCATATATTTTATGAGACATATTATATGTCCTAGTATATGATCTATTCTTAAGAATGATCCATGCATACTGGAGAGGAGGGTATATTCATTACATTTAGGGTGGAAAGCTCTACAAATGCCCAGTAAATCCATCTGTTCTATCACTTCCTTTAAGATATTTATTTTCCTCATTAATTTTGTGTCTGGATGATCAATTGCTTTGTGTCAGTGATGTACTGAAGTCTCCAACAATGACTGTATTTTTGCTGACAATAATATTTTAAATCTGTTAATAGCTGCTTTATTAAAAAGGTGTGCCTATATTTGGAGCACAAATATTAATAACAGTTATACTTCTTGGTGAATTGTTCCCTTGATCATTATTTAGTGTTCATTTTGTCCCTGATTACCTTTTTTAGTTGAAAGTCTAGATATAAGAATAGCAAAAAGTCTAGATATAAGCAAAAAGTCTAGATATAAGAATAACAATTCCTGATTTATTCTGTAAGTTATTAGCATGTATGACCTTAACCTTTATTTTAGGTTTGATTTATCTTTCAGTTTAAATATATCTGCTGTAAACAAAATGTTGATGGCTGAAATTTTTTCACCCACATCATTAGAGCAATAATATAATCAGCTTTAAGATGATCAGATAGCAGACTTCCTAAGAGATAATCATTGAAATCTTGGTTTGCATGTAGCAATTTATATGGGAAATAATTTTGGGAACAATACCTGGAATTGACTGAAGGGAAGGGGAGGAGAGGGAAGTTCAGCTGTGATACAAATGCATCAGAGGGTGTCAAGTTTCTCGTTGTTAACTAACTCTGCGGACTGAAATGAACATTCTAAATTGTTCCAGGCAGTCAGTGGGTATAATAGCCATAGTCAGTGGATATTAGCTGTACTGGGGGAGAGAGGTACCCTATGGTAAGGCTGATTCCTGAAGTTGAGAGCAATTCCTGGGAGCAATAGCTCCCAACATAGTTGGGAGCTATCACCAACACAAACTTCCAGTATCTGCAATGAGTATCTCCATCCTTAAGACTGAACTAAGCATGAGTCACAAAATCCACTATAGGGGTTTTATGTTTTATTTTTGTTGTAGTTGTTAGTTCATTCTTTTAATCTAAACCTGATCGTAGTGATAAGAATGGTTTTGAGTGAGGAAATGTTGGTTAGATGAGATTTTGTGAAAATGGATGTTATCAAAGATGATGCCAAATATGCCATGGTGATTCAGTGGAGGGAAATACTGTCTTTTCATAAATGGTGCTGGAACAATTAGCTATCTATATGAAAAAAAACTCACCTTTTATCTAATTCTTATAAAATCTTAACCTGAAATTGATTATAGTCCTATAAAACTTCCAGAAGAAATCAAAAGAGAATCTTTGTGACCTTTGGTTAGTCCAAGTTTTTTCAGACAGAACACTAGAAAATAAATGGTAAAAGTTGAAAGATTGACAATATGAAATGTTAATGAGACTGTTGGGAACTATAACTGTCATACATTACTGATGAGAATGTAAAATTTTACAGTTGCTTTGCAAAGCAACTTTGTGGTTTCCTACGAAAGGATACACAATCCATGAAGTCAAGTCTCACTACAAGTATTTATCCAAGACAAATGAAAATTTAAGAAATGTACTCCAAAGTTAATAGCTGTTTAATCTATAATGGTGAAACTAGGGACCAAGGTTGGGAAGAGGATTGACTACAAAGTTGTACAGGGGACTTTTTGGGTGATGGGAAAAGTCTATAGTATACATCAAAATTGTGTGGTATGGTATGTGGCTATAGATATCGGTTAAAACTCACTGAATTGTACATTTATTATTTTCTTTTATGTCACACTTAAAATGAAACATAAAAATAAATGAGCAGCACTTACATGCCCACCAGGCCTTAGTTTCTCAGAGAAAGTACTTTTATATAAGCTTCACTAGTCATCCATGAAATGAGTACTGACACTGTACCAGGTTCCCTGCTTTTTATAAATGGCTCAATTTTATTTAAAGAGAGGGAAATCTAGGAATTTAACAGCTGTCATTTTAATGCTTCACTACTGGTAAATTGATCACCAAGCCCATATTAAGAAACTGGTTTATTTTGTATGACAAGGGTTATGTAATATTTTAAACTAAAAAAGAAACTTTAAAAATAACATATGAAAGAAAAATTCAAAGCAACTTAGTATTAGTATGTAAAATGGGCATCTCTTTTTTTTTTTTTTTTAAAGATTTATTTATTTATTTATACAAGCACTGGGTACAGTCAGAAGTGCAGGAGGATGAGAGAATTCACCAGAGCCAGAGTGGGGAACAGAACAGGCAGACTGACGAAGTACACTGCTGAGGGGAGCAGTGGGTGTGGCAGGAGAGGTCTGCCTGCCATATGGGACCGTTGCCAGTGGCCAGGGATCGAACAGGCGCTGCAGAGGATGCGGGCAGCTTCGCAGCCCAGCGCTCAACTGCTGTGCCACTGTGGAGGCCCAAACTGGGCATCTCTTTACCTAGATTTTATATGTATGCGTGTGTGCAAGTGACAATGTAATAGGCACCCACTTAATTGAGTAGATATGGCAAGAATGAAAAATTCAAACTGGAAAGAACTATTTTTGCTTCTGCAAGTACAAAGCTAATGATAGCAAGGAAAATGCCTAATGAGGACATTTTTCTCTACACTAAGTGTAATGGTAACCTCCCTTTTCCTCCTCACCCCCTCTTCCCTCCTCTTACTCTACACAGAGTCAGAACACATGCATGTGCACACACACATGCGCACACATGTGTATGTACTCACCTGTCTAGGTGAGGGTTTTACCATTTATTGCTGGACCTCTTTAGGTATCATCCAAAATTTCTACTGAGATTACTCTACTTCTCTGCTTTGCAGTAACCTTAAAGAGTAACTTTATAGTAATCAGATATAAGTAGAGCATGAGAACTTAAATATGAAAATTAAGTGTTATTCAAATATAAGGTATTTTTCTCCCCTTATGTAGGGTAAGGTAAAAGTATCAGGCTTTTCTGCCCTCCCGCCATTAGGATAGATGATGGAACCCTGCGGTTCTGAATGCATGCCTGATGGCGGGCACCTGGAATAGGGTGTGGACATATGTGGATAGGATTCACCTGGGCTAAGACTGGGCTTTTAAGGGCAGCGTCATGGGGATGCCAGCGGAAAGAGAGAATCAGGAACAGAAAAAGCAGAGAGAACTATGAGAGAAGCAGAGAGAATGCTGGAGAGCCCAGATGAATGAAGACTTGTTGGGGGCTGGGAGGCCTGCCAGCCTCCCGGCCCCCTGGCACCCCTTGCCAGCCGTGTACCTGGTAAATCACAATAAAAGCCTGAAAAGCCACTGAGGGCTCTATGGCTCCTCCTTTACCCAGTCTAATGGATCAGAAAACCTGCTCCATCCCTTCCTGCTGCTACACCACATATCAGTTTTTGTCATGTTGACAATTTTGTTACATGACACCCAAGTCACATCTATCAAATTTCTTTAATTATTCTAAATTAAATCTGACTCAGTTTTCACACTACAGAGGCATCAAATGCAATAGCAATATTTAGATGCAAAGCAATCTAAATCTCTCTATGTCTGTCTACCTATCTAATCTTATCTTTCTGGCTCTTGTTCTTTTCCTTGGAGATATACACAAACCTAAAATCATGAGGAAGAACCTCTCTTATTCAGTGATTGGTGATTGTCATTCTTTTCATCTCTTCCCCAATGGGCTGGTGTAGCCCATTTACAGAGAGGAAGAAAGCCTCATGCCCCTGAAACAAAGTTTGGCCTCAGTACTTTCCAGCATCTCAAACTGGGCTTTCTGAGGTCTAGCTTCCTTTGGTATGCATACTACTTAGGGTGCTGTGTATAAGTAAGCCACTGACAGAAAGTACAACTAGTGTGAACACCTCTGGTCAACATTTCACTGTTGTAGTTGTTTCTCCAAGTATAGATCCTAAAGCAGAAGTCATCACTTGAGAAACATTTTCCTCATTATCTTGATTTATATATTTTTTGACTCTTCTGCCCTGGACATCCCCGGCCCGTTTCACCCATTCCCTGTGGTTCTTCACCAGAAAGTATCTTAGACTTGTATCAAACTTTCTGGCCTCATTGGCACTGCTTCAGTCTTAGCCTGTTTGGCTGGGCATTTGCTCTCAAGGGGGTGGGGAGTTTTCAAATTTTTATTGGGAATCTATTATTAGGACTATCATTTTCTTCTCTCTATGCACAATAGCTCTATTAAAGATCTTTCATGCTAAGAGTCTACTTCCTTTGCCTTTGTGTGCATAAGCGGCTGGATCCCATTAGAGGATGCACTCTTTTATAGTTTTGGGTCCCTGGATAATTCTCGGTCATCTACTAACAGCATTACCAAATTTCTGGGTAAAGCTGTTCATTTTACAGGTTTTATGATTTCTCTTAATCTAGAGGCTTAGGTGATCAAGGCCTTCCCTTCAAGATTGATCATAATCTCAAATACCTCCAGGGACAAGGAGCCAGGTTAAATAGTCCCCAGGTGGTTTTATGGGAAAATAGGGAACATCTGTGCCTCTGAATTGGGTAGTTTCACTCCAGTGATGAATGCCCTGGGTGGGGGTGGAAGATCAGTTATCATCCAAGCTTTTGATTTTTTGGAAGAAATTAAAATGCATACTTTTAAAATATGTTACCTCCTGATATTCAGTTACAAAATTTAAAAACATAATGTGAACCAAGTCAAACTTCTCTGTGAACTGAGTATCATTTGAGTTTAAAGTCTAAGTACAATAGGAAAATTTGGGGGGAGGTAAAATCAAATTTTAAAAATTTATTTGGCCTCAATATAGCTGTTTTGATTAATTAAAACATGCCAATATCCAACTGTAATCTTGTGATTTATAAGAAAAATATATTTGGTCATTCGGATGACTAAAATCTATTTCTCACACATATTTGGTCTTTGTCTATGGTTGGTTCCTGACTCACAACTCCCAAGAGACTTGGAATTTCCTAAGTGCAGAGAGTCTTTTGTTAGTTAATGAGTGACTTTCGGACTCCACCTAAGAATGGGTGCTGGTTGCTAGGAGAGTCAACCATGTGATTAGAGGGTTGGAACTTTCAGTTCTCTGGAGAGGGGAGAGGGGCTGGAAATTGAGTTCAGTCACCAAAGGTCAGTGATTCAATCAATCATGTCTATGTAATGAAGCTGCTATAAAAATCCAAAGGACAGGGTTTAGAGAGCTTTCAGGTTGTGAGCAGATAGAGATGCTGAGAGAGAGTAGTTCCTTGCCTGGGGAGGACATGGAAGCTCTGCACCCTTTCACCATACCTTGCCCCATGCAGCTCTTCCATCTGGCTGTTACAGAGTTATACCCTTTTATAATAAACTAATAATCTCACATGTAAACAGGTTCCCTGAGTTTTGTGAGCCAATCTAGCAAATTAATAGAACCACAGAGAGTGTCCTTGGAACCTCTGACTTATAGCTAGTTGGTCAGAAGCTCAGCCAACAAACTGGGCTTGCTACTGGCATCTGATTTTTCTAAGGAGGGGATGCAGTAGTCAGTTGGTTAGAAGCTCAGGTATCTACCTGGGCTTAAATCTGACATCTGTCTGAAGTGTGGATGGAGGTGGGGTGGTCCTGTTAGCAGGCAGAATGAGGGGTAACCCCGGCCCCCAAACCTGCATGCTCTAAACAGGTTCTGCCATCTATTGCATAAAGGCAAAATGTACTTTAGTAAGACCTTCAATAGAAAAGAACTTTAATATAATTAGTGTGCAACAATTAGTGTACAATAAAGAACAGAGAAAGAGTATGGTTAAAATACTTTGCCCATCAAACACCAAAAGTTTCTTATCCCCTCCTGGGTAAATGCCCAGTCAAACAGGGTTGACCCAAAATAAGGCCACTGAGGCCAGAAAGCTTGCCACAGGCCTAAGGCACCTTCTGGTGGGAGTCTATAGGAAAGGAGCAGAAGGGGCCAGGCAAGTCTAAAGGAAAGGACCAAAATCAAAAGCCAAGTCAAGAAAAAGGCTGCCATTGTCAACCTCCCATGGGTCCTTCCTCCCATGTTTCTATTTCAAGTGTCCCTTCCATGTTTCCCAAGTCCCTTGTACAAGTTCAAGGCTGAGAAGTAGGCAGAGATTCTTCACGTCTCTCTGCTCCATGTGCCTCCTCCAGTCCTCTTCTTTCCTCATATCTCTCTCCTTCTCTTTCCTCTTCTTCAGCTTCTCATCCCTGCTCAGCCCCGCCCTTCTTTGGGAGGGGCAGGAAACCTGGAGCCTTCCCTTTCTGTGGCTATCACACTGTTACTGTCCTATAAGACTAAGCCCTAAACTGTGGAATCTAATGCTATCTCTGTGTAGTGACAGACTTAAGTTGAATTCTTAGACACTCTGCTGGTATCTAAGAGTTGCTTGTTGATGGAGAACCTCTTCGATCCTAACAACTCCAAATATGTATTAAAGCTTTAGCCCACTGATAAATTGATTGTATTTGTGGATCAACATGGGTTAATTCACATTATATTAAAAAGCTGTAAAAGATACCTATTTTATATGTTCCTCTGTCTAAAATACAACCTAGGAAAGCAGGTTTGTCCTTCTGGACATTTTAAATTACCCTGTGGGTCATTCAAGCCTTGTTAATTAGATTTCATGCTATTGCCCTGTCTCATGGATATAAATAATGTTTTAGTCATGATCTGCATGTTTTTCACTGGACTGATGCTTTCCCTTGCAAACAGGCTATTGTTTCTTCTGTAGCCAAAGGTCTTTTGGAGAAACCTATCCTTACCTGGAAAGTGAATCTTGAACTTTATAGTGACCAAGCAACCCATTTTACTGACTAGGTGCTCTGGTAAGTTGCCATTTGGCCAGTTTTATAATATTTTCACTGTGTTTGCTACCCTCAACTCTGGTTCAACAGGTCACACCAATAGTATTATTAATACACAAGTGACCAAGTTTTTAGAGATCCTCCAATTACCTTGGCCAAAAGCATTGGTGTTGGTCCTTTTAACTTTCAGTTCTGTCCCTCTTGAAATTCATGAATTCTCACCCTTTGTGATAGTCACAGGGTGTGCCCAACGTACCTAGCCTGTTTCTTTGATCTGCAGTTGATTAACGAAAATATATATCAATACTGTAAAAACCTAATTACTTCTAACAAAAATAATCATGTTCTGATTGAGCAATCTTTTCACAGAATGCTCCAGGGAGACAAAGACCTTAAGCAACATAACCCGAACCTGCAACCTGGATATTTTGTCTATCAGAAAAGAAACCTCCAGAAAGATTCGCTTCAACTTTGTTGCAACAACTTCTATAAAGTATTGGTAACAAACTCTTCAGCAGTCAGACTTTAGGGTATAAACTCTTGGATTCACATGACACATTTTAAGAAAGCACCAAATCTCACTGAACCTGTACACCATCTGATAACCTGAACATAAAGATTTTCTGCAATTAAAATAGATTAACATTTGGTGAGACAGTTTTCCAAGATGTCAGGATTAAGTCTATTAGAAGGATATAGATTGAGATGAATAATGCCTAAGACATGTCTCCTTTACCACTCCTTGTTATTTAATGTGATCTCGATAGATTCTTTATCTGTGCATTCTCTCTTCAATATGAGACATGAGACCTCTGAAAGACCCTTCCTGGAACTGAAGGACAACAATGTCATTGAACCTGGGAATAAACCTGACTCTTAATCAGCAATGCTTTCAGAGAAAGATCTTGATCAAAAGGGGAAACGTGAAAATTAAGACATAAATCGTGCTTAAATGGAATAGGAGCCTAGAAGACTTCTCACACATGCACAATCAGCAAAAAGTAGGCCCTTGATTAATACAGTTTGTTCGACATTTCATTGTAACATAGAAAAACCAATCCTAGCTGACAATGACCAAAGTGACATTATTCAAGGACCTGCTTTTGTTCTACATCATTCCACTTAAAGTCACAGGTTCCAATAACTTATCAGTAATTTTAAGTAAGGACTTACAGTACAGGACGCAAAATGCCTTGTGTAGGGTAAAGTAAAAGTATCAGGCTTTTCTGCCCTCCTGCCATTAGGACAGATGAGGGAAACCTGTGGTCCTGAATGCATGCCTGATGGCGGGCACGTGAAGTGGGTACACCTGGGCTGAGAGAATGAGTTTATAAGGGCGGCATCACGGGGACACCAGCAGAAGCCAAGAATGAACGGAAGATGAGAGAACGCCAGAGAGCCCAGACAGAATGAAGTCTTGCTGAGGGCTGGGAGGCCTACCAGCCTCCCGGCCCCCTCAGCACCCCTGCCTGCCATGTACCTGGTAAATCCCAATAAAAGCCTGAAAAAGCCACTGAGAGCTCCAGGACTCCTCCTTTACCCGGTCTCCTGGGTCAGAAAACCTGCCCTGTGCCATTCCTGCCCCTACACCTTGTATCTCTGATGGAAGGATGTTGCTTCTCGGTCTCATCAGAAGGAAGGAGACACTTCCCAGTGCAGTACTAACCCCTTTAAATAGAGGTTATATAACAGGGCACCAACTTTGATTGTAGGAAGAACACTGATGTCTCACTATGAGACTATATTTCCCAAATTGTCTTTTTGATGTTTTTTTCTGAATAAAACCAATTCATTGGTAAAATAATGGGTCACCTTTTATTTGAAGTCAACAGTGTGGGGAACACCTCACTCCCTACATTGGAAACTGGCCTCAGAATACCCATTCATCAACATAAAGGATACATAATTAAATATTCAGGAAGAAACATGTTGAAATAATTGCTCAAGGGAACTATCACATACATACCTTTGAGTTCAGATAGAACTTAATTGGGGTAAAACAGAGTATTGTGGCTCTGCTTTTCCAGGCCAACAGTTGGGGATAATCAAGAGTTTTCATGACAACAGTGGTGACATTTGTCTTCTAGATTGCACCCACCTTTAACTATTAGGTTTATCAAATCCAAGAAATTTGTCAAATACCTTTCACATACCAGGAACTGTGCTAGGTACCAAGGACACAAAGTTGAGTAAATCAATCTTTGGCTTCAAAGAATTTAGAGTTTAGCGGGGGAGAAAGAAGCCTAAATAACTGTAACGTAATATTCTATGTGTTATTAAATGGAAGATTAATTGTAAGGTACACCATTATGCTTTGTACCTTTAAGAAAATCAGTTGACTATGATACTATTCTGATTTATATTATTCTGATTTTAATATATACTCTGATCTCAGATGTATTAAAACCTCATGTATTATCAAAGTTTCATTAAGGAGATCTGACCACCTGGGCAAACCAAGGAGCTACAGTGAAGTATTTAAGGGTAAAATTAGTCAGATTACTTTAAGCATGTAACACAGGGCAAGACACTCAGCCTTTTTTCTCCCTCATCTGTAAAATAAGGTAATTATAGTAATCATCCTATAGATTTGTTGTAAAGATTAAATAAAGATTTCACTAAGAATACTCAGCAGTGTTTTAGGTCTAGGTAGGTGCTCAATAAAAGTTGGTTATTATTTGCAGAGGTCATTAATGATAGTATGTGCAGCTGAAGAAAGAGTAGATCTTTTCTAAGATGTGAGAGAGAAAATAGGTTTCAGGGAAGAACAGAATGCACAAAGAGCTGGAAGTCTGTTTCTGGAACATTCTGCCTGAGTGCTATGCTTACTAGGAGAGGTGTTGTGTTTTTTTTTTTCCTTGAGTAACTGTAAATCTTTTCACCTTCTGGAACCTCCCTTCCCTTTCCTCCAAACCCAACACAAACCACCTGGTTATTTAATTTTTTCAGTCTTATACTCAAAAGTGCACACCTGGCCTTGTACTCAACAATGAATTTGGTTCCTCATGAGCAATGACAATAGTGACTTGTCTTCCATTTCTCTCCTCACTTCCCTATGCCTCTTTCTTGTTTGGGGGGCCTTTGTCCAACATCCTTTGTTTAAGTGGATTAACTGCTAGCTCCCAGTGCCTGTCAATTTCTTTCAGGGGACTTCATGCAAATATGGCTCCAGGTGGCCTGTCCTGAGTTCCCAGAGTCTACCTGGTAGATAACACTCTATTAGGACATTCACCACCAATAACATTAAGTGAGACTAACCTCCTTTGAAGTTAGGAGAGATTATTCAACTTGCATGAAATATTACAATAGTTAATAACAGAGCTGACACTGTCTAGTTTTTTTTTTGTTTGTTTGTTTTATTATGGTCTATTGTCATCCAAAATGTTTCTCCTCCTAAAGGACATTTCTCTCTCTCTCTTTTTTTTTAACATTTATTTATTTATTTATACAAGCACTGGGTACAGTCAGAAGCGCAGGAGGGTGAGAGAATTCACCAGAGCCAGCGCAGAGAGCAGAGCAGGCAGACTGACGAAGTACACTGCTGAGGGGAGCAGCGGGCGGCAGGAGAGGTCTGCGTGCCATGTGGGACCCTCCTCCAGTGGCCGGGGAGCAGCCAGGGATCAAACCAGCGCTGCAGAGGCTGCTGGCAGCTTCGCAACCCAGTGCTCAATCGCTGTGCCACTGGGGAGTCCCAAGGACATTTTCTCTTAATGTTATTTCCTTTGACACAGTGCCCTCCCCTTTTAGAAAAAAGGGAGCATCTTGAGTAAGAAACATAGCCAGTCTTAGAGTTCCTCCACCCACGCATTTCTCCACACATATTTACTGAGTACCAACTTAGGGAATGGTACTCACCTACAAGTAGAGGATTTGAGGTTTAACAAGACCACCTACCTTGTCCCAGTTCTCAGAGTTTAGAGTTTACAGTCTAGCAGAAGAGGAAATTAAAGTCATTTCCAGGGCTGACAGCAAAGGCAGCTTAGGGAATGTGTCTCAGAGGCAGTTTCTGCTAAGTAGAGATAAAAGGATGGGAAAATTAGCTAAGTAAAGGATGGGGGCAGCAGTGACAAAATAAGATATAAAACATTTTGCAATCTGTAACAGCAGACATGTGTAAGATTGTGTGTATGGTTATTAAATATACAGCTCTCTCATCTCCCCACCCCAGCTCTCCAATCTCTGTCCCAGGTTTTCCTTCCATTAAACTTGTATCTCTATTTCTTTCTCAGAACAATCTCTTTTTTATTCTGTGTAATTCTTGTTTAATGTATGTTTATTATATTATTATACTCTTGCATTTGAAATCTCTTAAACCAGATCCTGGAGCTGAGAAAGATGCAAAGAAGTTAAAAGTGGGATTTTCTTTCCTTGGTTTTAATTCTGAAGGATGAAATATACAGAGAAGTTCTGGCAAGGGGTGATTATAATAGTGTCTTTCAAATATTTTTGATTTAGATCCATAGTCAGAAGTACATTAACACAGCAACCAGAATACACACATATTACTCTAACACTAGTTTCCCAAAATTTATGTTTTGGAAAAAATCACCCTTATATATTTTATACTGACATTTTTATATTTTGGATATCAACTAGTGTTTTTCAGGGTAGCAATCCTTTTATGGGTCACCATATGAATTTAATGGATCATAATGAGCACCTTAAAAAAGAAAGAAATATCTATGTGGATGCAGGCTGGGAAAGAGTGAAGGCACCCTGACATTGACATCAGTTTTTTGGAGCAAAAATGTGCGTATCTTAGACTTTCTAATGCTCTGCTTCTTGCGTTATTTGTGCCGTATTATATGAAACTCTTTACTTATCAGTGGTTATGATAGTGGCTTTTGGAGTATGGGTTCAAATCTTGATACTACAACTCAGAGGCTGTGTGACATGGGACACTTGACTTAGTCTCCTGTTCCCTGCCTGCCTTCTGTGTGAAATGGAGATTATAACAGCACTTACCTTACTCAGTTGCAAGGATTAAATGACATTATACACTGATGGGACATATAGATACTCCATAAATATTAGCCATTATAGATCTTTCTCTTTTGTTTCCTCCTACTATGTTCAGCTTTTTTTTTTTTTTAGCTTGCTAAATGATTCACAGGAAAAATTATGAAGCTGGGGGTTGAAAAAATCAAAGTGAAAGGATAACAAAAGGAAATTGAAATCTCAAGGCAAAAGTGGACATTTCTAGTCTTTCCAGAGTTAAAGGATTTTATTTTCTTAAAGATTTTATTTTCTTAATACCAACACATTTTTTTTTTTTTTTTATTAAATTTATTTTTATATTCCCCCATACAATTGCAAACGCCCATTCTGACCCCAATCCTTCCCCTCCCGCCCCCCAACCCCCAAAAGTGTCTCTGGTTCATAGTTTTTTTGTTGATTTTGATTTTCACTTTCTTATATTCATTTTCCTGGTCCCTTATTTAAGTTTTCTAGATTCCTGCTATGAGTGAGACCATCCGGTATTTTTCTTTTTCTTTTTGGCTTATTTCGCTGAGCATGATCCCTTCCAGTGCCATCCATGTTGCTGCAAATTGCATGTGTTTATCTTTTTTGAATGCTGAGTAATATTCCATGGTATATATGTACCACATCTTCTTGATCCAGTCATCTATTTTTGGGCATTTGGGTTGTTTCCAAAGCTTAGCTATTGTAAACAGTGCTGCTATAAACATAGGGGTGCAGGTGCTCTTTGGAATTGATGTTTCTGTGTCCTTTGGGTAAATACCTAGGAGTGGAATTGCTGGATCATATGGAAGCTCTATGTTTAGTAGGTCCAGAAATCTCCACACAGCTCTCCATAGTGGTTGGACCAGTTTGCACTCCCACCAACAGTGCACAAGAGTTCCTTTTTCTCCACATCCTCGCCAACATTTGTTGTTGCTAGTTTTTTTAATATGTGCCATTCTCACTGGTGTGAGATGGTATCTCATGGTAGTTTTGATTTGCATTTCCCTGATTACAAGTGATGTTGAACATTTTTTCATATGTCTGTTGGCCATTTGCATTTCCTCTTCAGAGAAGTTTCTTTTTAGCTCTTCTGCCCATTTTTTGACTGGATTATTTTCTTTGTTGTTGCTGAGTCTCATCAGCTCTTTGCAGATTTTTGTGATCAGTCCTTTATCATTAGTGTTGGGTGCAAAAATGTTCTCCCAGTTGGTGGGGTTTCTCTTTGTTTTTGTTATTGTCTCTTTTGCTGTGCAGAAGCTCTTTAATTTGATGTAGTCCCAGCTGTTTATCTTTCTCTTCACTATCACTGCTTTGGGTGATGTGTCTGTAAAGATGTCTTTGATGTGCAAATCCCGTAGTGTTTCGCCTATATTTCCTTCTATGTATTTTATGGTTTCAGGTCTTATGTCTAGTTCTTTAATCCATTTTGAGTTGATTTTTGTGTATGGTGTGAGGTAGTGGTCAAGCTTCATTCTTTTGCATGTAGCGACCCAGTTTTCCCAGCACCATTTATTGAACAAACTTTCTTTGCTCCAATGCATAGTCTTTGCTCCTTTGTCAAAGATTAGTTGACCATAAATCTGTGGGTTTATTTCTGGATTTTCTATTCGATTCCATTGGTCTGTATGTCTGTTCTTGTTCCAATACCATGCAGTTTTGATGATTATGGCTTTGTAGTATAGTTTGAAGTCTGGGAGTCTGATGCCTCCATTTCCTTCTTTTTTTTTCAGTAGAGCTTTGGCTATTCGGGTTTTTGGTGATTCCATATGAATTTCATCAATAATTGTTCTATTTCTTTGAAGAATGCCATTGAGATTTTGATTGGAATAGCATTGAATCTGTATATTGCTTTTGGTAGGATGGCCATTTTAATAATGTTTATTCTTCCAATCCATGAGCAGGGGATGTCTTTCCATTTCTTTGTGTCTTCTTCTATTTCTTTAACAGTGTTTTATAGTTTTCTTTGTATAGGTCCTTTACCTCTTTTGTTAGATTTATTCCCAAATATTTGATTTTTTTTGTTTCGATAATAAAAGGGGTGGTTTTTTTGATTTCTTCTTCTTCAGATTTATTGTTTGTGTATAGGAAGGCTACTGACTTTTGCGTGTTGATTTTGTATCCTGCCACTTTACTGAATTGATTGATGAGTTGAATTAGTTTTTCTGTGGAGATTTTGGGGTTCTCTATGTATATTATCATATCATCTGCAAATAGTGATAGTTTGACTTCTTCTTTTCCTATTTGGATTCCTTGGATGTCTTTCTCTTGTCTTATTGCTCTGGCTAGGACTTCCAGTATTATATTGAAAAGCAGTGGTGAGAGTGGACATCCTTGTCTTGTTCCAGATCTTAATGGAATTGCTTTCAGCTTTTCACCATTGAGAATGATACTGGCTGTTGGCTTGTCATAGATGGCCTTTATGATGTTGAGGTATGTTCCTTGTATCCCAAGAATTTCAAGGGCTTTTATCATGAATGGGTGTTGCACTTTGTCGAAAGCTTTCTCAGCATCTATTGATATTATCATATGGTTTTTATATTTCTTTTTGTTGATGTGTTGGATAACGTTGATTGATTTTCGGATGTTAAACCATCCTTGTGCCCCTGGAATGAATCCAACTTGGTCGTGGTGAATTATCTTATGGATACATTGTTGGATTCTGATAGCTAAAATTTTATTGAGGATTTTTGCATCAGTGTTCATTAGGGAGATTGGCCTATAGTTTTCCTTTTTTGTGTTGTCCTTATTCGGTTTTGGTATTAGTGTAATATTGGCTTCATAGAACGTGTTTGGTATTGTCCCTTCCTTCTCAATTTTTGGAAGAGTTTGTGAAGGATAGGCACTAATTCGTCTCTGAATGTTTGGTAGAATTCATTTGTAAATCCATCAGGTCCTGGGCTTTTGTTTTGGGGAGGTTTTTAATTACCATTTCAATTTCGCTGCTTGTAATTGGTCTGTTTAGGTGTTCTATTTCTTCTTTATCTAGCTTTGGGTGATTGTAGAGTTGTAGGAATTTGTCCATCTCCTCTAGATTGTTGAACTTGTTTCCATATAACTGTTCATAGTAGTTACTGATTATTCTTTTGATTTCTGCTGTGTCCGTTGTGATTTCTCCTCTTTCATTTATGATTCTGTGTATTTGTGCTTTCTCCCTTTTTTCCTTGTGAGCCTGGCTAGGGGTTTGTCTATTTTATTTATTTTTTCAAAGAACCAGCTCTTGGTTTCATTGATCTTTTGGATTGTTTTTTTAGTTTCAATTTCATTTATTTCTGCTTTGGTTTTTATTATTTCTTTTCTTCTACTGGTTCTGGGGTTTTTTTGTTGTTCTTTTTCTAGATCTTTGAGCTTCGAGATTAGGTTGTTTCTTTGAGTTCTTTCTTGTTTTTTGATGTGAGCTTCTATTGCTATATATTTTCCTCTTATTACTGCTTTTGCTGCATCCCATACATTTAGGATATTGGTGTCCTCCTTGTCATTCAATTCAAAGAATTTTTTAATTTCTTCTTTGATCTCTTCGTTAGTCCAGTGGTCTTCCAGTAGTGTGGCTTTTAATCTCCATGAGGTAGGATAGTTCCTTGCCTTCTTTTTATGATTTATTTCTAGTTTGATGCCTTCATGGTCAGAAAAGATGGTTGGTATGATTTCAATCTTGGTGTATCTGTTGATGTTTGTCTTGTGCCCCAGTATGTGATCGATCCTGGAGAATGATCCGTGTGCGCTTGAGAAAAATGTGTACTCCGTTTTTTTTGGGTTTAGTGTTCTATAGATGTCTGTTAAGCCCAAATGCTCTAGGTCCTTATTTAGAGCTTTAGTTTCTTTACTTATTTTTTGTCTTGTTGATCTATCCATTGTTGATAGTGGTGTGTTGAAGTCTCCCACTACATATGTGTTTTCTCTGATGTCTGTTTTCAGAGAGGACAACAGTTGTCTGATATATTTTGGTGCTCTTTCGTTTGGTGAGTATATGTTAATGAGTGTTATTTCTTCTTGAAGTATTGTCCCCTTAATCATAATGTAGTGACCATTGGGGTCTCTTTTTATTTTTTGAGTTTGAAGTCTGTTTTATCTGATATAAGTATAGCTGTTCCTGCTTTCTTTTTTGGCCCATTTGCTTGTAGGATTGTTTTCCATCCTTTGACTTTGAGCCTATTTTTATCTTTGTAGCTAAATGTGTTTCCTGGAGACAGCAAAAGGTTGGGTTTTGTTTCTTAATCCAGGCTGCAACTCTGTGTCTTTTTATTGAAGAGTTTAGTCCATTTACATTTAGAGTTAATATTGATATGTTAGCATCTGTATTTGCCATTATGTTTGTCTTTCCTTTGATTTTATTTATTTATTCTTTTAATAACTTTTTTTTTTTTTTGGTCTTCTTTCGTTGTTATTCGTCCCTCTGAGGTTCTGGCTTTAGGATTCCTTGTAGTATTTTTTGGAGTGGGGGTTTAGTCGCAATGAAATTCCGGAGTTTCTCTTTGTCTGGGAAGGTCCATATTCTTTCTTCATGGAGGAAAGAGAGCTTTGCGGGATAGAGTATTCTTGGTTGGCATCTGTTTTCTTGGAGTCTGTTGACTATGTCCCTCCACTCTCTCCTTGCCCGTAGTGTTTCTTCAGAGAAGTCTGATGTCAGCCTGATTGGTTTTCCTTTGAATGTTATCTGTTTCTTCCCTCTTGTCAGCTTCATTATTTTTTCCTTGTCCTGGATTCTTGGGAGCTTTACTATTATGTGTCTTGCTGTGTTTTTCCTTTCGTCGTGGAAGTTTGGTGTTCTTCTTGCTTCTTGTATATCAATTTTCAGCTCCTTCTTCTCATTTGGGAAGTTCTCTTCAATTATATCCATGAATATTTTCTCTGTTCCTACATCTCTCTCCTCTCCTTCTACCAACACATTTTTTACCCTAGTTTGTGGCTACTCATCAAGATTAGATTCCAGTGTGTTACAGAAACTTCACTGAATCTGATTGTGTATTTCCCCACAAATTTCTAGTTCACATTCCTTGAAGTTCCTCTCCTTGCTTGCATACACTTTCTGTTTGTTAATATTTTATTTGTCACATTACTATTTATTTATTTATTTATGGGCAGCTTCGCAGCCCAGTGCTCAACCCCTGAGCCACGGGGGAGGCCCCCTGTCACATTACTTTTTTTCTGCATCCAGCAGTATGGAGCTCTAGGAAGGTTTTTTGTTTCTTTTACTCTTGGGGCATTAAAAGTAAATATACTGAATAAGAAAGTGAGAAGAAAAGAATGTATCTTATATTTATAAAAATAGAAATGATATTGCTTTAATTAATACTGCAAAATGCAAAAGTATTCCACATTAAACACAATTAATGCATTTGGTGTATATTTCATAACCATTTCTGCTCCAAAAAATGACTTTTACCTATGGGCCACTCCACTGCAGAAAAGCCACTTTGCTGTCCTCTTTAACCTGGGCTAGATCCCTGGATGGGGTCAAATCACCAACATTCCAAGAAGCCAGCAGGAAGAAGAATATCCTGTTTGAAAGGATGGACAAAAAGAATCTTTACCTACTTTTACTTTGTGATCCCTCCACTTGACTATTTCTACCTGTGACTCCTTCCTAAGTATTACCTCATTCTTTTATTTTTTTCTTTCTCTCTCTCTTTTGTCCCTTTTTGGGATATGCCGTAGGTTTTTATTTAAATCTGCATATCCTGAATTGCATTTTCAATATTCTTAAATAAATGTACATAGGCAGGCCTGCTAACTTTGCTGTTCTTTTACTAAAGGTTAATACTCCCAGAGGTGTATCTAAGATCTCATTAAAACAAATCCCAAATTTGGGATTGTAAAACATTTTATAAGAATGCAAATAATGAAATAAAAAATCAAAGGTTTCTTAAAATGGTTGTTTTTCAAGGAAAATATAAATAATACTGCTTTAAAAATATGCAGAACCTTTAAAAAGTGGTAGTTTTTCTATGACTCTACACCATAAAAAAAACCATATTGCTAAAATTATGTACAGATTACAAATTCTTACATCATTGGACAATGATCATTAAAACTTTGCATAGTATATTAAGAATAAATGTACAAATATTACTAAAATCAGCAACTTTTCAAAACTAATTGCTTACGTAAATTTTTCCTGAATAAAACGTTTATTTAACTAGCTTAATGTCAAGAGTTAAAGACTAACATTGCCCTGTCATCTACTCTTTCCTAGGAAAATATTATAGTATTTTCAATAACAGCGTAAACAAACCATTGTTTCAGACTTTATTTACACTGGAATTGCCTGGCAAAATCCCATGCGTGATCTAGCCATTTGTTTTGTTTCCAAATAAGATTAAAAAAGCAATCCTTGCTATCTTCAGTATTTACTCCTTAAGCTCTATTTCCAAGATCTGCTTTTCCCATTCTTTATAGCTATTTATCCCTTAAGACAGGTTAATTTGGGCCACTATTTACCATACCAAGTCAGAAATAATCTGTTAATATTGTGTTGTCAGTGCTTCGAGCTTCATTTTCCCTTTCACTGAACGTTTGTAAGAGCGTCCAAGAGCTGAGAGACCCAGGGTTGGGCATAGCAAGGTATCCTCAGGAGTGGCTGGAGGTGGAAGTCTACACTAGTGACAAAGTGTACATACTAGTTTACACAAATCATCATTTGTTAACTTTAATAGAGGTGAACGGTAATCTGCAAGTGAATTCACTGAGTCAAAAAAGGAAATCCTGTCGGAAGGGGAGAGGCTGCAATCTGAAAGGAAATGGCAAGACGCTCACTGGGACCCGGGACACGGCGGGGCAGGGCGCGCCCTCCAGAGCTGGAGCCCGGGCGGGAGCCGGAAGGTCAGGCGCAAGGGGCGGGGCCGAGCCGGGCATGGGCGTGGCCGAGGCAGGGCGGGGCCGTTGGGGGGCGTGTCCAGGGCAGAGCGGGGGCGGGGCGGGGCGGGGCCAGGGGCGGGGCGGGGCGGGGTTGGGCCGGGGTCGGGGCGGGCTCGCGTAGGCGGGAGGCCCTTGGGACTGCTGACTCCCCCGGCCTGAGGTTCCGCGGCACCCCCGATGGGGAGCAAATGGCAGCTTCCACACGTGCAGAACTTTTAAATAACACTTGAATAAAGGAAGACAATGTCTGTGGAGAGTCTGCCTCACAGCCCTGGCGTCCTACTCCAACCTCTGGGTGACAGCTTGTTTGCTGCGCCCCTGGGGCTCTTGGCCCGCTTCCGTAGACTATCTTTGCGACCCCGCTGCCAAACGCTTTGGGCGAAGCTCTCGCAAGGCCGCCTCCGCCCTGGGCGTCCCGGCTGTGGAGCCCGCGGGCAGGCGGCCACGCAGGCTCTCTGCGCCTGCGCAAGGGCCCACGAGGGGGCGGGGCCACCGGGGAGGGCGGCTCTCCCGCCCTCGTGCTAGGGGCGGGGCCCTGGGGGCCGAGCTCGCAGCGTCCGGCGGCCTGACCTCCCCGAACGCCGGGTCCCGTGACGTCACCTCGCCGTGACGCGCACGCTGTAGGAAAACTGTAAGTTTCCGAGGATTCCTGCAGCTCCTGGGCCTGCGGGGCTTGTACAGCTGCTCGCAGTGCGGGTGTTGATGGTACTGTGGGGCGTTTGACCCTTGGGCATTGAGGGGAGCCCCCGAATGTGGCGAAGGCACAGCTGCCCGCCCAGAGCCGGGGCGCCCTCTGGAGCGGGAGGAACCAGGCATAGGAGGAGGAGAGGCCCCTTGAGGGACCTGGTCTCGCACCTTTCCCCCTGTGCTGAGGGCGCCAATAGAAGGCGTGCAAGGCCTTGGAAAAGGGAAGGTGTAAGTGGGAGAATTCTTTTTTCCCCCTTCCTTCATGAAAACTTAGATTCCCCTCCACCCCAAAGTTTGACATTTACATTGGATGGAGGGTTTACTTAGAGACTCCATGTGCAGGCTTCCTTTGGGATCCTGCAGGGGACCAGGTGACTAAGGACAATTTATAACGATAACCACTTGCTGCCTCAGTTTCCTTTTTGTATAAAGAGGAGGACTTTTCCAGCTCTGCTCTGTCCCTCCACTCACCTCCAGTTGTTACCGTGGGGCCTGGAACTTTGTGAGATGACATGAGATGATAGAAGCATGTAAACTTGCTAGGACAAAGCTCAAGAAAAAAAAAAAAGTTGTTTCTTTCTGAGAATGTGGAGGCCAGAGGGCATTTGACAAAGATCTTATAGGTAGGGATCTTTTTCACAATTTTGCCTCCCCACTCACCACCTCCACCATTTGATCGTGGATGACTCTTGAGCCTAATGAACGATCCTAAATATTGTCGCAGAGTTTGGTGGAACAGGAATTAGGAAATAACTGGTACCATTATCACAATCGTTCTTGGCAATTATAAGGCACCCTTGACTGTGATTTGCAGAGAAAGCTTTTAGCATGCTGGAACTAGTACATGAAACTCAAAACACTGAGCTTAGTGATTGTTTCTGTGTGGATTTGAACTTTCCCATCTTTGCATCTCACTACTTAGGTTTTTGGCTTACCAAGGGTTATTGCATTATTGATGCATTAAATCTGTACTGTACATAATACTTCTCAGATGCAGAGACAATTATTTGTTAGGAACTCTGAAGGATATTGTGCACACCCCAGAGAGAACTTATTCCGGAGACTGAGAGATCACATTTCTGTAAGCTCAGTTCAAGGGCATAATATCCTTCCATCTTAGTTTAAGGAGCATTTGAATTAGAAAATAGGGGTTCTAAATTCTACCAGTTGCTAGTTTTGTTTCCAAAGGCAAGTCACCCAAACTTACTTTTCCTCTCTTTAAAATTGGAGATGATGGTGTATCTTCTGTTGACTTGTCAAGGATCAAATGAGATCATAAGTGGAAAAAGGAAAGGCTGCTTGAGTATAGTAGTAGTAGTAGTATGAAATTCAGATAGTTCTCCTAGCCTGGATAAGAGTTGTGTGAATAGAGAGTCAGGTTCTGAGTCAGAAATAGAAATAGAGCAGCAAACATGACAAAATATTCAACTTTATGGAGCTCATGTTTTAGTGGGGAAATAGTCAACAAAAAATAAGTATATAATATTATTTCATATAGTGATATGTACTGTTATGAGAACTGTGGGGGGGATGGGAAGGCTTATTTTAGATAGAATCTATCAGGTAAGGCCTTTCAAAGGAAGTGACAGCTGAATGGATTGAGGTGAGAGCAAGAGCCTGATGTACATTACAGACAGGAATAATAATTATGTGTACAATATCAATTTTTACAACAATCTTATGAATTAGGTATCAATATCTCCAGGTTTTTAAGTAAGAAAACTGATAACAGAAAGTTTTAGAATTTGTTTGAGATTATACACAGCTAAAATGTGATAGAAACTATTTGAATTTGGGCAATCTAACTTCAGAATTCATGCTGCAAAGAATCCTTCCTCAAAGCAGGGGAAGCCACAAACAGGGCTCTGAGGTAGAAACAGGTTTGAGGTGGCCAAGGCATAGCAAGACAACAGTGTTTGGAACATAGGAGGAAGGGAGAAAGTGGTAGCACAATTGTATGTGCTACGAACTATTATATACTCCCACTTTACAAATGCAAACACAGAGGCACAGAGAGGTTTAAAGTGACTTGCATAAAGTCACCCAGCTTGTAAGTAATAGAGATGGGCTTCAGACCCAAGCAGTCTGGTTTTGGAGTTCATACAATTTATCCTTGTAACTGCTTCCAAGTCAGTGGTTAAGCAGGCAGTTGAATATGTGTATGGAGCTCAGTCAGGGTAATGGTCAGGGCTGGAGATACAAATTTAAATTTCTGAAGAGCAAGCTGCTGCTGCTCTCCCTCATCTGAGCCATGTTTGGCACCTGGAGAAAAGAACATAGGCAGTGGGGCTGTGCTGACTGGTCTTTTATTACTTGATTCAGTTCATGCAGCCAATATCTAATTTCCTTTCCATTAGGTTCCATGAGGGTGAGGTGCCTATCTCTTCTCCTTCTCAATCTGCAGTCCCCAGTCCTGTTAGGGATGACTTTACATGCAGGGCATTTGGTTAGGTTTTGGGAGTTCAGTGATGAATAAAACATAGTTTTTAATGGAGGAGTAGAGTATGAAGAGGAACCTGTGGGAATAAAACTAGAGTAGACTAAATGCATAAATACATGCTGATTAGTTCATTCTGGCTTTCTTCAGCTCCCTCCACCCCAAATACTTGAGGGATGGGGCATGAAGGGGTCAAAGGAGCAAAAACATGCCTAAGCAATTGCAAGATAAATTTGAGGCTCCCCAAGAGTCCTTTTCAAGAAAAGAATTACTCAGAATCTTGAATATTTTACTATATTTGCATTAGCTTTATTTGGCAACAATATAATTTTTACCAAATGAAATCAATTTTACTATTCAACTATCATGTGGCCTGATGAGGTTTTCCAGTTTTATTACCTCAGTGTTGACTAGTTCACTAATGAAATAAGGGAGTTGGCTTGAAATGTTGCAGCTTGCATAACAGAGGGTGATGGAGGACTGTGTGAAGTATTTAGGCAGGTTTCCACCAGTTGAACTGTATCATGCTGTAGTTCCAGATGTCAGTCTAAATTTGAATTTCTCTGCTGATCATTAACATCGAGATATATTTTCTTGTCATAAAAATGGGATGTGGTGATATGTCATAGGTGGAATTATAGGTTACATCTCCTATATCTGGAATATTATAGAATATAGATACTCACAAAAATGTCTTGTTGCTGTAGATCTCTTTGAGGGTATACTACTAAAGCATATATAAGAGTATATATGCACATATATGGGCTTCCCCTGGTGGCGCAGGCGGTTGAGCACTGCGCTGTGAAGCTGTCTGCAGCCTCTGCAGCGCCGATTTGATCCCGGCGGGCCAGTGAGGGTCCCACATGGCGCGGCAGACCTGTCCTGTCTCGCCCACTGCTCCCCTCAGCAGTGTATTTAGTCAGTCTGCCTATTCTGTTCCCCGCTCCATCTCTGGTGAATCCTCTCACCCTCCCACACATCTGGCCTGTACTCCAGTTGTTGTATAAAATAAATAAATAAATCTTTTTAAAAAAGATTATATATACACATATATGTACTTATTTAAGTATAAAGTACCATAAGGGTATATACTATAAGCCTTCTTAGCATGAGTAGTTTGAATTTGAACCATTAAAAGATTATGTAAATTTGCACCAGTGTAGATTTTTGGTTCATCTCTCACATTATATCTTGTTTAGCTTTTTTGGCTTGCATTGGGAGATGATGATCTGAATACTAAGTCCGTTACACTCTAAACAGGAACCCTCTATAAGTATACATGTAGAGATGTGCCATTTTGTTTTGCAATTCACTAAATAAAAAATTTGTTATTATAACTTCCCTAAAATTAATGGAGTTGAAATGATTAGTATTTCTTAATACCACAATTGCAGTAACTTACCTATGAATATCAGAAACCTATATATGGTATAAACTAGAACTATATTTTTTAGAGGGCCAGGCTTTGCTGATTTTTAAGTTTGTTGAGCAAAAGTGATAGTAAGTCTTCCTACTTGAGGACAACGTTAGTCATTCTAATGCTAAGCAGATTTGACATAGATAACATCCTAGATAACTTATCAAATCCAAGTTCTTTTAGAATTTTTGCCTACATATGCCAATTTTAAAGCTAATTTAAGAGTACTAATGTGAATATATGGAAATGGTTTATTATAGAAAACCATGCCTAGCTCAGTGATGGTGGGCATTCAATATAATTCTTAAAGTTCTACTTCTTGTAGTTTCTTTCACTTTTGCATATTTTGTAAATGTGCATCTATACACACATATATACATATTCATTTTTATGACATATTTGTAATATTAGCAAAATGATAGTTTGTATACTTTTGCTTAATATTGTAAATGTTTGAATATATTTAATTTAAATAGATACGTAACCCTTAATTTCATATTTGTTTGCTAAGAAAATAAAAGCATATGGTTTGATTCTCTTTTTCCACATAAACCTTAATGACTAATAAGAAGTATGGCTGGAGACTAAGCTGTCACTAAACTTTAGTGACAGGTTAACCAAGTTGTCACTCCAAAAGAACACCCAAGAAGAAAATTCTTAGAGAGAATTAAATAAAAACAAATGTTGATGGAAAGGGTAATTGAAGCTTAATTCCTTTCCAATGCTATGATTTTTCTTAAGTTGTTACCATCCTACAGGGAGCATTTTTTTATATTTCAAAACTGTTAGTTTCAAGCTGCATTTTAAGTTACTAATTTATAGAAAGATAAATGTGAGATAAATACTGGAATATAGTAGTATGAATTTAGCTCAGTGTATATCTGGGGACGAATCTGTCCTCTTTTCCAACCCACCTGGGGAACATTTGGCAATGTCTAGAAACATTTTTAGTTGTCACAATTGTGTGTGGGGGGCATTGCTCCTGACACCTAGTTGACAGAGGCCAAGGGTACTCCTAAATATCCTACAATGCACCGGACATCCTAGCAATAAAAAGTCATCCAATTCAAAATATCAATACTGATGACATTGAGAAAACATCATTTTTTTCAATGATGTTCAATGTATAATTTTTTTCTTTTTTTTTTAATGCTTTAGAGATTGAGGTGGTAGTTGATATAGAAGATTGAACAGAAGATTGTGTTGGAGAACTGAGTTAATTTAAATCACTAACTGTATGGAAAATAATTCATCAAGCCAATCGCCGTACATATTTTTAGTTGCCATTGTGTCTAGTGTTTTTGGTTTGTTTTTAGCTATGACATTTTTTTCATAGTAAAATTAATTTAATTTGGGCAGGTATAATCCTGGGTTGTAAAAGGTTTGCTGGTTTGAATTCCTGCTTCACTTTTGTGCATACTGAATTAACTCTCACTGTTAGATGATTGTTTAGATCTAATTTCATAAATCCCTCATACATTATTTTTCCTATTTTTTTTAGGGGTTTTTTTTTTTTTGGCATCATTTGAATAAATACCAAGGAGTAAAATTGCTGGATCATATGTTATATCTACTTTTACTGTGATGTGCAAATATTTTTTCTCATTCCGTAGGATCTTGTTTAATTTCATTATAGCTTTTAATGTGCAAAAGCTTTTCATTTTGATATAGTCTCATTTGTATATTTTTGCTTTTGTTTCCCATACCATTGGAGTCAGCTCCCCAAATATGGTAGAATGTTTTATCTGTTTTTTTTTTCCTGTTTATGTTTTCAGCAGGTCATAGCTCCAAATCTTTAATCCACTGGGACATAATTGTTGTGTATAATGTCTTTTTTTTTTTTTTTGCATGTGGCTGTCCAGTTTGTTTTTTCAGCACCATTTTTTGGAAAAGACTTTCTGTTTTCCATTGTATACTTTTGGGTCCTTTATTGTAGATAACTATCCACCTAACTATGGGTTTATTTCTGGGCTCTCAGTTCTATTTTTCTGTGTGTCTATTTTTGATACAGTACCATACTGTTTTGATTACTATAGCCTTGTAGTATATTTTAGAGTCTGGGTGTCGAACATTTCCATTTTTCTTTTTCATTGAGATTGCTCTGGTGATTCAGGGTCTTTTGTGGTTCTAAATACAATTCAATAATGTTTATTTCTATGGAGGATTTCATTAAAATTTGATAGAGATTGCATTGAATATATATATCACTTTGGGTAAGGTGGCCATTTTAACAATGCTAATTCTTCCAATCCATGAGCAAGGACTATATTTCCATTTCTTTGTGTCTTCTATTTCTTTTAACAATGTCTTACAGTGTTTATTGAATAATAGTTCTTTCACTTCCTTTTTTAGGTTTATTCCTAGGTATTTAGTAGTTTTTGATGTGATTATAAATGGGATTTTTAAAAATTTTGTTTTCTTCTAGTTTGTTATTTGCATGTAGGAATGGAATAGATTTTAATATTGATTTTATAGCAGGTCACCTTAAAAATCCTAGAAATATGACTTGGTGTTATTAGAGGGGCAAGCCTTGGGTTGGGGAGTAAAGTGTGTTGGGGCCCAAAGGATGGTGGTGGATTATGGGTGGTGGGTGTGCTGTGGTAACATATATCTAAAGAGGTGTGAACTTACTTCCCTAAATCATGTACAGTGAGGTACATTTACTGTTACATAAATAAAATAACTGTTACAGAAAAAAATAGCTTAGTACTTGATTTTGTTGTTTAGGACACTTTTAAAATTATCCATTTTTATTATCCCAGTTAGTCTTTTTTACAGTTCTGTGAAATGGGGTTATTATTCCTATTTTATAGATAAGGAAACTGGTTTAGAGATATTAAGTTACTTACTCAAGGTCACCCAACTTGTTATCTAGTTTTGACTCCATTGAGCTATGGTTAAATTCACTAAATCTATGCCTAACCTAACTAAATAAGTGCCCTGACACTGAAGGGGAGGAAGAATTCTCCTCTACCCTTTTTGGGGACTGGACATAATAATTTAATGGACATAAGAAGGATTAAAAGTAGAAAAACATACAAATTCTATTAAATTTTTACAAAAAAAATTTACAAAATAAAAAGGAACTTTTATAAGAGAAGCTCCAAAGAAGTAGTCAAAATAGGAAGCTGGTATGCCTTTTAGACCAAGAAACTAAAGAACTGTGAAGAGTTGACAAGATGGAAGGGTTTAGACTAGGGGTAGTCAATGGTGAAGAAGTAACTAAGAAGATAAGAGTTGGTTTAACAAGATTGGTTTGTGCCATTCTCAGCTCCAAATTCCATGTCTCAGGTCATAGGACTGTCTTGCTTCGTTCTGGTACAGGGAAGATATCTTTCACTTGGGAGTTTAATATTTTGCTTTCAGGAAGTAAAACTGGGAATCTGGGTATACTTCTTGCACCAGATGTTTCTCAAGTATTTTAAATTCAAAATATGTCAAAGTGGCATATTTTGGGGTGATATTCTGCTTTCCTTCAACCATTAGATGTTTATGTTGTCCCTTGAAGTGGTGGTATTCAGTTTGTAATCCTACTTGATTTGACTTGAGTGGAAACTTTCCTGACTTTTGAGAAACCATAAGGTTGCTATTTGCGATTTAAAATTTGTATTTTGAGAAAACTTAAGTTCAAAGGCCGTCCAAAGAGATGACTCTTGATTGTTTTGAGTGTACTTGTATGAGGCAGCCCCCCTGGCATGATTCACTTTGCCTATCTGAAAGAGGGATTTATATTTGGTGTGGGATTCCCATTTACCCTAATTTTCTAATTAGGATCCCTTATTTTTTTTAGCCATCTTTCATGTCTAATTTGAGACTGTTTTTCTTATTTTTTCTTCATGCTGACCTAAACTTAAAACTGACTTTATTTATTTATTTTTAAAGATTTATTTTATTTATTTATGCATACAAGAGCTGGGGTGCACGCCAGAGGTGCAGGGGATGAGAGGATTCACCAGAGACAGAGTGGGAAGCAAAACAGGCAGATTGACAGAAATACACGCTGAGGGGAGCTGCGGGGGAGATAGGAAAGGTCTACTGCACTATGTGGGTTAGCTTCCTGGCTGGGGATCTAACTCTTGCTGTGGTGGCTGCCTATGGCTTCATAGTGCTGGGCCTTAACCCCTTGTACCACCAGGGAGGCCCCTGACTTGACTTTAACTGTAAGTAAAGTGATAATATAAAGATCAGTTTTAATATTTCCTTTCTGAAACTTTTAGAATTCATCCTACTTTATATGAGTACGTCATTTTTGTCAGGTAGTAGAAACTGGTGATAGTCATTTTATTTTCTAAATTGGAACATTTATCAAAGAGATGACCAATTTAACTAAGTTAATCAATTCGAAAGATAGAATCTAGAATTCAGGTTTTCAGAGTTTATAGAACTATGTCATATTGTCATCTCCATTAGGCAAAAATAATGCCTATTTAAATATTTGGTTCAGTTACCAGTTTCTTTCAAGGTCGGTCATTTAGTGATATTTTATTCTTAATGTAAGTTTCAGAGGTTGGAAATTTTGATGTTTCATATAATACATTCATTTTGTTCGATTTGGACCATTTATACTATGAAATTGTGGGTCTGGGATTGAAAATGGAAGGAAAGAGATACCTTTGTTAATGTAATTGTGTATTGGGCAAAAAGGATTATAATTATACTTAAAAGTGAAGACTTCCAACTTTCTGTAAAACTTTTTGATTATTAGAACAAAAATATTTTTCTTACCTCTATGAAGGAAAAATATTAATATCCAGGTAACTATAATAGTTATTGTATTGTTGAGGGGACAGTCCCCTATTTAAGTTTAACTGAAACAAAGCTGAATTACATAATTGGTAAAAATAAAGGAGAACTAGACTTGCTAAACAGGTCTTCTGAACAAACAGATGTACTTAGGGTTTTGAGAAAGCTTCATGTTACAGGATTGGTTGATATTCAAAAGTGAGAAACCTTAGGGATTGGTTGACTTTAAACTTGGATTTTAGGAACTGGCTGGCTTTGAGGAGATAGGAAAACTGAAGCAGAATGGATGCTGAATGGCTGACTTTCTCAGCTGTGTACTTATGTCGACCTCATAAGTAGCTTTTAAGGTTGATCGATAACTTCGGGCATGTTTAAAACTAATTCTGTAGTTGTTTTCAGCTTGGGACCAGCACCAAAGAATAATTCCTTTCCTGAAGTGGGTAGTCTATCACTCCCTTCCCCCACCCTACATTTATGTCAGCAGTTGTGCTAATATATTATTTATGATTTTACTTTTCTTCTGAAATTAAACAAAATGTGGGCGGGGAATATGACTTGCATTTTATCTACGTGTTAGGATTATATGATATTTGGGACCCAGGCTGCTTCAAGGATTATTTTGTCATATTAATTGAAAGGTAATATGTTTTTTATGGAAATACATTGATGCTGTAGACATCATGGTAAAAACTGTATTATGTCTGTTTCCTCTCATGGGAGTGTGTTGTATCATAATCTACCCAAAATTAATGATGCTGCATCTTTGAAAGATGAGATGCTGAATTTTTGGAAGTTAACTAGCAGTTTTTCTTATCAACATGTTAGAAGGTTTAATGATTATCACATCTTTTATATAAGGTAGGCTGAATTATTTAACCAAAATTTTATATCATAATATCATTTCTAGAAAGTATTTAATTCAATATTTATTTTGGATTTTTTTGTTCTTTATAACTGAACTGTGACAAAAAGCAGATATTTTTATAAATTGATCTCTCACGGTAATGTTTTAGTTTCAGAAATATCTTCCTATGGAGATGTTAAAATAAACTCAGGGTGTTCTTTATCCTAGAAGTCAGGGAAGGTAGCTTTCTGCAACCCAGGAAAGGACTCTCATCAGAACTAAACTGTTCTCGGGCTTCAGTATCCAAAACTGAGGAAATAAATTTCTGTTTTTCCAGACAGTCATGGTATTTTGCTGTGGCAGACCAAGCTAACTGAGACAGGACCCATGCTGTTAATTGCCACACTACATATGAAACTTTTCTCAGATCACAAGTTAATAACAAAGCAGACTGTGAAGAAAGGTCCAAAAAGATAGAATACAAGAAAGAATAATGCTACTGAAGTCAAGAGATAAGCATTTTGCAATAAAGTATGTCACTGTTAAATTGATAAATCTAATAAATTCTGGATGAAGTTTCAGTTAAGAAGTCACTTATATTTTGGAAAGAGCAGTTTCGTGTTTGTAGGCTAAATCCAGATTGCAGAAGGGTAAGTAATAAATTGGGGGAAGCAGTAAAGATAGTTAAAACTGTCTGTCAAGATACTTGGAAAAGAAAAGGGCATTTAGGACAGTGACAGAATATGCCTGGTGATATGTATTAGTTTTAGTCATCTGTTTGTTTTGTGATGGGACAGATTTCAGCATCTGAAGTGGAGGAAAAGTCAGGAATGAAGTTGGGAGATGTGGAGGGGCAAAGTGGCTAAACAATTAGCATGTGGTCCCTGAGAAGATAGGATGGATGGCTTGGGTTCTGCAGCAGTGTTTCAAGGTTAGCTCTGTGCAGGCTGAGGGACATCCTTCCTCCACACTGTCAGGAAAGAGGTAAAAGTGTACAAGTCATTGTCAGGGGTTGAGGAAACCAAGGGAGTCTGACCTAACAACCTCTTTTTTGTTTCTGTTTCTCTGGAGGTGATGTCAGCTGCTGAGTCAGGGGGTGAGTCGGGGGGGGGGGGCGGGGGGAAGAATAGGAAGCTTTAAAAAAGTGATGGGAGTTGGAATTACTTTTGTTAGATGTTGGAGAGGAGCTGCTTTGGAGTCTAAAAATGACGATGAGCCTCAGTGAGCGGGGGTCTACTGAGATGGGAAGCTCTGCTTTTGCGGACTTCTGGCTTCAGTATCCAGAACTGTGAGGAAATAAATTTGTTTTTCCAGTCAGTTGTGTTATTTTGCTCTGATAGACCAAGCTGACTGAGACAGGACCCATGCTGTTAATTGCCCCAATCTATGGTTGAATCTTTTTATAGCAGTCATTTCAAGTCTGGATGTGGAAGTGAAGAAGTAGATCCTCAGGTTAATTTAGGGGAGGGACAAGACAGTAAGAAATTTGAGAGTTTAGGCAAGGAAGTGGTAAAAGTTGGATGATCAAATCCTAGGTTATAGTCGATAAAAAGTGAAGCTTGCAGCATAGTTGATTGATTAAGAAAAAAAGTAGAGAGGGGGTTGAGGGAAAATCTGGAAGCTTCAGCACATTTAAGATCAAGTGTCATTAATTCATTTATATCATTCAGTAAACACGGAGCCTTTTATCTTCTAGACTCTACCTTGAACAGTGTGGGTTGACTACTAGATTAAAATAGTGGTCAAAGCAGTCTCTAGTTTTAGGTAGGAAGGAAAAGTGAAGAAGGGGAAGAAGTAGAGATGGATGTAGATGGTGTTTTAAATAATGGGAAGAAGAAGATACTGGAAGAGGTGCTTTGAGCAGACAGTCTCTTATTGTCAAGATATGGCACTGTGTGGATCTGGGTGAGGAAGCAGCATGGTAGAACCCTGGGCTGAAGCTTGTTTGAGGAGTGCCAAGGTCTCTGGGAAGCAAGAGTGGGGAGAGTGATAATTAATAATGAGAGGCAGGATACGCTAGGGCCGCAGTAAGGATTTAGTATTTTATTCAAGTATAGGGGTAGCCATAGGAAGGTTTGCATTAGAGAAGTGATTCTTTTTTTTTTTTCTGAATGTTCACATTGGCTTCTTTGTAGAAAATTGATTGGCACTGGAAGGTAAGAAATCTAGAGCGTTTAGAAGGATAAGAGACTGTGGCCTACAAGTGGCATAGTAGAGTTTAGGATTTCAGCAATTGAGTGCTTCTAGGTGAAGGATCCCTTGCTGCTCCTTTAAGCAGGCACAATACAATAGACATTCTTTTCAGAGGATAGAGGCCTGACCCCTATCCTTGGCTTTACCACACCCTTTCCTGTTTTTGACTCTGTTCCTCACCAGCTTCATTATCTCTTCTCCCATTTGTCCTCTCCTTGTCTTTTCAATTTAATGAACATTGTTGCCTGCCTGACCAAGACTTCTAGATCTAGACTTTTATACCTTTTTTGCTGTCTAACTTCAGTTTTAGAAAGCTGACATGGAAACCCAGTATGTAAGTGAAGGGAAGGTGAGGGAAGTCAGGGTGCAGTGCTCCACTTACAAGTATTCTTGAATACCTGCAGCAACCCTGAGACACCTCCAGAAAACCCCTACACAGTGTGGAAAGCCCTCCATGGAACTGTTGCTGCCTGTCTTGCAGCCGACTACCCGTGGGATCACCTCAGGTCATGCTTTCCCGGCTCAGCCTGTGCTTCTTAATCCTTAGGCGCTTGGCTAGCCAAATGGCAGCAAGCACATCTTCCAGTGCAGAGGGCACTCGGCAACCATGAGATTGTTATGGTACATCTTTCCGAGTGTTAGTTTTATTTGCTGTTATTTAATTCACTAAATTTGTACAGTAAATTAAGGCAGTTCTGTCTAGCCTCAAAAAATTCTTTTACTGACCCTCTTTAAGAATGTTAAGTGTTTTATAACAGAAGAAAAAAATTATAGTGTACAATGTAACATTTTTATGCTTTTTTTTAAGGGAAAACACTTAAAATCAAGAAATTTAAAGTTTGTGTGGACCTTTAGGGCTATGCCTTTATTTTTCTGGGGATTATTTGATACCTCTGCTTTGCATTAGGAATACTTTGATAGACAAGTATAGAGCAACCTTTTAAAGTTGGATTTTTATTTCCATATTTTTGATTTTGTGTGTAATGGAGTTAGAATGACATTCCCCCGCCCCCTCCCCAGCATGGGGCAGGAACTGGCTATGATAAACTCTGAAAGTTTTAGACTTTTTCTGGTTAAAGGTAAAAATGTGAGTATTTCCTTCCGTTAGTCAAGTTTCATTTCAACAAATATTATTAAAGTGAGCACTGCTGCATTATAAGACAGATTTATAAGAACTAAGTGGTGACTTGCTAAGGCCAGTACTCAAAATAAGGTCATCCTAGGCCATAAAATAAGTTTCATGTCTTGAATTAAACAACAAAAAAAGTATATTCCTTGCTTTACAAATCTGTAATGTTCCTGTGTTGAGGGTGGATCTTTAAGCATCAAAATAAAAAGTTTGCTTGGATTGTTTGCAAGTAAGAAATTGGTTTGAGCATAGGAATTTGCATAACACTGTCAAGTTGTAGAACTAATGAAGGCAAGGATTTGGCCATATTAACATGGTACATCCTGAATAAGGGCCTATTATGTATACTTAACTATTTTTTAAGTGACAAACATTGATAAAACTGTGGTGATAATGTTGTCTGGTTATTAATGCATGGCATTATCAGGGTTGAACAAAGGAATTTTCTGGAGTGTGTTGTCACATTATTGATATCAATATATGACTTCTTTAAATTAATAAAAACAGTTTTTCTTTTGAGTCTGCCAGTTGTCCAGTGTATCTACTCCTATGATACGACAGTTCTGTTGGTAAAATGGGGATAGAAATATAGACTATTAAATGCAAGTACCATCACCAAGATTAGATATAATGAATAGAATGGGAAGAAATAAATGCAGATAAAAAAAGTTAACTTGCTTCCAAGATTTAGAAAGAATTTATATAACTCAGTAATAATAAGGAACAATAACCCAGTTGAAAATGGACAAAGACTATGAATAGACATTTCTCCAAAGATTTGTAAGTAGCTAAAAGCAGGTGAAAAGAAATTAACATCATTAGTCATAGGGATATACAAATCAAAACCACAAAAGATAGCACTTTATACACATTAGCTGGCTATGATCACAGATGATCACACGTGTTGGTAATGATGTGGAAAAATTGAACCATGATACCTTGCTGGTGGGAATGTAATATTGGACAGCCACTTTGGAAAAACAGCTTTGCAGTTCTTTAAAAGGTTAAAACAGAGTTACCTTATGTTACCTAGCAATTCTACTCCTAGATTTATGCAGGAGAATTGAAAACACATCCTGGAACTCTTGTATGTTGTAATGTTCATAGCAACATTATTCCTAACAGGTAGAAAGTAGAAACAACCCAAATGTCTGTCCATCAACTAATGAAAAATTAGCAAAATATGGTATAGCAATACAATGGAATATTACTTAGCAGTACAAGGTAATGGGTATTGATACAAGGTACAGAGATGGATGAATCTCAAGACCTGTTAAGTGAAAGAAACCAGAGACAAAATGGAACATATTGTATAATTCCATTTATATAAAATGTCCATAATAGGCAAAAAAAAGTAGATTAGTGCCCTGGAAGATTTGGAAGGGGGAGATTTGGAGTCATTCTTAATGAGTCAGAGTTCCTTCTGGAAGATGATAAAAACAGTCTAAAATTGTGGTGATGATGGATGAACAAATCTGAATATATTAAAGCCAATAAATTATATACTTTTAAGTTGTATAATTCATTGGTTTTCATGAATTTAAAATTTAGAATGAATTGTGTAATATGTTATATCTCAGTAAAGCTGTTAGAAAAAGATTACATGAAGTAATATGTGGGAATATACTTTGAGTTATTTGAGAAGATACTATTATTCGATTTAGACTGTATGGCCTTTAAATAGTCATAAGTTGACTTAGAAACATTTCCTTGTTTGCAGGCCTATGATTTTTATGCCATGATTCAATTTAATGAGGCTGTTACTTAGCAATATAAAATGTTGAAAATGTTGAACTATAAAATGAAAACCTTTTGTATCAATTTAATAGGATTTTATGAATCAGTTAATTAAAAATAAGTAGAACATGCCATTAAGGAATTAGGTTTTACTTGCACTGCTATGTTTATTGCAGCACAGTTTACAATAGCCAAGATAGGGAAACAACCTAAATGCCCCAAAATAGATAAATGGATAGAGAAAATGTGGTGTGTATATACAGTATAATACAACCCAGTGATCAAAAAAGATAAACTCATGCTGTTTATGGCAACATGGATGGAGCTGGAAGGGATTATGCTTAGCTAAATAAGTTAGGAGGAGAAAGAGAAATACTGGATGGTTTCACTAATATGTGGAATATAGAGAAGCCAAACTAGGGAGTCAGATAAAGACAACCCTTGAAAGCTGACCATAGATCTGAACCATCCAAAAGGGGTGGAAGAGAGAGGGGGGGAGGGGTGAAACCAGGGGTCGGGGGTGAGATCACAATGGACTATGGTGGTGGACTATGGGTTCTTAAGTAGTGGGAGATCTACAATTACCACACCTAAGGGGAGAAATCCTATACTGTCAAAAAATTAACAAAGATGTAAGAAAAAGGTATGTCATTAAAAAATAATTTTTTAAAAATGATAGTTTTGAGAACAAAAAGAGATTGCTCCTCCAAATGAGTAACCATTTACTATGTGTAATTCCCAAACAACTCATTTTATTATTAAATAAATAGAAGTATGGGCCAGGATGTTTTCCAGGTCCAAACACAGGGTAAATACACTTACAATGTAGTACATGTAAAGCATTAACTTCTCTGAAAGATCAGAGGAAAAAAGTAACTTTTAGCATACTACAAAAAATGTAAAGCCAATCTTTAATATATAACTCTTTATTGTTACATCTTCCACAGTTCCTTGCTATTGCCACTTCTTCCTGTCTATCTTCCATACCTCATATAATTTTGTATAGTAAATAATGAAATAAAATAGATGTGTGAAAGTAAAAAAAAATAGGTTTTAGAATCATAAAAGTTTATAGGTAGAAGAAACAATAAATCATCTATTGTAGACCTCATTTTATTTTATTTTTTTAAATTTATTTATGCATACAAGAACTGGGGTACAGGCCAGAGGTGTGGGGGGGTGAGATGATTCACCAGAGACAGAGTGGGGAACAGAACAGGCAGATCTACTGAATTACACTGTTGAGGGAAGCAGCAGTTGAGATAGGAGAGGTCTGCTGTGCCATGTGGGTAGTTCCCTGGCTAGTCGGGATTGAACTCTTGCTGCAGAGTCTGCAGATAGCTTCACCGTGCTGTGCTTTACTCCTTGTGCCACCAAGGAGACCCCCCCCATTTTACTTTGTGAATTTCATAATTGAGTTTTACAGAGGTTAAGACAGCTTACCTCACAGAGTTAGGTTCTAAAACTGAGTCAATGATCTTTCTGTTGACTACTGTTGGTTTTATTGCCATTAATAAAATTAGCACTAATAATATCAATAGTAGTTTAAATTCTTCTCATGAACTAGGTATTCTGTTAGGTACTTTATGTAGGTTATCTTGATTAAATCTACACAGCAATTTATGAAGATGATAGCTTTTACCTGTGTATTAGTTTCCTTTGCTGTTACAACAAATTAACAAAATCTTCATGACAAAACCACACATTATTTATCCCACACTTCTGGAGTCAAAAATGCAAAATGGGTCTTACTGAGTGTTGGTGGACCTACATTCCTTTTTGGAGACTGTAAGGTAAATCAGTTTTCTTATTTCTTCCATCTTCTAGAGGCAGCTCACATTCCTTGGCTAGGGATCTCCTCCCATCTTCAAAGTCAGCAATGGCAGACTTGACTTTCTTACATGCTGATTGTCTAACTGGTTGTCTCATAGGCATCTCAAATTTGGCATGACACAGTGGACTCTCGTGCTTTCTCCCTGATGGAGTTTTCCTCCAGCTATCTTCATTTCACATCATTCATCACTTTGCAGCTCATTGGGGATACTTTGACTTTTATTATGAGAAAACTTGGGAGATTTCAGCATTTCAGGCTAAAAAATGATCTCTTACTTAGATCAGATCTTTGTTGAGAAAGTCTTATGTGTTTGAAGGCTGAAGCAGGAAGATTAGTTAAGCTGCTATGGTAACCCAGGTGGATGGATGACAATAGCTTGGAGCAGAGAGGTAATAGAGGAGATATAAGAAGTGGTATCTTTGACTTTAGTCTTACATACAAATATCCCTGAGGAGATAAATGCATAGTGAGATTAGTACTTCAGTGTGGTTTGTATTATCAGATCCCTATTGAAATAATCAATGGAAAATGTTCCACTAGTCCTGTTTCATTTATTTGTTTTTTTTGTCATCTTTCTCAAGATGTGCACATTTGTTTTTACTGTATTTTTTAACTGCACCCATTTCCTTTCACTGGTTTCATTTTTTAGTCCTCCACACCCCTCATTTATACCTCTTTGACCCTTTCTTCCTCCTCCTTCCTTGTTAACCTCAGAAATCTCAATTTGCTTGTCAGTGTCTACTAGTTGATTATATTGCTTTATCAGTTCTTCCACTTTGTTTCCTTATGTATGTGAAGTCACCCAGTTGTCTTTGTCTTTCTGACTTACTTTGCTTTGCATTCTTCCCTCAAGTTCCTTCCATTGTGCTATAAATGGTAATATTTCATTTTTCCTTTTGGCTGAGTAGTATCCCTTTGTGTATACATACCATGTTTTCTTTATCTACTATGCTATCTGTGGGCACTGAGGTTACTTCCATATCCTAGCTATTATAAATAATGGCACAATAAACATTGTGGAACATATAAATTTTTTTGTGTTGATGATTTTGTATCTGAATATATATTCAAAAGTGGATTGTTGAATCATATGGTATATTCTTTTAATTTTTGAAGATAAGTTTTCTTTTTTGTCACACGCTTGTCTAGATTTGGTATTAGCGTAATGTTGGCACAATATAACATTTAGGAAGTATTTCCTCTTCTTGGAATAATTTAAGTACAATGGGCGTAAGTTTTTCTTTAAAGGGTTGATAAGTCATCTTGTTTTTTGCATTGATTTGGGGTAGAATTTTTGATTACTATTGTGTTCCTAATCCTAATTGTGATTTTGGTCTATTAAAGTGTTTTATTTCTTGTTCATTCTTGTAGACTATATTGTTCTAAACATTTACCTATTCAAAATTATAGAATCTGTTGGCACGCAGCTGTTCATAGTCATCTGTTACGATCCTTTGTATTTCTGTGATATCCATAGTAATTCCTTCTCTTCCATTTTTTTTTTAAAGATTTATTTATTTATTTATACAAGCACTGGGTACAGTCAGAATCGCCGGAGGGTGAGCGAATTCACCAGAGCCAGAGCGGGGAGCAGAGCAGGCAGAGGGACCGAAGTACACTGCTGAGGGGAGCAGCGGGCGGCAGGAGAGGTCTGCGCGCCATGTGGGACCCTCCTCCGGTGGCTGAGGAACAGCCGGGGATCGAACCGGCGCTACAGAGGCTGCGGGCAGCTTTGCAACCCAGCGCTCAACTGCTGCGCCACTGGGGAGGCCCCCTTCTCTTCCATTTTTAACTCCACTTATTTAAGTTTTATCTCTTCTCTCTTAGTCTAAATAGAGTTTTAGCAACTTTATCTTCCAAAAGAACCAACTCTGTTTCATTGATGCTTTGCATTTTTAAAATTTCTCATTCATTTATTTATACTCTCATTTGTATTATTTTTTGCTTCTACTAACTTTTGGTTTTGTTTTTCTTTCCAGTTGCATCAGTTGAATGTTAAATTGTTTCATTGGCATTTTTCTTGTTTCTTAGGTAGGGTAGACCTGTTTTGCAATTAACTTTTGTCCTCAGTACCCTGTTCTGCATCCCACAAATTCTGACATCTTATGTTCTCTTTTTCATTAATCACCAGGCGTTTTTCAGTTTTTGCATTACTTTCCTCTTTGACCCAGTGGTTATTGAGCACTGTTTTTTAATCTCTCTGAATTTGAAGCTTTTGAAATTTTTTGTAATTTCTAGTTTTATGGTATTATGTTTAGAAAGAATGCTTGTGTGATTTCATTTTTTCTTTTTTTTTTAAGATTATTTATTTATACAAGTACCGGGGTACAGACCAGATGTACAGGAGGGTGAGAGGAGTCACCAGAGACAGAGAGGGGAACAGAACAGGCAGACTGACGAAATACATTGCTGAGGGGAGCACCAGGTGAGACAGGAGAGGTCTGAGCCATGTGGGATTCTCCCCGGCCTCCTAGGATCAAACTGGTGCTGCAGAGGCTGCGGCCAGCATCACAGCACAGTGCTCAACCGCCTGCGCCACCAGGGGAGGCCCAGATTTCAATTTTCATAAGTTTGTTGATGGTTGACTTGTGTCCCAACATATGGTCTCTTTTTGAGTGTGTTCCATGTGCATTTGATAAAAAAAATTTATGCTTCTCTTTTGGGGCAGGGTGTTATGTAGATATTTATTAAGCCTGTTTGAGCTACCTCATCATTTAAGGCTACTCTTTACTTATTTATTCTCTATTGATTGTTGATTTGTCCTTACTGTAAATAGAATGTCAAAATCCCCTACTATTTCTGTTCTCTCCTTAATTCTATTAGTAATTGCTTTATATCTCTTGATGCTCTACCATTTGGTGCTTATGTGTGGGTCTGTGTCTACTTGTTGTATTAGCTCATAATGTACTGTCCATTTCTATCTCTTATTATCTTTCTTAATTGGAAATCTAATTTATCTGATGTAAGTATTATTAGTGCTTACTAAGTTTCTTCAGTTTTTTTAATTAATTATCATTTATTTGTGGGATTGTCTTCCAGTCTTTTCCTTTAAGCCTGTGCTTATCTTTAATAGTAAAATGTATTTGCTATAAACTACAAAAGGTTGGCCTTTGTTCTGTGATCCATCTAGCTACTTCTAATTGGTGAATTCAAGCCATTTACATTTAAAGTGGCTATTGAGATATATATATATTATTACTTGTTTTTGTGAATGTGTTTGTCTTTGTCTTTATTTTTGACAACTTCTTTTATGTTTTCAGTTTCGTTTCCATTTTCTTTTCTGGCCCTTTAATAGATGATTGTTTTGAGGATATATTGAGATTTTTGTGTGATGGTTATAACTTATGACTTACTGAAAAAACCGATCTCAAATTCTTTTTAATGTTCCACATTTTTACTGCCCTCTTCCACATAGTCTTCAACAGATGAAATTTGTTGTCACTTTATAATGGTCCCTTTCTTTAATGCTTTTTTCAAGACTGGCTTGGTAGTGATGTATTATTTCAATATTTTCTATAAAGCTCCTTATTTTTCCTTCAGTCTTGAATGATAGACTGGCTGAATAAGATATTCTAAGTTGAAATCCTTTCCTTTGAGGACTTTAAGTATTCCCTGCCATTCCCTTCTTGCCTGCAAGGTTCCACAGAGAAGTTGCTGAATAATCTCATAGGTGTTCCCTTCTGTGTAACTCTTTTCTGTGGACACCTTTCCTTGTCACTAGTTTTTAGTAGTGTTATTATAATGTATCCTGTTATTATAATGTTATTATAATGTATCTTAGTAATGTTAATATAATAACATTATAATGTTATTATAATGTATCTGTTTGGATTTATTTTGTTTGGTACTCTCTGGGTCCCTTGGATCAGGATATCCTGTTCCTTTCACATGTTAGAGAGATTGTTGGTTATTATTTCTTTAAATAAATTTTCTATGCCTTTTTCTCATCTCCTTTTGGGATTCCCTATGATCCTGATAATGTTTCTTTTCAAATTGTTCCAAAGGGCTCTTAGCTAGTTTTTATTATTCCATTCTGTCTTTGCTGGTCTATTCTACCATTGTGTAGTCAAGCTTACTGATTATATTAGCTAAAGGTGTTTGTCTACTCTTAAGGCCCTCTATTGTATTTTTTAGTTTAGTTATGATATTCTTTATGTCTGTTTTTCCATTTGAAACATTCTCATGTTTTCTCTATCCTTGTTGTATTCCTACTTTTGTTGGTCCATTATTTTTCTTATTTGACAAGCACAGTTAAAACTGTTAAAGTCCTCATTAGGCAGATTTTGCAGTTCTGCTGGATTTGGACTTCAGGGTTTTTTGTTGTTATTCTATTATTTGTGGTATGTTCTTCAGTCTTCTTATTTTTAGTTTTTATGAGTGGAGGTAAAGAGTTTTCTTTCTTTGTCTTGGTGAATTGGCCTTATGGTTTGTTAATAGGTTGCAGAATATAACCCTAAATTATTTACCAGGGATCTTTGGGTGTCTGCTTCTTCATAGGCTAATGTCTCTGCACCTATTTGGATGATGGGAGCCCCGGTGCTGGCAGTGGGAAGGAAATATAGGCAAGGCAACAGGGTGCCAGAGCATTGCTTAGTAGTGAGTACCAAGATCAGATACCTCAGGTGCTGCAGTTGCCCAAACTTGGGTGGAAATCTACAATGAACTCCTCCCCCAGGCTAATTCCTCAGACAAAGCATCCTGAATAATCTCAGGCTAGCATCAATGTCTTAGCTATGGTTCAACTCTGGTATGTGGGTTCTGTGACTAGTAGTAGTATTTTTCCTGGGAGTGTGGGCAGGAGCAAGATGATCTGAGAGCTGAGAGCTGCTCGATCTCACTACAGACAGGCTACTGCCCTGATTCTAATCGTCTTTCTCAAGGTTTGCAGTGTCTCAATGGTGATTCTATTATCTGAAATGAGAAACACAGGCTTAAAAAGTTTGAAAGTTTTTGGGGCATAGAGTGAGGTGCTTATGGGATTTTCAGGTAAAACATTGAGTTTGGGTCTGGAAATGTATATCTTTAACTCAAGAGAGAAATCAGGCCTAGAGATGCAAATTTGGGAGTTAGCATTTCATTGAGTATAATAAAACAAAATAAAACATGAGAATGAATGGCATTCCCTGCAAAAAAGAAAGATAATATTAGAAAATATACCTATTCCTATTTGCTAGAATATCAATCTGCTATCTAAACTGTAAACCAGCAATGGGAAAGAAATTAGGTGGTTTCCTCCCTATGACTAGGGAGGAATGACCATTGATCAAGTTAAATATTCTATAGGTCAGATTAAAAATTCAGGTAGTATCTTATGAAAATTTATTCATATAAGCAAGAGATATGAAACATCTTCAAAATGCTATCCATTCTTTCAAGATGTGGGGTTAAAATAATAGCAAATAAAATGTATTCTTGACATGATTGAGGTTACAGAGGAGATGGGAAAAGTGATTACAGTACAGTATGATTAGTACCATGATTGGGAAGTGTTACAGGGCCACATGACTCAGTGCTGAAACTAGGAACAGTCTTCCTGAGGAAATAGCATTTTCGCCAAAATCAGAAGACTGAACGGAGGTGACTTTGAAGAGGAAGGGAAGGGCAAAGCAGTTATGAGTTGGAGGGGAGGAGGCCATGTAGGTAACTTGAAATGGAGTGTGGGGAGTAGAGACTAATGAGATAAGGTTGGAGACGTGAAGTCCTCTCCTGATTCGCTGGGACCTTGTAGAAGATGGAGGGAGAAAATGATGTATTTTTCCAAAGAAAAAAGTATTCTGCCTCAGTGTAGTTCAAACAGTTTTATGTATATGATTTTGTATGGTTTTTTTTTTTATCAACTAGAGTAGTAATGGAATGACCAAAAATAACATTGTTTCTGTAAAAAAAAAAGTTTCAAACCTCAAAAACTTCCTTACCGTTTTTTTCCACCATTTGGGAACTACTTAGCTAGATCTACAATTCTAGTGCTTTTTGTTATTTGTGCTCAAATCGTGCTTTTTCTGGTGTTTATCTATGTGACTACAGTGTTGACTTTCCACCCTCTGATATGAATCAAAGATATCATTCCACAGATGTGGTTGAAATGTTGTTTCCTTTTCTTGAAAAGATTTAGAAAATGTATGGAAATAAAAATAGAAATCCCTTCATAAATTGTTTGGTTTTCAGAGTGTTTGTTCTTTAAAGCTAAAGGATCCCCTCTGTAAACCATATGGCAGTATATAGCATGATGTACTATTAAAGTATGAGAAATGAAACTAACATGAAAATTGTTATAAAAGAACGTAAAAGAAATTGCTATGATTTCACTATTGAAGTCAAATGGAAGGTAAATAATTCAAGGATAAAATGCCTAGTTTTTAAAGATATATCAGACCTATGAACTTACCACATCATCTTCATTACTAGCTCTGTTATCATTAAACTAGTAGGTTTTTAAAAGCTATTTGGTTAAGTCCTTCTTAAAATAGATCTATTTCTATTTGAGCTTCATTTTGTCAAAAAAAATGAAACTTCAAGTTGAAACTCCCGTGAATTTCCATGACTCCAGTAGACAAAGCTAATTTCATCCACACTAATCCTAGAAAAAATATCTTTCCGTATCAGGTAGATTGTTTTCAGTTGACAAGTAACACAGACAATCTAATTGAAAGTGGCTTAAATAATAAGTAAATTTATAATCTCATGTAACTAGAAATCTGGAGGAGAGAAAATTTTGTAGTTGAGTTAGGTAGCAGCTACACTACCATCAGGCTTTCAGGGTCTTTCTGTCTTTCCATTTTACCATTCTAAATGACAGCTTTTGTCATCAGGCTTGTTCCCTCCCCATCTCAAGATGTCAGATAGCTTCAGCTCTGAGACTTACACTCTCATCTCAAAACCCACAAGACTAGAAGAAAAGAAGGTATCCCTTGTCTTAGTTCAGGCTGCTATAGTAAAATACTATGGGCTGGATGATACAAACAATAAACATTTCTCACAACTCTAGAGTTTGGGATATCTAAAATTAAGGTGCCTGAAGATTTGATTCTTAGTGAGGGGCTCCCCCCTGGTTTGCACAGGGCTTGCTTTTGCTGTTTCCTCATATGATGGTGGGAGAGTGAATTTTTTTATCTTTCTCATTTTTATAAGGATACTAATCCCATCATGGGGTCCAGCCCCCATAACCTAGTCTAACCCTAACTTCTCAAACACTGCACCTCCAAATACCATCACGTCAACATGTGAATTTTGGAAGGAACAGAAACATTTAGGTCATAGCTTCTCTATTACTGTATTTTTTAATAGTGAAGAAAAATTTTCTTGAGCCTCTTTGCAGAATTGACCTAGCTAGAATATACTAGGCTCTCAACAAATCTTCATTCATTGGTTACATATTCTGTAGGGGCAAAGAGACATCTGGTTTACTCAGCCTGTTTTCCAGGACCTTTTTAGGTCACAGAAGTGAAAGGAAGTTTGGGTTAGGAATCTTTAAACCCATATGTTATCCAGATGCCAATGTCTCCATGTATACACAACACAAGACTTGTATGTGTGCACTCACTTACACACACATACACACACACACACATACAAAATACTGTTGGAATGCAAGTGACTGAGCCGACTTAGCTTCTTTTCAGCAAAGGTTTTGCTTATAATCAATACACTATAGACAGGAAGAATTTAAGGAGTGAAAAAGTAGGAAACAAAATGAAGAGTCCAGTGATGTGTGTCTAGACAAAATACAATTTTCAAGTATCACAGCCTTATTAATAACAAGAAAATAGGGCAAATCTCAGTAGAATGAAAGAAAAAACACATCTCCAAACAAGTCAGAGACAAGGCTATAGAAATTTTGTGATTGGCTTAGTCATGTTAAGATTCATTTATCACCCAGGCCTTCCAGAGAAGAACAAAATTAGGATTTTGTTGTCCAGAAAGGACAGTGAGCTGGGAAGGCAACTCTGGTTCCTGCCACGCCTTCTAAGGCCAATTTCCTTGCCTGGCTTTACCTCCCTTTCTACCACCTGGAGGAATTTATTCTGTGAATAATTTTTTTCTCACTTTTAATTTCTCTCTCTTCCCTCATACTCTTCAAGCTTATTGAAAGAAGAGTCCACACATGCTGCCTTCATTTCTTTTAGTTTATTCCTTAAATCTACTGTAATCTGTATTCCACTCCTAAAAATAAGCCTTTATGTCCACCTAATTGTCTAGTCTTTTGCTAGTCTCATTGGTCATATTTGGCAGTATCAGTGGTTCTCCAAGTTTAGCATACATTAGAATCATGAGGGTGATTGAAAAAAGGATAGCTGCGCACCCTCAGATTTTCTAATTCAGTACATTTGTGGTGGGGCCTGTAGAGTTAAGCTTGCTTAAACTCTTTGGGGACACCTTATAACGACTACCTTCTTCCTGAATTGAACAACTCAAAATTACTTTTCTAATCTCTGCTTCTTGTGCCTCCTGTATTTTTTTCTTTTTAATGAATGGTAGTGTCATTTTTCTCAAGAAACCTGCAACTCACTCTAGTTCTTTATTCTTCCTTATGCTCATACACAGTCAGTCCATGGTTCATACTCTAAATCTCTCTCAAGTGCATCATTTCTATCCTTATTCTCTATTTTAGTTTGAACCCTCATTTCTTTTTACCTCTACTGTTGTCATGGTCTCAAAGTTTTTTTGCTTTCTCCAATCTTAGATTTCTCTTAATACAATTTTTTTTTTCCAACTCTTAAGTCTGGAAGCATTTTTTTCAAAGTTCAGAATTCTTTGGCCTTCTTTATCTTCCAGATAAAATCCAGGCTCTTTCATGTGCAGTTGTTGAGTGGAGTGTTATATAGAAGTCTGTTAGATCCAGTTTTGTTCATAGCTTCTATTTACTAGCTGTTGATTTTCTTCCTGGTTGTTCTATCTAGTATTGAAAGGGGTATTATTATTTTTGGGTAATAGTATTATTATTTTTTAGTTTTCTTTTCTACCTTCAATTCTTTTTATGTTGGGGTGGGGCTGTTTTTAGGTACATCTATATTTCTGTTATTTATACTTCCTGATGGATCAACACTTTTATCATTATGAGACGTTCCTCTTCTAGTAACATTTTTTTTTGTATGTTTTAAAGTCTTTTTTGTCTTATTCTCTTATGGTTGCTGTTTGCTTCATGTATAGACAATATGTATTTGATAGTTGGATTTAAAAAAAATACAATCAGTAATTTTTGCCTTTGGATTGTTTTATCTATTCACATATAATTATTGAGATGGTTGGATTTACCTCTGCTGTTTTGCTTTTTGTTTTCTATAGGTCTCATGCTTTTTTGTTTTTCTTTTCTTTACTGTCTTCTTTTGAATTAAGTGAATAGCTTTTATTGTGACATTTTAGTTCCTTTAGTAATTTTTAAATTACATATTCTTGATTTTTTCTTAGTGATTGGTATAGGATTTGCAATATATATCTTAACTTACAAGAATCTACTTCTCATTTTTAAGTTTTTTTCAGCAAAATAAACTTCCTTCCTCCTGTATATTTCCATTATTCATTTCTCTCCCTCTTTTTGCTATTATTGTTATACATACTATGTCTATGTATTGTAGGAGCCCAATAATATTTTGTTACAATATTTACGTTATATCTCTTAATAAAACCAGGAAAGAATAGAGAGCAGTTACCTATTTGTAGAATTAGCCATAACCTTGTAATTTTTCATTCTCTTGGTATATTCCTGTGGGTTTGTGTTACCATATGGTGTTATTTCATAACTCTAATATAGCTTTGCTTTCATCTAATTCCTCTGTATTGTCAAATATCCATAAAATTGCATATGTTACTTACCCAATACTAATATTGTATGTGCATTGTTTTATTGATTTAAATCAGTTAAGGTAAGAAAGGGAAAGAAATAGGCAATTATAGTCTTTTATATTATGTATTAATTAACTTTATTGCTCTCTTTGTTTAATATGTAGATTCAAATTACTGAATTGGTGGAGTTTACTTTTAGCCTGAAGAACTTTCTTTTGTAATTTTTACAAAGTAGATAACCTCACAGTAAATCCTCTCAGTTTATGGTTATTTTTATTTTATTTTTTTGTGGAAATGACTTGACTCCACTTTCATTTGCAAAATAAAGTTTTGCTGGATATAAGAGTCATAGTTTAAATTTTGTACTTTCATCACTTTGTTTAATCTTATTGCTTTCTAGACTCCTTTGTTTCTGATGAGAAATTAGCTGTTAATCTTATTGAAGTTCATTGTATTGGTGAGTCATTTCTCTCTTGCTGAGGGTTACATTTTTTAAAATTTTGCCTTTGTTTTCCTTGGCATTGCAGTCAACTCTTCAAATACATCTCTGAGGCTGACTTCAAAGAACATTTTGCCTGCCTATGCTTTATAATATGCATTTCATGGTGTTAGGTTTTACATCCATCTCTCTAGTCTATTTTGAATTAATTTTTGTGCATGGTGTTAGTAGTATAGTTTCATTCTTTTGCATGTAAGAGACTATTTTGCCTAACACTATTTATCGAAGGGACTTTGCTTGCTTCATTTTCAGCTCTCAGCTCCTTTGTCATAAATTAGTTGTCCATAAATGTTTACTTCTGATCACTCTATTCTGTTCCATTGATCTATTTTTCTGTCTTTATTTTTATGTATCTGTTTTTCAGTACCATGATGTTTTGATTATTATCACTTTAAAATTTGAAATTGGGAAGCATGGTAACTCTGTTCCCTCCTGCCCCCCAGAATTATTTTGGCTATTCAAATCTTTTGTAGTTCCAAATCTTACCATTTTTCTTGTTTTGTGAAGAATGTTGTTGGGGTTTTGATGGATACTGCATTAAATCTGTATATTTCCTTAGGCAATATGGTCATCTTTGTATGTTAATTCTTCTAATTCATGAGCACAAAATATCTATTTCTTTCAACAATGTCTTATGTATACAGGTCTTTTGTCTCCTTGGTTAAATTTATTCTTGATGTAGTTTTTTTTTGGATAATAGTATTTTTGGATATGTATTTGTTTTGGATGCAGTTGTATTTGAGAGTGGTTTCTTGATTTCTTGTAATACCAGTTTGTTATTTGTATACAGAATGCAACAGTTTTTTGTATATTAATTTTATACCCTACTACTTTACTAATATGTTTATTATTTCAGGGAATTTTTATAGGAGTCTGTCAGATTTTCTATGTATATTATCATGTCATCTGCAAATAGTGATAGTTTTATTTATTTTGCTTGCTAATTGCTTTATTGAATAATAGGTGGGGGATTGGGCATCCTTGTCTTGTACCTAAGCTTAAGAAATCAAGCTTTTGATGCTAACTTTTGGCATTTTTGATCTTTATTTTGTTGCCTTCCTTCTATACCCATTTTGATGTGGGTTTTAATAATAAATGGAAATTGAGTCTTATGAAATGCTTTTTCTGCCTATGTTGAGTTGATCATATGATTTTTATACTTTTGTTGATGTGATATATCTTGTTAATTGATTTGTATATGCTGAACATCCTTGCATTCCTGGAATAAATTCCACTTGATCATGGTGTATAATCATTTTGATGTATTGTGAGGGTTTTTGCATTTATGTTCACCTGAGATATTGATATATAGTTTCTTTTTTTTTGTGTGTTGTTGTTGTTTGGTTTTGGAATCAGTGTAATATCGGCTTCATAAAATGTGTTTGGAAGTATTTCCTCCTTTTCAATTTTTGAAAGAGTTTGAGAAGAATAGTTCTTTGAAGGTTGAGTAAAACTTACCAGTGAAGCTGCGTTTTTATAAATTTTTGGTTTTTTTAATTAAATTATTTTTGTCATAGTAATGTTGGTTTACAAGACTTAAGCTTTCCTTTGATACACTGGTTTTTAGGATAATACATTTAGCAACACAAAATGTTCATTTTGTAACATTCTAAAGCACCTTCTCACTCTTAGGTTCCTTCGTAGAAAAGAAGTATAAATAGGAGTAAGATATGGCCGCCCAAGATGGGTTATTGTATTTTGTGGTGTCATTTAGTATAGGAATGTATGACCCTAGAATCTTGGATTCTCTTCTTCTTTAAAGGAAATGTTAATGATTTTAATTATGTGCTTCCTAAAATAAAACCCTTTCCCTTACTTCCTACTGTTATCAGGGGGTAACTGTCATTGTGTAGAGTTCCTTGATACTTCAAATATCCCTTACCTAGTGTAGTCATTACTGCAGAGAAACAGAACTAGTAGGATATATCTATCTCTGTCTGTCTGTATGTCTCTCTCATCTATCTAATCTATCTTCCTTCCTACTACCTACCTACCTACCAATCTAGTTAGGTCGTCCAAATGCCCATCCACCCATCTATCACCCATCCATCCATCTTGTTTATTTTAAGGAATCAAACTAAGTGACAGTGGGAGCAGGTATTAGTGCAATTTGTAGGGCAAGGCCACAAGGCAGGACATTTAGGTGAGTTGATGACACATTCTGAAGTACAAAATTTGACAAGTAACCTACCATGTTGGAACTCAGGCAAGGTTTCCATGTTACTTTCTTGAGGCAAAATTGCTTCTTCCCTAGAGAAGTTCAATCTTTGAGCTTAAGACCTTGGACTGATTAGATGAAACCCACTACATTATGGAGAGTAATTTGCTTTATTTAAAGTCAACAGATAGTAAATGTTAATCACATCCATAAAGACCTTCACAGCAACATGTAGACTGGACTAATGTTAGCTAAACAAATAGGCATCATAGTCTAGGCAAGTTGACATATAAAATTAACCATTACACTTAATTGAACCATTTAATTCTTTGCTTTTTTGAGAATTTAGGAGTTATGAAAAATAGTAAAATTATGTATTTTTTGTTAACTCACAGATTGGTTTTATATTGGTAAGTATATAAAATAGTCCTAATAAACTATTTAGAATGTATTTCAAAATTAGCCTGTATTGATTTTCTCAACTCTAAAATGAATATATATAAAATTCTCAGTAAAACTTAGTCATAATTTTACCGAATGTTGGATCTCAGTATTTTTATGAAATATCATTGTGAAGTATGCTTGTATTTTTTTGTACTTCATAAAATTATATCTGGTCTTCAAAGTTAAATTTTATGTTTATTAACTTTGAAACCCTTCTTGATGTTTACTATTTGGGAAAGTTTGAGAATTTTCATATTTCTGAGTCATACAGTGTTATAAAACTATGTTAACTTAATAAAAATTATTAAAAATAATTAATACAAATTTGAGAATTCTCACAACCATGTCCAAGTTTATCTTTGTTCTGTAATATTTAAAAATGACAAGAACATTGGTTTTCCTCTATAACACTGTTCTTGACCAAAATTTGTATTTGTTATTACTGTGAAAACAAATAGAATCTATCATTATTATTCACATATTCCAATTTTATGAATTCTACCCACAAAAAATGTATTGTAACTCCCAAGTCAGTACTCATGATCTTTTTACGATAGTGATTCATAGGCATTTTGCTGAGAGACAAAAAATTTGGATTGTTCAATACTCATTCTCAGCTGAGGTAAAACAAAACAATTCTTTTCCTTTTAGCTCTCATTCTAGAAACTAGTGTCCTTTTTGTGGAGACACTTTTTGCACATTTGTGCTTCTTGTTGGTGTCTAAAATGGTTTACAGGTATGAAGTCAAAGTACTACAAAGTGTTCTTCAGTGCAGGAAGGCAGTGATGCACATTTTGTAGAGAAAATACATCTTTTAAATCACTTTCATTCAGATTTAGTGCTATTAATTGATTTCAATGTTAGTTAATCAGCAGTATATTGAAATGTCTTCAAACAGTAAGCAAGACTATGTTTGATCAGTTGAGGAAATTGTTGTGACCGGAGAGTTTCAGGAACCTAACCTTCTCCACATCTGTTATTTCATCTAAAAACCATGACTTAGTAGTGTTCACAACTCAGTGTTTATGGTGACTATAGAATTGAACTCTACAAAATGAACTTCCAAAAGCTTTACTCTGATTCTGTGACTTGGATGAAAACAATCAAACTATTTTGATTGATGGTTTTTCTTAATGATTTTCTATTTTGATGCCTCTCTTGACATTGACAGAAAGCTGGCATCATTTAAGTAGGAATTACTTTTGCTAATAGAGTCAGCAAAATAATAGCTGTCACTTTACTTTGACTATGTAAACAACATAATTTGTATTCAGAATTGAGCAAGAGAAAATTAAAAAAGTCATTTGACCTAAATGAAAAGTCCTGTTTTATACAGTAAGATGAAAAGCACCTTCTCCCTCTTCCTGTCTGGCATTTTTGAGCTAGTTGTAAGCAGAGGCAACAGCATTGACTATTTTTTCCACCTCCACCCAAGCTTGAACGAATTAGCTGCCTCTAGCTACTCGTGTCCAAATGTACTTCCTTTTCTGCAGGTGACTTTTATTTATTTATTTACTTTGAGAACTATGTTACATGGGTTATTATTTGGTGTCTTTAGATTTAATCACATGTTTAACTGACAATATACTTACTGCCCTTACATCTTGCACTGCCTGATGAGATCATGGCAGAGCCTGAAATAGAACCCCTGGCTTATTTTAATGCTATCATTCTAAAAAAGTCATTGTAAGATGGAAAATCCAGGACAAATAGTAAATTGAATGGGGTATGGGACAACAGGCATAAATTGGAACTGTGTCAGGCAAACTGACACACATGGACACTTACCAGACCTGTGTCTTTTTAAAAAATCTCCTAATACCAAGCTCTCAATTGCTATTTTCCCATCAAAAAGGCTATGCCCTCAATATGATTCACTTGTTTATGACTATTTAGTATTTTCCATAGCATTATGCACATGGAAAAGAATGTGAAGCATTCTTAGTCACTTCTATTCATTGTGCATTTCTTTTTTTTTTCTTCCTAGAGTGTTTTCTATTCATTTTAAGACTTCCATTAAATTTTGCATGCCTTTCTTCTGTAAAGATATATTGAAATAAATTCATGAAATTATTCTCACTTAAATTAGCTCTTCTTTATCTTAATAAAAGTATCAAAGTAATTAATAATGAAAGTTGGGGATGAAAGGAAAGCAGTTTTTATATGTGCTTGATATAAAAGGATTGCATGGATGTGATTTTAATAATACTTTATTTTCTATTTCAGGATTAATTAGAAGGATTTACCATACAGCTCATAAATCTTACTGGAGCCCTGGGATGTAGGTAAGTGACAACAAGCATTTTTTGAAGAGATGTTTCTGAAATATTAGATAATTTTATCTTAGGGTTTCTGACAAATTTGACAGTGATACATATCTTACTTCAGTGATTTACCTCTTTCCTTAATAAAATAAAAATATTGTGTTACTGTGAATCTTAATATTTAACATTTCCCAAATATCCAATAAGTCATGTTTTCCAGGGAGCTTTGCTCTTATTTTCTATAACATTTATAATAAAGACAGTGATAACAAGACTCATGTGTTTGGCATGTTTCAAAGCTTAAATCATTAAGAAAAATCATTGAATGCAATGAATTGGATCTTAGAACTGGAAAAATGAATTAGTAAAAAAAAAATGCAAATGATTCTGTAGCTTAGTTAACAGTAACATACCAATTTTAGTCTGTTAGTTTTGATGACTGTTAGATAAGATGTTAACTTTGGGGGAACTTGATGAAGTATATACAGAAACCTTGTACTATCTTTGTAACTATAAAAATTGAAATGTATTTTATTAAAAAAACTAAGTGAAAAAGTTAATTTTATTAAAAATAAAAACTTAAAGCCAATATATGTTTATTGATTTGAAAATTAATAGTTTAAATTATCTTTTCTGTGTAATCGTTTGAAAAGTCAAAGTTATTAATTACCTCCAAAGTTCCAGATTTCATGAATTAGGTATAGGGAAATATATGACTCTAGGTTTCCTTTTTCAGTTCATAGGTAGTGTATGGTTTGAAAATTGGCATGGTGTCTGTGAACATCTTCTTGGTTACAGACTTGTACTTTGATTCCCTTAAGATACGTGCGTGTTCTTGGTAGTTTAGTACAACGCTTTCTACTAGCACAAGCAGGTCCCAGTGCATAACTTTTTAATAGTTCCTAGCATACAACTTTTTTCTTCTTCTTTTTTTTTCTTTAATGTACTATTACAGGCAAAAAGGCCAGTGATGAATGTGTCTCAGTGGTTTGTCGTTGAGATCCTCTTAGTGTAATTTGCTCTATAACACCTACTTGAGCTTCTAGGTCAAGTACTAGACACAGTTGACCTATTGTTAAAGAGTATGAATAAAGATGAATGAAACCATTTCTGTAATTGAGCTAAAATAATTGATTGCTGTCAGATAATAGAAATTCTCAGTTTCAAAAATGAGCCCTAGAAGTGTAACTCTTTTAAATTTCTATAAATATTAAAAGACTATAAGAAAGGAACTTTGTAGTTGACTGAAACTATTACATAACTTTTCATTAATAAAAGTAATATAGCCATGCTGGTCTTATAAATGGTTTCCTGCTTCTGTTGCCAACTTTAATACTTTTAATTAAACTTACATTTCATAAAGGGAAATAGAAATATATTATACTTAAAAGGATATAGACATTCAAAAAAAGACTCATTACTGAATCACTCTTATAGAATAATTGTTAGAGTGGGAGAGTTCTATTTTGCTTAATGATAATTTATTCACAATTGATGTTGTCAGTTTCATGTTAGTAGAATTTGTATCTTTACTGCTTATATGTGTAACATGGTTTTGCAAACCCTGGTCGGGCAGAAGAAGAGAGGAGAGTTTTTTTCAAAACAGATTTAAACTCCATTCATCATATAGTAGTTCATATATAAAACACAAACAAATGAAACACCCTTTTATTATTCTTCTGTGCTAGAAGAGCATTAAAAGTGTTTTTAAAGACATGCTTACCATTCAGCTAACTATCATTTTATGGTCATGGAAGTACAAATGAGCATAACTAATATGTATCAAGCTCTTTCTATATACTATACACTTTATTTACAGTTATTTCATTTAATATTCATAGATACCTATAAGTTGAAATTCCCTTTACAGATGAAACTGGGAGGGTAAGAAATGTGTCCAAACTAATCCTGAGAGTATGGGGCACAATGAACAGGTGCCAGTGTGTGCAGTACTGTAATTTGGCTCATAATGTTATTAGGGTCCAGGAAATACTGAACCCATGGACATGTGGTAAAATTTCACATTACTTCAACTTTAGGGTAAAAGGATATCTGTTCATACCAAGTAACCTAGAGCAGATTCTCCTGTGGCTATCAGCCTGGAATAGTTTCCCATTCCCTGCTCTAGCCTTGATCTGACTCATTCTACAGTTACCTAACATGTCAGTTGTTCTCTGTCACCTGATTAATTACTGAACATTCACTCCCTGTATGCTTCATTGATCATATGCCAAGAACTTTTGGCAGCACTGGAGAACATGATCTCAATGTGCCTCCTGGTCAATGTTGGGCAACTAGAAATTATTAGTTGGGGTGAGAACTGGATCCAGAAGCAAGGATACATGCCAGAGGACAGGGATGGGGTGGTTGAACAGTTGACAAGTGAAATGTAGCCATCCAGACGCAGTCAATAGGTCAGGAGTCAGAAATAGAGTAGGCACATGACTGAAAGGTGTTCCTTTTTTTTTAAGATTATGATGACTGACTATGGAGTTCATAGTGTGTAGATGCCAAATAATTCCTGCTGATTTTTGAGGAAGAATGAAAATAAGTTCCCAACTTATTTATTATTATTAAACTGAGAAGAAATCGATCTCTGTAACTATACCACATTGGTTCTAGCTATATTGCTTTATACCTCTAAATTTCCAATCCCTTTTACACGTGAAAGAGTAAAATACATATAAAATTACAAATTCCCCTTACTGCTTTCTCTTCTTCATGGTCCCCAAATGTTAGCATTCCTCAGGGCTCAGTCCTTGACCACTTTCTGCATTTATTTTCTATGTGCTGTCCCTTTCTTTAAATTCCATCTTACTTCTCAAATTTATTTCCATACTTTGATCTTTCCCATGAGCTTCAGCTCATATCTGTCTCCCTAGTAAACATTTCTGTCTTAAGGTCTGATAAGCACTTCAAACTTATATCTGAAATAGAGCTCTTGAGTTTTTGTCCTCAAACCTCTTCTTGCTTCCTTTTTCATTTTTGGTTCACATATTAGCTCAGGTCAAAAAGCTGGAAGTCTTTTTTTTTTTTTTTTTAAGGAAACTTTTTTTTTAAGATTTATTTATTTATTTATACAAGCACTGGGTACAGTCAGAAGTACGGGAGGGCAAGAGAATTCACCAGAGCCAGAGCGGGGAGCAGAGCAGGCAGAAGGACCGAAATACACTGCTGAGGGGAGCAGCGGTTGGCAGGAGAGGTCTGTGCGCCATGTGGGACCCTCCTCCGGTGGCCGGGGAGCAGCCAGGGATCAAACCGGCGCCACAGAGGCCGTGGGCAGCTTCGCAACCCAGCGCTCAACTGCTGCACCACTGGGGAGACTCTGGAAGTCATTTTTGAATTTTCTCTTTCCTTCATACCCCACATCCTGACTATATAAGGTTTAAATGACCTCCTTGAAGTTTGCAGATTGTGAGGTGCCCCACTCAGTGTCCTAGAGTGTCCCAAGAGGACCATGCAGTAGGTGTCTGAGAAATTGAAAATTCTATACTCAATCCACAGCATGGCAGAATAGAGGTTTGAATTACCCTTTCCCCTAAACTCAGCTAAAAAAAACATTCCTCAAAGGAAGACTAAAAAATTCCCTATTAGAGTCCCAGCGTATATCCTTGGAGGATATACACTAAAGTTGGTGACTTGCTGCAGTGAAGGTTAGGAAGAAGGCCAAGGGGTATGTGAAAAGGAAGGTAAATATCCCAATGGGGAGAATAGGCTGGGTGTGGTCCTCTACAGCCCTTTGGGGCATGAAAATTTTCACCAGAGGGACTTTTCAAAAGGGAATATAGACATATCAGGGCAGCCTAGGTCACTGGAAGTTCTGCAGCCTGTGCAGTTAAGATAAGCCTCCTCCCTGCCTCTCCCCCAGCCCCACCCCAAATCATCTTTCCCATAGAGACTAAAGAGACGTTGGATGGAATTGTTCCTGGCTTGATAGTGGGCCCAGTAGTAGTGGGAATAACAGGCGAGAAAGACATCACCAGTCCCTGGGAGAGAATCACTGGGCAGCTATAGCACTTGTAGCCCGAATCTTTCCCACATGCACATAGTGGTAGAGGTGGTGGCTCTGGTGGCTTCTGTGATATCAGCTGTACTGGTAACAGTGGCTGCAACCATAGTTAGTCCACATGGGACACATACAGCCTGAGTCAGGCACCCCCTGTCTGTCGGGGTCAACTGAGTGCCAGAACTTGAGCCTGTAGATCGTACTAACAACCTCCTTTTGCCAGGAAACTCAACCTTGGAACATAATCCAATACAGAATGGAGAACAAGAGACAGGATAGGGAGTTAGGATAACTGAAACACTGAATGGAGCTCACTGTAGAGAGAGAAGAGGAAGCAGAGGTGATCTACCGCCCATACTCCTCTGCAAAAATGAGACTGTTTAAGCTCCAGCCTTCTCTCCTGTACCTAGCTCCTGCCATAGTAAACAAAGAAGAGAAAAAAAACTAAACCCACAGTGCCCCAAACACAAAACAGCAAATGAGGTGACACACATGCATTGCAAGTAAGGAACATCTGAAGACATGATGGAAGATCAGAGTGAGAATAAAAGTTCTGAGACTTATATAAAGGATGCAAAAATTGAGGACCTTACAGCCAAAAACTTGAAAATTAAAATATTAAAATGTTAGGTAAGGTACTAAAAGGTCAGTCAAAGACAAATAGGCAGATACAGGCTCATAGAAGGGAGATCTAGGAACAAAAAGTCCTTCACCAAAGAGATTGACGATATTAAAAGAATACAAAAAGATACCTAAATGAAATGAAGACAAATATAGACAGATATTTTAAGTAGAATTAAACTGGTGGAAGAGAGAATTTCAGAGTTAAAAATTTAAATGTACCAATCACCCAGTCAGAAAAATGAATAACAAGATTTAGGAAAAATGAAGAAACTCTATATGAAATACAGACTCAGTTAGAGAAAACATAAGGTGGTATTTCCATGAGGTGAAGAGAGAAGGGAGCAGAGACCCTATTCAAAGAAATAATAGTTGATAATTTGCCAAACTTAAGGGATGAAATGAGCATGGGCATCCAGGAAGCTGGAACAACACCCAGATTTCTAAATGCAAATTGACCTACATCAAGACACATCATTATTAAATAATTAAAAATCAAAGATAAAGAAAAAATATTATAGGAAGATGGGAAAAAAAGAAGGTAATTTATGAAGGCATCCAAATTAGGCTATCAGGTTTCCCTTTAGTCACCCTCCAGATAAGAAGATTGCAGGATGAAGTGTTCACAGTGTTCAAAGAACTGCCAGCCAGGAATAAGCAATCCTACAAAATTATTATGCAAATATGAAAGTGAAATAAAGGCTTTCCTAGCCAACAGAAGCTAGAGTTTATTATCATCAAAACTGCCCTGCAAGAAATGTTGGAAGGAGTTCTGCTATTAAAAAAAGAAACAAAATCCTGAGCAAAGTGACAATAGGAATATAAAATCAGTAGCATGAAAAGGAATGTTATGAATCAACAACAAAAACACTAGAGCATAGGATGAAAAGGACACACCTGTATAAATGTCAGTTGATACCAGCTCATGAAGCTCAGTTTTAGACATAAGTTTGTTATAACCCTGTTGGTAGCCACTAACCAAATGTCTAGAATAGAAGCACATAGGAGGAGAAATGAAGAAATTGTGAGAACAACTAGGAAAAACCATCCAAATGGAGGAGCAAAGGGAAACAAATTGAAAACCGGTAGAAAGATAATTAAAAAAACAGAATGACAGTGAATGACCCCATATATCAATAATCACCCTAAATGTGAATGTCCCAAACTCACCAACTAAGAACCACAGAATGAAAAAAAAAGAGCTACAGAATGAGAAATTGGGTTAAAAAGTTAAAAATCTATACTTTGCTTACAAGAAACACATTTAAAACCAAAAGAAAAACTAAAAGCGAAGGGTTGTTGCAACATGTGTCAAGCCAATAACTTAGAAAAGCAAGAAATGCTATTCTCATATTTGATAAACTAGACTTTCAGCCAGAAAAGATAATAGGGACAAATATGGACACTACATTATGATCAAGGGAATGATTCATCAAGAAAATATAACTGTCATTAATATGTATTCAACTAACACAGGGGCACCCAATTATATAAAGCAACTGCCAACAGACCTAAAACAACATATTGGCAAAAGCACAATTATTGTAGATATCCTGTATCTAAAAGAATGGAAATAACAAATGTTGGCAAGGATGTAGAGAAAAAAGAATACTTATTCACAGTTAGTTAAGGGACTGAAGTTTGGTGCAGTCTCTATGGAAAATAGTATGGAGATATCTTCAAAACAATAAAAATGAAAATCCCATATGATCCAGCAATATCTCTTCTAGGTATTTACCCTAAGAATATGAAAACACACTAATAGGAAAAGAGTTATGTAGTTTTATGTTCATCACATCACCTCCCACAATTGTCAACTCATAGAACCAACCTAAACGTGTATCAGCAAATGAATGGATCAAGAAATTGTAGAATATATATTTAATGGAATATTACTCAGCTATTAAGAGAGATGAATGGTAGTGCCTTTGAAACAAAGTGAATGGACCTTAAGGTGCCCAAGCTAAGTAAAATACAAATTGAAAAACAGGTATGAGAAGGTTTCACTGATCTCTGGAATATAAATACTAAAAAACTTATACTGGCAGAGCACAGAAGAAACAGTTCTTAGACTTAGTGAAAAATATACCTATTACCAGAGGAAACAGGAAAGGGAGAGTGAGGGTAGGAAGGGGCAGGACACTAGCACTGGAAGTTTGGTAGATGATGAGTGAAGCTGGCGCACATATGGGATAGTACAAATGCAACCCCAAAGTTACATGGACATGGAAACGACTGATGAAAAAAATTTCATCTGCATTTCAAAAAAAATCCCTCCTGTGAAATACATCATCCCAAATCCACCTTTGCTGCTGTGGCTGCACTCCTACCTCAGTAAGTCACTATCGTTAGTTACCTGATGATAACTAGATGATAATAATAGTCCTCTAACTGGCTTATCCCTTATTCACAACTCTAAACAGGTTAAGGTGGTTGTGGTGGTTTTTAAATGTTAAAGTTTCATTCCCTTTTCAGAACCTTTCAATGGCCACCCATCACTCTGAAGATATAACAGTTAGTCTCACCATGTTCTACCAGGTTTGCATTGTTCTTCCTGCTGACTTTATCTCCTATGATCCTCTGTTTTGCTCCCTTTGCTTTTTCCACAATTGCCTTCTGGCTATGCCTTAAATTCTCCATTTGGAATCCTGCTCTTTCCTACTTTGCTACCCTCCAGTCTTGTTATAAGCAGTGTAGTACCATTTGCACAGTGGTACTAGTTGTGGTAGGTTTAGAGAACACAAAAGGACCTATCCAAGGCTCTCTAGCACATTTAGTGGGAATAGTTTTGCTAGAAATTTTGCAGCTTTATACTATATTGTTGTAATTTGAATTGCTTTCTAAGGGCACTTTAGTAAGTTGGTAACAGTTACATGTTCATGAAAATAAACTGGGCTGCTTCATTAGACTGAGTTTTTTGTCATTCATAGTTAAAGCTGATAAACCTGAGATGCAGTGGAAGAAATATATGCTGAGGTGGGAGAGGGGAGAGTTTATTTTTGATGTCTAACCAACTCTGGAATTATAGCAGTTTTTACAATCTTCCTTTGTCAGAGCAGTTCTCAGAATCCTCCTCACATTCTTCCTCCTGTGTTTGTATTAGGTCTTTTAAAAAGTTTAAAACACTCCAGGTGAATATTTCCAATATTTGAGGTAAATGAAGAGCTACTTTCAAAGTTGATTTCCTGTCATGTTCTCATCTAAGAAATTTACTTTGAGGCATTTTTCTTTTATTTTTTGTTTAACATTCATTAATAAAATTTATTTTTTTCTCTATAACAAACAATACATACATATACAAATCCACTAATAGATTGTAGTTACAAAACATAAGTTCAGCTGTGAAAAAGAGGATAGTGGCATGGTGAAGAATACATTTGGAGTTTTAATGTTATCTTAATGTAGTATATACATGTGTTGATTCTCAGCGATGATCACCTGAAACTTATATAGTGTTATGTTACTTCAATTAAAAACAAACAAAAGTTCACTGAGTCTCAAGAGTAAAGAGCATGGTATTAGGAAATAGTGTTTGGAAAGATCTTGTGAAAAATGAAAATATCACCTTACGTTTATCCTTACACCAGAAATTCTTTGAAAATAGTGACCGTATTTGATTGTTTCATTGAGTGTGATACAGCTATTCCCTTTTCTTCCCTTAGAATAGGCAAACATATGATTAAAGCAAATCCTAAGTCATAAGTGCTTTTAGTTAGGTCTGAATAAGACTATACACAAATTCAGGTTTCTTCTTATAGTTTAGTGTGCAACTTGGAATTTAGCATTAGGAAAGAATGATATTCAGTGTGTCTGTGACACTTAAGAACTTTGTATTTGATTGCTACTGGTGGTTAGCACCTGAGTAATAGGATAACTCATCATAAAGTTGCCTCTAGCCTGGCACAGCTTCCTTCTACAGTCGGGCCTCCCTGGCACTTGTGCCTGGCACACATATTAAATCAGTGTTCTCTTGACTACACTATTTTGATTGTTGAAGAGCGGCCTGATCTCCTTGAGGTGTTTTCACCTTCAGTCTCTTTTTGTTTCTGTCTTCCCAGGGTTTCTGACTTTGCGCGCTCTATCCCTTTATGTATACTCTTTGTCTTTTAGATATTTCAACTCCTTTTTTTTTGGTGACTATTTTGACTTCACCCAAACAAACTTCTGACCCAAAACATGTAGTGTGGATTGTCTGTCCTGTGTTGATATTTCTGTCTTGACTTGAGCCAAGGTCAAGGAGTTGAAATAGACAGTACTACCTCATGTGTCATGGTTCTTAATACCTTATATCTAGGCAGTTGAGATTAATTTTTACACCCAAATTTAACAAACTACTAATATACCCACCCCCTTTTAAGCCAATAATAAATAGGCAAATGGGTGAAACAAGTCTCAAATGTAGTGTAATTCTCTCTGTTAAATGCAGCTACTTGGTATCAGGTTCACTTAGAGCTTATTTACTTGTTTTTCCACATAATAGTAATGGCAAACAAACAGTACTTACTGTGTTCTTCACACTTCATGTATTTTAGCTAAATTAATTTTCACAGCAATCCTTTTAGGTATATTATAATCCTCATTTAACAGATGAGGAAGCTAAGTCTTAGTCAGGTTACATCATTAACAGTTAAACAGCTTGCTTTGTCAGAATTGGGATTCAAACCTAAGTATATAAGCACTTAATATATTGATCTTTGAAATCTCTAACTCAATTTTAATAAGGCTGGTCATCAAAGATCATAGCTAATTAGAAGTTATAAATCTAAACAGAATATAGAGACTGAGGATTTCTACTTTAATGTGTCTCTTCTAATAACATAATTATCATAGTACACTACTTGAAAATAGTACAGAATTCAATAACAGGAGAAATTATTAAACTTGGGCACCACTTTTTAAATTTTCACATCTATATGAATTATCTGAATAGCTTGTCAACATGTAAATTTTGATTCAGTCGATCATGGGACCCAATTATTTACATTTCTAACAGGTTTCCAGGGAATGTTGATGCTGAACCCATGTTGACCCATGAACCCCTCTCTGAGTAGCACGACATTTCTGTACATTCATAGTATATACTTAAGGACAGGGCTGGGCCTAGTGAGAAGAGAGTGGGGTGTGTTAGGTGCCTCACTCATCTCACCCTAGTGCTATCCTTGGTTAAGAATCATTTTTTAAATACCATTCAGTTATTCTCAGTAATGCTGTATATTCAAACTTGATTCATGTAAGCATAGGCTCTTTAACCTCCCCCCAAACATTTTTTCCTCAATAAATAAAGATATTTAATGATTTAGTGGGGGCTTCAATTTAAATAATTTACTACTCAAATAACAAAGGGCAAATATTTTTAATACTTTTCAACTCAATTTAGAAGATCAGCAGTACCCTAATACCAAAACTAGATAAAGATATTACAAGAAAGGAAAACCAGTCTTCATAAACATAGATTAAGAATTTGTTAACAAGTCATTAGCAAATCAAATCCAGCAGTATATTAAAAATAGGCTTATTCTAGGGATGCAAGGTTGGATTAACATGATTAACATTGGAAAATCCACTAGCATAAGTAATCACTGTAAAAGGAAAAAGGGAAAAGAGCTATCTATCTATAAGATCCTGTCAATTTCAATAGTGCAGAAAAAGCACTGAACTTAATTCAACAGTCATTAATGATAAATTCTCTCAGGAAGCTAGAAATAGAAGGAAACTTTCTCAGTTTGATAAAATCTACATCTGACTTCTAGTTAAAATCTCTGTTGTTAAAAGATGCATTGTCCTTCCCTGAAGATAGAAAACTTGCCAAGTGGGCCTGTTTTCCTCCCTCTGTCTATCTAACATTGTAATGAGGTCCCAGTATAATAAGCAATAAAAAGAAACAAATGGTATACAGATTGGCAAGGTGGAAGTAAAATGTATTTATTCGCAGACAATATGATCTTGAACAGAGAAAATGCTAAGAAATCTCAAAAAAAAAAACCCATGAAGTTTTAATTGAATTTAGCAAGATTTTAGGACACAGCATAGATACACAAAATCAGTCTTATGTGTATAGACTAGCAATGAACAGTTGGAGACTGAATATTTAAATTATATGGAAAAAGAAAGGACCTGGAAAAGAAAAAAAAAATGACAAGAACAATATTGGAAGATTTTCAAGACTTCTACATTTTAAAGCTGCCTCTTCAAAGTGACAGTTATAGAGGCAGTGTTGGCCTAAGATAGACATATATATTAATGAAAATGAATGGAGAACCCATAAACAGACTCACACATCTATGGTCAGTTGTTATTTAACAGCAGTGCTAAGGTAAATCCATGGGGAAAGGATAGTTTTTCAACAAATGGTACTGGACCACCTGGATATCTTAATATCTAAAATAAATAACCTCAACCCTTATGTTTTATACATACAAAATAATTTGAAAAGAATCATATATCTAATTACTAAAGAATAAAACTATATACCTTTTAAAATTCACAGGAGAAAATATTAACTTGGGATAGGCAAAGATTTCTTAGGATACAAAAAGCATGAACTATAAAAGAAAAACTGAAAAATGGGACTCCATCAAAATTTAAAATTTATCCTTGAAAAGACATTGTTAGGAAAATGAAAAGGCATCCTAAAGCCGAGAGAACATATTAACAATATACCTGACAAATGACTTTTGCCTAGAATATATAAAGAACTCTTACAGTTCATTAATATGAGACAACCTAGTTTAAAAAATAGATACAAAAAGATAATGAATAACCAATGAATGTCATATAGAAAAGCAGGTTCAACATCTTTGGACATCAATACAATAATGAGATTATCATTGTACAGTCATCAAAAAGCTAATATTAAAAATGAGTGTTTGCTGAGATGTTGACCTCTTGGAACATTCATAGATTGATGGTGGGAAGGGAAAAGAATAAAAAGTATTTTAGGAAACAGCTTGAGAGTGTGTAAAAGTTAATCATATTATTACTATGTGGGCCCAAAACTGTACTTTGAAATATTTACCCAAGAAAAATGAAACATGTTCACATACAACTGCTGCTCCATAAACATTCATAGCAGCTTGATTAATAATATGCCTAAGCTGGAAATAACCTAAATGTCCATCAACTAATGATTGAGTAAACACATTTTCTTTTATCTAAGCAACGGAATATTAATTAATAATTAAAAGATCAAGTACCGATACACAGTAACATGAATGAATTTCACAAACATTTGCTGAGTTAAATAAGCCCAATACTAAAAGATACGCTCCATTTACTACCCTTGAATATTATATCAAAAACACTAAAAAGAACAAATTTATGGTGACAAAAAGCAGACAGGTTGTTGCCTGTAGTTGAGAGAAGAAAGAGACTGACTTATATAGGGCACAAGGGAACTTTTTGGAATAATGAATATATTCTACATCTTGACAGTGGTCAGTGATTGTGGTGATTCTATGAAGAGAGAGATACACACACACAAACATGTTTGTAAAATTCATTGAAATTCATTATATTTAAAATTACATATTTCATTGTATATAAAGTAGATCTCAATGATGTTAATTTTAAAAATTCACAAATTTTGAAAGTTACTGCAAAGGAGTAACCTCTGTCTAATTTTTTTTTTTAACACTCAACTCTTAAACTTTATTTTCTATCTGTAATTTTTTATATAATTCTTACATCATTTTTCATTTTTGCATAATGTATGCATTTTCGTCTTGGTTATATTCCCCATACAATTGCACCCCCCTTATTTTGAACCTAATCCCTCCTCTCCCCGCCCCCCTCCGTAGTGTATCTCTGGTTTATAGTTGCTTGTTGATTTTGATTTTTTCTTTATTATAGTTATTCTTTTCAATGTTTGAAGAACACTTGTAAGTCTGAAACTGAGTCAACCTGGAAAATCCATTTAAATAAATGAACACATACAGTATGAACAATAATACAAGAATTCTGAAACAGGGAAAGAGAGTGATGAATTCTCAGCTTAACTTTCTAGCTTATGATTCAACATAGTGGAATGGAGCTCTAGCATCCTTAGAATGTGTTGATGTGCATTTTTAATTTATTAAGTTGATATTTTGTATATATATTTTTTATTTTATTTTTAATTTTATTTTATATATTTTACATCATTTTTCATTTTTGCACAATGTATGTATTTTCATCTTAGTTATAGTCTCCATACAATTCCCACCCCCCTTGTTTTGATCCTACTCACTCCTCTCTTCTCTGCCCACCCCTCCAGTGTGTGTCTGGTTTACAGTTGCTTGTTGATTTTGATTTTGGTATATTTTTGACACTAAGAAGAATCCAGATAAAATGAAATAATTACAAATAACCCATTCTTGGTTTTGTTTTATTCTACTTTTTTTTTTTTTTAACAAAAAAGGGTATGCAGCATACCCTTTTGTTCTAGTGTTCCTTAGACTCATTTATTTTAGGAGAAAAGCCCCTGGATTTTACCTGAGCTCCCCATATATGGCTGCCTATCTAAGAAATATACCTCTCAGCTTCTCTTGCAGCAGTGTGGGGCTTTGTGATTAATGAGAAGTGATTAGTATTATGTATAAGATCTCTTGTTTACAAATCAACAACTTGCCCTAGACTTTCTCTTTTCCAATTTTGCCAACTGGGATCTTGCATCAAGTCTTATCAGTCACCTTAGTTCCAAGGATGGAGTATAGCAGAGCCAGAGTGGGTCTGTGAATGGCCTTGTGAAGCACATCTGCTAACCTGTATTGTGACAGGGGAAAGAAAAATTTTGAACTTGAACTGCTATATTTTTTTGTATCTTTGCTATGGAAGAAAGTTTATAATATATAAAATAGAAGACTTTTTTTTCTATGTACTCTTAGACAACACCCAATATATTTTAGTATGTTCTCTTTGAGCTAGTAGTTAATTAGAAGACTGTTTCTCAAATTTCCAAGTCAGTTTTAAGTGTTAGGCACTATTAGCAAATGATCAATAGCATTCTGCTTTTCTAATTTTTTTTAAGACTTTGTGGGTTTTTTATAATCAATTTTGGTAAAATTCCAAAGACTTTTTAAAAGAAGTTGTCTTCTTTTAAGATACCTAATAGTTATCATGTTCAACTTTTCTATCGTTATTTTTGGTCTGGTCTATCAAAAGTTTTAACTAGAAATCAGTGATTTTTTATGTTAATTTTTCTTTTTCTATTAGTTTTTGTTTTGGTTTGTGTGTTGATGTGTTAATTATTATCAAATATCAGCTGAGGTATACCTATAATCAGAATGAGTGGCTTTCTTCCTAATTTATGCCTGTTGCTTTGTTTTAGCTGACATTAATTTAGCTCTTTTAGGTTGTTTCTTTATAAATCTTTGCACTTATTATATTTATCCTATCTTTGTCATTTCATTTAGATATATTTCCTAAAAGTGGAGCATAATTGGGTTTCATTTTTTAATTTAATGAAAACCTTTTCCTTCTAACAGTTTTACTCATTTATATTTATTGTCAAAATTGATCTAATTGGTTTCTTCATTAATCTCTTTTTTAAGCTTTCTTTTTTAAATTACTTATGAAATAAGAAATTTAATAGGGTTTTACTTATCTGCTTCTGAGTTCACATTAATATGATCAGATTTTTTAAATCTCAGACTAGTATTAAACTGTAATTTTAAAATAATTTACAAAATTATTTCCTTCATCAATTTTGTATGGGCATAAAAATTATGAAAGCCCTAGGACTGTTACAGCTTTAAATATATTATTTCTTTTTTCCAAGTATATGAGTCATTAAAAATAGACATTTTTGTCTTACTACGTTATTTTTGTGATCTCTTTCCATATTACATCTTAAAAAAACACTTTTTTCCCCCGATCCCCACCATCAGACCATTTCTCTACTCATTAGAAAAAACTCAAATTTGAGGTTAAAATATCAATTTTTTATTTATAGCAAAGTATAAAATTCAGAATATGTTTGAAGTTATTGGATTAGTGGCTTTTATGGTAATAGATGGGGGAATATTACCAGTTTTTACTATAAGCTTGTTTTTTTGAGGTGTCCTATCATTTACTGTATCTGGTAACACTGGATGTGTTCTATTCTTAATATCTGTTCTATTTCCATTCTCAATATCTGTTCTCAATATCTGTTCAGTGACAGAAGCTGTTCTTTAGCTGTCTTAAATCTCAGATAGGCTTTTATCCCTGCCTTGAATGCTTCTGGGCGTGTGACCTCAAGTGGACATCAGCTCCATTTCTTCTCTGTAATAAGGGTGTTTGCATTTGGGGTTTTCCCAGTTTTTTTCAAAATATGTTTGAGGACTGTTTAGGAAAGCAGGATGTTAGAGGACTCACTGCCTTGTTTTGGAAACATTATGGAAGAAAGAAAACTGTACCAGTTGCTAGGAATAATATCTTTAAGAAAATAATAATGTCCCTAAGTTATTTTTAGAGATGGCAGTCTTATCTTTCTAATATTTTTTTCTTAGCAGACAATTATGTAGCTGGGCTATGAAGATGTAAGGATTGAAGTAAAACTGAGCACCACCTCTCCAGGTTTGTGGGTCAGGGTGAAGTTCTTGGCAAGAGACTCATTTTAGTGTAATATATGGAAAACATGGACTGAGGAGGCAGGAAGACATTTATTCTAGCTTTGGTTGTTTTCTTTTGTGACCATGGCAAATCATTCAAGTTTTCAGGGCCTTAAGCTAGATTTGTTGAATGGGGAAGATTGCTTTCTTTTTAACTCTCAAATTCTGTGACTGATCTGGACATCAGGGATAGCAAGGAAGTTTCCATTTGACAGCATTTTTATTTTTAACTTCATCAAAAGCAAAAAAATCAGCTTAATTTCCCCTTGTAAAATCAAGAGGAATAAGACTTTATCTTACTACTTTGAATAAGGAAAATTAGAAGACGGGATCATATATGACATGGATATTCTTTTATGCTCTGACTTAGTATTAGGTAAGTGTCACATGTTGTGGGACAGTGTCCCAGTTATAACACCTGGAAACAATCTGGTAATAGAATGACGCAGAGAAATGTTAAATCACCATATTTCCCTGAGAAAACAAAGATATTTATCTAGCCTCCCAGAAGGTTATTACCTTTTCCATTGTGATATGTACATGTCTTGAGGTTGAAGATGCTGGGAGGTAGGCCCCTGTGTGGTAACAATCAGAGATCAAATATAAGGTCACCCTGAAGATCTTTCACTGATGAGCATGTGATGATTAGAAGACAGCCAGTACTGAATTCATATTTCACATGATCAGCAATAGGATGCTACCCAAACTGACTTTTTGTCATAACTGAACTAGGACATGGTCATATGCAGGATGGGCAGAGAGAATTTTCAAATAATGATTATGTCACAATTGTGAAAGAGTTAGGAAACAGTGTGACTGAATAAGATCTGAACAACTGTCAGAGGGTGACTCTTTTTGAAGAAATGCTTTGTTCTGGCAGATTCTGGAGGAAGAGACCCTGACAAAGGCTCCACCCAGAGCATCATTGAAAAGATGATGCGGTGGACACAGAGGTTGCTTCTCTTCTTTGTGGGCATCACTTTGAGGACTAGAAAATCATTGAAAAGTGTTGTTTCCCATTTTATCAAGATCTTTTAGGGGAAAAAAAGAAAATTGTTTCCATTTCATAAATGCATTTTTAGTAAATACATTTTGTGAATAAATCCAAGTAAAATCTAAAATAAATTAGAGATTTTGAAAAAAATATAATGTGATAAGCTATTATTTAATGCCACTATTGATAGACCCACCATGGATGTGGATATCAACATTCAATGACCTCTATCTTCAGGAGCTTAAGTTGAGTGAGACAGACAGATAAATGGCTATTATTTATGCCTCAAATTTAGGTTTCGTTTAGTTTTTATAGATCATCTACTCTGTCCAAGGCATGGTGCTGGATGTTGAGACGATCAAGTGAGGTAGAGTCCCTGTTCTCAAGACATTATTGTCCAAAGAAAGATAAATAAGTAGCAGGGTGGAATATAGGAGGGATAAGGCATTAGACCGAGGGAATGATGCAGGTAAAGGTCTAAAATAAAACTAAGCTCTGTCAAGGAATCTGTTCTTTCTGGTTGTGAATGTTCTACGACCTGTGTGTTTCTGATGTTAAGGTTTGTAATAATAGCCAAGAATTACACAGTGCTTTTCTCTGTATAATGCACAGTTCTAGTGCTTTTTATATAATTAGCAAGTCATATAAACCTTATAGTAATCCTTTAAGGTGGGTACTACTAGAAGCTCAGAAACTGAGGCCTAGTAACTTGACCAATAACAACATGGTATGTGGTGGATCTGGAACATGGCATTCACCACTTCTAGAATTAAGAAGTGTTAGGTTAAGGCCTATAGAATTAATACAGTCAGCTAATGGAGGAACCATTGCTGTATGTTTTTGCAAGTACAGCGGCTTAATATGTATGGGTCCATAACTGAGCATCTAGGAGAAAGAAAATTGTCAATACATGTGATTTTCATTTTTCAGGAATAAAGCTACATTTTGTTATAATCATTATTAGAATTGCCTTACAGTTGTACTAGCTGCAATTATAACTGGGATTTATTTGAAATTACAAAAAATACCTTTTTATCAAATACTATTTCCTGTTAATTTACAGAAAAGAACTTTCTTGAATTTTAAATATATCTAAAAGAGATTGCAAAAGGACCCACAATAACTGAATCCCTTAGCTATTTGAGATAGAGATTTTCTTTCAGCTCAGTGTCCTCCTGGTTAAGTAAGAGGTTGCTTTCACTGGCACTCCTCCATTGAAATGTTGGTCTTTTTGTACAGCACTAGACACCTTTAATTTGCAAGCTGGATTTATAAATTGAAGGGGGCCTAAGCAGGCTGGGCCTGTGGTGCATGTGGCTTTCTCCATTCTTGAGCCAGAGGAGGCCCTGCTATTTGCTGTTACAAGAAGGTTAAGAAGAAGTTTTGTGACCTGATTTGCCTGTAGTTTATAGGCTCAACTTTAGATTACCTGAAGAAGAAAAATGGGATGAAAAAGTGAAAGTTACAGTTGTAAACTAGAGGAAATTAGAATTTTAAAACCAGAGTCAGGATGGTACAGACAAGAATTGGAAATTGGGAAGAGCCTTGGAGGAGAGGTTTTTAATTATGGGAAGATTCAAAACATTTGAAATTATTATGATGATTTTAGATGGGCAACATTTTAGCCAGGGACTCAGCTTTCTCTGCATGGTTTATTAAATATAAACATACACAAAAATTAAAGTGAAAAAGATAATCTTTGAATGTAAAACTGTTTTGAGCTATGGCATCCTCGACTTTGAAAGCCTCCTTGCAATTGGTTAAACACATTGAGTGATTTTAAAACTTGTTAAAATTGTGATGAGGGCTTCCCCCCCCCATTCCTTTTTGTATAAGTAGGCATTTTTGATATAGCAAATAGGACTATCATTAGGAAGATTATTGAAAGCAATGTGTGTAACGTAAAGCTTGAATGGTATTGCTAAATAAAGGAAATGAGTCTTTATCCCTCACTTGGATACATTAGCCACAAATAAAAGTAAATTTTTTCATGTAATACTGAAATCAACTATGAAATTGAAGAAACACACTAAAATAATGCTTTGTCTGTTTGCTTTTAAAAAATTAATTTTATTTACAGAAGGAATACTTTTTTTTTTAAACAAATCAGAGTTCTCTTTGAAAAGCACTGTCCCATCTTCTCAGAGGTCATCATGGTTCAATTCTCTTCAAGTCTTTTCTGAATATTTATATATTTATATATGTATATTTGTAAGCATAGAAACAGATACCTATGTTTTGTGTAGATGTTGCAAAATAGCTAACAGAATATATTTGCTGGTTAATTATAAATATGGCCTTTTATTATGTTATGTTTTTAATAGTGCAGTAATTTACTAATAGTGACATTTATTGAGTACTTACTAATTGCTAGGTATGATGTTTAGCAATTTTCATATAATAATACTTTAGTCTCATGATCTTCATTTAGTCTCATAGCTTCAGAGGTGAGTAAAACCAGTTGATTTTATATGAATGAAATTCTACCATTATTAAATTATGTTAATTTACTAATGCCAGGGTTTTATCATTAGTCTTAGTAAGACTTCAGAAATAAAATATTTAGGATGATAATAAACACTGGTAGAAATATAACTGTACGGTCGGGAAGACCACAGGGCAGGTTTTCTATGATCCAGCAGACGGGGTAAAAGAGGAGTCAGAGCCATCAGTGGCTTTTTTGCAGGCTTTTATTGGGGTTTACCAGGCACACAGCAGGCAGGGGTAATGGGGTCCCGGCTATCTGTGCTCTCTGGCACCCCCTCCCACCTCCCACCTCCCTCCTTTCATTCTCCCCCCTCCCCCCCTCTTTATCTCTCCCCTTCTGCTGCTTCTCTTTCATCTGCTGCTGCTGCTGGCATCCCCATGACTCCGCCCTTAAAAGCACAGTCTCAGCCTAGGTGAATCCCATCTACCTATTCCCACACCCTACTCCAGGTGCCTGCCATCAGGCATGCATAAAGGACCGCAAGGATACATTATCTATCCTGATGGTGGGAGGGCAGAAAAGCCTGACATTTTTCCTTACCCTACATAACATTTAGTTTAGTTTAGTTATTCTTATATAGCTGGCCTTTCTCTACCAAATCCCTGGAGTCAGTGTCTGTTAATCTAGAAGGCTGGGTATATAAGGGCGACTCCTGCTTACCTTTTTGGAACGAAGAGGTACTGGGAGTTATATTTGAGTCTTTCTAAGTGAAGAACAGAAAATTCCAGACATTTTTGCAGTAGTTAATAGACTTGAAAACCCGTGCCTGTGATTTCCTTATAGGGGAGGAGAGTCATATAGACCTAGGTAGAAGAATGTATGTGAAAGATGTTTTTCATTGCACCCATAGTTATAATGGTATGAAAAAATAAAAATTGCTGCAATGGGAACTTGGAATTTTTATGGGACTTGATATAAAGAGAGTAATATTGGGGGGTTGAAAGAAAAAAAGATTGTGTTTATGCCCTGATTGTGGAGTTTGGATGAAGATTTTCAAATATTTGCCTTACTAGCTGGGTGACCTTGAAAAAGCCACTTTATACTATTTCAATCAAATGATAATAATATCTACTTCATAAAGTATTTTCATAAAGTTATGAAATTACATATTTTATTTACGGCAAAATGCTATGTAGATATGCAAATATAGGATGATATTCTTAGTACTTTCATTATCATAACTCTTGTCAAAGTTTTTCACAGTTTGCCTATTTTACTGTTGCCTCTGTGATGAAAACTTAACCTGTTTGCGAGCAACTTTTATTACTCGAGAAAAGGTACTATATTAGGGCTCCGTTACTTTCAGAATCAAAAAAGAGGCCTTATTGCTGAATCATTTCACAAATACTGAAGTCAGCATTTCCTTAGTCCTAATGCAAGAATTGAAAAGATCAGCTGCAGTAACTCAACGAGAGGAGATATACTGAAGGTCCTAATAAATATCACTTTAATGTCATCAATGCATTAGCATTGATAGGCATTTTTTACCTTGTTTCTTTAAGATAAAAACAAATAAGTTATTTATATCTGTTTACTCAGTGAAGTATTTGTTAAGTTTTGCTATAGTGGGACATTGAAAAAACAATCAGAAATTAACTTGTTTTTGGTGGTGTTTTTTTTTTTTTTTTTGCTATAATAGTTAAACTGCTTTGAAGTCTCGAATAACATTTGCTGAGGGTATATAAGGTTTTTATGCTATAGAATAGGAGATGGCTTAAAAAATGGTTGAGAAGCACTAGGAGTAACCTCATATTTCCACACGAAGAGATAGCTCCATTTAATTTCCATTTGATGTGCTTCGGGGTCTACACTGTAGTGGGAAAACTGATTATTTCATTGAAACTCAATCAGAAGTGTGGTTTGTTATTTTGAGTGTGTTCATTATCTTGCTTCCACGTGTTCTGTTAACGTTTTTCTTAATGTAAATGCATTAAGTAATAGTAACTTGGGATCCATGGAAAACAAGTCACTTTAGCTTGTTGCAGAGTCTTGGGTCTGACTATCTAAGAGCCAGTGCTAGAAAAATTAGACACCCAGTCGTTTAAAGCAGCTTTGAGGTCTGAAATTTAAATCTCACTTGTCATTTTGGCATGATCCATTTATTGTATAAAAACACTGCTTGTATAGGCTATTTCTTGAAGAAGAATATGTGCTGTTGAGAAGATGCTTTGCTGGAAAATCATTTTGTTTTATTATTCCCACTTCTGGATAGTATGAGAGCTTACCCTTTTGTCTTTTATTAGTGGTTTGCTTTGTCATCTCTGTATTCACTTTCATTTACTTTTCGACCTGTGCTTTATGACAAACCATCTCTATCCTAAAGTTATACCAATAGAAAAATCTTGTTTCAAAGTGACCTATGAAATTCCATTCCATATTGTAAGCTTAACTCATTGGGAATAATCGTGCTTTTCTTCATTTTGTTTTGCTGCCCCATCCATACCCTTACTATCTAAAGACTATGTTTTTTTTAATTAATTTTTTTCAGATTCATCTGTTTATAGAGTGAGAGAATTTACTTTTACAAGAGACAGATATGGCAAAAGTAGCATTCTTTCTGGAGCTCCTAACAAGGGTCTCCACAGGAGTCTATGATTTGCATAGTCACATTTGCTTTTTCAAATTAGCAATTAGAAATAGTTTAACTTGTAGTTACCTATAGTTAACTATAACAAGCTACCCTTAAAAAAAAAAAACGCATTCAGTTGAATTCTCTAAACTTATGGTTTAGAATATTGAAGAAACTTTTATATAGATTAGATAAAGGATGGAGTAAGAATTTGTCATTTGATTGCATATTATTTATTGTGGAAAGAATGTTTTCCCTACAGACTGACTAGGAACAGGACTTTTAAACATAAGCCAGGGTGGAGACCTGTTTGTTTGGTCAGCATCTGAGGAGCCACGTTTCAGTACTTACAATGAGTTTGCCAACTATTCTATCCCTCCACGCCCCCATGATTCTTCAAGTTTCTTTGGAATTTTTACTTAGGGCTCTTTTGGATAAAGCAATAATACAGTGCATACGTGGCAGTTAGAATGACTAAAAACGGTTTTCTAGAGGAACATGATTTTATCATGTCCTTAAGAATTTATGCAGTGGCGTGTGTGCTTGTGCATGTGTCTATAAAGTGCTTTTTTCCTTTTTCTCAGTCCCTGTGCTGTTGGTTTGTATATTCTTGTAGTTGGACGGCAGCAGGACTTCATTTATCACAGGCAATGGGAGGGGCTCCATAGATATGAAAGGGTTACTGTTCACATTTCCTGTGTAATTCCCTGTGATCTTTCTGAGCTGTAATTCCTTTCTTGATGTTAAACATTCCCAGGCTCCTATAACCTTCTAGCCTACTTGTACTGGCCAAGTTTGTCCCAGGTGATCATGTAGACAAACCTCTTTATTTTTAAGACTAGTAATTGTTCCTTCATGAGATAGGCCAAATGCTCATTCCTTCACAGTCCCAGGGAAATAAAAATTCCTTTGTGTAAAATAAAAACAGAGCAGTAACATATTAGTTTCAAAACTTACATTTAGCGGTCAAGTTTGTCAAGTTAATGGTGTAGATTTTAGAATCTACTGATTCCTAATTTAGTAACATTCTAGTTGAATGGAAACCCATTAATTTACTAAAACTTTCAATCTTCCTTTAAAAACATACTTTAAAAATGGGTTCTGATTCTAAAAGTGTAAAATTTTATCTACCATCTCACTTTCAGTTTATTTAATTGGTAGAAGATTTTCAGTTGCCTCAGATGAAAAACTCCTTAAACTCCTGAAACTGCAACATTTCTGCTCCAGTTTAATGTAGTGGGTTATAGTTGAGCATTGGGAGATACTTGATATTTTCTACTTTTATTCTGATCTTATAAGCATATAGCAATTCATTTTTATTCCACTTTTTTTTTAATACACATTTTTGTGGTTGGCAAAAGGTTTTCTATTCTTGCTATCCCCCCTTAAATTTTAGAAGAAAGCATTTTGTTCCTGGGAAACATAATGTATGTCAGCAGCTTTTGATGAATTGATAGGAACAGGACATACCTATGCCCCTACTTGTGCCCTCACAACATTTTATGCCTGAGTGCTTCAGTGATCTATACCTTGCTGGCTTAACCATGATGCTGCTTATAAAGGGGAAAAAAAAAGACATTTATTAAAAAATAAATTGTAGATAATCTGTTAACACTTTGTAAAACCAACCAACATTTATAATTCTTATGAAATGCTTATATTTTCTCCCAATGATTATTCATAGGACCATCATAAAGCATTGAATAGCATTATGAGTCAGTTAACAAGTACTTATTAAAGCTAATGTAAACAACATTGTGCCTGGTATGGGTTCTACAAAGATGTGTATGCCACTGAAAATCTCCTAGATTTTTCGGTGACTAGGTTAGGTATACATTAGTCAAATTACTTAGCAACTTAAGTTATATTCAATATGGTTATGTGCTAAGTGAAGCACATTTGTATGATAACACAAGAATTAAGTAGCTTAGAGGAGGAAGAAATAATTTGACTTGAATTAGAGAGTGACCAGAGATTTTCTAGAGAACATTTAAATTAGACATTAAAGTTAGAGTTTGAGTTATATAAAATTTATGATAGTTATCATACTTCCTGTTTCTAGCAGCATTGAAGAAACAACTTAATTATATGAAGATTTTCTCCATTAGTGACTTATTTATCCTTTATTTTTTACTGAAATGGAATTTCAGATAAGCTTTCACTGAGGATATGCATCATGTCTTAATTACCATAGAATCATTTCAGTAGGAAGCCCTTCCAAATTTTTTACCCAGTTGAAATTTCAGCAGGAAGACAGAAATACGATGTATTGAAAGTTGTCCTTCATGACTGCACTTTGGTATGAAAGGCCCCGCCTAATCTCAATGGAATCTTTTTTTTTTTAAAGATTTATTCATTTATTTATTCAAGCACTGGGTACAGTCAGAAGCACAGGAGGGTGTGAGAATTCACCAGAGCCAGAGCGGGAAACAGAATAGGCAGACTGACGAAATACACTGCTGAGGGGAGCAGTGGGTGCAGCAGGAGAGGTCTGCATGCCATGTGGGACCCTCGCCAGTGGCCGGGGATCAAACCGGCACTGCAGAGGCTGCGGGCAGCTCCGCAGCCCAGTGCTCAACCACTGCGCCACCAGGGGAGGCCCATCAATGGAATCTTTAACAGGCCTCATTCCTGAGTTATATCCTGATTTGAAATCTAACATATAAGAAGATAGTTCCAAATTTTCTGTTTATTTTGGATTTATTGTTGTCTATTTGCACTGATTCAGGTAGCTGCAATCATTGCATATAAATATAATATCACAACAAATTTTTAATTGGCTCCTTAAAGAATTTTTTTTTTACCATAAAGCAATTTTTAAGATATTCTAAACTATTTTAATCCATGTTTTTTTTTATTTTACAAAGCAAATTAAAAATAAATATAATTTATTTTGAGAAATTTATGTTTTACTTATTACTATTAGAAGCAAAATCTTGAATGTATTTAATTTTAGAGTGAAACTTCTGTGTTTTTTGTTTTTTTTTTTAAGATTTATTTATTTATTTTATACAAGAACCGGGGTATAGGCCAGATGCGCAGGAAGGTGAGAGGATTCACCAGAGACAGAGCAGGGAACAGAACAGGCAGATGGACCGAAGTGCACTGCTGAGGGGAGCAGTGGACGCGACAGGAGAGATCTGCCGCACCAGGTGGGACCCTCGCCGGCAGGCCAGGATCGAACCTGTGCTGCAGAGGCTGCAAACAGCTTCACAGCGCAGTGCTTAACCACCTGCGCCACCAGGGGAGGCCCCTGTGTTTTTTTTTTTAAGATTTATTTATGCATACAAGAACTGGGGTGTAGGCCAGAGGTGCGGGGGATGAGAGGATTCACCAGAGACAGAGTACAGAACAAAACAGGCAGATCTTCTGAAATACACTGCTGAGGGGAGCAGTGGGCGAGACAGGAGAGGTCTGCTGCGCCATGTGGGTTAGCTGACTAGAGATAAAACTTAGTATAGTTTAATAGTGCTGAGATTTTAACTCCTACACCACCAGGGAGGCCTTCTGTCTCTACTTTTATTTTTATTTATTTTTATTCATACAACCAAAGGAGAAATAACATAGCACAGAGATGAAAGTGGGTTTTCTAACATAGTAAAGAGAATCTTAAGACAGTGTGGTGCCTCTATTTTTTTTTTTCCAGTTTTTTGTCCAGTAGAAAATTTATGTAGCCCCATGCATATTTCTGAATACGCCTATTTAAGCAGTTATATTAATTGTAGCCATTATAATATGACTAATAATTGTTTCCCACACTATATTTTTATGATAATCTAGAGTCACAATATTGCTGGTTATCCATGTTTAAGGAGTTTGGTGGCCTGCTAATTTTAAGAACGGTAGGAGCATTCCAGTGTATATTGATATTTTATGTAACCCAGTATTTTCCAAGTGTATTTGGCCTGGGAAACTACCCTGTCTCCCTGCCTGCCTTCCTTTCTTCCCTCCAGCTTACTTTTTTTTCCTATTCATTCATTCACTCATTATTTATTGATAATGTTGGTTTACAATACTGTATATGATTTAGAAGAATAGCTTCATACCTCTTCTGATGTATATCTGTTACCACACCATACCCATCACCAAAGAATCCATAATCCTTCATCATAGACCATTGGACCCTCACTCTCCTCTTTGTCCTTCACCCACCCCTACCCTCCCACTCTTATAGCCTCAATTCTGCTGTCACATTTCTAGGGAGTGTTTTCATTTAATTTTGTCTGTTCCTTTGTTTTGTTTATCTATATTCCACATATAAATGAAATTGTCCAGTATTTGTCTTTTCCCTTCTGACTTAATTTGCTTATATAATACCCACCAGTTCCATCCATGTTGTCTCATATGGCAAAATCTTTTCTTTACAGCTGAGTTGTAATTTAAGTGTGTGTGTGCGTGCATGTGTTTTATCCAGTCACTACAGAAGCCTTTTTAATCAGAATGAGCTGCTAACCAGTTTCTTGATTCAGTGTGTTAATTTTCCCTTTCTTTTTAAAGAGCACATTAAATTTTCCTGTAAAACAAGTTTTGGGAATAGTTTCTATGAAATTTATTTATTTATTTATATTTTTTGTTAAGATTTATTTATTTATTTATACAAGCACTGGGTACAGTCAGAAGCGCAGGAGGGTGAGAGAATTCACCAGAGCCAGAGCGGGGAACAGAACAGGCAGACTGACGAAATACACTGCTGAAGGGAGCAGTGGGCGCAGCAGGAGAGGGACCCTCACCATGTGGGACCCTCACCAGTGGCCGGGGATCAAACCAGCGCTGCAGAGGCTGTGGGCAGCTTTGCAGCCCAGCGCTCAACTGCTGCGCCACCAGCAGAGGCCCAGTTTCTATCAAATTTAAATGCACACACATTATTTAGATCTGTTACTTTCGTCCATTTTTCTGTTAATTTCCATCATTTCTAGAGCCTAGGATAGGGCGTAAGGTAAAAGAATACTTTTAAATTTTGACGGGCTATTATGTTGTTAAGTTTAGAGAAAGAGGCTAAGACTCCTCTCAAAAAAAAGTATGGAATTTGAGGATTTTGAGAGTTCATTCTCTTGGCATCTTCTGAAAAATCAGATATTGATCAACCATGACAAAAGTTACCTTTTGGAGGGAAAAGTATGGTAAGTTGGAGGTAAAATAAAACTTTCACATTTTATTATACATCTATTTTGTTTGGAATTTTCCATTAGTATAAATTCCTTTTGTAATCTTAAAAACAAAGAATAAACTAAAAAACTTAACTAGATGACAGAACCACTTTAAGAAAGGATTGCTTACTTTAAGTTTTGTAAATACTAGCTTCTTTAGCATTTCTAATTTCCCTTAGTTTAAAAATGTACCAAAAACCATCTTTTTGGAAACCACAGTATTACATGTAGTAATAACTCTTGCTGTTGCTACTATGTATCTTGCACATATTTCTATTCTTGATACTAATGCGCTGTGCTGTCATTATTTATGTTCTACGTGAGGAACTGCATCTTATTTGTCTCTGTATCTTTAGCACCTAATTTTGTATAGTGCCTGGTGTCTAGTAGACATTCAATAAATGCTTATTGGTGTGGGAATGGGTATGATTTAATGTCAAAATTTTCCTGTGAGAAAAAGTAGTTGTTATTTCAAATCTTAAGAGGAATATATTCTTCTGAAAAAAATCTTTAAGCTATCTTGTATTTTATTTATATGTAATGTACTGTAACATTGCTCGACAAAATGTAAAATTAAATTTAAAATAAATGAATAAGATAAAAAATAAGAGGACTCTTTTGCCCCCCAGTTTCAAGCCTAAGTATAAAGTGACAGTGACTAAGACAATATGGCACTGACAGAAGGATAAACACAAAGATCAGTAGAGTGGAATTGAGGGTTTGGAAATAAACCCCTGTATCTCTAGTTCATTGATTTTTAGCTCTTTAAAAGAACTGCTGAAATTATTCCACAGAAAAAGAATTATCTTTTAAACAAATGGTTCTGGGAAAATTGGGTATCCATATGTAAAACAAACAAACAAAAAAAAAAAACCCCACACTTCCATACTTCCAAATCAATTGTACCCAAAAATAAGCACAAAATTAATTATGGACTTAAATTTAAGAGCTAAAACACTATAATATCTTTTTTTTTGGATGAGGTCAGACTTAAGCCCTCTTTTTCTTAATATATTTTTTACTTTAAGAACATTTTTATATAAGTTCACAGCAAAATTGAGTAGAACATAAGGAGAGTTCCCACATGCCCCCTTGTCCCTACACATGTAAAACACTAATATCTTTTTAAAGAGCATAGGCGGATAGGGCCTCACCTGGTGGCATAGTGGTTGAGCACTGGGCTTTGAAGCTGCCCACAGCCTCTGCAGCGCTGGTTCTATCCTGATCGCTGGCGAGGGTCCCGCATGGCACGACAGACCTCTCCTGCCGCACCCACTGCTCCCCTCAGCAGTGTATTTCGTCAGCCTGCCTGTTAAGTTCCCCGCTCTGGCTCTGGTGAGTTCTCTCACCCTCCTGCACTTCTGTCTGTACCCAGTGCTTGTATAAATAAATAAATAAATCTTCAAAAAAAAAAAAAAAAGCATAGGAGGATATTCATGACTTGAATTGGGCAAAAATTGTTAGCTATAACACCAAAAACATAAGATTTGAGAAAAAATTATATATTTGTCTTCATTTATATTCAAAACCTTTGTGGGCTTCCCTGGTGGCGCAAGGGTTAGGACTCAATCTATGAAGCTATCTGCAGCCACTGCAGCACAAGTTCAATCTCCCGGCAGCCTGACTCACCCACTGCTCCCCTCAGCAGTGTACTTCGGTCAATCTGCCTGTTCTGTTCCCCACTCTGTCTCTGGTGAATCCTCTCACCCCCGACACCTCTGTCCTGTACCCCAGCTCTTGTATGCATAAATAAATTAATCTTCAAAAAAAAAAGATGCCTTATATTTGCCCATTATATCTCTGACAGGGGGCTAATATCAAAGATCTACAAAGAACTCACACAACTGAACAAAAAAACAAATCAAAAAGTGGGCACAAGAGCTAAGTAGACAATTCTCTGAAGAAGACATACAGATGGCCATTAGGTATATGAAAAAAAAGCTCATCAATGCTTATTATCAGGGAAATGCAAATCAGAACCACAATGAGATACCATGTTACACCCATGGGAAAGGCCCAAATCCAAAAAAAAAAAAAAAAAAACCAAAAAACCAAAACAACCCCAACCCAGAAACAACAGAAATTAGTAAGGGTTTAGACAAAAAGGAACCCTTGTACACTGCTTTTGAGGATGTAGACTTAGACTGGTCCAACTCCTATGGAAAACAGTATGAAGTTTTCTCAAAATATAAAAGAGATCTGAAGACCTATATTTATTACAGAACTGTTTACAACAGCCAAAGTATGTTGGCAACCTAAGAACCCAGAGACTGATGAGCAGATTAAGAAGATGTGTTTTATACACATAAACACACACACACACACACACACACACAATGGAATACTACCCAACTATTAAAAAAGAAAGAACTCTTGCCATTTGCAACAACATAGATGGAATTGTGCTAAACAAAACAAACCAGAAGTAAAACAACAAATATTGGATGGTTTCACTCATATTTGGAATACAGAGAGAGACTCATCAGGCAACATCAGAGCAAAAAACAAACCATTGAAGTTTGACTATAAAACTGAGGCTACCGGAGGCAGAGTGGAAGGTAGAGAGGACACAATATTCTATAGTGCCTTAGGAGTAGTGGTGTGCAGCATATACCTGATCTTACATTTTTGAATCATATGCAGTGTTGTAAAACAATGCTGTCTTCTAATTAAAAATACACACACACACACACACACACTAAAAAATAAACAAAAGACAGTCCACAGGGAAAATATTTGCAAATCATGATTTACAAATGACTGTGTCCAGCAGCTTAATAATAAGACAACCCAATTAAAAATTGAGCAAAAGAACTGAAAAGACATCTTATCAGAAAAAGACATACAAATGAACTAATAAGCACATGAAAATGTGCTCAACATCACTAGTTATTAGCAAAATGCACAAAAATCATAGTAAGAATCTGTATGCCTAGTAGGTATAATTAAAATATCTAGTATGTAGGATGTAGACTCACTTATTCTTGTTGGAAATGTAACATGATATAGCCATCTTGGAAAAGGGTTTTGTCAATTCTTTAAAAGTTATGCTAACTGAACAAATATATCATTCAGGTTTTTCCAGAAACAGAATTGATAGGATGTCTTTATGTGAGATTTATTTTAAGGAATTAACTCTGTGGTGTGGAGGTTTGGCAAGTCCAAGATTGATAGGAGAGACCAGCAGGCTATAGACTCAGGAAGGAGTTGCATTCTGAAGAACCACTTGCTGATGGATTATGATTTCTTCCTGAGAGATGATTTTGGTTGTTAATCAGTACATAGCCCAAGATCAGTGCATAGACCAAGAGTTAGTTCAGTCTCTAAGATAGTAGGATATAACCATAGACTTTAGGTGGAATGGTAGGTTTTTACTGTAAATTTCATGTGATACATGCTTTTTGTAAAACCTCTCAATTCAGTTCATATGTCAAATATACAATATGTAAAAATAAAAATTACAGCTTCTGTATTTGTTTAGCCATTTTTTCTATTCACATGTATTTAAATTGTTTCTTCTTTTTAGCTGTTGTAATGCTTCAGCAAACATATTGGTACAAGGCTGTTCTCCATTTAGAAAAAGGATGAGTGCGCATGTACTCACCAACACACATACATGTGTGTGTATACATATTGCCACTTTAGTAATAGGTATTACCTGTTTTTTGAAGTTCAGAATGTTCTTAATGCACCAAGTTTTTTTATTTCATCCTATATTTTAAAAAAAGCACTACTTTTGACTACTACAAATGGTCTAAATTTTATATTTATAATCCTGGGCTTATTTCTGTCATGAAAAAAATGTCCAAATTGTCATTTGTTAAATGAACTGAAGGACAGCATGAGCTTGAATTCTTTGGTTTGATTATGAAAATGACTGATGTTTATTGAAGTTTATTATGTTTGGGGAATTCTTTTATAATATCTCAGAATACTGGCCTTTTTTCTCTAAGAAATAATTTTACTTTATAATGAACTTTGCAAGTTACTTTAAATAATAGCTAGTTTTAGATTTCTGTTAACAATTGGAATGTAGAATGTGGTAGCAGGACATTGTGACTCGTGCAACAACATAAGTTAAAAAAAGATAAATTACTAACATCATTGTTGTCATCTATTACATAACAAGTTGCCTCCACACTTAGAGGTTTAAAACAACAGTCTTATAAAGCTCATCATTCTTTGGGTTGGGAATTAAGGCTGTTCTCAGATAGGTCATTTTTCTTTTTTTTTTTTTGCTGTATTGATTGAAATCACTGGATGGTTTGGATGTATTGCTGTGGAGGACTCAAGATATCTTTATGGTGACTCAGTAAAGATGAAAGACTGGTTCTCATGACCTTTCTAGCATGATAGTCTCAAGATAGTTAGACATCTAATGTGGCTAGGGACTCCTAGAGGGAAGTTTCCAAGAGACAGGAAATGGAAGGTGCCAGTGTCTTAAGACCTAAAACTGGAAATTGGCACATCACTTATACTATATTCTGTTGGTCAAAGTAGTTCCAGAGCCCTCTCAGTTTCAATGAAAGGGAATTTAAGTATGCTCAGTAAATGGAGGAGGTATTAGAATTTGTGACCATCTTTAATTTACCACTGTCAACTCTCCAGCTACAAATTATTTACATTATTCCTATATTCAAAATATATTCACCCCCTTTCAAAACTCCCCAAATTCTTTTCCCACTGTGACTTTAGCCTCAAGCCTAAGGTGTAGAATCTTGTGATTTAAATCGGTCCAGATGTATAGGAAGTTCCTGAGAATTAGTTCCTCTCAAAAGAAAGTTATCTGCTAAGCATAAAATGGAGGATAAACATAGAATAACTGTAGCAAACTTTTTCATTTAAAATTGGGGAAATTCGGTGGCACAGAGCTGTCCACAGCCTCTGCAGTGTGGGTTTGATTCCTGGCTGGCCAGGGAGAAACACACATGGCGTGGCAGATTTCTCCTGTGTCGCCCACTGTTCCCCTCAGCAGTGTCTTTGGTCTGTCTGCCTGTTCTGCTCCCTTCTCTCTCTGGTGAATTCTTTTGCCCTCCCGCGCCTCTGACCTATACCCCAGTTGTTGTATAAATAAATAAATCTTTAAAAAAATAATAAAATAAAATAAAATAAATAGGGGAAATTGGAGGCATGTAACTTTTACTGGTCCATGATAATTTTGCAATTCTGGTATCAGTTCCTTTATTAGGATCATTCCTACTCACTGGAAATTATTATCCATGATTCCTGGCTTCACCCTATCCATCTGAGTCATCCTTTTTCTATTGTTATATAAATTGTTCACATTTACAATTGGGTAGCCTTTCTAACCATATTTCTTGTTTGTAGAAGTTGAGAGTCCAAAGCTTCTTTTCGTTTAGTGCTATCTCTATTTCTTTCAACCCAGTCTGACATAATTCCCTTAAAAACCTTGTGAGATTCCTGTGTAGCAAATTATAATCTACTTTTATAAGGCTGCTTTTGTTTTTGAGATACACTTTTTCTATTTAGACTGAGAGTCAAAAAGACAATACTCATGCAATTCTTAGAAGTTTTTCTATTTGGAAGAGTACAGAGGGCACACTCAAGATTCCTAGCTACCTTTTATCTAGAGAGAGAGTCTATGATTTTTAGAGTTAAGATTTTTAGAACTGAAGGAGATACAACTTTAAATCCTTTTTCAGTCTGAACACAGTATTTTACAGTAGTACTCAAGTTTTACCCTAAAACCATGTTTTAATGGTAGAGCCTTGGACTTGATGTTTACTCTGAAAATATTTCTTACTTTTCTATTTGCAAAGAATGGGGGTGAGAAACTTTTAGTTTTAAAAAGAGCAAGCACGTTCTGGTTTATTTATATTTCCTCTAAGTTCCATTTGAAAATGAAACAGTTCTTTCATTAACTCATCTTTCTTTATGCAAGCTTTATCAGACATGGCTAAAATATCAATTTTATGCCTAGAAATCTCCTTAGCCAGTTCTACCACTTTATTGGGTATATTTTCCTTTTTTCTGTATTTTGAAAGGAACAGTGTTGCATACCTTCCACTACTGTATGAGAGAGTTTATCATTTCTTCATCCTTTGTAACATTTTCATGAATGGCTTTTAGTCTTTCATTCAACAGTCTTCTCCTCCTCACCTGATTCTAAAACTAATGTCACATTTTAAGATTTTTATTATGGAACCCAGTTCCAATTACCAGAATCTGTTATAGCTCTGTATTCAATATTTCTATAATAAATTACCTGGAAACTTAAGATTTTAAGGCGGTAATTTTATTATACTTCACAATTTGGGAGTCAGTGGAAATGATGAGCTCAGTTGGTGGTTATTCTTCTCCATGAGCAGTAGGTGAGGTCAGCTTGTGGCATTCTGATGGAGAATGGACTGGTTTGGAGGGTACAGGACAACTTTGCTTACATCTCTTGTATTTTGACAAAGATCATTCAAAAGCTAATCATAACTGCAACTGTCAATCAGAGCACCTATACTTAGCTTCATCAGTCTGACAGTCTCACAACAGTTAGACTGTGATACCAATAGCACAGAAGACAGAAAGGAGAATAGACATATTCTGTTGTAAAAGTCTTGTGTATGAAGTGGTATAATATTTTAAGTTAGACTGTTACAAGTTTAGATGTATATTTGAAACACTAGAGCAACCATTAAAAATAAAAAAAAAATTAACTATGTGAACTCACAGAGGAGGTGAAATGAAATAAAAAAATATATTTACAACAAGGGAAAAAAGGAAGAGGAAACAAAACAAATTGGGACAAATATAAAATATGAAGATGGTTAATTAATCCACTATCTAATAACATTAAGTGAAAAGGTCTAAATATTTTAAAGGCATTGATCATCAGTCTAGATTAAAAAATGCAAACCCTACTAACTACATACTGCCTACAAGAAATCCTCTTCAAATATGAGTACATAGGTAAGCATAAAAGGATTGAAAAAGACATACCATGGATGCACTAATCATTAAGAAGCTGTAATGGCTATATTAGTATCCAACAAAATAGGCTTCAGAACAGGGAATGATACTTAAATGAACAGATATTTTATAACAAAAGAATTCATCAAAAGGAAATATCAATCTTCAGTGATATTCTTTGTATAATTGTAGTCTTTGTATAAATTTAGTCTTTGTATAATTTAAAAAATGATTTATAAGTACTTGATTATTAAAGGGAAATACTTAGTAATTAACTGGCCTTCAACCTTAATATTAACTATTTCTTTAAAATTGTAGCTTTAAAAGATCTATTATAATTTTTTCTGAATGGTCTTCTATCTTCGTTCTCTTCTTTTATTCTCTATTCCGCTGCCAAAATCTGCTTGCAGAATCACTCGTAAAATAATTTTTAAATCCTTTAAAGGCGCCTAGTCACTTTTGGATGGAAATTACACTCCTTTGCCTGAAATTCAAAGCCCTATACCAAGCTTCTAAAATTATCCTCCACTTTAGCCAACTGAGAGCTCTTTCCTATACTCTGAATTCTCATTGTTCTCCATACCTCTGTAAACTGTTTTTCTGGATGTTTTTATATGATGACCCCTGCTCCCTCTCCTTTTACTGTTTCCTTTGCCTGTTCAAATCCTGAACAATTCCCCCAGGCTCAGTCCAGGTCCAAGGTCCTTTTTTGAAGCTTCCCCTTATCTCTCCAGCAAGAAATACTAATTCTCCCTGTCTCTGCTGACTTTATCTAATATTTTTAATCACTATTATAGCACCTTTTACCATGCAGTTTATTATTCATGTTTATTGTCTATCTTATCTGCTGTCTTTATATATATAAGGTCTATAAATTTAAAGATCTTGTCTGTCTTATTTTTGTCTTTCAAAAATTCAGCATAGTATTTAATAGTGCTCAATAAATATTTGTTTAATAAATTAGTAAGAATGTGTCTGACTTCTCTTATCATCCCTTTTGTCTTTTCACACTTATATACACACTGTTGATTCCTCTTTCACACTTCTCATAGACCTCCATGCTGCTATATTATCCTAGGAAAATCCTGCCCCTAGTGTAATTAACAAGATACAGCCAGTCCCTGACCTACCAAACAAAATATATTATGCAAGTTCATGTCTAATTCTGTTGTTTGGAATACAGAAAGCATTCTTCCACAAAAACTGTTATATACAGTGGTAAGGTTCTCAACCAGCCCTCCCAAGACTGTTTAACTCGTAAGTACCAGTGTTTACTTTAACTCCAGGCAGCCACCATGTATAATGTTTTGTAATGAAATTCTATCTCTGAATATGGATGAACATCTCCCATGCTCTAGAAGAATAATAATGTTCTTGATAGCTTGAGAAATAGAAGGGCCTGATCTGGGGCTCTGTCAGTAGCTCAACATATGGGATTCTCTTGCTGCAGGGTGGGCTCTGGTGGGAGCCCGCCGTGTTGCCTGGAAACTCCATGGCCTCTACTGCCAGCTACAGTACTGGAGCTGGGCCACTGAGGCCCCATGCTCTTCCCTGTAGCCCTGAACCAAGGACCGCAGGCTTGCTCTTGCCTTCTTTGCTTGAGTTTGCTCCTGCACAAAGCAGTCTTGCTACCGCAATCTCAGTGGCACCACTGCATGCCCTAGGGCCATGTGGTAGGGGAATCTCTGCTGCCCACCATCACTGCAGGCCTGTGCCAGTAGCCTGGACCCCAGTAGGGGCACAGGAGGGGGACAGTAAATGCCCCACTACCTACTACAGCCAGCTACCAGTTGTGCTGCCTATAAGCAGTGGACTTCTGGGGCTGAGCACAGGTATGGGGTTTGCTCAAATCCAGCTAGTACAGGGGTGACAATCAAGCCTTACCCACTGCAGCCTTCCTGCAGCCTCCCACTATAGGGCAGCCTGGATGCTGCCTCTGGGCAGCATCCTCTGGGTGACCAGCTGGAAACTTTTACTACTGCCACCAGAGTTTTAGGGGCCCCAGCGCTCCAACTCAAGTGGTGCAGGCTGCCCCTTTTTAGAGTGGTGCTCACACACTAGGCCATGAGGCCTAAAACCACCACTGCCGCTCAGCCTCTAGGCACCTCCTCCTGGTGGGCAGCTGTGGGACTCCAGTTTCATTTACATCAATAACTTTTTGGTTTTCAATTTGTATAAGAGAGATTTGCCTGTAAATTACTGATACTCTCGTGTCTTCTAAACTGAGGGTAAGAGAACACTTGCTCTTCTGATCCTCTCCATAGTACATGGGGATGGTAGACAGTGTCCCAACTGTACTTTCACATGAACAAGTCATTTGTAAGTCCGCACTGACAGATTAGGAACTGCTTTACTACATCCCTCTTTCTGTTTTTCTACCAATTTATGAGACTTGATTATATAAACATGGAAAATGTTTCTATCTTAACACATTTATAAGTATCACATTGGTTTTTGTGGACAAATGATTTTATTTTCTGCATACACATAGTGATGCTGCCCATGAAAAATATATCAGAGTATGCAAAGACAGCCTTGAAGGTGATAGTTTATATTGTCAGGCTTTAAGAAAATTACTTCATAAATTTTAGAGAATTTTATTTGTTCAGCCATAAACTTTGAGCACATGAGTAAATGTCTACTTTATTCTTAATATGGTCATAGATGCTAGGGGTCTAGGGAGTGAGAACCAAAGATAATATGAAAAGTTTGCTTTCTCTCTAAGAACCTGAAATACAGAAAGTGAAGTATGAAAGAAACACAGTGTAAACAATGTTATTAATTGCCATAAAGTACTTCATGAATCATTATGATTCATCATGGTTGTAAAGATAGCAGTTTGGATTGCAGTTAGTCTTAGAGGAACAGTAAAGATTTAAATAAAGAACTGAAAGGAAATATTTGGTAGTCCAGATTAGAGCCTTGCTATGGCCTACCTAGCGGAAGTGCCTAGAGGCTGAGTGGCAGTGGTGGTTTCCAGACCTGGTGCCCTAGAGTGTGTGAGCACCACTCTAAAAGCAGCAGCCAGTGGTGCCAGTTGAGTTGGAGCCCTGGGGCCCCTAAGACTGCAGTGGCAATAGCAGTTTTTAGCTGGCCGCTAGAGTGTTATCTCTGGGCAGCATCCAGGCTGCCCTGCAGTGGATAGGGCTTGAAAGAGGACTAGAGGCACAAACAAAAGAGCTTTACTGGGTGGACCCAGAGTGTTTATTTCATGTTGGGCAAAATAATAGCCAGGGAAATTATACCAGTGGTTCAACCTTGGCAGCAAATGAGTCATCCAAAGATATCTAAAAAATTAAGTCCCTGGATTCCTAGAACTAATAAATAGAATTCCTGGGACATAAGATATAAGCCTATTTGTCTTTTAAAGCTCCCTCAGCAGTTGAAAAACATTGAATTAGGATAGACCAAGTTTACAGGAGTCATGAATGCCTTGCTGAGGAATCGGACCTCTGTCTCTCAAACAGTGTGAGCCCTCAGAGGTTTCTGAGATGGTTGACATGATAAGTTGATGTTTGCCCCAATAAATGATTTGTCAAGTGCATGTGAATGAAAGAGAAAAAAGAAATAGCTTGCATTAAAGCAGTGGTGGTGGAGTAAAAGAAAAGTCACATTTTGAAGTGTATTTTGATGTGTGGAAGTTAGTAATGTCAGCCTTGACTTTGGCATGATTTGTTTTATAAACTGATTATACAACTTTACCCTCATTTATTTGATCGTTTGCTTACAACCTGGCAACTTATACAGTAATTTTAGCCAGTTTGCTTTTAATGGAAGGAGACTATTGTCTACTCATGTACATGTCTAACTCATAATAGCAAGTGAAGTTATGTGTATGAGGAATATGACCTTAAACATAATTATTATAAAACATTTAATAACCACCCACATATGTAATAACACAATCCCATTTACGCAGGATGGTACCAAGAGCATGTGTCTCGTATGTGAGAGTTATTGGCACATAATTCTCCAGCATTAAATTAAAATTTGAAAAATTATCCTAAATCATGCTATATATTTTAATATTTTTAGGATCAAGTTTGATAATTATTTAATTTTTCCATTAGTAGACTTACGTGTAATTCCTGAAAACAACAGCTGTGCTTACACTGAAATTATGCTTCTCTCCTGCCCACATTCACAGTCAGTGTAGCCCCTCACTTCTAATGCTCCCACTCCATCCTCACCCAAGTGAGCTAGCAGAGTGTAGTTTTAAATAAGTTTGAATTTACATTCTCTTTTGGCACTGAAAAACTGGGTGGTACTGGTGATTGTCACTCCTGGCACCTGTGGGACATGACAGTTGCTACTCACACTCTGGAGTTTCAAACTATGCATACCATGTGTTGGAAACAGTGAGCCATATTTATTAGACTGGAGAGAATAAGTTCAAGGAATGGAGTTTTGATGTGATCTGTCCCCCTTTTGAAAAAGACTCAACATCATGAATTTTTCTTTCATTTCCTGTAACTTTTTTTTTTTTTGTAACATTAGTTTACAATACTCTGTGATTTAGCGGAATAGTTCCACACCTCTTCAGATATGTATTATCCATCATGGATTTTTGAAAATATAACCACCATCTCAGCTATTCTATAATAGTAGATATATAACAACAGTTTTTGCTATGATCTTCTTTTTCTGTGACATTGTTTTGTTATCAATATATCCATATCCCTTGTAACTTTTCTATCGCTATGTAGGTTTTCACTAATCACTCAACTATTTAACCAGACAGTGAACTATGCTTAGATTTGAGGGATCCACTAGCAAAGAGGGAGGAGAGGGATACTATTTGTTGAGTGTCAACTCTATGCATGTTCTTTATATGTATTAATACATATAAATTTGAAAGAAATATAAATGTATTAATTCCATTTTTTAAGTGAGGAAAAGAATTCTTAAAAAATTATTTGAAGTTAAAAGTTAAGTCAACAATAGACCTTGGTTTTGATTCTAAATCTGTCTGTCTGAATAACTGGTATTGTAAATCTGCATGGCTTATTTTTTGGGAAAGATAACTGAACTCCAAATCAGGGAGTTTGAACAAATTATTTAATATTGTGAGCTTCAGTTTCCTCATTTATCATATATGAATAAATCCTGCTTTTCTGACCATTTGGGAATGTTGGGAGGATAATAAACTAGTGAATTTATTAATGCTTTTATAGGTTTAAGAATCAATAGAATATTGAGAAATTTTTAATTCAAACCAAAAATAAACAATCCTCTCCCCCCCAACCACCACCACCAAAAAAAAAAAAAAAAAAAAAAAGATTAAATGAGATGACTTGGATAGATTTTGTGGCATTTCACTTCTTAACATAGCTCTACAAACTTTCAAAAAATAATGTTGGTTAATTTTATAAGTTCAAATGCCATAGTATACCAAACTGCATTGCTGAATTTAATCTCAGTGTAGCAGAGAGTCTTTGCAAAATATCAAGTATCTTCTTTCACTTGCCAGAAACAATAGTTTCCATATCATATCAGATAGGACTGGACTCTGATGATACTGAAGAAATGTTTTGTGGCCAATGAGAATTCAGAAATATGTAAGGCTACTAAATAGCAGTAGACTAATTATAGTAGAGTTGATGTTAACAGTCTCAGAATAATTCCTTATAATTTTGGAGTTTCTGAGGAAGCCTAAGGGGTAAAGTCACATTTTTATAAACTTTCATCGACCTGCCTTTCAAAAGCGTTTCCGGGTTTCTGGGCAACGTTCATAGGTGAAAGATCTTGACTACTGAAAGACAACTATGAGCTACTACGATCCATTTATATTTCTTTCAAATTTATATGTAAGAAATAAGAAATTTAGGGAAATCATTAAATTATAAGAATAGTGCTGTTTGAAGTGGCAGTGAACCTTTAGTACCAAGATCTCCTAGGTTTATCCAAAAGCTTTACCCAATTAAAACTCTTAAGTATCTTTTACATCAAACTCACAAAAGACAGATGTCTTAAGACCAGCTGACAGAATAGAGAAGTAATATTAGACCTCAGATACAGTTCTAGAAGCATGCATGCACCTGTTCAATCTTGGCTTCATAAGTAAGAAGGCCTCATCTCATTTGCCTCACTCAATATATTCCAAAGAGGGGTCTTGACTTCCATATGACTCTTAGTGTAGTGCTGTGCCTACTTCCTACATCTGGTGTATGGATGACTCCATTCAGTGTCTGGCAAAGTGAAGTGAAAATAGACATAGTAAGCAAAGAAAACATATAAATCAGAAACTGTGGCTAGATTTGGTCCATAGCTCTGTCTCCTTTGGCTAATACAGTGTTTATTTTAAATATCAATTAGTTATTAACTAGTGTTATTTTAACCAGTGGCTAATTTAATTTGTTTTTAATTAATTTAATGTAAATATCCAGATTTCTGGATTCCCTTGAAAACAGTAAACTCTGGCAATTTGGTCCTGCTGAGTAAAAACTGCTTCTATCAGAAGGGAGTCTGTGCTATTCTGCTCTCAGAGCTCCTCCCCTGGTTATTGATTTTTCTCTAAATAGAATTAATATGAAAGTTAAACATTAGTTATACTGCCACCTGTGTTAAAATTGGAAACACCAAGTTGATAGGCTGGCATATTTCAGTAAAAGTGAAAGTCAAAGTGTTTGTTTCCTGAAGCAATTCTAGCAAACTACCACAAACTGTGTGACTTTAAAGAAACAGAAATTTATTCTCTTGCTATTTTGAAAGCTAGAAGTCTGAAACCAAGACTCCTTCAAAGGCCTTTAGGGAGGATCTTTCCTGCCTCTTGTCCAGGATTTCTTCAGTTTGTGGCAGCATAACTCCATCTGCCCCTGTATTTTTATGACTGTCTTCTTAGAAGGGCAACAGTATATTGCATTAGAGTCCACCCTAATCCGGTCTAATCCAGTGCAACCTCATCTTAACCTCATTACATCTGCAAAGATCCTATTTCCAAATAAGGTCACACCTCACAGGCACTGGGGTTAACATTTCACTATAAAATTTTGGTGGACACAATTAACCTCAACAGATGATATATTTCTTTACAGAGTACAGAGTAATAGCTTAAAAACAGAAATCCTTGAAATGAGTTACCTGGGTTCATATTTACAACTAATTTAGTATATGATCTTGAACAAGCTGCCTATACCTCTTAGACCTCCATGCCTTTTATCTATAAAATGGGAATACCTCAGAGGCTTGAAGTTCGGACAGAATGAGTTAATCTATGTAAAATGCTTGGAACAGTGGCTGGCACATGCTCAACAAGGTAAATAATTATCATTAGTTTTTATTTAAACTTAATTTCTATGCATCCAAGGAGGATCAGTACCAAGAAACTGTTATTTAAGATGGCATTATAAAACCATGACAAATTAGGAACACTAGATAAAAATGATGCATGAAAATAAAAACTTGAACCAATAAAATAATTACCTTGCAATTTTAATAAAATTTATCTTTTCATGCAAATGAAATAATTGTAATTTGAAATAAAATTGTTGAAACTGCTCACTCTTTCAGATTATCTTCCTGGCCTCGATGTGCACTTAAAACTGATAAAGATTCAGGCAAGAACTTCGGACTCAGAGGCTTAGATATTGATAGTTGGGTCGGCAAGCACAGTGGCCTGAGGAAGTTAATTCCAGGGAGAACATCCAAGGAACACATTATTTCTGAGCATTCCTGCCTATCTCCTTGGAAGCATGTTATTACCATCTACCTCTTTCCCATAAATCCTTAGGTAGAAATTATCCTGGTTTCCAGTTTCTGGGTTAGAGATTGAGACTGACCCAGCTGAATAATTCATTGAGTTTATGTCATACTTTTCTTCCTTTGGGAAAGAGTAGTTTTAGATATATTATTTCATTTTTCCACATAGCCTTTATGTAAGACAACCATGCAACTGGAGTTTTATTAAAAACTGAGGGCTCAAAGAGAGAAGGTTCGAAGAAATATCAAGACTTTTTGAAGTTCCCGGAAGAAAATTGCTCTGTACCTACAGTGTCTGTTTGGTTTGTAATATTACAGGATGTATATGCCTCATTCTCAAAGATGTTGCTATCTGTAAACATGAGGATATTTTTCAAAAAGCATCTTGAGGGGTGGAAAAAGATGAAAAATAGAATCCCTGAGTTATCACTTCCTTCAGGGACACCAAGGATAGATCTCTGAAGAAGGGCAGGCACTTCAGGAATGGAGCTGAAAATGTGATGACCAGTGTCTCAGCAAAACAGAGAGACAAAAATGATTCATTGAAAAGGGTTGGAAAGTCTAAGAAACAGGTTCACCTGTCCTTGGCCCACTGAGTCCCCTGCTTTCTCTGGTAGCCCTGACCCAGGAAGGAGAGTGCACACTTCTTAGCTAGAGCATAGTGTATTCAACTATTCAACAAGGGGAACTTGGGCAGTGACTAGATTCAGCAGGGAGGAGAACCACGAGTCTATCCCCTGCACACTATCTGGGCTTCCAGAATTGTCTGTGCCTGTAATGGGGAACTGGGTACGGCATCCACCTGTCCTCACTATGCAACATCCATCCCATTCCCAGTGTGCATAGCAGGAATCTACATAGCCACAGTGAACTCAGTTTGCTCAGTGGAACATTTTGTGCCTGCTTTGGAGAGTCAGCAGAAGTACAGGGTTTGCAACTGACCTGATTTATGGTGTTTGGTACCCTATGCACTTGGAGAATACGGGACCTGCAGTCATAGCACTCCTAGTCCTTTTGGCAGGAGTCTCCTAGATATCTGGCTTCAGAGGGCCTGAGTTCCCACCTGCCCCTTTCCTCTGCACAACCTCTGGCCCATTTATAGAGTGCATAAAAAGGAACTACTGGCAGCCACAGTGAATACAGTGTGCCTAGTGGGTTCTTAGATTTGGGGATTCAGCAAATCAGCAGTTCTGGAATTGGTGTGATTCCTTGTGTTAGTTCTTCCACATATTGGGATAGCAAATGCCCTCCCAGCATAGTGCTTCTAGCCTTGCTGGCAGGAGGGACTCCTATACCACAGGCTTTGGAGAATCTGAGTTCCTGTGCACCCCTTCCCCCTTCATGACCTCTGGGCCTATTCCCAGAGTGTGTAATCAGGAACTATGATTAGCCACACTGAACAAATGGCATACTAGTAGCTAATGGCCAATGTGGGGAATTAAGAGTGATACCCAGCTCCCCCTAATATGCTCTCTCATACTTTCCCTGAAGCTCCCAACTTGCTACTGCTAGAGAGTTCAGAATTACTAGAAAGAAGATCTAAAACAGCTAAATGGGCAGACAAAAAAATACAATACATGACAACTTGACACCTCAAGAGAATATGACACCACAAGGAAGGAATATTTCTCTAGAACTCAACCACAAAGACTGGAAAAATCTTTTTCTATCAGACAGAGAGTTCAGAATTGCTATGATAAACGAATTTTGAAAAATGGAAGAAAGGGCCTCCCCAGTGGCGCAGCAGTTGAGCGCTGGGTTGCGAAGCTGCCTGCAGCCTCCGCAGTGCTGGTTTGATCCCCGGCCACCGGGCGAGGGTCCCACATGGCTTGCAGACCTCTCCTGAGAAAACAAAGATATAACAAGAAAATAAGGGAGTTGCAGGACACAGAAAGATCAACAGAGGAATAAAAGTTGTGTAGAAAGCTATGGAAGCGTACTAGACCAAATAGAAATCAGGTGGGACCTCCCCTGGTGACTCAGCAGTTGAACACTGGGCTGCGAAGCTGCCAGCAGCCTCTGCAGTGCCAGTTCCATCCCCGGCCACCGGCGAGGGTCCCACATGGTACTGCGGTCCTCTCCTGCCGCACCCGCTGTTCCCTTCAGCAGTCTATTTCCTCAATCTGCCTGTTCTGTTCCCCGCTCTGGTTCTGGTGAATTCTCTCACCCTCCTGTGCTTCTGACTGTACCCGGTGCTTATATAAATAAATAAGTCTAAAAAAAAAAACAACAACAACAACAAGCAAATAGAAATCAGGTGGGAGAAAAAAGAAATAGAAAAAGAAAAAAATGAAGAAACACTTTGAGACCTATCCAAATCTGTTAGGAAAGGCAACATCAGGATAATGGGTATCCCATAAGACACAGAAAGAAAGAAGAGAGCAGAAAGAGAACTTATTCAAATAAATAATAGAGGAAAGTTTCCGAAACCTGGGAGAGGAATTAAATACACAATTTCATGAAGGTAAAAGAGCACCTGTTATCTAAATATAATGAAACCTACACTAAGATGTATAGTCTTGAAACTAACAAGAGCTCAGAGACAAAGAAAGAGTAATGAAAGTGGCTAAGAAAAAGAAACATGTAAAGTATAAAGGAAATTCCATCAGGTTGACACAGACTTCTCAGAGGAAACCCTTCAGGCAAGGAGAAAAAGAAAGCACATATTCAAAATACTTAATGATAAAATTTGCAATCTAAGAATACTGTATCCTGCAAGAATCTCTTTCAGATAATGAAGGAAAAATAAAAGTTTTCCCAGAGAAACAGAAGCTGAGGGTGTTTACCAAAACCAGAGCTCTTCTATAAGAGATGTTAAAACATTTCTACTGTCTAGATCAGGGAAAAGAGTATCCACAAGAAGGGGCCTCCCTGGTGGCACAAGGGGTTAAGCACAGCACTGTGAAGCTATCCGCAGCCTCTTCAGCATGAGTTCGATTCCTCTCCAGAGAGCTACCCACATAGCATAACAGATCTCTCCTGTCTTGCCCACTGCTCCCCTCAGCAGTTTATTTCAGTAATCTGCCTGTTCTGTTCCCCACTCTGTCTCTGGTGAATCCTCTCACCCCCTGCACCTCTGGCCTATACCCTTATTCTTGAATGCATAAATAAATCTTTTAAAAATATATCCACAAGAGAAAGAAAGAGATTAGGTAGAACCAGAAAGCTAAAGACAACATCACAATAATAAATTCTAATGTATATCAATAATCACTCAAAATATAAGTGGATTGAATTCATCAATCAAAAGACATAGAGTGGCTGGTGGGATCAGAAAACAAAACCTAACTTTTTCTTGTTTCCAGGAGAAGCATCTCAGCTCCAAAGAGAGGTTGCAATGTAGCGGTTGGAAAACATCCACACAGCAAATGGAACAAAAAATGAGCAGGAATAGACATGCTTGTATCATATGATAGAGACATCCAACAAAAAAAAATAGTTTGGTGTTTTGTAATTTAGACATTATTTGGAATACTTTAATTAAATGATAAATTCATTAGTAGTTCTTTAATTGCAAGTGAAAAAAGCCAGCTCAAACCAGTTTTTGAAAATAAAGAGGAATTTAATTGTTTATATAACTCTGGTTTCCAGAGATGTATCTGGTTTCAGGCATGGCTGTAGCCAGGAACACAGATGATCTCATCTGCACTCTTTCAGCTCTGCTGAATTTTTGTGATTTTCCAGGCAGGCATATAATCAGGAAGATGACCACTACTTGAGACTGTCCTCTTCCTAGTATTTAGCAATCCTAAAGGAAAGAGAACTTGTTGGATCAAGAATTAATCTATCTGCCTCAAAGTAGATGCATAATGTGACTGAATAATCACCGTGACTGAGTAATCACTGTGATCCAAGGAGTCAGGTTCTCTGGTGAGCATGTTTTCCCAGTGCTGTAATAGAGGGGCTTGGTCCTCAACTCAAGGCACCACTTGGACCTAATGGAGTAAGGAAGACTTTCTTTAAAGGAGTTGGAGAATGGAGATGGGAATATATGCTCAGCACACCAAAATTGTAGTGAACTGGATCTATCACAAATGATAATGTGAAATAATTTAAAGACTGTGACTTCTGATTTTAAGATGGCAAATATGGAGCTTTCTGCCTTCTCTATTTAAAAAATAAACTCCCAAAACAAAGGAAGGAATAAAAAAATCCAGTTGATTCTTAGATAAAAAATAGGTAGCCTCAATATCTATAATCCATAAATATGAGCACAGAAAGTATATGAGAAATGGCTTAAATGGAAGATGAAAACTTAAGCAGCTGGAGGGACATAATGATGAAACCACTTTGCACTCTAGAATCTTAAAAGCAATAAGGCATCTGGGTAGAAACAGATGATAGGCTGAAAGTCTATAACAAGACCTGTTGTGGGCCTCTCTGCTGGTGCAAGTGGTTAAGACGCAACCTCTTAAGCTATCTGCAGTCACTGCAAACATCATGAGTTCGATCCATGGCCTGGGAGCAACCCACATAGCATAGCAGACCTCTCCTGACTTGCCCGCTGCTCCCCTCAGCAGTGTATTTCATTCAGTCTGCCTGTTCTGTTCCCCACTCTGTCTCTGGTGAATGCTCTCACCCCCCACACCTCTGGTCTGTACCCCAGTTCTTGTATGCATAAATAAATAAATCTTAAAAAAAAAAAAAAAGACCAGTTGTATGCTCAGGTCTTCATCTCACCATAACCAGATAACTACCTTCCCCATATGCTCAGGAGATGGGAGATTTATTATGTGGATTCATTGAATCTACAGAGAATTGAGGTTCAGAACACAGTAGAGGGAGGGATGAAGTAAAAGTTTGCCCTGCACTTAGAGCAACAGGAACTGAACTTCTAAGTCCCAACTAGATTATTGGAGGATTATTCTCTAGAGAAATTGAATGAACCCTACACTGATTTCTCCACAGTAAAAGTTACCTCGTTACCCAGTTGGTCTTTAGTGAAGCTCATGCTCAATGAGCTCAATCCCACAGACAGAGCTACCATTTACTTTACTAATAATTTTACACTTAAATGGGAATAGTCAGCCAAGGATCACCAGATGTTTGGGAATGCTTCTAATATGAAAATGGAAATAAAAGAATCAAAGAATTCTGGTGAGACAAAAACTATGGGTAGGAGTGAAAAACTTAAACTATACTTATTACCTTGAAAGTGTGAGAAAATTTTGCCTAGAAAATAGGCTTTTTGAAAATTGATAATTAAGGGAAAGGAAAAGTGAAGAACAAAAACTAACTCATAAGAAATAGATATGGTGATGGAAATAAATTCATTATAAGGATTGAAAAATAAATTAGTGGAATAAATTAGACACATAATGCAGGAGGTCCATGTTTGCTCACTGATATAAGAGAAAATGGGAGAAAATTATAAAAGACATAATACAAGACATTTTCCTAGAAAAGAAGAGAAGTGAACATTTTCAGAGTACAAAAAAACTTTGCCATGTCCAAAGTGTTTTGATAGAAACAAAGAAGAGTTTTTTCACATTAATGCTTATATGAAAACATAATATTATCATGTATTATATTAAGGGATCAATTTTATCATATTTTTTTCCTTTATCTGAGTGTCACAATCAAATATATCTAAATAGTTTTCTTAGCACACATAAAATTATCTTTTTAAATATTCTATTATTTCAAATTTTGTGTAATCTGAGGAAATCCTATAATTTTTTGTTTCAGAGATTTGGGGTACTTTGTTAATGCTTATTCTGGTTACTTATTTACTCATTAGATAATTAAAGTTACAAAAAATATGGAATGACAAGAAGCATTTTGAAAATTAGAAATCAGTGTCTCTAAATTGTTTCACATTGTCATTTGTATTGGTTCCAGCTCATTAGATAATTAGACAGTGGAGGTGTCTAATCCACAGATAATTACTGTGAAGGTGATGTTGTTTTATATATAGTTTACTAGCAAGGCCATAGTTTTGTAGTTTGTAGCAGTCAATAAATGCGACTGACTTAGAAGCACACTGCTGATAGTAGAGTATGTGATAGCAAGATTTGTAAATGTTGATATTTTTTATTTTTCCCAAGATATAGTGATTTAAGATGACAAAATTTGCATCTTACCTACTTATTTTTATACATGTATAAATTAAATAATAATGAGTAACAAGGTCTTAGTATAAAATATTGCTTTCTGTCTTATCAATGAAAAAGAGTCCTGAATGCTGTTTCCTTCTAAAAATAGAGGGAGGCATTAAAAGTTGAAATTCATCTTATTTTTCAAATTTAATTATTTGAAAAACCATTTTAGGATTTAATGAACATTGACTCTATAGTAAAAAAAAAATGCATTTTTGTTAAAACATTGTAAATTTTAGTCTGTTCCCCCCAAATTAAAAATTTTAAGTACTTTGAAGCCCCACCCCCCTTTGGATTAGTTTTTAAAGCCTAATGAAATGGAAGACACGTGTCTTTTCCCAGTTAAAGAAGGTGTATTTTGCCCCTTAATGTGACCAAAATAATATGTAAAAAATAAGCAATGAAAAGAGTGTCAGGGTTTTTCTTGGTAATAAACTTTTTAGAATTGTGTTAAAATGCTTGCTACATGAACTAGACCAGCTAGTCTATTATGAATTCTCTAGGGGATTTTTGTACTTGTTTTGGCTCAGTGAGGTCAAGAATTTTAAATTAGAATTATGGAACTGGAAGCTATCCTCTTATGCATTTTACAAATGAAGGGAATGAAGTCCTGAGAAATCATGATTTAATCCTGGGTCACATAATTAATAGTGAAGGTGGAATGAGATTCATGGCCTCCTGGCAACCGTTTAGTGATCTTTATAAAAGATTCTGGGCTTATTCTGACCATCATCACCACATTATGTGCAGCAGTCATAATTTATTGCTTTAAGCCCAATTAGAAATTTACAAGTTTGTGTTTAATTCCCTAAAGCTGAAGGAACATTTAGAATTAAGAATACCGACAGTGACAATAAGCCTGGAATAACAAGAAACATTTTGAAGAATCTTTGCCTAGGGTAGAAGTTGTCCCTTGACTAGACTTCGGCTTTGCTCTCTAGAAGTAAATGCATTGCTCATTATTCTGCAGGACCCAATTCTGCCTTCTAAAAAGTTCTTTTTTGCACAGTTTCCTCCAAGTTACACTTATGTGAGCATTGCGGAGTATGTCTTCCATGGAGACTACTTCATTTCCTACTTTCTATCTATGCCATTTTGGTGATTTGATCTTTGTTTCAAGGGTCAAATGGTCAGAGTATTACAGGTAAAACATTGGTTTTCTTGGAAATGTGGGTTTTTTTTAAAGAAACTTAGTTAACCTCTGATTTATCTTGTAATTTACTCTATGTGCCTGTAAGAGAGTGGCTGCATGTCCCAGTAGAGCAGGGACAGTCCTAATTTCTATCTCTGGTGCATGTTTAGTAGTAATGCTCTCTTTCACTCTCAAGACTATCCCAGTGAGGACAATAAATGATATATGTCTATAGCCAAAAGATACCCCCAAGTAAATCTTAAATTTACTTAATTCATTTCACTCCTGACTGCTGTTCCCTTCTCTCTCAGCTTATAGGGAGCTCTTCTATGGTCATTTGAAATAGGTTTCATGGGAATTTAACATACTTTTTCTGATCTGCAGCAAAACTGACTTCCATCTTTTTAGCTGAGCAAATAGAACAGGCCATTTTTGCCCAAAGACTTTTTCAATCTTTTCTCTTATAGTGTAAAATACAAAAGTCAGCTTTTATAACTCTGGAAGCCTCCAAATCTGGATTGTCTATCCTCTTTCATTTCTGCTCTGCAATTTGTCAGCTCTTGCCTATGCACATTTTTTAAATTGTAAATCCCTGATAAATGCAGCAAATAATGCTTTTTATTCTAATTATCTGTTTTCTGATTCTCCTTCCTGTAACTATAGGATGGGTAGATTTTTGTACTCCTTTTGAAACTGTGTCAGACTTTTGAAAAAATTGAGGCATAACTTACATATAGTAAACATACAACTCTTAAGTATTCAATTCAATGAATTTTGTTTGTTTGGTTTTTTTTTCCCCACAACAATCCTTTATACCCCTTTGATCCTTTCTCCCACCCCACTCCTTTCCAACCTCTGTAGCCTCACTTCATTTATTACTGTCTACTAATTTTAATAATTATTTTGCTTTGTTAAATCATCTTGTATGTAAAAATCCAATATTGTCTTTGTCATTCTGACTTGCTTTATTATACATAAATCCCTCGAACTCTTGCCATGTTGCTGTAAATGGAAATATTTTGTCTTTCCTTATGAGTCAAAATATTCCATTCTCTGGAAATACCATATCTTCTTAATCCAATATTAATCCTTGTGTATTTATAACACTCCTCTTGACATATACCATAGTCATTCATTTATCTTTCATGGGTTATTGCCTTGGTTTAGGTGAAATTTGGTTGTGAAAATGTGGAGGATGTGAGCCTGGCATCTTCACTCTGCCACCATCTTGCTGCTGGACTCCTATTTTAATGAGTCTTGATGCTGCATATACCTATATAAATCAGTACTGAAAATAAGATACAGAAAGTTTCCATTACCACAGATGTGTGCCTCTTTCCTTACTTTGTTCCCCGAGAGGCAACCTCTTTTTGACTTCTATCATTATGGATTCCTTTTGGCAAGTAATATTTTTGTTAAATGTTTTGTGACTACATGACATAACTGTCATTCTGTACTTTATTCAGTTTCTTCATTTCCTGCTGTCTGGCTGCTAAGAATTGCCATATATTTTAGATTTTTTTGTATGGTCTGCACCCCATTTAAAGATACCATTTGTTATGTTAGGGACAGCGAGCTGCTATAATAAAGGATCCAAAAACATATAGTAGTTTCAATGCACTTAAAGTATAATTATTGCTATTAAAACCATATATTATAGGCTTTCTTATCAATAGGTGACCTTCTATAACCGGGGTCTTTGAATTCTCCAGTAGCTGGGGAAAGAGATCAAGAATACAATTCACAAGCTTATAAAAGTCCTCAATCTTAGAAATGACATTCAGTGACTTGGGGAATCACTTTAACATTTTTTTTTTTTAAAGATTTATTTATTTATTTATACAAGCACTGGGCACAGTCAGAAGCACGGGAGGGTGGGAGAATTCACCAGAGCCAGAGCGGAGAGCAGAACAGGCAGACTGATGAAGTACACTGCTGAGGGGAGCAGCGGGTGGCAGGAGAGGTCTGCATGCCATGTGGGACCCTTCCCAGCAGGAAGAACTATTCACAAAACCATATCAGGTGTGCAAGGAGGGAGGGTTTGGAAATGTGGACTCTGGCTGGGCAGCCACTTCTTCATGTTGCCTCTACACTGATGGAAAAATCCCAAATTTGAATGATGTAAATTGTCCACAGATTAACAAGGTTACTATGACTACCTTTTTTTTAAATTTGGTTTTAATAACACAATACCGTATTGCTTTCTTTTTTTGTCTTCCTTTTGCTTCACTTTGTGTTACATGTTCTTTGATGCTTTTTGGATGAACAATTAGTATTTGGAACTAAAAGAAAGGTATTGTTTTCTCTGTGGTTCAAATCAAAACCAATTTATTTGCCTAGATTATTCCAATGAAATTAAAATTATTTCTGGGCATAAGCAGATTCAGTTTTACTCTTAAAGATAAAGATGCCTGATGTCACCATTTCTATTCAATATTGCACCAGAGATCCTAGACAGTAGAATAAGATTGTGGGGATGGCAGAGGGGAACCTAAAAAAAAAAAGTATAAAAATGGAAAGGAATTTTTAAAACTGTCATTGTCAAATAATATAATTTTATATGTAGAAAATTTCTAAACTCTACATTTACAGTCTTAGAATTAACTATGGTTTTTTTTCCAGTTTACTGGATACAAAATTAATACAGGTAAGCCAATTGCATTTCTATAAACCACCAATAACAATCAAACAGAATGTAATTTTGAAAAACATTTTATGTTCAACTAGTTAGCACCCTTCATAACCATGATTTATCTTTTTAAAACTACAAAATTAATACTGGTATAATAATTTTGACTAAATTAAGCCTTTATTCAGATTTACCCCATTTTTCTATTGATGCCTTTGTTCTGCTTCAGGATCCAACCCAGGTTTCTGTATCTCCATAGTCTTCTCCAACTTGCATCAGTTTCTTGGTTTTTTTCTTTCAGGGATCTGACACTTTTGAATAATAATGGATAGATATTTTGTAGAACACATTTCAATTTGGGTTTGTTTGTGTTTTCTCATGATTCACTCCTCATATCAAAGGGGATACTATATCACATGACATGATTGATAATGTTAGCTCTGATTACTTGGTTAAGGTGGTATCTGTCAGGTTTCACTGCAGGAAGTTATTTTACTAAACATAATTTTTTAAATACACAATTTATAGTAGCAAGATAGTATAATATTTGAATAAATATAACAAAAATGTCTGTGACCTTTGTCAAGAATATTATAAACTTTTATTGAAAAGCATTGAATACAATCCAGTTTAATGGAGAGAAATACCATATCCATCGTTTGAAAGACTGTGTTGCAAAGATGTTAATTCTCTCAGTGCACTTAGAATCAAATTCCTAACAGATTTTGCAGATTTTAACATTGCTACCACTGCTACTACTGTTGCTACTACTGCTATCATCTTCATCACCACCACCATCATTTTGGTGATATTTAGTATTATAATTCTGAATTTATACAGAAAAGGAGTGGTCCAAAAATTACAAAGACACTCCTGAACAAGGAGTGCTTTTCCTGCCTTATGACTTAATACAAAACTCTAATAGTGACACACTTGTGACAAGCCAGTGTATAGTGTAAGGGTATTCAAATTGGACAATGGAAAGAATAAACTGAGAAATAGATCTACCTATATATGGAAATTGATAATGCAGAACTGGTGTTGTAGGTCAGTGGGATAAACTATGTCTGTATAGAATTTTTCAGTATGTGGTGCTAGAATAAGAGATTGCTCACATGAAAGAATAACATTAGATTCCTATCTCACACCATACACCATATGAGAAAATGTTGAATTATAAATTTAAATTATAATTAGTAATTGTAATTAATTTTAATTATAGATTTTAAAGTTAGAAGATTAGAAGCAGGTATCAGGAAAGAATTTGAAGAACAAAACTACCAAAGAAATGAAAACAAAATTGAAAGAAGTGTAGAGAAAAGAAATGGTACAGAAAAAAATAGGTTCTAGAAATTAGAAATGAGAAAACTGAGCCCAGTGAAATATACATTTAAAAGACTGATGTAATACTTTTCATTTTAAAATATTGGTGTTTGAAATATGCAAAAAAATGCATCACTAACTTTTCTCATGCTGCTGAGTTAGATGAAAGAACTCATAACGTGATGTATATATTAAATAATTTTATTTATCTACTGAAAACTCAATTTCTCATTCATTTGTAGAAGGCAAAAAAAAAAAAAAATCGGAAAACTCCTGAATTGCAAAGAGATTTGCTAATCACTTTCCCCATTTGGGGATGTTTATTAAGAAAGTTTAACTAAGAATTACCAAATGACTGTTATACTTTCTACTCTTTGACTTAGAGACACCTTGTTGAACCCAATATACTGAGAAAGGGTTGTTAGAAACATTGTTAATTTTAATATATATATTTGACAATATATGATGAGTTTTAGAGAAGTTTTTATCTTAACATATGTCAGATGTACATTTTTATCAAAGACTTGCTGCTGTAAGTGTAGATCACTTAATTTTGGGAAAATGTTGCCATTTAGTCTAATTGGCAGCACTATTTTTCTATTTCCAGCCTATCTCTGATCCATCTTTGAATCAAATTTCCAACATGATTTTTTGATTCAATAAGTATGTTAATGTATGTCTCCATGACACCATCACACAACTGAATTCTAATTCTAATATAGATAACTAGGTATGGCACAGAGCATTACTGTGTGTTGCCTGGAAACAGTAAGGAGCTGCTGCCTTTATATTTGTTTGTGTTCATTAAAATCTCCCAGAGTTGAGATGATTCTTTAACAATAAAATTAGGCTACAAAAGAGGTAAGACCCTTAATTGCAAATGTTCTAACTACTGCTTCATTCTCCTATACGTCTGAATTTATAATATACGTGATATAATAACATGAACATGTATGCTTCCTTTCTCAATTCAAAAAATATATATGTGTGTGTTTTTGTGTGTGTGATGGGCGAAGAATAAAACCTTATTGTAGGTTTTGATTAAGGAGGATTTATAGATTTGGCATCCTAGAGGTTTTTGTACATCACAAGGAAATGCACTAGACAGGGTTGGTGAGAGGTATTATGTATTTATTTCATAAAGTGGAAAAAACAATGATTGTAAAGGAGGGGAATAGAGAATGAGAAAGAAACTGGCATGACACCTTTGTTAGAGATATATTCTCAGAAGGTTCAGTAGTACGAAGGGTGGAAGTTGAGTATCTGGAAAATTGATTGAATTAAAATGATCTGTGCATACATATCTCTTGAAAAATCTTTATGAAACAGAGTAAACCCAGTAAAACTACATTAACCTGATTGGTGGGTATTCACCTGCATGCTTAAGAATGCAGAACATGGGGGCCTCCCCTGGTGGTGCAGCGGTTGAGCACTGGGCTGCGAAGCTGCCTGCAGCTTCTGCAGTGCCGGTTGGATCCCCGGCCGCTGGCAAGGGTCCCACATGGTGCGCAAACCTCTCCTGCGGCGCCCGCTGCTCTCCTCAGCAATAATGTATTTCGTCAGTCTGCCTGTTCTGTTCCCCGCTCTGGCTCTGGTGAATTCTCTCACCCTCCCGCGCTTCTGACTGTTCCCAGTGCTTGTATGTATAAATAAATAAATAATAAAAATCTTTAAAAATAAATAAATAAATAAAAGTCTTAAAAAAAAAAAAAAAAGAATGCAGAACATGGCCCAAAAGAAAACATGGTGAGAAACAATAACAGAATTTACTTACATAGAGTGTGAAAAGGGAGAGATAAAAGAGAATTTATGGGCTAGCACATGACTAGACAAAGTCTGTCCTATTCCACATAGTATCTGCTGAGCAGAGACTGGGTCCAAGCTGAAGCTGCACATGGGTAGCTGATCGCGTCTGCACAGACACCCCTCCTCATCAGCAGTTTAACTGTCAAGTTCAAGCCATTCAACTGCCAAAGCCTCAGCTCCACCCCTACTTTCCATCAACCACATCTTAGGGGGAAGATTCTGGAAAGCTTCTTTGGTCTATCTAGTTGGCTATGAGTGCCACCCACTGGATCAGAAGTTACTCCTAACTAGACCTCTTACATTCATGTAGTGCCAAACACGTGTCAATTTGTAGACCATTGTTATTGAAAGACAGGCAGAGCAGATTGTCAAGTCACCCCAACTAATGAAATGAACTCATTGTTTATAAATTAAGCTGTTCTGAAATAAAAGACAACTTGAGTCTGAAGATAGAAAGGTCATGTTGTGTTTCTGGACCCATAAAGTTACTGGACCTCAAAGGTAAAGAGACATTCTGTTAGGGAGCCAAAAAAATTAAGTCAAATTATTTACAAGAGGATAATTGCTTTGACCACAGATTATACTCAGTGTAAGAAAATAAAGCATATTTAAAAGATATACAAGTTAAGAAGAGGTAACATAGTTCTTTATGTCTTTCCAAACAATCCTTCAAGTATAAGTTCATAGGCAAGTAGTTTTGGACTTGTAAAATATTCAAAAAGTATTCATTTGAACCTTTTTTGAAGTCTGAAGAACAGACCTTTTTTTTAAACTGGGTTTTGCAAAGTAGAGATGTATTTTGAGACATGAAAATAGGATCTGACAAGGCTTTGATTTTCCTTGTCCCAATTCTGGAAGCTTTTTAGCATCTGTAATGAACTTTGATAGATGAACTGTGGGTTCTGATAATAGTACTTTTTCTTAGGCTTTTGGGTTCTTCAAAATGCAGACAAGAATCATGATTTTCTAGCAATCTCCTAATTGCTGGACAGGATCTGAAACAAACTATTTGAGAAGATCACCCACATAACTATACTTGTCTACACGTAGGTTTAATTTCTTCAAAACAAGAATGAAGCAATACGTTTTCATGATACCAATCTACAAAAGTTAGTTCACAATGAAGTAGAATCTAGGGCAAGAACTTTCTTACACTGTGAATACTATTGTCAAAAAATGCCCAAACATGTATTTTGCTTGTTGATAGGCAAAGTAAATCAAATAGGTAAAGGATCTTGCACACTTGAGCTTGAAAGCTCAAAATATATTTGGATTGGTGAAAAAAGTAAAATATAATACCACTTCCACCTTTGGAAATGAAACTACCAAGTTTGTGATTTGTAGTAAAAACTGTGGCCAGTATATTGGCAAGAGATCAGAAGCAAGAAAGAAAGAGTACAAGCTGGCAAGTGATATTAATAATGGAGAGGGCGAAGAGAAGGAAGAGGAAGAAAAGCAGATAAAAGGAAAAATTGAAGTGAAAAGTGGTAAAAACAAGAGAGTCTCAAATTTGATCTGCTTCTAATACTGATGAGACATGGAAAAAAAAGTAACAAGAAATTTAAGTGAGTAAGTAGATAGCATTTACTGATTAGGGAAAGTTGCTTAACCAATGGCCACCAACACAGAAGCAAAAATGGCCACTTTAATTAGGCCCAAAAAACAAAACAAAACAAAACAAAAAAAACCGCTTCAGGTAGAAAACAAATTCAATAAAAGTTTGGGAAGAAAGTCAACACAAAACATGAATGAAAGACCTTTTTAAAAGGAGGTGGGGGAGTGGAAAGAGAAAGCAGTAAGAGGCAAGTAAAGACCAGTTAGTACAATTGGTGTAATGATGAGGAATTTAATCTGTTTACTCTTAGATCCTGATAAATAAAGAAGTCTTAAGAATCAGATCGTGAAGATAAGTAGTGAAATTAGTGATGCTCAAAAGAACCAGAAAATTAAAAGGAATAGCAGTGAGGTGAAAAAAGTGAAATAAATATAATGTAATAGAAAGGTCAAATGGGACACCTACCACCTTTTTGATACCGGTCTGTCTTTAGCATCAGATAATGATCTTTGTTATTTCTTCCCAAAAGTCAAAGCTAAAAACTGTTTCCTTTACTTTTCCTGAAACCCTTGCTCATGACTATATGGGCCAGAAGTCTAAAAAGAGTTGACTACAACAGTTAGGTAACAACAATTAAGTGCTTGAAGAATCACTGCAACACTAGACAGAAGTGATCGTGTATCTGATTCCCTTCTTGACCCATCACAGAATATACTTAAAGTGAGAGGAGATTAAAGAAACTTTCTGACCCCACTTCCTGCATAGATGCTATTGGGGTTTATCCGATCCTTTATTTTTATGCCAAGTTGTAGAGTCCTTGTCCCAGTTTTAGAAATTCTTGTCTTGCTTTTATACAGAATAAACAAAATTGTTGGGGATTTTGGTGTATTTAGTATTTACAAAGAGCATGTATGATGAATCAGCCCTAACTGATAATTAATTTTTTAAGTGAAATGATTAATAGTATGCCATTAACCCACTTTTTTAAAAAGTAGAACCTTTAAGAGTAAATCTAAACAAAACATGCAAACATGTTATGAAAAACAATAAAACATTTCTGAGAAATATATGAATAAAGATAATATTTTACGGATTCAAAGACTCAGCTAATTGACAGTTTCCCCCAAATTGATTTATAGATTCAAAGTAAAGTGCTGGAAAATAATCCTTCAAGTAAGTGGATTGCAAAAGAAAGCAGAGATGATCATCCTTATATCAGACAAAATAGATTTCCAGTTAAAAAAGATAACAGGAGATACAGGGGAGACTATATAATGATTAAAGGAACAATATGCCAGGAAGATAATAACACTCATCAGTATATGTATACTCACCAAATGAAGGAACACAAAAATACACTAGGCAGCTACTATCAACTCTGAAACAGGCATTGGAAAAAGCACATTATGGCAGGGGATTTCAGTGCTTTACTTTCACCAAATAGACAGATAAAACTAGGAAGAAAATAAATAGGTACACAATAGCTTTAAGTAAATACTTAAGAGCACATGGACCATATACATATTTACAGGTCACTGCACACCCTCCTCCCCAAGAAGAATAGAATACACATTTTTCTCAGGTGCATATTGGGCAGTATCTAGAATAGAACACCTTCTGAGACACACACACAAAAAAAATTGTGAAAACAAATTTACAAAGATTGAAATCATATCTAGCATTTTCTGGGATCATAATGGTTTCAAACTAGAAATCAACTACCCAAAAAAAAAACCAGGGAAATCCTTTAATACTCAGAGAGTGAACAGCACACTACTGAAAGACTATTGTATTAATAAATTCATCAAAAAATACCTTGAAACAAAGGATAACAAGAATATAGCATTCCAAAACATAAGGAATGCAGTAAAAGCAGTACTAAGAGGGAAATACATAGCAATGCATGCTCACATCAAGAAACAAGAAAGAGCTCAAATAATTAACCTTCTTGCTAATCTTCAGTAATTAGAAAAAGAAATCCAAAAGTCAGAAAAGGAATAATAAAAATCAAAGCAGAAATAAATGAGTACAAATCAAAAAGTCAATCTAAAAGATTAACAAAGCCAAAAGCTGGTTCTTTGAAAAAAATAAACAAAATAGACAAACCTCTAGGAAAGCTCACTAAGAAAATAAGGGAGAAATCTCAAATAAATGGGAACAAAAATCAAAGAGTAAAAATTACACCTCTAAGTATTCAGAGGATAGAGACTACTATGAACAATTAAACACTAACAAATTCAGAAACCTAGGAGAGATGGAAAATTTTTAAAAATCAAGCAATCATCCAAGATTGAGTAAGGAAGATGCAGAAAATCCTGAACAACCCAATCATAAGCAAGGGAATTGAACCAGCAATCAAAACTCTCCCCAAAAACAAAAGTCAAGGACAAGATGGCTGCACAAGTGAATTCTACCAAACCTTGAAAGGTGAACTAATACCTGTCCTGTTCTTACTATTTTTTTTAAGATTGATTGATTTATGCATACAAGAACTGAGGTATAGGCCAGAGGTGGGGGCAGGGGGGTCAGTGAGAGGATTCACCAGAGACAGAGTCGGGAGCAGAACAGGCAGATTGACTGAAATGCACTGCTGAGGGGAGCAGCAGACGAGTCAGGAGAGGTCTGCTGCGCCATGTGGGTCACCTCCCTGGCCAGGGTTCGAACTAGTTCTGCAGTTGCTGCGGATAGCTTTATAATTCTGTGTCTTAACCCCTTGTGCCACGAGGGAGGCCCTGTCCTGTGTGTATTCTTTCAAAATATTAAAAAAGAAGGTATACATCCTAATACTTTTTTATGAGGTGAACAGTATTCCTATTCCAAAACCAAACAAAGATAACACCCAATTTCCTTTATGAACAGGGATGTAAAAATCCTAGGAAACCAAATCCAACAATACATTAAAAGGATCATATGCCATAGCCAAATAGGTTTTATACTAGGGACACAAGGGTGGTTTAACATCTGAAAACATAATTTACCAACATGATTTATCATATCAACAAAAAGAAAGATATAAATCATATGATCATATCAATAGATGCTGAGAAAGCATTTGATAAGGTCCAACATCCATTTATGATGAAAACCCTGGAAAAACTGATAGACTGAACATACCTTCAAATAACAAAAGCTACATACAACATATCCACAAGTAATACCATTCTTAGTTGTGAAAAACTGAAAGCTTTTTCACTAAGATCTGGTATAAGACAAGAATGCCTACTCTTACCACTGCTATTCAATATGGTGTTGGAAGCCCTAGCTAAAACAGATGAGAAAAAGCTATCAAAGGAATCCAGATTGGGAAAGAAGTAAAGCTATCATTATTTTCATATGACCTGATAATATAAACAGAGTTCCGTCCAGACTCCATGGAAAAACTAATCAAAACAATCAGTTTAGCAAAGTGGCAGGGTATAAAATCAATACACAAAAATCAGCTTCCTTCCTATAAACAAACAATAAGATAAGAAAGGAAGAAATTAAGAAAGTGACCCTATTTACAATCATCAAAAAAAGAAAAAAAATACCTTGGAGTAAACCTAATACAGGATATTAAAAAAAAATCTATATAAATAAAACTTAAGACATTATTAAAAGAAATATAAGGAGACACAAAGAAGTGGAAAAATATTCCCTGCTCATGGACTGGAGGAGTCAACATTGTAAAAATTGCCTTACCCCCCAAAGTAATATACAGATTCAATGCAATAAAAATATCAATGGCATTCTTCAAAGAACTGGAACTAACACTACTGAAATTCATATGCAATCACAAATAACCAAAGCAATCGTGATGAAAAAGAGGGAATGGATTTATCACATGTTCAGACTTCAAACTGTACTATAAAGCCATAATTATTAAAACAGCGTAGTAATGGAACAAAACACAGATACACAGGTCAATGAAATAGAATTAAGAGGCCAGAAATAAACCCACATCTCTGTACAGTTGATCTGTGACAGAGGATCCAAGAACTTGCATTAGAAAAGGATGCCACCTTCAATAAATGGTATTGGGAAAACTGGACAGCTGCATTCAAAACAAAGATTCTAGACCATTATCTCATACCATAAACAAAAGTCAATTCCAAATGCACAAAAGATTTGGATATAAGATCTGAAACCATATAATACATAGAGGAAAGAAAGCTAGGCAAAGCACTTTATGACATAAGCTTCAGTGATATCTTTAGGGATTTATCCACAACAGCCAGGAAAACAAAAAAAGAATATAAATAAGTAGGACTAAATCAAACAAAAGCTTCTGTACAGTGAAAGAAAGCATAACTAAAATGAAAATATACCCTGTTGAATGGGAGGAAATATTTAGATATCATACATCTGACAAGAGACTGATATCCAAGATCTGCAAAGAACTACATACAACTCAACAATAGAACAACAACAAAAAAAAAAACAATCAAAAAGTAGGTAGAATAACTAAATGGACATTTCTCCAAAAAAGATATACTCATTGCAAAAAAATGCATGAATTGTTCATCATCACTTAATCATCAGGGAAATGCAAATCAAGACTTCAGTGAGATACCTTTCCATATCTGTGAGAATGGCCCATATTGGAAAGACCAGAAACAGCAAATACTGGTGAGGATGTACAGAAAAGGGACCTCTCCTACACTGCAGTTGGGAATACAGTCTCTATGGAAAGCTGTATGAAGATATCTCAAAACACTAAAATGGATCTGCCTTGTAACCCAGTAACTTCATTGTTAGGCATCTACCTGAAAAATTCATAAACACTAATTCAAAAGGAAACATGCATGCCCATGTTTATTGCATTACTATTTGCCATACCTAAATACAGAAACAACCTAAATGCCCCCAAATAGATGAGTGGATCAGATGAGTAGTATATATACACAATGTAATATTACTTAGCCGTCAAAAAAGATAAATACATGCCATTTATGGCAATATGGATGGAGCTGGAAGGAGTAATGCTAAGTGAAATGAGTCAGAAGGAGAAAAATAAATACTGGATGGTGTCACTAATGTGTGGAATATAGAGAAACCAAACTTAGCATCAGATTGAGAGAAGCTTAAAATATAACCCTTGAAAGATAACTAGAGAACTAAAAGCATCCACAAGGCATGGGAGGGGTAGGGGTAAGAACAAAGAGGGATGAAGCACAATGGACTATAAGTGGTGGATTCTGGGTGACTTGATGGTGGATGTACTACAGTGGCAATACTTGATAGGGTTATTCTAATATTACCTCAAGTAAAATTAAATTTAATAAATGAAAAACAACAAAAATAAATTATTTGGTTTATAACATCAAATGCTGATGAGGACATTGAACAACTAAAGCTCCTTTGCACTTTGTGCAGGAAGGTTAAATGGTATACAACCTCTTTGAAAAAACAATCTGAAAAGTTCTTAGAAATCTCGACATATGCTTATCCAATGTCCCAGCAATTCTTAGGTACTTGTCCCAGAAAAATGACAGTATAAGTCCACACACACACAAAAAGATATTTATGAGAACTACACACTATGTATGTATAGCTTTATTCATAATAGCTAAAAAAGTAGAAACAGCCCAGGTGTCCATCAGTGAAAATGGATAAACAGACTGGTGTATTCATAACATGAAAGTCGACTCAGTAATAAAAAGGAAACACACTTTTGATACCTGCAACAATATGGACGAATCTCGTGATGTTAACTGAAAAAAGTCATACTGAAAAGTAGTTTTATGAGTCAGGATAGGTGGGGAGAAGAAAGATGTGTCGTCAGGAGGATTAGAGTTAGAATGGTAAAGAACATAAAGGAATCTTCAAAGTTACCAGTAATCTTCTATTCCCTGAATTGGCTAGTGGGGAGATCAGTGTTCATTTTATTATTTTCTTTATATGGTACATAATCAATATTTCATAATATTTGACCTCACTTCAATAATGCTACTTCAGGGAACTTCTGAAGGCAAGTTTTTATGAATTGGGGTGTCACTTGAACTCATCATTACCCAGATACTAAATTTACATTAAATCAAGTCATGAAGAATGTCACCCAAAATTTATTTTCTTGAACTATGATGACAACTCTTAAATGCTGTGGATAACACCTAGATCTTACTGTTCTGTTGACTCTTAAACATTTTGAATATCTTACAGATTCTTCATTTTAAGATTTCCTGAAAAATCTGTGACTATTTTTTCATTAAATCACCTCTCCAGAAAATAAGGTTGAACTCTATAGCTGTAATGTCATCCTACATTTGTAGTTTAAAATTAAAAGGTCTTATCCCCAACCCTTTACTCTTTGTAAGTATTCAAACATTCCTTTTGGTACCAAATAATAAATCCACACTGCTACATATCCAGCAAGATGACAGTCTGGTTGCCTGTGTGAAATACTTAAATATACCCAGTCGCGATTCCAAAGCCTTATTTCTTCATTTATCACAGGAAGTGCCAGAGTTCTAATATATTTTGTAAGAAAATCTACTCTACTTGCATGAATTCCCATAGGAATAACCAAGAATATTATGCCAATCCAATCCTAAGTATTGAAGTTAGGGTTCTAATTGACATTTAATAGCATGATTTATTTTCTATCTTAAACTTTATAGGCCACAAAACAAGAACCTATCCTTTCATATTGCTTTTTGTTAAAGCCTCTGAGTGATGATAAAACCTAAGCTTAAGAACTGTCAGATGATTTATGATATTTCATTTATTTTTCAAAGGATTGGGGTGTCACAAGTAAGCCTATTAGAATTGTAGGTTTAAAGTTCCTTGACATTAAAAAAGACCAGCTGCATAAACAAATGTGTTAGCTTTGTAATTTAATTCTATGTGATTTTTTTAATACTTCAAAGTATTAAAGGAGGCAGTTTTTCTTAGGTCATAAATACTTGTTTATGTCATTATGATCTCAAACTTTCAAGTACATTTCAAGATCTATTTTTGAAAATATTGATATATTTTTGCTGTGTTCTTTACAACCTCAAAACATGTCTCCTTTTGTCTACCTAAGTCTGCCTTTCTTCAGAGACTTATATAAACAAAGGTGAAATGTAGATAAACTAGAGGAAGACTATAAAAAATTGAAATTCTGTAGTCAGGATGGATAATCTAATAATCTTTGATAATATGCTATAAATACCTTGAAGCTACTTTTTATTAAACTTTTAAATTTTGGATAATTGTAAATTTTGCATGCAATTATAAATAATATGTACATTAGTACCACTTATACAGTCTCCCTAAAATGGTAACATCCAAGATATTGACATCGATGCAATCTAGCTCTTATGCAGATAGCCTACTTTTGCTTAAATTTATCTGTGTATGTATATATTTAGTTTCTATGTACTTTTAATCACATGTATAGTTTTTTTGTATGCACCTCAGTCAAGATGCAGAGTAGATCCAGCACAAGAATTCCTTGTTTCCCTTTTATAACCATACTCACCTACATCCCCTCCCCATCCCTAATCCCTAGCAGCCACTAATCTGTTCTTTGTTTCTATATTGTTGTCATACAACAGCTTTATATGAATGGAATCTTAGACTACATAATCTTTGGGACTTTTCATTCATCATAATTCCTGTGAGGTTTGTCAAAGATGTATTTTTTTTAATTGTTGAATAGTATTCCATAAAAGTCTATTGTGATTTTTAATTTCCACACACACATACACACACACACAAAACATAAAATGATGAAACTATTAAAATGTCAGTTTAGAGCCTCCCCAGTGGCACAGCGGTTGAGCGCTGGGTTGCTGGGTGGCGAAGCTGGGTTGCGAAGCTGCCCGCAGCCTCTGCAGCACAGGTTCGATCCCCTGCTGCTCCCCTGCCACTGGCGGAGGGTCCCACATGGCACGCAGACCTCTCCTGCCGCCCGCTGCTCCCCTCAGCAGTGTACTTCGATCCTTCTGCCTGCTCTGCTCCCTGCTCTGGCTCTGGTGAATTCTCTCACCCTCCCACGCTTCTGACTGAACCCAGTGCTTGTATAAATAAATAAATCTTAAAAAAAAAGTCAGTTTAAAAGGTGTTTAATACATTGTTGCAATCAACCTATTAATTAAAATCACTGATTAGTTTTTAGTATCCTTTTTAGTCATTTTGATTGGATTTGTCTGCCTTAACCTACTAAGAACAGATGACTTGCCACCCATATACTGAAAATATATTGGAAAAAAAATCATTCTATTCCTTAATAATAATTCATTCTAATAAAAGCTCACAAGATTGGAGAAAATACTAGTAACTGATACCCTAAGATTTTCTTGTTCTGCTCCCAGCAGATTTCCTATTTAATATTTTTTCTTTCATATAACCTATGATTACCCAACTAATTCATTTCATACAGCCTATTGTTATACAAATAACTCTCCTTACCCCTGTTTATTGTGTTATATTTATTTACTGTGATAAATAAAAGTGTAGATATAGGTGAGAATCTCCTAGAGAGAAGATAAAGTGAGACCTCAAGTTTGCCTTGAGGAGCTCCAAGATTTAATGGCCAAGGATGGCCAGAAAGGCAGAAGGAGATAACCAAGGACTTCTGGTTCATTGAAGCTAACAGAAAAGAGTGTATAAAGGAAATAAACAATCAAGACTGAGAGCAACTGTAGATGACTTTGGAGGAGGCAGTTTTGGAGGAATGGTAGGATTAAAGACCATATGAAGAGAGAATGGGAGATGTGAAAGTGGCCATTTTGTACAAAAGTTTACTTGAGACGGGAATTATCTATATAGGCCTAAGGACCTATATGTGGAAGGAGTGAAGTTGCAAATGATTTGGTATGTTGTTTTAAGGAAGACACTTGGTTTATTTAAAGACCAGTGCAATAGATCTCTTTAGAAAGGAAAAGGAAAAGGTTAAATATGCAAGCAACGAAAGGAATTATATATTCATATCATTGAGAAAATAGGAAAATAGGGAATTCAAGACACAGACAAAGGAAGTGGTCTTGGGAAAGAGGAGGGACATCCCCTCTGTTATGTAAAGTCAGAAGTTAGTGAAACTGTAGCACATTTAGGTAAGTTGTGTGATACTGGGACGTGGGTTGTTGAAAAAAAAAAAAAGTGATGATATTAATCTCCTGTTGAAACAATCTTTTAGTGATTTACATGTTATCTTACATCTTATTTATCCTAGAAGACCATCTCTTCACCAGCAAGACCGTCAACAGCCTTTTGAGGATAGGATCTGTATCTAAACAAGCTGCCGTCAGTGTACTCCTCAGGTATTCAAAAAATGGTGAAAAAATGATAAATACTGGAACTCTGCTGATACTGTGGGATGTGTTTTACCTCTTAAGGAATCTTACTGAAACTTTATAATTTGGCAAACCTTTACTGAATAGAAATGTTCCTATTTGAAATAACAACTCCCCACATTCTTGGTCCACCAAGAGAATTATCTCTTACCCAATTTAAATGATTATTTATGAAATTGAGAATTATGAATCATAACTGATATATCATACATTTTTTTTTATATTTTTAAATAATGAAAATTTCTATTTGCTACAAATACATTACTCTGAGATTTTGATATTTATTGCAGAGATTTATCTGGGTATTTTCTATTGTAGAATATGTGAAATTTATTCTTGATTTTTGACAGAAAAGATACATTGAATAGAATAGCCTCTGAATTAAGTTAAATTAGAATCAGCTTAGGAAAAATAATGTTCACACTAAGTTTGGATAATGTATTTCTGTAGCCTTAGTGTATTTTTTTAAATCAATCTACAAAGAGTCTATTTAAACCAGTGATTCTCAAAATGAAGTAATGCATCAACAGATAAAGTCCCATCTGATTCCTTTGTAAGATCATCTCTCCATCATCCATGCTACCATGCCCTTGATGAGAATTCATGATTTCATAATGAACAGAATTTTTTTGATCTAATCAGATTTGAAAATTCCTGCAGCCATCTTCTATATCTTTGCCTACCAATGGTTATAGGAGCTTTTTTTCCTGAGGGTAGAGACAGGGATATTTGGTCACTGCCAGATTTTTCTGTGCATCTACAGGGGAACTACACGTGCTAGGCATTTCTAAAGCATAGTCCTGTTACCTCTTCCAGAGCACCCATCAGCTCCTGCCTTCATTAACCCTAGTGGCCTCCAACTTCCTCTCCAGAGAATCTTGCTGTCTAGAATTTACTACCATTTGAAATCTGATCTCTCCCATTTTACTTGCTTTGAGTCTTGGTTGAATTTTATACCCAACTCTCACATGAGATAACTGTGCTATAGATCACCAAGAAGACCTTAAGTCTTCTTAAGAACTGGACAGTTCCAGGACCTTGCTTCTCCAGAAGTGCTCACCTTAAACCTCAGGAGTTTCAGTCCTCAAGAGCTGTGTGAAAGGAGATGTGGCTAAGTACACTGGGAATAAGAATAAATGGGTCAGCCATTATCTTTATTTTGGACATGAAGAGAGTTTCAAAAATCTCTCTGCATACCTGTTATCACTGCTGTCTCTGTGTACCAAAGTCGTGTGGCTCTGTAGTGACGTGGTTATTAAAAGTGGAAGAAGGCATGATGTGCTAGCATGGCAAGTGTACTTTCAGATTGAGGCTTGTGCTCCATGATACTCACTATGACTGTAAGGCTCAGCTGCTTCTAAAATACCTTTGCCATACTTAACTTTTTCTCATTTAGATCATATACGGTTAGAGTCATTCATTTTGGGTGGATAGCACCCTTCTATAACATTGCTGCTTATAAGTTTGGAAATAATTCACTGTGCAGTGTTAAGTAACATGCTTTTAAATATTTTCAGTAAGAAAGCATGATAAAATGGTAGTTGTTCAAGGTGAAAATAAAGAAGAATAGTAGAAATGAGGATGAGGAAAGAAAATTAAAGTAAAAGTTATTTTCTGAGAGTTTTCATTTTGCATGTTATGCTTGGACCTTGGGTTCATTCTTTTTCTTTTCTTTCTGTTTTTAAGTATAAAATCTTAGCCCAGAATCAGGAGCTCTGAGAGACTTTTGATAAATTTTGGAATCTAATTTTCCTGTTGCCCAAGTAAAATTGGCGATGATTTACTAGAACCTCATAATGTCATATTTGAGGTACTAAGAGTGGATTACATAATAGTCAGAACCAAAAGTTAAGCATATCTTTTGATTTGTAATTTCATGTATTTCAGTAGCTATTACTTAATTCATTTACATGTACATTACTTCTAGAAATCACAGTACTTTATGGAAGTAATATGCTTTTGTATTATACAGTAGAATAAGACAAATAGCTTTATGGATTTTGCTTAGGATCCCAAATACTGTGTCCTTTTTTTCAATAAATGCATGTATGTCCTTAGAGATATACATTGTTTTATGTTTTTCTGTCAAGTTTAAAAACACAGTCATCTTTTCTAAATATATTTAAGAAAGTCAACAAATTTATCTAGAAGATTTTCCAGATTTGCCTCATAAGGGCCAACTTTTTCAAAATATGTGAAGGCTGCTCTTTCCTAGGGTACTTTATAAATGAAGTTATTTATTATAAAATTTATTTCTGTTGTATCAAGTGATAAATGTCTCAGGAAGTGCTTGGAACCTTAAATACTAGTTGTTTGAAATAACATTTTCATGGTGCACTTACATTGATTTTTTTTTTTTTTTTTTTTAGTTTGAGAGTATTTTCTAATCATTTATTGACAACATACCCATGAGAAAGATAGGAAATTGATAAGGGAAGGAAGAACAGGTACATTGTTTCCTACTTTGTTCTCTCTCTTTTTTTAATATGGAGTACTTGCTTTTAATTGGTGCAGAATATAACCCTTCCACAACAGTTTCTTCTTATTAATGCATTTTTTATTGAGATAAAGTTGATTTATAACACTAAATATGCTTGAGTGGTATAAAAGTCCACACTTCTTTAAATTTATGTTGGCTCTACCATGCCCACCATCAAAAGACCTATAATCATCCTCCACAGTCTATTGGACCGTCTCTACCCTTGCCTCCCATTGTCCTCCCTCTCTGATAGACAAAGTTTTACTGTCAAAAACTTGCAAAGATTTGTTTGGTTTGGTTTTGCCTCTTCTTTTGCTTTGTTTCTTTATATTCCACATGACTGAAATCATCCAGTATTTCTCTTTCTCCTTCTGACCTATTTGACTTATCATAATTCTCTCCACTCTTCTCTGTTTTGTCACAAATGGTAAGATTTCATATTTTTTCATAGTTTAGTAATATTCCATGTATATGTACCACATCTTCTTTATCCACTTATCCATTGTTGGGCACTTATCCAGGTTGTGGCTGTGGTAAATACATATAGTGCTACTAATGCATATAGGAGTACATGTATCCTTCAAATTAGTGTGTTTTCATATTCTTCAGATAGATACCTAGGAGTGGAATTGCTGCAGCAAATGTTAGATCTATTTTTAATATTTTGAAAAACCTCCATACTGTTTTTCACAGTTGCTTGACCAGTCCAAATTCCCACAAACTCTAAAAGGGTTACTTCCTTTTTCTCCAAACACTCAATAATACCTGTGTTCTTGTCTTTTTGATATAAGCATTCTCACAGGCATGATGTAATCTCATTATAGGTTCCATTTGAATTGCCCTGATGAGAAGTAATGATGAACATTTTTTCTGTGCCTATTAGCCATTTCTACATCTTTGGAGAAGTGCCTTTTTTTTTTTTAAAATAAATATATATCTATTTAATTATTATTTTTTAAATTTTATATATTTTACATCATTTTTCATTTTTGCACAATATATGCATTTTCATCTTGGTTATAGTCCCTGTACAATTCCCACCAATTACCCCCAGCCTTGTTTTGCTCCTACTCCCTCTTCCCCCTGTGTAGTGTGTCTCTGGTTTATAGTTGCTTGTTGATTTTGATTTTTACTTTATTATAATTAGTCTTTTTTCTGGTCCCTTATTTATAGCAGCACTATTTACAATAGCTAAGCTATGGAAACAACCCAAATGCCCAAAAATAGATGACTAGATCAAGAAGATGTGGTACATATACACAGTGGAATATTACTCAGCAATCAAAAAAGATAAACTCATGCAATTTGCAGTAACATGGATGGAGCTGGAAGGGATCATGCTCGGTGAAATAAGCCAGAAAGAAAAAGAAAATACCAGATGGTCTCACTCATAGCAGGAATTCAGAAAACTTAAAGAAGTGCCTTTTTAGATAGCGCTTCCAATTATATGCTCAAAAATAGTAGTGAAAGTGGACATCCTTGTCTTGTATCAGATCTTACTGGAAATGTTTTTAGTTTTTCACCTTTGAGAATGATGCTATCTATGTGTTTGTCATATATAGTTTTTATTATGTCCCTGCTCGCCCCCAATTAAGGGTTTTTATCAGAAATGGATGCTGAATTTTATCAATTTTTTTCAGCATCTATTGATTTGGCCATATGATTTTTCATTGTTCCTTTTATATTTAAAACTCACTTTGGAAATTTAAGACTACATTGAAATAAATTTTAATCTATACCCTATCTTTTTTAAAGACCCTGAAGCATTAGTTATTGGACGTTCACTTAGATTTGGAATATCAGTGCACAGAACCAACTGACAAGTAGAGAAAGACCTGGCAAAGAAAACAAAGATCATGTAAATAATATGATTTAAGTTGTTATATGTTAACTGTTGCAAGAAAGGTGTCTCCCTGATTATTAGTGTTTCATTGTTAATGTATCGATAATAGACAAACATTACATATCCATAAATGTTCTTTTTGTACTAGCACAGCTTGCGGCAAATTTAAATTAGAATCAAAAGAGTCATCTAGAAAAAATCATAGTGAGGCCTGTTTTTTGCCACCCCCTTCTGAGGAATTTTCACTGTTCTTTTGAGCCAGTATACACAGGAGGGAGTCAGGGACCATCATTTCTAATTTTTTCAACTGAATCTTGCATCCATCTGAATCAAGTTTTCCATTTTCCTTATGGTCAGTGTATACTAAATTTAAGGTTTTAGCTTTCTGCTGGTATTAACTATATTATGTTACTTTGCATGTGTGCTTATTCTATTGTGCATTTTAAGTTCTGAGAATTGTTACTTGATACGGGAACTTTAAAAAAGAATGGGCAAATTTTTTAGGTTTAGAGGCAGTTGTGGTTAAGAGCAGAGCCCTCTCTCTTCAAACCTCAGCTCCTCTATTATGAGTCGTTGGATTTAGCTAAGTGATATACCTGTCTGTGTATAGTTCTTTATGTGGAAAATGATCATCATAAAATACCCACCCCAAGAATTAACTATTAGTAAGAGTTAACTATTGGTACACATTTAAAATGCTTAGAACTCTGTGTGGAACATAGTAAACTCAAAATAAATGCCATAGTAAGCTTAAAAACTCTGCCACTGTTGTTTATACCAAATAAAACTTCCACCTGAAAATTCAAATGATACTTCATTTATTCATTTATGGTTACTGTTTTTGTTTGTTTGGCAGGGATGGGTTTTTTGTGTGTGTGTTTTTGTTTTTGTTTTTGTTTTTTGATTAAGGACAAGACTAGATAGCTAGTAAGTGATATAAATAAGGTTTACTAGAAAGTTGGTTTAGGTCAGGGTTAACCACCTAAAGCTCACAGGCCAGATTGGCGTATTTTTGCTTTACCTGCAAGCTAAGAATAATTTTTACACTTCTAAATTATTGGGAAAAAATTTAAAAAAAGATACTATTTTGTGACACAGGAAAGTTATGTAAAATTCCATAAATTTAAAAAAGTTTCATTGGAACACAGCCACATATGTACATTTTTATTGTTTATGGCTGTTTTCATGCTACAACAGCAGAGACTGTAGGGCCCACAAAACTGAAAATATGTATTATCTAGCCTTTTACAGAAAAAAGTTTTCATAAATATAGACATGGGAAAAGCATACGTATCTTATAAGAGTGTTAAGATTTGGATTCTTCTCAGAATTGTCAAAGCAAAAGTCCTCCTGTGTATGGTATTTGCCATCCCATAATTCTTTCTAAAAGATTCTTGAAATAAAATGGTTTCTTAAGCAATCTGATAATAAGATGAATTTATCAATGTCTTAAGAGTATGGTATTATATTCTCAGAAGTTATTTGTGGGCATTTTATTTTCCAAGACTGGCTTTGTGACTCAGAGACTAATATTTATAAGACTGACAAAACTGGAGGCATTTGACACAGATGTGATGAGCACATCAGCTTTGATTTTGTTACAGCAACCGTTTGGGCAAATAACCTTTTCTTCCATTCTTATGCTAATTTTAACTGTGATGTGCATCTCTTTTGTTTGGTTGGTGTCATCATACTCTTTATTTCAGATCTCTTTTGCCTTTGAGTATCTATAAATCTTGCAACTCCTTTTGTGTAGGTTATCATTCAAAGTATATCTCTAATATTTTTAAAGAACTTCTCATCTCCAAAGCCCTGAGACTAATGGAAACAAGAGAAACTTGGACCCTAGGGTTTTCAGTAGAATTATGAGTAGTTTTGAGCCTATCGGGAAAAGTCATTAAAGTAATGTTAAGTATGATCAGTGTTGGGAAAGGAAAATTAAACTGTGACTGGAAACATGGATTAAGGGGACCTAACTCACGAGGGAAGTCAAGAGAGTATTGTTTCATTGAAAATGGTGTGTTTTGTTTTAGTTTTGTGCTGATTTTGAAAATTCATCCTTAACTAAATATCGGTTACTCGGTTGTGAGTTTAGCAAAAGTATTCAAACAAGACTTCAAGAAATTACATCTAATGTTCCTCTTGTTGATATTGGCACATTAACCATTTGCCATTTATTGATAGAATGAAATAACCATTGTGAATTTTTGACAAAATACAGAGCGCAAAAAAAAAAGCCACTGTTAAATATATTTTACTCGTTGAAAAATCAAAATATTTGTCCTTCCTGAACATAACTTTTTAAAATGGAGTGTTAGGTTTTTTTTTTTTCTCTTTTAGAAAGGTTCTCTATTATTTTTAATATGAAAATAGGTGGTTATGTAATTACATATGAGCTTACTATTTTATATTTTTTAACATGTTTTATGTGTTTTGATGTGTATAAGGTAATAGGTCATTTGGGTTTTGATTTGCAGTGCCCTAATAAGTGATATTGAACATGTTTTATATGCTTGTTAACTGTTCATGTATTATCTTTGGAGAAATGTCTGTTCACATGTCCTTTCCTCTGTTCATTTTTATAATCAAGTCTTTTGGTTTATTGTTATTGGATTTCTTTATATATTCTGAAATTGACTACTTATCAGATAAATGATTGCAAGTAATTTCTCCCATGCTCTAGGTTACCTTTTCACTCTCTTAATTCTCTTGTATGATGCGCAGAAATTTTTTCTTTTGCTGTGGGACTATGTGTCTAATTTTAATTTTGTTTATACTCTGGTTTCATATTACAATTACTTTTAATCTTCTGAGCACCAATCATTTTTCTGAAATAAGAGCAAAATGTAATAAAACATTCAAATAATTATAAAACCACTGTTGCATAGATAGATGATTACTCCCTCACAGTGGACTTTTGGACTTTTACTCCCTCACAGCACCATCATGCATCAGCTTGAACAATTGCTCTATCAGCTAATGTGAAAATATACACATTTGGAGCATGAAGCAAAGAGATTTAAACCTATAAAGCATGAAGAAATATACTGTGGAAACATGGTCAAATACATTAAAACAGAGGATCAGAAAACACTGCTAATCATATCCTTATAATTGGAATCCCTAAATAGACACATAAACCGTTGCAGAAATCCCTGTTAGGAATGGTCCTCTCTTGACTTCTGTTTTTCTGTTTCCTATGTGATACTGCCACATAGTCAATTAGCACCTTAAAACAAAGAGAGACAATTGGAACTTTTTTAAGATTAACTTTCAAATTTTGAGAAATAAAATATACTCTTAAGTTATTTAATTTTATCTCAACTTAAATTTTAATAAACTATTGCAGTAAATTAGCAACAAGACCTTTTAACCATCAGTCAATAGTTACTTACCATCAAGACTAACAGTAATGCACAGAAAATCTGATAAGTACCTTCTCTTAACTGCAATGGGATACTGAACAACTAGTTCTTAAATGATTTTTTATCTTCACTTAAAGAAACTGGATTTTTTTTCTTTTTTCATATGCTATTTCTTCCTTTAAAATAATGTTGCCATTATTCCTTCCCCCCCCCACTTCCTTTTTCTTAGTTTTGAGCCCCCCTCCCCCCCTCAGTGCTCTTTAGTTCTGCTCTAATATTGATAGCCTCTCTACTTGCCTAATTTTCCTTCCCACTACCCAAACTCACCATTCACTGTCCTCAGCCATCGTCTCTTCTCCACCAATTTTAAGAATTAAAACACGATCAACAGCATGTGTGGTTTCAAGATCCTAGATGGTATAAACAGTGTATACTTCCCATATGCCAAGTCAGGCAGCTTCCTCTCCCACTTGGAACTCAGGTGTAAGGAGGTAGAAACCTGCTCTCCCAGAAAATCATTAAGCTTAGATATTGTTGTGAGACCATCTTGTCCTCCAGTCACCTAAAGTTTGAGTCTTGAAAATTTAAGCAGGAAAAAAATAGCTACTGAAATATTTCCCCATGTATTTTTATTTAGGTTAAATAATAATAGTTATGAACAATCCACAAATGACACAATAGAATATTAAACAACAGAAAACAAGTAAAAATTATCCATAAGTAGGCTGATAACCAAGACAATATGATTCCTGGTTCAGTATTTTACCCTTACGAAATTTTTACACCTTAAATATAGCTTTGCACTAGATAGAGCATTTTCTTCAAAGAAGAGTCCATGTATGCTTATTAAACCTTTTAGCTAAGTTTCAGGTGAGTGAAAATTCAGTTTTTGGAGTAGTTACTTTATCTACTAGTCCTCTAGTGAATCATTTTGTGCTTTAAGAGGATGCTATAATCCTATTTGAGTAATTGCATTCATTAGCAAGAGGTACCAAAATAAATTCAGCTAGGGTCATAGTGTTTAAATTAATAGTATTACAATAATAACTACCTTAATTAGTTTCAGATTTGCCTTCCTTCCCAGAGGACAAGATTTTTAAGTTTTTTGATGCCTATTTAAAGCATGAGAATGACAGGAAAATTAATGTCATGACCTTTGTAGCCTGTTTATGGTTTTTCAATGTTGTACCTAAAGGATTTAGGGAGTAGTATACATCTAAAACAAACCACTTAGTACAGACAAGTGAAAATTAGGTTAATTGGGTTCACCTGGTTCTCAGCTGGCAGCACTTCACACAAGACATTATTTCATATTAAAAGAGCACCATTTTTATACTGTAAGATTATCTTTTAAACTACACTTGTACTTCTAAAATGTCTTCAAAAGAAAAACATTTTTTAAAAATTGGTTTTTCAAATATGTAAGACTTTTTTTATTCCTATTTGGTTTGTCTTTTTCAATTTGGAAATCACTTTGTCTTTTCATTTTCATATCAAGGATGTGCTGACACCAAGTAATGGGTCATGTTCCATGATACACATGCCCACTTCCTTTGCGTAGTGTTGGGCAGCACCACTATCTCTTACAGCTAACTGTTTCCTCTTTCTAGTCTGTCAGGGACTTCCAATAAACAATCACCCTTCTAAGTTCTTGAAATGTGAAACTTGGTTTTCATTTTATTGTCAGGGTTTATATATTACAACAGAAAGCAGTGTTTATGTGTTTAGAGTTGAGAAAAATTTCTAGGTGTGTTGGAATCTTTGAAGATTTTATATATAGATGTCTGAAAGAGTTCTGTGGAATATTTCACAGATAGTGGTTTTGATGCAGTGTTGGATAAATCAGTACAACTTTTTAAAATTATAATTTGGAAATATCCATAAAAATTTAAAATTTACCTAGAAATTCCCTATAGTGAATACATTCTACAGACAGACTTAAACATGTTAGCAAAGATTTATGTATAAGAATGCACAGTGTGGGCCTCCTTGGTGGTGCAAGGGGTTAAGCACCACACTATGAAGCAATTTGCAGCCTCTGCAGCACGAGTTCGATCGGCAGCCGGCCAGGGAGCAACCCACATAGCGCAGCAGACCTCTCCTGACTTGCCCGCTGCTCCCCTCAGCAGTGTACTTCTGTCGATCTGCCTGTTCTGTTCCCGGCTCTGTCTCTGGTGAAACCTCCCATCCCCCACATCTCTGACCTGTACCCCAGCTCTTGAATGCATAAATAAATAAATCTTTTTTTAAAAAAAGAATGCACAGTGCAACTTTGTAAGAACAAAGGCTGAGAACAATCTAATTTGATCAGCAGGCAACTGGTTACTATGACTATTTTGTGTGCAGTTCCATGCAATGAAAGTCTCTGCAGTCTTGAAAAAAAAAAAAAAAAAAAAACACTGCGCGTAATTACTCTTAACAATGTATTAGATGAACAAAAGAGTAGTGTGTGTAATCTGCTCTAATTTGGGGAGGGACAAGGAAACAAAGAGCATATTTTTACTCTGCGTCATTAGCTTATCTGTACACAAAAATTGTCTCTGAAAGAATGCTTATGATCGTGCTAAAGCATTATTTCTTCAAAGAAGAGGAATTTGGAGTATAAAATGAGAGAATGAAAAATATTTTTCTGTATTGGAGATAGCTGTTTTATGACAACCTAAGTGTTAAACTAAGATTGTTGGTGGCAGGGAATTTAAAAAGAAAATAGGTGATACCTAAAAGGTAAGTCTGTAGCTCAAGTGCCACAGCACTTGAGCAGCAATTCACATACACACAAGAATGTGAAAACGTATGAAGTATGGATAAAGTTAACACGAAATAGACTAGCGAAGTGGCTTCTTTTAGTTGAACAGTTACTGTAAGCTAATTGATGATATTTAAATTTAATACAGGAACTGTAAAGAAGGAAAAAGTTAAAGACAGGAGCAGAGGCATGAGTGAAATGGGCTGTACTAGCAATGTTGTGAGGGATTAGAACGGAAGAGGCCAGTTGACAGATACAGAATTTTTTTTGAAAATACATTCATTGTGGCTATGTAACCTAAACTAAGTGGTGGTTGGTAGAAGGTGAGATGTAAGATAGAAGAGTGTTGGGAAGTCAAACTTATCTTAAAATGATAACAATTTTCTTTAAACCTGCTTTAGTGTAAAGATGATGTTGTCACTGAATATAGATAAGAGAAGAGCAATAAAAGTCAAATTGTCATCAGTTCATAGTGAATTAATCCAAGCTGATTGAAACACTGCTAACCACACTGATTGAAGGGAACAGAATAATGAACAGTTTTACAGTTTGTGTAATACTAAGGAAGTGTAAATGATAACATCTTTATTTTATGGTATTTATTTAGCTGCTGATTGTCATAAAAGATTAGAAACATTAGAAACATATATATATATATATATATATATATTACCAAGTGATGCAATTCTTATTGAATGCTTTCATTTTCTTCATGATGCTAACCTCATGGCCTGAACAACTTTGTACTTTTAGCATTGAGAAGTCAGGCTGGAAATTCCAAGAATGTTCTGTTTGATGCAGAAAGAGGAAAATATTTTGCATATATTTATACCTTTTCATTTCCTAAATAAGAAATGGAAGAAAGCCTATTTGTTAAAACGTAGGTCTTTTTATACATGACTAAAAATGCACAGAGGCCTTTTAACAGGAAAACAACATTGTCAACATACTGTTTATAGATAATTTTGGAGTCATTATTTCCTAGGATTTGTTATCTATAAGTGATGAAACTTAAAAGGTTGTTAATATAACTAAAAATCCCCAAAAGCGCTAAAGAAACTGAAGAACCTAGTGCATTTTTCACATTTACATAAGACAATTTTCAATTTATTTTAGAAGTGGTTCAGTCTACCAAAAACACAACCAACAAACTATACAGATCAAGGAGAATTTATTACTGAAAAATTAAGTTATTTTGTTCTGTCACTTTAAATTTGGAAAAATATAGTAAAGGTAGAATGAATAAGACATTGCTTCAGATTTTAAAATCACTATTCATAAAAATACTTACCAAATTTTAGAAGCTTATCTGTTGAAAACTAAAAGGTTTAAATGATATGAAAAGCATTGGATGGAACAGGGCAAATGTTGCCAAATAATTTCTAACACTATTGTGTTTGCATTGTTATTTACTTTCACGCGATAGACATTTATTAAACCTTGTAATATACCAGTCACCTCTCTGTGTTCTGGAAATATAAATATTAATTTTACTTGCCATCAAGAAACAAACAAATTTAAGGAGTAAATGGACATTTTGAAGAGGTGCCATGGTAAGATTGAACCAAAGTGTGTTGGAAGATAATAGGTAGATAGGTAGATCAATAAAATTTTCTTGATTGGGGCAAGTAGATATCACAAAAGAATTGAGTAGGAATTGCATAGCAAGACTGGGAGAGATGGCCATCATGAAGAAATGTACAGACCTACAAAGGTAACCTGTTTAGCCAACTTCTGAGTTGCACTCTTAATACCATAGTAGTTTTAACCAGACCTACTCTACAAGAAATGTTGAAAGGCGTTCTTCTACAAGAAAAAACAAAACAACAAAGTGATAATAGGAATACAGAATCTAAAGTATAAACAATGTGAGACAACAGAATAATAAAGGGGAGGAACAAAAGGACAGAATCTCTATAGCTAAATGACAACAAGTTGATAATAGCACAAGAAGGACTATCTTAGGCATTGTAACCTTGGTATAACCTTATACCTGAAGTAACTGGGAAAAGAAGAACAAATGAAACCAAAAATCAGTAGAAGGAAGGAAATAATAAAAATTAGTGCAGAAGTAAATGAAATCAAAACCAAAAATAGAGTTCAAAAGATCAGTGAAACCACAGCTATTTCTTTGACAGGATTAACAAAATTGAGAAGTCCTTAGCTAGATTCACAAAGAAAAGAAGAGAATAACCCCAAATAAAAATAAGACATGAAGGAGGCAAAATTATGGATAAAACAGATGCTTCTTGAATAAGCTCTGAGTAAGTTGGTATCTTTCAAGGAAATTGTCTATTTTATTTAAATGAATAAACTTGTTACTAAAATGCTTTGATAACAGCGAGAGATATTTGACTCTTCCTTTCATTTGAAAATTTAAGGGCCATTGGTAAATACTAACTGACCTAATTTCAATATTGTTATGTCTCAGGAAATAGGAAGGCCTGAGCATGGAAGAGAGATGGGGGAACAAAAGATCAGTGGAGCAGTCAGTAACCAAAGCATCTGTCAGTTAAATTTATCATCTTATATGTGCACAGTTCATGGCACCCCAGAACAGTAACAGTAGTAACATCAAAAGCACTGATCACAGATCAGTGTGATGGATGTAATCATAATTTTAAAAAGTTTGAAATATTTCCAGAATTACCACAATGTGACACAGACACAAAACCAGTACATGCTGTAGAAGTCCAGCCAAGTCTAGTGCCGTAGACTTGGCTGCATGCAGGGTTGGAGCCAATTTGTTAAAAAAAGTTTTTGATAAAATTTTTTAAAACTTTGTTTAAAAATAAAAAGCAGGGCCTCCCCTGGTGGTGCAGCGGTTAAGCGGTGGGCTGCGAAGCTGCCTGCAGCCTCTGCAGTGCCAGTTTGATCCCCGGCCAGGCCTCCAGCGAGGGTCCCACATGGCACACAGACCTCTCCTGCAGCGCCCGCTGCTCCCCTCAGCAGCGTATTTCGTCAGTCTGCCTGTTCTGTTCCCCGCTCTGGCTCTGGTGAATTCTCTCACCCTCCCGTGCTTCTGACTGTACCCAGTGCTTGTATAAATAAATAAATAAATATTTTAAAAAATAAAATAAAATAAAAAGCAGTATCTGTGAAGGGTAGTAAAGTGAAATGTAATAAAATGAGGTATGTCTGTGTATATCTACAATGGAATATTATTCAGTCATAAAAAGAGGGAAATCTTTCCACTTGCAACAACTTTAATGGCCTTGAGAGCATTATGCTGAATTAAATCAGACAGAAAAACAAATACCTTATGATCTCACCTTTTTGTGGAAACTAAAAAACAAAAAAGAATACAGAGATAGAGAACAGATTGTTAGTTGCCAGAGACAGAGATTGGGCAAAATGTATTGGATCAAGTGGATCAAAGTACAAAGTTATGGACTAAGTAAGTAATGAGGATGTAATGTACAATATGGTAACTATAGTTAATAATACTATATTACTTATTTGAAAGTTGCTAAGATTCTTATCACAAGAAAAAAATCTGTGATACGATAACTAGATTTATTGTGGTGATCATTTTATAATATGGATAAATATCAAACCATTATGTTGTACATCTAAAATTAATATGGTTATGTCAGTTATACCTCAGTTAAAAATATTAAAGAAATATTTCATATTTTGTTTATGTTTTGGTTGTTTCAGGCAGAAGGAAAAATGTGATCTTTGTTAATCAATTTTACTTTGGAATAAGTTTTGCCTTTTAATTTAGCATAGTTTTCTATTAAAAAACATTAAAATTTTTAAATTCATCCATCTTTATTTAATGGTTTTTGTTTTGGTGTTTGAAGGCTTGTAAAAATATTTACCTTAATGTTTTCAAGGGCTTGTCTTATTTTTGCATTCAAATAGATTTTTAATATGAGACCCTGTACTATAGACAATTTGGAAAATAAGGAAAATAGCTTCCTATTTGGAAGGAAAGACCTGTAATTCCATCACCAAAGACAATGCCAATATACATTTTAACATATTTCCTGTTGTGTGTTTTATATACTTAAAATCTTAGTGTGTATACCATTTACTATGTTCGTCCAATGTGTTTGTTATATCATCAGCATTTTCCATGTACCTGTATAAGCTGCATAATTGCATTGTAATGACTGAATTATATTTCATCAAACGTTTATATTGTAACTATATTACCTTTTCATATATTGTTCAACATTTTAGTTATTTTTTTCTTAAACAAAGTACATAAAACAATTTTCAGGTAGGGCATTTTTAAGGAAGCTTTGCTTTATTGCACTTTTCCTTGATTCTATGAGAGCAAATAAATCCCTCTCTCCATGAGTCATACTTTACTCTCCAAGCTCACAACAGCCGATTCAGTAAAATTCAATCTGTATAAAAATGAAAAGAAAATAAAAACATCAGTTTTTTAATAGTTCAGTCCATGTCTTATTACCTGTATGGTTATAAATTGAAAGACTTTTTAAAAGCTTGTGTTTTAAGTATTTATTAACATGGCCTCTCAATTATTTTCTAATTATTATTTGTGCTTGGTTATTTTTAGGAAAGTTACTATTCAAGTCAAATACAACATAATGCAGAATTCTTTATCAGTACCACCAAAAGATCAAGGTAAGATAAGCCATGCTGAGGAAGATAGTTACGTGTATGTTATATGTTGTTTTATTTGATATCTTAATATCACTGTCCTCAAAGTGACTCATTATCTACAACTAAGAATAGAGACTATAATTATATATGAAAGTTGATTGCTTTGTTAAATTATTTAGTATATATGAGTATGAGTGCCTGTAAGGCTGTAAAGACATCTCTCCTTTACTGAGAACTGCTTGAAGGCAGGACCATCTCAATCCACACAAAACTCACTCAGTGCAGCATAGTATCTGGTATTAATAGATGGCTAATGGAATTACAGAGTACTGATTTTAGGGAATCAATTACATGTGCTTTAGTAAAAAGAATATAGACACATATTTATATTCATTCACACATACCACATATAAGTAGGAAAGGGTATTTGCTCATAACATTTCTTTCACATGTTCCTTCCCATATTCATTTGAAAAGCAACATAAGAAAAATTAGTTCCCTGCTATATGATTTGTAAAAAAGAAAATCATGATTTTTTAACAGGAGCTCCTAGAGCTTTCAGAAGAGCAGTTTACAGATAGAGAGAAAGAAAAAATAATTGAATTTTCCTCTCTAAGAGGTGAACTCTAACCTTTAAGAAGAATTCCATTCTTCCTCCTGTCCAACATTCTCTTCTACAAAAAGATTTGGTGTGTGTGAGAAAACCGACTTATTTAATGATTCAAATTTGGGCTGGCATAGTGGAGGGTATAATTTTTAGTGAATGGAGGGAATGTGCTATAAAGAACCCTTAACTGGAGCAAGTATTCTTTGATCTCTACCAAACAGAAAGTCATAACTGTTAAGTGGATGGAATCTGGGGTTGAAACTCAATTCCACCACTGAGTTTTGCAAACTTTAAGTCATATCACTTGAGTTAGGTTTCTCATCTGTAAAATATAAAATGAAAATAGTAAGCCTATCCTATAGGTTATGTGGAAATTAAAGGAGGTATTTGCAAATCACCCAGTATATTTCTGTTGGGTTACAGAAAAGTCATGACATATGTTTTTCTTTGAAAAACAGAAAAAATGCATCATGACTTTTCCGACAACCCAATAATTGCATAGTAGGCACATATAAGATGATTGTGGCGATTGCTCTTACTGGTTGCTATTATTATGTGGGCTTTGTCTGTGGAGACTGGTACTATGAAACAAGCATTGGTTGTGCCTTCTACTTTGGTTGCCTACTGACCTTAGAAGGTGAAGCATGAGCCAAGGGGACCATGGGAAGTAAACATGGACTAGAGCCCTTGACTTGCTTCTCATCCAGACATTTGGCCAAAGGAAGAGTAAAAAATCTTTGAGCCTCCCACAAGATCCAGCTTTGAACTCTCAGGCAAGAAAGGAGATGGGAATGAGAGAGATGAAAGTAAACACTAACAGGAAATAAAAAGTGTGAGCATTTCCCGTGATCATTTTCTGGTATATATCCTTCAGAAAATTTTTGCACTAGTAGATGCCTGATAAAGAGTTTTGAAATTCGGGCCTCCCCTGGTGGCGCAGCGGTTGAGCGCTGGTCTGAGAAGCTGCCCTCAGCCTCTGCAGTGCCGGTTTGATCCCCGGCCACCGGCGAGGGTCCCACATGGCGCTACAGACTTCTGCAATGCCCACTGCTCCCCTCAGCAGTGTATTTCGTTGGTCTGCCTGTTCTGTTCCCCGCTCTGGTTCTGGTGAATTCTCTCACCCTCCCATGCTTCTAACTGTACCCGGTGCTTGTATGAATAAATGAATAAAATCTTTAAAAAAAAAAAGAGTTTAGAAATTCATTATCCTACCTGATAGCTGCTTCATCTTAACAATCAAGGAGAGGCATGACTGCTTAGGAACAGTATTGAATCAAATGTCAGAGAAGCTCATTTCCCAGATCTACCTCCAATCAGTAGTTGAATCTCAAACAAGTTATTTTGCTCTTAAGTGTTGGTTTCCTTATTTTTCCTTATTAGTAAAGTCAGGATTACTAGACATTACCAGCTCTAAAAAATATGGGTCTTTGTGAGTAACTAAGCAGTGAGTTGATAAGGGGATGTGAAGCATGTTACCACTACATCTCTGACCTATTTTGCTTCTCATCAAGGTTTATTTTGTTTTGTTTTTATGGTCGCTTTACTAGACTGTTGCATAAGCTTAGTTAACTACATTCACTTGGCCAGAAAAAAAAAAAATCCCTTCAGGTCTAGCTAGAGAGTGAATAGTTTTAGTAATTTCTTTTCTGGAACTAAAGATGCTTAAGCTCCCAAACCTGGAATTTGATATGATAAGGAAACAGATAAAATAGCTAAAAGAGCTCAATTAATCAAGTGCTTTCAGTATAATAGTCACTCTAACCTACAACTTTATGACCTTTGGGTATTTAATCCTCACAATAAGTTAGATCATCTTTATTTTTTTTAAAGATTTACTTATTTATACAAGAACTGGGGTACAGTCAGAGGTGTGGGAGGGTGAGAGAATTCACCAGAGACAGAGCAGGGAACAGAACAGGCAGATGGACTGAAGACACTGCTGAGGAGAGCAGCGGGTGAGACAGGAGGGGTCTGCCGTGCCATGTGGGTTTCTCCCTTGCCGGCCGGGAATAGAGCCTGCCCTGCAGAGGCTGCAGATAGCTTCACAGCGCCGTGCTCAACCCATTGCACCACCAGGGAGGCCTAGATCATCTTTATTTTAAACGTTCAGGGACGTTAGCTACTTTATCAAGATCACCAACCAGTTAAATGACTAAGCCAAGATTGGATTCCAAATCTATCAAAATATAAAACTCACTATTTGTCCCTTGTGTCACACTGTAAACTTATAAAGAATACTTTGAATCTGTTTTTGTATTATTCCCTTTTTCTTTGCTCAAATATATAATGCTTAGTTACATATATGAATATTGAATGCTATGTTAAAACAAAGTGGGCCAAAATTAGAGTTTGTATAATGGGAAATTATATCAGTAAGGAAAAACAGATTAGTATATTGCATGAAGCCTAAAAATTGCCACATTATTTATTAATTTATTCATTTATGTGTTCAAATGCTTTGTATGTGTCCTGGATTGCTACTAATATTAGCAAAATAAAAAAAACAAAAACAAAAACAAAACTACATTATGATTCTGTTTATATTTCTGTCATCAAATATAATCTATGAAAGTTTCCTGGGTACATGTCATTTATTAATTAAAGGCTGAGTGATTTATTTAATAAGCTATTTATTGTTCTTTTGAATTTCAGACTTTAAATGCACACACACAGATTTTATTTATTTTTTTCATTTAAAATGAATTTTAATTCAACATTTTTTAATTACTATTTTATCTTATGTAATTATTACATCATTTTTCATTTTTTCAGAATGTATGCATTATCATTTTGGTTATTTTCCCCATACAATTGCACCCTCCTTTATTTTGACCCTAGTCCTTCCTCTCCCCTCCTCTCCCGCCACTCCCATAGTGTATCTCTGGTTTATAGTTGCTTGTTGATTTTGATTTTTACTTTGTATTAAGTTTTAGACATTTATGTATGAAATTCAGGTACAACAGCCCCAGCAGAATTTTCAGATTTAAGAAAAATCCACTGCATGACATACTATATTGTAATAAAATCTCATATGGTGAAGAGAGATTCACTGACCACCAGGAACTATGTCAGGTGCTATGACAGAGCATATAGAGTTTGGTCTTTTAGGAAACACAAAGTCCGTTTAGAATTAGAATAGCAAACTTGTTTCTTGTTTGTATGTAACTAGCTAGAGTTAAGAATGGTAAATTCATTAGTAGAAGTGAGTATGATTTACTTTTGTTGGTTAAGACAAAAGTTTTGAGGATAGTCAGGAAACACAACAGAAGATGACATTTCAGTAGGCCACCACACATGTGTAACAGTGAATCAAATAAATTTTAGGTGTCAACAGATGTGGGTTTATAGCTAGGAAAGAACTAGAGGAAAGTGATTAGGAATTCTAGTGCTTCTGTTTAAATTGTTTTCTAATTTGATAAAGTGATTTAACTTTGTGATATCACTAATTATAATTTATACCAAATTAAAAGTTTTCCATTATAATTTAGTGGTATCATTGTTCCTTTCTATGTGAAATATTACTTATAACTTCCAGAAATTTGCTTGCTTTGGCTTATTTTGTTATAATTTTTATCTTACTGTTTTCAGAGCTTAGGAATAAGGATTTTTGGTTTTCCCATAATTTTTTTGTTGTTTGATATTATAAGCTAAAAAGTGTGAGGATGGTGCAAAAGAACAAATTGTAGCAAGTGATAAATTGTTTTTGAAAAATAAAGGTATGAAAGCAACATAAACCAATTACAGTTCTTGTAACTTCCACTTTAAATTTGTTGAAGGAAAGACAAAACCACCACAGGATTGAAAATGCAAATGAATTTGTTTCCTTGTCAGATAAAGAAGATAAAGATTCAATAAAATACTTTTCAAATAATTATGGCATAGCCTAAAATATATCCTGTGTCTTATACATATGAAAATATATGCTTATATCTTATGGACATAAACATTTGGGTATTAGTTAATATAAAATTTTAGAACTTAAGTAAGGAACACTTGGGGTAGCTATTCAATATTCTTTTTTTTTCCTTTAAGTTTAGAAAAGTGATCTTATTTATTTTAGACTCATTATCAGTTAGGTTCTTTATAAGTCATTAATGAATTTTCTGTCTTTGGCAGACTTTAAAACTCCCTGGGATGTAGTTGGTCCTCAAATACATATTAAAATTTGTTTGAAATGCTTTAAACTCTAAAATGTTTTCCAAAATTATATTACTTAGATGCTATGAAAAAAATTTAATCTTTGTTTTTTGATGAAACACCAAGCTGGAGTTCTAAGGCCTGTGTGTTCATTTAACAAATATTTATTGCCTTTGGAGAGGCAGGAGCAAAGGGGAAAAAATGAAAAATAAGTTCTACTCTCTTACAACTCAGTTTCAAGTAATAAAACTGGGTTTATATCCAAGCAGGAACTTACTTTTCATGAGGATTTAACCTAAAAAATGGTTTATTATCTTATGTACATTTTTACTAATTCCAACAAGATATTAAAGTTGTTTCTGAAGCTCCATCCCTATTTTTCCTTCTCCTTCTCACCCTTATTCTAGTCTCTTCCACTTCCTCCCCTCTTCTTTCAGCATGGTGAAGCTAAGAGCTGGACATTTGAGCTCTGGTTATTCTGCCCTCCTTTTTAGGCTGTGTAATCTTGGCCAAATCAATGGACCTCAATTCCTTCATTGTTCAAATGGAGATAATAATTCTTGCCCTGAAACAGTTAAATAAGACAAGTTGGTCTTGTCATTCACAATAGTTATGGTTCACCATGAACACCAAATTAGCAAATACTGAACCATTGCTACTAAGAGAAATTCAGGGTTAGGTTCCTGTGAGTCTCTGATCACACCATTTTCATCTACAAACAATAGGGAAACTAGTTCTGTGTGTTTCTGATTAAAAGCCATCACTCAATATATATTGTTGATTCCTTAACACTAAGCTCACAGACATTGCACTATATGTCTGAACAAAATATGTCTAATACACGTAGTTTTCCCATTAGGTACCTCACAGTCTTCTTACACTACAAACACGTGACAGCTTGCCAACAAAATCATCAACAAAACTGAGAAAAATACAAAAAATATGGCACTAAATAGTCCACAGAAAGGACATTTGTTTGTAGTAGGGGAGTTGAAAACAAGAGGGCACGGCGTCTACTTGCTGCTGAGAACATGTACAATAGGCAACTCGATTTTTTTGCCTGCTTATGTCCACAAAGACCACAGACATGCCACCACTTTCTGCAAGTGCATTGTGAAAAAAGTTTAGAAAGAAAGAAGATTCACAAATATTGAATCTGAATAATGAGGGCCATCTATACATAAATACACCTTGTAGATTCTTTCAAAGATCATTGTAAATTTCAGGATAATTTGCACAATAAAAGTTATTGTGGTTAACAGTCAGATGTAATGACTGTGCAAAGTTGATACAAATGTCAAGTTAATAAAGTAATAAATATATTATTTGAAAGTGACCACAAGTTCTTAGCTCAATAAAACTACAAAAACAACTACTATTGCAAATTCTTTGGCTCTTCAGCCCTCACATATAATGCACAGTGGCAAGGATGCTTTGATGCTTTGCATTTTGTGGTTAACATGGCTTTGTGACCTCATTATTGGGAGGGAAACATTCCCTATGTATTACCAAAATATTATGTTTCCAAATATGTGACAGTCATATGGAAACATTTTGGTCTTAACTAGTGGTATAAATGCTGTTTTTGGACTTTTGGTACCATTTTATGTTGCAGATCAAGTACAAATTGACATATTCAAGCTGGTTTTGGTTAACTCCTTAATGTAGGAAATTGGAACTTTCCAATGTAATAACATCTGCAAAATACCACTGTGGATTGTGAGTATGTTAAGCTGTTAACAGAAATACAAATGGAAAACATATACATACCTATGGTAATTTACTTATAAAACAAAATGGAAATGACCTGGGTGGTCTAATACCTTTCAGGTAGACCTTATACTTAAAATTATTTTGCTATTTTGGATAAAATACTAAAAGTTGGAATATTCTTACTGGCAAATCAATCTAAGCACTTCTGTTGTTTGAGGTAGCCATAATTTCACTGCTTAAAAGGCAGGCTACTAGTCAGATAATCTGCTTGGGCATGTATCAATGTCAGTATGGTCATTTGGCAGCAGAGTCTCTCAGAAACTGCAATTAACCATGTAAATATATTTCATAGCATCACATCTCACTTTGTCAGAACCCCTGCTGCCTTTATATCATTAACATAAATGCAGGTGCAAATAGCATTTATGTACTTTGATAGAAAGCAGTTGGAGACATTTCACTGTGGGACACAACACTTTCAGATTGTGTACATCTGTTCAAATAATGTATCCAGCCCCAGTGACATGAACACAAGGATAGAAACATCTGCCCCTGAGACCATTTGCCATATCACAGATGCTTACATCTTTATTTATGCAGATGGTTGGTGTGACGAGTTGAGCAGGGATAAAAGCAAAAAAAGTTTGATGTATATTTAAGATATCATACAAGCCAAAAATATAGGCTAGGTGTTCTATGTTTGTAATAGTTTAATACTAATAGGAAGAGAAATTCATAAATCTAGTAATACTTTTAACAGGGGAAACACATTGTTCTCTCTTAGTTGGCATCAGAAACATTTATAGAAATTCCAATCTCCAGCTTATATTTAAAAAAGCAATTTAGGCTTATTTTACTTAGATAAAAATAATTTTAAGTGATTTTGAATGCATTTTGTCAAAAGTTCTTAAGCAGCACTCTGTTAAAAGATTATATACCTCCAAGAGAATCTTGTGATGATACTTCTTTAAATGGGGGTAAAATAAAAGTGGCATTAGTTTGAATATGATTTATGAGCTATCCCATGACTACAAATTCAAATTAAGTAAAATAAGTTTCTGAGCATTACATATCTGTAAGGTTTTGTCATGCACTTTATTATTTAATCTATATTCCAATATTTCCAACTAGTGATATTTTAATTACAATTGATTTTTTTAGGATAAATTACTTTTAAACTCTTTATTTTTGAATCTCTTTCCCATGGATTTGCCACATTCTCTCAATGAAACAAAGGTAAAGGAAAGAAAAACTTTTCAACAAAAAGACGACAGTTCCATATTTTTTAATTGGATTATTTTTGTTGAGGTACATTGTGTATGATTTATGGGTATACCTTCACATCTCTTCAGATGTATGTTACCACACCACACCCACTACTAAAGCACTCATAATCCTTCACCATATCCAATGGTGTCCCCTAAGTCTCATTTATATACACAGCAAAAAACCGTAGACTCTCAAAAGACTCTGGGACATTAGATTTCCTCTAGTTAGCAGTTCTCAAACTTTTTATTTTAAAGCCCCTTTATACTCTTAAAAATTAAGTACTCTAAAGAACATTTGTTTATGTAATTTATATCTTTTTGTATTTACCATATCTAAGATTACAAACTGAAACATATATGAATTCATTTTAAAGTAATAAGTTCATTATTAATGTTATATGGCACAAAGGAAACACAGACACCAGGGCTAACAAGAAGCAGATTTATTGCACCAGTGCTGACTCAGCAGATTTGATCCAAAGGCTGAGCTTTGTTTGTGGGAAGTCAGGGGCTTATATACACTTTCAGTTTCTACAAGATTCTGGGTAGGTTTGCTTTGGCAGCTATACATGGTCAGATATGACATGGCTACCTACCAAGAGGTGAGTTGTATAGTTGCATACCAAGGAGCAAGTAAAGGATTGGTAGTCATGGGACTCCCCAGGTCCATTCTGCCTCATGGCGGCACATGGTCTAACATGAAGCAAGATTCATACCAGGAACTGAGCAAGAGGTTTTTACTAAGACTCCAGGCTGCTTATCTCAGGTCATCATGTTTCATTGACATAATATATTAATATAATAATGGTATAAGTATAGGTTTATAATTAATATGATACTAATATAATAAGCTATATTTTCCAAAACTAAAAAATTAGTGAGAAAATTGACACTGACTTTGGGTTTTTTTGCAAGCATCTTTAAAATTTGGCTTTATTTAATTTGAATGGTGTGTCATAGCTGATCTTACATTCAATCTGTTGTGGTATGTTTATGGTGAAGTGTTTGAAGAGGATCTGTCTGTAATTACGGTAGCTGCAAAAAGGGAGGAAATATTTTAATAGCCTTTACAAGTTCTTGTGGATATTTTTTCTTTTATACTACACCAAAAAGCATCAGATGACTTCAAAGAAGTCAAGTAACTTCTTGAATGTTTAGTTGTAGTGTGAAAATTGAAGCATGTCAGTGTACTTCTTGTATTCTGTTAAATGTTTTGGCCTCTTACCCATTGATGTAACATCATGCATTGGCCATTTATCAATAAAAAAATGTTTATTCACATAGTTACACAAGTCATCTACATATCAATACATCATGTATAAAATATTTAAAAAATCATATTTGTTAATATAACCTCCAGTCACATCTAAAAATTCATCAAGTATTGGGAATGTTCAAGCTTTTGGTGATGGATTCAACTTTTCTAAAATTCTTTTTTCCTTTTTTTTTTTTTTAGAATAGATTTTTTATTGAATTTTTTAATTTTCTTACATTGTTGTTCATTTTTGTACAGTATTTGATTTCTCCCCTCAGATGTAGTCTTTTTTTTATTTTTTTGATAATAAATTTTATTTTTATATTCCCCATACAATTGCAACCCCCCCTTTCTGATCCCAATCCCTCCCCTCCCGCCCCCACCCCCCAAAAAGTGTCTCTGTTTCATAGTTTTTTGTTGATTCTGATTTTCACTTTCTTATAGTTATTCATTTTCCTGGTCCCTTATTTAAGTTTTCTAGATTCCTGCTATGAGTGAGACCATCCAGTATTTTTCTTTTTCTTTTTGGCTTATTTCGCTGAGCATGATCCCTTCCAGTGCCATCCATGTTGCTGCAAATTGCATGAGTTTATCTTTTTGAATGCTGAGTAATATTCCATGGTGTATATGTACCACATCTTCTTGATCCAGTCATCTATTTTTGGGCATTTGGGTTGTTTCCAAAGCTTAGCTATTGTAAACAGTGCTGCTATAAACATAGGGGTGCAGGTGTTCTTTGGAATTGATGTTTCTGTGTCCTTTGGGTAAATACCTAGGAGTGGAATTGCTGGATCATATGGAAGCTCTATGTTTAGTAGGTCCAGAAATCTCCACACAGCTCTCCATAGTGGTTGGACCAGTTTGCACTCCCACCAACAGTGCAGAAGAGTTCCTTTTTCTCCACACCCTCGCCAACATTTGTTGTTGCTAGTTTTTTTAATATGTGCCATTCTCACTGGTGTAAGATGGTATCTCATGGTAGTTTTGATTTGCATTTCCCTGATTGCAAGTGATGTTGAACATTTTTTCATATGCCTGTTGGCCATTTGCATTTCCTCTTCAGAGAAGTTTCTTTTTAGCTCTTCTGCCCATTTTTTGACTGGGTTATTTTCTTTGTTGTTGTTGAGTCTCATCAGCTCTTTGCACATTTTTGTGATCAGTCCTTTATCATTAGTGTTGGGTGCAAAAATGTTCTCCCAGTTGGTGGGGTTTCTCTTTGTTTTTGTTATTGTCTCTTTTGCTGTGCAGAAGCTCTTTAATTTGATGTAGTCCCAGCTGTTTATCTTTGCCTTCACTGTCACTGCTTTGGGTGATGTGTCTGTAAAGATGTCTTTGATGTGCAAATCACATAGTGTTTCACCTATATTTCTTCTATATATTTTATGGTTTCAGGTCTTATGTCTAGTTCTTTAATCCATTTTGAGTTGATTTTTATGTATGGTGTGAGGTAGTGGTCAAGCTTCATTCTTTTGCATGTAGCGACCCAGTTTTCCCAGCACCATTTATTGAACAAACTTTCTTTGCTCCAATGCATAGTCTTTGCTCCTTTGTCAAATATTAGTTGACCATAAATCTGTGGGTTTATTTCTGGATTTTCTATTCGATTCCATTGGTCTGTATGTCTGTCCTTGTTCCAATACCATGCAGTTTTGATGATTATGGCTTTGTAGTATAGTTTGAAGTCTGGGAGTGTGATGCCTCCATTCCCTTCTTTTTTTTCAGGAGAGCTTTGGCTATTCGGGGTTTTTTGTGTTCCATATGAATTTCATCAATAATTTTCTATTTCTTTGAAGAATGACATTAAAATTTTGATTGGAATAGCATTGAATCTGTATATGCTTTTGCAAGGATGGCCATGTTAATAATGTTTATTTTCCAATCCATGAGCGGGGATGTCTTTCCATTCTTTCTTCTTGTATTTCTTTTAACAGTGTTTTATAGTTTTCTTTGTATAGGTCTTTTACCTCTTTTGTTAGATTATCCCAAAATATTGATTTTTTTGTTTCAATAATAAAAGGGATGTTTTTTTTTATTTCTTCTTCTTCAGATTTATTGTTTGTGTATAGGAAGGCTACTGACTTTGCGTGTTGATTTTGTATCCTGCCACTTTACTGAACTGATGATTAGTTGATTTAGTTTTTCTGTGGAGTTTTGGGGTTCTCTACATATATTATCATATCATCTGCAAATAGTGATAGTTTGACTTCTTCTTTCCTATTTGGATTCCTTGTATGTCTTTCTCTTGTCTTATTGCTCTGGCTAGGACTTCCAGTATAATTGAAAAGCAGTGGTGAGAGTGGACATCCTTGTCTTGTTCCAGATCTAATGGAATTGCTTTCACTTTTCACATTGAGAATGATACTGGCTGTTGGCTTGTCATAGATGGCCTTATGATGTTGAGTATTTCCTTGTATCCAAGAATTTCAAGGGCTTTTTATCATGAATGGGTGTTGCACTTTGTCGAAAGCTTCTCAGCATCTATTGATATCATCATATGGTTTTTATATTTCTTTTTGTTGATGTGTTGGATAATGTTGATTGATTTTCGGATGTTAAACCATCCTTGTGTCCCTGGAATGAATCCTACTTGGTCGTGGTGAATTATCTTATGGATACATTGTTGGATTCTGATAGCTAAAATTTATTGAGGATTTTTGCATCAGTGTTCATTAGGGAGATGGCCTGTAGTTTTCCTTTTTTGTTGTTGTCCTTGTTCGGGTTTGGTATTAGTGTAATGTTGCTTCATAGAACGTGTTTGGTATTGTCCCTCCTTCTCAATTTTTTGGAAGAGTTTGTGAAGGATAGGCACTAATTCGTCTCTGAATGTTTGGTAGAATTCATTTGTAAATCCATCAGGTCCTGGGCTTTTGTTTTTGGGGAGGTTTTTGATTACCATTTCAATTTCGCTGCTTGTAATCGGTCTGTTTAGGTGTTCTATTTCTTCTTTATCTAGCTTTGGGTGATTGTAGAGTTGTAGGAATTTGTCCATCTCCTCTAGATTGTTGAACTTTTTTCCATATAACTGTTCATAGTAGTTACTGATTATTCTTTTGATTTCTACTGTGTCTGTTGTGATTTCCCCTCTTTCATTTGTGATCCTGTTTATTTGTGCTTTCTCCCTTTTTTCCTTTGTGAGCCTGGCTAGGGGTTTGTCTATTTATTGATTTTTTCAAAGAACCAGCTCTTGGTTTCATTGATCTTTTGGATTGTATTTTTAGTTTCAATTTCATTTATTTCTGCTTTGGTTTTTATTATTTCTTTTCTTCTACTGGTTTTGGGGTTTTTTGTTGTTCTTTTTCTAGATCTTTGAGCTTTGAGATTAGGTTGTTTCTTTGAGTTCTTTCTTGTTTCTTGATGTGAGCTTCTATTGCTATATATTTTCCTCTTATTACTGCTTTTGCTGCATCCCATACATTTAGGATATTGGTGTCCTCCTTGTCATTCAATTCAAAGAATTTTTTAATTTCTTCTTTGATCTCCTCATTAGTCCAGTGGTCTTCCAGTAGTGTGTTTTTAATCTCCATGAGGTAGGAAAGTTCCTTGCCTTCCATTATGGTTATTTCTAGTTTGATGCCTTCATGGTCAGAAAAGATGGTTGGTATGATTTCAATCTTTGTGTATCTGTTGATGTTTGTCTTGTGCCCCAGTATGTGATCGATCCTGGAGAATGATCCGTGTGCACTTGAGAAAAATGTGTACTCCGTTTTTTGGGGTTTAGTGTTCTATAGATGTCTGTTAAGCCCAAATGCTCTAGGTCCTTATTTAGAGCTTTAGTTTCTTTACTTATTTTTTGTCTTGTTGATCTATCCATTGTTGATAGTGGTGTGTTGAAGTCTCCCACTATGTATGTGTTTTCTCTGATGTCTGTTTTCAGAGAGGACAACAGTTGTCTGATATATTTTGGTGCTCCTTCGTTTGGTGAGTATATGTTAATGAGTGTTATTTCTTCTTGAAGTATTGTCCCCTTGATCATAATGTAATGACCATTGGGGTCTCTTTTTATTTTTTTGAGTTTGAAGTCTGTTTTATCTGATGTAAGTATAGCTGTTCCTGCTTTCTTTTTTGGTCCATTTGCTTGTAGGATTGTTTTCCATCCTTTAACTTTGAGCCTATTTTTATCTTTTGTAGCTAAATGTGTTTCCTGGAGACAGCAAAAGGTTGGGTTTTGTTTCTTAATCCAGGCTGCAACTCTGTGTCTTTTTATTGAAGAGTTTAGTCCATTTACATTTAGAGTTAATATTGATATGTTAGCATCTGTATTTGCCATTGTGTTTGTCTTTCCTTTGATTTTATTTATTTATTCTTTTAATAACTTTTTTTTTTTTTGGTCTTCTTTCGTTGTTATTCGTCCCTCTGAGGTTCTGGCTTTAGGATTCCTTGTAGTATTTTTGGAGTGGGGGTTTAGTCGTAATGAAATTCCAGAGTTTCTGTTTGTCTGGGAAGGTCCTTATTCTTTCTTCATAGAGGAAGGAGAGCTTTGCGGGATAGAGTTTTCTTGGTTGGCATCTGTTTTCTTGGAGTCTGTTGACTATGTCCCTCCACTCTCTCCTTGCCCGTAGTGTTTCTTCGGAGAAGTCCGATGCCAGCCTGATTGGTTTTCCTTTGAATGTTATCTGTTTCTTCCCTCTTGCCAGCTTCATTATTTTTTCCTTGTCCTGGATTCTTGGGAGCTTTACTATTATGTGTCTTGCTGTATTTTTCCTTTTGTCGTGGAAGTTTGGTGTTCTTCTTGCTTCTTGTATATCAATTTTCAGCTCCTTCTTCACATTTGGGAAGTTCTCTTCAATTATCTCCTGGAATATTTTCTCTGTTCCTACATCTCTCTCCTTTCCTTCTGGAATTCCTATAACTCTTATATTTCCTTTCCTCATGGAGTCAGATAGTTCCCGAAGTCTTTCTTCGTTCTTTTTCCTTCGTACTTCTCTTTCCTTTTCTGTTTTGGTTCTTTTTATTTCTGTGTCTTCAAGAGTACTTATTCGTTCTTCCATTTCATCTATTCTGCTTTCATTGCTTTTCCCAGAGTTCTTTGGTTCCTCCATTAATTCTTTGATCTCCTGCGTTTCTTTTGCTTCCCTCTTTACGGACTCAATTTCATTCTTCTGATCATTGATTATTTTTCTCATATCATTGTTTTCCTTTATGACTTCTGTCAGTTTTTTAATCACAGCAATTTTAAATTCTCTTTCTGGAAGTCTCAGAAGTTCTTCCAAGTTACTGTCGTAATCTGGAGGGTGGTTTTCTTTTTGTGGTGTGCTTTTTTCCTGAGGAGCTGTTAGGTTGCGTGTGGTTCTTCTACTCCGTACTGTCTGTTTTCTAATTTGCCGTATGCATTGGGACACTGTGTTGCTCGGACTGGCCGGCATCTTGGGTGAACTTCTCCGCTCCCCTCTGGTTCCTCCAGGAGCCATCTCTGGCTTCTGAGGGAGCTTTCTACTGGTTTCAGGCAGTCTTTACTGAAGAAATGTCCCTGTTGTAAAATGGCGACACGGGACTCAGTCCCTGCGCTTCCGGTCTCAGGCACACTCTTCTGCGCGCCCGGTCTGCCACGGCCATGGGTGCCTGTTCCCTCTGTGGGCTCAGACTGCTGGTCGGAAGGGGCCTGGCGTGGGCTAGCTTCCCAGCTGGCCACTGTCTCCTCCGGGAGCCTTCTGCCCTTTTCAAGCAGTCTTAAGAAATTTCCCTGTTCTATGGGTGTTGGTGACTTTTTTTTTCCTGGTGGCGCCAGAGATCTCTCCTATTGTCCTTGGGGGGGCTGTTTTTCGCCTCCCCCCACCCCGTGGGACAGGGAACAGAGCAGGAATGGTAGGGTAAACCTCAATGGCTTTGTGGTGCTGTGTCTGCCTTGTGCCCCACCTTCGTGGAGAACCCACGCCCCGAATTTCGTGCCCCGGGTCTCAGTTCCAAAGCCCTCAGGTCCAGGACGCGGGCTGTAGCCCAGTTCAGTGGCATGGGAATGGCGCCTTTTGCACCCCGCTCCCGTGCCTGGGCGCCTGGTTCCTGCTTACTCAGTGAGGGACTTTCACCCCCGTGAGGGCCTCCGCACGTCTCCCCGCAAGCCTAGGTCGCAGGCGCAGGGACCTGGGCAGCCGCGACCCGATCCACGTTTGCTTTTCAAGCGCGCCAAGCGCGCCAAGCGCGCCGCTTTTCCGAGCAAGCTTACTGGCTGGCCCGGGGCTGTGTGCAGGTCTCCTTCAGAGTCTCTTTGTTCTTCTCTAATGGCACTGGGAGCCGTTCCCTCACCGCCGCGGCGAATCCTGCAGGGTTCTCCACAGCTCCCGTTCACGGGGTGTGGTGGCTGCAATAGTTCCTTTCCACTCACAGTCCCGCTTGCTGCATAGTTTGTTCTTGTTGGTCGTTTTGGTTTGTTGTTTCCCTCCTCTCTGCTGGTCGGAGAGTGCCGACTCTGTGGGTGGGGGAGGGGAGCAGGGTTCTGCGCTTTCCTCCCTTCTAGTCCTCTTTTATGGCAACTTTCTTCTTCGGGTAGTTTGCTGGAATCGTCCGTTTATGTTCCCTGTCCCAGTTCTCACTGGGACCTGCCGCTTTTCCTCCCTATTAACTTTTTTTAATGGGAGATCTTACTCGCAGCGTCTCCTCGCCGCCATGTTGCTCCGCTCAGATGTAACTTTTCTAAAATTCTAATTGCCACCTGAAAGAATGATTTTTATCATTGGCAACAGATGATGTCAGATGTCCTTTGTTGTTTTTGTATTTTTTGTAGTGACAAGCTCCATTCATTCACTTTTGAGAAAATATCTGCCAAATACCCAAGTCTGAATATGTTCTTTCAAGTAAAAATGGTGTCTTTCAGATGTTCTTTTAAGTAAAAATGGTGTTCATGAAAAAAAGCAGCTAGTTCAGTTTTGCAACTCAAACAATGCAGAAGTGCTCTTTTTCAAGGCAACCATTATACTTTAGTATGCCATGTGAGTACTATGAGTATGAACCACTTTATCACACAATTTTAAAAAATTGAGGATCAGAGTTTAATGACATGTGAGGATCAGAGTTTAATGACACTAAAATTTTGTTCTGCTTTTTTCTTATTCTACTGAGAGAGAGTTCCAAGAACTATAGCCAGACCTTTGCTCTGTTATATGTAAGGAAATGTGTCTTGTTTTCCCTGAGAGACCCCCAAAAGGAGAAATACCCCACATTCACCTTACACACCATACCACTGATGTTTTACTAAGTTTACTAAAGGGGCAGGATTTGCCACTTGAGGAATTTAGAAGTTCTTTCAGGTTTTTCATTCAATACTAATGTTCTTCAGTAACCTCATTGTGAATTCTCTTTAAAATAAGAAGCTTATTATTAACATAATGTATTTTAATGTAATTGCCTGTATTCTCCAAAACTGAAGACTAGTGAGAAAATTGACATTAACTTTATGGGACATTATCACAGGTGTGAGATGGTATCTCCTTGTGGCTTTGATTTGCAGTCCGTGTTGATAAGTAATATTTAAATATTTTTCTGTGTACCTGTTGGCCATCTGTATGTCTTCTTCAGGAAGTATCTGTTTAGTTCTCCTGCCTGTTTTTTTTATTAGGTAATTTGTTTTCTTCTTGTTGAGTTTTTCAAGTTCTTTGTACATCTTGGATCTCAGCCCCTTGTCAAGATGTATGGTGTGCAAATATTTTCTCCCATGCAGTAGGTTATCTTTTTGTTTAGTGATAGTTTCTTTAACTGTGTAGAAGCTTTATAGCTCAGTATAGTCCCATTTGTTTATATTCTCTTTTGTTCCTCTTATTGGAGACAAATCCACAAAGCCTATGTCATGAAATATTTTGCCTATGTTTTCCTCTATATATTTTATGGTTTCAGGTCTTAAATCCAAGTCTTTTATCCATTTTAAGTTGATTTTTGTATATGGTGGGATATGGTGGTCTAGTTTTATTCTTTTACATGTGGCATTTCAGTTTTCCCATCACCATTTGTTGAAGATGATTTTCTTGTTCCATTATATATTTTTTGCTCCTTTTATGTAGATAAATTGTCCACAAATGCGTGGTTTTATTTCTGGGCTCTAAATTCTGTTTCATCGGTCTGTGTGTCTGTTTTTGTTCTAATATCATGCTGTTTTACTTATTATGGCTTTGTATTATAGTTTGAAGCCTGGAGATGTGATACCACCATTCTTCCCCTTTTTAGTTATGAGACCATAGGCTATTTGAGGTCTTTTGTGGTTCCATATGAATTTTAGTAATATGTGCTCCATCTTTAAATAATACCACTGAATGGTTTTTTGAGATTGCAATGAATGTGTAAGCTACTTTGGGTATAATGGCCATTTAGACAATGTTGATTCTTCCTATCCAGGAGTGGAGAATATCTTTCCATTTCTTTGTGTTTTCTGTTGCTTTCAACAATATTTTACAGTTTTCCTTGTATAGGTTCTTCACCTCCTTTGTTAGTTTTTTTTTTCCCCCAATTATTTAAATTTTCTTTTGGTGAGATTGTAAATGGGATAGATTTCTTTTTTAAAATTTTTATTTATTTGTTTGTTTATTTATTTATTTTACATCATTGTTCATTTTTGTACAGCATTTGCTTTCTCTTCTCAGCTGTAGTCCCCATAGAATTCCCACCACCAATTCACCTGTGCATCATCACCGTAGTCCCTTGTGCTCTTTCCGCCTTTGTTTTGATCCCTTTCCCTCCCCCTTCCTGGCAGAGTGTTTCTGATTTATAGTTGCCTGTTTATTTTTATTTGTTTTTTACTGTTATTATTTTTTCTCTGATCCCGTATTTGGTTCCCCTATATTCTTCCTATAAGTGTAACATGGGATAGCTGTCTTAATTTCTTCTTTTCTAGCTCATTGTTTTCATAAAAAAAGGGCAACTGATTTTTGTGTGTTGATTTTGTGTCCTGCCACTTCGCTGACCTGGTTTATTGTTTAATAAGTTTTTCTCTGGAGTCTTTGGGGTTCCCTTTGTGTATTATCATATCATCTGTAAATAATCACAGCATTATTTCTTCTTTCCCAGTATGGATTCCTTTAGCTTTCTCTTGCCTAATTGCTCTAGCTGGGATTTCTAAATCTATGTTGAATACAGGTAAGATCTATCTTATACCAGATCTTAGTGGAAAGGCTTTCATTTTTCCACCATTGAAAATGATTCTAGCTGTGTGTTTGTTATACATGGTTTTTATTATTTTGAGTATGTTCCGTTCATCTCCACTTTTTTAAGGGTTTTCATCATAAATGAATCCTGAATTTTAACAAATGCTTTCTCAGCAACTATTGAAATGATCATATGGTTTTTATTTGTCTTTTTATTGATGTGGTAAACTGCATTCATTTTCAGATGCTGAGCCATCCTTGCATTCCTAGTATTGTCATCATGTATGATCTTTTAAATACATTGTTGGATTCAGATTGTTAAGATTTCAAGGGATTTTTGCATCTGTTTTCATTATGGAAATTGGTTTATAGTTTTTTTTTTTCCTTGTCTTGTCTTTGTTTGGTTTTGGTATTTGTGTAATGTTGGCCTCATAAAGTATGTTTAGGAATATTCCTTCTTTATCAGTTTTTTGAAGAGTTTGTGCAGGATAGGTATTACCTCAACTTTGAAAGTTTCGTAGAACTCCTTTGTGGTACCATCTGGTCCTGGACTTGTATTTTTGGGGAGAGTTGTGATAACTGTTTCAATCTCCTTGCTTGTGATTGGTTTGTTCAGGTTTCCTATTTCTCCTATTTAGTCTTGGATGATTGTACAATTCTAGGAATCTGTCTATCTCACCTAGGTTGTTGAACTTGTTTGCATATAAATGTTCATAGTATCTCTTACTGTCCGCTGAATTTTGCAGTGTCTGTTGTAACTTCTCCTCTTTCATTGTTTATCCTACTTATTTGAGACTTTTTTTTTCTTTTTTTCTTAGTGAACCTGGCTAAAATCAGTCTATTCTTTTCACTTTTTCAAAGAACCAGTTTTGGGTCTCCTTTCTGATTTATTGTTCATTGATTGTGTTTCTCATAGCATTCATTTGCTTTTCTGAGTTTTTTTTTTTTTTTTAATATCTCTGAACTGGTTTCTTTGTATTGTTCCATTTCTTTGATTTTCTTGATTATGGCAATTTTGAATTCTGTATCTTAATGGAATAAAAACTCTTCCATATCTTTGTGGTTGGGTTCTGGAGATTTGTTTTTTCTCTGTGGTATATAGTTCTCCTGAATATTTGCTTGGCAATTTGTAATTTTTTTTTCTCCCCAATGTTATCTTTTATTCTGCTCAACTGTCCTTGGAGCTTCTGTTGTGTGTGGGTCCTTCTCTCATACTGTTTTGGGCATTTTACCAGGTGGTAGGAACAACTGCTAGGGCCTTATGGGTTGATACTAGGGCTGCTCTTGAAGTACTTCTATACTTTGTTTAGGTGGTCAGGATGGCTGGGAGGGTGCTGGGCCTAGGGGCATGTCACTGAGACCTCATCCTACCCCAAAGCAGTGGCTCTGGGCCTGGTTACCTGGGAGGGCATTGGGTCAAAGGGCATGTTGCTGGGATCTCAACCCACCCTGAAGCAGCAAAGGGCCTCCCATTTCTTTTTTTTAAGATTTATTTATTTTTATACAAGAGCTGGGGTATAGGCCAGAGGCGTGGGAGGGTGAGAGGATTCACCAGAGGCAGAGCAGGGAGCAGAACAGGCAGACAATAGAAATACACTGCTGAGGGGAACAGCGGGTGCAACAGGAGAGGTCCGCCACACCATGTGGGATTCTCGCCGGCCGGCCGGGATCAAACCTGCACTGCAGAGGCTGCGGACAGCTTCACAGCATGGCACTCAACCCGCTGCGCCACCGGGGAGGGCCTCCCATTTTTAATTTGTTTCATGGTACAAGGTATTTGTGAGGTTTACTAAAAACTCTTTTGCAGGAGATGTTTTTGTGCTCACCAGTCCTGTTGAGAAACTTCTGAATCAGAAAATGTTAGAATCTCCTAGAAAGACATTCTGCAGAGATATTGTTATGGATGATGGGATATCAAATGAAGTGATTTGCTGCTTTTACCTTAATGACATTCAGCTATCAATATCTTCTAAATTTCATCTGTGTGACTCAGTAGGATATTACCAATTCTAGTAATAGTAACAACAAAAAAGATGATGGGAGAATGGGGTTATTAAAACATTTCATAAGTTTTCATTTTTCTTGCTTTGTGTTCCTAAAAGATCATTACCTCTTAGTCAAATTTTTATGCCACTCAGTCATTCTTAAACTTGGGTGAGGGCACAAACTTGAGTATTTTGTAATAATGAATAAAATTTTGTGCATGTTATAAATTTTTGCCACAAAAATAACTTTTATTTTTATAAATGTATTAAAAATAAAATTATTTCATACAAATTTCAGCCATTTTTCATCAGAAGCACTTGAAATCAAAAACAGTTTCTCCCAGGAGTAAGGTCTGATAAAACTGGGCTTAATTAACATGAAGGGGAAATTCACTGAAATAGAAAATTATTAAAATGTATTTTAAATGATAAAGCTTTTTAAATTTTCTTTGTATTTGCGGCATTAATTATATGGTCTGAAAAGAATAAGTTATGTTCAAAAAAATTCAACTAAGTGAACTTTGAAGGTCTCATTGGCTTTATTCAGTGAATTCGTCAGTATTTCGTCTAGCAAATAGGAAAGAGCTCCAAGTAGCTGTACAAAATGAAATAAATTTGTAGTGAGGAGAGGGAACATGGAAGTTATATTGGCAAAAAGTGGATTGTAATAAGGTCACTTTCTTTTAGGGATGACAGACAGATTACCTGACTGGTACTTCCTGATTAGAGTTCATGTTGGGAGAGACCAAATTGTAATTAATTTAAATCTCCCTTTGGTGGCATAAGAATTAGTATAAGTCACTCCATTGTGGGCCTGTTGTCCTTTTTTTTTATTTTGTTTTGTTTTGACTGACTGTTTTTCTGAGGAAAAAATATAAGTGTAGTCCACTTTATGAAGGAGATTTATTCTTAAAAATAAAATGTTTGGATTTCTCTTTCTCATTTTATTTATTTTTTGTTTCATTTATTTGGAAGTATGTGGATTGTTTTTCAATAATTGGTAGATAGTAATAAGTTCATTAGTGGATATAATAATTTCTAGGCCACCAAGCCATCCTATAGTGCTTAGGCTAAAATTAGCAATTTTTCCTAATTTATCCCCATCACCATCCCTTATACCCCTGTGATCCTTACTCCTTCCTGCCTACCTCTTAACCTCAGAAGCCTCACTTTATTAATGTCATTTTTTAAAGTATTTTGCTTAGTCAGATCATCTACTCTGTACATGTCCAATATTTGTCTTCGCCATACATTCTTTACTGTAAATAATTCCCTCAATTTCCTTCCTTTTTGCTGTGAATGGCAACATTTCATTTTTACATATGGCTGAATAATACTCCATTGTGTGGCTATAACACATCTTCTTAATCTAATCTTCTGTCAGTGTGCATTTAGGTTATTTTCACATCCTGGTTATTGTAAGTAATGCTGTGGTAAACATTAAAGAACATACAATTTTTTGAGTAGATGATGTTATGTTTTTTGGATGGATGCCCACAAGTGGATTTGCTGGGTCATAGGCTATTTCCATTTTCAGTTTTCTAAGGTAAATCCAGATTGCTTTCTAAAATGGCTGCATCAGTGTATATTCTCACCATCAGTGGGGTTTCTCTTTCTCCCCATCATCTCCAGCACTTGTTGAGGGTCCTTTTAATATATGCTAATGTCATGGGTATGAGATGATATCTCATGATTTAACCTGCATCTCCCTTATGAACAGCAATGATAAACATTTTCCCACATGTCTGCTAGCCTTCTGGATATCCTCTTTGGTGAATTGTCTATTCAAATCTGCTATCCACTTATTAATTGCATTGTTTTATTATTGGTAAATATGTTTTTTATATCTTGAATATTAATCCCTTATTGGTTGTGTAATTTTCTCTTATTCCATGGGATGTCTTTTTAATTTTCTTACATTACTTTTAACTGTATAAAAGCTTTTTAACTTAAAGCAATCTCAATTGTTTATTTTTGCTTTTATTTCCCTTGCCATAGCCATCAGGTCTCCAATAAAAACATCTTTATTATTGTTATGAAACAAATCACCAGTTTTCTTCTACATGTTTTATTGTTGCAAATCTTATATCTAATTCTTTAATCCATCTGAATTTATTTTTGTACATGGAATTAAAAAGTAATGCAACTTTATTCTCTTACATAAGAATGTCCAGTTTTCCCAACACCATTTGGCTAATGATGAGCTGCACATTGTGTGACCATGGCATCGTTATCATGAATTAACTATTGATATAAACATGAATTTATTTCTGGGCTTTCAATTCTGATTCATTGATCCATGTGTCTAATTTTATTGCATAAGCATATTTTCTTAATTACTGTTGCTTTATAATAGTGTAGTTTAAAATCAGGTAATGTGAGGGCCTCCCCTGGTGGCACAGTGGTTGAGCGCTGGGCTGAGAAGCTGCCCGCAACCTTTACAGCACCGGTTCGATCCCCAGTCGCTGGGCGAGGGTCCCACATGGCACACAGACCTCTCCTGCCTCCCACTGCTCCCCTCAGCAGTGTATTTCGTCACTCTGTCTGTTCTGCTCCCTGCTCTGGCTCTGGTGAATTCTCTCACCCTCCCGCGCTTCTGACTGTACCCAGTGCTTGTATAAATAAATAAATCTTAAAAAAAAAAAAGCAGCAATTTAGATTCAGAACTACTTCCATACAGTTCGCAATATGATTTGGATTCACATTACCCCTCCCCTCCCCAAAGATAAATGTCAGGGATCTCATACCTTTTTTTTTTTTTTAAGATCTATTTATTTATGCATACAAGAACTGGGGTACAGGCCAGAGATGGGTTCACTAGAGACAGAGAGGGGAACAGAACAGGCAGACTCACTGAAATACACTGCTGAGGGAGCAGCAGGCGAGACAGGAGAGGTCTGCTGCACCATGTGGGTTGCTCCCTGGCCAGCCGGGCATTGAACTCGTGCTGCAGAGGCTGTGGATTGCTTCATAGTGCAGTGCTTAACACCTTGCACCACAAGGGAGGCCTGACCTCACACTTTTTTGCCAACAGTAAGTGGAACACTGATACCTACTGAACATCTAACATGTGGTAGGCATTACTGTGGCATCTTAATGGTTATTTCCCTCCCCCTATTTAATCCTGATAGTGACCTTTGCAACAAGATACCATTATACCTGTTTCAGGAATGAGAACAGGTAGGCTTATAGAATGACATAGCCCAAGCCAGGGAATAGAACCAAGATTTGAAACTCTGTCTTTCTCAACTCCCAAACCCAGGATCTTTTCACTAGAAACTATCATGGGTAACCATAACCATGTGTAATAACTTAGTCAGCATGTAGTGATAGAAAGAATCCTTGGATTCAGATTGGCCAGAGTATGATTCCTGTACTTACCAGCTGAAAATCTCTATCTGTAAAATGAAATTAGCAGTAATTCTTAACTCAGGTTACTGTCCATCTCAGTTTAATTAGATAATGCATGTAAAGTATTTTATGTAGTACCTGAATATTCCTTGTCATGAAATATTTCTTACCATTGGAATAACGTTAAGGAAACAGTATTGATAAATGCTGGGAATTACAAGAAACTCCCATACTCAGAAGGTAAGAATTCTCTTTCCACTATATTAGGCAATGGATTCATTGTTTGGCAAGACAGCCTCTGAAAGGTGTTTGCTAAGTGCAAGGTGAGGTGTAAAACCAGGATATCATGGTGTCTTTACAGGAGGAGACTGGAGGGAGTTCGCTAAGACCAAAGTTTGGCGAGCAGGATATGTGTGTATGGAGAATGGAGAAGACTAGACTCGGAATAAAAGATTCAAATAGGAATGTGCTTATTTCCTTTGTATAAGTGTCAAACTTCCTGAAATTTGGGTCTGAGATATGACTATAGGTAATGTTACAAATACGTGAACTAGAAATTATATTTAGCATTTAAGTCCTTAGAAACAAAAGAGCACTTGTGCCTACTGCCAGCACGTTTTACAGGGTGCTCTCTACAGTTAATGCTCAATAAATTCCAGTTGACTCTGTTGCTCCAGAGCCTGGACAGTACCTTGGGGAGAGGGTAGGCAATTGCTAAATGTGTTTATAGGTTTTTCAACAAAATTAAATTGCACTCCCTTGTGTTATTAGGCATTTCTTTTATCTCTGACTTCTCCAAGTTTTACCATATTCATTTTAACCAGAGACCATCTTGGAAAACAGTTTGAACCCCAACTGGAATTTATTATTTGAAAGTCAAGTAGTAGGGAGAACAGGGTTGCCAATAAATAAAATTGAGTTTCTCAGTTTAATAAAATCACAACCTAAACAGTACCTAAAAGTTTTTTGGCTCTTTAGTGACTAAATCTTGGTGACACTTTTGTTCAGAGCCTAGATCCAGGGAGCCTGTTTCAGGATCAGGGAAACTCCTGTTTTTCTCCGCCTATTCCCTACTATAGTCTTAGCAATAGATGTGTGTGGGTCCCCGCAGATGGAGTAATGGAACTGTGCCCAAACAAACCAAATGAAGGATGAGCGGGTACAACATGGTTCAGAAGCAACAAAGCAGGCCTTGGTTCTGCTGGTGGAAATCAGGAAGGAAGTTGTTTGCAGCTCTAGACAATCACTCACCCCATGAAGTTGTTCCTTAATATTGTCTTGTTGGCTGTGCTGTGGAAACACTTTGATTGAACTGGATTCGATGCTGGCCCTTGATACTCTTGAGCCCACGTTCTCCCTTGCCTCTAATCCCCTCCCCCCAATATATACACCCCTCTAACATGCAATTGATACCTGTCAGATCAAATTCTTTGGTTGTGATGTAGGAAGAGGAACAGGACCTACATTGGACATTTTCCAAACAAATATCTGGCACCCTTACTGGACTTTTAAGAATCCTATGGATATTAAAATGACAAATTCAACTTTAAAAATCTGCTTTTACCTTCAAATGGCTATTAATTTTCCTTTCCTACAAGTAGTTTTGGGATATGACAGGATTATTTCTGTTTCATATTTTCTGGGTTTTTTTTTCCTTCTTAAAATTCAGAGTTCATACTATATTTTGTAGTTAAGACCACTTCGACTAATTTTCCCCTTTTAAGGGGAGAAAAAGGGAGGAAGACATTGCTTCAGATTGGAATGGGACACGTCTGGGTTCTATGGGCCTAAGCATGTTGCTTGACTTCTTCAACTCTTAATCTATAAAAGGAACAGTAGTATCTTTGACAAAATTTTTGTAAATGCTGACTTAAAAGACCTAGACCATAATAAAGACCTCCTAGTGTCCTTTAATGCACAGTTAGATCAATTTCTCAACAAATGCAAATGTCACTTTTCAAAACAGTTATACTTAATATGCCTCACATATTAAAAACAGCCCACATTTAAAATCTTAGTATTAAGTATTCATGTTGTGTAATTGTGCAAAATTAATTTTACTGAGTTAACCTTTAATGTTTTCAGTTAATAAAAGTTCATGTTTAGTGCCTGAGAGTCCTCTGAGTCTCTTTAACTGTGTTATGGGTAATTTCGCAGGATTTCCAGAAATTATTAATGTTAGTGGAAATCTCTACTTCTCATTATTTAGTGCACACTTCTATAAGATCTGTAATTTAGTAGGTGACAGGTGAGGGGTTTTAGATCACACCATCTGTGTGACCTTGTAAATGTGCAGTGGATTAAACCACTGTTGTACTTACATTGCCAAGAATGACTTCCTAAATCATACTATCTTAGTGGTTTTATTATTTGATCCAAAAGAAAAATATTTATTTCTTATTTGAGCATTTTATTTTTAAATTTTTTCTAGCTATAAAAACATACCACATTGTAAAAAAAAGGATTTGGAAAACACAAAAGTATAAAATAAAAGTTACTGTTTTGAAATAAGCATAATTTAATTTTTGGTATAGTTTCATTTTTGTTTTGAGGTAACATTTATATGATTCAGAAGCATTTTCAGTTTCTCTAAGGACTCCTGTTTAGCTACTTTAAAAAAAAAAAAAAATCCATGTCGTCACAAATGGCAAGATTTGTTTTTATTCCTGAGTAGTATTCCATGTGTCTATATACCACATATTCTTTATCCCGTTGTCTGCCTTCAGGCACATGGGTTGTTCCCTGCGTTGGCTAGTGTGAATATTGCTGCAGCGCACATAGGCATGCATATAGCTTTTCAAATTAGTGTTTTAATACTTGGATACCTAGAAGTAGAATTGCTGGATCATGTAGTAGATCTAGCTTTAATTTTCTTGAGGGAATTATGCTGAGCAAAATAAGCTAGAAGGAGATAGATAAATATTGGATGATTTCACTCACAGAATATATAAAAACCAAAATTAATGAATAAACCAAAAGAAACCCTTGGATTCTGAAAGCAGAACTGAAACTATCGAAGGGCCAGATGGGTGGGAGATAAGGCTGGACGGTATCCCATGGACTGTGCTAGAGGGTTATTGGCATTTTGGTGGTAGCTCTGGTGTGGTAATGTATGTTTGGAGAGGTATGTATCTGTATTCCTAAAACATACACAATGTTGTAAACCAATTACCTCAATAATTAATTTAAAAAAGGAATGAAAAAGAAAAAAAAAGACAAGATAACTGACTTTTATTGCAATTATTTTGTTTTTTCCAAAGATCCAAGTGTTTGGGGAAATAATTCTCAGAATTCCAATTGTCCTTTGGAAGTAATGAGCTACATAGTTCTCAATATTTACCTTTGGGTGTAGTTATGCACAGCCTGTCATATTATGCGATTATATCCCTTATGTTTAGCAATTCTTGAAATTAAGTAGGCAAGGAAATAACCTGAAAAAAAACTTAAACACTTTCTGTGTATAATCTAAAGTTGCATAGACACTTACCCATCATGAATATTCTCAAAAATACCCATTTTAAAAACAGATTCAGATACAAATAGGGAAACTTCCATTTTCCTTTCAGTCATTCAACCAATATATACATATAAGTACCTCCTATGTGCCCAGCATAAAGAGTATTCAGTGGAAAATAAGCATCCATCCCATCCTGACCACTTTGTTCCCCCAGTGCCTGAACCCCAAAGGCACCCCTAATGCTAGTCTCCTTTGAGAGAATAGACTCACTTTGTAAATTATTTCAGCCATTGGTTACTTTATTATCACTTAGAAATTCAATAAATAATGTTAAATTGCTACTACATGCCCAATACTGCTTTAGGTCTTAAAAACACAAATTCCCTACCCTCCAGGAATCTGCTCCAGTGAAAGGAACACAGGGGACCATAATGTCATCCATAAGATGAAGCAGATGTGCTGGAGAAAATTAAAGCAGGAAAGAAAGAGGAGTAAAGAGATCAAAATGATTGTTTTAAATAGGTTGTCAGGGAAAGCTCACTGGGAAGTGGGCATTTGAACTAAACTGAGGGAGGTGGTGTAGCTAGTTCTGGGGATTTATCCAGAGAAAGAGTGTGTAGACAGCGAGAGCAGCATGTACAAAGGCTCCGCAGAAGCACTGTGGCCACAGAGGCCACCATAGCTGGAGGGCAGCAAGTAGAGGGAGACAGTGGCTCCTGGAAGCTGGATGGCCATTGGCTTTGCCTGTGGGATGAACAGCATTTGAACAGTTTTGAGCAGATGACTAAGGTGCTGTGCCTCATGTTGTGATATATTATAGTCACATGTTGTTTCAAGAGGGTTTATCACTGAATAAGGACAAAAGGCTTTCTTCTAGTTCCTGCTATAGATATTTTCTGCACAATCAATCAGCATGTGTACTAGATATAAAAGACCCAGAGTTTTCTCTCCCTTTCTCACCCCCAATTGTTATGTAGATGCAAAGACCATTCTTCTTGTTAATGTAATTATTTAATAAATTTTGTCTCTGGGCAACCAAAAGATGTCATCAATAATTTTAGACATTCTCTGAACTCTTTCAATCCTAATACATTTACTTACAATTTACTTCGGTACTTCTCATACTTCCCAAAAGACAAAAAGATGAGACTTAACATGAAAGACATTTTTATTAAAAAGCTATGAAAATAAAATTTAAAATGAATAAAATTATGTAGGAAGAACAAACAAGTATGGCAGATTTATTTAGGTGACTATTGCAAGGTGACGGACTAATCAATTCAAGGTAGTAAAACTAAAAAAGAAACCAACAGATTACTTAATCATCCTTATCTGATTTCTCTAGGCTATATAGCTCTATTCTTTTTCCTTTTTACTCTAATGTGAGCTACCATGTGAAATATGTTTTTAACATACATTTTCTTCACCAACCAGTAATTACTTTTAAAATACATTGATCAGTATGCATTTCATCCTTATATCTATTTGTCACTTACTATGTGAATGTGACCTATTTGCAAAATATCATTTTTGCCGAAAGAATCAGTTTACTATTATAATTATTACTTCACTAACTTTATTTTTTTAATAAATTTCATTTTTATATTCCCCATACAATTGCAACCCCCTTATTTTGACCCCAATCCCTCCCCTCCCGCCCCCCACCCCCATAGAGTGTCTCTGGTTCATAGTTGTTTGTTGATTTTGATTTTCACTTTCTTATAGTTATTCATTTTCCTGATCCCTTATTTAAGTTTTTTAGATTCCTGCTATGAGTGAGACCATCCGGTATTTTTCTTTTTCTTTCTGCCTTATTTCACTGAGCATGATCCCTTCCAGCTCCATCCATGTTGCTGCAAATTGCATGTACTTCACTAACTTTAGACCTTAAAATTAAGGTTGATTTTTGATTTTTTTTAATTGTATGTTTCACTAGCTTGCTAGCTGCTACTGAAAGCAGAAATTAAATCTGTTCATCTTTGTGTCCTTGTTATCCCGTAAACAAATGGTTCTCTAATCCCTTACTCACTACTTCAAAATTTAAAAAGCTCTGAAAACACAAAATCTGAGTACCAAAAGTCATTCAGAGGCAAAAAGTAAACTGAATTAAACCTACTTAATAATATTAGTTTTGTCCCCTTTGTTGTGAATATGCTTGTCTTTTGCTATGGAAGTGGTAATAGGTTCAATCATGGATGTTCTGCAGACTGTTGGGAGTATGTAACTTTTTGGTATATTCATGTTACTGCTTTTCTAAAATGTGAAAGTGTACATTCCAAATCCTTTCTGGCCCCAAAGGTTCCAGAAAGGATTGTTTGCCTACAATGGCCAGTTCTGGAATAGCGTAAGTCTCTAGTAAATGTGAGAGGAAGTACAATTTGACCAATATGAGGTACTTAGTAATGGGAAACTTTTCTGCAGGTAGCCCTTTTAACCTTTGAAACTTCATGGAATAAAATCAATGATTCTGTCCTTGGAAGTAGTGCATCAAATGTTTCCTTGATTATTCTCTTAGAGTTGCGGTAATTGGCCTTTGGTCAGCCTAATAAACCTAGAGTATAAAGTGTTATTCTGTCAGTTAAAATTGTTCCTGTCAATGTCCTCAAAACTGCTTTTTGTGTGATTCATATATTTTTTGTCTCTGCATCTTGTAACTTTTTATCTTTTTGTTTTTCTTCGACATTTTTTAAGGTGTCACATCAGCTTTTTTAATACTGGTGATTTAATTGCAAAAGCACACATAAACAGTTTGAAAGGTGTGAGAAGAAATTCACAAGTCACATGAGGAAACAGCAACAAAGCTAGCATTCAGTCTGGAATTCATCCAGTGTGCAAAACAAATTGCACTGCCAATGGGTCAAATGATGTATCCTGAAATGGAATGAAAAATGAATTTAATATAAGAAACATTTGTCTCACACCAAAGACAGAGTGGAAAATATCAAGATGAATCAAATATAGGCTTCATCTTACAAAACTTAAAAGTTTAATAGGGAAAACAAGACACGTATGTAAAATAAGAAAAATACACAGTAGAATAAACTAGAGCAGGTGGCCAGAGGAGAGTTTGCAGCTCAGGCAGTCAGAAAAGGAGAATGGGCTGCTCTGGTCTGTAGCAGTGAATCAGAATTAGGTGAAGGAAGAGGACTGACTTGCAAATTATGAATGTGAGAAGGACAGAGTCCCAGCACTTAAAAAACTCTGTTTAGTAGTTGAGACACACAAACAGAAAAATTATTACAAAAAGTGATAAATAGCTTAACTGGGGTTATGGAACCATAGAGGATAATAATTATCAGTCCTTGTGGAAGGTGGGCAAGAGTACCATCAACTGGGTCTTGAAGGACAGGAGTTTCCCAGAGGGTAGAGCTGGGCCTAGGAAGGCATTTTAGGCAGAGTAAATGATATGATGCTTATTTGCACTCTCAAAAATAAGCCAGTTACTCAATAATGACTTTTTATATTATATTGTCTTTGCAGGTGAACCAAACATCCCTTCTGGAACAAATCTGAGTGGGAAAGGTTTGCAGAATAAAAGTCACTTTAGGACCATTGCACCAAAAATTGTGCCCAAAGTCCCAGCATCCAGAGTGTTGTCATGCCATTCACCATCATTCTGTGATCAGGGGAACCCAGGACCCTCCATCAATTCCACACCCTTAGGGATGCCCACCCAGAATTACGCTCTGATGCAAGTGGCTGGACAGGAGGGAACTTTTTCTCTTGTTGCTTTGCCACACGTAGCCTCAGCTCAGCCATTCCAGAAACCCATAATGCCCCTGCCTGAAAACCTTAAACTGCCTATTCCACGATACCAGCCCCCCCAACTCAACAAAGGATCAAGAAAGAAACCCATTCTGAACTCCCCTGAAAGTGGCTGCAGCAAACCTCCTTCTCAAACCCAAATGTCCGCCTCCCCACCTGATCGCCCTGAACCTCCACATCAACCCAGCCCATCTGAGCAAATGCCATCCCTAGACCACACCCCAGCCAGTGTGGGCTCTACTGTGCTAACCGACAGAGGTAGCCATGGACACTCTCCACCTCTAGTGACCCAAGGCCAGGGAGTGTTGAACTCTACTGCCAGCCCAACATTGTCCCTACCAGGGGAACCTTCTGCGAAACAGGGCTTCACAAAGATTTCTGGGAAAGCAAACTCTGCAAGCAAAAAGATATCCAGTAAACCTTCTGCTGTTGCCAGTGAAAAATTCAAAGAACACACTCATCTTGCAAAATCTGTGACCAACTTATCCCCAGCAGTTTTGGGCAGTGGAATTCAATTGATCCCCAAAGGTAAACTGCCAATCTTGCCCTACTCAAGAGTGAAAACAGCAGAGGTTTGCAAAAGTGAATCAGATGTTAACAATTCAGATTTTTCTTTATCTGAACTCCGGACAGACTGTGATAAGACATCCTCTGTCACAGAAGGCTTTAATGCAGCCACCAAAGTGGTTGGCAAGATACCTGTTCTACAGGTGTCCGAGCAGAGTCCCTGTGAAAGTCCCTTTTGTCCAGTCACCAAACAAGATGTAAATCACAAAACGAAACTGAGCAGGGGGGCAACAAAGAGAAGAGGAAGAAAACGAAAGATTCCAGATGAAATTTTGACATATCAGGGGAAAAGGAGAAAATACATCATCAATAAGGGCAGAGAAAATGACAGATTGAAAAATAATACCCAAGAATCCAGAGACCCAAAACCTGGGGCTATGAAAAAATACCGCAGCATTATGCCTAAACCTATACTTGTCATGTCTGCTCTGGCTTCTCCTGCAGCTACGTTGCAGCCCCAAACACCAGACAGTCTAGGGCAAGGCCTTTTGTTAAGCAACTTACTCACTCCTAAAAATCTTGACTATAAGCCGGATGGCAGCCCTTCCCCTAAATCCAGCTGTGCATTCAGAAATGGATTCTCTGGCATTAAGAAGCCTTGGCACAGATGTCAGTTCTGTAACCACATCTTCCAATTCAAACAGCACCTTCGAGATCACATGAATACACACACTAACAGACGGCCTTACAGTTGTCGGATTTGTCGCAAAGCATATGTGCATTCTGGCAGCCTGAGCACACACATGAAACTCCATCACAGTGAAAACCGTCTGAAGAAACTCATGTGCTGTGAATTTTGTGCAAAAGTGTTTGGTCACATCAGAGTCTATATTGGCCATCTAAAAGAAGTGCACAGGGTTGTCATCAGCACCGAGCCTTCCCCAAGTGAACTGCAGTTAGGGGACATGCCAAGGAACAGAGACGTGAATGCCAGAGGGATGGAAGGGTCAATGGAGAGGTGAGTGCCAACAAGAGGGAAGCCTGGGGAGATAATCTATTTGGATTTGGAAGACAGGGTAGGATGTTATGTTCAGAAAAACAAATTCATAAAAACTTCTGATAGATAAAGATTTCATAAGGTACCTGCCTCTCCTTGCTAGTTCTGTGAAGAAAGATCTCGTTTCTGTTTGGTTTCTGATCAGTCATGATTTTTAAGTGCCCTAACTCCTGTAAACCGGGGGCGCAAATGCCAGTCATGGTATGGTGGGGACTATAGGGTGAGAGATTATTTTTTGCATCTGAAATATGACGTGGTAAATACTGTGTTTAGTTTCTTATAATCTTTACAAGTAATTTCCCCTCAAAGTCGTGCACAGAATGTTAATCTAAATAGCATCATTTGCCCCAGAGCATAGCATGACTCATGGTGGGGCCTCAGTGTGGGCCTCCTACATTGACCAGACCTAAGGTTCCTGACCCGACTCTCCACATTTGCTTGATTTTTCCCATTAGGGCAGATGAACTTTTTCTCGTGTCAGTCCCTTAGCAGGTACTGCTTCCAGTTGTCGTAAACATGCTTCAGCTCTATGTTCAGCTTTAAGGGGTTGGTTTTGATGTTTGTTTTTGACTGGCTCTGGTTGGTTTCTTCATGTTCCACGTATAAAAGGAAAAAGCTTTATTTTTTTAAATATTTATTTATGCATTCAAGAGCTGGGGTACAGGCCAGAGATGCTGGGGAACAGAACAGGCAAATTGACCAAAATACGCCTCTGAGGGGAGCAGCGGGCAAGACAGGAGAGGTCTGCTGCGCCATGTGGGAATCTCCCTGGCTAGGGATCAAACTCATGCTGCAGAGGCTGCGGATTGCCCCATGGTGGGGTGCTTAGCCCCTTGCACCACCAGGGAGGCCCCATATTCCACGTATAAGTGATAACTTCTGGGTAGCGAGGAGGGGTAAAGTGGGGGCGGGGAGAGAGGCAAGCACAGTGAACTTTGGTAAAGGATTTCGAGTGCTTTGGTGGTGGAAGATAACGGTGAAACCTGAGGGGAGAAATCCTTTACTTTCAAAATAATAACAAGGATGTAAAACAATGATACTAAGTTAAATTAAAACACACACACACACACAAAGAGCCAGTTAGACGGGTCTTAAGGCGAAAAGTAAACCACGAAACTCCCTCTGTTGTCCACTTTCCACAGAAAGTGGAAATCATCTTCATTGAGATGATTTTTCCTTATCTCCGTGAAAATTTTCTAGCACTCTGCTACCCTTCATTATTCTTAATTGTCCTAATTTTTCTAAATACTTACATTCCATTTCTACTTAATCTGTCATGTTCACTCAAAATAAGGTATGCCTGTCCCATTTCTTTCTAGCTTTCTGTAGTTTCCCTGTTTTTCTTTTTTTCAAAGATTTATTTATCCATACAAGAGCTGGGAAGCTGGGGCACAGACCAGAGATGCGGGGGGTTGAGAGGATTCACCAGAGACAGAGTGGGGAGCAGAACAGGAAGACTGACCAAAGTACACTGCTAAGGGGAGCAGCAGGTGAGGCAGGAGAGGTCTGCTGCCCCTTGTGGGTTGCTCCCTGGCCGGCCGAGGATCGAACTCATGCTGCAGAGGCTGCGGATTGCTTCATAGTGCGGTGCTTAACCCCTTGCACCACCAGGGAGGCCCCCCTGTTTTTCTTTAGGGATTTCTGTCCCCTTTTAGATATCTGTGCTTTCTACTAATGTGCATTACAGACTCTAAAGAAACCTCATTTTTCCAGTGTTTTCCTATAGTACATGTTGATTTTCAGTAAAACTTCCAAATTGCATTCGCTGCTCATGGTCAGGGAGAGCTGGGGGTGGGAGGGTGGTTACCTTCAGCTGACCCAAGCACCTCACTTACACTACCTGACTCTGGTATTGATTACAACTGCTCCTGTGGTAGTTAGCACTCCTGGGGAGGTGCATGAAAGAAACACTTGTTTACTGAATGGGCCCTGGGAGCTTGAAAATGTGGCCCCAAGTAAGAGTACCATTGGTGTTCACAGTGGCCTTTGCTGAAGGTCTGCCTGTGTACCCCGGCATTTGTATTTCTCATCAGTGGGTGTCTTTAGATCCCTGGAGACAAAGAGCTAAAAGGAAAAATTCTTATTATGTCTTTCCATAAATCTTATATAGACTGTTTTCCCTCTTCTCAGGGAAAACAAGTCATGCCTGGAAGAAGACCTCCTCTTAAACCAGGCAGGTGAAGTCAAATTACAAATCAAATGTGGCCGCTGTCAGGTCACTGCTCAGTCTTTTGCTGAAATAAAGTTTCATTTACTTTATGTTCATGGAGAAGAAATTCAGGGTAGACTACAAGAAGGGCTCTTACCAGGAAGCAGAGGCACTCCAGAAGAACTGGTTAAACAGACTGATTCTCACTGGAAACAGTGTCCTGAGAGAATAAAGCAGGAAAAGCATTGCCCCTCAGGTGAGGATTTACACACATTTCCTAGGCTGAAAAGGCAACTCTACCTTCATCATCAGAATGATGTGGAAATACTCATGAAAGATGACGGAGCCCAGCCAGCGCGAAGTGAGCCAAGAGAAGACCCCCAGGGCCCTGAATGTCCCAGCCCCCAAACTGGCCCCCTACAGTCCCATTCTGGCTTTAATTGTATCCTCTGCGCACAGACATTGAGAAGGAAAGAAGAACTCCTTGTGCACTGGGAACAACAACACAAATGTGAAGACCCTCCCAAACTTTGGACAATCTTAAATGCACTCTCCATCCAAGGAGTGATTGAGCTTTCCAATGGATTTGAAAAATGAAACACTGGGGCCAGAGAGGTTCAAGGACTTTGCTGTTGCCTTTTCTCTCAAAACTTTGAGGTTTGGGTGGTGTTTAATTATAAAAATCTCACTAGATAAGATCAGGATTGGTAAGCAGAAATGATTTTTGTACATAGTTTTATTTTCTTAAGAAATATGTATGTCCTTAATGCATATTTTTCTAACCGTATGCAGATTAATTTTAAAATTCTATAACTGTTAATGTCTTAGACTTTATTTCAGAGTAAATAAAATCAAAATTTGGAAATTGAAATGTAGAGGATGTGTTTTTCAGTAAAAAAAAAAAAAAAAAAAAAGCACGTGTGTTTGAATGTACCTGTATATTTGTTCAAATATTTTCTGTGTATGTAGATTGACAAATGATATTTCCAGGTGACAAACCTTTCAGTCTCAAAGTCATTTTCTTAGAGGAAGTTTGGGCACTTTTCCTGAAATACTGTGCATGTGACTGGCCTTGTTGGCCCAGGAGTCATCAGAACATTTTTCTACATTAAAGTTACCTAAGCAGAGGAGGAATTAAATTCTAGTAAGCTGATATGGGTCTTAAATATTTTTTATTTTATTTTATATGTATTTTACATCTTTTTTTTAATACAATGCATGTTTTCTCTTTTCAGGTATAGTTCCCGCAAAATTCCCATCACCCTTGCACCATCACCATAGTCCCTGTATAAGAACACATTCCCTCCCCTGTTTTGATCCCTCCCCCTCCCCTGTTGAGTGTCTCTGATTAATAAGTGCCTGTTAATTTTGGTTTTTAATTTATTACAATTATTTTCCCTGGTCCCTTATTTGGTACTGCTACATTCCTCCTATAAAGGAAGCCATCTGATATTTTTCTTTTTCCTTCTGGCTTATTTCACTGAGCATAATCCCTTCCAGCTCCATCCATGTTGCTGCAAATGGCATGAGTTTATCATTTTTGATTGCTGGAATAGTATTCTATTGTGTATATGTACCACATCATCTTGATCCAGCCATCTATTTTTGGGCATTTTGATTGTTTCCGTATCTTACCTATTGTAAATAGTGCTGCAATGAACATAGTGGTGCAGGTATCCATATGAATTATTGTTTTGTGTCCTTTGGGTAGATAATTTTTTTAAATGTCTAGTTTTAAAAGCAAGTGGTCATAGGCATAATTTGGCTCAAATAGTATAGGAAAAAAGGGGAAGCTCAATTCCTTGACTTTTTGCAAGTGGATTTATAAGTTTGAGAATTAACAGATAGAAAACTGCTGAAAGATTTTGCTGTGGTTTATCAACTGAGCATGCTCTCCTTGGTTTCAAAGAGAGAATATCAGATCTCTAATGTTTAAAATTTAGAATTGGGTTAGTAATGAAATAGCTTTCCCTTTCTGTGCAGTACCTAGTTTGTTTTTGGACTATTGGTCTTGAGGACATTAAACAATGACATCCACCAAGAATACTATATGAATTCAAACCTTGAGACTTGAATTCTATAAACTATAATATAATTCACAGGCTACCCTGTCCTTAGATAATGAGCAGTATTTTTAAAATACTGGCCAGTTGGCCAAGGACAGAGGTATGGGTCTGGGCTACAAATGGAAACAAAGGTGTGGGAGCAGAACACATCCAACCAGCACATAAAGAAAAGCCTGAAGCCTCCCAAGGTTGTGGCAACATCCATCTGTGACCAATGTTTAATAACCACATAGTATTGCAGCAAAGGCTTAGATAGTCCCTGGGAAGAAGAGAAATTAGGAATGGGACAGAAAGCAGAAATGTGATTGGCTCCTGATTAAATGCCCTGGCTAGATCCCCTTATCAGGTCATTGATCTGTTTGTGAGGGTAGTGAGGGAGGTGCACTCATCTTTAAGAATACTTGTTTTAAGAGAGAAGGAAGCGTGCGGTGCAGAGGAGCCTCTGTAGATGCCTGTGTATATGGATTCATTCAAATAGAATGCTTGTTACAGGTCTCAGCTAGAAGCACCTCTAAATTACAATGGGAACAGCCCCAATGCCATCTAGATAAGGAGTTTCTGACTCTTGAGAGTAGTGTTTCTTTAGCAAGAATGGTAGAAAGCAGGACTTCTATTGGGGAGGTAAAGAAAAGAGAGAGTAATTAAATGAAAGTGAATTTGGGAACAACTCAAATTGATAAACCAGTGGGTTTTAATTGATAAACCTTTCATGGGTGTAAATGTATTGTTGGCATATTCCCAACCTAATTTAACCCAAAAGCAGTGAGTTGTAGAAGAAAGCGCTATGATGTTTACTCCGTGTGATGCTGAGAAAATTACCTTTCTATAGCTCCATCCACCATCTTTAAAATCAGTGTGATGATCCTACATCAGAGCATTGTTGCGAAGAGTCATTGAGACACAAATAAAATATCTGACACACTTGGATAGCTGGTACTTATGCTTTTGGTCAGACATGGAAGAAGAGGTGTGTTATACCATTGAAAAATAATTTTTTAAAGATTTATTTATTTATTTATTTATACAAGGACTGGGTGCAGTCAGAAGCACGGAAAGGTGAGAGAATTCACTAGAGCCAGAGCGGGGAACAGAACAGGCAGACCGATGAAATACACTGCTGAGGGGTGCAGCGGGCACAGCAGGAGAGGTCTGCGCCCCATGTGGGACCCTCACCGGCGGCCAGGATCGAACTGGTGCTGCAGAGGCTGCGGGCAGCTTCACAGCCCAGCGCTCACCGCTGTGCCACCAGGGGAGGCCCTGAAAAATAATTATAAACAGCTCAGGTAGACTGCAAGTGCAGAATTTAAGGATGAAACTACTTATGACCATAGAAATTTGTACCTTTGCATAAAAAGTATAATTTTTAATCAAACTGGGGTTTGGATGGGATGGTAAGTGTCTATTCAATCAGTAAAAAAACAAAATTCACTCAATTTCTATTCTAGCTTCCACATTGAACTTTGTCTTCCTCCTTCAGTCTGCCCCTGCTTTCCCTTCTCCAGACCTTATCCAGCTGTTGTCACAGAACTCACTGTAGCATCCTGGACTTGACAATGGACTCACCTACTTCCCACAATAGATTAAGCCTCATGAGGGCAGCCTCTTCATTCAGCACATAACATCTGACATGGAATAGTGCACAGTAGGCATTTATGGAAAATGGATGCATTAGCCAAGTACACACAAAATCACCACATCCCTTTTTATGAATAAATCCAGCTTTTGGAGCAGCCAATCTTACAGGTAGGAAGGCACGAAGGCAAATTTGGTCTTAAATTCAGCACATTCATTTTGTTTAATGTCTTTTGCTTCTTGGAAATTTACCCCAAAGCCAGTAAAACTAGGCATTTTTTTTCTTTGCTTTTGACCCTAAATTATTTCTGAAAGTTACAGCATTTTAGATTTGTATTGTTTTATTAGCTGTCATTTTTATTCATATCCCCTTTTGTTTCTCTTTCTCTGGACCTCTTCCTGGTTTAGCTTGACTTTTCCTCTGTTAAGCTGTTCCTCATAAGGAAAGTTGTCTCTTCATCAGCACGCCATAAATAATCAAACCTGGGTGCGTTCCATTGCCTTCTCTGGCTGCACACTCCCATCTCCCAGCTGCACGGCTCCAGTTTTCTGTGGCCCGAGTGACATGGTTGTTGGCAATAAATGCTCAACTTCATTTATTTATTAGGATTCTCAGATCTGGACTGGTTTGCTTCATTCAAGCTGCTGACATGCTTTGTTAGGTATATTTTATAGTCTCCCCTTTTCACTGAGCTCCTGAGAAAAAGTGCTCTGGTAAAGATGAACTGGGATTTAGCAGAAAAGGTTTTTAACTTCAACTTTATACCGACTTCCCAGACATTAGACAATCAGCAGCTTTCCTAGGCTTGTACTTCAATCCAATATACTAACTATAGTCACCTCTTCAAGAATGTTCCTTTTGGAAGTGAAATATTTATTGAATCTCATTTGGTCAATGTTACCCCATAATAAAATTATAACCATAGTTTTGCAAGCATATTTTAAATCTGCGTTTTGTATGCAGACATTAGTAGAACATCATATTTTCCGTACTCTGAAGTGTGACAATGTCTCAGTGTGTTGCCCAACCCTAACAAAAATTGCCAACTATTGAAGAAAATCAAGTGTGAAAACCAAAAGAGGACTAAAGATTATAAATTTTGATGTGAAGCTCAAGAGATTTGGGTTTTTTTATAATGAAATTTACTCCCATCTTCATAATTGCCTCCTACCCTGTAGTCAGCTTAGCAGTAAAGAATTTACCTATGATAGAATGGTGATACTTGCCATCTTGATGTTCCATAAACAAAATTGCAAGCCAATAGCATTATAATGGATCATTCAGCAAAAAAATTGAATTTAATATCTTCCTAGGTGCAAAGACTACCCTGTGCTCCACAGGCATTACAGAAACAGAGCAGTGGACTTAACCTGATTAACTCGAGTTGTAATGCAGATGTCATTACAAAAAAATTTGATCAGAGAAGAGATCCAAGTGGCTCAAACATGAGCTGCATAACCACCCCAAAGCTATGGCTGTACCTGGAAGTAATATTTAAAAGAGTGTGTTCTCAGGAAACTAAAACACTGCCTTTCCCTAGGCTAATCAAAGTACAGTTAAATTTTTATAAGACATTTATTCCCAGCCTTTCAGACCACGGTTACAACCAAGGAGATTTAAATTTTCCGAGAAGACTGTATTTTGAATAGTGTTCTTTCTTGAAGGGTAGAGTGGGGGAAGTACCGTGAAAGGCAGAAGTACCGTGTCAAGCTATGGTATGAGGAGCTTTTGATGATGGAAGGCTAGACAGGGTACTGTAAGAGGAGAAGCCATCCAGGCCCCAGTGTCCAGGCAACAAAATGCCATCATATTTTACAACTTCATTGGAGCAAACGAAATTTAACTATGTCTATCAAAATCTGAACTTGCAAACTTTTTGATCCAAGAGCTCCATTTCCAGGAATTTGTCCTCTAGATATTGCTGCATGAGTGCACATGCAGATGTGTGAGGATGTTCAATGCAGCACTGTTTATAATAAAAGACTGGATGCAACTTGAATGTCCATCAAAGCTGGTTAAGGTAAATTATAGAATACCATATAATAGAGTAACCATGCTGCAGTAGAGATGACTGAGGTGGCACTTTATGTGCTGAAATGTATTCTGTGTGAAGAAAGCAAAGTGCAGATTGTGTATAGTTTGCTTTCATTTGCTTTAAAAAAAAAAAAGGGAGGGGGCGGACAGATGTGTGTTTGTATCTGCACAGATTTCTGGAAGGTCACTTCAGAAAAAGGGTCAGTGAAACAGAGACAAAGGGACACTTTTGCATCATTGAAATATTTTGCTGCTTTTTATTTTTTGCAATTTAATAAGTGACTTTACTGATCAAGTATGTTGTAACTGTTGTGTGATCATTCAAAAGGGCCTCAGCAATATTGTGAAGAAAAGAAAATAAGAAAAATTCCCAGCTTTGTTGCCCATGGTCAGTTCCTCAGCTGAGCTCCTGCTGCCTAGCAGCACCAAACCATGATGCACAGTGAGAAAAGATATCTTTTCAACCTGGTACATATGTATGTATGTGTGTGTGTGTGTGTGTAAACATACAAATTCACATGACAAAAAATTTTCATAAAAATCACACAGTATATGTAATAATTCATGTTGCATTCTGATAGTTCTGATTTTTTCAGGCTGGCTACCTCACACCAAAATGATCTCATGATTCACTAATGAACAAATACAATCTGAAATATACCACTATTGGCTAGATTCTGAGTCTTCCTCTAGCTCAGTGTAGCCTTTCTGATTTGTCACCCATTCCCAGGTCCTTGCTCTCAGGAGATTAATGAATGACCGTCATCTCTCCCCATAAGTCTGCATTTTATGGGCCTATTGAAGGGTGGCTTCAAGCCAAAGGGATGACTAATACTGGGGATTTCAGACACCCTGTGGCCAATCAGTGGGGCTTTAAAAGGGGCCTCTCTGATAAAGCCCTGGGTGGCTCTTGAGTGCCCTGTTGGAAAAGGGTAAGGCCATCACTTAGGAACCAAGAGACATTGCTACCCAGCTGGGGCTCACCCCAGTAAACAGCTAGGTTTTGAAATCCTTTTTCAAATTTTCACTTGACTTGAGTGTCTCAACTCATGGGGATGGGTTGAGTTCGAAATTGTCTCCCTCATCTCATCCTAATTCAAACAAAATGATGTGGCAGAAATGGATTCCTCAGAAGGTGGTGCAAGTTTTGTCAAACCAGAATGCTCTGCTCTCTACCCTTTCTCCTTTTCTCCTGTGCTAAGAAACCCATGCCCATGTCTGGCCAGTGTCTGAGTAGACAGGTAGACCCTCACTTTCCTGTTCAATTGTTCTGCCATTTGCCAAGCCTGTAGGATAACTGGGTCACAATGTTAGAAACGGTCAAACAAAGGGCCTTTTCAACTTCAAAGTGATATTTAACCTCCATCGCTTCTCCAGGGACTGGTGCAGAAATTAGACCAAGTCTCTAATTCATGCCAACGAGTGTTACTGCTCCCTCCACACCCAGTGGCACTGTGAAGAGAAAATTCTGCTTTTCACTTAGCTGTCACTTTGCCCAAATCATTCAAAGGTAACACCTAATTAATTCACATTCTTCTATGTATATTCCTTAGAGGTCCCTCATTTTCAATTTTAGTGTGTTAGCTTGAAGAAAATAAGTCTGGTCCCCCTTTTTATAGCAGCTTAAATCTGTCCCAAGTTGCTAAAAGGGTGTTTATGGAACTACTCACAGGTCCTCGAGGGATATCCCCAAATCAAAACACAGCTCTTGACCACTCCTGTTCACAGGGAGAACCATATAACCAGCAGGCCCGCTTTGGGGGTCACTGGCCCAAGGAGGCAGCCTGGCGCAGAGCAACTTCTGTGGAAGATCTTCCAACTGCCAGTCAGGTGGGTTTACCTGGGAGGTGCTGCCGCTAAGCTGTGCTTTCCTACTTCCATGTGGCTGGGAGGTGAGACTCTGGCTCTCCTGCTGATAACGAACAGCATTAGGAAGGAAGGAATTTGGCAGGTATGAGATGACAGAAGTTTTTGTTTCATTGATTTTCATCAGTGCGCTGAAATTCTACTTCAAACATGTTCATCATTTTATATGGAAAATAATAATTGCAGTAATATTATATTCTGAAGGCCTTTATTGTTGAGTGAGAGCACACTGATGCCAGTTTCACAAAAGACTCATGCTTTTCTGGAACTTATGGGATTAATTGGGCACTTCAGTCCAGTTGCAATTGGGAAAATTTTCACATCACGAAATTCATTGCTATAATAGACACTAATTGGCCTCCTTGTTGACAATCCCAGAAGAGAAAGTGCTGGGCCTTAAAACTGAACGATTTGCTAAAGAGTTAAGACAGTAGGTAGGAAATCATGTTGTGTCCCCTAGGTTTACTCTCTTCCAGGGATAAAAGAGTGTGGTAGGCTGTGGGACTGTCAGTGTCACAGGTAATCCATTCAGAAACAGCAAAAAGCCGTCTAGTACAAGACTTAAAGTAGGTGCAGTCAGACCTTAAGCACACTCCAGCATTAATAGTGTTTTAATTTAGGGAAGAAACCACTGAATTGCATTCTGTGGCAAGGCTGACAGGGGTAGATGAAAGAGCTAGTTCTCCTAAAGTCATCGTGTCTGACCATATTTCAGGAAAACAGGCTAGCTGTTCCTTTTCTGTGTGTTGTGGCTGAGAGGTGTGATTTGCAGAGACTGCATCAGTCTTAGGTAAAGTGAGTAGGTGCTGCCACTCAGTGAAGGCTGAATAGATCTTTCACCTTTAGCAGCACTGCAGTAGACTGATTCACATCCAATTGTTAGATCATACCTGCCAATTTCCTACTAAGTGCAACCTGACATTGGTGTCATTACAACCATCAACAAGCTCATCCTGTGTTTTCTGCCACATTCATCAATATTGAGAAAATATCCTGAACAGGCAATTCTTTGAGAAGATCATTAATTAAGACATGAGAAAGATCAACACCCACTGAAAGTCTGTTAAATCTTAAGTATGCAGAATATCTCTCTCCACCCTCCTACCATCCATGGGCGCTCCCTTCCTCCATTTTATACCGATATTCATCATGTAACTGATTCTACAAGCCTGAATATGTACCATCCAGGGAATTTGGATGAACAGCATTCATTTCTGACTCTTAGATCCCAGCCTGCAGATGACCCTCCTTGCCCAGAGCCCCCTGCTTCCCCTCTGGCATCAAGGTCTGGCCACCCCCCTCCTGACTGTTTTGTGGTTTATCTGAACAACACTCATGTGTTCGATAATGGTGGAGGCAGGCTGTAAAGGCAGGAAGACCACAGGGCAGGTTTTCTGATCCCATGCAGACCGGGTAAAGGAGGAGTCAGAGTCCTCAGTGGTTTTGCAGGTTTTTATTGGGGTTCAGCGGGTACGTGGCAGGCAGGGGTGCTGGGGGGCCGGGAGGCTGGCAGGCCTCCCAGCCCCCAGCAGGTCTTCACTCTATCTGGGCTCTCTGGCGTTCTCTGCTTCTCTCTCGGCTGCTGCTTTCGGCTTCTGCTTCAGCTTCCTCGGCTTCTGCTTCAGCTTCCTCAGCTTCTGGCATCCCTGTGAGCACAGTCTTAGCACAGGTGTACCCACTTCAGGTGCCAGCCATCAGGCATGCATTCAGGATCACAGGGTTCCCTCATCTATCCTGATGGCGGGAGGGCAGAAAAGCCTGATACCTTTTACCTTACCCTACACAGGCCCATGGCCATGGAGACCCAAGCTCTTCTTCCACCACTGCCACAAGAGGCTGAGCAATTGACTGCAAAAAAGTTAGCACAGCGCAGGTTCTCACAGACACAGACTCCTTGAGGCCCTGGGCAGGACACAGGACCCACCAATTGCTGATTGTGATTTATTTGTGGAAGGAAATTTGGAATAGAACTTTACCTTTGGGATTTACTGGCATTTGAAGGCAGTGCAATTGGTAGTCCATCTTTCAACACTGAATATATTTTCTCTACTTTTTTATCTTTCTGATGAATTAAGGTCTTATATAAGGTGAGGGATTGAAAACATTAGCCACTGAATCTTGTAGTGGATTAACCTGGGGAAGACATGACAGGATGGAAAAACACAGGGACCAATTTTACATTGTTTCTCCACCAATTCTGATCAGCCTGACTGTGTTGCTTTCTGAGTTTCTACAATGGGTGGATAATAGAGTCCCGTGCCATCCAGTTCTTCAAGCCATTTTGAACAAGGCCCGCAAATTGAATTCAGTTGTTTGCAGTTTTAAATGTTCTGTGGCTTTCACAAAGCAAGAATATATTAAACTCATTTCATCTGTCATCCAAGAAGAATTGGAGCCTGTATTTTTATTACCAACTGACTGGTATTCACCTTTATCCTAGATTTTTTTGAAATGTTTACAATGTAATTAAAAACAATCAAGTCAAATTATCTATTTGAATTGGTCCCTTTTGGGGAAGATTAAGGAGGAGAAAAGGTGCCTACAATTACCTCATTTTTTGCTGAGCATTTCTGCCTTCTCACACACAAATACATCATGTATCTGGTCACCAAGAGCATTCTGTAATGTCACTGGTGATTTAACAATTACAAAATATTGTAATTAAATGTTCAAACGCTCTCTTACATTTTCCCATTACAAATGATCATGGAACTTGATTAATTTCAGTCTTTAGAAAGGACCTGGCTTTGGTAATATTGTTTCCTGCAATGCACACCTCCAGGGAAAACTATGATCTGAATCCTGAAGTCAGAACCAATTAAACTCTTGCATTTTCCCCCACTGCAGCCATAAGATGAACCACATTTTTCAGGCATGGTTCAAGGAGGGTTGTCAGGTCTCTGGGGCTCAGTGCCTCCAAGCACTGTGTGCCTATTGCCAGCTGTGAAAAAGCATTCCCTAGAAACAGTGGCATAATAGGGAAGAAAAATGATAAATCCACAAAGGCAGGGGTTGCAGTGGGCATTTGAGGTACAGCACTTGTTCAGCATTGGGGCAGCTTAGCCCTTGCAAGGAAGTCCTGCTCATTGGCACAGGTGTTTGGTCCTTTGATGGACATAAGAGGTGGGTAAGCTAAGAAGTTGTAAAGCAGAAAAATGAAACCTGTGTATTAAAAGGGAGAAAGGCTTCAAACAGAATTTGCCACTGGGCTGATTCAATGTAGAAGCAAATCCTTACATAAGCTGTCATATAAGAAATTAGCGATTGGAGACCATTGATCAAGTCTCCTTATTTTTAAAGTTAGTCTTAATGATTCCCCAGATGACTTATAGAAACAAATTTAATGTCTGGAATTTTTCCCTGGGAGAGTAGAATGTTGTATAATTTTGCCCCATGTGACTTTCTCCCTGACTTTGGTATTAAATAAACAAACAAAGACAACAACAAAAAACACCAGTAAATTAAGATCTAGCAAATGAGTTGTCAAAAGAAAACTGGCTTTACTTCCCAGGAGGATTGTTTCAATCTGTTTGCTTTGGAGGATTTAAAGGGCTCTGCCCTGCTGAGCAATATGTGCAAACCCCAAATTTGCTACACAGAATGTTTTTGTTATAAGAGATGGTTGCATTTTCCTCCTTGACTTAAAATAGGAGGTCTTTGACATGTAATAGAAAGGCCTGCCTCTCTTGTGCTTACTTTATAAAGTAATAGGAGATCAGGTTTACAGCATCAGTATAACACAAGTGGCAGGACCATTATAATGAAATCTGCAGGAGCCTGCCAGCCCCTCGCGTTTCCTGACATGTGGGAACCCCACTTGCTTCGGGTTAGTTTACCAGTAGCAATTCTGCATAATCTCTTTCACTCCTTTTGCTTACATCAATAAATGCCCGTATACCAATAAAGCTTTAAGATAAGTCCAAATCCTTCTAGACACTTCCCCAAAGTTGGGCAATATATATATGTAGTTTTTTAACGTGATTTGAGCAAAAATTAGCTAATTCTTTCTCATTAATGCTGGCTCATTATTAGCCAAGCAGAGCAGGCATGCACCCTCTGTAGTTACAAAGACACTACACCGGATGTTGCGGCTCTTCTCAAGGTAACTGCCTTCCAGACAGTGTCAGTGCCACCCTCCACACCAGAAGGAGGGTCACCACTGGGTTCTTGAGCCTCAGAGCTTGTCCCCATGTCTAAGCTGTGGAGCAGGAATGTTGCAGAGTGGCCGCTAACCCAGCAACATGGTCCCTTCGTAGTCAGACGTCTGAAAATATCATGTGATACCACTTACTAATAAAATAGGCTGGAAAGGAAGGAAACAGTCCCTGTGCCCTCAGCCAGGAGTGCATGTATCAGGGGTGTGGGAGAGAAGTTGAAAGAGACCCCACATGCCAGCAGGCTACCCTGGGCACCCACATGGAAAGTGCTTGGCAGGTTCTGGTCTTGTGCTCCCAGACTGCAGCCCCTGACGCACAGCAGCACGGCCCTCTTGCTGCCTGGGAAGCCAGCCCAGGTCCGCTCTCCCCTCGCACAGGTACTTCCTGGGCAAAGTCTCTGGGCCAAGAGTTCCAAGCAGGAATTAAAGCTGCAGAACTGAACTATGGACCAGGGAGAGTAGGTATAAGAGCCAGAGGGTGTGGAACAGAAAGAAATGTGGATGGAAAAGCTGAGAATCTTTGGAATGAGAGAGGGTTGGTATGGCCTGAGGAAAAGGCCAGTTTGTGAGGAAGCCAGCACAGAGAACCCTGGGACCACGGGGGGAAATCTCTGGTGAGCCCTGCTAGCCTCAGCACTGCTCTAAGATGAAGAATGCTTGCACTAAACCACATTCTCCATCTTGGTGCTTCAGGTAAAAATCCCATTATAACTTCTGAAGCCCAGTCGGATTTATGGTTGGAGAGGGCTGGATACATGAGAATTGAGCTGTTTGTTCTGCCCGCCCAGCTCCGCTCCTCTGGCCATTACCCAAGCAGCAGGCAAGATCGGCTTAAAACCCCTGAGCTGGTCTGAAATGCACCTTGCTCCAGACTGTGCAGATAAAATAGGATTTAAAGGCAATGCATTTTCTACAGGGCAACCTTATCTGGATTGACTGCTTTGGGTTTTCAGCTAAGTGTGAATGTGAAGGATAATTACCATCGTGTGTTACCTGAGATTACAGGGTTGTGTTCCAACTAATGACACTGAGAGAACCAAGCAGTTGTTAATATTTAATCAGTCTCCTGGCTTAACAATTGGATAAATGAGGTGTGTAATTACACAATTATAAAAGACATTTCAGATAGGAATGGGACTGTTATTAACACTGAAGGTGAAAGCTGGCAGAAGTACCCTGTGGGGTCATTTCAGAAACACTTCCTTTAAGGTAGGGACTGGGGGTAACCGCTCATGAAATTCTAAGCACAAATCTCAAAGACTTTTCCAATATGGACTTTCTCTGTTCCTTCAGGATTCTCAGTATTGAACAACAGGCTACATTTCTGTTGATGTCAAAACTCTCACTGAAATATTTAAATGGCCTCAAGAGAAGAGCTCCAGAGTTTTCTTAATTGCAGTCAAAAGGTTAGTCATGTTTTGTCAATATTTGTGGATTTTCGGTGACTACTGGTGGGTTTTTGCTTGTTCATATTTTTATTTTTGGTGGCTATTTCGGGGAGGCAGCCAATATTCAGGACCGTGAACACTGGTGCCACCTTCAGGGGCTGTTTCTTCAGTCCCATGGGAGCAGCCCACATGGTCCCTCCTGGCAGATGTGGTGGCGTCACGGTGTGACCGAGCTGGGGGGTTCCAGTTGCTCTCAGGTGCTCACAGCTGCTCAGCTGAAAATGCCGTTATCTAATTGAGGGGCCCAGACAACCAATTAGCTGAGTGTCCTTCCACAGCCAGCTCCTGGGAAACAGCTCCTGGGAAATGGATCGCACATCCATTGAAAGCAACTGGCACTTTTTAGCACCCAGACTCAAGCTGTCATGAACCAGGGTGATGGCAATTCTATGATGTGGATCTGACTGGTGTGTGGAATTTACTATGGTCAGACCTGACCTCTTAGGGGTCATTTGTCAAAGCTACAGAGATGCCCTTCCCCCTTTGCTCTCTATATGTTGATCGCTGTAAGAATCCTCTGATCTTACCTGTGCCCAGTGTGCAGAGGTACATATTTAGCAGCTGGGAGTGCCCCTGCTGTCTTCCCTGTGTGGCAGTCTAGCCTTGCCAGCCCTGGAGCTAAAGGGGAGAATTAGGAAGCTCTCTCTGAGCTAAAGGGAAGAATTGGGAAGCCTCTGTCGCTCCTCTATCTAAGGCACATGCAGAAGCGCCCTCATGGCGCTGGCTGTCTCCCAAGTCAACCGAAGGTAAAGGGAAAAGGAAACTGGAGGTAGGATATCTCAGTTCACCTTGCAGTCACAATCTCTGGCCTCCGCCCTAACTTCACCGCACACACTTGTGCCCCCCCTGAACCTCCTGACAGCCCTCTGCTGTGGGCATCATCATCACCCCGCCTGCATATGAGGGACTAATTCTCACAGAGGTTGAGGAACTTACCTAAGACCACACAGCTGGAAAGCAAAGAGGCAGACCCAGGTCTGTCTTTTTAACACAGGGCTTCCTGCTGGCTTTCTTCTTGCTACGTTGATGTGATTGTCCATTACTATCAAACGTTCTCTAAATTCAGCCATTCAGTTCCTCATTGGAAGGCCCCGCATTTCCATCCTCCCTGGGAATCCCATCTAGTTCATAAGGTTTGGTAAGGAATCACGATCACAAGTCCCAGGTGGGCTAGGGCACCCAGAACTGCTAGCAGTTCTCTGTTGACTCAGTTCTTTGCTCTCTGATGTTCCACACATGCACCTGCATGCACATGGATGTGCACACATGCATAAACACACACACACACATTCTATCTCTCACGCTGGAGGCATTGTGCTCCCAGGTGTGCATCACCCCTGTGCGCCCTGGCCCATCACTCTAATTCTCACAATTTCTAAAGGTAGAATGATGCTCCAGGCCTTTGTCTCCTTGGAGTGACAAAGGAATGTAAAAAAGTATCTGGGGGATATGATTCGTCCTTGGTCACACAGACAGGTCAAGAATACAGGTTTCCTAGCTCCCATTTGCAGTGCAGGGTCCCCCCTTATCCACAGAGGATACTTTTCAAAATCCCCAGTGGAGACCTGAAACCTCAGACATGTGCCATGCCCCTGCACACATGTGCCAATGATAAAGCTTAACTTATAAATTAGGCACAGAAAGAGATTAACAACAACTAAGAAGAATAGAATAATATTATACTATAATAAAAGTTATGTGGATGTGGTCTCTCTCTCTCTCAAAATATCTTACTATGCATGGTATTTTTGGACTATGGTTGACACAGGTAACTGAAACCACAGAAAGTGAAAGTGCACTGAGGATGACTACTATACTCTTCCTCTTTCCAACATACAGACCTCAATGTGTAGTGTGTATTAGTCTTAGACCCTTGGTCAAAAAGCAGCCAGGCAGCAACTGAACACACAGGGCTGTAGAGGCCTGGAAAGCAAGCTGGGCCATTGACCAGCAGGAAGCAGAGGCTCTCAGCCCAGGCAGTGCGTGGAAATCTAAGAGGAACTTTCACAACACCTACACCGGGTTCCATTCTCCAGACACTTAGATTCAATTGATCCCCAGTGCAGTAATTTTTTTAAAATTTGGGGGAATTCTAAAGTGCACCCAGGGTTGCTTACCACTTCCTTGGAGAAGTGGACTGGCCCATAGAAATGAGATCTCAACTTCATGGGGGACTTGGTGTTCTTCACTCAGATTCAGTTCTCCAACTAACAGTTCTTGAACCTTCCATGTGCCGGGTGAAGGCTCACAGAGGGAAGGAGGGAAGGGAAGCCGTAAACACAGGGTTCTCAGGAATTGACTTGCAAGCTGCAGGAGGATAGAGGAAAGATGACCTCTGCCTGGGGTTGTGGAGCGGGGTGGTGGGGAGAGACTCCCAGAGGGGGCAACATTCAGTTGTGCTGGGAAGCATGAGTGTGGAGGAAATAGCATGGAGGTTGAGGTGTCTGTGAGCCACCCAGATGGTGAGAGCATCCCTTTGCTCTTACTTTCCTTGCTGTATATGTTCTCCTGGAGGAATTCAGAAAGTCTAGTTGTCTTGAAAGAGCCTGTGGCTTAGCAGCCAGGGTGCTGGCAGGCTGCACCAGCTGGCCTGGCCCCCAGTTTGAGCCCTAACAGCTCTCCCTCCCCTTACCCATTGCCTGTCCATCTCTGTTTCTAGGAAGCCAAGTTGGGCAGGAGTGGGTTAAGTGATTGGGAGGTGAACAGGGCAGGTGGACAGTAGGGGTCAGCCCAGCAGAGCAGCGAGAGGCCCCACAGCCTTGGCTCAGCCCTGCTTCTCTATGCAAAGGTCATCAGAGCACCAGAGAGTTTCCAGCTGCTGACCCAGAGGCATCAAATATGTGCTCGGTTAAACATGCAAATTGTTCCAAAGATGCAGCTTAATGAATTACATCAGGTTGGGTATGCAGTAATTGATAGGCTGACTGTTTTTACAAGCTCTCTATAGATCTTTGGAGTTTCATTGAAGCATGCACCATAGCAACCCCTGTGTCATTTATTATTTTATTGTTTTAATGAGTGTCTAACTATTATTATTTTTCCACTATGCTATTTCAGATAGTTGGGTTTTCTTTTCCTTCCTTAAAAATGAACAGTTAATCTTATCCAAGTTCAGAGCCGGAAATCATGACTAAATCTGCTTCTTCAGACATAGAGCTCTTCCTGAGGAAACCTGCCCCTTCACAGGGCAGACAAAGGGAAGCTTAGAAAGGAAAAGAAACTGAATTACCCATGTCACCGTGAAACTTACCACAAAGAGCTGAGGCTCTGTCCCATTGATTAGAGAAGGCCAGAGCCAGCTCCATCCTCCCCAACAATCAGGAGTATTTGATGCCATGCCCCAAGATCCTGCCACACTTCTCCCAGCTACACAATCCTCACCTCCTTTATCAATTCCTCTCCTCTTCCCCCATGCTCTCCTCTGCTTCTTCTCTTCTCTATCTGCCTCAGAGGATTTTAGAGCAAAAGTTGGTGATAAACAAAAGTTGCATACCATTGCTGCAATCCTTGGAGAAGATTTTCTCCAGATTATTCCTTATTGCTATTGGCCTCCACCTTCCCCATTGAATTCACCACCCCTCACCAAGCTCTAGCCTTCAAACATGTTTTACAAGCAAATTCTCCCAAGAAGTCTAGAAAAAAAATAGTAAAACCTTAAAGCAAAGGGCCCAGAACTCACTTTGTTAGTGTGGTTTATTAACTCATGTGCAAGTTCTGCTGATGGTTTGCAGATGCATCTCTGCGCTAAGTGTGCTTTATCTGCCCGGCCTATCTGCCCCTTAGTGAGTAAATCCCCAAAAGACTCAGGAAAATTTTTCTTCCTTTTTTTGGGAGACAAAGTTCACTGCCTTAGATATCACTTACTTGTTTATCTTTTTGCCTCCCCCTGCTACAAGGTGAGTGCCAAGAAAGCAGTACTTTTGCTCTGCTTCCCCACAATGTCCCTGAGGCTTAATACACATCTAATGAAGAATAGAGGAAACTGACCTTGAGTTGGGTCAAGTTTATGAGCCTCCAGCATTTGAGACAATGCCACCCAGCTGAGCCCTGGATCTTCACACAATGAAGTGAAATGTGTTGCCATCTTGTTTCTTAACGGGATTGAAAGAATCAGAGGGAAGTTGCACTTAATCCCCTGTAAAAACAAGAGGTGCTTGATCATTCAATTTGGCAATTCATAATCTGCACCACATCTCTTGGTGCTCCTAGGCCAGGCAGATAAAGCACACTTAGCGCAGAGATGCATCTGCAAACCATCTGCAGAACTTGCACAGGAGTTAATAAACCACACTAACAAAGTGAGTTCTGGGCCCTTTGCTTTAAAAGCTTCATCATGCTTTTAGTGTAGAAGACCCCAAACAGAAGGCAAATGCTCGTATGGGGGATTCCTTTACAAATTCTCCAGGATGTGGCTAATGATAAACGCAGCTATAACGAGTAACTGTTAGAGGGAGGCTTTTTCAGTCACGTATGTTGTTGGATTAAACGTTGCTGCTCTAGCCTCTTGGGGTTTGTTCTTTAAAAATACCCCCAAAATGTATAAATGGAGGCAAGTCTCTAAATAAAAAAGGTCAGTCCAAAATTGCATTTTATCAAATGCAGTCGCTTTTGAGGCTGGAAACTGGGGGCATACCCAGAAAAGAGGGAATGGGAAAAATGAACTCAATTGGCAGGAACGAACCATTACCAAACCCAGCTTATTTCAGTAAAAACAGGCAAGAGAGTGAAAGCAAGTTTTAAAACTGAATTCTCCCAACATGACTCAGGGGTCCCCTTTCTTATGCCAATTTTCAATTTGTTTTTAGAGATGGGTGAATGGTGTTTCACAACACGATTGTAATCTCCACACGAACACAGAACAGATCAACCATGTTACATGAGCACAACGTAGAAGGGGGCGCCTCACCCAAACCTACCAAATTTTTGGATCCAATTTTTGTTGAGGGAAATAATGTCCAATTGTTCTGTTTTAGAATGACCTTGTGTGAGAGGAATGGCCGGTGGGGAGCTGGGGGGGGGGGGGGGGGGGGGGGGGGGAGGAAATGGTATTTTAAAATAAAACCCTTGACTTCAGAGACTTGGTTATAAAAGCATAGGTTTCTCTTTCAGGACTCTCTGAAGTTGGAAAGTATGAATTACATACACTCATTAAAACTTTTTATGTTAAAGAGTAAAATTAGAAGGCATGTTAATGATCCGACGACACAACAACTGGCCAACAGATGTTGGAGCCTTATGGTTAAGAGATTACATGGTTCGAGCTGACAATTTACTGTATGTCTCCCTGGCAGAGACAAGGTGTAACAAACATATTATCAGACACGGAAAATATGCAGCCCCGGAAAGAGGGAACGTGCAAATCGGACTGCCTGCAGTGATTTCAAAGCTGCACATTTTTCACTAGACTGATATTTCAGAGTTGTTTTTTTTTCCCTTTGCATATGAATGAAGAGTTAATCTTATCCAAGTCAGAGCCAGAAACCTATCAGATTAAATCCCAGTGAAGACCAACGTTCTTTCCAACCTCTGTACTTACACTGTAGCTGGGCTTTTCAGTGATCCACAAGCTAACTAGCTGTCAGGCATCATGGAACCGTTCATCATGGCTTTGGGGGGCTCTGGGAACCCAAGCTGGGGACAGTTCTCCTGGTGTGTCTGTGGAGAAAGTCTGGGGAGCATGAGGCAAGGAAACCCAAGAGGCGGGAGGTGGGGGCTGTCCTGGTTCATGCCGCTCTGGGAAGTCATTGGTTCAATCCCTTGCAAAGGCACCAGACACAACTGATGGGAAAAGGGCCCAGGGTTCCAGCCTCAGAATTTGATTCATTCCTCTCAAGCTGCAAACCATCAGGAAACTGGAGCATTGTAAGCCAACTGGGAAAGGGAGGGTGTTTCCATGGGAGGGAAAAGATGCCACTAGGATTCCCCATTAGGGGATGGGAACAGAGAAATCTGGCTGATCCTGTTCATCACATTGTGTTCCCTTTTATGAGGAGAAGGTGGGGGATGAGGGGGGCGTGGTATGAGATGATTCTGCTGGGTCTGAGTTTCCGAGCTCCTTTCTCTTTTCCAAATTGTTTGTAGCAATTTAATTCTTTCTTCTGGGGACAGGCAGGGCTGCACTGTTTTTTTGGTTTCCAGGGCGTGCCCTGTGGGTTACCCAGGGTGGGTGGAGATGTGAGACTGCTCTGAAGCATGCCCGTAGTAGGCACAGCTGCCTCCCTCAACGGGAAATAGTGGCTCCTAAGAGAGACCTACCACAAGGCAACATTTGGGGGTCCACAACTTCTACTCCTGTATCCCCCCACAGAGGTTTTGCTCATGCTAGAAAAGCACGAACAAAGGAAGTGAGCCCAGATTTGCTTACTGGACTATCTGCTGTGTCCTGGGTCCTGAGCTAGACACTGGGCCGAGGAGAGGACAAGGCTGGGCCCACAGGAGCTCGAAGGCTGGTGGGGAGGAACATGGAACACCCAGCAGAACAGCTGCTTTGTGGTCTGGCTGACGCAACATGCCTCTCACCTGCTGGTCTGAACTTAGTTCCCCACCTGTCACCTGCCAACCTGTGGCTGCTAAACTAGCACTAACTACCCTGTCACTTGACTGCTTCTTGGCATTGCTGCTGGTCTCCAGGTCTCCAGCGTGAGGAGGGGAAAGCCCCTGGGTCACAACTCAGATTTCCCCAGTGAACCACCCTCCTCCCTCCCTTTAGAGCTGGGAGAAGTATAGCTGTGAGCTCTGTGCTCTGTGTGGAAATGGCGAAGGCCTGGGGCAGCTTTCTGAAGACTGACCATTGATGAACCGGAATCAAAACCTTTCAGGTAACAAACCTCCCTCAGGATGGGGGTGGGAGGTATGAATGATCCAGCAGTGACCAAAACAGGCAAAAATCCCAACTCCTGTGGATTTTACCTCCCGGTGAAGAGGGCAGACAATGAATGAAAACATAAATTACATGGTATTAGAAAGGGAAACTGTTATGGAGAAAAATGAATCAGGGGAGAGGAAATGTCATTGAGGTGAAGGGGGACATCGTATATACAGTGGCCCAAGAAGTCTTCTCACAGATGTGGTGATTGGAACACGAATTGGGAGGTGAGGAAGAAAGCCATTCAGAATCTGGAAAGTGTGTCCCCAGTGGGGCCCTGCCAGGAGCCTGCCAGGCCTCGTGGGACCAACCCTGAGTGAGCAAAGGAAGTGAAGGCACAGCAGTAGGACTGAGAGGCCGGGGCAAGAGCAGGACCAGGCCGCTGACCTCTCCTCTGAGCTGAGGGCCCTGGGTGGACTCGGCTCACAGAAGGCTATGATGGGACTCACTGATGCAGATACTTCCCAGGACAGCATGCACAGCGGGAACAGGGCGGGAGGCCAGAGCAATGGTCCAGGCAGGAGGCAGGATTGTCATTTAGAAGCCAGTAGTGACATTAGCAACTGATGTTGTGAGCAAACAGACTACAGAATCTGCTGATGGGCCAGATGTTGTGGGTCTGCTAATCCTAAACGGCCTTTCAGCCACCATTCTGTTACCTACAGTTCTAAATCCTAAGCACGGTCAGAATGTCCTGGTCAATTAGGAACAGGCGCCCAACCCTGCAGGGTGCCTTTCAAATGAATCAAAAGCACAAAGCTGGACCACGCTGGGAAGGCTATGCACCGTGAGGTATGACCTGGGGAGAAGACCGATGTGTAAAACTTACTCCCCACTTATACATCACGAGGTATGACCGGAAATGCCTGAGGGGCCTAGGACTGATGTATAACAAGGGACCCCAGAAGCTGATCAGTGGAAAGCCTTGTTGATAAGATTAAAACCATGGCTAGGGATCTAGAACTTGATCTCAATTACGATACTAAGTCATCAAGCAGATGAGAAGTGCCTGGAGGGCAGACTCACAACCCCAGATAATGCAGATGTCAGAACATTTTCTAGTTACTTTCTTCCCCTTTTCCTTTTTTCCCTCCTTCATCTCACAACTGATGCTGTATAATTCTTGTATCAATAAAAAGGCCAGGATCTTGCTCTTCGGCAGCATCCTGCTTTACGTAGCCTGCTCCACGACTCTTGTTTCTTTATCAGTGGGTGTTGCCCGATGCAACAAGACGTGAGGTGTGAAAGAAAGAAGGCAAGACGATCTTCGTGGATGTGGCCTGAGTGCCTGGGAGGATGGGCTTAGCATCCACCAGTGGTGAGCACTTCTGGTATTGGGAAAATGGAAGTGAAATCTGAGATACCTGTGGAACATCCAAGTAAGGACTTCAGGTGCTCAGTTCTTCTGTCAGTCTGAAGTTGCGGGGAAGAGGCTGGCTGCAGGTAGAGCGTAGAGATGGCATTTAGAGGGCAGAGGAGAGAGCGGGGCCTGAGCTGTGTGGATGCAGCCCCACCCACTTTTCCCTCCAAGGTCTCTTTGTTTAAGGCTACATATGCTAGTCAGCTTGGCCCTTCACCTGGGTCTATGACCTTAAGACTCAGGCTTTTTCCCAGGCCAGGAGAGTGGCAGTGATCGCCCAGCAACAAAGTACTCTACAGGGCCTGGTGGGCAGGAAGATGCCTGATGACCTGCATGAAATTTCAGAGCTGCTAGGCCGATGCCAGAATCTAGTGTGGTTCCCAGAGCCAGCTTGGACCCCAGGCCTAGAGGACAAGTCAGTACCTGCATGGCATTTGCAGTTCTGCACAAAACGTGTCCCTGGCACCTGCTGCAACTGGTAAGTGGCCTATGAAAGCGATTTCCAGCCAACCCTCCTGAGCTTTCATGGGCTTCCCTGGATGATCCCCACAGTTCAGAAGGACTGAACTGGTTTTCTCCTGAGGCCAACCCTAGGACAAAGAGTATCTCAACTCCCTGTCCCTGTCTCCTCTCCACACCCTCTCCCCACCAGGGAACCTGGACTAACTTCATTACAAGGTGTGTTTCCACAGGCATGCAGTCACATTTCCAAACTCTAGTCACCTGGAGATTCCCCTAGATTTTTAGATTCCTGTGTTATTGTAGAGGGACCATTTTGGTCACTTTGATCCACACTGAAAACTATTGCCTGTAGAAATCCACAGGTGTTTGCTTGTTGCTTTGTTTTTGAATACTTATTTTTAAGCATGTGAATAGAAAGAATATAGGCCCTGAAACTTTTCCCAGGGGAAAAGTGATTCCAATCTCAGGCACCATTTAGTCTCAGTGCCTAATCTCCTCATCTGTAAAATGGGAATAATAACTGTTCCTGACTCATGGAATTAAATGCGTTAAAAAGTGTCAACTTCTTAGAATAGTGCCTGACACATAATGAGCCTTCACTAAATCCCAATGACTGTCATTATTTCCTGCAGGAGAGTGATAAATGGCCAGAAACTTCTTGCTGAAACCAGGTTGGAGTTATAATCAAAAATAGAAAGTTTTGCATTATTTAAACCTGGCCATTTGCAAGTACAGGATGTCCTGTGTCATATTAAACTGCAGCATTAAAGAGGTCAGGCAAAGACCTATTTTGAGTTAACTGAAGCACCCTAAGGTGTGCTTGGGAGCTGTAGGCTTTAAGATAATCTTGTCCAGTAAATTAAATCCTTGTCTTGGAATCCAAGAGGACAGAAACCAGTTTGTAAGGCAGCTGGATGGACATTCTCTTTTCATCCTCAGACTTTCTTCTTCTTCTTCTTCTTTCTTTTTTTTAAACAATTTTTTTAAAGATTTATTTATTTATTTATTTATTTATTTATTTATTTATTTATTTATTTATTTATTTATACAAGCACTGGGTACAGTCAGAAGTGTGGGAGGGTGAGAGAATTCACCAGATCCAGAGTGGGGAGCAGAGCAGGCAGAAGGACCGAGGTACACTGCTGAGGGGAGCAGCGGGCGGCAGGAAAGGTCTACGCGCCATGTGGGACCCTCCTCCGGTGGCCGGGGAGCAGCAGGGAACCGAATCGGCGCTGCAGAGGCTGCTGGCAGCTTCGCAACCCAGTGCTCAACCACTGCGCCACCGGGGAGGCACTCTTCTTTTTTTTTTTTTTAAGTGCTTTTTTTTTCTTTTTGCCTCCACTAAAGTACCCATGCCTAAATCATACCTGCCTCCATACCCCATTGTCTTTACTCTTTCCCTTAGTCCCTCTGGAAAACATTATCATCTTTTTGCTGAGTTCAAAGTATTTTTTCTTATATTATTTTTATGTAATTTTTTTGGTATTTATATTCTGCAGATGAGAGAAACCCCAATATCTGTTTTTCACTTTTTGGCTTATTTCATGCAACATTATCACCTCCAGTTCCATTCATTTTGTGCCAAATGCCACCACTTCGTCTTTCTTCAGAGCTATATAATATTCCATTGAATGTATGTTCTACAGTTTCTCTCTCCATTGTGTTCCCCATCTGTTGAAGGGCACATGAGTTGGTTCTATGATTTGGTAATTGTAAACAGTTCTGCTACATACATAGGCATAGGGAGAACTTTTATGTAAAATTTTTCATGTTATTTGGGTAGACACCTAATAGCGGTACTGCTGGGTTAAATGGGATTTCCAATTTCATTTTCTTGAGACATCTCCATGCTGTTTTCCACAGGGGCTCTACCAGCTTGCATTCCCACCAATAGTAGATGAGAGTTCCTTTTTCACTGCAATATTTGTTAATTCTGTTCTTTTTCATATGGAGCATTCTTAGAGGCAGGAGGTAGTATCTCAGTATGGTTTTAATGTGCGTTTTTCCTATAATAAATGGTGTTGAACATTTTTTTCATGTCTAGAGACCACATTCTAAGACTTGCTTACAGACCCTCAGCTTTCTGTCATTTAGGAGACAGGTGGGCATTGCCTGTAGAGATGTGGTTCTTGACTTGGCAGCTGGGTTCCAAAGACATGGAAGAGCTTTTTAGCCTAGTCTGTGTTTGGGGAGTGCATGTAAACTGGGTTGTTTTGAAAACCAGCTGGGCACTGCTTTGAGGCCCCTGGTCAATGACTGGAGGGGACTAGTGGGGCCAGCATCTGCTGAACCTGTGACCCCATAATCAGGCCTCCTGGCCTCAGGGACAGGTGTCCTCAGGAAATCAGATGTTCCGTCCTAGAGGGACTCTGAATTTCCTGGGCATCTCTAATGGTGCCCCCCGATTGCCTGTTCACCGTCCTGTTACCTCCATCAAAGCAACGCTATCTGGAAAAGCATAGGCTTGAGGTTCAAGTTCATATTTTTTCTAACAAGCATTAAAGTAAATACATAACCACTAAAATAAAAAATGTCTGTTTGTTTGCCGCCAAGGCTCATCTAGCTTGCCAAGCACGCATCGTTATGACATTTTTGGAAGTGCTGTGTGGGAGACTTTAACTGCTAACCCTGGGAGGGTCATGGAACCATCAAACCACCTCGTTAGAGAAATGAGTAAACTGAGGCGCTGGGTAGTGGAGGGACACTAATATAAAACAACGCCTAGTGTTGGCCAGAATGGAATCTTAGTGTCCTGCGCTACACCCACCTTTCCTAAAAACCTCTCCTTGCTTTCTCCAGGATTCCTACTTCTGTATACCAAAAGCCTCTCTGCTACTCCACCTGGTCTCCTAAGTGCCTGCATATCTTCTGGCTTAGGCACCTCCCCCTTATGCTTTCCATACTGCCTTCAAGACCAACCCCCCCACATCCAGGCTAGCGCACATTTATAGACATTCTCTGTGGGTCACCCTGGGACACAACAGAAACCAAAACTCAGTTCCAGCTTTGCATGAGAAGCACTAGACTACCTGGGTGACCCTCTGGCATCAGTCTCTGCCATTACACATTTGGGGCTGGCCCAGAGTCTTACTCAGGAATTGTAATTCTGGAAGTTAAAGGTCCTGGTGGACCAATCCCTTTGACAACATGATCACAAGGGAAGATAAACCCCTAAATTTAGGAACTTCCTTTATCAGGTGCTGAAGAGCTGGGCTCTACCCACTGGTCCTGGAGTTGGGTTCCACAGTTCTCTAGTGTTCCCTGAGATGATCTATGGAGAACAGACTGTGATCAAGGAAATGTGGGACCACGGAGCTTTCTTAATGCCTTTGGGAGCATTATAGCTGCATTAGCTTGTAAAAGCCTTGAAGAAATACTAGAATAGAGAAATGTGTTTAGCCAGTGTTTCCCTAACTTCCTTGATTACAAAATCCTTTTCTTGCAGAACACAGTTGGAGATAGTAGAAAACATAGGAGTAGATTAAGGACACGGCTTGCATTTAGGTCTTTCCAACTCAATACCCCAAGATCGCTTTTCTGTTGGTCTGGCGGTGAGCTCTCACTGGTAAAATTGGGACAGAAGGACTGGTTTGTCAGCTAAGGTAACAATTTCTGATAATTGTATGTTAGAAGTCTTCCTTCCTCCTCTGTCCCATAAGAAACTTAACCACAAGGGAAAAAAAAAGAACTTTCTGGCCTCAAATGGAAGTAAACAGCTGGAGCTGATGAATTCCAGAAGCAAGTATTCTTTTTTTCCTGCAAGCATCTATGAGAGAGAGAGAGAGAGAGAGAAGCTATGTAAATATAATTATTCCTAAGTGCAGTACCTTCAACATTTTCCATTAGGTAGCAGGGAGGTCATGGTGAGGCCACCTGTCCAAATATGGCTGCTGTTTCCCTGAGTCAGCAAAGTATTTAAGAAAATTATCTTGGAGACAGACATTTCTGGCCACACATCTACTAAGCATCTCCAAATGTATGGGATATTATATTTAGAGTTGTGGTTTTCAAGCTTTTTTTTTATACATGAAAAAAAACCTTTTTTCAAGGGAAATCTTATTCAAAGTCCCCTCATAAAATCCCCAGGACAGCCCTGAGATATTTTCAGGAAACCCCAGGAATCTAGCCTGAAAACCTGTGGTTTAGACCTTGCCACTCTAAGTGTGGTCCTCAGACTAGAAACTTCTGAATGACCTAGGCACTTGTGAGAAACGCGGTATCTGGGCCCTACCCGGGCCCACTGAATTCCAATTTGCATTTCCATACCATCTCCGGGGGATTTGTGTGCACATTAAAATTTAGAATCAGATCCAGGGGATTTACTCCTGAATATTTCTTCCTCTATTACATCATCCTAAATACCTGAAGGAAGCTTCTTGAAAATTAGCCTGAAAATTTTAGGCTCCCAACCCAGCTACAGCTCCAAGTAGGGTCACTTGGGATAGTGTTTCATCTGCTGAAGTGTCTCCTCTGTAAACTCTGATCCATGCCTCTCCTTTCAAAGAAATAGCGAGAGAAGTAAGGAGAGAGGCAGAAGAGATCAAAGCTGTTTAAAGCAGAGACTATGAGCCAGAATTCGGGGTGTGAATCCAACGTGCCCACTTCCCTTGTGAGTGACTTGGGCAGGTTAGTAAATGTTCTGGGCCTATGTGTCCCCATCAGTCAAGGGGGTAAGAATGATGATGATGTGATGATGAGGTACACACTAAATGAGATAGGTGGGAAGCACCTAGAATTGGGGAGGTGGTTGTAAGGGCTCCATTCCTGACCCATGCAGGGGACCTTGCAATAAGGGGCATGCAGACAACCTGGGTGTATGAGCTGATGAGGAGAGCCCCAGGGAGTCACCACAGGGGTCCCTCAAGTTATCTCACTGCTGAAGCATGGTAGAAAGAGAAAATGCAATTTAAATGTTTTCATTTACGTGTAACTTCTTTTTAGAATTAGAATCAGAGAAATCTGTTTCTATTGGAGCTTCTCCACTTACAAGCTTAATGATCTTCAGCAAGTCCCTTGTAGCATTGAGATCGTTTTCCTGAATAGGGGCAGGGAGTAGTTTGCCCCGTCCAGCTCACAGGAACCCTGCAGACTCGTCAGTGCGCATGGACATGCCAGGTCTAACCTTACCAGCTCACAACAGAGTCAAATTTGGGGGTTGCCTATCCCCTAGACCTAGCCTCTGATTGGTCACCAGAAAACACAAGAACAAGAAGGAACAGGGGTCTTTCTTCCCTTGAAGCAGTGTAGGCTGTGGAAAGAAACAAGGAATGAAAAACAAAAGATGCTTGAAAGAGTGAAGAATGGGCAGGAAGTGTCATTCTGGCCACCCAGGAACACTTTGTCTTTATTCTCCAGAACACAGGCGAGAGTCACTTGCACCCACGCTCCTGCTCCCACACCTGGAATAAAAGCAGCCACCCCCATCCCACCACCACCACTGGAGCCCAGACCAGGCTGCTGAGAGCCCCCTCCAAAGTATCAATTGTTATGCACCCTGAGCCTTGAGCCCTGCTGAGCCCGGGCTACCCCCAGCCTACCACAGGGATCTGGAATACCTGCTTCAAGGGCAGCCCCTCCATGGGTATGCTGGCGCCAGGGAGCCTTCCTGCCTCACACTCGGAGCCTCTGCAGCCTCTCTGCTTTCTTGGCACCAGGAACTGCTTGATCTAAGTCCAGCGATTTGCTCTTATAAACAAGAGAGGAAAAAAATAGAAAAGTTGTGAAAAACAGACACAGGGAATTAGGTCGCCCTAGAAATTCTAAAATATCAGCAAAATTCTTGTTCTGCATGATTTCATTCAGTGACCTCTGACCGCAGCCAGGCCTTGAATGTGCAGACAAGAGTCAAGACTGAACAGGCGGGCAGGAGGAAGGTCAAGATGACCCAAGGCTCAGGAAGCTCCGCTGACCACTCTCCTTCTTCCGCTCAGGGTGAGCTGAGGGCCTGCTGGACCTGTGAATGTCTTGGCCGTTCTTTTGCACCCAGGGGTTTGGATCCTGATGCGGTCACTACAACAGGCTGTCCATCTTCAGGCATCTCAGCATGGAGCTCTACTTGCAGAACAGCTTCTTTGAGAATTTCATCATTGAACTTCTGTTGCTTTAGTTTTGATACCAAGGTGGTATTGATGGGGGGGCCAAGCAGCCTCCGTGATTTGCCCTGAAAAAACAACTCTAATGATGAAAGCGACTCTTCCCCTCTGTTCTAAGTCTTTAAGTTACTTACAAGACTTTTCCTCTAAAGATATCTTTCCATAGACAATCATCAGCCATTTATACCTTGAAGCAGTGTGATGCATTTGAACTGAGTTAACGAGAACTGGGACCAGAGTAAAGAAGGCTCATTCTTGCTAAGTGAAAGGTGGCTGCAAGAGCTTGGATAACAGGGCCTCCCTGGTGGCGCAGCGGTTGAGCACTGGGTTGCGAGGCTGCGGCGCGCGCCAGTTCGATCCCCGGCTGCTCCCCGGCCACCGGAGGAGGGTCCCGCATGGCGCGCAGACCTCTCCTGCCGCCCGCTGCTCCCCTCAGCAGTGTACTTCGGTCCTTCTGCCTGCTCTGCTCCCCGCTCTGGGGCTCTGGCTCTGGTGAATTCTCTCACTCTCCCGCGCTTCTGATTGTACCCAGTGCATGTATAAACAAAACAAACAAACAAATAAATAAATAAATAAATAAAACATGCCTCTATTAAAAAAAAAAAAAAAAAAAGAGCTTGGCTAACAGAACCTGTGCCTCACAGGAGCCAGGGCAGCAAGGAAAGGGACTTTGAGGCTGACCTGGAGTGAGATGCAGCTGTTGTTCTCAGGCTGCTGAAAGCTGGAAGGAAAGGACTTACAGGCAGCTGTGGACTTAACCACAAGAAAGAAAGAGTTGTGATGTGGTAGAATGAGCACTGGTTTTGAGATTAGCTTTGGGGCTATGCAAACTCTGTGCTTCCTCACCTGTCAAATGAGTGTTATGATCTCCATCTACTAATGCTGTGATGAAAATCAAAGACCATAGGACTCCATTCTTCAAAGACTGCCACTGATCATACACCAAGTAAGAGATGGACACTGCACTCATGAATGTATGGACATTATCTCTTTCCATGTTTCCAGAGACCCTGAAAGGAAGATAAGAAATTGTTGTTCCCATGTTATAAGTGACAGCAAGGTAAATTAATGTGCCCAGGGTCACATGGCTGGTACGTCATGGAGCTGAGCATTGGCGAACAGGACTAGTAGACCGCATGCTTTTGGAGAAAGATGTGTTCATGCTGTGCTTTCTAGTGACTGTGCAATGATCTGCGGCACGCATAGAAATAGCAGCTCAAGTGCATGAAATAGCTCTCTCTCCAGCACAGCTACGTATCCTGTTCTAGTGCCCTCCATCTGGGAGAGGCGAGGGGCTTTGTTGCTCCCTATGCCAGCCAGGTACCAGGATGATAATAAGCCTGGTTTACAAAAGTCCTTTCTCTTCTTTGGAGGTTAGACATTGGATGGGACCAGAGGAACCAGTGTGGATCTGACGGAAAGTCTCCTCCAGCCCCTTGTCTGCACCTCACTCCTCTGTGGGGCTGCATTTCCAGATGAGCATCACACACAGTGTCACAGTGACTTCGGCCATTCCTGAAGTGCTGCTAATACTGAGGTCTTCCAAAGAACTGAGCATGAAGACAATCTCACCCCCATTTTCCACGCAAGGCCCCAGGGAAGCCTCACCAGTACAGTCTCCTTTTCGCTAAGCAAAACATTCCTGTCCCCTTGTCTATGGGGCTTACAGGACCAACTTCTCAAAGAGCAAACTCTGTGGGTTAGCAAAAGGCCCCTTCCAGACAGAGCTGCCCTTTCCACCCTGTGCACCCCAAGTCTAACTTCCACCCTTACAGGCCACTTGACCCAGCAGAGATAACCAGCTTCTCTGAGCCCCAACTGCCTCATCTGTAAAACAAGTGTATGCACCACGGCAGGAAGAGGGCGGGCGGGGACTCTGAGGCACAGAGCCTGACAGTGCCTGGCTCCAGGACAGCGTAACACTAGGGAGATTCTGCTGTCACTGGGTTCGTTGTCATTTTTCTGTAACTGTCCACATTATATTGCTGATTCATCATCTGCGTTTACAGATCCCAATTTCCTGGAAAGTCTAAAATCTTACCTGGAAATGTGTCGGTTATTCCTCTTACAGAGTCACTGAGGGTGGAAGAACAAGGCCACCCCTGGGCCCGGCACTCCATGGCTGTGGGCAGCATGGCTGCCAATGGCGTGCCTTCTGTGTGAGGGCGCGCGGGCAAGGGTGCGGCTGGGTGAGACAAGTCAGTGAGGGAATGAGCTGGAATCATATCCAGCCGGACGCCAAAACCTGGTCCCTTTCTCAGATGCCCAGTTCCTCCAGCCCGTGCCATGGGTTCATCTCCTGAGTTATGAGGCCCATTGAGATTGGGGAAAGGAGAATCTGGCAGCTTGTGTCTTCCCAGTTGCTCAGCCAACTGAAGTGAGCAGGGGTTCCTGTCTTCTCTCTCCTTGCTCTTCCTCCTCCATAGCTTTATTAAAGCACTATTATAAAATTAATGCGCAATATGGTGTTGACTTGGTAAGTCTTCACCCGTGGAGCCCCCAAGGGCCCTCTGCCCCACTGGGGAGGTAGACTCCACCTGGCCTCGCCCCTGCCCTCCTGGAGCTGATGGTCCTACAGGGACTTGGGGCTCAAATTTGGGGAATTCTCCAGAAGCAACCGTGTATTTACTCTGTATTCCTTTTTCTCAGGTTTTCAAGAGAAATGACTCAATTGAGGCTAAAATGGAAGCAGTAAGAAGAGGAGAGAGCAGAGACCTAGGCAAGGCTAATAAAGAAAGAAGAAAGGCAGACATAATGTGGATTCAATTAAACTTGAGCTTTAGTTTTGGTCAAATTGTAAGTTAATTCCTGCCTCCTAGACTATTTAATTAAAGGCAAATCCCACAGGCCACCTGTTGTTTTAACCATTTTTCTTCTCTGTGGAGACGCTGGGACTCCGCAATGGGAGCATGGGGCAGTAACCCATGACCACATTCTCCTGGGAGAAATGAGGGAGAAAATGAACTATAAATATCTTGTCCTCAGGACATCATAAATTGTTCGATAGCAGACCCCCAAGCATTGCATTTTCCTCCTGAATTTGAATGCAAACACATGGTAGGGCACATGCAGGTTTCCATCCTTCCGGGGACAGGATGTTAAAGAGAGGACGGATCCAGCCCTCAGCCTGGTGTCTGCTCGGGGTCACTACCGTGTGGCTTCTCTTTGATTAAATCAGGATCTTCCCTCTTTTTTTCTCTGCACCAGGGAGGGACGCAGATCAGGTTTTTCATGGTTCCCTGTACATGACCTAACAACAGTTATCTGCATTACTTTCCTGTTGTTTATTCCCAAACAGCTTGAGACCTGAAAAGTCATTCACCAAACTCAGATGTCCTTGAATGGGCAGTGGGGACAATGCTGTCTCCACAGGCCTCCCGGATCCGGACCAGGACTGGCGTTTGTCTCACCTCACTCTACACTGTCAATGTCACCCTCTACCATGAGCAGCTACCAAAACTACAATAAATGTAAAAATTCAGATACTGAATGACAAGGCCCATTTCCAAGGGCCAGCAGTCATGCAGGATGATTTTAGGAAGGTCGGCTCCTGCGCTGTCCTGAGAAAAAGTTGTGGGCCTGAGAACTGAAGGCTTCTGCCCTGGCCTCTCAGGGAGAAGAGAGGTCTGTGGCCTCTGCCTCCAGGACACATTCCACCAGCGCCTCTGCCCATTTCACTTCTCTGTGGACCACTGCTGTGCCCTGCACCCCCAGGTAGCCGCTTTGGAATTTTTGGCATTGCCATATACCAGCTGACTTCCGCTGTTTACTCAATCTTTTTGCATTAAATGAACTCACATTTTTACCTCAAGTACTGTATTTATGAAGAAGTTCCCTATTACTATACTCAAAGGGAAAAGTGGAAACATTTATCAGACATAGAAGATAACCAGAAAAAGGCAATGAAAGCAAATCAGTGCCTTCAGCATTTAGACATTAACTGGTGAAGCCTCTAGGCCCAAGGCCTGCTTTCTCATCAGATGAAAGACCAGCCAGTGTGCTGGTGATGCACTGGCGTGAGACATGTTCGCTCTGAAGTCACAGGTGTGATGAAAGAGAATCTGGAAGGGTACTGTACCCCTCCAGGGACTTGGTGGGGGTACACAGGCTCACTCTCCCAGCTCCTAATGCTGGGACATTGTCCTGCATCATCACCACCCTGGCCCTCCCTTTCCTGCTAGGGTCACTGCAGTGGTTTCCATCCTCAGGACCTCCTGGGCATCCAGTTCTGTCACTTCATCTTAGGTACCTTCTCAAAGGCTTCAAATCCAATCCCTTCTAGAAATCCCTTTCCTTAGTCACCATTACCCTGCCTTCCAGATTGTTCTTCCTATTCACCAGCCATTCAGAATTTCTCACTCTAGCCTGCTGTTTGTGTGCTGGTGTGGTAAGAGGCTCAGAGCCTCCCTAGTTATTAAACTGCTTCCCTGACCTCATTGTCCTTGAATGGTGTCTGTAGGTCTGGGCCCCAGCTGGGACAAGCGAGGCTGAGAGGGCCAGTGTTTGTGTGTCCCAGGATCTGCAGTGAGACCAGTGTGGTGTGAGCTGAGCATGGGTCCTGTCCGTGATGGGAACCCAGAATCATGGCTCCCCTGGACACAGGAAACCATGGAGCCCAAAGAACCAGCTGAGTCTGGCAAGGTCACTGCTGACAGGACTGTCTTTGAGCATCACAGGCTCACTTTCTGGGGAATAAAAATACACAGCCCTGTGATCCCTGCTTCCCTGTGCCAGACACTATGGTGAACCCAGGGTGCAGCCTGCCTATCCCCAGAGGGCCTGTTGCCCTGGAATGTGTGGTTACATGCTTAGGGCTGGGCCTGCATCCTGCTGGTGGGGCCCAAGCCCAGCAGACGTGTATCCTGGGCAGACAGGTGATCACAATCCCCCTCTTCTGCCCTCCTTGACCCTGGGTCCTCTTTGCTGACAAACGTGTCAGCTCTAAGTTTCTCATGAGCCTGGTGGTGTCCTACCTCCTGAGTGTGCTCTTTTGTTGACTCCAAGGTGAGGATTTCCACCTGGTGCTGTCAGGAAAGAGTGGTTGGGGGAGAGCTAGGCCTGCTCCCCTGCAACTTTCCATCAGCCCTTGGGCCAGCTGTCCCTCTACCTCGAGTTCCTCCTGCTGGCCGAGCATGGGGGTTAAACGTCTGCCCCCTGTGCACCCAGTCAGTGACCCCAAATGCTCTGGCCCACTCACCGCACGGTGGCACCGGCCACTATCTGCTCCTGAGAACCACCCGGAGTGAGGAGGGTCACTTCACCAAACATCTATATTTTCAGTTTCTCAGCAGGCTTAACACTGGGTTCAGGACAACAGAAGTGGTGCTAATTTGTTGGGATCTGGACCCAAGTGTGACTGTGCTGTGTTTGGCTCAGTTGGGTAGAAAAACCCAAGCCCATATCCTCTGCTTTTCAGGATGGAAGATGGAGGAAATAGAGCTCACAGAGTTTCCCTGCGAGGGAGGAGGTTGGAGTGACTATAAAATCTCAGATGCCTCCACAGCACAGCAGTGGCCACTCCTCTACCCATCATAGAGCCCCCTAAGGTGGGCTTCACCGCCAGGCTCTTTGTTTTTTGGGCTTTTTTAAAAACTTTTTTTAAAAAGATTTATTTATTTATGCATACAAGAACTGGGGTACAGACAAGAGGTGCTGGAGGTGAGAGGATTCACCAGAGACAGTGGGGAACAGAACAGGCAGGTAGACTGAAATGCACTGCTGAGGGGAGCAGCTGGCGAGACCGGAGAGGTCTGCTGTGCTATGTGGGTAGCTCCCTGGCCAGCCTGTATCAAACTCATGCTGCAGAGGCTACGGAAAGCTTCACAGCGCTGTGCTTAACCCCCTGCACCACCAGGGAGGCCCCGCCAGGCTCTTTGGATGGTGAGCAGTGGACTGGGTGCTGTATGGTCAAGTCTCAAACTCAGGCCACCTCATGGCAAAGGCCAGCGTCTCTCTTTCTATGTTGTGCACAGATAACTCCACACAAATGTTGTGTTTTCACAGCTATGGAAATGTTAATTAATACTCCTAGATCAGATTATGACACCACATAATTAAACCAACTCCATTTTTTCCCTTATCCAACAGGTTCTTCACTAAACCGTCCCTGACCGTGAGTCTCAGGCTTCCCTGGGGAAAGAAAAAGAACAGATACTGTGCCAGAAGTCATAGTTATCCTCCTTGTTTGAAATTGAGACTTTGAGAGAGAAAATCAAGCCTTTCCCCCTCAGGTCAGCCACCTGCTGAGAGCCCAGCGTGGGGACTGGCTGGATGCCACACATGCTGACATCATGAAGTCCTGTGCCCTGCTGCAGGGTGCTGGGGAATGCCACCTCCGTCTCCACTATCACAGCCATGTCTCCCTGGGCACTGCAGCCCAGCCTGTGACCGCTCAGCAGGGAGACCCTGGGTGGACACAACACAGCCTCCAGGACCGCTGGACTTGATTGTGGCCACCTGGGATACAGAGCTAGGAAGGAAACGCAGCATCCAACTGACCTGATTTATAGTGGTAAGATTTTAATAAAGCAGCTCTTTGACTCAACGCATAGTAATGGTTCCTTGGATCTGTTTCAATCTATCATGTCACCCTTTGCTCTTGGAGATGTTACAAAGCTGTTATGGACTCCATCCAGAGTCTCGTTTTACAAGTTTGTTGCTTAGAAGTGCAACTGTGTGTTGGCTCAGCTGATTCAAATCTTTGGAGGAGTTTAAGGGGGAAAAAAGATTAAAGTGACTATAAAACCACAAACTATGTACAAAATGTATCATGGACTTTAATTTGCGGCTAGTTCTCTGCACTCCCCCGTCCCCGCCCCCGCCCCCCGCCCCTTCCAGCTCGAGGCTGTGATTTCCAGAAGAGTCTGTTGTTTGCATTTAAAGCTGCTTTGTAGAATACTCCATTTTGAAAGGTTATGTGGGTCATAAAACAGTCGGTCAGAGTGCTGGCTGGACCCCAGGGGTGGCTCCAGCAGGGCCCATGGGGTCAGCTCAGAGGCTGAAAAGTGTCCCTCCAGAGCCTCACTTGTCCCTGATCTGCCTCCCTAACTTCTTGTTAAAGAAGCTGAGTCCTGGGAGTTATCCACTGATGTTATCCCTATTTCATCCTAAAGAGGAAACATTCCACTGTGGCTTTTAGACACAAACCTCTTTACCTACCCTGTCCTTCTAGATCTCCAGTTGCCTCAAAGGTGTTTTTAAGAATGAACACAGGGGCCTCCCCGGTGGCGCAGAGGTTGAGTGCTGGGTTGCGAAGCTACCCGCGGCCTCTGCAGTGCCGGTTCGATCCCCGGCTGCTCCCCGGCCACTGGAGGAGGGTCCTACATGGCGCGCAGACCTCTCCTGCCGCCCGCCGCTCCCCTCAGCAGTGTACTTCGTCAGTCTGCCTGTTCTGCTCCCCGCTCTGGCTCTGGTGAATCCTCTCACCCTCCCGCGCTTCTGACTGCACCCAGTGCTTGTGTAAATAAATAGATAAATCTTTAATAAATAAATAAATCTTTAAAAAAAAAATGAACACAGTGTTGGGAGGTGGATGGGGCAGGAGTTCTCCCAATATCTCATCAGCTCTGTGTTTCATGAAAAGTGAGATTCCACACATGGTAGGTAGCTGGTGCGTATCCTCCTGGAGGTAAGTCTTGCTTCATACACGAAGGGTAACGTTCTATCCAGCCAGAAACCACCCCTTACCTCTTGTTTCTTTGGCCTAATAACAAGTGAAATCAATGCATAATCTGGATTGAGTTAAAAGTTTTGGACCCAGCATTCTAACCTCAGATATCTGGGCCTCAAGGAGGAATGTAAGAGCATGAGAATCCTGGATAAAGGTGCTAGCCACACACTTGCCATTTTACCATATTAATCATAATTAGACCATCATACCCTATATATCTTTTAAAACCTGTATTACATAGTCCAGGTTCTGCCATCTGACTTGCCTCACACTCAGATAAGGGGATCTTCATACCCCTTTTCACCTACCTACACATGCAGCCTAGAGATACCAGGTCCTCATGACCCTTCAATTCCAGTCCAGTTCCAGTCTCAGTTTGGCTTGGAATTCAAAGCAAGTTCTGTCTTGAGCATGATCATCACAAAAACCTCCATGCAGAGAGGCCCCAGAGTCCACTTGAGCTGGGAAACATGGGCCAGACAAGTGCAATATATACTAAAAGCCCTCAGTTTAGGGCTGTGAGTCAGCACACCTCATTTTAAGTTCTGCTTCCCACCTAGTTTACTGGAGCTCCCATGACAAAGCACCACAAAGCAAATGGCTTAAACAACAGAAATTTATTGTCTCCCAGTTCTGCATGTGAGAGTTCAATATCAAGGTGTTGGCAGATTTTCTCCTCTGAGCCCTATGAGGGAGAATCTCTTAGGTCTCTCTGCTGTCACCTGGGGCTTTGCTGGCCATCTTTGGCCACTCCTTGGCTACAAGCATTGGCTTTCCTGTTCACATGGTGTTCTCCCCACGTGTATATCTGAATTCCTTTTTATAAGAACAATCCAACAAGTCATACTGAATTAAGATCCACCCAATGACTTCACTTAACCAATTACATCCATAACTCTATTTTCAAAGAGGGTCAGGCTCTCTGGAACTGGGAATTAGACCTTCAAAATATGAATTTTTGGGTGTGGATGAGAGACACAATTCAACCCCTAACACTCTAGGAATTTGGATGAATAGGTGGATATATCTGAGTCTTATTTTCTCTGATCTTTAACATTCTTCCTACCTCTTAAGTTCAGAGATTCTAAAAAAGTATATAGAGTATGATGGTGTATTTCATTTTCTTTCTTAACAGGTTTTGAGCAATTCTTTCCACTGAATGTTCTTTTTCTAACATTTTTTTCCTGGATTTTAAGAAACTTGTCACTTTCTGCCTCCAGACATAGTTGCTTGAATGGGTGATGTGAAATATATCTAGTGACTAGTCTATCAGGGTCCCAGCTCCAGCTGCCTAGGGGCATTGCAGAGTGTGTCCTGACTGTGCCTTATTGTGCAGGCCTTAGTTCTCCTTTTAGACTTAATATTATTTCAATTGTTTTTCTGAAAATTTTAAGTAATAAAAATTTAAAAACCTAAAATTACAACTTCTTCACTGTGTACTTCGTTATTACAGCAGGTTTCTAATGCATTCTCCTTCTTTCATATATTAGCCTAGATAATTTTCAGTGCATTAAATACTTTTTGAAACATGATTTTTACCTTTGTAAAAATTTTAATCTATGGATATAGTATTTCCATTTTTAATATTTTAATAGTTATATTTTAAATATTAAAATATATTTTAAAATATGATATATTTTAATATTATCAATTACCCTGTCTTTAAGAAAATGATGTTAAATATAATGGTATTTAATCTTCATGCCCACCCTAATTGCTTTCTTAGGTGAAGTTCCTTAGTGTGGAAATTAGCAAATGTGGAATGTAATCAGATGTATTGACAAAGCCACTGACTGAACCAACTGTTTTACCAGGATCCTAGTGCATTCACATTCTCTCCCATTCTCCTTTTACATCCAGGAGGGGGACATTCCCTAGCTCATCTAGAAGCCATTTCATGCTGCTTCAAGGAGAATGAAAATGATGAACACGCTGTGACTCCTGTGAAATAAATAGTTCTAGTAAGGCAACGAAGAAGGTGATTTGCAATATGGATTTTTCCCTCCAAGTTATTAGAATATGTCCAGTCAGTACATTCGGCCTCTGTCCCCAGTGATACATTAAATTAACAACACTCACCACCAGCCCAGTCAAATTGCAGATGGGGTTTAGGTTTGTCTTGGCAGGTTAGACTGAGAGAAGTGGAATATGGGGAGTGGGTTGAGGTTCAGATGTGTTCAGGGCAGAGATGCTCACTGGGGTACTGCTCTGTTAAGACAGTCAGCTGAGAGCAAGGAAAGGATGGTGCATCTTGGTCTCTGTGCCTCTCTCGGCTGCATCTTCCCATGGGGCCCCTACAGTGCCTTGAGCATGGTAGTGTGAGTCGTCCAACCTCCCTCTGTCCTGCAGGTCTGCCTCAGAGGGACCACAGTGACTCTGTGAGGTCCCTTGAAGACTGGCCAGGCCTCCAAAGATGTCCACCCTCTATAGTTGGCATGGACCTCTAGAGTGGGGGGAGGGACAAGCTGGACAAAGAATGAAACAAGCTGCAAATTCTTCCATGAGAACACCTGATAAATAATAGCATCGCTTAGCTCTAAAACAGCCCTTGATAGCTAATTATGGAATTTAAAATTATAAAACCTGTCCAAGTACATCAAGGGGGTAAGTAAGGCCATCTTGAACTGATTACCCGTGGAATCCATATCTCCCATCTCTCTAAGTAGAGTGAAGTTGGGCTCCGATCATGCTGTGTTAATTTACATAGCCCTCTCCACCTTCTGGCACTTCTGTATTCTGTAATACATTTTTGCTCTATTAATCACAGTGTCATGTGCTTTCTTTCACTGAAATGATGCAACAGTACATACACCGCGTTTCACAGCATTTTGGAAAAACCATCTGTGACTTGGAGGGTTCAGGTTTGAGGCAACCTGTTTAATAAGTGATTCTAGAAGTTCACCTTGCATCTCCTGCAACTGCTTAGGGTTGGCTATGATCCTGTCCTCAGGATTCAAGGACATGAGGGCACTCCATAAGCAAAAATACTTTTAGTATCTTTAGGTGAAGGGCAAGAGTCCCCCTGCATACCCCAGATTCATAGCAACTTGCTCTTCATCCGTGAACTTTGCAATCTCTTCCTTAATATTATCAAGGGTAACTCCAGCACCTTCCCGTTACTTCTCAGAGTCTAGCATTATGTATCAGCTTCAAGAAGCCTTCTTGGCATTACGAAGACTCACGTCAAGTGTCCTATCCAGGAATTGAACCTCAAGTCATAAGTGATACCCCTAAGTCAATACATTCTTCCCTTTTCAAGCTACTTGTTTCAGCCACTCAGTCCAATGCCATTGAGTTCTTCCCAAATCTGTTTGACCAGTGCCTGCCAGATTTTGAATTCCTTTGTTATACGGTTCTACCATCTCTTGGGGCAGGAATAGCACTTCCCCACCTGGACTACACTGAAACCTTACCCTAATTATCCTCCTGAAGGAAAAAGGGAGAGCAGAGGGCAGGAGGTCAAAGTTCCAGCTCAATAGTCAGGCAGAGACAAAATCCAGGCTTCCCTTGCCATTTGTCCTATTCAAGTCTTCAATGGTCTGGATGGTGTCCACCCATGTTGGGGAGCGCCATCTGCTTTTCTTAGTTCACTGATTCAAATGCTTCCAGACACACTCAGAAATACTGTCAAACAAGCTATCTGGGCATCCCAAGTTCCAGATGACATATAAAATTCACCATCACATGTGGGGAGGTGACACTTGGGAAGGAGAACAAGAGTCCTCTGTGAACAACTTGTCTCAGGTAAGACCCTTGTGGGGCCCCTGGGCAAGGAGAATTTACTCTCCTCTAAAAAATGGAAACTTGGAGCATTCAGGGAAATCAGGACTCAAATTCAGAGACTTAGCTACTCAAATGTCTCCATTGCAGAACTCCGGGTGCTTCTCATTTCACTCTCAATTTGACATAATGGGAGACCTGTCATGCCTATACATTTCAATATAATCTGTGGTTCTGCCAGTCTTACATTTAGATCAAAGGTCTAATTTTCATCACAGTCAGCTTTGCACACTGCAGGTGATAATTGTTTCCTTAAAAATTGCCATAGAGGCCCTTCAGCATTCACAGTGTGCCTGAAGTTGATAATTGGCCACCCTGAGCCCACCAGGTAATACCAGGCCACCTCCATAGTCCTGACCATTGTCTCCACCTTGGCCAGATCCACAGCTGTCACCTATCCCAACACCTCACCTTCTGCCCGCACTTCCTTCTAATTCATCATGGGCAGCAATCTGAATAATAATGATGCTGACACCTATCAGATGTTGTCACTACCCACTTACACATGGCTATGACCACAGGTATCTGCTACTCCTTTCTGAGAGACCACCTGAGAAATTTATAAATAGTGTCTGAGAATGATCTGCTGGGAAGATCAAAGACTAGAGACTTTATCCATCAATTCCCATCCCCTGTTGGTAGAAGATGGTGGGTATTAAGTCCACCATCCTTCCAAGCTGCACAAGCATAAAAGCCAAGAAATTTCCTGGGAGTGTAGGAGAAGCCCAAAATCAGGAATCAAGGGGTACATAGCAGGAGCCTGAGACAAGATATTGTCCCTTTGCACCCACCAAAGCTAGATGGTCGGCACCACCTGGCCACTGCAGCAGGGGGGGTGGGGAGAGTTGGAGGTGACAGGTGAGGGATGTCAGATACAATTGCCCATGCTAATGAAGGGTTAGATGACTGCCACAGTGTGTTTAATTTTGCAGAGTCTTAGCATTTCTTTTCTAGAACATCTAGAAAACATTTCATTCTATTTAGTCCCAGGTGAATATTAAAATGAGATTAAAACCCTAAGCACACACAGGTAGCCAGAAATGGAAGGTAAAGGGGAAATTCAACCTGTCATTTGAGATGCCCTGCACAGAAAACCTATGTGCAATTCATTTATCAACAAATGAGTGCCATGCTAGACACTAGGATTACAGCAGTGAACAGGACAGGAAAAGAAATCTCTCGGGGAGTTCAAGTGTAGGGAGGAGGTCAATGGATGACATAAGTAAACTAAAGTGTACGCCAGAAGGTAAGAGATGCTCTGGGGAAATATCACTGCAACAAGAGGGTAGGGAGGGCAGGCCGAGGGGTCGCTATTTTAAAAGGATGTTCAGAGAGGGCCTCGGGAGCAGGGTTCATTTGAGGAAGAGGGTATGAGGAAAGTTGGAGACAGCATTCTAGGAACACTCTGCATGGGAGTGTGCTTGCCACGTGAGAAGTTCAGGGCAGGCAGTGGGCTGGTGGGCAGTAGGGGGCAAGGAGGGGCAGCCAGAGGGGTGGCAGGGCCCCAGCATGGGAAGCTGGGGAGTCATTTCAGCACCCCGTGCTTTTACTCAGAGGGAAGCAGATGAGAAGGCACAGAATGGCTTTGAGCAGAGGGGAAGCCAATGCTCTGATTATATCTGAATTGAATACACGCTCACATCACCATGAACACACCCAGCTCTCAACATGTTCAATCCGATAGTCTCAGGATAGCCACCCTACAGACGCAGAAGCAACCTGGGAAAAGCAAAATCGAAGGGACACATAAACAATGATGGGACTTTGGTCATAGAGGTGACAAGGCCGATGGCAGAGGCTCCAAGGCACAGATAATCTTACTAACCGCAGGGGTGTCCTTGCCAAGAGAGCCCAGAGCTCAGAGGTATGGTCGGGGAAGGCCTGGCCGCACTCAGCGCTGGACCTGGCCTTCTCAGTCTCCTCCTGTGCCCAGGCAAGAGGCGCCTCTGCCCTCCCTGTTCTGTAGAGTCTGTCTAGCTCAGAATTTTACCTCGTAAACCATGCCATTGACAAGCATGGCAATAAAACTTCATTGTTCCTGATGGCAGTAGTCTGTTTTGTTAACCTTTGGCTTCCTTTTTTCCTGATACTTTTATACATCTGGTTCTGGTAAAATAAAAAGATTCCTTCTATTTACACATGTAGTTCCTGTTCAGGCCTGCGCCTCCCTGCCCACCCTGTCCCCAGCTGAGGTGAAAGTGACAGCATTCCTCTTAAGTGTCCCTGAGGTCCTGAGGAGTATGGGACAGCGCCATCCTGGACAGGCCTGCATGTCCCCTGAAGTCACCAGTTAGGAGGATGCCCTGGGGGCCAAGCTTGCACACACCCATGGGACTCAGTTCTGAGAGGTACTCTGGGGACTACAATGCCTCCCGAGAACATGGGTTTGGGGTCCTGTGTGGTTTTACTTATAATCTACCCTCCTCTTCTGTTTGCTTGTGTTTAAACATGAGGCAAAGTCTTCAACCTGAGGGAAGCATCTTTTATCTGCAATTCTCCACAAAGTCTGAGGTAGATAAGGGGGAGAAATATGGCAGAGAAATGAAGGGCTGCTTCAAGGTCTATTGGGGAAGCAGCTCAGTGGGGCCAGGAAGGGAGCAGCGAACAAGAACAAAGGCTTGTCCCTCCATGAGGGTTACAATCAGCCCTTTTCACCACGAGTGAGCATATTTTTTCCTCTTGACCTCAGAAAGAAGGCCAGACAAAGCTAAGCAACCCTCTAGCCAGGCTGTCCTTCAAGTCCCTTTGTGCGTTAGGACATCTCAGTCAAGCAGACAGCTATACACCCGAGTAGATTCCTGCAGAAGCAACCATGGAGCTCGACCCCAGGGCCAAGTGATCACCCAGCCACAATCAGGCTAGGAGAGCGATGGTCTGGGCATGCAGCCTCTGATTTCTCCTCTACACCTCACAAAAATGAGCACATTCTATTATTTCCATTTTACAAAGGAAGAAACCACCTCAGAAACAATTTGCTCAAGTTTTCACTGATCGAATGCCCTGGATCCATATGACTTGGTGGATATAAATAGGTAATGCACACAGTTCCCAGACCCCCACATACACACACATACAGCACAACCCATGCTATATACACACTCTACTTGTATATATATCCCCAAAGGCACACACATACACATACACTCCACATATTCTCACACACCAACACATATATAAGCCACATTACATCCACACTCTGTTATACACACACATACACCCACAGGCACTCACACATACATATATACACCACACATCCATACTCTTTCACACACAAATATACACACCCCACAAATACACACATTCCATATTGACACAGAGACACATGCATGCTCCCCACAGGCAGAGGCGCACTGACACACACCACACACAAATACACCACATACACATGCTCACTACATGACAGCTGAACACACCCCGCATAACATACCACACCAAGCACTCCCTGCATGTGTGCATGTCCAAAAACAGAAGAAAAATATCCACGTTTACTAGTATACAAAGAAAGGCAAATTAAAAGTAAAATACAATATTGACATTAAACAAAATACAAGTACTGAAAATAGACTCTGGAGTCAGACTCCCTGGGTTGACATGTTGGCTCTACTGCTGACTTAGTAGGTGACACTGGACAAGTTCATTAACTTGTGTCTCCTTTAGCCCCCGAAAGTATGGGGACTCTAGCACCGACTTGGAGTGGTGGTTGTGAGACTGTCATAAGTGAAAATATACAAAGAGTTTAGAACAGTGCCCACCACATCCAGAGAACTCTTTACACCCTTGCCATTGTTGCTATGATTGTTACTGCTGCTGTTGAGGGTGCTACACAGTGAGCTCCATCACCACTACTGGTGTGATACCTATCTAGAAACAGAGAATTCAGTAATTTGTATTAAAATCTGCCCTACTGCATGACACCCAAATTATTTTACCCTAAAGACATAGAAAGGCAGACACAAATTTACGTTTAAGGATGTTAAGCACAGATGAGCAGATCAAGAAGATGTGGTATACACACACATACACACACACACAATGGAATACTGCTCAGCGATCAAAAAAGATAAACTCAGGCCATTTGTGGCAACATGGATGGAACTGGAAGGGATTATCCTAAGTGAAAAAAGCCAGGAGAAAGATAAATACCACATGGTTTGACTTATATGTGGAATACTGAGAAACTAAACAAAGGGTCAGACAAAGACAAACTTTAAAACCAACCCTTGAAAGCTGAACATGTATCTGAAGCATCCAGGAAGGGAGGGAGAGGGGAGGAAGTAGGGTTGTGGGAAGAGCACAATGGACTATGGCGGAGGACTATGGGTACTTTGGTGGTAGGAGAATTATGGTGACCACACCTGAGAAAAGAATTTGTATGTTGTGAGAAAATGAACAAGAATGTAAAATCATGGTGCTTTATTAAAACTAAAATTAAAAAAATAGATGTTCATTGCAGCATTAGTAATAGGAAAACAAAGAAAACTGGAAACAACCTTAAGTTCCTACTGACACGTTAGCCACAGGGTGATCCCCTGGCTGCCCAATTAAGAAATCTTTCTTCTTCCCTGACATACCCTTAATGGCCAAGTTCTATTGTCTTCACCTCAGGAAATTACTTCTTGCATTCATCCTTCCGGGCTTTTGCAGGCCCCTGCCACCACTAACCACTGTACTGGCTCCCTCTGTAATATGTGGGTGTGATGTTCTGTCCTTGTACTCACCACCTTTATCATGTCTGGTTCTCTGGTTCTGCCTCCCTTACCAGATTCTGAGTCCCATAAGAACCAGAAACTAGACAAATCATTTATTATTGTGTCCAAAGCCTACAACAGTGCCTGGCACACATGATATTTCCTGAGTAAAGAAAAGCAATGAAAGGAAGAATGTGATTCAGCCTTAAGGTCATATTCTCAAGAAATCTGTATGACAAAATGTTCATGAATACAACAGTATATGAGAAAAAAAAAATCTACCAAACTGTATATATAGCTTGGCATTCACATTATTCTATGTGTATATGTATAAAAACCCAGACAAAGCACTAAATTGTTAGGGATGGTTATTCCTGGCCATTTAACTTTTCTTTATATAAACATTTTCTCTCATGTTTTATAGTAACTATCTATCTGTCTGCTTAATTATCATGCAAACAGTAGATAAGATAGACAGATACAGAAATGGATCAGGACATTTGGAATTACCATAATTTGAATTCAGGATCTGAATGGTTGAGGCATCTCATAAACTATCCAATTTGAACTTGCCCATGACAAATGTCTACTATAGCAGCTGTTTCTCATGGGGCTCTCCACAATCACTAATGAGACCTCTAATAATGGGCTCCTTCCTTCTCCTGGGGACCCATTAGTCCATGTGCAGAGGAGATGGCAGGTAGTGGCTTCAGAAATATAACATTTTTTTAATCTTCTTTCTAACAGGAAACTCAGGTAAAAGGGTTTTTCCCCCCTAAATCACCATATTTCTACTTCCAAGGGAACATCAGAAAAAGCTCCTACAGGAAGACTTGCTTCTGTCCTTGCAGCAGCTTCCTTTACTGTCTGCAGTAGCTATTGAAAGTTACCAAGGTGACAGTCCCCATCGTGAGACTATCTGAGAGCCTCTAGGCCAGACCTCCCAGCCTTGGGAGTCCCTGGAGGTCCAGGGAGCAGCACACAGATGGCACTTGGATGGACCCAGGGAGGACAGCACCTAGTAAGAGGGGTGTTCAAGAACTTGGGGCAGTGGTTTCAACTCTGAACACTGGCTTTCTTCTGTTGTCTGAATTCTCAGTAGCTAAGTTTTCCTATCAGCTACATTGAAATAGATGTACCTCTCGAGCCAGTTTTAAGGAGCAGTGACAAGAGCAGCACTACCACTGGGAACATGTCCTGATGGCCTTCTGAACGGTAATTGATAAACAGTTGACTTAATAAGGAAAAGAGTGCAAAGAAGTAGGGATGTTCAAATTGGAGAAAAGCAGAAAAAAGGCAGACTGGTGGAACATAAAAACTGTCCTAAATATGAAGCATAGGTTTATTTCCTCTGACTTCCCAGAGCAGAATTGGGAAGTCAGTGGTGAAATTCTAGAAAGTCAGAGTTCTGCTTTACTTAAAAAAAGAACCTGCTAAGAACAAAAAGTGACCTCAAAGGGTCACTTTGTGAAGGAGAACTGAGTTACCTAGCACTGTGAATATTTCAGCGGGCGGCCTGATCACAGGCAGCCCTGGTAGAGGGAATTCTTGCTTTAAGTCCAAGGCTGTACAGATAATCTCTAACATTCCTTCCAGCTCCAAGAACCTATGTTTCTGCAACTTGACTTTTTTGCTATTGGGATGGCTTGAAAATAATTAAAAGTTCCTCGCAGACCTCTTCTGCTGTGCCCACTGCTCCCCTCAGCAGTGTATTTCATCAGTCTGCCTGTTCTGCTCCCCACCCCGGCTCTGGTGAATTCTCTCACCCTCCCACACTTCTGACTATAACCAGTGCTTGTATAAATAAATGAATAAATCTTAAAAAAATAATTAAGAGTTCCTTCTCAACACCATACTATCTATGCCCAGCCAGAGCTGCAGTTGCCAGCAGGCCTCTCTCTCTTCTCACCTCCAGTGGTGGCAATTTGTCTTGTTCGTGGCTGTCTATCTCCACATTACAGGAAAAGCTCATAATGAGCACTGCCTTCCCAGAATAAAAGTCAGAACTTGAATTCCCATCCTCCCTTGCAGGAAGGATGAAGTTTTGACCCTTCAAATGCTTCTATTCAAGAGTTGAATTTGAAAGCGAATAACCTAAGCAGGGTGGGGGATAAGAGGAGTTCCTGTCTGGTGCCTGCACACTTTCTTTAAGGTATTTTTGGGTGATGGAAGAGACATCCGGCTTTCAGCAGTGGCAGCTGTTTCCCAGACACTGCAAGGTCAAGCCCTAGGACCGGAAGTTTCATTAGTTCTCAGAGAGGTGGCATGTGCAATCAAGCAGGCTTCTGGCATTTGGTGCTTCTGCGTGCAGAGGCCATGCAGTCTGAGTGGACCAGCTCTTGGAGAGCTCCTGGCAGGTCAGCCTCAGCTCTGCCCCACTTGTTCATGACTCTTATTTCCTAACATCACCAAAGAGAATGGCTTGATGCTCCCCAAAACCATTTTCTCTTGGTTCATGGGCACATGCTCAGCTAGATTCCATTTTCTGGCCTTCCTAGCACATGGATATGGCCCGGTGACTGAATTTTGACTTACTGAAAATGAGCAGAAGTGATAGGTTTACTGCCAGGTCTCCAGAATTTCCTGTGTTATTCTCCATGCTCTTCACTCCCAGAGTGTAGAAGGAGCCAGTGAAAGACAAGCTCCCTAGAAGATAGTCCTTTAATCACCCAGCTGGCCTGACCCAAATGAGAAATAGACCTCTTATTATTTTAAGCTACTTTGATTTGGGATAGTTATAGGATTATCCCATTCCTACTAATATACTCAACAAATCCATTTCTGCTGAAGTGGCCGAAATAGATTTTAGTTTTCACAATTAAATGCTCTGAGTGTTTCATTTCACGACTTGATCTATTGCCAAGAGGTCCATATTGTTGATAGGTGGTGTGTAGCATCTGGGGGAAGGCTCCGGTTCCCTCCCAGCTGGAAGCATCGGGTAGACTTGGACCTGTCCTGTAATACAGATGGAAGGAGAGCCATCCAGCACCCCGTCAGTAGTTCCCATCCTTCTTCAGGCACAAGCCTGTCTGAGGAAATACTGGCTTCTTCTCTCTGGTTATAGCCATGCCTGTGTCTTCTCTCCTGACTCTGATAAAGGCTGAGGAAAGTAGGGCATGTTCTTCCTGGTACCCCCGACTGGTATAGGGAATCCTGCAGCCTCCTCTTTATAATAAGGTCAAACCATCAGGAGACCAGAGCTATCTCTGAGGAAATTACCTTGTGCCAAGTTGAACTCGGGCTTTGAGTCAGTGCAGTAAATGTCCTTTAGCAAGTTGCACCAGTTCAGGCTTTAATACCACCTATGCACCTACAGGAGTGGCCTGTGGCAGCCATATTTCTATCATGTGCCTGAGTCTGGTTCCATTTGACTGGACTAGGAACTTGATCCAAGTCTGACCAATCTAATATTCTGTGCTGTTTCATGCTGGGCTACCCAGCTGGTGAATAAAACAGATGTCAATTGATGAATGGTGGTGGAAAGAAGAAAGTAGGAACTTTCTGGGCCTGGCTGCCTTCCAGACGGTGGATCCACAAGCAAAACCTCAACTCTTAAAACAATTTTCCTCTAGTGTGCTTAAGCGCATTCAAGTTAGTTTGTGAAGTCTTCAACTGAAGACTCTTAACTGATACAGAAAGAAGTGAAAACTATCCCACGAAAGATGGCCACCTCCTGAAAACCTAGGCACCTCCCACTTGTCATGGATCTAGGAAACTTTCAAAGGCTCAAACAGTGCAATAACGCTGAGAACCCTTGAGAGGCTGGATAGATTTCCTGAGATTTATTCAAAAGGAGGTGACTGTGTCTCTAGTTCCAGAGCCTCATGGCAGAGCAAAGGCGGAGAGGCCAGCGGTGGGGTGACTTCTACACCTGACACTCCTACACTAGAACCCTGGTTTCAGCCTCCTCGTAGCCTCGAGGCCCGGTAAGAGTCCAGACCTGCACTCGCCTTTAGAACAAGGATCCCCGTGGCCCATTCACCCCGGGGACGCAGGGCCTGGCAGGAGCTGGAGCTGAGGAAGCACGTGTTGCTAGGAGGGCGACAAATGACGCGGCTAATTCCTCTCGCCCCGCAGGTGCCCAAGCCGCTGGGACGCTGCGCTCCCCGCGCACATGTGCGCACCAGGGCCCGCCCCGAGCAGCTGCAGAGGTCGGGCGGCCAGGGCAGATGATAGGGGGCTCAGCACCCCCCCAACCTTACCCACCCCTGCCCGGCGGGGAGGGCCCAGGAGGCCAGGTCTTTCAGAGTTAATTAGCCTTCATGAATATGGATGCCACTGCCGGCTGAATGTGGTGGAGAGGTCATAACCTGACCTCGACGAGGCGTGCATAAAGAAAAGGCTACTTTTCAGCTCGGATCCTAATTGAAAGCCCCGAGTTGTCAGGCGCAGCGCTGTTGGTGTGATCACCGCCGCCACATTTCTCCCAGCAGAAGAAACATTTGGAGGAGCCCCCATTAGCGGTCACTCTAATGACCTGCCGGCTGTGCAGGCGGCCCAGGGCTGGTCCCCTGGAAACGGCGCTGCAGTGATATCTGCACTAGGAATTTATTCTGAAGCTTTTCTTTTCCATGATGGTTTTCATTTCCTGTCATTTAGAGCTGGAAGCATTTATGGAATATCACATGGTTTTCGTTTACACAGGAAATCAGCTGCAGTTGTGAGAAGATACTGACTTACTTTTTGTATGTTTTTTAAATCCCCCCCCTCCATAAAGGCTAGCTTGCAGCATATTGTTTTGAAATAGTTTTCTTTTTTGATCCGAAGTCACTGCTCTCCAAAGTGGCCTGTGATTATACAGAAAATGCAGCAGTTTATTTCTGACACGTGATAATCACTTTGTGTGCAGAAAGCCCAGCGCGAATAGATGCTTTTGCTTTTTCCAGAGCAGAGGAGGGAGGCTGAGAGGGCGGGGGCAGGAGATAGGCGCGCACAGCTGCGCCCACAGATCAGCCTTCTGGGGAGGGGAGGCGACATGGGACATGGGGACAGGCGGAGACACAGCCCAGAGTGTGTGAACCGGAGCCTCTTTGGAACTCTTTGGTCTACACCCTCCTGGAAGACATTGCTTTCTGCTCTGTTAACTTAAAAGAACCACACTGATTAAACCTGAAAATAGCAGGGTCGAACCTCCCACCTCAGGCTCAAGGACCACAATGAAATTGTCCTCTGGACTCAGTCCCCACCCATCACCCCAGGAATCAGAGAATCCCAGGACCCATCGCAGAGACTGAGAATGATGTGGAAGAATTTGCGATTTGTTCTGTAAGCTCCTCCCTGCGGTTACCACTGAGTTAAGAACTCCAGACTAGAAGGACCCACAAAGACAGCGCTCTAGCTGCCCTCTTTGCTTGCACAGCGTGATCCCAGCTATTCCCCCTCCATCGCGCCCCTGAGGGCAACTGGAAGGCCCTGAGCACTAGCGCCACCTTGTGGCCAGCGTCCGTCTGCAAGCACGTCCTCCTGTCCCTTTCCAGGACCTGGAACAATGCCTGTGGTCAGATGCAAAAGGCCTTTGAAGATTCAGGGTCCCCTAAGGAGTTCACAGCTACAGAGGAGTACCCACCAAAGGTTAGAATGGCTCCTACAGGCTTTCTCCTTGCCCCCCAGATCGAGTTGAAAACACAGGCAACAAGAGCTCGCTGCTGTTTCACAGTTATACCCATTCCTTTGATTTAAGACTGAGCCCAATTACATGGAAAATGCCCTTGAAAAAATAAAATTTAGGCACCTATTTTAGGGTGATTGGTTTAGTATTGTTTCCCAGGGGTAAGTGGGCTCTGGGGAGAGGAAAAGCAAAGAAGCAGGAGACCCTTACTGAGATCCAGGAGGGATGGGGCCTGAGGGCTAGGGTTGACCTTGACGGCAGGGGCCCTTTCTTGGTGGGGCTAGGATGTGATGAGGCGGTGGCGCCGGGAGGCAGGGCAGGGACAGTGGTGGGCAGACAGCCCTCAAAGAATATAGAACTCCTCTGGGCAGAGATGACATGGGTTTCCCGGCATGGCTGCTGTGTCCCTGGAAGCAGAGACCCATTTAATTGAGACTTTCAGGCAGCCTCCCTATGGCCATCTTCCGCTCCTCTCCCCCAGCCCATAAAATCCACAACCATCTGTGTGAACATGAGCCCCACATTTTTATGGGCCGTCTACTGGCGGCTGCAGGACAAGTGGGAGACCAAGGCTTAATGCTGTAGCCCTTTCAGTCTCCAAATATCAAACTACGTAACGTGATCCACTCCTGAAACCAAACATTTGCAAGTACACCCAGAAGCCACCTGGCTACCAAATCTCTTGATCAGGAGTGTCATTTGGCCTGTGAAAATCCCACCTGGGAATTTCTCTCAGCTTCTGCAGGGTCAGCAGGCAAAGCTCCCTTGCATTACATGGGAAGCCTGGCCTCCCAGCTGTCACAGGCGCTCAGATTGGGGTGTGCAGGCTAAATCTCAGTCGGCCTGTGAGCTGAATGAAAGCAGCCCTGATCCTTTCCGCAGCAGGCGCCTCTGGTCTCTGTCTGAAGCCTTAACTGTTTTCCTCCCAGGAAACTGCATTGACCTCATGTTGCTTATTACCTAACTGATGAACTATTTGAGTCAGCATGGTGATACTTTGAGCTTCTTGGCCCCATGATTAGCTTGAGGAACTGTGGATAGCAGCAAATTCCATGCTGAATGCAATATCGGAAGAAATGCATCTTTTCCTACTTCCTCTCCCTCCCACCCAGCTTTCCTCTTTTCCCCCCTTCTCTCTGCAAGAATGGGCTTTATTGGTCTGGGTATAGGGGTAGTGATCACAAACTTACTGTAAGATCCAATCCCTGGGCCTCCGCTGGTGGCGCAATGGTTGAGTGCTAGGCTGCGAAGCTGCCCGCAGCCTCTGCAGTGCAGGTTCGATCCCCGGCCATTTGTGATGGTCCAACATGGTGCGCAGACCTCTCCTGCTGCCCGCTGCTCCCCTCAGCAGTGTATTTCATCAGTCTGCCTGTTCTGTTCCCCGCTCTGGCTCTGGTGAATTATTCACCCTCCCATGCTTCTGACTGTACCTAGTGCTTCTATAAATAAATAAATTAATTAAAAAAAAAAAAAAAAGATCCAGTCCCTGCCTGGCTGGTTTGGTTTTGCACACGGGTTTGCAAGTTGTCCCTGTCTCTTCGCTCTGCACTCTTAGCTCCTTGGCTTACCATATGGAAAATGGGAGTATTTGCTACGGAGGGGGAAGTTCTGAGAGCAAATAACCAATATCTTACTGCCTCTCTCTCCCAATCCTGCAACTTTGAGAAGCCCCAGTTAGTGAAAAAGTGTGAGCCCAGAGCCTCACCCAGATGGCGCCTGCCTTTCCTTGAGAGAGAAAGCCTTCCCTGAAGGGGTGCTTCCCAGACAAGTCTGCACCTATGGCTGTGCATCCTGAACTGCATTTTAAATAGATGGGCATTTCAATATGTGTTTATTCCTGTTGCATTTATTTACCACAAAGAAAAAAAAAGCCTTCTGGTAATATGCCAGAATGAGATATATAATGATGTCGTTTAGCAGCAACTGTGTCATTCGGTGTTGTTGACAGTAAAATAAATTAGCATAATAAACATAATTTGCTCAAAAACAGCTAAGGAAAAGCAGATGGTTAGCACATTTCGGCGGGACCTGTTGGTCCAAGTTTGCACGGATGTTTAGATGTGCTGCCTGCCACAGATGCTGCCTGGCTCCCCACGTGACCGGCACAGGCGGGCTACGCACAGCTTGGGGGAGGGCATCCGGTGCAAGGCCCTTCCCTGGAAAAGGGGCACCAATGGGGGTCCCAGCAGGCCAACACAGCGCCTAGCAGCCCAAAGCCTCCGCCCCGCCTCCCCAGGCCCAGCCGCTCTCCAGGCGGGGTCATTAGCATTCACCGCCCATCGCAGCCCAGTGCCCATCCTTTGTGTGCCTGAAACAAGCAAGCTTTTCTCTGGAGGTGGATGCGGTACGGGGGCTCTTGCTCTTGCTTGTGAGCTTCCCAGTGTCTCACAAGTGGGTCCAGGCTGGGCGCTCAGAGTGTGCAACGCCATGAGCCCAAAAGAAAAGAAAAAAGTTATTTTTGCAGAAGGAGGAGACCTGGCTTCCCATTCAAAGGAAAGGACTGGAGATGGGTTTCTTTTCTCCCCAAGTTGGAGGGGATGGGGTGTGATAGTCACCTCTATTCCTCTGTTCCTTTATTTTTTAATTTTATTAATTTTGTAATTGAGGCAACGGTGGTTTACAGCAGTGTATGTGACTCAGAGGCACAGGATCACACCTCCTCAGGTGCATGTCACCACAGCACACCCTCCACCAAGCTCCAGCTCCTTTTAATGACAGGATGCCAGGCTGCTCAGAGCACTCTGGCTAGCCCCGCAAGCTTCTGGAAGTTTCTGTAGTATCTGGGCACTTACATAAAACGCTGGGGTTGATCCTGGAGAATTTAACAATAGATCCTGTTGCATATGAATTAGCCAGGAAGATTAACCCCATTGCAAGATTGCTCACAAGCCTCCCAGCCACAGTTTAGTGATGTAACCCAGCACAGTGAGCCTGGCTGAGTGCTCTCCTTGTTTGCCGAGTGTAGTAGTTATTGTGAGGACCATATAAAGTGACGTCACTGCATGCTTAGAGCTGTGCCCAGCATGTGCTCCATGCTTGCTAAATGGCAGCCAGGGTCATCCTGACTACAACATCCAAGACAGCTTCATGGGAAGATAATATCTGCCCTGAACCAGAAGGTTCAGATATATGACTTCACCCAAGTGTCTCACAAGCCCCTCTAGCAGCCTGGCAACAGGGACCTATCCCCACGCTGCTCCTGGCTGATCTGCTCCCTTCCTGCTCCTGCAGGCCCCTCTCCACCCTGTAGACAGAAGCAGAGCGAGCCTCTGCCCGAAGTCTGCTGTGAAGTCTCTGGGAAGCAAAAACCAGATGGACTTGGAAATGAAAAGAGATATAGGGAAAACCCTTTGTAGGATTTAGGAGTGAGGGAGCAGGTGGAGGCAGGGAGAGCCTTCAGACTAGGATGCAAGAAAAGGAGAGAGGAAAGAAGGAAGATGGGGTTGGAGACCCTAGACCACAGTACAGTGCTAGAAAACCTGTGCCAAGGCGAGGGAGGGTCCACCTTGGAGTCCCAGGTTTGTACCCCTGAAGTCACCGTCATGGGGCAGAGTGTGGCTGCAGGTTGAATGCCGGGTGGACCCAGATGCAGCCGAAGGCTCTCTGCTGACTGCTGTCCTCCCAGGAGATTGGAGCCAGTCACCACCATGGCACCACACTCACCAGTGGGTTCCCATTGCACTGGTGGAGATATGCCAACTCTCCAAGCTCCCACCCTATAGCACTGGCCTTCCCATCACCCCTCGCCCACCCCAGCCACTGTGCTCATCCTGGTCCTCGGACAAGCCAAGCTTCTCCAGGTTTGTGGCTTTCAGGTCCGCCCTGAGTGCTGACCTTCTCACCTGCCCTTGTGGCTTCTCCTGACAATTTAGATCTCAGTTCAAATGTCAGCAAGGCCCTCTCTGGACCTGGCATTCTAAAGGTGTCCCCACCAACTCTCAGGGCCCTCTCTGACTTGTGTTCTATGGTGTTCCTACAACAGTGCTTGGCATACGGTTGGCACACAATACGTGTACGAGGCAGGCATGAATGCAGACCTGAAAGAACTGGGAGCTTGAGAATTTAGTGGCTGAGTGTCCTGGACAAGGCTCTGCCTGCCTCTCTGGATAAAAGCGATTAAGTGCTGAGGTTTGTGGCCTTGACTCTGCTCTCCTGGGCACCCGAGGCAAATCCAATCAGAAAATCTAATAAGGAAAGTGCCCCCCAAAAGCCAATAGCACCACACACACTGGAGGGATTTATTCCTTATTAAACCTTTTAGGGCTTTTAGTTTAACAGCCCCTGTGATGGGGTAATATGCTAATGAGGGATGGAGCAGAAACTCTTTCCCCAAGATCCCTTCTCTCTGAATAGCTTTTAAAATCCTTGAGCATAAAAGGCCTGTTTTTGTTCTCCAGCCCAGGAGACTACCTCAACTGTTGACAATTTAGCAGACTTGGTCTAGAACATTCCAGTAATTTGCTCTGTGACCTTGGGCATTTTTCTAGCGTAATTCTTAGGTTATTTTGTGGGAACTTAAAGGAGGGGGGTATATCCACACAAAGTTCTTCTTGTTGGCATTCATAAACAAATGCTTCCAACTGCTTTTCGTATACCACAACCAAGCAAAAGTTCCCCGTAGAACCACACCCAACAACCACCTTAAAAACCCTGAAATTTCCAATTATCTCAAATCCTCTTGACTAGCAGAACACAGCCCTCTCAGTACTGTATGTACCGTGCTGGGGAATCATCCCACAACTATTACAAAAATCCCAATTGGCCCATGGCAGCTGCGGCACAGATGTTCCGCATAGCTGCTAGAGCATTGTTTAATATCAATAAACACTATCTGTGAGACATAAAACGTGAGTGTAGAGCTAGAAACAAGAGCCATGCTAACAAGAGCCATGACGATCATTTGCAGGGAAATGGACTCCGAATTGAGGCTGGAAACGGCCTCTCCCTCCCTCACAGATGCCCAATGGCAGCACCCACTATGACTTAGGTGTTGAGTGTTGGCAGGCCCAGACTCCTATCTCTATGCCAAATGGCCAGTTTGCTCTTAGAGATGGATGCCTGGAGTTTGTGCTAAACACCCCACTTTGTGGGTGTCAAGCCCTGGGTCCACCCTTTGGCATTTGTCTCCAAACGTCTCCAGAGATTAACTCTGAGGCCACACAGGCTGTGCTCAGCTCCAGACATTGTGGGCTGGCTACAACCTATTTAAAAAAAATAACTCCACTAGATAATGCACTTCCAAGGTAGCTAGCCAGTGTCTCCCTGATCTTGTTTCTGCCAGAACAGGCATCTTTAGAGAGGACAAACTGTCACACCCTCCCTCAAAGCTCACTGACCTCCAGTTTTCTTAAAAAAAAAATGATGAAGCAGTTCATTTATCTACCAGCAGGAGGCGATGAAACCAATGCCCACAGCCAGTGGACTTGAGCCTGGAGGGAACTTAAGGGATGGACTAGCCTAGCTCTGCTTTTGCAAATGTGGAAACAGGTACCAAAGCCAGGACATGACTGTTGAAGGTCACATGACTGGGTGGAAGCATCGAGAACTGGATCCCAGGCCAATGTGATGTTTAACACCAATACCCACTCCATTTAGTCCTTCTAAGTTTGTACCTCCATTTAGTCTTTCCAGAGTTATGCCCTATTTTTTAAGTGTCATCATTGTGGGGTGATCAGTACCATTGTCAATTAAATAGAAATTTATCAAATAATATCTGACATTAAAAAAGAAAAGTGAACCCAAAGCAGAACATGAGCCCGGAGTTAAAAGGCTCCTAGCGGTGTAATATGAGAAGGACATAAGTTTACAGACCACACAATCTCCAGGGACATTTGTCCCTAGAAAAGAAATCATCAGGGTCCCCAACTGGCTCTCAATGGGCTAATGTTCCAGAGAGTTGCCTGGGGCTATCCGAGTCTACTCAGGGTAACGAGTCTCTGTGTGACCTAGTACAACGTGCAGCTCTGAGTGCTGGGGGTGGACCTGCGGCAGACACCTCCAGGGACAGCCTGCAACCGGCACCTGGAAAAGGTTTCCTGGTGTTTATGCGGGTCCATCCCGGGGTGACAGCTTGTGCTCTCTGACTCATTACACTATGATTGTCTCCCTTGGCCTCCAGTACCTCTGGGGGAACTCCCTCTAGGTCTTGGCAGATGTCCTAACCCCATCCTGCCCCAGCTCTGGGTGGAAGCCCCCTTTTCCAAGGCCGTTGTCAACCTTTCACTTGCACCGGGCCTTCTTTCAGTATTTTGCCAGGTCAAACCTGAAGCATTCAGAACCTCATTTGCAAGAAGGAGGAGACCCAAGCTCCCACCAGGATGCCAGGGACTCATAAATCCTGTCCCATCAAGGTCCCGCACACACCAAGGCAACAACATCCAGTTTGCTTCCAAAGCTAGTTTATGTGATAATTCTTTGCCAGTCCTGTAAGGGCTGTCTTTGCTGGGGGGCGGGGGGGCCACCCCTCTTCAGGAGGATATGCAACATTTGCTGAAATGCTGATGCGAAACTTCCACAAAAAGAAACAACTTCAGGACACTTTAGGCTTCTGAGATTCTACAAAGTTCTCTGTTTGGTTTGACTCTTCCTATTTCTCAGGAAGATTGTTTTCCAAAGTGGCTGGTAAGATGGGGGGGAGTCAGCACCCGGTCTGGAGCAAAACCTTCAAGTCCTGGCACTGTCCCTCTGCTGCAGTGACCCAGCTTTCATAAATGGAACCAAAGCAGCACCTCTGCTAATTGGAGCTGACAGAGCTGCTGCTGCAAGAGAGAGAAGGGCCTGTGCTGGGGAACCTTCTCTCCTTCCATCTTCCATTGATGATGGTCCCACTGTGATCCAAGTCCATGGGCCCAGCACCATAGGGGTTGATGTTAAGACTCATGAAAGTCAGGTTTGGAGGCATCTGCCACCTCAAGACCAACGCATGTTGAGTACCTGCTGCACACGGGCACCATGCTGGGGAGTGGAGCCACAGAACTGGGGAGCAGCCATTACCACCCCCACCGGCATATACAGGAAACTGTTTCTGTTCTGTCCCATCAGAAAATGCCCATGCGGTGGAGGTCTGGGGTGCTTTATGAAGAGCATTTGGGCAGAGAAAGTGGAGCAAGCCCTGGTAAGAGCGGGATGGGGGAGCCCCAGGGGTTCAAGGCTGGCAGGTGAATCACTTACAACTGCACCTCCTGTGAGCTGGACCTTCGGATAAGTCCAGTGGCAGGGATTTGGGCCCAAGCCTCCTCCTCGTTCTGTTGTTGGATTAGATTCCTACGCATGTGCGCAGCTGTGTTTTTAGCATGAACTTAAATATTTGTAGGCCAGACAGTTCTGAGAAGGCAGGAGCAGCAGGCAGAGCCCTCTTCCCTCTCTCTAGCCAGGTGTGCTAAGGCAGTGGGCCACGTCCTTCACTTTAGCACCCCCATCCGCTCCTCCTCCCTCAACTCCTCCTCTTGGTTGTGCTGAAGGCTGGCCAGCATACCTCTGCCACAGTGAGGTATACATTGGGGGTGCCAGGTTTTCAGGTATGTTAAATGGGGCTGAATTATCAGCAGGACCCAGAATGGGCTGGGTCTGTAGGGAGAGCTGAGTTTGGGGCAGGGCAAGGACTGACTCAACCAGAAAATTCCTCGCCTGGCTCCTGCTCACGGCTCTTGCAAGACAAGTGGGTGCTGGATCCTCCCACTTGGGCCAAGGCTGTGCCCCGGGCCAGGAGCTGTAGTACCCAACCTTGACCAGCCCTGTGGATACTTTTCAGCACACATGCTGAAAGCAACTGAGGGAACACTCCAACAAAGCGTTTCCCATATACTAATAAATGTCATTTAAAAGTAATTAGAAGTGATTGATAATTAATTTCAGATATAGCCCTTGTCGGATAACTCATTAAATGCAATCTCTCTGGGTGTCAGTTCTGCTCATTGTCAGACTTTTGCTCTCAAGAAAAGCAGTGCTGATTTTGCCCAAGTTCCCTATTTCAGAATCTTTGCCATCTTTGGCTACCATCCCCATTCCTGGGCCCTCTGATGTGCCAGCAGGGTCTGTCCTATTTCTCTGCAGAGCTGGGCAGTAGGGGCAGTCTTGCAAGGCATTGTGGGGAGGATACTGGGGGTTTATTCTCAGGTGACCACAGGCAAAGCTGAGACATTCTCATTTCTGTACCACACCCTCTCTGATCTTTGTTCTTGATTGCCTAGCAAAGTGCTGATGTAGAACAAAAATCTAAGCAACCAGGATGTCTTCCCTGTGCCTCAGTGTCAGTTCATGCATCAAGTGGCAGCTGGGGTTGCCCAGTGACTGTGGTCAGTCCAGCAGGCTGGGACCTGGGCCCCTGTTCTCTGGGTTTCCAGCAAGAGGGTAAGTTCCCTTGGGTGGACTTACACCACTGTGTCTAGTGGGAGCGTAGAATGATGCATGTGCCAAGGGGTATGCAAGGTGCTTTATGGACTACTGTTTTTGTCCTTATTTTTCCATGTTAGGCAATGGTTGGCTATCTGTGTCAGATGCAAGGCCTTCTGTGAGCAAAGCTGGTCATGACTAGCTTGACACTGTAGACCCAAAAAGCTGTGAAACAAGCCCCTGTCCTTGGGCAACTCATAGTCTAGTCAGAGAGTTAAGGAGTATGCATGTGGGGTAGGAGGGTTAAAAGCAACAAAACCCCCCAATGACAGTGGACTGTGATGTTAATGAGGGGTTTCAATAATATTCTTGTATAAGTCCAAGAAAGGGAGAAAACCTTTCTTTGTGATCTGGAAATTCTTCATCAAGGAAGTGAAATTTGAGCTCTGTCTTAAAAACAATAGAATTTAGAAGAAGGTAGGTACACGGTGGGTATCAAGCATAAATGCCCATAGGCAGAGGAGCACAGAGCACCTTAGACAGTGGGATCACCTGCCAGGTGGGATGTGGAGGAGAGGGGACAGTGAGGCTAGAGAGGTAGGTCGAGGCCAACCTATGATGACCTTGAATGCTCAGGTTTATGCTGACAGAAGTTTTATTTTGAAGAAAGTAATAGGATTGGAATGTGAGTCTTGGACTCTTATAATGAAAGGGATCATAGGGGAGTTTCTACCAGCCCCAATAGGTGGTGCCTTAGGAAACTGGCTATCAGGCACAGGGTGGATTGTTGTGTACAGAAGAGTCTTCTCAATCTGCAACTTTGAGCTACCAGAGAATAATACACTGTACTCCAAACCACGGCTAGGTATTAGCCTGAGTGCGACAGAAAAGCCCCAAATAATTGTGACTCAAGGACAATTATATTCTTTCACATCCTGAAAACTCAAGGGATTATACAGTGTTCTTTGGTGTCAGGATCCTGATTGTTTCTAGCTTTGATCTACAACAATATATTTTGATAGATCACTCCCAACAACTTCTCATGGCCCAAGATGACACCTACAACGCCAGCCTTTGCACTATCATTCCAGGCAACAAGAAAGAGGAAGTGATGAAGATAAAGATGTATGGAGGATTAAAGTTCTTGCCATAATCCTTTACAGTTCTTCCACTGAGAAAAGGGGCCCTTTGAAATCAGTGACAATTTTGTCCACTAGAAGGTGGCAGGAGTAATGTTTCCAAATTCAAATCTTAAGACAATGGCAGCTTTTACAGTTTCTAGGAACATTCTCACTGGAAGAGGAACCATAAAATACCTCTGAGAGTCCCACCAGTCTGGAGGGGTTCTGTGTCAGGACTCTGGGTGCCCATCTCTGTTGAGCCCAGCCTTTTAACCATCCCCACCAAATAGCCAGGTATGTGAACAAAATCATGTTGGTCCCTGTAGACAGGCCAACCACCTACTAAATATCACCAAATGACCCAGTGGGGGGAAAAACATTCTGCAGGGAGCTCTACCTAGAGCTCTGATCCATAATATTGTAAAATACAATAGAAATTACTGTTGTTTTAAAACTATTACATTTTTTTAAAGATTTATTTATTTATTTATTTATTTATTTATTTATTTATGCAAGCACTGGGTACAGTCAGAAGCACAGGAGGGTGAGAGAATTCACCAGAGCCAGAGCGGGGAGCAGAGCAGGCAGAAGGACCGAAGTACACTGCTGAGGGGAGCAGCGGGTGGCAGGAGAGGTCTGTGCGCCATGCGGGACCCTCCTCCAGTGGCCGGGGAGCAGCCGGGGATCGAACCGGCACTGCAGAGGCTGCAGGCTCAACCGCTCAACCGTTGCTGCCATAGAAAAGCAGAATGAAATTTGGTGCCTGGAAGTGTGCTGCTGCCATAGCAAAACCTAACATATAAGGGCTCCATTTTGGGTCGAGGCACTGGGCAAAAGCTAGGAGAAATCTGTGAAGAGTGTTAATAAAAGCTGGAAGAACCTCAAAGAGACTGTTGATGAGAACTTGGAGGACAGTGAGGAAAATGTTATTAAAAGCTGGACAGAAAACTTGGCAACATTGTTGTCTGTCATAACATGGAAAGTAGTAGAAAGGTACCCAGTGAACTCATGGGTCTGGCAGAGGAGACTCCAGGCAGAAGATGGAACACACCACAGGCTTCTTCCAGCTGCCTGTGACAAACTACAATAGAGAGATGGAAGAAGGCAGGAACTTTAACATGTAGAGCAGAACTCAGAGGAAATATCAAGTGGCCAGGACTTTCTGTGTGTCTCGTAGTGAGAAATGACTTGAAGACAAAGATCAAATCCAGGGTACTCTTTATACAGCCTGGCCTCAGGGGGACACTTCTAAGGTTGTGGCACTAAGGCTTCTTTTTTGACCTTGGGAAAATCAATGGATATACCTGGGAGAGCTTCTGAGAGTCTGAAAGGCATACCTTGTAGACTTTCTAAACTGGACAATAGGACTCTAAGGGCATTGCCCCACAAAAGTTCCTGACTAAGACCCACTATTCCTAGAGTCCCCTAGAGCAGAATTTCACTGTAGCCTGGGAACTGGAGGCATGAGCTTGACTGGATTTCCAAATTGTTATGGGCCCAGTTACTGATACAGGCTTCCTCTCCTCCCCCCTTTTGGATGGAGTGTTTCAAATGGAGTTCTCCTATCCCATTGGCATCATTATTTCTTGACTATGGGGAGTACATGGTGTTCTTTTTCTAGTCCACAGACTGGAGGAGCTACTCCTGAAGAAACACCCAGATAGACCAGGACTCGCTTTAGGGAATGCTATGTTGGACGTGAGCCTGACGCTTTAATGGGAAGAGACCTTTGGGGGTCTGTGAATACTGTGTGTGGAACACATGTGAGTAATTTGTGCCTGAGGGTGGTCTGTGGTGGATTAAATATGGCAGCAAGTTCTTTCACACTCACCCACGATGCTCTGGGTTTGGATCACAAACTAGCTGGATATGAAAGTTTTTCATTTGAGGTCACTTTATAGTCTAGTTAAAACACAAATGAAAACATTGTCGGTTAATCTGTGGAGCCTACAAATAATCTGTCAACACTTCAGTTCTAGAAAACCCAAGCTGGACTCTAAGGGATGATAAACTGATAACATTGTGGGGAATGGGGAGAAAAACAACCAAACAGAAGAATAACATGACCCAGAACTGTATGCATATTCCCAGCTTCCTGTGGGGGGGGGGCGGTGGGGGGGTGCTTTGGAGGGCACCCCGTGTGGGGAAGGTGACGTGGTGACGCAACTGTATGGGCTCTGTTGTGACTCTCAGGGAAGGCCACACCTGGAAGGACCCTATGGAGGGGGTGCAGCAGTGGTTGAAGAACCACACTCTGGGGCCGGGGGGTGGGGGGCGCTGAAGAGGACATGGTAAGTGTGGCCCCTATGATGACTGTGAGAAATGACTTAGAAGAGTAGGTTTTCCAGCTCTCAGTGGGTGTGTCCTTGAGCCCTCTCCCCACAGAGTCCTACATGCTGTTGGGAGAAGGAGGCACAATGCTCGTGTGCCCCCGGGGAAGGGGGTGATAGAGGGAAAAGTCTGCCACAGGTCCCCCTGAAAGCAGTTTCCATCACCTGCGTCTCCTCTTACTTTTTTTGTTGTATCTCTATGACTACATCCAATTTTATCTGCACCACTATTCTTCCAAAGGCAGGTTTACTTGTCTTCCAAGAAACAGTTTTGAAATAATGATTAAACCAAATCTCTAAGTTCAGGGCCCATGTGAATTCCACTGTGAAGCAGGATGAATGCATGTATGCAGAAAAGAGTCCCCAAATGCTTTTTTTCACTTCCCTTCCAGAAATTCCCTTTCTCTGCTCCACGTCTGCCAGAAACTTAATATTAGTTTTTTAAGCTCTTCCTTAAGCAACTGAACCAAATGGATTATGTTGCATACAATCATAATTGCCTCCAGTTAAATAATAAAAAAAAATTACTGCTCTTGTGCAGGTTAGTTATTATAAAGAAAGTAAAGTGAAATGTGCCAATTTAAGAACCTGGAACTAGAGTTCCTTTGGGGACAAAAGCTGGAGCTGTCAAATACCCAGTTGCTAGTCAGAGCTGTGCTTCCCATTGTAGGAACTTGAAAGCCAAGAACTAAGGCAACAAAGAAGGCGTGGAGACAGTGAGGGGGCAGAGAGAGCTCCTGGTGGTGGGAAGTTGGGGGCTCCAAGGAATTGCTGCAAAGTCCAATGCTTCCTTTCTCTTCATAATTTTTTCCTAAACGAGCAAGTGCCCTGCTATAGAAATGTCAAGCATTTTCCAAATGACGTTCCAGGTAGAGTCAGTCAATCCGCATTTCTGAGAAAGTGCTTAAACTCAAACTTCAGGAGCAGATGTCACATGCTGGACCCTCCAGACATTATTAAAGGTGCAGGTGGTAGCTGGCACTGGTCAGTGGATGGGCAGGAGTGGTACCGGCCAGGAGGCAACACAGTCTACATCTTCCCCTAAAACTATCATCAGGGTGGTGAAGGAAGCCGGGGGCAGATGGGCCACACGTTGGAAAACACATCTTTTGACTTCAAACTGGGTGTGAATTCCCATTATAAAAAGGAATAAATGATTCCAGGATTGCTCAGTACCCCTGGTGACAGGACCCGGAACGCTTCTCCCATGCCTTCCTGCACCAATGCCCAAACTTTTGGATGGCCTTCCCAGGGTCCAGCCCAGAGCACATCTGCGCACGCCCCACAGCACCGCCTCGGTGGGCTGAGTAGTGGCTCCAGCCACGTGGGCGGGCAAGAGCCGCTGCCTAGAACTACGGGCTCAACTGCAGGTCAGGTTTCAGGAAGCAACGTGGCCTCTACCCTAATTGTAGGGATGGCAGCACAAAAGCAGCCACAAGCCTTTCCTTTGCCAACAAAAAGGCTGAAGTTCGGTCCTCCCAGGTTTCATTTCAAAGAGGGCTAAGAAAACCCCGTCATTTCGCCTAAGTGCTGCCTTCACAGAGTGAAAACGGAGCCTTTTATTTATCTCTGCCCACTGCTTTCTCCACCCCACCTGCTTCTGAGGTGGTCTAATGGGTAAATTACTCATGTCCTGCTAATCAGTTCCAGGGCCTGGGACAGGAAGTTGAAGGGCGCCAGTTACCGCAGGGGCGGACAGAGCCTTATTGAGAGCCCCTCCTGCTCCCTGGGGGCCTTGAACTTGGCGCATCCTCAGCTTCCAGTTAGGCCCTGGGCTCCAGCTGAGCGCTTTCTGGGGAGCTGGAGTCTGGGTTCATCTGGGGCTCATTGAATGGGAATTCCAAGAATATCTTTCCTTCTCAGGCCTCTTGAATTGATTTGACTTGGGGTTGGGTTGGGTATTCTTGCCACCCCCATTATTCTTAGTGGGTGTGACAGTGTCACAGGGCCTTACAAAACTCTGCTGGACTATATGTTTAAAGAATATTTTGATTAATTAAAGTTAGATCATTTACAAACCGAGTCTTTCTTAAGCTTCTCAGTGCAGCCTTCAATAAATCTAGCATTAAAAAAAAAAATCTTTCAATAAGTTTATTTTCTGCTTACACAAGTTTGGGTAGTAATTTTTAATTTTTTTTCTTGAGGTAACATTGGTCTATAACATTACATAAGTTTGGGATATGTAGTATTATAATACAATATCTGAGCTGGTTACTTTTTGATCACCACATGAAGTCTGGATTCTATCTGTAACCACACAATTGACCCCCTGTACTCAGTTCACCACCTCACTCAGCACCCCTGACTCCACCTCCTCTGGCTCCCTTCCCCTCTAACCAACCACCAATTTGTTCTCTCTACCTGAGTGTTTTGTCTTGTTTTGCTTGTTAATTTTTTTTTAAAAATTTATTTATTTATTTATACAAGATCCGGGGTACAGACCAGATGCACGGGAGGGTGAGAGGATTCACCAGAGACAGAAAACAGAACAGGCAGACTGACGAAATACACTCCTGAGGGGAGCAGCAAGAGAGACTGGAGAGGTCTGCTGCGCCATGTGGGAATCTCCCTAGCCGGCCGGGATCGAACCCACACTGCAGAGGCTGCGGACAGCTTCACAGTGCAGCGCTCAACCGCCTGTGCCACCAGGGAGGCCCTGCTTGTTCGTTTGTTTTGTTTCTTTATATTCAACACATAAGTGAGCTCACACAGCGTTTATCTTTCTCCATCTGACTTACTGCACTTAGCGTGACATCTTCAATATCCATCCATATTGATGCAAATGACAAGATTGCAGTTGAACTCAAAACATTTGATCCCATCCTGAGCTGCCATCTTACTCAGCTGGTCTATTTAAAAGTTTGGAAGACTTTGTGGCTCCTCCATCATATTCTTAGCTTTCTTTGTAGCTCAGTTCAGACAGTTTTCTTCTCTGTCTCTCTTTCCATTCAATGCTCCATCATCTTAGGGGAAAATGTGACTTGGAAATACTCAGTGCTTGAATGCTAAGTTTCCTCAAATGTCATACAAGTGCTTTGACTACGTGGCATGAGTTTTTAAGAGTCAAGGGCAAGCTGCCTCTCTTACCACATTCACTGGAAATTTCAGGAAGCTGAAATCTTGCTATGGTCCTGCTCCTCTAGCGAGGTGCCCCCTCTGGAAGGCAGGTTCAGAGTATGTGCCAAAGTGGGCTACTGGACTGCACACCTTCCCCCAGATACCTGCCCCATCCATCCATCTCTGAGGACAGGGTTTCCCCCTTGGCTGCTCTAAGCCTGGGAGTAAAGGAAGTGACTTAATCACCTGGGATCAGCCCCTCTCCCCACTAATTCATGGGTTTCTGAACCTCACCTCCAGCCCTCCACTCAGATCTGTTATTCAGCACCCAGGTATCATCAGTATGTATTAGATTTCTCCAATGGCACATTATATATTTGTAAAACTATTTTTGTATTGCTGGATACTTACATGAAAAGTGATTTTTCAGGTGTGATTTGGAAGGGAAATTTATTGCTGGAAAATGAGGGAAACCTCAAACTTCATACATGCCATGAATTTTTACAATAAGAGACTATTAATGATGTATTTGAGAGTGTTTGAATGAGTCCTTTTCCCATGTTGTCCCTGGATTATAAGTAACGATTGTTAACAACAATCAGGGGACTTAAGTTACCTGTTAAGGGCATCCCGGGTGTACCTCTCCCTTTACAGCCTGAGTCACACTAATAACACAGGCATGGTATTAAACAGCCTTGGTTTGACTGTTGAAAACCAGTAGTTGTGTAATTCTGACTAGGTAACTTGAAAGTTGCCCTTTGGGACCTATATATTTTAATTTCAAGACCTTAATTCATGAGCAAGTTTATTCAATGAGGAACAGGCACGGGGGATTGAACGAAGTGGAGAATAATGTCCACCAGGTCGATTGCCCCAACTCTGGACGTGTTGCAGCTCTGGTGCAGGGTATGTCATGCTTTGGAAAGTGCACATGTTTGGTTTGGTTTGATTTGCATGTGTGTCAGGGAATAGGGATTTCTGCTTTTACTCAGAATGATTTATTTTTCTTTAGTAATTGTTAAAAAACAAAATAAAATCTCTTGTCGGCCTCTTGGAACTTCGGGAAAAGTCCCTTTGCTGAGGATCGCTGAATCTGAGAAGATTTGAGAGCAGAGCTGAAAACCACTTATCTACAGTCATTTCTTTCCTGAGGTATCTGGGTGCACATGGGCTCCCCAGGATGTCGGGAGTGAGTGGGAGGCCTTCCCTGGGTGGCCATCAAAATAAACCAAACCAGATTGGGTTTGCGTTGGCAGGAGGCACAAGGAAACCTTACTGATAGCATGGAAAGAAGGCCCCATGATAATGAAAATGAAATTGTCCTCTAATTACAAAGAAGAAAAAAAAATACTATTTTTTAGTACATTAATACTATAGGCTGTTGTTATACTACTTTTTTTTTTTTCGGTCTTAATATAACAACAGCCTATATAGCCAAAAGCCACCACCTTTAGCTTTGAAGGCTAAGTACTTTGAAGGAGTTTCTGATTGTAACTTTACTTCAGGGGATTTAAAGTCCTCACCGTGAGAATTCTGTGCCAGGTAAGTGTCCCCCAGTCCTGGGTGGGGGATCATGCTCCCTTAGGTAGAGAGCCTCTTAACAACAAGGGAGAAATTTTTACTGGAGTTTGATCAGGGTAAAAACCACAACTGAAGCTTCCCTTTAACCTTCCTCAGTTGATTGCCAGTATGACCTGGGCTCTGACGCCCTCCCCTTTGAGGACACCCAGCCACTCCCCGGATCTTGGATCACAGTGCCTGCCTGACACTCCCAAGAACACAGGGAATTGAATTCACTTTCTTCTCCACGAGTGTTGGGACTGCTTGGGCCATGGGAGGGATGAGACCCTTTATAATAGGAGGACAACTGAAACCTCAAAAAACTACAGACTCTGTGCTTTGTGTGGCCCCCAGGGGTTTGAACACTTTTTTCTTTTTAAAGATTTATTTATTTATTTATACAAGCACTGGGTACAGTCAGAAGTGCTGGAGGGTGAGAGAATCCACCAGAGCCAGAGCAGGGAGCAGAGCAGGCAGACTGACGAAATACACTGCTGACGGGGGCAGCGGGTGCGGCAGGAGAGGTCTGTGCCTTGTGGGATTCTCGCTGGCATCCAGGGATCGAACCAGTGGTGCAGAGGTTGTGGGCAGCTTTGCAGCCCAGTGCTCAACCACTGCACCATTAGGGGAGGAACAATTTGAACACTTTCTATCTCTTCTGAATTCCTGTCACTAGTTTATGTTAATGCAGGTACATTGGCCTCAGCTGGAGCTTGGAAGGCTGTAGGTGACCAAAGAAAGCACTTCCTTCTAAACTGCACATACTGATGGGGGAGAACTTGGGGTGACTCAGGGCAATTCAGCATGCGCATGGCTCCCTTAGGCAGTGAGAAGATCTTTAAATCATCCCTTATGTGATTTCTCAATATCTAGATGACATCATCTTGAACACCCCAGCTCTCTTATTTTCTGAAGTCCTACCTTTCTTGTCATTGCTCATTTTCCACAGAAGCCTCGCATTATTTGGGGGTCTATATCATATCTCCTATGAGACTATGTCCTGCTCATCTTTGCCCTCCTCCAACTCCCTGCCAACTCCCCAACCTCATCATGCTGGGCAGTCTTCTGCGCTTGGAAAGTGGATAGTAGACACATGCTGAACGACTTATTCTTTTTTTTGCATTTATTTACACTCACCTTCTTCTAGAAAGTATTTAAGGTGTCTACATAATATATAAAATACAGCTTGATGGAATGAATTATTTACTGACTAAATGAGTTCCAGTTCTTTCCAGACCTGACAATCTAAGTGCTGGCACACATGAGATCATTTCTACATAAAAGCAAATATATAACCAGTCCTGAAATGTAGACATAAAAAAGAGATTCTGGGTACCATACTCCAGAGTCTAAAAAGGAGACCCGCCCTCCTGTGACTCACACTTGGTTATGTGATGACTGATTGCACGCTCCAGTTTCACACGCGTAAATATTTTTCATTCACTGGAGTATTTGGCACTTGAAGGGAGTTATGGTTAGCTATGTCTGTGTCCACCACCGGGTATACTAACGCTTAGGCCCACGGGAGGTGTCATCAGAACTTTGACCTGATTAAAGCCCAGCAGGGGAGATAGTTTTGATCATAAAGGCTACTAGAAGTGATATCACATTTTTATTACTCAACTCCATGATGAGAGCCACTTGCTACACGCCCTTAAGTCTTTTTAAATGTTTGTAGCATTTAATGGACTATGCAATTTCTGTGCCAGTTAGGGGTCTGGATTTCAAGCACAGAGACTGAGTCTGGTGAGTTTCAACAGAAAAGGGATTTCATGGAAAGGTTGGAGGTAACACACAGGATCAGCAGGAAGCACTGAGACCCAGACTCTGGAAACACCAGAAATAAGGGGATTGGGTAGCACAGCCACCCTGTGGGGACCCTGGTGACTTACCATCATAGGTCTTGCCCTTTGCTATCCTGGAGTCATAAAACTGCCGGCACCATAGCTGTCTTTCACCTGTCTCCACCTGTGCCTCACTCCCTCAAGAAGTAAGACCTCGCATTTCAGTCCATATCTTGAGATGCTAAGTCAGTGATTTGACTCTGTCTTCTCCAGCTGCAGTTCCATTGGAAGTGCCTACCTCGGACCTCCCCGGAGGCGCAGCGGTTGAGCGCTGGCTTGCGAAGCTGTCCGCAGCCTCTGCAGCGCCGGTTCGATCCCTGGCCACCGGAGGAGGGTCCCACATGGCGCGCAGACCTCTCCTGCCGCCCGCTGCTCCACTCAGCAGTGTACTTCGGTCCTTCTGCCTGTTCTGTTCCCTGCTCTTGCTCTGGTGGATTCTCTCACCCTCCCGTGCTTCTGACTGTGCCCAGTGCTTGTATAAATAAATAAATACATCTTAAAAAAAAAAAAAAAGAAGTGCCTACCTCACCTCTAATGCTTGAATCCCTCACGCTCTGAACCCAGTCCAGACCTTGCCCTCAGTGAGCAGGTATGTCTGGTGACCTCAAGGAATAAGTCAGCCAGCTGTTTTCTCAGTGGGGTACCGAATCCCAGCTCTGAGCAATGAATTGCTCTGCCCCAACCATATAACAATCTGGGCTCTTCCCCATCCCCCCTGGAGTCCCACTCAGTTAGCCTTGTTTTCCCTGCTAGGTGACAGCAGGAGCTTTATCTGCCTTGTTCATTAGTGATGCGATTGGCTAAAACATTCCCAGATAAGTGACAGGTATTTGATGAATGTTTTGAATAAATGAAAGAAAAAATGATTTTAATAGTAAGCTGTGTCGCAGAGCAATGCTCAAGAAATACTTCCCTGGAATTCTAAAATCTTCCATGTACAGCCAACATCAGCCATCAAAGAACTGTGTATAGCTTTTCAGAACCTGAGTAGGACACTCTTTTAAATGCCCAAGTAGCCTTGCACCCCCTCAAATCCTCGGATTCATCACTTTCAATTAGTGATGGAGTGAGGGGTGGGTTTAGTTTCTTGGACCCACCCTTGCTAACTCGGAATCATGGGTTTCTTTTTTTTTTAAAAAAAAAAAAAGGTGTATTCATTTATGCATACAAGAGCTGGGGTACAGGCCAGAGGTGTGGAGGGGGAGAGAGGATTCGCCAGAGACAGAGTGGGGAACAGAAGAGGAGGATTGAGTGAAATACACTGCTGAGGAGAGCAGCAGGCTAGACAGGAGAGGTCTGCTGTGCATGTGGGTGTCTCCCTGGTGGGGGATCGAAATCCTGCTGCAGTGGCTGCAGATAGTTTCATAGGTTGCGTCTTAACCCCTTGAGCCACCAGGGAGGCCCTCAGGATTATGGGTTTCTTCTTGCATATTGCCTTCAGTGAATTGGATTCAGGAATGGCCTGGGCCTGAGGATTCAGGAGGAAACTCTTTCATGCTAAGCTGTGGCCTCTTAGTGCCTGACTGAGCCCTCCAAAAGATTCAGGGTTGTATTTAAAATAGTGATAATTTGCAGGGGCTAAGAAATTTTTAGGGCTAAATGAGGGATTTAAGCATTCTGTTGTGTCTTTGCAGTGATTATTTAGAAGAAATTGCTTAGAAATTGTCCAAACAAAGTTCCCTCGGTTCTGATCACACGTTTGTTTATCTATGTACTATCATTACAAATAGTGTTCAGAGTAGCTTATTCTTTGGTCTCCAGCTCCTTCATTTCTGAGAACACCAGCAAGCCAAGTACTAGCTAAGGGAGAGTTATTATGTGTCAGTGCATCTCTCTGGAAAGCTGCATACTAGTCAAGGATCACAGCCAAATTTGGAGAGTCTTAGAAAAAGGCAACTGGAGGGGACCTTTGAGGTCATTCACTTCAGCATCTTAATCTGGGAGGACACTGAGGTACGGGATACAGAGCAAGCGCTGAAAGGCCTGTCCAGGAGTGGAATCAGATTTGTCCTTCCTTAGGAGTTTTATAAAAGGGGATTGGGGTGAGTTCCGGAGGAGATGGAGAAGTTAATGGCATGATCAAGATCTTGAAGCCCAGACCATTCACAGCCCTTTCTAGTGGCTCCGTGGAGGCTTCCTCTGACTCACGTCAGCTTTAGGGACAGCTTTCTCCACAGTGTGTTGAGGCTACGCGGATCGACACCAGGCAGACTGGACTTGGCTGGGCCTTCTTTGTGCACAGTCTGCATCTGGCTGTGACCCACCTGTTCTCCAGCCTGTTTCCCAGATGCCCCATAAAGGAGGGGAGGAGTCCATCCCCCAGAGTGGGCAGGAGGCGGCCAGAAGCTGCACAGCTGGGATTCATTCCACTCAGGCCTGGGGCGCGCAGGCCCAGCCCAAGTGGAAACTTGTTCTCTCTTAAATACGGGCCCTCTGCCCCACACCTTCTTCACACGAAATGTTCTCCTGGTTTCTTTGGAAAGTAACTTTACACTAGCCCATCCAAGCTGAGAAAAGTTGCTGAAATTTTAGCATAGGCCCACTGGGAAGCAGGAATAAAAATTAAACAGCTCAAGATATTATCCTTTTTGTCCATTCCAGCACTGATTACACGGCCTCCAGCAGGAATGTGGAACACGTAGCATGCAGCACACACTGGAACAGCTGGAACTGATCAGCAGGCCTCATATTAACCCATTAGTTCCAGGAGTTGGGATTTCCTGAACCCAAAGCTCTAATTTTTGCACTTTTTTTTTTTAACTTTTCCTTTCTGACTTTTAAGGAAGCTGGGAGCATGTGTGGGCAAAGAGGCCCACATGGGTAGCAGAAGACCACGTCTCCATTTACTTCATGCGGTGAAAGCAGGAGCGCAGAGAGGGAGACACGACTCGGATGGCTCATTTGTTTATTGTTCCTGGCAGGTATGCTGAGGTCTCCATGTTCCTGTCCATGTTTGCTTCTAGGTTTGGGAAAACAAAACCCAAAATGACACTGACCCTTCCCCTAGCCCCTGAACCTATTAAATAATGTGGTCTGGAGACGTGAAATTCCCATTCTCTCCGGAGGGACTTTTTGAGACCCCAAGAAAGCTAAGCGCCTTCCTTCAGCGGGACCTGGCCAGGAGGAGTCAGAGGTGCACATGGGCCGGGGCAAGGCGTCAGAACAGCCGGAAAACAGCAGGCAGACACTTAGATCCTTTCACGATCGGCTTCGGCTTCAGGTTTCCCTCAAGCCTCCCTCAGAGAGCTGCTCGGAGCGCACCCACATGAGCCTGCTGGAAGCCAGACTATAAAAGGAAACTAAACTACAGCAGATGGAAGGCAAGTTCCCACCCTGACTAACTTGGTTTCCACCTCTGCTAAACAGCTACATCATCCTAGTTCCTGGGGCCTCAGGGAGCGTGAGCAAGAGCACATGTGTGAGGAGTCCTAGATCAGGGCTGGGCACGTTTGGGGCCCAATCAGTGCTGGTCCCGCTGCCCATTCAAGATATTCTGCCTCTGTGCTGCTGCAGAAATGTCCCTCCAGAGAGCTCCTCCAGGCACATGTGTGCTGGTCAGTGGTTAAGTGGTGGGTAAACACTGGTATTTCCCAATGAGTGCAAATATTTGAATACATCTAGCACACACTCTACCCACCCCTACCCTCTGCTGCCGCTTTGTTAGCCGTCCCAAATCTCCAATCAGAGGCCTCTGCTTCAGCACGGCGAGGTGGAATTGTCCAGAGCTCCTCCAAACTTCCTTCCAAGCCCAGAGGGTTTGGGCGAGGGCCCCGGGATCTGAGAGAGACAGCAGGGGCCTTAACACTGGTCTTATAGAGTAGAAGGCAGCAGGGACATTCTCTCAGGAGCCCTGTAGTGTTACCTGGGGTCCTGACTTTCTCTATCTAGTGCATGAAGGAAGGCAACCCAGAGACCGTGACTGAGGTGAGGGCAGAGGACTCCCAGCTGCCAGCTGGACTAGAAAGGAGGAGAGCAGCAGTGTCAGCATCACTAACAGGGAGGGACTGAAGGAGGAACTTGGAAGGAAGGAGGGCAGGGATGGCACTGCCAGTGGGCCCAGAACAGAGGCCTCCAGGTACTGTTCCAAACACTGGGGTGTAAAGGACCCAGAAACAACTCTTTGCTGCTCTCTGTTCCTGAAATGCTACCATTTGTTGGCACTGGGCTGTCTGGTCTATTAAGTTCTAATTTCCCCAGGAAGGGTGCAGTATTGGGAGTTTATAGACTATATTCCTCGAGACAGATGTCCAGGGTACTGACAAGCGGAAGGAAGGAAAGGAGAAACAGAGTGCTGCCATATTTCACCTCTTGCCCATGACAGTCATGCCCTGGGCAGCCAGGGAGCAAATGGTAAAGAGGCCTTTAAAAAGAGTGAACAAGGAAAAGAGTCAAGTAGAGTGAATACTCCTTCCCTTCATCCTGACTTTCATTTACTTATAAGTACCTCAAAGACAGTCTAGGTTTATTTAAAAGACCAGCATGATATATAAAGAGGTGGAGAAGCAGGTGGGAAAATATCAATAGCAACTCAAGCAGACTTGGAAATGAGAAGCAGGAAACCGGACCACGCAGCTGGGGGAGTCTTGGATCGCGGGCACGGCCCACCCCTACGGAGTGGGAACGGACGTCCAGAAAGCAGAAGACCAGCCTATCCTCAACACCCCAATGCCAACAAATGAAATACACCTGAACCCCAACCCTCATCACAGGCCGGCGTGCTGAGGGAAACCCTGGGTGCTGCTCACCAGCCCAATTCTGATTCTCAGGTCATGGCTCATTTTTATGACTGGTGAATGAATGATTATCATCCGTATAATGTGACTTTGGCAGAAAAAGCCTGACCGGCAGTGACTGGAGAGCCAGCCTGCAAGATGGGGGGGTGGGCACAGCTGCTGTTTTGTGCTCTGTGGTGGCTGGAAATTCAGGCCCGGGAAGGTTGTGAGCACAGGTGGCCACGTCTCGTGGTCTGTCCAGCCTGCAGGGGCAGAGTGGGGTCAGGTACTTTCCTGTGTGACCTGTAGCGGGCACCCAGCCTTCTTGGAGCTGGCACGGCTCTGCCCATCCTCCCACATGCCCTGAGGAGGTGCAGGTCCCCAGGATCACCCAGAAATGTCTGGGTAGAAATGTCTGGGTAGAGGAAACAAAAATGTGTGTTCAAGCACCTACTTCTCCAGCAAGCCCTCCTAGCAAGTGTCCATCCAGTCTGCAGGCACAGGGATAGGCCTCGCGTGAGTTGAGCAGGGAATGATAAGAGGCTGCCTTACTGTGTGCTAAATGGATGATCAGGCACTGCCCTCCATGGGCTCCATAACAGCATTTTCTTGTCCTGCTGCCCTCCCTCCCAACACAAACACCATCTCTAGACACAAAGGCAGTAGAAGCCACAGGTTGCCCACCAGCTAATGACCACAGTGGTGCGGTCACATTCAATTTTCTTAAGCTGTCACATCACCTTTGAAAGACTGGAGAAGGAGCTCTCAGCCTTCATGGCCCCCCTTCTGTGTGCCAAATGGCTCTAGCTCCAGACATCCTCAACGCAGCCCTGCAGGCAACAGCCAGGTAAGGTCAAAAGGAGGCCTGCCAGCCCGCCCACCAACTGCTCCCCAGACCCTCCACCCCCCTTCCTCAATGTACAATTGCATCCTCAGGACGCCCAGTGGGCAGCCCCATACAAAGAAAACAGCCAGGTGGGAACTTCCAAAGGCCGGCATCACCCCGGGAGCCCTGGCACTGCCTAAGGCTGGCGCTGAGGAAAAGCAGGGCTTCCTGCTCCCCACCCCCAACCCCCTCCTGGCCCGCAGTTTCCTTCCTCTGCTTTTGTGATCTCTGTTAATTGCCAGGCACTTTCCATTGTATATGACTTCATCGAGGACGTAAGGCTCCGTCAGTTCCGCCAGTGGGGACTGAGCCAAACAGCTTTCTGAGCCACTTCACCCAGTGATGGGCTGGCGGCACACGCGCCACCGGCTCCCTGGATGGGCCTGCGGTGCCCTCTGCCGGCAGCTGGCCTGCGTGGCAACAAAGGGAGGCCGGGGGTGGAGGTGACCCATCAGGACATCTGGAGTAAACTCAGAGAGTGGACCGGTACTTTTCTTGGCACTTTAATTGATGACGGGAAATTGTGACAGAATTTGTCCACACTAGGTAGCACCTGCTTCCTAGGCTGAGCCCCCAACGCTGTGGTTGCCCGAATTGTGTGGACACAGTTAAGATGCAATCTCTCCCTGCAGGGTACAGGGTGCAGCTCCCTAAGATGAGGGGTGAGCCTTGCCACTGTAGGTCGATTTTCTGTGTGTGTTTCTTCTTGCAGAGCTCTTCCTACGAGCCCACGTTGAACGTGCAGCCCGGCGCACAGCAACTGTAAATGTTGCTGAATAAATGCATAAGACTCTGAGTGACTCAGCGAGTGGTTTGCAGCTATGTGGGAGAAAGATCTGATCTACCAAGAGGCTGAAAAATAGAAAAGGCCTGTTATCTTAAAGCATGCTGGGTTAGTCGCCAGCTTCTCCCACGGTTGTCCAAGCTGGTACCTCACAGACAGACCACCGGCTACCGCTGCCTGGTCTCGGTTCCTGGCCTGCGGGAATTTACATTCTGGAAATTCTAAAATCCTTTTCCTGAACACACATCACATTGAAATTCTCACAGGTAGGCAGTGGTGAAGATATGTAAGCAAGTCAGAATAAAAATAGACCAGTGACCTGCTTTATTTATTTATTTTTTTGGTTGTCTCTCAGGAGGATTTCCTGAGGTGTAGGAGTGCAAAAGCCCCCAGCATTTGCCACTGGCCTCAGGAAATCCTGACTCCCCAGATGGCAGTTAGAGCAAACACCTCTGTAACCTCCCCCTCAGAATCAGGAAAGTCTAATCAAAGGCCCTTTTGCCTGTTGTCTTTGGAAGGCTGGGGAAAAAAGCACAATGCTTCTGCGGTAATTGATCTTACAGGAGAGTCATTAGAAACAAACTCTGAGTCATTAGAAACAACCTCTGAAAGAGGCTCGGAGTTGCTGAGTGGCCAGGTCAGAGCTGGGCATGTCGGTGCCCCTCTGCCCACTTAGTCCTCCGTGAGGTTGATGTACAGAGCACCTTCTCTCATGACCTGGCTAATTTGTGGCCAGTTATGACGAGCTGGTTGGCAGATCTACAGGTGGTACCCAGAGAAAGCCTCTCCCTTAGATCTTGGGGGTCCTGTTCCAGGAGGATTGCCTCAAACCAGCCTGCTTGTACACTCTTCAACCCTGCCCCCGTGGGCACCAATCCTACCCTGCCCTTGAAGTCTGACTTCTTCCAGCTTCAAGTCCAAACTTGGAACACTCTCTGGTTTCCCTCCTCCCTCCCTTTGTGGGGCTGTGCCCCACTCAGTCCTCTTCTTGGCCTTTGCCTTTTGTTCCCTGAGTGGCCACACTTTACATGGTCTTCCCTTCAGCTGGCAGCACCCAGGCTACATCCTGTATCCTTCATCTGTTCTTGTCTAATCAGAACATTATCACATGTACCCACTTTTCTGAACTCCTACAGCATCTGGGTATTGGACAGAACTTGCTGGTATTTTAGTTTCTCTAACTCTGCCATAAACCCGTTGAGGCTAGGGGCTCAGGGACCAGCCATCTGCAGGTGTGTGCCCCTCAGGCTCCAATCTTGGCTCCATGCTACTCACTCACCCTCTGATAAATTATCCCACCTCTGTGGAGCTCATGGGAGGCTCTTAGTAATATGTGGAGACATTTTTGGTTTCATAACAAGGGTGGTGTTCGTGGTCTCTGTTGGGTAAAGACCAGAGATGCTGCTCACCCTCCTCTGATGCACAGGACTGCTCCCCACAACAAAAGGTGACCCGCACCCAAACACCAGTAGTGACAAATAGTGAGAAACCCAACCCACCTTCAGTCTCCTCACCTGCAAAAGAGGAAGCCTCTGCATTGATATGTGTGAAAGCAGATAAAAACTGTCAATACTATTTATATCTGCTCTCTGTAGCCTTCCAACTATTTCTTTCTGTGAAGCAGGGATATGGTGCGGCTAATGGCCAACATCAAATGGACACTTAATATAGACGATCTCATTTGATCCCTGTGGAAGCCCAAGAGCACAGGCACAGATGTGGTCGTACTTTCCAGAAGAGAAAGCAGGGGCTGAGACCACTTTGGGAGCAGCCCCGGGCACACGCCTGGCAGAACTGGGACTTCTCAGCTCACACTTGAATCACTGGTCACATTGCCTCAGAACAGTGTTTGTAAAAGCGCTTGACAACTTCAGACGCTGTCCCAGTGTGATTTTGTTACACTCCGTAACCCCTCTGGGCCACCTCCACCCGCAGGACTGTGTAGGGCAAGCCGTTGATGCTCAATGAGCACCAGCAGATGGATTCAATGTGAACTCTTCTGGTGAGTTGGGAGAGGCTGAGAAACTTCAGGCTATTGTGTGGTCCAAAAGCCAAATCACTGGAAACTTGGAAAGCACGAGAAACTGGGAAGAGTCTCTGGTCCCAGAGGAGGCTGAGATCTTGTGAGTAAGGACAACTCATAACCCAGGCCTGGCCTGATGGCTGAGCTCAGAGGACATTTGGCACCTGTGCGTGTTGACACAGCACTTTGCACATGCTCATGCAGCTGGCAAACAGAATCAGCACCCAGCACCCAGGGCCACGTCCCTCCAGCAGAAGCGGCAGCATGGATGGGGCCCAGGTGATGGACTGTGAGCCTGCTGGGGTGCAACACAGAGTGATGGCTTCTCTCCATTGAGGGTTTTGATCTTCAGGGAGAGGCTGGCAAGTCCCTGTGCCGACACATGTCCATGATGATGGAAGGCCCAGCCTCAGTCGCACACCATCTAATGAGCCACGGTTAACCAATGTCATTCTGTATTTAAGGGCAGATGAAATCATTGAAGCTTGCCTATCCTGGCTTGGCCAGCTTTGGGGAACAAAGTTACTCATCGACATTCATCATTTCCTTTTTGTTTTTCCATTTGGGAGGTAAGAGATTAAATTCGTATCTGAAAATCTCTTCCCAAGATTCTCTGCTGAGAAGCATTCTGTTATAAGGGTCATTCCTGTGTCCTTAGCACTAAAGCCTTTCAAGACTAATGACATTAACAAGATTCTCTGAGCCACACACCTGAGGCAACATAATCCTCCTGGTAGGAAAACAACAGTCTCATAAGAAGATAACATATTGCCTGTTCCCCGTAAATAAAATGGGCCACATCAATTTCTCTTCTGTCTGTGAATGAGATGCAATTTATCAAGCATACACTGAAAATGATTTTCCATGGGGACAGTAGCTCTTATGATAGAGTGTTATTGCTCTAGCTACATTATTATAAACAACATCCAATTTATGGAGTTGGAAGCAGATGCATTTCTCAGTAATGTGTCACTGTTACCTAGAACGAGCCATAAAATCTAGGCTGTCATGGATTTTCTGGCTGCAAACTTCAAACAATTAATATCCTTATAAAACAGTCATGATCATGAGCCCAATTTAGAAATTAGTTATTCAATATGGTGATTAAATTCCAGAAATGGAACTTGCTGTGATCAAATGTGAATAGCCAAATGTGACAACTCTTATCCAACTTTACAGATGGAAGGAAACGTTTGAGACCTTAGGGATTTTTGGTGAATTTCAAAGGAGGCACCTTCACTTCAGGAGAGTGCCTGGTCTTCCAGAGGAAGATGAGTCACCGATATTTCCCTGCATCCACATACAATGACTTTCCACAGGCCTGAGTCAGTGTTGGGAGGTGGCAGACACGCTGAGGCCCACCCTTCACCTTGATGGAAGGCAGAATATCAGCGCCACTCCCCCTGGAAGGTCTAGATGTGTCCAGCTCCTTCCTCCCCAGCCCTGGGAAGCCATGCAAAGCTGCAAGGACTTAAATGAGAAGCAGGAGCTATGAGACCGTGAGAGACGAAAGCCTGAAGTAACGTTTGAACATCGGACCTCTAGAATATAGGGTCTGTGCGTTAGAGCCTGGTAGAAGAGTGACAAGCGGGGGGAATATTGTCTCCAGCTAACTGGTTATTTGAACTGTACAGGCAAGGCCATTACTAGAGCTTTTCATCCATATGTATCAGCAGAATAGTGTAGTTCTGTTATTTCATTTGCAAAACTTATTTCAGCATTCAGTTTGCATTTAAATACGCCCCTTGTTTCAGAAGCGCTGTCTTTTGTGTATCTGTAAGCTCCCCAGGATGCTGATGAATTATAATTATTTTTTTTTTTTTTACTAATGAGACTAATTTTCCTGTGTGACTTGGAGTAACTAATTCATTGCTTTTTTTTAAAAAAAAGATTTATTTATTTATGCATACAAGAACTGGGGTACAGGCCAGAGGTGCTAGAGGTGAGAGGATTCACCAGAGGCAGAGTGGGGAACAGAACAGGCAGACTGACTGAAATACACTGCTGAGGGGAGCAGCAGGCGACACAGGAGAGGTCTGCTGTGCCATGTAGCAACCTGGCTGGTCTGGGATCGAACTCGTGCTGCAGAGGCTGCGGATAGCTTCACAGTGCGGCGCTTAACCCCAGCAGGGAGGCCCTGCTGATGAATTCTGAAGATGAATTTCACTGTATTGAGCATGGGCCATTGCATGTACAATTAAAGACCAGAGAAGAAACCACTTCTCACTGATGGCAAGTGTCTGGGGAAAATGGACACATACACACTGCTCATGAAGGGGACTCTGGCATGAAACTTAGAAAAGATCATTTGGCAAAGTAAAACCTATATCCTTTGACCTTGCCATTTCACTTCCAGGAAGTTATCCTAGGCAAAAGTGTGAGTGGAGAGTTGCTGATCTCAGCATCCCTTATGCTTACAAATGTCCAGTGCAAGGGGCTGATTGGCTAAGTAAGCATTAGGAGAGCCATGCAATGTAATGCTAGACAACCATACAAATTGGGTTATAAAGTGTGTTGTAGCTCTATCACTCCATGCAAAGAACCCCTTTGGAAAAGGATATATGATCTCAATTTAATATAAAAGAGGATATACTATATAAGTTTGGAAGAGAAGAATTGCCAACACATGAACAATGATTATTTCTGTGTGGTGAGATAGTGAATGATTTTCAATTTTTCCTCTTTATACTTTTCTGAATATTCTATAGTAAACATGAGTTATGTGTGTTATCAAAGAAAAAGAGGCAATGTGATTATTGAAGAACATTAACTAGTTAAGTGAACAACATGCTTATACAGACTGAAAGAACTTACAGGATATGTAATACTATATTCTGTTAAACCCTGCTATTCCAGAAGATTCTACTAGTCTGGAGAGCATGGGTTAGGGGACTTCTCAGCAGTTCTATTTATGGTCTGGAAGAGAAGCAGGGAAAACGAAGCCATGGTCAGTTGAGCATAGAGAGTTTTCTAAAGAATATCATTTATGGGCCTCCCCTGGTGGAGCAGGTGGTTGAGCACAGCACTGTGAAGCTGTCCGCAGCCTCTACAGTCCCGGTTTGATCCCGGCCAGCTGGCGAGGGTCCCACATGGTGTGGCAGACATTTCCTGTCACGCCCGCTGCTCCCCTCAGCAGTGTATTTCATCAGTCTGCCTGTTCTGTTCCCCGCTCTGTCTCTGGTGAATCTTCTCACCCTCCCCAGCATCTGATCTGTACCCCGGTTCTTGTATAAATAAATAAAAATAAATCTTTAAAAAATTTTAAAAAAGAATATCTTTTATGACTGTTTCTCCTTAGCCCATGAAATAGCCTAGGATCCTGGTAGAATTACTTAAGTTGTCTGCCCATGCAAGATAGGGCATTTCTATGTTCTCATGCTCAGAGTGGATCTTGTAAGTGAAGAGCAAATAAAAGAGCAGCATGTCCTGGCGAACTGAAGTTGGCGATCTACCTCCATCCCATTTGTACTTCCATGAAACCCAGCCCTACGCCTCCAAATTTCCCCCCTATAGAAGCCATGGCAGGGAGGGTGAGTTCATTCCCATTTAGGACCACAAATTAGTGCCATCTCTTTTGCCAGCCACAGTCTATCCTTGTGTGTGCACATTCCTGGTGCCAGCCTTAGTCTAGACCATTCCAGTCCTGCTTTGGCACCAGGATGTGTAAACCCAGGAGTGGCAGCTATTGGCCCCACTGCTTTGTTTTCTGTACCTTACCAAATAGCTATTACCTCTTTTTATGGCATTGAGTGCACAATTCCTTAGAACCATGGGACTTATTTAGGAGGTTCTGTAATTATTTTATGCCCTCCACCTGTTTCTCAACTGAGGTGCTATTGGCAATAGAGCAAGAAACAGTTTTCTTGTGTAAGAATAACCCAACATTGAAGCTCTTTTAATGTCCCTGACCTTCTAAATGTAGAATGCTTTCTTGTCTGGTGATAAATGCTACAGCTAATGCAGGAGCCATTCTGAAATTAGAGGTTTACTCTCCAAATAGAATTGGATTGATTCTCAAAAGCTTGGACAGACTCCTCTTTCCATCTGTGACCTCTCCTCTAGATGCCAGAGAGTGACTTTGAATAACCCACGCTTGATGATGACTTTCTTGCTTATTATTCCCATTGTTTTACAAGACCTTTTCCTCTGGTAAGAACTTAGCCCTACGGGTATGTGGAACTGGTGGCCTTGACCTATTTTGTGATGTCATATATCTTGGATGATCAAAGGATGAGGCAACGTCATAATATTTTAAGTCATTCATTCATCATTCATTCAATTCATTTGTTAAGAACTAGTTAGTTAAGCACTGTTTTAAGGTGCTGGGATATAGTCGTGAGCAAAAAATTCAATCAGATTAATAAGACCCAATTGCAAACTGAGATGCATGTTCAGAGGAAGAGAAAGAATAAGGTTAAAAGGGAATTTGTTATAAAGGAACCACTTAGGCTGAGCAGTCTGAGGACATTTTCAGTGAAATCACTCTTAAGCAGAGATCCGAAGGCCCAGCGGGGAGTGAACTAGATGAAGGGGTGATGGTTGTGGCATTTGATCATTCCGGATGGAAGGAACAGTGTGTGTGCCAAGACCTATTTAAGAGGGCCACAGAGACCTGGGAGGAATTAAAGACGCCAGTGTGACCAGAGCACAGAGAACAAGGGGCATTTGAATAAGGGCCTTGTAGGCTTGTTAGAGAATTGGCTTTTATTTTAAGAGCAATGGGAAGCCCTTGGAGCGCTAGGATCAGATATGCATTTTGGAAAGATAGCCACAGATTTCTGTGTGAGGATCAGATTGAACAAAAATCCAACTGGATCCAAAGAGGCAGCTACCTCAACACTCTAGCAAGAGATACAGGCAACCCGGACCAAGGTGGTAAACGGGGGTGGATTTAGAAATATTTAGAAAGCGAAGTGGTTGGCTGGGCCTTGGTGGCAGATTGGTGAGGGTGATGAGAATAAAGGAAATGCTAAGGATGACTTGTCCTGCTTGTGCCACTTCGAGGATAAACTGATGTCATTCCCTGGGTCAGGTGGAATTAGCAGCTGGGCAAGAAAGAGTCTGAATTTTCTTTTACACAATTTGGGGTTGTGGTGTCAGAGACAATTTGCAGAGAAGTCAGACTACAGGGGAAGTGTGGAGGAGGGAGATGAGAGAAGACTGCGATATTGGGCTAGTAGGTCTTTGTGAACAGTTACTTTCCTCTTCTTGTTGGTTCTGTCAGATGTGGGGTAGTCATCCTGTAGCATAAGCAGCGAGAGATACTTGGGACATCAACCCTGAATTGCATTTTTCTCACTTTATTTGGCCACAGGGACTGGTAGACGACTTCAAGTAGAACCATTGGAGTATCTCTGGTCCTTGATTCAAGCCCACAAATGCCTCCACATTTACTCAAATAGCATCCTCTCTATTTAAGTCGTCCTCAGCCCTGTACCCCACACCTCACCCCTTCTCTGAAAGCCTGTAATATTTTCTAATTGCTCTGTTCTTTCAAAATACCAGGCGCTTAAGCAGCTTAGGGACAAAATAATGGATGAGCATTAAACTTAAAACTACTTCCATTCCTCCAAGTTCCTTTTGACCGTTGTGGATGGCTTTACATATATTTACCCATCATGGCAACAGTGTGTACATGTCATCTTGTGATTTCCTGCTGGAAACATTTATTTCAGAGCACATTTCCATGTATGGACATAGGTGGCCTGCCTGCCATTCCCAGCAACTCCGCAGAGGGCTGTCAAGTCACAACGTTTCAGGGTTTGCTTAGTCATCCCAGGATTGCTGGGCATTTGGGTTGCTTCCAGCATGTTGCTATTATAAATAGCATTGCTGGCTCCCAGACCCTTTTGCATTTAATCACCCACTGCTTAGCTGTTTAACTGTTTCCTGGGGACAGCCCTACCACGTGAGAGGTAGGGTTGTGAACCTATCGTATCCCCCTCACTGCCCACAGGAGTGATGAGCCCAAGCAAAGCTTCACAGCAAAAGTAGCTAGCAAGCTCTTAAGCCCTTCAGAGCAAGGGCTGCCAGACACCTCCGTAAAAAAGCCCTTTCTGTGGGTGATCACCTTTAAGCCTCACAGCGCCCCTGTGTGGTAGCTTACATCCTGGCTCTCATTTTACAAATGGAGAAACAGCACATAAAGTGATTGGGTGATTTTCTTAGGCACCCAGCCACAAAGATGTGGGTGTGGGATCTGACCTAGGTCACTGGACTACAAACCTGCTCAGGCCATCTTGTTGCATTTACCTGGGCACTGCAGGTGGACTCTGGACTAGTCCTCTACTGACCCTGGGCCAGAGCTTGAAGATAAACAAGTGGCCTCGTCCTCTTTGAAGAGAAGAAACTTCACCAAGGAGGCTCCTGAGAAATCATCAAAGACCAGAAGACACGGGTACTAGAAAAGTCTTTCAAATAGCACCTGGTATGGGCACCTCCTTCAGGCAATTGCAAGTTAGGGTACCCATTTCACAGGTGAAACCACTGAGGTTCAGAGAGGGCGATCAGTGTGTTCAATGACAGTGACGTGCCCAAAGTGACACTTGTCAGAAGCTACCGATGAGGTCTCACAAATATGTAACATTGGGTTCACTCTGGAATAGCAAACTATCAAATGTCTTTGAAGATAGCATGATTTTTCTTTCTTTTTTTTATTTTTCTTTCTGATTGAAAAATGGTACATTCTTATTTTAGAAATTGTCAAAAAAGGAAATTTAAAACTGTCCATTATCACTTGGCAATAAGCCAACATTAACACTTTGCTGCACTATATTCTTTCCTTTACCTGCATGTTTTCTACATAATTATGCTCAACTACATACAAGTTCTGAAGCCTTCTTTTCCCACTTAACCTTATAAAAGCTCCCCTAGTCATTAAGAGATCTTTATAAATATGCTTCTGGTAAACGCATTTTGTTTGATATCGTGCCAAACTTGTTAAATCCCTCCTTATATAATAGTTGCTCAATTCTAATTTTCTGCTGTTACAAATAATTTGGAGACTAACATTTTAAAGTAAGCTTTTCTTGTATTTTTGTGAATTTCCATTATGATTGGGGAATAAAACTTTAAAGGTTCTTGGTAAATTGCTCTTCAGAGGAGCTGTGTTCTTTCAGATCCTCACCAGCAGTGACTGTTCCCCACAAACCTGTCATTTGAGAGCTATCAATCAAGAAATAATACTTCATAAAATGATGAAAGTCCATTCAGCATGTCCTCTATGGCGTCCAGCTCCACTGGCCCCTTGACTGAAAATGACCACATTTCTGGCCCATGTCCTACAAACCACACCTGTTTAAGCACACGTGATCTCATATGACCGCCCCAGCATCCCTGGTCAGCAGGCCCCACAGTTTCATCCTAAGCTATTTGCCGCAAGTATTTCCACCATACAACTAATTGACTATAAGGCAATTTTGCAGTAAAAGAAGAAAAAATAATCACAAAATAAGAATCTATCATCAAGGATTCAGGTTCTAATGTTGGAACGTGAGTTCTTTAATAATTGATGTCCTGGAAGACTGTTGGGAATTTCTAGCCACCTCTTTCATGCTTGCAATTGCTTGGGAGACGTTCTGATTTCATGGGTGGAGGAATGACTGTTCACAGGAGGTTTGCAAACTGAATCCCTTCCTCGTACAGGAAGCTATCTAGTTTTACTCTCTTATTCCACACTTCCAGCAAGTTTATCTCTATATTTCTATGAAGTCCATATAAATACTTGTCATCACCCCCAATGTAAAGATCCCCCATTTACTTATCACCTGATCCATCATTATGAGGACTATGATTTATACAATATAAAAATAGAAATACCGTGTCATTTAAAACCAAACTGTCAACCAGTTATTTTATCTTTTTTTTTAAGATTTATCTATTTATGCATACAAGAACTGGGGTACAGGCCAGAGGAACAGGGAGTGAGAGGATTCACCAGAGACAGAGTGGGGAGCAGAACAGGCAGATTTACTGCTGAGGGGAGCAACAGGAGAGGCAGGACAGGTCTGCTGCACCATGTGGGTCACCTCTGCCATGTGGGTCGCCTCTCTGCCTGGGGATCGAACTCCTGCTGCTGCATTAGCTGCAGATAGCTTCACAGTGCTTCGACTTAACCCCTTGCACCACCAGGGAGGCCCCCAGTTATTTTATCTTTTAAGGCAAAATTGCCTTATGGTCCATTAGCTATGTGCTGAAAATGCTTCCAGCAAAGGACTTAGGGGGAATCTATCTAGCCTAGAATCTCCTGGTCAGATTAACTATTGCCTTTGCTTTGTAGATAAGAAATCAAACACAGAGAGGTTTGGTAACTGCCCAAAGAACACAAAGGTGGGGCGATCTTAGGTAGAGACTGACTTCTGGGTCTGTGCACTTAACCTCACGCCAGGCTGGGGGTGCTCTGCCCTGCATGGATCTCGTTCCTGGTTCTGAATGAGGCTTTGAGACAAGCTTCCTACTTTATTGCATGATGGTGAAGTCAAGGGGTAATGCTGCCATGTGGGAAATGAGGGAAGTTGATCTAAAGGATGTTTGCTGAGCATGGGGGGGTCTATTTTTGGTGCAGGCTGTGGGACTGGAAGTTGTGTCCACTGTTCAGGGGAATGATGACCAATCACCATGGGAATGCAGGGGATATCATGAGTTTGGGTGAGAGATGAAGAGACTTGATCAAGTGATAACTGTTGGAATGGAAGAAACACACCAGATTTGAGAGAGTTCCAGAGGAGAATTCACAAGCCTGGATGACAGGGAGAAAGTTACTTGATTGCTTGAATCCCTGACTCCTCTTTATCCCCTGAGCCCTCAACAAAGCAATCCTGCTGTCTCCCCCACATAACACACCCCAAGGGGATCAGTTCCTCCCGCAACGCTGATCCCAGCCTGTCCAGGACCCCATCGTGGTTTGCTCTCTTCACTTCATGCACTTCCAACTGACCTGCCAGCTTCCATGATGGCACCCCAGCCCTTCCCCTCACTGAAACCAGATTCATGGGGATCTTGTGATTTGTCATCTGAACCAGGACACTTTTGAAAGTGAAAGGAAGAACTGTAAATAATTATGCCAAGCAAAAGGCATAAACCAGGACCGTATTGGGCAAACTGGACCTATGGTCTCCTTGGCTGGGGGAACATTTGCAAAGGTTAGTTAGAAACTTCCCAAACTTGAGTGACAAATAAAATCTAGAAAATCCATGAGCTGAGACAATTATAAAAGGTGAAACATATACATAATTGGGATACCAGAGGGACAATAGAAAGAAAACGGATCAGAACACATATTTGAAACGATCATGGGAGAGATGTTTCCAAAATGGATGTTTTGCCCCACAGGTCTAGGCTTCTCTAGACGTGAAACTAGCTCCTTTGGTGTGTGTTGTTTATGGCCTGCTGCCCTGGCCCCTACCCCCCCGCCAGTGTGCAAGGTCATTGAGTGCATCATTCTTATTCATCTCTGTATCTCTGGAGTTCACATAGGGCCCATCATATAGTAGGTGCTCAAGTAAATATTTATTGAATGAAGGTAGGATTCAAATTAGTTTTGAGTCTAGGTGCCTACAAACTGGTTCCATTGCCACAGCTGGTTGGAGGCACCAGAGCTCACAGGACTCAACACCCCAGTTGCTTCTGTCTTGGCCCTGGCATCTGTCCTTCTGCTCACCCAGCAGCCTTCTGATGAGTGACAGGTAAACTGCACTGGTGGCAAGCAGATGCACCCATTGTCCTACCACGTGACCTATAGTACCCCCCATGGTCACCATGCCTGTCTGGACCACTGTTACCTCCTACCTAGATTGCAGCAGCCTTATGACCCTCTGCCTGCTTCTAAATTTAGTCCCCTCCAATCTGTTTTCCATACTTCAGCTAGAGTGATCTTGATCAACAGCAATATTACCTCTTCTCATTGCAAATATTTCAAAGGCTCCTTATAAAATTCCCAGCTCCCAAGCATGCACACAAGATAATTCACTATTTTATGGCTGTCCTCACCAGTCTGGATGCTTGCTCCAGTCCAGGGCTGTCCCCTGCCACCCTCTGCCCTTTGGAATTATTTACAGTTCCCAACAGGTGGACCCTCTGAGACATTTTGCCTCTGCCTTTGTCCTGTTCCCCTCCCCCCTGCACCTGGTGAACTCAGCCACCCCATCAGCTTATCCCGAGGGCTATTTCCTGGGGGACACCCTGGACCCTTGCCCCCAGTCTTAGTTAAGTGCCCCTTTTATGTGTTGACTTGTAGCATTTGTCACACACTATTTTAACAACCAGTTTAGTTATAAAGGCATCCCCCTTATCCATGGCTTCACATTCAGGGGTTTCAGTTACAACCTGAAAATATTAGGTACAATATCTCTGAGAGAGAGGAAGGGAGCCCACATTCACCTAATTTTTATGACAGTATATTGTGATAATAGTTCTATTTCGATATTATTGTTAATTTCTTGTCGTGCCTAATTTATAAATGAAGCTTTATCACAGGTATGTGTGTGCAGGAAAAAACATAGAACATATAGGGTTAGGTAGTATTTCAGTGTCAGGCATCCATGGGGGTCTTGGAATGTAAAACCTGAGGATGGGGGTCAGTTCCTGTATCTCTGTGCTGCTAGAAGGTAAGCTCCCCAGACAGTATTAATTCACCTGATGCTTAGATATGAGACACAAAGATTACTTCTTGTCTAGTTCCAGCCAGGGTATTAAGACATATGGAGTCCAACATGCTGCTGGCAGTACCTGCCTCGCAGGAATGTTGGCTCATCGGACATAGAGATTGCTATGATTAGGGCCCAGATTCTATTTTTTTATTTATTTATTTTTATTTATTTATACAAGCACTGGGTACAGTCAGAAGCGCGGGAGGGTGAGAGAATTCACCAGAGCCAGAGCGGGGAGCAGAGCAGGCAGAAGGACCGAAGTACACTGCTGAGGGGAGCAGCGGGCGGCAGGAGAGGTCTGCGCGCCATGTGGGACCCTCCTCCGGGGGTCGGGCAGCAGCCGGGGATTGAACCGGCGCTGCAGAGGCTGCGGGCAGCTTCGCAACCCAGCGCTCAACCGCTGTGCCACCAGGGAGGCCCAGGTCCCAGATTCTAAAGCTACATGTTAACTTAGTGGAAATAGATAAATTGCAAATGACTTTTGTCCAGTGAGGTGCAAATGGTTTCTGACTAATAGAGAAAACTAAATGCAAATGTGAATGGGTTTTTTACCTTTTAGGACATGTACCAGTTTTAAAAGTAGCTTTGAAATCTGATTTGCTCACTCCTTTCCCCACTATCTTCTCTCTCTATCCATAAAGCTATATGTGTCTGAGTATATGTGTATTTTTTCTTCTAGCCTTTCTGAACTATTATTACCAATTCTTTTGGTTTTGACATTTACCATTTAATGATTTCAATAAGTTTGTGGTATGTGCAGTGGCAGCCTTGGAAGTGGGCTGCTCAGCAAACGTTAGAGAAGCTACTTTGAAGAGTGTGGTCAACTGGCAGCTTCTAGATGCCTCCCAGATCCACCACTTACTTCAAGCCAAGGTCAGGCCAGTGATCAGTCCTGCAGGGTAGCTGACATGGCCAGTTCTGCCCATTTCCTTGAAAGGGCAACCTCTTCTCTGGCCTCGCCATGGCTAGCTCTACCTTTCTTAGCTGTCTCTCCATCTGTAGATAACTCCTGCCTCCTTCCCAACTCCTCCTTCCCCAAGTAACCTCCCTCTTTATCTGAAGGCTCTTCCTGGCTGCTCCTGCATCTCCCCATTCCCAATCCCCAGTAAATGTTCTTCCCAATAAATGTCTTGCACATCTAGCCCTGTCTTGGTGTCTGTTTCCTGGAAGCCACAAAATATCACCTGTGTTTACCACAAATCTGCATGATGGTTTGGTTTTCAGTGTTTTTGAAAAGTATGCTTTGCCGGAAAGTCCAAGATGGTTGTCTGTCCTATTTTAACATGCATGTCTAACAGAGATTTACATTGATGGCAGATACTCAGCAAATATTTGCAGAATGAGTAAACGAGGAAAAATCTCTTCAGCTTTTAGAGGCTTGGTATGCAAGTACACCATCATGACTATAGCTGGAGTGGAGCCTGGGCTGAAGGTAAATTGGGATATATTGCTTCAAACCAATTGGAAATGCCTTTGAATCACCTTCAACTACGAGCTGGTTCAGTGTGTTTTATTTGAAAGAGCTCATGGCTTGTCCATGACCTAATTTTTCTTCATGGCATCCCTGCCAGAGCAGAGAGGGAGCAGTCATGTGACAGAATGTGAGGACCCCAATAGAGCGATCATGTGACTTGCTGCAACAGAGAGGAGTTTGGGCAAGAAGTGAGGACTGGATACCAGGCCCTCCCTACCTCCTGGAAGGTGCTGTCAGGTGTGGCCCAGTGAACGGCGGCCCAGATCCTGCCAGAGGGGGCTGGTGGGTGTCATCATGCAGCTAATGGTCTGAGGGGAAAAGTAGCTTGTTTTTCTGGACCCTGGGAGATCGTAAGGAACTAGAATGCTAGTTGGAAATTCGCTCATAGACCTGACAGGTATAAAATCTATGAAAACCTGTGTTTAGAATTATTTTTCTGATTATACCATTTTCTCTAGTTATTCAGCAAGTTGAATAGATGATTATGAATCATTCCTAAATGTGGCTAATTAAGTATTTCATAAATAGAATTTAGCAGTTTTCATTTGCAGAAAGCTTTCCTGACATTAGCTAATTGAGTCTAAGAAAGTCATCACCTTCACCGTATAGATGGTAAAACTGACATTGGAAAGATTTAAAGATGCAAAAACAAACAAACAAACAAAACCCCCAAAGTGTGTGTACAAGGAGTCGGAGCCTTATAAACAAGACAATTCATGGTCCAGAAACCCCCCAATGCTTGGGGAGTTTCATTTAGTAGATTTCCCACTGCTTTTATCCCTGAAAATGTGAATTTGCTTCTGGAACATTCCAAGAGCCCAAGCAGGGGGCAGACTGCAGCTGTGTGGGAACATCACTCCCACGGTCACTGGAGTCAAATTCTTTGAGCTGAGAAAAAATTAACTAGTGGATCTGGGGCCACTCACAGCCAGGAAGGGTCTTGCGGGAGGCCGGATCCCGCCGCCAGGGCTAAGAACTGGGCTTGCTCTGGCGTTCACCACTCAGGGGATGCTGCACCGGCCTCCTGCCGACTCCTCGGCTCCTGCTGATGGGCAGCAGCGCCACCTGCTGGCCCTGAGGCTCTCCCTAAGCACTGCTGACGGGGGCCCACCGCCAACAGTTGTCTTCTGTAATTTCCAAATTTCCTTCCCCAACCAGCCCCGGCTCTGAGTCCGGACTTTTCCAGCTGGAAAATGCAGCTGGAGAGTTATTTTAAAATTAGTGTAAATCTTTTGGGAACTACTTGTATATAAACAGCAAACATTTTATGCTCATCCTTTTACCCCTGGTTTAAAATCAAAAGCAACAAGCACCTATAAACCAGAGACACTGTAGGGGGGAAGAGAGGGTTTGAGGGATAACGTCAAAATAAGTGGTGGGTGGGAATTGTATGGGGATTATAACCAAGATGAAAATGCATACATTGTACAAAAATGAAAAAATGATGTAAAAATATATATAAAAAATTAAAATAAAATAAATAAAATTAGTGTTAACATATAAATGTAAGATCCGACGGCCTATCCAGAGGGAATGAGATCTTACACATCCTGGCGGCAGCAGAATTTGTACAGTGAAGGGGGTCGGGGAGCTCTCGGGCTGGGGTGGGTTGTGGGGCTTGTCTGGAAGCTGCATGTTTGCACAGCAAGCACTGTTTCCTTGCTTGGGCTGTGCACTTGTTTGGGGATGGCAAGGAAAAGAGGGACCGGGACTGATGGGCATCATGGGATTGACACAGCCACAAAACACGGCTTGATTAAGTCACACCAGGAGGTATTTGGTGTTCCTGCCACTCCCCCCACTCAGGCAGCAGGGTCTCAAGGGGGCCAGTGAGAGCTTCCACCTGGGTTTTTTTACACCTTCCAAGTGAACAGAGATGGGAAAATCTCCATGTGTTCTCCAAAATGGTGGAAACAATTTTTTTTTAACTCCTCCCCAGTCTACATATTCATTCTCCTAGAAAGCAGGTAACTCACCTTCCCACCCTGCTGCCTAGCCAGAAGTCAAATAAGTCACCAACCATGCACACCCTAAGGTGTCCTGTTCACAGAGAAACCTGGGAATGGACTGGACTCTTGGGTTTCTGAAATGAAATGAGCACAATTCTTCTGCATCTGGGGGTCTGGAGAGTAGAAGGCCCATCTCTCCCCACCCAGAGTCCAGTCTATGGGACATTGGAGGCCTCTTTGATCTGTCCGGTTTCTGAGGTTTGTCATCCTGCACAGAAGCCCACCAGTCACAGGAGGACCTGTGTGAATGGCCTGTGAATTGTCTGGCTGCCAAAGGCAAAAGAGTTTCAAGATGAAACTTTCTGTGTTATTGAACGCCTCTACGTGCCGGCACCATGCTTTGCACATATTCCATTATTTCACACTGCCTCATATGGGGAAGGTACTGGCATTATCAGCCTATTTTACACTTGTAAATAAAGCTGGGGCACAGCAAGTTTAAGGAGCAAGTTAAGCTCAGGCTCAATAGCTGTAAGTGGCAGGAAGGGTAGGAAGTCAGAGACAGTCTGTGCTCCCTTTCTGGGGTGATCCTCCCTCCCAGTTACTGTGTCTGCTGTGGTTCCTCCAATTATCTCAGCTGCCAAGAAAAAAGGCAGTGGGTCACAGGGCAAATTGGGATCCTTTAAAATACTTGAAGGAGTGAAACTGGGCAATAGAGCTATTACCCGCTTTCCTTGGGCCCGGTGGAGGCTGCAGGATAGAGGGGAATCAGAGACAAATTCAACCTGTAGCATTTGCCAGCAGAGGGCTGGTGATAGGGAACCTGACCCCAGAGGGCCTCACTGTACAAGAGGTAGGAGGCCTCCCAGGGCTGCTTCGCAGAGTGTGAGGGCATCTCCAGGACAAGGCTGTTACCACTCTCCTTTTCCCCAAGTCTTTCCCAATGAAGCAAATACAGGCTTTCACTGCTCTTGATAAACTCAAGAACAGTCCAATACCGATGGAGCAGAGATGTGGCTTGCGCTGCCTTCCCACAGGTCTGCCATCTCAGCCTGGTTGCTAAAGCTTGGTCAGCCAGGGTCTTTTCTCTACAACAGGCCCCCTGTCTATCTCACAGGGCTATTACATTTAATTTTGTATGGGTGTTTAAAAAGCACATCAGGGCCTCCCCGGTGGCGCAGCAGTTGAGTGCTGGGCTGCGAAGCTGCCCACAGCCTCTGCAGCTTGCTGGTTCGATCCCCAGCCGCCGGAGAGGGTCCCACATGGCGCGGCAGACCTGTACTGCCCGCTGCTCCCCTCAGCAGTGTGTTTCGTCAGTCTGCCTGTTCTGTTCCCTGCTCTGGCTCTGATGAATTCTTTGTCACCCTCCCCTGCATCTGACTGTACCCAGTGCTTGTATAAATAAATAATCTTTAAAAAAAAAAAGCACATCAATCTAAAATTTAAAATAGTAATACAAGACTCAGTCACTCATTATTTTCAATGCAAAGAATAATTCTTGGTTTTCATGAATGACATGTTAAGTTTAAAGCAACATTTGGCAGAACTATCTCACGGTCACTGGATAGCTGCAAATTAAATCGTGTTATTGTATAGAAAACCCTCGCCCAGCATTCCCATGTACAATGCTGTCTGCTTGGGCTTTCTAAACTATCTTTAAATAAAGACTAGACTGGAATTGGATTTGAGTGTTGACACCTTAATTATTTGAATATAAAGGTACAGGGCCTCCTGGGTGGCGCAGTGGGTTGAGTGCAGCGCTGTGAAGCTGTCCATAGCCTCTGCAGTGCAGGTTCGATTCCTGGCTGGCCAGGGAGATACCCACATGGTGCGGCAGACCTCTCCTGCCTCGCCTGCTGCTCCCCTCAGCAGTGTCTTCAGTCCGTCTGCCTGTTCTGCTCTCCGCTCTGTCTCTAGTGAATTCTCTCACCCTCCCACGCCTCTAACCTGTACCCCGGTTCTTGTATAAATAAATAAATCTTTAAAAAAAATAAAGGAACAAGATAGAAGCACAAGGTAAGCAGGTGAAATGAGACGAGAGGGCCCTGAACACTAGCACACTGGGTCACAGGAAGAAAGGCTGGTCTAAAGCATCCTGGAGCCAGAGGCGTGAGGCAGGGTGTCTGGGAACCATCTCTGTACCTGCAAATGATTAGGTTTGGGCCCAATCAGTCTCTCTGATAAAACTTCCTTTTCCCTTTTATGGACCTTTGTGACAGCCTGAGGTCCTGATTGTTATTCCATTATCCTGCCTGGACCATAGCAACAGGGTTTCTGTGTAATGACTTTCACACCACTAATTAAAAAGTACCGGTTATGCATCTCTTTCATCCCTGTTTTATTTTATACTTTTTGCTGTCATATAGGGATAGAGCTCCTTGGCCAGTTCTTCTTCAATGTTTCTTTACCTTTATGGAAATAACACATCCTGTTACAACCATTTCAGAATGAATGCTAAAATGATGTTTAGATCTCAAAAGGAGGATTTAATAGTTCAGTGAAATTTAATAGTAGGCAATTTATGTCAATTTCCAGGTAATATAAGTCAGCTCCAATATATTCCTTCAGAGGCATCCAGAGCTGGACATTAGGTGTCAGGAATACTTCTCACAACTCTGATGAGACCGAAGAAATGCTAAGGCTGACGCGCCAATGGGGAGAGCGGGGGGAGTGGGGGTGGGTAAGAGAACACAGAGAGAAGGAAGCACAGCGGCCTATAGTGGTGGACTCTGGGTGAGTTGGTAGCAGGTGTGCTATGGTGGTGATACCTGATGGGGGTATACCAATGTTACCTCCATTATAAGCAAATATAAATTATTTTTTTAAAGATTTATTTATTTATGCATACAAGAGCTGGGGTACAGGCCAGAGGTGTGGAGAGGTTTCACTAGAGACAGAGTGGGGAGCAGAACAAGCAGATTGAAATACACTGCTGAGGGGAGCAGTGGGCAAGACAGGAGAGGTCTGCTGTGCCATGTGGGTAGCTCCCTGGCTGGCTGGGAATCAAACTTGTGCTGCAGACAGCTTCACATTGCTGTGCTTAACCCCTTGAACCATGAGGGAGGCCCTGGGACAGATTCTTAAGATAGTTACAATCAAGAAGAGTGACTTGAAAATAGACTTTCTTCTAAGTCTAGGTGCTTGGTTATGGTGCAAAATATAAGATGACTTATTTTATTTTTAAAGATTTATTTATTTATGCATACAAGAACCGGGGTGTAAGCCAGAGGTGTGGAGTGTGAGAAGATTTACCAGAGTGGGGATCAGAACAGGCAGACTGACTGAAATACACTGCTGAGGGGAACAGTGGGTGAGACAGGAGAGGTCTGCTGCACCATGTGGGTCACCTCCCTGGCCTGGGATCCAACTCGTGCTGCAGAGGCTATGGATTGCTTCATAGTGTGGTGCTTAACCCCTTACACCATCAGGGAGGCCCAAATATAAATTATTTTTAAAAGAAAGAAACGCGATGGCTGAGCTATTGCGGGTACTGCTGTCCAGGACTATAGTGTAGATTCATTTTGTTCCTAAGGCTTTTTCCTTTGTCCCAGCAGCATATGAAGCTCAGTAGAGAGCTGCTTCATTATTAGAAATGGGGGTGTTGCTGTTCCTCTTTCTTGCCTTTGAGTACTCAAGGAGCAACACGCTGTGTAGTGTAGTCAATTGGTGAAAACTGAGGAATATCTCCACAGAGGCTCAGTACTCCAGCAAATCCATGGTACTGGCACAGGAGCAGAAAGCGTCAAAAGTTTGCCATTGCAAATCCATCTTTCTGATTTGGCCCTGGGGGTACATCTATTATGGGAGTGAGTAGGCCCAAGGTCCTTTCTCTAATGCAGAAAAATAAATAAAAAGCAAAGCAGTTACTTATTTTTTTTTTACATTTAATTTGATTTAAAGTTTTTTTCTTTTATTTTTTAATTGAGGCAACTTTGGTTTACAGCACTGTATGTGATTCTGAGGCACGAATTCACACCTCTTCAGAGATATGTTACCACACTCATGAGTAAGTGACCAAGTTGAAGGCAAATGCACTCTTCTCAGATATGTTAACTTAGGGAAATGTGGGGCATAGGTAACAACTCGCATTAGGTACATGGAAACCATACATTTGAAGTTCTAGGAACATATGAGCTTATGAGGAGTTTTCTAAACACCTTATATATTCAGTATTTTAAAAAATGCACTGTGGTCTTGAATTTCAGATGCATATGTAGTTGCAGGGAAAGAGTTTGTGTTCAATGATGATTTGCAAAATTACATCTTCAACACAGTACTTAAAAAAACTAGTTTTATGGGTCAAATACCTGTTTAATCTTAAGATCTTGAGTAAAATCTTGGCCAAAAGTTACAGCAATTAATATTGGTACTAGGTAGGTTAAATTTAAAAATTTTTTGTTCAGGAAGGAACATGCTTGGAATTCAGTATGAACCAATAATTGTTGTGTTTATTCTGAAGCTTTTATTTTGGAGTCCTATATCACAAAATGACATGTTTATTGTTTACAACCGGTATTAGAAATTGAGATGTTTTTATTTCTACTATTTTAAAATAAAACTGTAGATAATGCTCCAAACCATCATCAAAAAATGCAGAGCAAACCGTTCTGTATATAAACTGTACATAAAAACAAGGCACTATACATTAGGGGGAGATATTAAGGTAGAAGGGTGGATTCGCACAGATTCTTCAGAGCCCATGCCAGTAAGTACACATTCTTTGTTCATTTTAGCACCGAAGCAGCACTCAGAACAAGTCAGACCTAAGGAGGAGACACTTCTGAACGTGTGTGAGGATACATATTGGTGGCAGAGCTAAATCCACAGAAGCAACTCCGTCTATCTTTTAATATTTTTTTGATGCCAAAACCAAAAAAATCTTAAAAGAGCATGAATACATATCTTGCTTCGTTAAATACATATTTGATTTATGTGGTGTTTATATAAATATATATGCATATATATGTATATATATATATTTTAGAATCCACAAACTATCAAAATAATACTTTATAAAGAGAACTGCTTCCAAAAAAATAGGCATTGCTCAGCTGGAACAGGAGGGCGGTGCTGCAGCAGCCACTGAGGAATGCTGCCTAAGTGCACATAAGGATACTTTTATTAAGATTACCTGCTGAATTGTGGAAAGAGAGTTTCCAAAGAGTTCTCTTCAACATTTACAAAATACACAACTCCGGGACAAGCAGTAGAGCTAACAACTTCAGGCCTTGAAATTTCTGATTGAAAAATATTTTTTAAAATACCAGTCCAAAAAAAATATCCCTTTTCCTGGTCCAATGGTATTGAAAGTGACAGCGGTGGTTCCTCCCGCATCTCTCCTCCTCAGAAAAGACCTTTCGCTTTCTTCAGGTTCACCTGCTTCCAGGCGGGCAGCGCATTGTACTCCTCTCTTGACATGTCTAATGCACTCTGGAAGAATCATGAGAAATGCTCAGTGGCTGAGTAGAGGGGCCTCGGACAAGCCAAGCCTATAGCTCCTTGCTATCCTGCCTGAAGGAGGACTTACCTCAAAGTCTTCATCAGTGAGATAAATCTCCAGCTTTAGGGGGTCAACTCCCTCGGGCAGTGGCCTGGCCAGAAGATCAGCCAGGGGGTAGATGGTTTTACAGAGCTTGGCTAAGACATCTTCCACAAGGGTGATTTGGCTGGAAACTTCTGTATCCTAGAGAAGAGAGGGGGGCAGAGGGATAAGTTCCTCGTCCTGCACCTGTACAGCCTTATTGCACACTTGCAAATCACAGCTCTGGCCAACCTGCACCCCAGCCTGGAAAGCTCAGGGGAAAAGTGAGCTCTGAAATACACAAGAATCACCCAAAACCTGACTTTTAGATGTCTTCTCACCCCATCACAAAGTTGCAAATAAATCTTGTCTCAGCACTGCCTCAGGAAAAAGTTTAAGGGATACAATGTGAATGAATTATGGCCTGAAATTATGTAAGTATAAATATCAGAAACTTCCTAATGATGGAATTTATTTTAAAATATTTCAAAGTAATAAATATAAGAATAATCTCAAAAGGAATCACAATGTCTTCTAGCCCAAGCCTTATTTTTTGATCCATAATAGAAAAAGAAGGAAAGAAAGTACATTTGGAATATACTGGGGTTGAATCATGCTTTTTTTTTTTTTACACCATGGTGTAAATTTAATTCAAACAGGTTATTTCGGGTAAATGATCATTCTCTGTTGTATTGGGATCCCAGATTGGCTGCCCGTCTTTTGAAAGGGTGGGGGGTGAGGAGGGCAGAATGGCTGATGTGCTGCCGAAGGACTAGTGTATAGACTGGTGTCAAAAGAGAGACCCTGGGTGAGCTACTTCATGTTTCTGAGCTTTAATTCCTTCACTGGTAAAATGGGGATAATAAGATGAATCTAATGGACTTGTGAAAATGAATGTGAAGTGGTGCATGCAGAGCGAGCTCTCAGTGACTAGCAATGATTATTATAACTTGCTGGTGTGGGGAGCCTGCATGTTGCTGGCCAAAGGCCAACAGGCCCGCACAGGACATTCTACTGCCCATGGACAGGCCCAGTGATCTTAGAGGATACGGGAAAATGGCTGTGATTTATGCCTTTAACTTAGATGGCACAAGGCAGAGAAATCCTCCCTGAATAGATCAAGTGAGTTCTGAACATGCGAGTTCATGACAGGTTTATTTTGTGCCTCCTCTAACACAAGGGCAATGTCTAAAACATCAGAATTTGGTTGTCTGGTATGGACCTTGAGAATCTATTAGTAACAGAGTTTTAGCTAACAGGATGAAGAGATAGAAGCTTTTATTTATTCTTCAAAGTAATTAAATTCACTAAGTTTTTAAAATTTGAGCACCATGTGTAGAAAATTACCAAGAAATGTTCAACTGATTGTTAGGCTTCCTCCTTCCTAAGTTAATGCCATGTAGCCTTGCTAATATAGTGTGAATTTAAAAAAAAAAAAAATCAAAAAACAGAAAACATGTTTTGGGCCTCTCTGGTGGATCACGGGTTAAGATACAGCCTGTGAAGCTGTCCGCAGCCTCTGCAGCATGAGTTCGATCCCAGGCCGGCCAGGGAGCTACCCACATGATGAAGCAGACCTCTCCTGACTCACCCACTGCTCCCCTCAGCAGTGTACTTTGGTAGATCTGCCTGCTCTGTTCCCCGCTCTGTCTCTGGTGAATCCTCTCACCCCCAGCACCTCTGGCCTGTACCCTAGCTCTTATATGCATAAATAAATAAATCTTTAAAAAAAAACATGTTTTCACTTTCAAAACGCAATTGGATGCTTCCCCCCAAAGGAAATTCAATCCCCACCCAAAAGGCAGTGAACCCTAACAAGGTGACTTCCGAGGTTAGGGCTCACCATTTCTGTGATCTCAGCAATGTCTTCTCTGTACTCCCAGCTGGGAAACATATTGGTGAAAGTCAGCGGCTCCAGACCAGCATGGATAAGGTAAGACTTGGGGGGTGGCTTCTTGATACTTTTTCCTGTGGGTGCATAGAAGGCAAATGTGAGTGGCCCTGGGTGGGTCTAAAGGCCCTGTATTTCTCTGATTTGCCCTTTAATTCTTCTTTGCATAAAAAATGTCATGAGTAGTTCAGAAGAACACATGAATGGTTATTTACATAAAATAACCATTAATTTTATGTTATATCTATGACTATTATAGTGACATGCAATTGACCTGACAATACTTCCTGAGCCTAAGAAAATGCTCTGGGCACTGGGTGGGAGAAAGCCTGGGCAGCCTCATTAGGGTTCACTGTTTTTTCCATTATTATAGCTAAATGGTAAAATCTGTAGTCAATTTATTGTTTTTTTACTACCCTGTCCACCTGAAATTTCTAATCTTATTTTTAAAAAATGGAGATACCTGTAATTGGAGATACCTGTAATTTGTGGCCTTCAGTAGGAAGTTTCCTCCTGTACGTGCATGGAAGGCATTCATCTGCCCAACGCAGCATTTACTTCAGTGTGAGTTAAACAATGAATGACAGCATCTTAAAAGCCACTTTAACTTAAACATTTTGTGGAAAAGTCATTTATTACTAAAGAGCTTCTCAAGAAGAGAATCGATTTGCACATACTTGGTAGTACAAGGCCAACCAGGAAAGCCTAAACATCCAGAAAGAAATGAATTACAGGTATCTCCATTAAAAAAAAAAAATAAGATTAGGGGCCTCCCCTGGTGGCGCAGCAGTTGAGCGCTGGCCTGTGAGGCTGCCCGCAGCCTCTGCAGCGCCAGTTCGATCCCCGGCCACCGGCAAGGGTCCCACCAAAAATAAAATAAAATAAAATAAAAATTAGAAAAATAAGATTAGAAATTTTAGGTGGACAGGGTAGTAAAAAACAATAAATTGACTACAGATTTTTTCCTTTTAGCTGTAATAATGGAAAAAACAGTGAACCCTAAATAAGGCTGCCCAGGTTTCCAGCCCACAGGGTAGGTGGGGGGGGGGGGCCTCTCAACTCTCAGTGGTGCTGCCTCTGGAGGAGGCCTAACTTGTTTCACAACTTGATCAATCCTGAGGGCGAAAGAGCTGACCCAGCCCTGAGCATGCTGCAATGCCACCTGGACCTCCAGGGGGACTGGTTAGGTGGCCTCCTAATACAAAATAGAAACTCAAATTCTCATCCATGCTGGCAGCCAGGAGTACACTCCTCTCAAAATTAATAAGCCTCAAAAAGTTAAAGGGACAATAAAGTAGTTCACTGCTGTCTGCTTTATAGAGGCTGGCTGCCACACAGAAAAAGGGAAAGACTAGACTCTGATTATGTCTGCGGGAACCAGCAGCACCAGCTTTGGACAGAAGCTTGTCACTGTGCCCGCGGGAGCCTGGCTCATCCTATGGCCCCCGCCGTCTCCTGCCCACGCCTCACCTTTGCAGTACTGGAGCACGGTCTCCATGGCGCTCTTTCTGTCTGAGGCCCAGCGGATGCGGGCGGAGCCTGTGATCTTGTTCTCAATGGGCCACCAGCCTTGCCAGAGGTACACCTCATGGTGATTGTCAACAAGGAACAGAGCTGTGAGGGTGAGGACAGAAGCAATCAGGGGCTCTGGCTGGGAGCTTCCAGCATCTCCCCCAAACCGAAGGGAAGCTGCTTTCCTTTCCTGCCTCTGTGTGTGGTTGCGTGTGTAGGTGTGTGTGTAGGTGCAGGTGTGAGGAGATCTCTTTGGCATTTATATTCAGGGGCAAAGGGTGGAGCTCCATGACAACTTCGCTCTCGAGTGTTAAATCAGGAAAGGCCTCTAGGCAGGGAGAGGTGGTGTGACTGACACGCACACCTTTTCTCCCTTCTCCTCACCTCTCCGCCAGTTCCTTTTCCCTTTGCCCCTGTTCCCCTGTGCTGGCCCTCCTAGGTACTGGCAGGGTGGTGGGGGTGGAATGGAGAATGCACACACCCCTCAAGGTGGTCATGAGCGCCATGATTTCCCAAGAGCCTATAAAAACTAGAGTATCCACCATGCACGCCCTTCTCAGCATTGACCTTTACACCCCACATAACTGCTTTGCAGGTGCCTTAAGACCCTGGCTTTTAGAGAGCAATGAACTTTAAAAATAAACATTCTGCCTATTCTCTCCCCTTCCTTCTCCTCTTCAGACTCTCAGCCTGATGCTGACTCTACATGGCAAAAGGTCTCTCACACTTGCTAGCTCAGCTGGCCCTGACTCCTTCCTAGCACACATTCTAGTCATCTGAGAGCCACACACTTCAAGAGCCCAGTGGAGGCTGATAACCCATCCCCAGTTACAGGATGGAGGGTGGGTGGCAGCATTTCTTGTCCAGATACTTGTCAAAGTATGTATTTCCCACAGTTAGACATGTGCACCAGCAAAGCTCTCTAGGCGGTGGCCTAGGCTGCCTGCGTGGGCTCAGGTACTGGATGCAGCTACAGGATCCTGTAATGTGAGGGGCAAAGCTCTAAGCGCAGGGACAGTGACCGCAGATGCAAGGAGGGTGGCAGGATCTCTATAGACACGTCTCTAGTGACTATGACTGTCCCGTGCAGATTGAGAGCAGAGGCTCTGTCTTGAGTGGGGTGGAGATGGCAAAAGCTCTAGGCTTGGAACCAGAAGAGAGCAAGACTCTTGAGCCTGCTGTGCTCTCTTGGCATGGTGGACACTATTCTTTGACTGATTCAGCAAAATTGTCACTCCCCTCCTACCTTGCTGCTGGGGGTGGCCAGACCACAAGCTCTGGCTAAGGGGATATAAACAGGAGGCTGCTGGGTGCTTTCTGGGAAAGATGGTCCTCTAGCTGATAAAAGGGTGAGAGGTGGCCAACATGTCTCTTTCCTTGTGTCATGAAAATACGATGGCTGAAATGGGGCAGCCATCTGGGGACCATGAAACAGCAAGCGTGAGGCAAGGCTGGGGGAACAGCAGAGCTGCCAGTCCTGACAGTGCTGTGCTCAACCTGTTCTTAGCTGGTGTGTGGGTGAGTTAAGTAACAGAACATCAGTTTCTTTACTATAATATGTGGTTGATGACATCTTCCTTTTGGGGTAAAAATAAGTGAGATAATTATATCTGGCAGTATACTTGGCAAATAAAGATGAAAGTAAAATGAAAAAACTTTTTGGGAGGGGCGTCTTCTGCCACTTGGCACCACCCCCTCTGCCATGGGCTGCACCTGGCTGTGGGGCGCTGTACAGGTCTTCCTGTAGGAAGGGCATGGAATTGACCACTGAGGGCTCGCGGGCAGGATACATGAATTCCGTGGCTGAAAAATCTCCAGAGGAGCTGCTAAGGATGAACAGGCGGGGCGTGAAGTTAAAATTTCCAGGATCTTTGAAAGAAAAGAGAACCAAGTCAAAGATATAATTTATACCAACATAAATTCTACACAGGTTGGAGAATTAGTATAAAACATGAAATGATCAAAGAATTCATATAAAAATAGGCGGGGGTTCATGTCAGCAAGGCCTTTTTAATCATAATCGTAAAAGAAGTCATCAAGAGGAGGCGGCTTCTCCATTGACAACATAATGAAAAATTACATTGCAAACAAAAGCACAACCATAAATGGAAAGTAACGTAATCAGAACTATGGAAACTTGTTAACATCCTTTAGTATGTAAAGGAATATAATAAAAAGAAATATTTCAATAAAAATGTGCAAAAGGCACACACAAAATATTCCCTAAAGTAGAAATACAAATGGCTAAGAAATACATAAAGTTTTATAGTACTTCTAATTTAAAACATTACAGTAAAATAGCACTTAGGATAAAACATTACAGATAAAACAGTACTCTGTCAACTTTGGCAGGGGAAAAGGGTACTGAATTTATGATTATGAAGGGAAACAGACACTTCTATATATTGCTGGTGAGATTAAAACTTGGTGTGAGTATCTGTTGATATATTTGCGTTATAAGACTTTTATAGCTATAAGATTTTATGCGACTTTAAAAGTCTTACAGCTTTATAACTATAGGACTTTTAGAACTTTAATAGAGCATTTCATTTCCATAGGAATTCACCTTAACTAGGAAGGAATGCAGATAATTATTTTAAAAATTATTCGTAAATTTATTCCTACCTAATAGAGGAAAACTGGAAAAATCTATAGGAGGCAGGTTAAGAAGAGACTGATATATATGATAGACTATAGTGGTATACCTCACAGCCATTAGAAGTCATTAACAACTTAGGAATTGTTCATAATGAAGGGAAAAAATAGGTTATAAAACACTAATCAAATTTTTTAATATAACATATATAACATAGAGAAAGGTTAATTCTGGTTATCTTTGAGTGGTGTGATTATGAGTGACATATTTTCTTTTTTAACTTCTCTGTATAGACTGTCCCTGACTTAACCATGGTTTGACTCACAACTCCTTGTCTTTACAATGGTGTGAAAGTGGTATGCATTCGGGCAACCTGTAGGTCGAATTTTAATCTTTTCCTGTGCTGGCAATGTGGCATAACATGGTCTCCTGGTGCTGGACAGGAGGCTCTCCGTCAGTCACATGACCATGAGGGGAACACCCCATCCTTTACAGTGTAGTGTTGCCAGTGTTTTTTGGATCTTGTGTTCTGTGACTCTCATCCGGTGAATAAAATGCCCATCCACATTTTATCATAAAATAGGCTTTTAGACTGATCATCCACAGGCTGATGTAAGTGTTCCAAACACATTTAAGCTAGGTGAGGCTATGCTATGCTGTCAATAGGTTAGGTGTCTTTAAAATATTTAACTTATGGTATTTTCAACTTACGATGGATTTATTGGGACATAATTCATTATAAGTTGAAAGATCTGTACTTTCAAATATTTTCTATGTTCAATAAATATGATCAAAAAAACTATAAAGCTACAAGAAATCAACACCTGTATAATGGAGCAGTTATGGGTACACTCCAATGCTGTTCAACTCTGGGCAAAACAATTAACTTCTCTGTGGCTCAACTTCCTCTTTGGTAACAAAAGGTTGAGTGTTGGGTTCTGAGGGTTGAATAAGTTCATAGATACCAAATGTTCAGTTATTTCCATTTTTTTTCTATAATGTAGTGATAGAATTGTGAACCATTTCAAAAATAATCATCTACATTTATTCCTAGTATATCAACAGCTTAATAATTGTTAGATTTTTCTTCTTATATCATGCATATAAGTTAATCTTTATTTTGTGTGTTTAAATAAAACAGACATACATCTGATTTGACCTCTCACTACTTCCCCCCACCCTGGGTGCTGATCAAACTGAAGGCATCTTGTCCCGCAGGTTTACTTTGCTCACCTGGTATCCTGGAATTTTCCTTTCTTCTTCCTTTCTCCTAAAATATACCTACCTCAAGGCACTGTGTAAATGCTATGTCTTCTGTGGAGCCCTGTATAATTTTTCCTGGTAGAAGCAATCTTTTTTCCATATCATTAACTTCCTTCACCTGCCCCTCTTTTATGACACATAAGCTTTGTACCTGGCATTATTTTAGTCAGACACATTATTTATTCTCCTTGTTGGGTTGTGAGCCTTGAAGACCTATCCTACTTTTGATTTCTGTGTGCTGAACATAGTATGTGCTCAATAAATATTGCCTCAAGACTGAAGGCAATGAAGCTGTATTACCTTGAAGCATGCAGTCATAGGCTTTCCTATCTCTCCTTCCCAATGCATCCCAGAATCCCATGGGCTCGGCTCCTTCTTCACACTCGTGAATTGTCACTTTGCTGCTACTATGCAGTCCTGCCTCCAGGGGACACCTGTGCGGGAGAAAGCCCAATACTTTTTTTAATAAGCTCTGGAAGTAGCAGCCCCAAATTATTCAAGGCTGAGCAGTTCACCATCTTTCTTCTACTTTCTAACTAAAACAATTCTTACCAACCTACAAAACTTACAGAATGAAATTATGCTCTGTAGTTTCGAAGTGTGTGTGTGTGGGGGGCAGGGTAGGTGGGGGAGGATTGGCTTGGCTCTGAGAGAGGAATGAATAATTTCATGACATAAGATGTCATGAAAGTTATATACATACTTATATATAACATACATATTTACTCTTCCTTGCCCTTCCCTCCTGTTAGAACACAAATCCCTACCAAGTTCCTACTCCCTAAGCTGTGTTTGCTACCAAATAAGTGCTCAATAATATTTTTGAATGAGTGAATGAGTTTTACTTGGTTTTACGGTTTCTTCAGTGGTCCAAGAGAAAAATCTGATGAACACGAATGGCTTTGGATACCTCCTAGGGTGTCATCTGTCATTTCTCCCCACTCCCAGACCCAGAATGATGTTCTGAGAAGAAACATCTTATTTCATGGATGTCTGCCTACTGAAAGGGCACTTGCTGCCTTTGTCCTCCTGTCCACCTTCTGCACATGTGCTAAGTTTTGGAGCAGAGGGAAGCATGCACACCTGCTCTCTTCTGGTGCTCAGAGAACAGGTTTTGTCAAATTGCACTTTGGTAGTATGTTGTGATCCCGGGAAACTCTGCATTTTTACTGTCTGGATGTCACCAAAAGTTCCCAGTTTTGACTGAGGAAATGCTTGGCATCAGTCTGAATGACTGTGTGACCCTGGGGTTTCTCTGGCAGCTCGGGATGCCCATTAGGCACTGCTGGGAAGCACCGAGTCACCGCTGCTGCCACTTCTGGACAGGTGACTGCTCATCACGGCATCTCCCTGGTATGCTTTCTCTTCTCTTTGACTCAGAGTGTGATGTCTTTCCTGAGATCAGCCATTAATAGTGAACCACAGTGCACTTCCTTTTGTAAGTAGCCAACTTTAGGTGCTGCCTGGGAAAGGAGCAGACCTGACACACCCAGAGTGCTGTGCCCAGCACTGCCCCAGGGGGTGACTTCAGTGCTGCCTGGGAGAATGTGGAGATACAGCCACTCCCTAAAATGGGGTCATTTAGATTCTGATGCAGTAGGTGATTTCCCAAACTGTTCTTTACATAATACTGTTTAACATTCCACTGTTCTGAGAAAGTTAAAACTTGGAACCCCTAAAAGATATTTGAAATTTGCTCTTTTTAAATAACAAAGGACTCTAGGTGTATAATTCAAAAGCTGAAATAAATCCTCAGAAAGTAGAGGAAGCCCTCAAATTGGAGGTTTTGGCTGAAATGTGTCCTATCTACTTGAAGTGTCAAAGACTCCTGAAAACTCTCCCCTGTGGAAATCAGTTAAAGCACACCAGGTGTTGAATGGGACTCTTGGGGGTTCTTCCTGCCTTCCCACGGGGAAGCCACTCTGGGAGAGGTCCTCACATACACAACACTCACTGTTCTTTGATTTTATTTGCTGCAGTCCTTCCAACCTCCTTTGTGTGGGCTTGGGCTTTGCATCCATGCCACAGGTAAATGAGGGCTTTATTTATGTTCAGGACAACCATGGATGTTCTGGACCTCAGGCTACTACAATGACAGGCCACTTCCAGCAAGTTTCCTTCCACGGGCACTTCTCCGCGCACACAGTACAGCCTCCACTCACCTGCAGGGGGCGACAGCAGCACAGAGTTAGGATGCTTGCTCGGCCAGGGCACCCACCCTTCTGGGGCATTGTGGGGCAGCCAGCTGCACACACCATGATCTCAGTCGTGATGGGGAAGGTGGAGGCGGCGCTGAAGTCAGAGGCCTGTCTTACTGACAGCCCGCAAAGCAATTCCTTTTGGAGTTAGAAGCAGGTTGCCGAAAGTTCACGACGCAGAACCACCGATCTAACAAAATTTATAAATACCTAGGTATGTCACACAACAGGCATATTTTAAAAGGCTCTAAAGCTAAGATAATAATTTTTTTGGATGGTGGCCAACAAAAATCTCACAATTTATAAATGAAGATCCATAGATTTTTTTTTTCTTCCCCTCCTAAAAAGAGACAGAGTCACGTCGAGGCTTTAGCTTAAGATGAAGGAAACTTCCTCCAGGCAAAGTTGGATTCTGAGGTGAACGCCACAGAAGGGGGCAGCTTATGAGTGCCCTATAAAGCTGATTTATAAGGCAAACATTAGGTTTTCAGTGGTAAAGCTGAAGCTAAATGAAGAGAGACTTACTTTAGACCACTACACCTATAAAAATACCTTCCAGGAAAAGGGAAAAAACAACCCTAATTCCCACAGTAAAAGTGACTTACTTTGTGCATTTTCTTCCTCCTCTTCCCGTCTTCCAGAGTGTACCACCATCCCCCCCTGGAAACACTGCAGAAAACAGGGGGGCTCCTTTCCCTGAAGAACCTGGACCTTCCAATTAAAACACAATAAAATAAGTGACACATCCTGGTATGTCAAAGTCATAAAAATAGTACACACCTATTATGGAAAATCTGAAAAAAATATCAAGAAATACAAACAAAAGCCAGTAGTAGTCCTGCTATCTGATGATAAGAGTATGAAAATTCTAACAGACAGCTTTCTTTTCAAAGTATTTTTGGGTGTATCTATGTTACCCAAATGAAAGTAGGATTGTTGTTTTATGCTGCTCTGTATTCTTGATTTTCTTAACACTTTTCTGTCACTGAATATTCATTTAAACATGAATTTTGATGTTTTAATGGTATTCTATTGTAGAGATGTAACATGATTGATTTAAACAAATTTTTAGCGAAGTATACGTCTCAGCAAGGACAATGATCAGTCACTGACAGTAAATCTAGGGAAAGAACTGTCACCTTGGAATCTTTCCAATAGTTGACTCAAGGACTATGTGCCTACAGAGCACAGCCCCTCTCTGCCTGTCAACACACTGTCTTTCTTCAGGTAGCAGCAGCACCATAATAACTCTGGGGCTGAGTCAACTTACTTTCACCTGCGAGGACTGCTTCCTGTAAGAGGAGTTTGCTTTACTGAGTCTGGACATGGTGAAAAGGAGGAGAGTTTCTCATCATGAGTTCATTTATCAACCTCAGGGCCCATTTTGCATAAGTAAGTGTCATTCTGTGGCTAAGTTTATGTCAAAAGTCATTTTATATCTGTTGATTAGATTAAAAAAAGAAATGCTCAAACTATAGTGGTTAATATTCAAAACTCAAAAATGCAATGGTCACTAACAACTACTTCTAACATACAGGCGAAAGCAGAAAATATGCATTAAGTGAGTCTTAGGAATTTGAAAGGCTAAGCGTTTATTTTTAAAGAAAATTTCCCCTGCTTTCTTCCCTCATGGTATTGCTAACTATTACCTAAGGTGGTAAAAATACATGGATGTGGATACAAGATTTCCAGAAACCCTAGAGTCAATTCTTAATCACTGGTACCTGAGGCACAGACAATCCAAACATTAAAAAGCCACGTTTACAAAACCTTGGATTTGGGCAGAGGAACTGGCCAGGCACTATGCAGGCCTGGGCTGAAATGGTGAGTAAGCAGGACAGACATGGTCTTTTTCAGGCTAGTGGGGAAAGACAGCTAGTAAATAAGTAAGCAAAACAAGCATGTTATTCATCTGATATTTCCTTGGAATATATTTGTGTAGGAGAAATAATTGATGAACGTTTGTGATTTCAAGGTGATTGTAAACAGACACGTATGAGGATACCCTTCCAGTGAATCCTTGCCACGTCTGGACTCATTCTTTTAAAAGTTCTACCCAATTGAAGCAGAAAATAGCATCTCTGTTTCATTTATAATTCCTTGATTATTAAGTGGAAACTGGAAAAAAATATTCATTGGCCATTCGTATTTGTTTTGTGGATTTACGGAATTGTGGATCCTATCACAACGGGAGCACATTCCTGGCTGAGCAGTGGGGAGAGGAAATTCGAGGGACAGTCTGAAACTGGGGAAGCAGGAGCAGGACAAGAATGCTATGGAAGATGCTGTTCGTGCACATTTGAGAGTTCAGAGGGGACCCAAGCGGTGTCTCCTGTGGTTCCCTGGAGAGGACATTTCTGTCATTTCCATACAGAGCTTTCCAAGACTTACCTGCGCACCCCGTTCCTCATCCAGCTCCACTGTCATCAGGGCTGATGTGCCCTTCTCACTCACAGTCGAGTGCCGGCCTTGCCAGAAGAAGTAGACACACTTCTCCTTGCCAGTCACTCTGACAGAATGCTCTCCCTTTTGTCGACTTCCCACTGCAAACACAGAACAGCAGAGGGCCAGGTAAGCGATCATAAGCCAAATAGAAGAGCAAAAACATGTGGCTCACTTCTCCAAGACCTGCGAGGAGAAACAGTAAAGAAACAGCTGTGGGGCCTGTGGAGGAGAAATTACAATAATGTAATGTAAATTATCCCGAAAGACAGGAGAAAACTGCTTTTCTCTCAGCTAACTGATCCTAAGCCTTCAAACTGGAGAAAAAGGATCTGAATATTCTCTTGATACCCTAAGAAAAACACCTGTCATCTGAGAGGAAGGTGGCAGATCACTCCAAGTATGTGACATAGAAAGCTGGTGACTGCCTGGGGGGACCAATGGCTTCCAAAGACGCAAATGCATTTTCCATATTATGTCATACTCTGGCAGAAGATTAGCTGGTAGAAAAAAGATATGAAAACAGCAGCTGGGCCAGCTTTAAGCACAATGAAAAAATTTTGGTCTGTTAAAACTATTCTAGTAAAAAAAAAACACTTTGAATTTCTGTCATAAATGGAAGAGATAAATTGCTGACATATCACTTTCATAAAATAATATGATTTAAATAACATCTGTCACCAGGGCTGTAGCCAGGATTCAAGGCTGGTTATCTGAATTACCTGGCACCTTAAAGGCAGCTGATAAATGAGAAATGTTAGCAGCACACAGAGAAGGATCTCCTGAGAGCAGCCATGGAAACTCATCGGCCAAGTGGTCATTTCAGACATCAAAATCACTGCCTTCAGGGATATAGCTTACTCCAGATTCGCCTCCTTACTCATTCAAAAATATTTTAAATATATTCAAAACTATTCATAATATATTATTCAAAAATATTTCAACAAGCAACTATCGTGCACCAGGGACTCTTCAGGATACTGGTGCTAGAATGACAAGTACGACAGACCGTTACCCTGTTTTCTTTGTAATCAACACTTTGATGAGCAAGATAATTTCAGGGAATGACAGTGCTATGAAGGAAAGAGCCACAGTGTATGGTGGGGTGCCAGTGGTATTGCTGTTGAGGGAATGCTTTTCTGTGTGTGTGGGGAAGGGAGGGTATGTGGGGGGGGGGTGAGAAGAGGCTCAATGACAATGGCCTGGAGACAGAGCCTTCTAGAATGAGTGAGGCCACTGGACCAAGTTAGTGTTCAAATGCTGGTGGTCCCAGTAAGTGGGGCCTACAATGGGAGGGGGCAGGTAGTTGTAATACCCAACATATCTTAAAAACTAATGTTAGATATAATAACTGGATTTCTGGTTCTATGCAATCTCAGTTTTTCTGAGCTCTAATTCATTTACCAAATTACACTTCTTTTGAGGTTTGAAGATAAAGAAGAAACCTTATTTAAAGTTATTAAAAAGTCAGAGGTCATATATTTTGATTTTTGGCCCTTTAGCAAAGGACCCTATATCAGTTTTCACAAATGATTATATAAATTTTCTTTAGTTTTTCGACTAAGCATGGCCTTTAGTACCAACTATTGAGGACCAAGTTTAATCAACAGATCATAAATACCTACAATTAGCAATCACAATCACTCAATTGAAATTTCTGGTATTTTGGATTGGAACAAAAGTTTGCTTTGGTTAGCAAATCCAGTCTCCAAAGCAATAAAAATCAGTAGTGTCAATTGTGTAAAAATATGCTTAAAATAGATTACAGTAATTAAAACAGATCTTAAAATTTATTAGCACTGAAATACATTGTGTAAATAGATTTTCACACTTAAAAACTCAATGTTTACATTTCAACACTGAAATGGACTTGAGTGTATATATGTAAAAGAGTTGTATTTCTTTAAAAGCAATTCATAAGATAGACACTTCACTAATTTTTCTTGCAATTTGCTTCAAAATACCCAAATATAATTTCATATGCAACTAATTTCTAATCATTTACTTATTTTTAATTTGGCAAAATAAAGATTAAGCTTTTAGACTTCTAGACTAATCTTTATCGAGGTAATCACAGACGTCTAAAGTCTTAAGGCATCATACCACTAAAATTGCTAAAAGTAACTTTGTTACCAGTAGCTGTGTTTAGGCATAGGAAAAGCTGAACTATGAACTGCTCAGAGGCCAGTGGTCTTGCAGATGAAACCCATTTGCTCACTACCTATTTATAGGAACTTGACCTGTATCCCTCTCTGGTGTGACCTGACCCAGAGTCATTGGGCAGTGTCCCTGGAACAACTTGTTTCCTGACTTTCAGGGGCCTGGGCCAGGCACCTGAGATGGTCACTGGGGCTGGACATTGACCCCCGAGGCCTCTTCTAGCTTCTGAGGTTTCCTGCCCAAGGAGCTCACTTCTCTGTGTGCCTGCCAGATGACCTGCGTTTACCGAGAACTCTGTTGTCCTGTTTCTACAGCTGCTTTCTGCAACCCGTCCCAGAAGAGGGTCCCGAGCTCTGAAGTGCAGCCAGCTAGCAGGTGCAGCCCTTGTGGGGTGTGACTGATAGAAAGCGGGACTAGCAGTCAACCAGAGGCCAGGGCTTCTGCGATGGCTGTGGAGGGGCTGCAGATGCCATCAAGCTGTGCTTTTCTGCTCCCAGAAGGAAGGTCTGGGACCTGAAGGTTCCCTGCTCTAATTTAATTCTCTGCAGCTGGACTTTCTCAAAGTTGTAACTCTGCTCAAAAAGATGCTGCTGAATCTGGCTCCGAGATGCACATTGTGTTTATTGGGAAGAAATACAGAAAGTATTTGCCTGGGTCAAATAATTTCCTAGGGGTATCCAAAAACAATAGTCTATGAAGGCTTTGGAAATCTTAGATTTCTTTTAAAAATTCATGCTAATAGCACTGTTTCCTTTACTTACTAGTCATTCATTTACTTCTTTTTATTTTTTTAAGGATTTATTAATTTTTGCATACAAGAACTGGGGTGCAGGGCAGAGGTTCAGGGGGTGGGAGGATTCACCAGAAACAGAGTGGGGAACAGAGCAGGCAGACTGACTGAAATACACTGCTGAGGGGAGCAGCGGGTGAGACAGGAGAGGTCTGCTGTGCCATGTGGGTTGCTCCCGGGCTGGGGATCGAACACTTGCTACAGTGGCTGCAGTCAGCTTCATAGGTTGCATCTTAACCCCTTGCACCATCAGGGAGGCCCCATTTACTTCTTTTTTATAACTGCCAAATAAGATAAGGAAATGACTAAATTTCATGCTGTGGATGCTTCTCTGTTATGTAAAACAAGTTCTGTAATAAGAATGGGAATTACAGATGCCTTGAAAGGTTGTTTCCTAGAGTTCCTACTTCCACAACTGCAAGGGTAAGTAGATCCCCCTTCAACTAAATTCCAAATTATTGTCTTTATCAATCAGCAGCAAAGATAATTATTTCAGTTTACCTGACCTGCATCAGATTAAAGGAGCTTAAACCTATAATACAATAAAGACTCTTCGGGAAGTACTATTATTTTGTATAGATCTACATCATCTCACTGTCAAGTTAAATACAGTAATTAAGCTGTTGCTGCGCAGAATGTCAGTGACAACTGTTTCCTGCATCTGCCGTGTGAACAACTGCCAGCACTATGCTAACCACTATGCTCACCAGATTAGACTAGTCTGTGAGCTGGGTATGAGAACCTCTATTTTCTGTAGAGGAAGCAAGTCTCAGACAAGACAAGCAACTATTCCCAACTTATACATCTGGTATGTTGTAGGGCCTGAAGGAAGGAAGATTCAATTACAGGCTATATAGCCTCAGGACCTGTGACCTTTCTTCCATGAGACACAACCTCTTAATAAAAGAGAAAGGGGTTGTTCCCATCATTCATAAGGAATTAAGATGAGAAACACAGGAATTTAGCTCCTCCTGAGGTCCTTGCCACACACCCCACAACTCTGCAAGGTGGGGCTAGAGCCACCAGCTCTCTGCAGGCCCTGAAAGAGCCCATCATGGTTCATGGTTATTTGAGAAGTCCCGGAGGTTTGGTGCGTTCAGTTGCCCAACCTCCACTTGGCCTTATTGCTAGGTCAACCCTGACCTCCATGGATCTGTTAGCTGGGCTTGTGGGTCCCTCCTTGCAGGTAACTTGGGGATCCCCTCCTGTGACCTGACCCATTCAGACTCCCTGCCTACAGGGTGTTTAGCACCACAACTGGATTTTGAGTAGGGGCGGGCTTGCATTTTAGTGTCCAGCTCTGCACTCTTATTAGTTGTGTGACTTCAGGTGGGTCACTTAATCTTTGTGTCCAGTTCCTCATCTGAGAAATTAGCTTTAAAGACAAGACAGAACACATCACATGGACCTGTGTTGAAGGAGTCAGTGGGAGTGGGTCACAGAGCCCCTGTGCTGGGCCTCACAAGGCAGGAGTAGGTCTCTAGGCCCGCAGCACACAGGGGCAGCTCTGGACACACCACCTCACTGTGAAGCCTTCTTGCCTCCCCTGGGACACGCATCCACTGGCCACCCAATCTTGGCCTGCTGGGCTTACCCCATTACTCCAGATCCAACCTCAGGGAAATGAGTTTCTTGAACAGCACCAAGCAGTCACCTACCCTCCAGTATTCTCAATTGTACCATATGATTAAATGCAGAAAAGGCTTACACACAGAGTGGATGCTCAGTAAATGCTGTCAGTTGATTATTAGCTTATTTTTGATAAATTAGGACAGAAATCAAATGGTTGTAAGTGTGCAGGTAGTTGATCAGCAAACTGTTCCCCGTGATCCTAGGGGCAGACCACACTTGAATGCTGAGGGGCTGCACAGGGAAGAGTCTCTTCTTCAACTAACTGTAGGAGCTGTTAGTTGAATCTAGAAATCATATCAGTGACAATAAACTCTCTCCTAAATGGGTGCGGGATGAGGGATGCTATGGATAACTTGGATAACGGTCCTTGGCAAGGAAAAGTTTATCTCTCCCAAGTTCACTCATTCTTCTCCTGCAATGCCTCAGAGCAAAGCATACACTGGAGGGTTTTGCTATACTTATATTTTGCTATACTTACATTTCACTGACAGAAACCATAAAGAGTCTGACTATGCATTTATTCTACCAGACCCACAAAGCACTGTTCATGCTCTCACTCTCCGAGGAAATAGCTTCCTCTATTTTTAATAAATCTTCCATTGCATGTATTTACTATAACATTACTACACAATTTGGTTTTAGTCCTAAATCAACCTGGTATGCTTCATTTAATGACCTTAAGCAGCATATAGCCACATGGTAAATAGCATTTGAAGGCAAATCACCACTTTTCCTAGAAAACCTCAGTGGACAGGATGTGGGAGGGAGAGATGGCAGGAGGGAAACATTAACATGCAAGTTTAATTTTTATCAGGAAACATCACAGAAATTAGCAATGCTAGGTTGTTTGTTAGGAATTCATCCATAAGATTTACTACGTGGTTCTCAAAGCAAATGACTAGACGACACTCTGTGTCTATGCAGCTGAGGGCAACACCCAGCACCAACAGGCTGGGCCTGTCTCAGCTTGAAGAGAACATAACGGTCACTAACCTGCAGTGCTCACCATGAACTTCCACTTGACCACATAGGCATCTCCCTCGTGGAACTGCCCGATGCTCTGTTTGGGGAGCCTGCTGTAGTCGAATTCGAGGATATGCCAGACATCCACAGAGACACTGGCAATCTCAAACTGCCTCCGGTCATCCCCTTCCACCAGGCCGTAGCCACGGCCCACGTTCACCCCATCTAGCACAGTGCCGGCCATCGTCTGAGGCACCGGCACCATCCGTGTCACATCATAAGGCTTGACCTCAGCCCTAGGATCTTCCTAAAAGAACATACAAATGTTAGTTCAGTTGCCTCTGCTTCTGTAGCCATTTCTCATCATACTTAATGTCATTTTACTATTAATGGGACAGGTACAGGTATAGCTCCCCCCTCCTCAGGGCCAATGCCTCTAGAAGCACAAACTGGGCTATTTCCACCTCATTGAATTAGCATACAATTGGAAACTTGTTTACTATTCTACTAGTAAATCCTGGGAAGACGTTTAGCTTCAAGGTCACCTTTGCTGGGCCCCAAACAAGTCCTGAGACTTAGGCTTAATTAAGTGGAATACCTTCTGCTGGGCAAATTCGCTGACATTCTTCTCATTAGGTCTCTTTAATTCGGTCCAATCAAGAAATTTCTCTTTGAACAAAATAGTCTCATTGTGCTCTGTAAGTCTCCCAAATATTGCCCAATCAGGTCGCCCCTGTCCTTTTCTGTGGAGGTGGGTGGGTGAGAGGAGTAGACAAAAAAAGAACCAAGATTAAGTCATGCTAAAAATAAAGGAATCTGAAACACATGTAGTTATTGGGAAAAAAAAAAAAACCCTCAGAATATGTTAGTAGTATATAATATGAAAGGATTGTTTTCATTTAACCAAATAACTGGTATTTTATTATTTAACCCTAAGCCTTACAAGACTTTGTGTGCATGAAGTTGATGTGCCTGAATGTGACATGAAGCATTAGCTTTTCTTACATTCCAGCAAATTCTGATACTTAGGATCGGGGGCAAGATGGAGCTTAGCCTCAGCTCTCTATCACTCTAAGTCACGTTACAAGAAGCTCTCCAGTAGATGGAGAGTCTTCCTCTATTACTAAAATAAAAAAAACTTTCACCTATCATGAAGTTTTTTTTTTTTAAAGATTTATTTTTATTTATTTATACAAGCACTGGGTACAGTCAGAAGTGCGGGAGGGTGAGAGAATTCACCAGAGCCAGAGTGGGGAGCAGAGCAGGCAGAAGGACCGAAGTACACTGCTGAGGGGAGCAGCGGGCGGCAGGAGAGGTCTGCGCACCATGTGGGACCCTCCTCCGGTGGCCGGGGAGCAGCGGGGATTGAACCAGCGCCGAAGAGGCTGCGAGCAGCTTCGCAACACAGCACTCAACCGCTGCGCCACCGGGGAGGCCCCTATCATGAAGTTTTGTTAATTTATTTTCAGGTCACTAGACATGACAGCAGGCAGAGAGAGCACATGACACAAGAAAGGAACTGGCTGAGCCCCACCAGGGGTCTGGTACTGTGTTAGGATCTGTGTTAGGATCTCAGAATTGGAGATTGTGCCTGTAACACAAATAACTTAGAAAAAAAGTTGGGTTAAGGCAATCCATGGCGAAAAGGATTCAGTCCTGAGGATAAAATGTGGGTATACTCATTTTTCCACATGAATCCTTGACTGTGAATTGGGACCAGGTGGGAAGCCTATATACAATCAAACCAATGAGTGTTGCTTAGTTGGTCTGTTTCACCACTTCCTCTTTAGTTAAGACTATACTTTCTGACAGCACAGCTAATGCACATCAAGGAAGCTGCCTGTTTGAAAGAAGGCTGAAGGATAAAGCACAGTATAATAGTTTCTCTCCACCTCTTCCACCAGCACTCTGGGGTGCCCTCCTTTGTTAAGCAGGCTGAGAGCTAATTCTTGGCTGCCCCTTCACATTCTTGGGAGCATTCAAGGCATACAGACACATAAGTCCGTCCTCCACCCAGGAGTTGCAACCATCTCTCTGACTCTCTGGGTGTACGCCTGCACATGCATTTTTTAAACATCCTCAGAACATTCTGATCTCAGAAAAGTTGACAATCAGTGAGCTGGGTGCTCACTCACCTACTTTTCCATCTGTGATTATGTCACTTCTAAATTAAACTGCCCTTCATACAGATTTATGCTTTACTACTGTAGTATACCATGCTTTTACTTTTTTTTTAAACGATTCTGTTTTTTCTCTTACTATAAAATAATCTTGTAGCCTTATCTTCTGTCTGTAAAATACTAGAGTACTGATTTTATGATATGCCTTTGTTTAAAAGGGATTTAAGCAACTCTCCTGCCCACCTGTGACTATGCACGTACCTCCCTTTTCTTTTCTCCTTTTCCTAATAAACCTGTCCATTTAAAATGTAAAATAAAAGTAAAAATAAAAAGGATTCAAAGCCTTTTCACCTATAGTAACATAAACTTTAACTTTCTGAAATAATATTTAATATTAAACATTAACTTGATTTTAAAACTAGATAGAAAGTTGAAATCTGTAAACTAATTTAATGGAAAACATTAAAATGCAATTCTATGCTGTTTGGTGGCACAGCTATTTCCAATATGTGATAGGGCATACCTAATTTAAAAGTACTTTACCCCCCTCAAATTTTCCCACAATAGTAATTCTTTGCTCGTAAGGATTATTTTTCTCATATGTTTAGTGTTTGTACATATACAGGATTGCCTAAATTACTTTAAAAAAAAAAAGGACACTACAGGAAATATTAGAATTACAATCATGGTTTCAATACCTTATACTTCCTCCCACCTCCACCCCTACATCCTCTAAATGTGATAGAGGTTGTCTACTGCCAAATAAATGATAAATCCCGCCACTCTAGTGCTGTACTGGGAAGGTGAGGCATTTGAAGGAAATGCATTCCTTCTGCACCTTTATATGAATAGCAAACTCCAGACCCTGGGAAGCTTTTTAGATCAGCATGTAATTTGTTTAAACAATTACATGTTCTCACTTGCTACGACAGCACCTGGAATGGCGCAGGTGGGAAACAATTTGTTCACTTCAGGAAATTAAATATAACGCAAACATCTTCCAGAAGACACTCTGCTTCTGTGTTAGGTAAAAGCTAAAGAAATGTTCTTTTCGTGAATATTGATGGTGCTGCTCACAATGGTTTATGGGGGCAAGAGCCTAGGAAGAACCAGAGCCGACAACCTTGGTTAGATCTGAGATAATGTGCATACTCCACAGTGTCCTCCACCTGAGTACCTGGGAATAAGCGGGTTGCATTCACCAGGATCCAGTGGGTTGATGTCACAATTCTCGTAGTCAAAGGTTCCATTCCATAAGTGCTTTGCCAGCTGAAATGCTACTTTCCGTTGTGCCAGTGTTACTTCTTTTCCATGCCACACATAAACTTCACTACCAAAATCAAACACCAGTACCTGGGAAAATGGCAAAAAAAGAACTGGTTAACTGCAAGCATAATGACTTGACTTACACATATTGTGAAATGATTACCATAAGTTTAATTAACATCGATCATCTCATAAAAATACAAAAAAGGGAAAAACACATATGAAAAGAAAAATACATATATCATTTTACCTGAAACAGAAAAAGCTTTCAAAGACTCATTGAACCTCTTTTGAACAATATTCTGGATCCTATATTAATATTTTTTTTTGAAAGCTAGATTTTTTTTTTTGATTTAATTATTTATTTATACAAGCACTGGGTACAGTCAGAAGCACGGGAGGGTGAGAGAATCCACCAGAGACAGAGCGGGTTGCAGAACAGGCAAAGTGACAAAATACACTGCTGAGGGGAGCAGCGGGCGGCAGGAGAGGTCTGCGCGCCATGTGGGCCCCTTGCCGGTGGCCAGGGATCAAACCTGCATTGCAGAGGCTGCGGGCAGCTTCGCAACCCAGCGCTCAACTGCTGCGCCACCGGGGAAGCCCTGAATTCTATATTAATATTTAAGATGACAATAAAGTTTGATATCACTAGTAAATATCCTTTGAAAAAATATCAATGTTCTGAGATGGGTACTAACACTGGTTCATATTACTGGGCGGTTACTATCCATTTATGGGGCAGCCCTGAGCAAAGTGCTTCCTTGTGTAGGGCCCATTCACTGTACCTCTTTTGATTGCAGTAAGGAGCACTTTGGGATTTTCCCCCAGTAGTCATCATCGGGAACAAGTTTGTCATCCATCAGACGGTAAATGCAGTTTGTTTCTATTATGGCTGTTTCATACAGTTCATCCTCTTTGGGGTCTCCAGCAGCTTTGGGATAAGAATAATAAGAGAGTATTCTATTTTACACTGAAAAGTGGCTTGTTTAGAAGTGGCTTTTCATTCTCTGAAATGTAGTAAAGCCTTACATTGGTAATTGGTTTGGCTGCCAAGAAGCTTCCAGAAGTCTTTGGCTGCATGAGTGTGTGTATTAATTCCTTCTTCTATAGTTTGGATATAAGTAGCTCTACAACCAAGTTCCCTCTTTGTCTGAATTAAGGTTGCAAGTTCTGAGGCCTAAAAAAGGGAGGAACACAATTACCTGGGGAGACAAGCCCCTGGCTGGGTGGCACATGTTAAAGTCAAAGACAAGAAATGGCATGACTAAAAGGAAAATCTTGTGACCCCTGGGACTGGAGGGCACTGGTTGTTGGTTATTTTCAGTGACGTCAAGAAAATATAATCTAAGGGTAAAGACATATCGGTTCTTTAGAGCAACAGTTTATCTTCAAATTGAGCAGATCACTTGTGAAGCTTTCAGAAAATACCCATTCTCTGAGCTGTTTCCTGTGAGATTCTCATTCAATAGGCCTGCACCAGAATTTCATAGGTACCTAGGGTGAACAACTTTGAAGTGCGTTTATACAGGAGAAAAACTAAACTCAGGACTTAAAAACTGGAGATATAGGTCATAATCCTTTTACAATGTCCCACCTCAACACCCAAGGAGAGCATTATTGAGGAAAATAAATACTACACATTCCTTCTCTCTTGAAAGAAACATTGAGTATTTGAGAAACTTTGTAATAACATCTATTAGCATATAAAGAAGATGCTAAACTAAACTATTTTCAGATACCAACCTTTGCCTTTTCTATGACATTTGCAAACTCTCCTACCCACAGGAAGCAATAGTGGGGAGACAGCAGCAGGAAGCAGTCCCCACTGTTGAGTGAAGAAGCTCGAGGTTCAACCAGTCTTGTCTGCACATGTCTTCTTCCTAAATACAAGGCAAAGAGTCATGTCTTCCTGGGAAGGAGAACTCTCAGCCACAGGAAGGAGCAGGAAGCAACACCCCCACCGCCCACCAACCGAGCACCCCTGCTACACACACTTCCAAGCCTATAAAGCCTGGTCTACTTATATTAGTTCCCAAGACCTGGAGTGGTGTAGATGGGGATTTACAATGATAGGTGATCAGGTAAAGAAGATGTGTTATATATGCACAATAGAATACTTTTCAACTCTAAAAAAAAGTGAAGTATTGCATTGGCAGTGAAATGGAAGCAATTATGTAAAGTGAAATAAGTTGGAAGGAGAAAGACAATGTCAGATAATTTCTCCTATCTGTGCAATAAAAGGAAAGAAAGCAGATGAATGGACAAAACAAAACAAGAATAAACTTGTGGACTTTGACAAAAGAAGTAAGATTAACAAAGAGAAAGTGGGTAGGGATGGGAGCAAAAGTGGAGGGAATCTAATGGATGATGATGGATGAGAAAAAAAAAAACAACAAAGCATTTGCCACTTGCAGGCAGTTAAGTTTCTCCTCACAGCCTAAAGCTGCATCCCTTGCTACAGATAGTAAAGTGTTGGAGGGGATTCATTTGTCTCTCCTTTCCCTTGATTCCATCTCTAAGAATGTGCATCTCTTCTGCTGGCCAGCACTGAGTCTTGCTTACCTCAGTGAGGAGAACTGAGTGGAGAGAACCACTAGGAGGACTTGAGGGGCACCTGGGAGTGTATGATGGTGGTATGGTGGGGTCCCAGGGAAGGGGAAGAGACCTAGGCTCACTTCCAGCTCACCACTCAACAGTTGCTGTGACCTCAGACACAATCCTAACCTCTCTAAGCCTTAGGGGGCATATTTTCTACTTCACGGGATTTTGCGAAGCTTATGTGAAAGGAGGTAGGAGCACCTGGCACACAGAAAGCTCTCAAAAACCTTTAGTGTAAGTAAAGGGTAGTCAGGACTCCTGATCTTACAGACTAAAGCCCCTGGTCAAGGTGTGATTCTTTTCTACTGCTCTTAAATACCTTTAATCTGCAATAGCATCAGCTTCTTGTAGGGCACAGCGCTGTTGTTGGAATTCTGTTCTGTCAGGTTGACGCTCCGCAGGCTGACATTGCTGAAGTTTTCTTTACTGGCTAAACCTGCCAGAGTAACTTCTGAGAAGTTGGAGTTGGCGGACACTGGGCAGGTTGAATAAGGAAACACAACACGGGGTGGGGCAAGATGTTCAGGTGAGATGACAATGTTTACAACCAGAAATTCTTCATTATTGACTACCTATTTCTTTAGGTTAATTCTGAGGGGGAGAACATAACTCAAGTTTGACTAGCTATGCAGTTCAATGCTTAACACTGTATTAAAAATTAAACACAGTATTAGAAATACAAACTGCTTGTTGACATGTGTCACATCTTGTCCTGCAGAGACAAGAGCTACTTCACTATAAAATCAGAAGCTAAATTCATCTGTTGCAGTTCCACTGAGAACTGCTATATTCCTAACAACGCTTAGATATTTAAAATGCATTTCCCCAGACAAGACTATTCGATGCATTTTGCCGAAAGTCTTTATACTCTATAAGAAATGATTTAGTTGTAATCTTTTCCTGAAGACAGAGATGAACTAGATGATTTCTTGAGATCCTTTGCTTTCAGATTCAGGACTATAATAGGATGATGGATTTTCAGGGTGGAGCAGCAACTTTAAATGCCTTTGTCATCACAAAGCTGTCCCCAGAGTTACTGAAAAGTGGAGGTAGGGGAAAAAGCATCTGAAATTGATGCCAACAAAGCTTTAGTTATCCAATTCATTGTTTCAAAAATGTACATGTTAAAAAGAATTCAGAAAATTATTTTTGCAGGGATTAGGACCTAACACTGAAGAAATACAACACTCCCTGACAATTCATACAGCATAGTGACTTTGAAGTACACTTTCTAAGTGAGTTGGTTACAAAGAAAAGACTCAACCATTTCAGTTATATATTATATTCCTATGAGAAACTTTAGGTATGTGAGTATGATAGGTAGAGGATCTACCAAGCTGTGCCTGGACAAAGAAACTGAGAATAAAGAGTGGTTTTAAACTGCTAAGTTTTTGGTAATTTATTATAAAACACTAGAAAACTAATACAAAGGTGAAAACCCACTTTAATTAACATCCTCATTAAAAAATGCTTAAATTTAAAAAGAAATTATAGCAAGTATATTAAAAATAGCATGATCAGGCATGCCATTTTCTCCACCAAGAAAACCAATCTTTTAGAACAATGAATCCCACATTCTTGGACCTACAAAAGCAGAGCAGCTTAATCTGGAGGTGGGGCAGGGACCTGAATGCCACCTCCTCACTCCCTACTCAATGCCACACCCCAACTCTCATTACTCTACCCAACCACATGCAACTCAGAGGAGCCTGGGAGTTCTTTCAAACACAATTTGAAAAACACTCACTTATGCATTAATTAATAATATTAAGAATCTAGGATTAGGAGCAGCAGTGATTTGGGATAGTTTCCCTTGATAGATCAAGTGATTGGCACTTGCAGACAATGAAGTGGAGAATTACTGTTTTGGGCCTTATATAAGTAGATATGGCTTGAATTACAAAGCCAGAAACATCCAGAAACTAAGATTTTAAAGAAAATCTCAGTAAACAGGATAATTTTAATTAACCAAGCCAAGAGATGCGCCATGCTCTAAGTATTTCTGTGAAAAGCCTTTAAATTCCAGCTAGTTTTCTGTAGATACACATGTATGTGTGCAAACTGACTCATTTTTAGTTAATGAGTGTCTTTTGAGCACTACTTTTGACTGGCCTTTGCAAGGCAGAAAAGAGAGATAATTAAAATTATCACATAATGGCGAGTTTCCAAGCATAGATAGTGGCTCCAAATACTCACTCTTTTCTACTTTCATCCGCTTTGATTCCATGAAGGCAACATTTAATCTCTGCTCAGTGTATTCCTGAAGGAGATCTTCTCGTGCTGCCAGCAATTTCAGGGGGTTCTTGGAAGCCTGAACCCGGCGCTTGGGCCTAACGGCACGCTTGTGCTCAGCCACAGAAGATGTCAACCTGAGGGGCCAAGCACAGCGGGTCTCACCCTGCAGCACCATCACACCTGACTTATTTGCAGGCCTCTCACAGCCATGTGCTCTGCATGTTTATTTCCTGATTTCATTATAAATCTTAGGAGTCTTCCTCCCATCACACCACTGACATGGGATCACAGAATCTTAGAGCTGGAAGGGAGAGTCAAGCTCATGTAGTTCGAGTGTCGCATCAATCCCAGAATCCCACTCAAACCACACTGTGAGCTCTGCCTACGGGAGCTTCTGGTACATAATGAGGCAATTTGTTCTACCACTGGATAGCTCTGAACATAGGACATTGTCCCCTGTCTTCATCGCACCAGCACACGTCTCGCTTCTCGCTCTACAATATCCCACGTCTGCTTCTTTGGCTAATAGTAAACCTTTGAGAATTTATAGGCATAGTTTTTAACTTTAATCCTCTTCCCTCCAGACTAAACTTTCTTTTTACATGGTAGTTTTTCACAACTCTGCCGTAACTAGCCTCCTCTCAACCCACTGTCCCCTATGAATAAAAACACTATTTTGTTGAATGTAATGAAACAAAATAGGCCCAGAAAACCAACTATGACAGCCACACACTCACACAAGTCTCTGGGGTAGACACCAGACATGGGCAGGAGGACAGACCCAGTCATGACTCCAAACAGATTCCAGCTGCTGCTCTTAACTGCTAACTGCATATCTCCCTGCCACATAGTCCTCTCTGTGTAATACTATTGACCTGTGTGTGTGTAAACATACAAAGGTATGTTTCAATTATATACCTGATTGAAGCTATGACATCTGAGTGGAGAGAAGACCAAAAATGGTTCATAACCACCAGTGCAAATACCAAAATGTTAAAGGTAGAAAATGTCAAGGTTTTCTTTTTTTTAAGGTAGCAAATTGAAAAAAAAAATAAATTGAAATATGCAAAAAAAAATGTATTAGGTGCAGTTTAAGGAAAAATTTATGATGACTATACAGCGAGAGAAGATCCTCAGGAAAGTACTGTGTGGAGGTCAATGGAGGAATCCCTTTTCAGAAGGTGAAAAATGGAAATAGAGTAACTTACTTGGGTGCATAAGGATCGAAAATGACATCAAAGTCCTCATCTAGGTCCACTGGACTCCGTGGCATAGTATAATCCACGCTGCGGTAAAATTTGGCAAAGGTTTCATCATCGTCCAACTTCATCACCTCTTTTACAGATTTACCAGTAACAGTGAGTATGGTTTCTTGCATCCCACCAACTATCAACAAATAAGCAAATAAATAGCATTAGATCTGTATAAAAAGATTACTCCAACTATAGCTTTTAATATTTTAAAAATTATTTTTCCCAGTAAGTTCCAGGAGTAAACATAACAGTGACCTCCAGGATTCTGTGTATACTTCCTAGACTTCGTCATCTCGTGAAAGGTTTTACCAGCTGAAAAATGCTTGTGTCACGACATGATGGGGGAGAGGGAGCCTCTGCTGGCTGCACACAAGCCCACTGAGCATTTCTGACCTGTTCCTCTTTCTACTGGAAGCAGAGCTAGCCTCAGTCTCATTCAAGATCAGGGATTTGCAAAATTTTTATGCAAAGAGCCATATAGTAAATATTTTAGCTTTTGCATTGGAGGTATCTGGCCTGTGTTGCAACTACTCAACACTACTGTTGTGGTGAAAAATATTAACTGATAAAACATTAACAAATGGGCATGACTGTGTTCCAATAAAACTTTACTTATGAAAGCAAGAGCAGAGCTGGATTAGTTTTCTGACCTTTGAGCTAGATTGCCCACATATTACACATGTGCAATCACTTTAAACTGTTTCTATTCCTTTTCTTGCCAGTTTACTTTTATATTTATGGTCTAACAGGTTTACTTGTATTACTTTCAAACTATTTGAGGGTTATGTCAATAGTCTAATAGTTGGAACTTCAGACACTTATTATTTGATGCTTTAAGTACTGAACATCCTTATTAATTGATGAGGCTACTTCTGCATATTATTCTCTTATACATCTCATTGACTTTTTATTGGAGTATTTATTCCAATGTCTGTTTACCAGAATTTTCTTTTAAAAGTCACTTGTGATTATAAGATCTAATATTAGCTTCTACCTTATTGGAAACTGACAAAAAAAAAGATTTGAAGTTCATCAGATCCAAGATCATGTTAATTTTGTATAATAATCTGCTTTCAGGGTTAAAAAAAAAATGACTGAGTGAACCATCGTGACTGGATGGCATCTAATTGTTTAGATACAAAGACAAATGTTAATGGGGGGTACCCACATTAGTATGTTGTCAAGTGAATGACAGTTTGGCAATCTAACCAGCCATGACCAACAACATTATTTTTATAGAGATGACGATAAAGATAACCCTTATATAGTATGAATTGAAGTCAAAAAGAAAGAAGACAATTGAGTTGAGGAGAAAAAATAATTGAGTAATCACAACTGGGATTCAGATTTTGAGAGAGAAGCAGGTAATTTTAAGGTTTCCTCAGCTACTTACATGGATTACAATTTATGTTACCAGGATGGAAACCAAAGCTTCCCCTAGCTTCTGGGACATACCTTTATTATTCAGCCTTTTTAGGAAGGTTTCCAGTCTGTCCAACTTCAAGTCTGACTCTAACTGCATGTCTGGTCTTGCTTCAATATCTAGGAAAAGAGAAACCATCAATGAGGGACTGACACTGAGGGTTCTTCTGGTTATGGTTCCTCTGGCATACTGGTCCCTGGGTGACATACCTTCCGTGGGTTTGGAAACTGGTGTTGTGCCTCTTGTTTTGCTGCAAAAAGGGGATGACACAGGGGTTATCGCTGTAGGGGATGCCAAACCTGTATTACAAACAAAGGAGCTAGTTAGCATTTCAGGATTACTTCTTGAATCACTGATGGATCTCCTAATGTAGATTTTACAGTTTATGGAATTTATACACACATATATGTGTACACAAATATATGCATTTGGCAGGTACCATGACCAGGTAGGACAACTGTAGAGGGGATTTTATTATTTCTAAAGGACAAACACTCACCAAAAATGAACAATGAAGCTATGTGGGAAAATGCATCAATGACATATAAGTGGAATGAAAGCTAGCATAAGCAGTCAGAATATACTTGAACAAATGGAATTGTGTGTTTGAAGGCCCTTTGGAGTGGTGCTGGAAAAGAAAGCATAGTTGCACCATCTCCCACAGAGGACATAGAGAACATATTAGACCACACTTGCTGGCAGGTGGTCCCAGCACTGGAGTGTTCCTCCAGGCTGAGGGAGGAATTAATTTGTGCATTTACAAGAACAAAATGAGGTGCTAATACTCTTTTTGTTTGTAATAAATATGAAACCTTAAGTGACACTGCCATGGTAAGCATCCCTCAAAGAACACGTGGATATTGTAGAAATCCTTATCACAAAAAAAAAAAGAAATCCTTGAAATCCTTATCACATACAAAGAAAAATGAATGACAAAAAGGTTCTGTTCCTTTCCCTTGAATTGAAAGTGGTATGTATTATAGATAAAGATTGTAAGGAAAAAAAGTAAAATGTGCTTTAAAACCTAAATTTTAAGTGAAATTCTAGAAGTGCTTCTCAATATGTACATATCTGTGCTTGATGAGGCCAGTAAAAAATTAAAAAATTGTTTCAATTACAAAATCTGCAAAAGGCTTATAGCAGTAAGAAACTAAACTTTCTTGAAAGATAAAAGAGAATAACATTTGGTATCACAGGTTGGTGAAGTAAATCATTACCTCTCAAAAGGATGCTTAAGAAACTTTGGAAGACACCACCAGCACAGGGATCATTTACTCTGAAGCTAGTAAACAAGCCTGACTCTGTAGGCAACCAGGATCCTGGCCTCCGCATAGTCAGGGCGCCCCCTGCTGCCCATTCGAGCAGCAGCATGAGAGACAGCTCTTGGAGGTGGGCCATGGATTGTCCAGCTAAAGACAGCGTTTTTTTCTTAATGGATGGGGCTATATTTTAAATTACACAAAGTTAAACCAAAACACTCCCCACACCTATTTTCAATGACTTCTATATGTAATAGCCAGTCATCTACTAACTTTGGGACATTTCTCTTATTCAAAGGCGTATTTTTCTTCCAGGGTAACCCTAGAATACTCATTTTTACATAGAATCTAGGATTATCAAAAAGGGCAAAAGTCCCAATGAGGGTAGGGGAGAATAGCATTTTCTGAGTAAGGGAATGAAAATGAGGGCACAGCTTGCCTTCTGGCAACTTGCTGAAATACACTAACGCCTGCTGTGAGCAGACCAGGGCGACCTGATGAGATGAGAAGACTCCAAGGCTGTAGTGGACGGTATTTTATTCTGCAGCAAGTGTAAACTGAATGTCAAATTGCTACAAATCAAAAACTGTTTATGACTCACATGAAACATATAACCCAGTAGGTGGTAATAAATACTAGAAAAATACAGTATAGTTTTTCATTAAATTAAAAGTACAAGAAAATGATTTCCTGAGCAAATGATATAGCACATGTTAAATATTCCTGATTTATTTAGGGAAATGTGAACGCAAACTCACCCACTGAGGGGTGGGAGCTGCTCTGACATAGTTCTCCAAACATCAACAAGAGCAAACCTCTGACATTGCTATGGACAAGAGCAATGGGATTTGGTAGCAAGGGTCTACTTACAAGTACATTAGAGTTTTAAGATGGAAGGGAAAAAAAGAAAGCAAAATGTCATTAAAATAAAAATCCAGGCTATAAGCTGAAAGATTTGAGTTCTGGTTAAAGTTTTCAGCTTGAGTTCTTAACCAATATGGATCTGAGGGCCTATTTTTGTTAACACAGGGATGAAGCTCATGTTAAAATAGTTTAAACATGATCATATAGTTCTTTGATTTGATGAATAGTCAAGCACTATGTCATTCTGGGAGACAAACTATCTTCTGCCATCATTTGAAAATTCCAAGATTAGTTAAGAATACATTTGTTAGAAAGAATTTCTCTACAAGATTTGAGTTAACCATAATTCAGGGGTTTTCTTCCTCCTACAAATGTTTAGCAAGAGCCTACTATGAGTTCCATTATTCATGAACAAGGCTCCTGAAAGGTTTTGAGAAAAAGTTAACAAACTTAGGATCTGATGACAATGTGAGTTAACTGTACGTGAGCGTAAAAACTTTTATTGCTAAATTAGGAAATCTGGTTTTAAATAACAGAGATGAAGATACATGCAGCTAGGTAGCAAAAGACCCAAACATAAACCATTTACTACAGGATAGGGAGTCTGAAAGTTCTCTGATGATTTTCCTGACCATGTGTTATGTCAGCCTATTTTGCAAATCTTTGGAGGCAGGTTTCAATTAGTTTCAAGAGCTTAGCCGCAAAGAAATGACCATCTGCAGGGAAATCCCACAGAGGAATTGGATACATCTCTCAGACGTCCATTAAAATATATCTGGAAATTAGGATCTGTAAACCAGACAACTCTGGTTTACTGGAAAGAGATCTAGGAATTACCCTAAAAGAGAGAACAGATAAACTCCCTCATTGAGACTTATTTGGCTTACCTGATTGCCAGATGGTAAGAAAATGGAAATAACACAAAAGTGATTATGGGAAACGACTAAGATTTGCTAGCAGATTCACAATTGGTTTTGAAACCTCTGCTGATTTTTCAAATGGCTAAGTTTTGAAATGTCACTAATTGAATTATGGTCCTTACATTTAAGATGACATTATTTTTTGAAGAAAAGGTTTTCAGTAAGAACATGTCACAAAATCAACCCTAAAAATGTTTATACAACTTCAGTAAAACTGAAAAAGGTCTCAGGCCTGATTGTTTAAATCAAGTTGTCACATGCCACACCCCCTCCATGGGTGACTGTGTGGCAGCCCCACACCCCCACACACCTACACACGCACCTTTCTTCACCATTCTGCCAGCCACTGTAAACTGAGTGGAGTCATTGGCTGCCCCTTTGCCCTTTGTTTTCCAGGCTTCTTCTCTCACGGTAATGAGGTGCTTCCTCTCCTCAATAGTCATTTGGCTTTCTCTGCTTTCTGTCACCCGCTGTTTATATAAAATGCACAAAGGAGAAGAGAGAAAAATGATAGAGGTGTGAATTTCAACCTACAGAATTTTATGAATTGAAAAGCAGGCAGAGGAGTATTACATAGTCCACAACTTTTCTGTCTGAAATGGTTTGGATTCCTTATTTCCAGCTTGTGTCAGAGATCACCATCAGTAAAAATGAAACTTGAAACTAAGACTTTGGTTTTTCTTCCCTTATTTGTTTGGAAGACTGAGACACCAAAATGACACTTTGTAAATGTAAACAAAGAATATAGGCTGTCTTTACAGCATGAACTTTAAAAGGTCTTAAAATTGCTCTGTCTTACTTATCTAGTTAAAATGAGCTGACTAGGAAGTTTATCCATATATGCTCACAGAGAACTAACTGTTATTCTAAGAAATCTCATCCACTGAAGTTCATGAGGCACATGGTCAACTATAAAGTTGAGGGAGTGAATTAGGAATAACATGTGCTATCAAAAGGTTTTCTAGAACTCAGCATGTTTCTTCCTAAAGCAAATGTGTTATATGGGCAATTAAGCAACTAGGTTAGCCCCTGGAAGCAACTTCTAAGTCATAATCTATGTAACATTGAGGATGAATCATGTTATAGACTCTCTACATAAACATATACATATATACACACATATCTACCTATGTGTGTGTATATATATATGTTTATGTAGAGAGTCTATAACATGACATAGGTAGATATGTGTGTACATATGACTATCTTAAAACATATGTACCTAAAACCAATTGCTGACACTCACTTGACCTGAAGGGAAGACACTGTAGGGGGACTTGAGGGATTGAGGAAAGGAGGCACTGAGGACATGCCTGGCGGAGGGCTCAGGGGAAGGATGAGGAGCAAGAGAAGGCAGAACAGGGCTCAAGGCCCTGTGCACCAGCTGAGGCTCCACAAGAAGAAAGCTGGATGATAAACAGGGTAATAAAGAATTTGTTTTCCCTCCTCTCCACACCATCCCTCCTTTTCGCTGCAAAAGTGCTCTTTGTGGGGGCAAAGATGAGTGAGACAAGTAAGAATGGCAGGGAGGGGCAGGTGCTGTGGGAGCTGGTATTGAAGAAGAGAAAGTATCCTCTCCTGAACAGAAGGCACTTCCCTTGGCCCAGCCCCCATGAATAATTTCCACAAAAGGGGGGTTTGTGCTTTTGCTTTGGCCACAGTGTCTTAGAGCTGAGAATGCCATTGATAGGATATTTGCTTCAAACTACAGATGAGGCCTCCCTAAACACTTCTGGATGTTTCCCCAGCTCTTCCTCCCCTTAAGGAGTTTTTCCTTGAATGAAAATTTAACATAAAATCAAAGGGCTCTTAAGACCTTCACTGACAAAATGGAAAAGTCCCAAGCAGAAATATATCCTGTGGCAGGAGTGGAGAAGTTGGGGATTCTCTTCCTCCACTGTTGTCTATCCTACTATGGCATGAGCTTCCCTAAATTCAACAACAGGGAATAACTACCATATGAAGGAAGAGAGTAGAGATTGTCACAGTTCATCTTCTTAAGGGGAATAAGAGGAATGGAGGGTAATATAGGAGCAGCATAAAACCCTATGTGCTTGTAAAATTCAGCTTAAGCCATGCATATGGACTTCTCCACCATCTATTTTATAAATATTAATTTTACAGGATTTTTTCTAAAAACAATCATAGCCAGAACTAATTTTGAGATCCTTGGTATTCTAAATTGGGGTAAAAATCTTTTCCTGTAAAAAATGATACATCATTAATAAATTTTTTAATGCACATTTTAAGTCTCTCTTCACATACACTAAAGTAAAAAAAAAACAAACAAACATATTTTGGGTTGTAAACATGTGGTAGTACCAGAGTACTTGTACAGTCAATGTTAAGTAAAAATCAAAACTTGGTTGTAAAGGATTATGGTAAGCAAAATAAGCCGGGAGGAGAAAGATAAATACTGGATGGTGTCACTTACATGTGGAGTATAGAGAAACCAAACAAAGGGTAAAAGACAAACATTAAAACCAACTCTTGACAGCTGACCACAGATCTGAGATATTGGTGAGGGAGGGGTGACAACAGGCGCGGTGTAGAGCACAGAGGACTGTGGGTGCTTTGGTGGTGGGAGAGCTACAGTGACCACACATAAGGGGGGTAAATGCTATCCTGCCAAAATACTAATAAGAATGTAAAACAATGGTACTTCAATTAAAAAAAAAAAACAGAACCTAATTTTAAAAATACATAAAAAAAAAAAAACTTTTTCTGATGAGACATGACAACTCAATGCAATGCATGATTCCGGCTTGCATTCTAGATGAGGTGAGGAGGTGGGAACTATAAGGGACATTACTGAGGGACATTGATTCAACTGGATTATGGACTGTGGATCATTGTGCCAGTGTTAAATGTCCTCAACTTGGTCACTGTATTGTGATTATGAAATCTGCTCTGTACTATCTGTTTGTATGTCCCCAAGTTTATAAGTTGAAACTTAGTCCCTAATGTGATGGCATAAGGACGTGAGGCCTTTGGGAGGTCATAAGGTCATGAGGATGGAGCTTTCAAGAATGGGATTAGTGAGCCTCCCCTGGTGGTACAACAGTTGAGGGCTGGGCCTTGAAGCTGCCCGCAGCCTCTGCAGCGCCCATTAGATCCACGGCCACCAGGCGAGGGTCCCACATGGAGCTCAGACCTCTCCTGCCGCCCTCTGGTCCCCTCAGCAGTGTACCTCGTCAGTCTGTCTGTTCTGCTCCCTGCTCTGGCTCTGGTGAATTCTCTCACCCTCCCGCGCTTCTGACTGTACCCAGTGCTTGTATAAATAAAACAAATAAATCTTTAAAAAAAAAAAAGAAGAATGGGATTAGTGCTCTTATAACAGAGGTCTCAGAGAGCTTCCTCCCCTGTCCTTTTGCCATGTAAGATGATGGTGAAGAACCAGGAATCACACCTATACCAGACACCAAATCTGCTTATTTGATAGGAGCTGGTAGGTTATTTTTTTGGATCTGAAAACATTCAAAAAATTTTCCCATATAAATGAATCGTTTAGCAAACTCAAATAGGAACATTCTAGTTTGGGATAACAGCAGAAAACTATATGTGTATTATGTTTATTTATTTAATAAAAATGAGGGGAAAGGGAGAAATTGGCAATGGGGTTGGGATTGAGAAGAGATGAGGTGGAGAGGGAGTGAATTATAATTCTAGCAAGTGGTGGATCTGGTGAAGGGAATACAAGAGTGCCTTGTCTATTATGACAATGTTTCTATAAGTTTTACATTTTATCAAAATAAAAAGTTAGCCACCAAATTAAAAAAATACTTTTCTTTACTTTCCCACTCACGATTGGAAAAATGACCCTAATTTCAAATAGCTCCCTGAGTCACATACCCTTATTAAATAAACTACGAGGTTGGCTTGCCAGGAAGACTTCATCCAAATTTAAACACAAGAGTAAGTTTTCTTGAAAATGAAGTTTTAGGAGTGAAGTTAAATCAAATCAACATGGCTTAAAATTTTCTGAAAAAACATACAATGTGCCAAGAAAGTTTGCTTCTCCAAAGATCTAGGCATCATTACTTGAGTGAACTCAGTAACACATCTCTAAAATCCTGGGTGAGGTAGTGGGGTGTGGTTGATGACTCAGAGAGATGGTATCCCCAAATTGGCAATTTTACTTCTCATAGCCTCAGATTCCCCTAGGGCTCTTGCGAGAATGTGAGCCCTGAGATAATACCACTTTTTAGAGTTTCAAGTTTCCAGTAGCTTGCCAGATCTGTGTGAAGAAGGTGTGTATGGAGGGACAGAGTATATATGGGAATTCTATGTACTTTCAGCTCAATTTTGCTGTGAATCTTAAACTGCTGTTAAAAATCAGAGTAGCCTCTTTTTGGAGGTGGACACTGGCTGGCCATATGGGTATCTAGGCTCTTACAAACTAGCATTTTGATTTCAAAGGAAAGGAACCAAGGAGAATGAGGGAAAGCCATCTCAGGAGAATGGGGAGTTTCCACTGGTGAAGACACAAGATGAAGATAGCAGGCCCCGCTAGACACCCCTCTCAGGCAGCATTCTGTGGATTTCCTAACTGAAATCCTGTGTCTCTCACTCAACAACCTGTTTTTGTCCTAGAGTTAGAGGCTATGTAGAGGCAATAAACCTCCAGATCTGAGAAGGACACAGAGGCACTTAGAGGAAGCAAGTGTCCATAGAAAGGGAGGCCAGAACCTGGGATTCACAGGAAGCTGCACAAAGCCACCTTTCATAGCTATTTTGACACAGGAGACATTCCAAGGGAAATTTTAAAAAAATCACTGACATTTTTAGCATTAAAAATGATTGTGTATTATGCACCAACAGAGTTTCTCAGCCCAGGTCAGGTCTCCCCTTTGGGGTGGGATTCAGATGGTGTGCAGTAAGGATGGAGGGCCAGGAGAAGGAGGTCTATGGTTCTCATTTCAACAGTGCCTCTGCAGCCAGCTCGTGTCTAAGTGGCCTCGTCCTTGCTGTATTATTCTTCCTGTCCTATCCACCTCGACAGTGCCTCCACCACATTTTCCTTACTAGGTTAAGCAAGACAATGTTGTTACCGAGCTGGAACAAGGAACACTTTGCTGTATCTCTTGGATTCCTAACTGAATTTAGGATATAAAGCTTGGAGATTAAAAGGGGAAAGCTTCCTTTTAAACCAATTTCATGACTATGAGGTGAGTTAATATGATCAGGTCTACCTGACAATCTGAAGCAAAGATGGGATGTGTGTAACAGACCCAAAATAAATGAATTACTGATTAAATACACATTAAATAAACATACACACAAACACAAGCAAATACACATACAGAGTAAAATGCAGGAAAGGAGTTACTTCCCCAAATGTAACAAATTCTTCACTACTGCTTAGAAATTGCAATGAGGCTTAATATCTGTAGGCTTTTCCTCACCTGATTAATAGATACAAAAGACAGGTATTTATGGGCAGCAGGTATAGCAGGAGAATAAGTAGAAGCATATACTGGTTCCTACAGAGCAAAGCAAGAGGATTAGAGGTGAAAAGAGAAGATTTATCATAGTGGGATGGGGAAAGGGAGAGAAAAAAACCATGACTTTTGTAACAGAATGTTGATTTACTCATTGCAATTTCAGTTGTCCATTCAAAAGAGTCCTTCTTGCTTGTTTTCTTTTTTTCAGAATACTGCACTAAATCCACATAAATACATTAAATATATCTAAGTCTGTTTTGTGCCGAAATCAAATGAGTTAATGACAAGATTACTGCAATTTATATAAGATACTTAGTTACGGGGGAAGAGGGAGCCATGACTTATATAAAAAGTTTACACATATAACACAAAAAGTCTTCTACAAAGAGTTTCATTACATATATAAAAAATTTTAAGGAAACAGGACAGCTCTTTGTTCTGGATAAAGGTGTATCTCACCTTGGGATAAGAAAACCAAACAGGGAGGGCGCAAAGGGAACATGAGTGTCCAGAATCACACACGGTGAGGAATAACCCTGGCTAGAATCTAAAGGACACCTAGGTTAGAGTCAGGCTTACCCAAAGCAGATTAGAAATGGCATTATCATCTGTAAATCCTCCTTCTTCCTACAGGTTAAAACAAATAGGAAAGATTGCAGACCATTGGAAGAGCAGGGTCTATTTAGGGCATCACAATCATTTTCCAGTGCTTTGTGCGCGGGTTCAATAGAAGCATGCACATGCTCACACGGTCAGGTGGCACAAGCACCAAGTAAGCTCATCCCCTGCCAGTGGAATGACAATTAATTTGGAGGTCAAACCATCACCTTTTTCTCCCTCCTAGCCTTGCTCTTTAAACGGATTTCATTCTTTTGAGTGATTTAGAATTGCAACAACAGCAAGCCATTAAAACAGGAATTACCTTCCTTGAATTTTCAAGGACTTATTTTGGAGACATTATAGAGCCTAGCTTGATCACTGACCTGATACGATAGAAGCACAGCTGGACAGTAAATCCTAACCTAGGACTCAGACACAGACACAACACTGGGAGGGCAAACTCTATAAAGGGATTTTATTTCCTGGAAAAAGTCTGGTATACTGGATGATTATCTTAACAAAAGGGCAAAGGAGTCACTGTATAAGCTTTAATATCCATTATGTCAAACTGGGGGTAGATTTTAAAATAATCACTTGGTGAAAATAAATAAATGCAATTTAGTTATAATAAAGGGACTCCTGCCAAATCACTTTTGAAAGAAAATTTGCTGTTTCATTTCCCATGGAATGAGTTACTCTGGAGGAAATTGTCCACAGATCATGCTCAAGTGCACACATTCCACACAGCGTGGACCAAGCCAAATCTACAGACCAAATGGCTTTACCATCTTTAGAACAAATAATATATACTGCAAAAGCAAAAATGCTTACAAAAGGTTAACACTACCCTACACTAAATCAAGAAAGGAGAAAAAAAAAGGAGACAAGGAGGTGAGAGAGAAAGAGAAAGAAGAGAAAGAACATAAACTATTTGTTGTAGGAAAAGGTTGAGTCAACTAGGTAAACGATTATTCTCTTAAGCTCCAAATCATCAATCCTTATTTGGGGGGATAAATTTGCAAAAAGAGGGCCTCCCTGGTGGTGCAGCAGTTGAGTGCTGGGTTGTGAAGGTGCCCGCAGCCTCTGCAGTGCGGGTTCGATCCCCAGACGCGGGGTGAGGGTCCCACATGGTGCGCGGACCTCTCCTGCTGCCCGCTGCTCCCCTCAGCAGTGTACTTCATCACTCTCCTGTTCTGTTCCCCGCTCTGGCTCTGGTGAATTCTCTCACCCTCCCGCGCCTCTGACTGTACCCAGTGCATGTATAAATAAATAAATAAATCTTTAAAAAAAAATTGCAAAAAGAGAACTGCTTTTAAGTTACACATTCTCTGAGACAAATTGAACTCTTAGTTTACTCCAAGTGTATTGTTGGACCAAAGGAATATATATTACCATGTAGGACCCCAAAATGATACTGGTTATAGCACCACAATTGTTTTTTTTTTGGAGGGAAAGATGCTTTGATAGAAACAAAAATAGTTATGGATTTCCAAACCATCCTTTTACATTTTTTAAATGTGGCTACTTGACAACATAAAGTTATATGGCTCACGGTATTTTTTTTATAGGTCAGCATGGATTTTCATAGGGGCAGTACAAGTGATTTATAGAGACCTTTCTCTAATTCTTGCCTCCTAGGCTTTTTCCACAGGCTGCAAAATCAGGAGACTATGCTCATCTCACACAAAACCTTGCAAAGGTGACTATAACCTCTCTGGTAACTAATATTTGCTGTTTGATGAATTTGGCAGTTGTGCTCAAATTGACTATAAAACCAGCTCCTTTCCATCTTTGCTAGAAAAGAGGGGAGGTTCTAGAACTTGCTCTCCTGAGCAGCATAGGGTTGGCAGGTCTAGATCCACCACATACCACCTCTGAGCACAGCTAATGTGTGAAATATACTGCTATCCTTGGGAAGAAATGTAGCCAAGGGCTTATCAGGGTCATACAAAAAGCACTTGACCTCAACAGAACCTGAGATTTCCCAGTGTCTGCTACAAAAGCCTAAAATAGATGAGCTTATTTTAACTTCAAAAGTTTACTGTCTCAGGCCAAGCTGATCTGGATCACTGAGGAGTAAGAATGGAGATTTCTCTATTGCTGCAGAATCCTTAGCACCTACTAGCTCAGAGACATCACTTCACTCTCAAGTCTGAGCTGCTGGGAGTCCAGTGCTCCTGGTCACTGGGGTTTCCACCCCAGGAAGTTCTAACTGCAGGGACCTTCTTACACCTCTTTCCTTCTAAAAACCTTAGCCAGTGTTATTGTGCTTCATACTCAATTTCTATTCCGTTTTCTTAGGTAGTAGAGAGCACGGTCTCATTACCCTATTCACAAGTGATCTATAATAGTTCTATGCTTTTTAGATTTATTTTAATTTTCACATGGCCATAAGGAACATCAGTCCCTAAGGCTTCTTGGCTTCCAAAATGACCAACAAGAGGTAATTTATTTTTGAACCAATAAGTCCAACACCTTTAAAATAAAGTTTATGGGCAATAGGGGTACATTATTTGAGGGACTCAGTTTTCTTTTGTTTAGGATCTCATTCTTGAAATTCAAATTTTACACATGCTTTTTTTAATATTTGATAAATTTACAAAAGGCTGAGAATTAAATGTCCTTAGTCATTATTTTTAAAAGCACACATGTCTCAAAAAACAATGAAAATTGCTGTTGCAATTTATTCTATGAAAACACAAAAGTATCCATCATCTCATACTATCTCAGAGGTATCCTATCTGACAGCAGTGTCAGACCTCTTGCGCAGAATATCCCACATATACAACTCCTTCTAATATATGTTTCTTAATGGGCAAAAAGGTCATAATTTCTCTCTCCCTCAGATTGTTAATTTGTTTCTGAATTAGTAGGGGTCCAGGTGATCATCTGGTTGGGAGTATAGTTTTTTCCCTTTTCTATTTAAAGACTTCGGATCTCAGAAGTTGGCTTGTGGACTATCCTCCCTGTCCACCTTGACTCTTGTCAGCAAATGTGCATTGCAATTGTAGGGCCAAGTGGCAGAAAATCCCCATCAGTTTTGCAGGTATGTACTAACTGGTCAAAAGCTGATTATTGTTATACCAACAATGTAACAACTCATCAATACTATTGCATATGAAATGCTTGCTAGTATTGGTAACAATACTGTGTGTTACATAATTTTACCTAAACTAGTAATATATTCTGCTGTGCATTCCCTATAAGACATATCTGCTCTTGTGAAAATGCCTACAATTATGAAATAAGCACTCACTGACCACAATTAAGTCCTTGCTTTGTGTACTTAGCTTTTAAATCTCAGCATGAGAAACTCAAGTTCCTATTTCATACGTGACTTATAAACTGTTAGTGGTCAATTAAAATTTTTCATTGTAAAGGCCTTAATACCATTGTGAAGTCAGATTTGACTTAAGTCTTTACACCAAAGTAAAGGTACACACTTCAAAATTCAGGAACTTGCTTGCTGATGTATTATGTATGCAGTGTTGTTACTAGTTCTACAACATTTCAAGACTTCACCCTTTCATCAGTATAAGCTGTGTGATACAGACTAAGTGTGTACCCTAAAAGCAAGAAGGTGCCTGCCAATTCACAGAGTAGGAGTTAGTTAAGTCATGCATGCTGCCTGTTTGATGCACTTGCAACGTGATGTTAGTTTGAAATGCTCTTCCCAAACATGGAGGACATTACCTTCTTCTTGAGTGACTGGTCCATTTCTTGTATGTGCAGGCTGCTGGTGATAGATGCTTTGCCAAACTCCTGCTTTCTGCTAAGTCTGTTTTTCCAATCTTCCTCACCACTCTTCTTCAACAGTGCTAATCTATGGGGAAAACAAACCAACCAGAAAGAGTTCAGCACAAAACTCTTACTTGTAACAGAACCATAATTTAGATTAAGTTAGAATTCTTTGGAAAATAATGACCACAATGATCTCATTTTAATCTTTCTGAATTTCACTTATTTTGAAGAAAAGTATATGTCTGGGAAAGTAATCTAGAAGTAGTCTCTTTTCTAAGATGACCCAAAGATTTTAAAGTAGATGAAAGGCAAGGCTGATAATAGACTCATCATCCTACTCCTATAAGGATGCCTATTTTTCCCTTGAGCTGAGAGCACAGAGCTATCAAAGAAACTGTTCCCAAAAGCAACAAGCTTTTTTGTTGTGTAGCTTCAAACATGTCTTTCCTGCAAGAAGGTTTTTTTTTTAATTAGATTTATTTTTATTTATTTATGCATACAAGAACTGGGGTGTAGGCCAGAGGTGTGGGGGTAAGAGGATTCACCAGAGACAGAGTGGGAAGCAGAACAGGCGAATCTACTGAAATACACTGCTGAGGAGAGCAGTGGGCGAGACAGGAGAGGTCTGCTGTGCCATGTGGGTCAGCTACCTGGCAGGGGATAGAACTCATGCCACAGTGGCTGCAGTGGCTGGCGATAGCTCGATAGCACTGAGACTTTGACCCCTGAGCCACCCACCAGGGAGGCCCCAAGAAGTAATCTTTTGCTGTACAAGTTTGGATCTACTTGTTCTGCCCTCTGAAAGTAGTCTAAGGCCTCTGCATAGGTAGAACTATGATGCTTACAGTTTCATTGACAACTGAATATTTTGCAAAGCACACGAGATATCTAATACTGCATTTTCATCAAATTATAAAGGTAATATATTCAAACCATAACTGTTCTAAAAAATAAATAAATTAAAAAAAAAAACCCTGTCCCCAGAGAAAAATGTCTTCTAGTGACCCCGTCTGGTCACTTGATGAAATAACATTTCATGACAAAAGTTGGATAGTACTTATTTGCAGGAATATAGTAGAAATAGGTTTATTATTTTTAAGCTACACCCTGTTCTGTCTCTGGTGAGTCCTCTCACCCTCCCGCACATCTGGCCTGTACCCTGGTTCTTGTATGCATGAATAAATAAATCTTTAAAAAAATAAAAATTTTTAAGCTACAAAACATTGACAATCTCTTATCAAACCTTTCAATTACAGGAAAATGATGATCTTTAACACTGTTTCTCTTCCTGTATTCTAAGTCCTGTTATTTTCCTTCAAATGAACTTGATCCTTCCAGTTGACCTTCTCAATGCAGAAACTATTCTCTACAAACCCATTTTTAAAATTATTACTTTAATTTTCATCAGGGGAAAACTATATACAAAAAAAGAATCTAATTAACTGAGTGTCTTACCTAACCTACTTTATAGTTCAACTAGGTATGACTTGATATAAAGGTACTTGCATATTTAATCTGTGAAAGGCTATTTTGTGAACATGAGACCGTTTCAGCTAAATATATTATAATGAATGAGGAAGTCATGGGAATTTAAGTCAGACAACTGCAGGAAAGAAAAAAAAGCAGAAAGGTGATAATCATTAAACTCATTTGAGCTGATGGTCAAATAATTAAAAAATTAGGATAAAGCCCTAGCAGATCCTTTTCCCTCTACTGAGCATGATGGACAGGGTTCTTATACTTAATTAGTGCATTTCCACAGTGTATTATTTTTAAGTAGCACATCAGCTCTCATTTGGTGATTATCTCCCTTCAAATAGCTTGGTCTCCTTTCCTTACTAGTCATATTGGGAACAAAGCAAGATGCTTTTAAAGGTCTGCTACTCAGTTTCCTAACTCCATTTATTAGTTGAATTGGAAATGGGATGAAATATATCATACTTAAGCTAAAAGTTTTGTTAAGCAAATAAGAAAACAGTTTTTACGTTTCTTAAACAAGAATCTACATACATCTCCAAATGGACATATACGTATCTATTCATTGAAAGTAGGTGATGATTGGGCCTCCCCGGTGGCGCAGCGGTTGAGCGCTGGGTTGCGAAGCTGCCCGCGGCCTCTGCGGCGCCGGTTCGATCCCCGGCTGCTCCCCGGCCACCGGAGGAGGGTCCCACATGGCGTGCAGACTTCTCCTGCCGCCCGCTGCTCCCCTCAGCAGTGTACTTCGGTCCTTCTGCCTGCTCTGCTCCCCGCTCTGGCTCTGGTGAATTCTCTCACCCTCCCGCGCTTCTGACTGTACCCAGTGCATGTATAAACAAAACAAACAAACCAGCAAACAAATAAATAAAGCATGCCTCTATAAAAAAAAAAAAAAAAAAAAGAAAGTAGGTGATGAAGAAAAGAGTTCCCTAAGGGGGCAGGAATTTTCAACTATGGACTTGATCCCCTTCCCCAATCTCTTCTTTTTCCTTCCTATCCTCTCTGCTTTTGACAGCAGAAAAGACTTCAAATACCCATTTTAAGAAATATATATTAGGTCACAGAGCTTTTCTAACACAGTTAGAACCCCTTTTCTAACACAGAACTTCTAAAACCCTTGAAATTTCCTAAGTCAGAAGGAAAAAGAAAAATATTGGATGGTTTCACTTATAGCAGGAATATAGGGGAACCAAATAAGACATCAGTGTAAAAAAATAATAACAGTACAAAACACAACAAAGCAAAACCAGACAATTGTAAATCAGAGACATCCTGCAGGGGAGGAGGAGGGAGAGGGATCAGAGGGAGGAAGGGAGGAGCACTAGGGACTGTGGTGATGGTGCACAGGTGCATTGGTGAAGGAAATTCTATGAGGACTACAATTGATGGGGTCGGTAGGGAAGCAAATATTGTTTAAAAATGAAAAATGTTGTAAACAATAAAATATAAAAATTTAAAAAATAAATAAATAAAATACACACTGAGCTCAAAAAAAAACAAAAAAAAACCCTTGGAAATATTATTCCTGAGCAATAATTGCAGCAAAGTTGTCTTTTGTTATGTTAACAAGGTGACTTTGGGAAAGCTTCTAAGGATGGGAGTAGGTTGCTTAGAAAACCAATCATGTGATAAGAGTTGGGACATTATTCCCACCCTTTGACCACCAGGGAGAGGGACAGGAACTGGATATTGAGTTCACTCTCTAATAGTCAATGCTTTAATCAATCATGCCTATGTAATAAACCCAAAAAGGACAGGGTCTGGAGAGCTTCTGTGTGGCTACACACATGGCGATTCGGGCAGAGTGACACACATGGAGAGAACACGGAAGCCCTGTGGTCCTTCCCCATGCCTTGCCCTATAGCTCACTTCCATCTGGCTGTTCCTGAGTTATATTCTTTTATAATACACCAGTGATTTAGTAGGTAAAACATTTCTTGGAGGTCTGTGAGCAACTCTAGCAAATAATTTTCTTTTTTAAAGAATTATTTATTTATTTATACAAGCACTGGGTACAGTCAGAAGTGCGGGAGGGTGAGAGAATTCACCAGAATCAGAGCGGAGAGCAGAGCAGGCAGAAGGACCGAAGTACACTGCTGAGGGGAGCAGCGGGCGGCAGGAGAGGTCTGAGTGCCATGTGGGACCCTCACCCAGCGGCCGGGGATTGAACCGGTGCTGCAGAGGCTCCGGGCAGCTTCGCAGCCCAATGCTCAACCGCTGCGCCACCGGGGAGGCCCTCTAGCAAATAATTAATCAAAACCTTGGAGGGGGTCACTGGAACCTCTGATCTACAGCTAGTCAGTCAGAAGCACAGGTGATAATCTGGACTTGTGATAGGTATCTGAAGCGGGGACAATCTTGTAGGACCAAGCCCTTAACCTGGGCTTACTATTTCCAGGCAGATAATGTCAGATTTGAACTGTAGGAAACCCAGTTGATATTAGAGAAGTGCTTGGTTGGGGGGGGAGGGGACTCTTACATATTGGAAACTGAAGTCAATATCTTACTAAGAGTGGCCTCATTTGGCTCAAGGATCCATTTGGCCCTAAGTCCTACAACCTCTGATGTTTGACATCAGCATTCTAGTTCATGTACTTGAAAACAAATTCTAAGTTCCTTTAAATGTTTTCATCTGAATTTTAGACTACATAATGACTAACATTTATCATTCCTCCAATTATTCTAAGTGAGCTAGTTTTATTCTAGTAAGAGAAAATAATAACACAATTAAGTCATTAAAAGACAATTAGTACTTGCAAGCTGCAGTAGAGATTTCAAAGGTTTCAAAGTGGCTACAAATAAGACCTTCATAAAGTAAGCATACTTTTATGCCCCAGTGAAGGAGTATTTTTAATTCATCATCTTATAAAGAGAGACATTCATCTCATTGATATTCTCCTTGCAAACTGGCCTCAGAACCAGTTCCTGTCTTTCCCCCTTTGACTCAGACCACAAGTTATTCATTCTGACTACCCATCTTTTTAATCTGATTGGAATCCAAATGATTGGGGTGAATTGAAAAAATAAAATTCTTCCTCATGAGTTGGGTGTATTAAAAATAATGTGCTATAGTCTTTGAAGATCATCTCACAAAGCAGCTCCCAAATGTTTGGAGCCATGACAACATCATCTAAATAATCATATGGTTTCCCTGGTGGCTGCTTTGAGGAATGTAAAACTGACTTAGAAGAAACCAAATTGTGGAATCTGTAATTACTTTATAGTTCACTTTATACTCTGTTGATTTGCACAGGGACCTCCAAGAAACTGGATACTGTTATTCCCAATCTGAGAGGCAAGGAATAGGAGCATGCACAGGCCAAGGGTTTCTCTGGCTGAGGTCATACTGCACGTTATTGGGGCAGGGAAATATGCCTCCCAGAGCCTGGCTTGTTTCATTGCATCAGTGTGCTAGCTGACCAGACACATTTTTGCCCTAATGTTTCACGAACAGTGATATTCTGGTTTTCTTATAATGTTTTTTCCCCTTGGATGGCCTTCAAAGAATTCCTCCATCCTAAGAACTCACATCTTGCTTCTGGATGTGTTGGCAAGGTCATCACCAGGGACTTCCAAAGACTACAGAGTAACCAAAATAATATGGAAGAAACTGCGCTTCAAATGCGCCCACATGGCACTTGGACCCAGCCCTAGCAGACAGAGTGCAAATGATGGATAACTTAAAATAACATGCGCTGAAATGGCAATATATTTGTCCTGTCCCTTTAGCTTTCCTACTTGATGTTCAACAAGCTGAGGATGGGGAGACCTTTCTTTTCTCCTGCAATCTCAGGACCCTCCTGTCTCACCAGACTGCTGTGCCATTCACTGACAGTGAATGTCAGTCCATCACATGACATAAATTACTGCCTATGCAATTCAAACAGCTCTCAGTGCTTTCAACATCTGCCAAATCCAAGTGCTATTTGCAGGGCTGTGATGTTGAAAGCCTGGGCATCTGCTTAGTCTGAGACTGAGAACCCAGTGACTGGTGCTGTGTTAGCCTATTAACCCCGGGCCTGGCCCAGGGCCACCATGATGTGTGCTCGCCAGGCTGCCAGCAAAGCATCTTCCCTTCTCACCACAACCCACACTTTCCAGCAGGAAGACAGGCCTTAGGTGACTGTTTCAGTGGCCCTGCTTGAAGAGCCCTGCTTGATTAGAACAAGTTCTACAAGCTCAGAGCAGGCAGGGCTAGGTCAAATAGGAGACAGGCAAACTGCATGTCCCTAACTTTAAGTATATTTTTTCTTCTCCCTTTAAAATTCTCCCTTTATTTTTCAGAGACTCACAGGCACCACACAGATTTCAGATAGGGCTGAACACCACTGATTAGCACTCATATAAGATCCTTTGCCTTTGGCTAGTTTTCAGGCTGGAGGAGAGAACTCATATGTCTTTTTATTTTTTAACACAGTTTTATTGGTCTACCATTGATTTACGATACTGTATAACTTTCGGGTGCACAGTTTCACATCTGTGTATGTGTATATATCTCACAGCCTCCACCACAAAGTTCTAGAGTTATCCTATTTCCCCTCCCCCTCTGGCAACCACTGTATTTTTCACTGAGCCCAAGAGTTAATTTTTTGTGTTTTGCCAGGGTTTTTTTTTTTTAAAGATTTATTAATTTGCTTATACAAGCACTGGGTACAGTCAGAAGCGCGGGAAAGTGAGAGAATTCACCAGAGCCAGAGCGGGGAGCAGAGCAGGCAGAAGGACCTTAGTACATTGCTGAGGGGAGCAGTGGGTGGCAGGAGAGGTCTGTGCGCCATGCGGGACCCTCCTCCAGTGGCCAGGGAGCAGCTGGGGATCGAACCGGCCCTGCAGAGGCTGCGGGCAGCTTCACAACCCAGCGCTCAACTGCTGCGCCACCGGGAAGGCCTGGGTTTTTTTTGTGGTTTTTTTGCTATTTAAATTCCACAAATGAGTGAAATCATTTGGTCATAGTGTTTTACCTGGTCTAATCACCTCGAGTTCTATCCATGCCATTATAAAAGGCAAGGATTCATTTCTTTAATAGCTGAGTAATATTCTATTGAGTATAGCACATTTTCTTTATCCATTAATGAGGACAGAGCAAAATTCAAAAGTGCAGGTAACAAAGAAATGAGGGGCCTTCCTGGTGGCATAGGGGTTAAAGACAGTGCAATCAAGCTATTGCCAATCACTGTAGTATGAGTTCAATTCCCTGGTCGGCCAGGGAGGTGACCCACATGGTGCAGCAGACCTCTCCTATCTCGCCCGCTGCTCCCCTCAGCAGTGTATTTCAGTAGATCTGCCTGTTTTGCGGCCCACTCTGTCTCTGGTGAATCCTCCTCCCCCCCACCCCCTCGGCCCTGCACCTCTGGCCTACCCCCCAGCTCTTGAATACATAAATAAATCTTTAAAAACAAAACAAAACAAATAAAAAAAATGACACCTCTATCTTTAATTATTACATTAAACCTGGAGACCATTAGCGGCTGAAATCTCCCAGACACAAAGTAAGAACCTAGAGTCTGTTGGGGAAGCATGGACACCGTCTCTGGCTGTGTATAGAGCAGAAGAGTGGATTGAGGAGGGCTTTTTGGAATGTAGGGAGACCCCAGTCAGCCCCTATAAGACAATTCTGCAGGCTGGCAAGAGGCATGGGGGTAGGTTCTTCAACATTCCAGGAGTTGAACTAAGTCTTTATATCAACTGACCAAAGTAAAAGGCTGTGGTTCTTTTGCCTTTTTAAAATAATCTTTTGGGCCTCCCCAGTGGCGCAGCAGTTGAGCGCTGGGTTGTGAAGCTGCCTGCAGCCTCTGCAGTGCCAGTTCGATCCCCGGCTACCGGGTGAGGGTCCCACATGGTGGGACAGACCTCTCCTGCCACCCGCTGCTCCCCTCAGCAGTGTACTTCATCAGACTCCCTGCTCTGCTCTCCGCTCTGACTCTGGTGAATCCTTTCACTCTCCTGCGCTTCTGACTGTACCCAGTGCTTGTATAAATAAATAAATAAATCTTAAAAAAAAAGAATATTTTAAAAAATAATCTTTTCCCTCAAATATGAAAGAACAGATGCAACTATTTCTCTAACTGTGGAAGTAAGATTTCTAAAAGTCTGGTATACTTTTTTTTTTTAAAGATTTATTTATTTATTATTTATACAAGCACTGGGTACAGTCAGAAGCGCAGGAGGGTGAGAGAATTCACCAGAGCCAGAGCGGGGAACAGAATAGGCAGAAGGACCGAAGTACACTGCTGAGGGGAGCAGCGCCCAAGTCTGGTATACTTTTAATGAGGTATGAGAGACTTCATCCCTTAATAAATTAAAAATTATTCGATAAACAATGCTTTTCAAAATAAGTCCCTAAACAGGTACAATTTAAAACCAGTCATTTAGAAAGTTATGAAACCATTATTTTATTAATTTGGTGGAAAAAAGTAAATTGTATCCTAAGTTTCATGCTACTTATGGTTCAATCTTGACATTCTAGTTGTCAGAAAAAGATGAAAAAAGAAAAGGAAATTTTAGATATGCTTCCTTGAGCATCAAACATTTGAAAAGAGGAATATGTTGAGGCTTTCCTCTAATTTCTCAGTCAGTTATACTTTTCTCTGTTATACTTTTCTGTGTCTTGGTTTACATCTACAAAATGGGGACAGCATTGCCTCTTTCTAAGAGCTGTCTTCAGAACTAATGAGATAGTACAGGCAAAATGTCCAGGGCTGTACAAGACCCTCTGGTCCCCAGAGGGGAAGACTCAACATATTCCAGCTCTGAGTAAGACAGAGATGGAGGCACAGGTTGAAGAAACGCAGAAACAGCCTCAGGGTGGCAGCTATGTAGAAGAAATGAAGTAATCTGCAAAACCCAGTCTCTCCTTCTCAATCTAAAATGTGAAAGTAAAAGCAAAATCTGAAACAAGCCACTCCGAGACATGTGAATTAAGAAAATGAATGCAGAAGGAGAGCAAAATTTGTGTACTACTGCTTCCTAGCTAGAGTTTCTGCCTCCCATCAGTATCTTAGAGCTAGAACAAATATGATAGATGCTCAAACACTACTTTGAACCTGTGACCACCACACCACTCACAAGTGCTAGGGGAAGACCAGTCCCAGGGTAGATGTCAATTCTTTTCATAGCATGGCCCTGAGGGATATCAGAACTAAACCCTGCCTTTGGTAAACTGAGGTAAGAAAAAGTCTGATAAGACTTAAAAGTTATATTTTATTTGTGACCCCCCCCAAAAAAAGTATAGCCCAAATGAATATATGAAAGAGCATTTCTATTTTAAATAGGTCAAACTTCATTATTTTATTAGAACAGAGGGAGGGATCCACTAAGATCCCTAAGAAAAAATGAGATCCACTAAGAAAAAATTTATCACAGATGTATTGTAGAGATAGGTAGTTTTGTTATTTTCAGCAAATAACAATGAAAGTACTATTAAGGGGGAGAGATGGCTGGCAATATGTTTTATCCTTAACATAATTTTTTATAAATAGAACTCTAAAGTATCCCTCAACTTTTCTTAAACTTGTACTTTAACAAGCTGAATAGCTGACTATTTAACAAGCATTCCTCACTCCCAGGGTCAGCAGTCTCTCAGACAGTGAGCAGCTCTGTCTCCTCCTAGCCAGAAGGCGCAAATGTGCACATGTGACTGGGAACACTCTTGCAGCCGTTCCCAGAAACCGTACAGCCATCTTGAATTCCTCAGACAGATACGCAAACAGCTCACGATAAAAACCTGTACGATTACAGTATCTCCCACCTTCAAAAGTGAGGATTCTACAGTAGGACTAAAACTGCTTTCAAAGAGATACAGATAAACTAAAATTTTCCAAAAATGGGAAAATAAAGAATTATTACACAGTGGATAAATAGAAAACTTTATAAAAGTCATGAGTCCCAATAGATAGAATATATCCAAAGTTGGGGAATCTCCTTTGAAAGTCCCTAAAAAAGGGGAGGGTATATATTCTCCAGGGAATTTTATCCCAGGAATATTTTTGATGTACAAAAAAAAAATCAGACCTGGTGTGCAAGTCACACTTATCATTAATTTACGTAAATGGTATCTCTTCCTTCTCACCTAACCAGGCATCAATAGTCTCTGAAAACAAACTCTGCCCCAGGTTTCCACCAGGAGCAGAGTGTTTCTCTGATTCAAGACCTCACTGTGTCCTCTAGCTTCTGCCTAGGATTCCTCTACCTTTGCCTCATCCAGCATATCTAATTTATCGTGAAATTTAAGTAGGGCAAAAGAAACTAAGATTTAATGATCTTACTAATTTTTCAGTTGAAAAAGTCCCCATCTATTTAGTATTTTATGAATAATATGCAAAAGCTTGATTTGAAAAGCAGAATGAAGAATTTTCATTGAGGCTTTATAAATAGTCTCAGGTAGTTAAACGTGTCCAGAACAGTAAGAATGGCCAGGATCTTCCAGAGTAAAACTTTTTTTTTTTAAGATTTGTTTTATTTATACAAGAACCAGGGTACAGGCCAGATGTGTGGGAGGGTGAAAGGATTCACCAGAGACAGAAAAGGGAACAGAACAGGCAGACTGATTGAAATACACTGCTGAGGGGAGCAGCGGGCGATACAGGAGAGGTCTGCTGCGCCATGTGAGTATCTCTGCAGCTGGTGGGGAGCGAACCGGCACTGCAGAGGCTGCAGACAGCTTCATAGCGCTGTGTTCAACCTCCTGTGCCACCAGGGAGGCCCCCAGAATAAAACTTTTAAGTAGTGCAGATGCCCAAGAAGAATCCAGGTGGACAAAAACACACAGAATGAATGGTGGAAATATTTTCAAGCATACCACGAAGTCAATGAGACCTTTCTCACCCAATCTTCCTATAATTATTACATTTTTTGCTACTTAATTCAAAGGGAGGAAGGTTAACAAGGAAAATACAACCTGAAATGTTTAGCTCTGATTCTTCGTATCTATCCCATTTAAACATATCCTCTCAATCCTTCATCGTTTTGGATAAAATGAGGGTAGAGTGTTATTTGACACTCAGATGTGATCTTTCACAGCTACTACCCAGTAGTAAACTTTCTAAATGCAATTCAGTCATCCATTTTATTTTCCATAAAATAAACAAAACTTAAAAATTCTAATCCCAAAGATTCATAGCATAACTATGAATTTATCTGCATTCCTTCTATATATATTTTACACTGATAAAGAGTCACAAGCAGTGTATGCATTCTCTTTGAAACCATGTGTATCTGAAAGGGAAGGAGCTAAAACCTCTGCTCACATCATTGGATAATCAAAGAATTTAATATAAAAAAGAAAATGGAACTGCAAACAGATGAGACAAGTTAAAGTCTATGCTTGTTTCTTCATCTGAATCTGGAATGGGCACTTCTCCACTGTCACCAAACCAAGCACTGGGGTGAAAATCAGGTCACACTCAGATGCCTTAACTTCCCACAATACCTCTAGTATAACAGCACATCTCCTTAGGGAGTTGAATTCTTCTTTTTTTTTTTCTTTTTGGTCTATTACTCAGATTATTTTTAAAAGAGAAGCATAAACTTCCCCCTAATTTTATTACTTTTGAATCATTAAATTTTATTACCTTTCTTTAATTGACATGGTTTTGCTGGGTGAATCAAGGATGCCTTCCATGGCTGATGCTTTGATCTCTCCGGCAGCAAACATTGCACATGGATTCTTATAGGGTTTCTCCTGTGCTTGTTCTGAAGGATCTTGCTGCTTCCAGGACACGGATGTTGTGGTTTGAACTACACTTTTCCCAGAAGCTGTGTCTGTCTGCTCATAAGTAGGATCCCCAAACTCTGCTGCTGGAAAGGAAAGGAGCAAGGTCAGCACATACTCCTCCAGGCAACATTCTTCCAGCTACTCACCCCCACCCCAACAGTCCTGCACTTGGAGTTCAATCTGGGGGAGGGGGACACATGGCGGGCTACCCAATCCACTCAGATTTATGCAAATCACTGTCATGTGAGAAAACCAAATTTCCCAGTGGGTTGCTCCACACAGCAAGTTATTTTGGGACAATTAATCTTTTCCTAAGAGCAAGACACAGGAAGCTAGCTTTAACTACATACTACTGAAGGTTTCTACTTCTCTAAAACAATACTGTTACATTTTTTTTTTTATAGAGGCATGTTTTTATTTATTTGTTTGTTTGTTTGTTTTGTTTATACAAGCACTGGGTACAGTCAGAAGCGCGGGAGGGTGAGAGAATTCACCAGAGCCAGAGCGGGGAGCAGAGCAGGCAGAAGGACCGAAGTACACTGCTGGGGGGAGCAGCGGGCAGCAGGAGAGGTCTGCGCGCCGTGTGGGACCCTCCTCTGGTGGCCGGGGAGCAGCCGGGGATCGAACCGGCACCGCAGAGGCCGCGGGCAGCTTCGCAACCCAGTGCTCAACCGCTGCGCCACCGGGGAGGCCCAATACTGTTACATTTTAAATGTGCCAGATTCACAAACTAAAACCAATATTATAACTTACACACCATCATTTATGTAAGTGTAGGAAGAGAAGCCCTTGCTAGTCTGCATAAGAGGAATGTAAGGAGTCTGGCAATCTAGAGACCAGGGTTCAAGTGCTTATTTACTGGGCTTTACCCAGACCTTTGAGGTCTGGACCTTTGAGGTCATGGGCTTGCAAAAGGGCCAAACCGAGCTGGCAGTTTACAAGCCTTTGTGAGAGCTAATGCACCGAAGTCATCAAAAACCTTATCAAGATGTGTGAAAGATTTTCCTGTATTTTTATTGCTGAAAAAAATGTGTTAACCTACTGTACAATTCAGATTTAAGAGGAAGAAAAGTCTGGGGGAGAGCAGGACCCATAATGTACTTTCAATTAACGCTAGCTATAAACAGTCTTCATAATTTAGATGAAAACATTCACAAACACATACAGTCAATCAAGCTGCTACTAAAAACCCAGTTTTTTCTCACACTTTAGTAGCAGTATTAACTCACCTCTTAGCGAAAACCTCCTGTGTGAGATACTCTCCATGTCTGCCTTCTCTTCAAAGGGCTGTCTGTCCTTCAGGTCTAGATTCCCTTGGGAAATGCTTTTAGCAGTGGAAAATTCCTTCAGTTCATCAGCAACATTGGCAATGGGAGGACCAGCCAACTCTAGGCTTCCCTTTCGGAGAGCAGCATGTCTAGGTTCTTTCTGACTGTCTCCTTCCTGAACTCTGTTGAAGACAATGTGAGAGGACTCTGTGTCCTCAAAGGACCCGTACTTTTGCACACCTCCATCTCCACCAGACCACACTCTCTTGCTTTCTGTCTCTCCAAATTCTCTCAACATCCCTTTGCTCCCAGTACACTCTACAGAAGGCTGCCGGGCCTGGGATTTCTGAGCAACTCGAACTGGAGTATCTGAATTTTCTGTCGAAGAAGGAAACTTATAGTCAGTGGAACTTGTTTGGTCATCCATAGAGTGCTTTGTCCGAAGATCCCCTGCATACATCGGAGTAGCTGTTGATGCTATGGTGGACACAGATGTGTTCACAGTAGGTGAGAAAGGGATGAGCTTCCCACTCTGCACCTGGGAGGACACAGTTAAACATAGTAAAAAACTGATATAGAAACACTGCCTATATAATTCTTGGCTTATGAACTGACAGATGGAAATACTACGTTTGGTGCAATTTCACTGCTCATCAGGGAATCAATCTTAGACATAGTTACATAATGCATCTTATTATTCAGAGTCATCTGGGCAAAAAGCTGGTAGTGTATACAAGTTTTCTTACAAAATGGACTCGCTCCAGATGATTTTAGCAAGCAAATTATGAAAACAAGAAAAGAGACACATACTTGGTTTGGTAATCTTTCTATGGAATCAAGTTATTACCAAATCAAGTACAGGGAAGAGTTCATAGGTGGATCACTTTAATTTTATCATTAATCTAAGCATAACACTATGCTTCCACATTTTAAGAACATCCATGTACACTCAAATCAGATTACAGTGCACCCACCTGTTCCACCTCTACCAGCGTGACCGGCTGAGTTTGATAGCGTGCATTCATTCTCCTCTGCCTCACGTCTATTCTGTTTCGGGTAGAAATAGCTTTTGAGACTGGCTGGGACAATTTGTTAAACAAGGCCAACTTCTCTGCTAGGCTTAGAGTTGAGGAATCAGGTTCACCTTGTTCAGCAGAGTCTCTGCCCTCGTTTGCCTGCTCTCTGGCTAAAGCCTTTTGATGAGCAGATGCCTGTAATCTGAAAGGTTTATAAAGTCAGTGGCAGATAAAAACAAACAAAAGCCCACCACTGGTTTTAGACATTTTTTTCCAAGTGTCACTTCTGATAAGTACCTTTCCCCCTTACATTTAAGACAGGTGTAGTAGTTGCTTGTTATTAAATAAGGCAGTGAAGGGCAGAGTAGACTGGAGACACTAATTTTACCAATTTCACAAAGAGATTTTTAGCTCTGAATTATTTCTAAAAATTGTATATTCTGTTTAAGAAATTGAAGTTGGCTCGGATATAGCTTATCTTAGGGAGAGAAGTTGTCTTGCTAATATCAATAATCAGTAAGACTAAAGCATTACCTATGATTTATTTAGACATTAACTGAAAATGTGACTCAGAAGGTGGCCTTTTTATTTTAAATACCTAGAAAATAATATAGTCAGTCTGTCAAAACATTCTCCCAAAACAGTTTTGATTTTTACTTATTAAATACAAGTGGGTTTAATTTTAGAGATTCTTTCACTTCTTCAGGCTAGTGTTTTCTCATAGGCTTCTGTCAGTTTTTGAAAAGGTACTTAAATTTATAACTCCCAGTGACTTGTAAAAATATGAGGGAAATGTCAGGTGATGACAAATCCCTCCAATTTCCAGGTAGAGATGAAAGTTTTCAGGTTAGATGGCTACTGTGAATTCTGGAAGGGTCAAGACAATGTACCTTCTAACAGTGGCAAATCCAGTTCTCAAGTCCAGTAAAAGGTAGATTTTGCCTTGACTCCAACTAATCACCAATTTACAAGTTGTTGCAGATGAAAGAGCCGTGTCAGTGTTGCAGGGTATAATGAGGATGGCAGTAAAGCAACCTGAGTCTTGGTGGCTTTCCTGAGCTTTCATGACCAACTGGGAGTAATGGCAACCTACTTCCCCCAAAGAGGTCCCTGCTGTGGGCTGTGTCAGCTTTATTTATTCACTGTCATTTCTTTTCATCTTATTTTTAGACTTTGTGCTTTGACCCATATCGATAAAATAGAGAAACAATTTACATGCTTTAAGGTCATAATTTTAAGACACAACAGTAAAATACCTAAGCTCAGGTACTATAAAGTCCTGTTGTCCCAATCCAAAAATAAAATGGCATTGTCTCACTAACCATTAGAAATGGGATTGTTTTTAACATGTATTTGTGCTTACAAGAATTTTTTAAAAACTGTACATATCAGAATTTCAACATTCATGTTAATGCCCATTTTTCTATTAGTCTTTATTAAGTGCTAATATTTTAGATGAAGAATGAAATTACTCTGGGATGTCATGATTATGAAAGACAATAGCAAAACAAATGGATAAGTGAGTTAGTGTGATCCCAGTGGCAATACTCAGTAAGTAGGTGGGTGAAGTATTTTCTCATGCAGGCCCCTATGAAGTTATCAGTGATAAAACAAAATGCCATGCATTCCCGGAACAACTCATTGCACCGACTTGTTATCAAACAAACGAGAAAGGCATTCAAGATTTTAAGACGCATCTGCCTTCTAGAGCCTTTGCTCTCGGTGCTGCATGCAGCTGTTCTTAACGGTACCTGGCAGGCTGCACAGTGCTCTTAGCTATAGTGGGACAGGGAAGTCTTGCCATTACAGGGTGGGTGGCCACAGAGCACGAAGCAGGGATAGGTTCACTTTAAAAGCAATTGCCAAAGAAGGAACATTCATAAGGAGAGAGAAGAAAAGAAGCATTAAGGAAAGCAAAATTTTCAGTTCAAAAATGTTAAATCAAAATATTTTAACAAAACTGTTTGCTAATTACTTTGGGAACATCACAAAAAGAACTTGAAAAGTAATTACAAACTTAGGAAAGAAGAGACAGAGGCTTATCCCAAAGTAAACGGGGTAAGAATAGGTTTTGCGCTTGGAAAGGAATTTCTGTCTTCAGAATAAATGCCTAGTTTATAAAAATAATTCTCAAAAAAGCTAACATCAAGAATCAGCAAATCAGTAGATTAGGCCCACACTATACAGTGTTGTTCTCAATCTTTTTATTTTTTTAATAAATCAGTGTCCTCTATATAATTTCTAAGTATTTCAGAGTGGATTTAGTGAGGTTTATAAAGTGGTCATTTTTGATTATTTACAATTTTGGTCCCAGGGTAGCTGCCTTGTATTCAAAAAGCAAAAAACAAGCAAACTGATTTACTAAGTGTTCTTAACGAATACAAGATGTGCTTATCCACAATCACCAAGAAGTTGAGAACAACTAGAGAAGGAATTGAAGGCAATGATCTAACAGTACGCTCAAAGGTGCAGGCCAAAATATAAAGCCTCTTAGGAATCAATAATCCTGGATGAGATGAACTTATTTTTTCCAGGATGTGTGTGTGTCTGTGTCCCTGGGAAGCACAAAAACAATGTTCAAAGAACTCATATTAGTCTTCACCTGATGAAATTCATTATCTTTGAATGAATTACTTTGGGAAATTCATTTTGAACATACTGGCACATACTGTTCAAAATTGATTTCCTGTAGTTTGGAAAACCATCAAACTTGTAATTAGCCAAAAAATTTTCCTTGGTGACAAAAAAAAAAAATATAACACCTTTTTGAGATACATATATATGTAAAAATATTTATGGATGAAACGATATCTGGGTTTTGTTTGAAAATAATGTGGGATAAACAGGGAAGGGGCAGGGCAGCTGGGGAGCAGCACTGGCCTGAGTCGATGGTGGTTGACAGTGGGTGTGATTATATGGGATTCGCAAAATTAATCCCTCTTCTTTCATGTTTTAAATTTCACATCACAAGGAATACTTTAAAAAGGCACAGGGGAAAAATAATTAAACAAAATTCCTCTTTAGGAGATACCTAGGTATCTCTCGTTGCAAAGTTCAGAGAAATTTTAAGAAAAATCCCTAAATATCAACTTCTCTGTGGCTTCCAATTAAACAATCTCCCGATCACCTCATTTTTACTTAGAGAAGTCCTCAAATCTTTTTTAAAAACAACATTACAGCCATGGCCGGGAGGCCAGGAGGGAGACTTACGTGGCGGCGATGACCACCTCCTCGGTGGTGACAGGCTGGGTGTGGGATCTGTCCTGCAGGCGGCGAAGCCTTTGCTCCACAGCCGCATTTCTTGAGCGTCGCTTGGGAACATTTTTCTCATCAAAGGACTTTTCCAATTCCTAAAATGAGATGTATTGTAGAATCCTTATAAATTTGAGGAAGGGAAATGGGGGCAGCAAATATCCTTTCTGTTCCCCCCAGCAGGCCCCTGAGAGGCATGTGTCACTATCAGAAGTGCATACTCGTGCTGTGTCAGCTATTGTCACACCAGCTAAGGGCACAGAGAAGCCCAGGAAGGCCCAAGGAAGGTGGTGGGCAGAGGGTCAGGTACAGGAAGCATGCAGAACAGTGGGACCCCTGCCCCAAGAATTCTCCACAGGGCCCTCAGCACACCTTACCCTGAACAGCAGCCTTTTGGCAGCAACACTTAGCTTGGCTCGTTCATCCACCTTTTCTTCATCTGTGAAAAGTCACAAAATCAGAACGGAACATTATAAGAAAATGTAGGTTAAGTCTCTGAAAAGTATCCCAAGGCAGACCTGGAAAACCTTTGAATATCTGAAGGCTATACTAAATATTACAATATTGGCAATATTTTATTACACTAAATAAATAGATGCAGTAAAAATTACAAAATAGATATATTAAGAATTACAAATTAGAAGTAATAAAATTACAAAATTGGCAATATTTTTCCCTTTGGCTCAACTTTTCAATGAAAAGGTGCTGATTTCCATTGCAATTAACCAAACAAATCTGTCTTATCAGTAATTTTCTACCATAATATTTGAAAATTTGAGATTTAAGAATAGAATTTATGGAAGAGAATTCTTTACTGTTGTTAAATAGCAGCAGTAACAAGAAAAACCTGCTTATTTGGTTTAAATCAATTGTTTTCATATTGTTCACTCCAATTCCTTAACTCTCAAAACTAAGCAAACACACATCTGAAAAATTTCACCTAGATTTTATTATAGTCACAGACAAAAAAGTTGCAGAAAAGCTGCAGAAAAGAAAGAAAGTGTCATGCGCCATAATCTCATTCTCTCAAAAAGCAAACATCATATTATTTAAATCTGAGGTGGGTGAGATGACAAAGAAGAAAAAGGAAAATTACTTGCCTTCAGTCATTGGCATTTCTGATTTTGAAGTAGACCTGCAAAACACAATACCAAATAATAACAACAAAAAATTAGCTGGTGGGAGAAGATTCAAACAGAACACAATATTTAAGGTAAAATTAAAAAACATTATATTCTCTTCAAAGAACATCATCCTGGTAGTGATTCTAGTTGTGACTGTGCATGTACAGTTGTTAGTGGACACTGTGGATTAAGTGTGCACACAACCCAACCAAGTACACACCCCTTGAGGAAAAACCAGGGTCAAGTATAACTTTTTAAACAATAGTGATAATTTTTTAGATGAGCCTTATTATTTCTGTGCATCAATCTGATAATATAAAACTCAAATACAACAAGCAACCTATAAAATGAATATAAAATCCCTTATTTTCACTGTAAAATCTGGTGCATACTCAATTTAGATTCTGATTTAACATGGGAATAAAACACTAAAACTTCAAATAAAGACAAATAATGTTTTCTTCTTCTTACCTTCTTAGTACATTTTAAACCTGCATCATCTGTTGTAATGGTCAAGGGTCTTTAAGAATACATTAATACCAGCCAAGTAATGATCCCTTACAGATTAGAATAAAGAATTGTGGAATAACTACATTCCGTTTAATTAGCATCAAAACCATCATTGTTGTAAAAATCCCGTATGATTTCTTTTCAGTTCCTAGACCATGGAACTACACGTACACACGCCTACCTATCCGATTCCTTTCGTTCTGCTGAGGTTATAGGTTGAGTTCTAAATCTCTCAGAAGTTTTCCTACTTTCACCAGGAGAAAAATAGCGTCTCGGTTTCCGGGGCCCTCTCTCCTGTTCCACACTGGCAGTCAAGCCAACTCCTTCAGTTGACCTCTCAAACCGTGATTGGCTTTTAGAGTCATAGGTAGAGTATATACAGAAGGGAAGACAGGGAGACAGAAAAAGAACAAAGCAAAGTTTATGCATCTCAGTGAGTCAAGGCACAGACACTGTCACTGCCAAATCCCACTGCATGCCTCTACCATGCACGTAAAGGAGGTGGAACATTCCAGAGCCCCAATCCTCTACTCCCCATTAGTAGGCAGAAGCAGAATGGTAGTTTTTGAGCCATTTCCTGGATGGTCTGCCCTGCACACTTGTGAGCTAAGCTTAACTATGACTCAATGCAGGACACCACACAAGTTGAGAAGTGAATAATTCTGCCAAGGACGTGCAAGTGACATATCTGAAAGACGTTTGAAACATCACCTACAGTTTAGGTTTCTTGCTAGAAGTGGCAGACTCCAGAAATGCATGTCGGAGCTGGGCAACAGAGACCCTGGTGTCCAGCATGCCAAACTCCATATGGGGCTCCTCAGCTTGGGAACGCTGCGGCTCCTGAGTAGAAGCTGGCTCCTTACAGTCCAGGGCCTGGAGCTGAGGGGGGCCTGTGTAGTCAGACAGGGATCGCACGAGAACCTTCTGCTTCTTCGTAGTTGTTTCCTTTTTGTGACCTGTCACCCTGGCATCCTGGGACACAGGCTCATCCTGAACATACAAAACCATTTCACTCCTTCCCGTTCTCTCAGATGGCTGGTGCTGAGCTTGTGACAGACTCTCTGCTTCCTTCTGCTGTTTTAAGGTGACTGTGCTAACAGTGGGCTTACCAAAGTTCTCATTTCCAGAAGGGTCTTGGTGGCTTCTTGATAATCCATGAGTCTCCGAAGACGACAGTGTTTTCCTGCTTTTCTCAAGAGCTTCGGTCAAGGACACATCTTCATCTGTTTTGGATTCACTACTAAGGAGAACTGGGGTATCCCTTCTCTCACCTTCTAGAACCTTCAGGGTGGGAGGCTTTATGACATTCTGGGTGGCTGATCCCACCCAGCTGTACTCAGATACATTTTCTGGGGTTTCTGAGGTCACCAGCTTGGCAGTGTGAGTGGGATCTGCTGGTTGACTGTAGCCCCGAATCTGCTGTCGTGCAGAGCTGGCTGCCTTGCTCACCACCCTATCGAAAGCAGAGTTCTCTGACTGAAGGGACAGGTAATGGACTGGCACTGGCTGCTGTCTCCTCTGAGTTAAGGACTCTGGGGCAAGGTCAGGACTGCTGCGAGCACTCTCCTCTTTCACCAATTTTTCTCTAACTTTAACTCTTTAAGAAAGAAAAAGGATTTAAGTTGCAATGTGGAGTAATTGCTAAACAGGAAGAAAGCATGCTTGGGTCATAGAACACTACTGGATGGAAACCAACTCACAGAGAGAACAACTTGTATAAAAGAAATTTGGGGGTTTAATCTCAGAAACTCATCACTTGCTAAGTGAACGATTTTGAGGTGAGTTTTCAGATGTGCATATGTATACCAATAGGGTACAAAACTAATTCTACTATTTATAGAGTTGAGAGGAATTTGATGCAATGCTGTAAGAGAATGGATGCCTCCTGGCTAACTGAGTATCCAGAGGCTTCAGGAAAACTCATTAATATTCACCACCAACATGCAGCAGGGCACACGGAGGCTGGTGCTGAGTCAGCTGGCCTACATGTATGGATGGTGGAGATAATTACACATGTACACCTACTGACCAAATGTAACTTGTTTCCTGGAAATATAAGTGCATTTATGACTATGATTATCATTACTATTGCTACAGAGCTCAAGACACAACAATCACCTCTTTTCAAGCACCCAACTAAACATTCACAAGCTTTTTCATGCAATGCAGACTATATTCATTCATACATAAAACAAGAGGCTAATTTGGACATCATGACAACTCATAATTGTAGCACCAAGAAGATATTAGAGAAGAGAAATTTGTTGAAAGTATTTAATGAACAGAACATTTTCTCCCCCTTGGAAGTGCTGTTATGCCTATAGTTAAAAAGTAATCTAAAGAGATATTGTTCTGATTGTTTCTTAAACTATTTAAATATCTGACAGCAAAACTAAAATGCATTTTGAATGCTACAGATTTTTTTTTTCCATTGCTGCAGAAAAAGAGTGGCTCTACAGCTCTGGCCGCAGAACCTAGAAACTCAGTTCAATGTCTGGCTCCGTCAGGTCTAACTGTGTGGTCTCAGGCAACTCACCTGACTCCCTTGCTGTTTCCTTTAAGTGGAAAGAATGGTGACCAAATGTTATGTAATATTTGCAAAACACATAGCTTAGGGCTTGCAAAGAGTAACCTTTACTAATGCTAACAAGTTCTTAGTTTTACTTTTTTTGAACTATGTAGATAGAAAAGGGAAAATGAAGACTGTATTACTTTTTGGGGTTAATTTCTACAATGTAAAGAATGCTTTTGGAGCAGAAAAAGTTATTTCTTGGGAAATGTTAAACCTTCATTTATTTAAAATCAATCAGCAGAAATAATTTTATACATATGTATACACATATATAAATATATATATTTTTGAAAAGAGTATTTCCTTAAATGACAAATACAACCTGGAAAAAAAGTCTGCTAAATTTTATATAAACTCCTACATGTTTATCAACATAAGTTATAGGATATCTATGTACATTTCATTAAAGAAAAATCAAAGATGTCTAAAGGGCAGTTCCCATGAACAATTCAAGGAGAAAAAAGCATCTTGAGTTATTTTCCCTACAGACTAGTCAGTGTTGGAAGTTTTCATATTTATACGCTTTGTTAATCAAAAAAAGACTGAAAAGTGGTTCAAGTTCTCCTGTGGAATGTGTCTTTCTAATCAGAGACAATGTTGTCCTCAGTGGAGAACAAAGTGACTGTTAGAAACTCAATATATGAATGCTTTGTCCTGCCAATGACTTACTCATTCTTAGTCCTTCCGCCTCTCCCTGCCCCCAACCTTAAAAATGAAATGACAGGGGTTTTTGTCTACTTTTAAAACCACATGCCCTGAATCTAACTGTTGAGAATTAACTTCTGGTTTAGAAATGAAAAGACATGAAAACAAAGAGGCTGGAAGAGCTGGGCCGAGGGGGGGGTGTGGAGTGCTGACAAGTTGGGTTAGTGAGACTCCAGAGCAACCAGAAGTGCCCTCATCCTTAGGTCCTCCTGGCCCCCCTCTGGTAGCATGTGAGTTGGCGAGAAAGAAAAAAGTAGGTGAAGTAAGGATTATCAAAAAGAGGAAATAAAGGGTGGAAGATGAGATACTATTATATTAGCAGGGATTAGGGCAATTGTAGAAGAAAAGAAATGATTAGAAATTAACTTCCAACAGTCTATTTTGAATACATGGTTTTCAAACACATTGCCATTACAAAGAGGAAAGTTAGCATTGGGTGTTTGGTGGAACAGTAAAGTAGATCAGTAGAGGCAGTACAAGCACTTGCCAAACAAACATAAGCCCAGAATTTCAACTTGGGTTATACCTGGAAGGCCAGTTGATAAGTGAAGGTGTGTCTCCTTCGGAATCTTTCTGGAGAAACCACTCATGTTTGGGTTTCCCGGGACTATCATGTACAAGAAACAAAACTTCAGATACTTTCTATTAAAATGTCAACATATACACAGACTTGACTATAATTTAAGATCTAAAGGCTGACTTTTGTTAAGTAAAGAATAATCCTGGCTTTTGAAAATATATAAGCACATTTTGCCAAGGGGTTCCTAGTCACTCATGGAATTTCCAGGACATAGGCTCACTACTAAAATCCAGAAATAAATGAATATATCTAAGAAAATTTCACTAAAAAAATGTTTTTCCAGTAATTTGAAAAACCCATGCATCTGTTATAGTTTTATTCTGCCCACAGATACCAGACAATTCTCTTATAAGAAGTTTGATAAGAAATATACAACTTAACTTCTATATGTTTGGTTAAGGTACACTGGTAAATAGCCAAGTATGAAAATAGTGTCCATGCAAAACAATACATATGAAATAAAGGTAATATACAAAAGAAATTCAATAAGATTGTATATTTAGTGTTAATAGACATTTTCCTTTTGTATTTTATCACTGAATAATGCAATCAACATAACAGTTCAGTTACCAACACTAATTCTGATTTATCCAATAAATCTTTATTCAATTCCTACTATATACAATGAAAGCATCAAGCTAGATTCTGAGAAGTAACCATGATGACTCATGCATCATCTGGCCATTAAAAATCTTACAAATTTCTAGGTAAAATAATAGATGATTTACACCCTCATTCTTCAACACACAATCAAATACAATAAAAGACTGAATGTGACAAAGTAATTTTACCAGGCTAAAGATACTTTAGAGAAAAATTATAGATAAGAAAAACTTTATGGTAACTGTGTAAAGCAAAACACAGGATGAAAACTCACTAATCTGCATTCTCTAAGATGCCAATCTCACAGTTATTTTAAAGCTCAAGTACTTTGTATAAAAAAATGTTTTGTAAACTGTGAAGAGCTGTGAAACTTTCTTAACATGAGCTTCATCAGTAAGACTAATATTTGGTCAGTGGTACTATAAAATTTGATGAGGAGCTTTTTTAAGAATATGTTGAATCAGCATTTGTAAAATGGAAATCATACATAGTTAGTAGGGTGTTTGCTGGGCTCCATTTACTTATTAAAACTTAGATAGGGTACTACTCAAAAAACCAAGTAACTACTATTACAATGGTAGTGATTACTCAAACTACTTGCCTGTATTCTCTTACAGCGTAGAAAGAAAAAAATGAAAATTTTATATGATAGTTGAAATGTTTACCAGCTCCAAACTTTACCAACCATTTATAATAAATACAAATGTACATAACCCACACAGATACTATTATTTCATGTAGTATTCTTTAACATTTGGCTTAATAATTTTTAATAATTAAGGCTTGCTTAGACAATTAACTGTGGGAAGGGGTTGTTTTATACAACATGATGAGCTGAATAAATGAAGTGTCCTGCTATGTGAGCCAAGCCAGGGCCTGGCAAACAGAGTCAGATTCAAAGTATTGATAGACAGATGCACAGTGGTGACAGAAACATTTTTTTTAATCTCAACTAGGATAATAGTCACCCATTTCCCAAAATTCACCAACCTGCATCCTTTAACTATTATAGGTGCATTTTGATGGAAATTATATCTCAATTAAAAAGCATATCACTTTTGGAAGACAGAATGAAGAATTCTTGGGTAGTAAAAAAGTGGAAATGCAGAGTCTTCTTAGGGCAAAACAGGGTCAATAAATGACATAAAATTTTTTTTCCTGTCCTCAGCTAATCTCAGTGCTAAACACCCCAGTCAAGTAAGTGGGCTGGGAAAAGACATGCACAGACAGGCCTGAGAAATGGTGCTGGAACAGGCCCTCTGGATTTGGATTTCCTTATCTCTTGTTTAGATTCTACTCATCCTTCCTAGAATGAAGTAATCTAGGGACTCAACTCCTTAGGCATGAGACTCCCCTAGAATCACCCTTTCAGGGGTAGAGGCTGAGTTCACAAGACTATAACAAAAACCAGTGGTTTTAGCTCAGTTATCATGACTCCTACTCACAGTTTAATAATTACAAGCACACTGATCCCAGACCATATATAGGCATTCTAACATAAGGTAGACTGAAAAGAACCTTTAGTATAAACATGAGATACTTACTCCACATGGGTTCTGATTGGTGCTGCTGGGCTATGAGAAGATGCCTGGCTCACACCACAATGAAAATGAGCACCACCACAGCCTGCTGGCTAGATCAGCTGATGTTTGTACCAGGAAGTGTACAACCCTCTTATAGGCTGTGGGCTGACAAATGGTTTGCATATTGGCTATTTCAAGTAACACTGCTATAGTTGCTGATATTTTAATAAAACGTAGAAAACAGCAGAACATTCATTCAAAAATGATGTATTGAGCCACAGGGCATGTACTGATACTGGGCAGTAGCAGGGAAGAGGTAAGAAAATGACTAAGACAAGGTATCTACCTTTCTTTAGCACTACTAAATAAAGCACTACTACTATCACTGACGTCATCCTTATCAACCTTTCAGACTAGCATAATACCACATTCACGGTACCACATTTAGGGGATCTGACAATTGCCACAGTCCTTTTCTGGATATGTCAGCCTTTTGTAGAATAATGGGCATTTGAATGGTCTTTTTCCTAAGACATGAGGTGCATATGAAGTTGCATGTGTGAGATACCTCATTTGGTTAATGATCTCTTTCTTCTCTTTTCCTTTCTGGCAGAATCATTGATCAGAAGCAGAATGATAACAATAGAGCTCTCTGTGTAAAACCAAGCTTCAGCTTTTTAACTGCTTTGGAAAAATGACAATCTGATAATGAGCAGACAGACAGATGTGCGAGTTTTAGGCACCAGAGAATGTACAGAGTCCAAAAATGATTCCAATATCTATTAAGATAGAGAGAAGTTTATAAAACTTGGAAAGTTCAGAAAGCAGGGCAGATGGGAAGATGGACTCTCTGGACATGTCTCATTTGTCAAAAGCCCAATTAAAATAAGAGACCCAGGTGTAATCTGATCACTAAAGAATACAGATGGACAGTACTACTGTGTGATTGACAGGTCACTTTTATTAATGTACCCCAAGTTTGCACTAGCCATCTTGGCAGTCACATAAAGAACCTGCTGTCAACTAAAATTCCTAGGTCAATTTCCCATGAACTGTTGTTAAATCAAGTTTCCCTTATCCTGAACTTGAATAATTTTTTGCCCTCTAAATAATAGACTTCATTAAATTTCATCTTCTAATTTCCAACCACTGTTCCAGGTACTTATGCTGTTTCCATGCTTTAGTCCTCTCACCTGTCCCCTTCCCTCCCTCTCTGTCCTCCTTTTTCCTCTCATCTCTCTTCCCCATCCATCCCTCCCTCACCTTTCTTTATGTATCAAATGTATTAACAATCCCTCCTCCAGAAATCTTATCACTGAATCACTGATATCTTTCAGATTATTTGATGCAATGCTAAATGTGTCCAAGTTCATGAAACAGCCAACCTGGAAGTAGAGACTGCATTATCTCATATCTGGGTAACTACAACTACCACTTCAGTGGTCTCCCTACCTGGAATCATTTCTACTTCATATCGATCCTCCAAACTTCTCTGACATCTTTCTAAAATACATAACTAATCACCCTTCTTTTAAAATTCTTCTAGTAACTCCCATCATCCACAGGGATAAGGTAATTGCTTGTCATAGGCACTCTGGGATGGGTTGCCACATGGCTCTCCCACCTCATCCTGCCCCCTCCCGAGGTCTGCATTGAATGGCTGTGCCTTCATGCCTAGACCAGGCTCCTGTATTTGTCTGACAGTTCACTACATCTTTAAGAATGCAGTTCAACTATGACCACTTCTCCAAGGGGGAAGAATTAACGCACTATCTTCTATCTTCGGATTTCTGTGACATGTGCCAACCTCAGGTTCTAGAAATTCTCCTCCCCCGCCCATTGTGTTGTAGTTATTTCCCCCAAATTTTTGGTTTGTTTTGAATGATATACCCATCTAGTAGCACAATGTCTGGCACACAGAAGGCTCAAGGTAGTGTTCTTGAATGATTAAACTACTTTAGAACTGAAATTGACCCATAAAATACTGATGAAGTAGGGATGGGTAGACAGATGCCTACTGAGTTTATATCCTCTTAGATTACAAGATTTCATTCTGTTTGTGAGGATGGGGCTTTTAAATACCTTCTGTTTGTGAGGATGAGGCTTTTAAATACCTTATGTAAATTCACATATATTGTTTCTATAATACCTCCGATCTTCCTAAAATTTCTAAACTTCAAAGGGAAAAAAAGGCAGCAAACTCTCTCTTTCACAATGATGGAAAATGGAAGCTACACAAATAGCAAGAGTAAAGTAAAATGGAAAGAACTCTGATGGATTTAGGGAACTTGAGTCAGTGAATGGTGAATGGATAATGAACTCACTTTTGTCAAAGTAGTTACAGTCTTAATCCAGTTACTTAAATTCTTCAATCTTTAGGTGTTTTTTTTTTTTTTTCTCATGGATAAAAAATATTTTTGAAGTAAATAATCTCCAAGTTTCCTTCTGGTCCTAAGAATTCAAAGTTATTTAACACAGAGAATCTGGTTTGTGGGGTCTTAGGTAGAGACCATGGTGAGGAGTTTCCTCTGCTGGGAAAGGATTATAGGGCCACTAGGGATGAGTGCACCATGAGATGGAGACCTTGGGTGTAACAGAACTTTTTATGATATGGCAACTGGCTGGCAGAGAATTACATTGCCAGGAAATAAGTGCTTACCCTTTTAATAGAGGACAGGAATTACCCTTGGTTTCTATTCCTGAATATAACAATAACAATATGTTTTAACTCCTCATAACCCTTAAGTGCCAACAGACTACAAGTGCTTCCTGCTACCAAAGTAAAGTGAAATCCAGCACAGGAAAATCAGTTTTACCCTGTGGGTGTCATCTCATTATTTTTATTTTATTGGCTTAAAGTTGCTTATTTGGGAAAACTGTTAATAACTGTTTTGCCTATGTGCAAAGAAGTATGAATGGGCAAAGGACATGCACAGAAGCAACAATGCATTAACAGTCTCGCATGCATTTGGATTTTTATAACAGCAAATATTTTGGGTGACCTTCATATTAAATTCAATGGACAGAAACTGATATTTGACAGTAAGAACAGAATGAAAAAAAATGGTGGGGTCAGGGAGGATTAGTTAACCACAAACTAAGAGGCAAAAGCTTGTAGGGAGGGCAGATGATTGGCATTTCAGGGACTGAAACATTAGAACAATTCTATTCCAAATGCTAGAATGAATCTGTGAGGGGTACCTAGAAGTATCTATTTTTAGCGTGTGGATTCTCAGAGATCTTTGTTTTTGACAACACTCTGCCTTGACTGGGAGCATGTGCTAGAGAGCCTGTCTATCACGGAGACAGGAGCTGAGACAGGAATGCTGAGAGTCCAGCAGAGTCAGCATCACTCCTTATAGATATTTCTATCAGTGTTAACATTTAATTCAAACCATGAGAGGTTGAAGCTCTAGAGACATTTTTAGGACTCATCCTGTCATTAGGAGGTGAGAAATGCAATCAGAAAAAAAAAAAACAACCTACAAAACCACAGCATGATCCTTTTCCTTCTGAGTTGACTATAGTTTCATGTTACAGTTTTGCAGAACAGGCTCACTTTGGAGGGTGCCTTGATATATTTAGCCTTCTGAGCCAATCCCCCAGATCTCTGTCACAGGGGCTCTCCCAAAACCATCATTACCAGTCACAGCTCTCCCTGAATCAAGTCAACTTTCAGCATCAGTTCTACATGATGGCCATCATCATTTTGTGACCACTAATGATATAATTTGCTAAGTGGGAGGAGAAGTAGGGATGGTACTGGTATTGCTAAAAAAAAAAAAAAAAATGATCAAGGGTTTTGTAGATCACTAGAAGGAAATTAGGTAAGTCATAGTTGATGTTTAGGAAAAAGCAGCTATAGGACTTGAAGTAGTGAGTTCCATTCAGAGAAGCAACCACTAAGTCTTGGGTATGATTTCAGAAAAACCAAGAAAGAAAAAGGCAAATATTAAAGGCAGGTGAGAAACAGTGGAAGAAAGGTCAAGACCTTTCTTGAGGTCTTACAGTGAGCCTCCATGCAGTGAGGCTTCCATGAACATCTCCCATGACACCTGTCCAGCTGATTATTTTTGAAAAAGAAGATACATAAAAAATGAACATGACAAAAAGAATACAAGATTTCCTGCTTTGGTAGAAGCTGTTTTTATATTATGGAAATGTAAAAATCATATCCCATATTATTTCTCCAGTGAGCCAAGCCCTGCACTGAATGACCAGAACACTCATACTCCAGCACCCAGACAGCAGAGGGGAGATGGCCCCTTCCCTGTGCGAACCAGCCCGCCCAGGCTGAACACTTACCTGGATCTTGCCTCAGTGGGGAATGATGGGTCACCAGCAGAGAGGCTTGACTGTCGAGGAGAGGAGTGGGACATGGTAGGCATTTGCTTTGGGGACCTTGGCACATCACTGAAGGAGCAGTCTCCTGCAGAGAGTGGGAAGGAAGACGAACTCTCCACCTTTGGGGGCGGATCCTGGGCTTGCTCGGGGGTGCTCCGCTCTCGATCTCGTCTTTGGTTCTCCACATTAAGCAGCACCTCTGTGTGGGAAACACCATCACTCCCGTGGAGGCCATAGTCCTTGGATTCAGCCACATAGGTCCTGAACCCCATGATCTCAGTCCTAGGGTATGGAGAACTCGAATCTTTGCTTGACTCTTCCCATTTGTCACTTTTTCCTCCCCTTTTCTCTACTGCATCGGGATCTTTCCTGGACTTGGCATATCGAGCTGGAGATTCAGAGTCAGCTTCAGAATCCAGAGTGAGCCCATATTTTTCTGCCAGCTGCCGTCTCCTCTCTGCTTTGTACCTCGCAATCCTTTCAGCCTTGGATTCAAGCCCCTGGGTGTCCATGGTACCTGAACCACAGGATGAGTCACCATGGATGCCTGAAGTTTCTGTGCAATGCTTGGACTGAGTCTGCTTCTCTAAAGAAGAATCGGAAGTGTCTTCCTCTTCATTTGATCGGCCTACAAGAAGATCACATGGATGTTGACACAGTAAAGACACATTCACTCTTCTCTGTCCTACACACAATGCACACTGAAGCACCCATCTTGGGAAGGACCAGTTTCTCACGTGGCCAGTGACCAAGGACTTACCTGAGGTGCTGAAGATCTGTGGTGAAATATACAAAGCATGAGTGTTCTACAGGTTCCCCAAGCTGAGAAAACCACAGCCTCAACTAAAGCTCAGTCCCTCACTCCTAGAGCTCCTCATTCTTGCTGCTCAGAGTTTATTTCCCCTATTTATTTTCTTTGCTTTTGAGTTTAATATTTCATGTGTGAGGTCAGAGGACTAGTTCAGAGCCCTCTGGAAAAGATAAAAGATATCAAACTTCTGTAATTTGACAAGTGACAGATTGTGGTTTCAGGATCTGATAGTAACCATAACAATAAAGACCCATATCAATAATCACCAGGTTGTTTTTCCTTTTTACAGAAGTGACTTTTTTTAACTGAGCACTCATGCTTGATGTAGACTATCTCTAACAGGAAAACATGGGAGGTAAAAGCTCAAATCACCATAATCATTAACCTATATCAATGAAGTGTTAATATGCCAAGCATTTCTGCATATTCCATCTTCTCTTTTATATAACTTTTTCTTTTTTTTTTACATGAAATAATTCTCCTTATAGTTATATAATGTTATATATTAATTAATGTATTATATGTAAAACATCTCCCTATATTTGGAAATTTTGAAGGCATTTTTTTTTAAGACTTACTAATATTCTATCCACCAGGAATTTCACAATTAACTTAACTCTTCTCATATTGATGGATATTTAAGTCTTTCCTAACTTTAAATCAGTCTGATTTTCTGATTACCACCACAACAGCAAAAAGTAAGTACCTTTACCAAAGAACACATCATGTTAAGATACTGCTAGATTGTCAAATTAATTTTACACTCAAATTAAATTTACACTTAAATTTGCAATATGTGCTCTCCCTCACAGTTTTAATTTTAAGAAATTTCATTTTCTCATGACAAAAATGAGAGTAGATGTATTTAAATTATTTATTATCCATTTGCGTTACTATCCCTTCCTTCTCGGCAATACCTGGTCGTGTTTACTGTTCTATAGTCTACTTTTTCACGGTGTCATTTTTATTGGTTGGTGTCAACTTTTAAAGGAATATCCTTCCTTTTTCTTATTCAAGAGTATTTTCAAACTCACTTGCCTAATTTTTTATGCAATGTTTACATAAGATTTTCTTTGGAATACAGATGCTGGTATGCAGTCAAGTCAACTGAGGTGGTCATTTGTGATTTCTCCAGCTTTTTCTGGGCTTTGAGAGTCCTTTTCCATCTAACCTAAATGAAATAATCATCTATATTTTTATGTTTTATTATTTTTTTTTTAAATCAATGATGTGATTAACTGGACCTTATTGTTGTGTTTGGTAGGAAGTGAGAAGAAGGAAACATCTTTTCCCTCAATCCACTGCTTTTCCATTTCCCCAAACCATTTTATCATGTAAATTTTCTTTTTCTCACTAATGAGTAATGTTTAAATAATCATGAAGTATATCAGTTAACATTATAAATATATAACATATAACATTTTATTAATATTTATATATATTAATTTTATCAATATAAATTTTGGTACTTGTCTATTCTTGACTTTCCATGTGTGTAATTAAAAAAATTAGTTCTTTAATGACAATAGAAGATCATAAAATGCAGAGATAAGAAAGTTGATTGCATCATGAAGTGATATCTACAGCCCACTATGGGGAAGAAACTAGAAAAACTGGCTATAAAAAGCAGCAAAGAGAGCCATAGGGGCAGGGACTGGGGTAGAAGAACCAGGCTTAAATGCGTCATCCTTCCCCATAGTCAAGGTGAATACTTGCTGCCCCTGACGATCAAGGAAAAGCTAAGTCACTTTTTTTTTTTTTAGCTAAGTCACTTTGGACATGTTTAATATGAAATAAATTTGTAATGAACTGAAAATTACATACATTAAAATAATTTAAGTAGGTGTTTATTACAAAACCCTACTCATTTTAGGTCTAGGTTTGCCCTTAGTGTTCCCTACTGAAAGCAGTTCTGCCTTGCGTTTGGCAACCGGGGTGTTCTATTTAAACCAATAATAAGAGGAACACCTCTGTTAAAAGAGAGACAGTGAGTCCCAAATGGTATCACTTGTGCTAAGGTTTATATGACCAAACTAAAACTTACTAAGTAACTTACGTTTTAACTTCTCCCAGAAATGTAACCTTTAACTGGATAATCTGGAATTACTTGATAGGAAATAATAAGGTAATCTGTCTGATAGACCCTTTTATTCCCATCGGAAGGTGACTTTGCCTGAAGTAATCCTCTTCTTTGCTTTCTCTGCCGCCTTTCTGTCTATAAAATCCCTCCACTTTAGATAGCTCTTCAAAGCTCCTTCCTCCTTGTTCGATGGGATGCTGCCCAATTCTTGAATTGTTAGAAAACTGATTCAATCTTTAAATTTACATGGTTAAAAAAACAGCAAATAAGAGACTCTGAAATGTTTTCAGGCAGTAGGATATTATATATAGAAATCCTGAAGAATCCACCAAAAAGTTATTACAAACAACAGAGGAATTCAGCAAAGTGGCAGATTACAAAATCAACATACAAAAATCTAAGTCTTTTTACACATAAACAAGAAACAAAAGAAATTAAGAATAATTCCACTTATAATGAGGCATAAAAACATACAATTCAATGATAAAAAAGTAATTAACTCAATTAGTAAATGGGCAGAAGACATGAACAGACAATTCACCGAAGGACCCTGTTACAAAACTATTGGTGGGAGCGTAAACCAGTGCAACCTTTATGAAAGCCATCTGGATTTACTTTAAGAATCCAAAAATGGAAACACCATACTACCCACCATTCCCATTCTTGGGCAGACCTCCAAAGAATATGAAGCCATGGATGTCTTCATATTTTGTCGAACAAAACCCCACGTGTTCCACAATGTTCATAGCATTAATCACAACAGCCTGCACATGAAAGCTGCCTAATGTCTACTGATGGACAACTGGATCAAGAAGATGTGGTATAGCCACACCATGGAGCACCATACAGCCATAAAAAAGGTGAAATGCGGCCATTCTTGACAAAATGGAGGTAGTTTGAGAAAATTGCATGTAGTAAAGCAAGGCAGCACAATAAAAACAAATACTGGACAAATGCATAGCAGACAATTTGAAAACACAAAACACTTCCAAAAATCAGCGGACATCAACAAATACTATTGAAGACTCTGAGGTTAAAAAGGATGGTCAAGGGAAATGGGCGAGGGTATATAGGGAAAGTGGTGGGAAAAAATTACAGATGACTACTGAAAATAGCAAAAACTTCTGTGCTTGGATAAAAGTATTAGTGGAAGGTCCATGTAAACATAAATAAATCAATAAATTTACCTGGTTGAGCTGTTTTTAAACGTGTCTTATTTAGTCCCTTTAGCAAACAAAACCTCTACTAAGAATCTCTGTTGAAGAGGAAGTCACAATTCCTGCCACACTTGAGGTCCCAGGCTAAGGGGGAAAATGACTGGTTATGAATTACCCAGCAGTGTGCCAAGGGGAGTCATCTTTTACTGCCTTGATACCAGAGGAACAGTCTGGCATGAGGAAGGCAGAACTGACATATGTGTTGAGGGTTTTAACGAATACATGTATTTATTAAATAATTTTACCTACATAATTCATTTTTGTGGAATATATTGTTTTCCAGTACGACCAGGCAGAAGCCCCTCCAGGAGCCTGCCTGAATAGGGGCGGGTGGGCACCCTTGCTCACCAATGTGGGGGCTGGCTGGGTCCGTGGCTCGCATGTATCTGGGAGTGTCTTCTTCCAGCAGGCGATGAGTGACTAACCCTGTGCAGCTCTGCAAGAGGATAGGTTGGGCATCACTTTCAATTCCTTCCAAGCGCCTGGCAATTCTTTCTTTTCTGTGCAAGACACCAAAAAAGGCATAGTGAGCAGTAGGAATCAATCCTAAGAGAAAACTGAATACTGCTTTGCCAAGCTCTTCTACTTCTTAATTATTTATAATAAATATCTTACCTTTTCATTTCTAAAAATTCTTTTCTCTTTGGCTCAAAGATTTTTCTTAATTCTGCAACTAAAGCAAATAAAATATATAAAATATAGTCCAGTATTTAGTAGTCATCATTTATTTAATTCACTCATGCAAAATTTATCCATCCAGCCATCTATATTTTTTTGAACTCATATTTTTGTTCTTAGATCCCACACAAGTGATACAAAAAACTAACAAAGTTCAGGCTTCCCTAGAGATTGTCTTCCAGTAGGGGAGGCAGATTGCTAAATGAATAAGTATAAACCTCCATCCTCACTCCCACACGCACACATCGCAGGTCAAGCTAAGAAGTAAAACCATGAAGGTAAAGAGACAGAGTGACAGGAGTGAGTTTTATTTCATCCACAGAAGTCAGAGGTGGCCTATCTCATTTATTTTTAAGTTTTATTAGGTTTAACAAAGTATTTTAAGCTTTTCAATATGGAAAACTACAAACATCTGCAAAAGTAAATACCAGTCCCTATGAACCCCACATGCCCAGCAGCAAGCCACAAAATCATAAACTCACACCACTTGTCTATTTCATGCTGTCATTTACCTGTAAGTATGTGCAACTACCTGGTTGTTTCCAGTTGTACCTAACGCAGCATATCTTGGTTAAATACAATTTAGATTAATAAAGTTCCTAAGTCTTCCCTTACAGCCTTTAACTGGGAGGAAATGCTAATAGTCGCCTTGCAATAACTGAAGCGGATGATGGATATAGTAATAACCCTAACTTTTCTGGCAATGATGGTTGATCAGATAAATATTTTGCTGACATTTGGGTCTCATGTGATACTGACCAGAAGAATATTATGAAGATGCCAAACAACTGTTGTTGGGGAAAATGGAAAAATTTGGTGGAGAATAAAAGTCCCCTCTTCTTGCTTCCTCCTCAGTAAATGAATTCATAAGGGTTCATTTGAGTTCCTCCTTTTGAGGACCCCGGAAAGGGTGGGAGAGGGAAGGGAGCTGCCGATAGTCCCATCCCAAAGAAGAGGGTATGAATACATGAAATTCAATTTTCAGCTGCTTCAACATCCATTTTTATTCTTTTAAAAAGTGAACACACTTAGTAATAAGGCAAAACCACACACACACAAACACACACACATTTATATTGTCTTTTAATTGTGTTCAAAGACAGGAGTCATGTTTTATTTTAAAATGATGGCTACCTTAAAATTTTAGTTGGATTGACTTTTGTTAACAAGAGTTGGCCTCAAAAAAGTCTTTCCCAATTGGCCTCCAAGGATCCAAAGCAGCTGGAGGCAGAGGTGTGTTTGCTCTGCAATGTTAACCAAGTTCCTATTTAGAAGTCAAGGACACAATAATAAAGGTGCATCCTGTTCTGCCTTTTGAAGAAGTCTGTCTAATAATAGCTTAACAATAAGCTTTAGTGAGATTATAGTGATAAAACTTTAATGGGAGATTGTGTATTTTGAAAATATTTTCAAGAATAATAAAAACCAAAGAGTATCAATTTATTTAAACACCATGCAGGAGAAAGGAGCTGTAATTTTTATAGGCCTGTTGAAAAAGCTAATGAAACCACATTCCAAGAATACTCTGAAAGGTAAGTCTTAAACCAGTGCCTCAATCCCTTAACTGAGAAACAGAGTGTATTTATTAATAGGGCGCTGAGTAAAATGGCACCTTTTCGCCTCCAAAAGCTTTTGCTTTTTTTCCTCCAAAATAATTTCAACTAGGTTTGCTATGGTCTGAATGTGCCTTCTCCCTAAAATTCATATGGTGAAATCCTAGCCCCTAAGATGATAGTACTAGAAGGTGGGGAGCTTTGGGAAGTGATTAGGCTTTGCTCTCATAGTTGGGATTAGTGAGTGACCTTATATAAAAAAAAGGCTCCTTGACCCCTTCCCTCATGTGAGAGTAGGAGGAGAATTTGGCCATCTGCAGCTGCAAAGAGGATCCTCACCAGGACCTGACCAAGCTGGCACAGCACTACAGCTATGAGCAATCCACTTTTGCTATTTATAGGCTGCCCAGTCTCTGGTATTTTTCTATAGTAATCCAGATGGACTAAAACAGAATAAATATAAAAATATGAATGTGATACACACGGAGCAGCATATTACCTCCATTGGGAAAATTTAAGATATGCTTTTGGTTCTAACTTGAGACTGAAATCTATTCATTTCATTAAATTTTCAAATTTTTTGTATAAATTATGCAACTAAAGACATCTTTAAAAATTCCAGCAGTTGAGCTCTCCTGCCCGCCTGTGACTATGCAGGAGTTTGTTTTCACAATCCTTTTTTCCCTTTGCAAAGAGAGCAGCAGTGACAGCTCAGCTGCCCACCCCTGCAGGTGCCTCTCTTTTTTTCATTCTCCTTTTCCAAAGAAAGCTGTCCTTTTAAAATGGGGGAGGGGGTTTCCAGCAGTGCAATGACAAAGCTAAGCAATAAGTTGCTTTCTTACATGCTGTATTTCCCAACTTCTCAAAGGAAGTGTCAACTAGGAAACTATGCAAACACTCTACCCACAACAAACTGTACATTCCCTAGTGCCATTACACTCTGCTTCAACAGTCTGCAAAGATTGGTAATATGAGCAGGCTGACAGTCAGCATAGAGCTCATCATAAAAATTGAACCCCAAGAAGCCTGGGCAGTGAGAGAAAAGAGCAAGGACAAGTCAAGTTATCCTGCTGTCCTTGGAGACCTCTCTTTCTTGACAAAAAAGTTGGGCAACCCACCGTGAATATGTCATCTAACAGCCATTCACTGCTGGCGATTAGAAGTCTCAGGGCAGCGATCAGACATACAAGGAGTACCTCATCGGGGTCAGACTCAGAATGTTGGTTCTGGTATAGATCAAGTTCACCCTGGGGGTGCTGATGGCCTTTGAGTGGGAAATTGTTTTGTTGTGCACTCTGCACAACAGGATGCTGGGTGGCCCTGCCTCTCATACTAGTTGCCAAATACCCAGTTGCTATGACACAAAACTGTTCCCATATATTTCCAAAGCCTTCTTTGGGATGGTACTGTGATAGAATGAGAACCACTGATCCCATAGAAAGGTTTCAAATAGGCAGCCTGCCTGCTAGATAGTCACACGAAGGTTATTCCAGTGACAGGCATAGTGGTCCATCACCACACTCTTTTTAAGCCTAGATTCAAACTTATACTATTTTAAGTCTATAACCTCACAGTCTTTAGCACTATCTAATGTATAATCTCTATACAGGTAATCTTTCGATTATGTGTTCATGATCCACAGTTAATGGAAGTCCCTTTGGGAAAAAATAGATCATTTAAGCATTCAATTTCCCAGAAGCAAGAATCACTCACTAAATGAACAGAAACTTCCATAAATTTGAAAACAAACAAAACTCTAAGCTATTAAATGTATAATCAGTTACTGCCTTTAACATTATGTTGCCAAACTTGATAATACCATTAATCTGTCTGTTAAGACGAAAAATGAGAAGATTGCTGGTAATACAGGGTCTTGCCAAACACATGTGCCCAAATTCACAAAGGGCAAAACAAAGTCTATGATATGAGACTAGGGAATTTATTTTTTCCACCACCATCCCTCTACATCCTGCTCTTCTCCTTCAGTCTCCTTTTAACCTCCGACCCTTCCCAGTGTTTGTTGATATCCACTGGTTTTTGGAAGTGTTCTGTCTGCTATGTAAATGTCCGGTAATTGTTTTTATTGTTTTGACTTGCCTACTACACAATTTTCTCACACACCCTCCATTTTGTCAAATGTATCAAGAAGTTGTGGTATATTTATGCAATGGAGTACTACTCAGCCATCAAAAAAAGACAAACTCATGCCATTTGTGGCAATATGGATGGAGCTGGAAGGGATCATGCTAGCTAAAATTAGTCAGAAGGATAAAGATAAATATTGGATGGTCTTACTTATATGTGGAATATAGAGAAACCAAACAAAAAGTCAAGAAAAAAGTCAAAACTACCAAGCTGACCATAGAACTGAGGCACACAGCAAAGAAGGGATGGGAGGGAGGCCAAATAGGGAGGGATGAACACAAGGGAATATGGTGATGGCTCATGGGTGATATACTGCATGTGCATCTGTACCAATGAAAACACTAAGTCATTGAACATGTGAACACCTACTTGTAGAAGGAGAGAGGATTAAGGTATAGTCTGCACCTGGTATGTATCAGCCAGCAGGGAGCAACCCGCTGTTTAAGTGTAAATGCCATAACATTGGGAAGTGTCAAGAGGCTGGAAGGAGTGGGAGTGGTTGATTACGAGTAGCATTCACTGATCTTGGAAAGGTAAAGGGTAGGAGAGAAATGGGGTTGGGTTGATTCTATCATCCATCTCTCATTCCCCCAATCAGCCTTAAGAAAAAACTTAACAATTCCTAAAATGAAAAGGAAAGATCATGCAAAAAAGGTGAGGATAAAAAAATGCAAGAGGGGTACTTTCATTAAGGTCAATTATTGTTTTAGATAATGAGTACTCACAAAGAAGCGTGCAAGCTGGAGGTTAGTGCGAGAGTTTTCCTCAAAGAAAATCAGATTATTACAATACTATATGCCCAGGACACTGGTTAAGCATTTAGAAAAATTCTTACCTTTAGGAAGTACAATTAAGAGCTTAGTATCAACTCCTCTTCTGTGGTTAGTAAGTTGCTCTTTATCTTCAAGCAAGAAATCTTTCTGAAAGCTGAAAATTATTTCATTAATAAAATATTTCAAGTTGATTTAAATGCAGGTAAATGATAAGTGAAAAAAATGCAAACATAAACTTTATGTTATTTTTATAAATAATGACATTTGTGCATGTAGATTACAAGTAAAAAGGTTTTTTTAGGGAGTTAATTTATTTATATTTATGCTAATATGATACTTTTGTGTCACTAAGTAATCATTATCAGCACAGGCTGGTGGCATGGTATAGGGTGCTGAAACATTCCTGAACTCAGGTCTTGGTCAAAATGACAACCTTCATTTTGATTTTTAGAGCCATCGATTTTTGCTTTGTCTAAGCTGGGATCAATCACTCAACCTTTCTGTGCTTGAATTTCTTCCTCTCAGAAAACCAGCAACTTGTCTAGGTGATCAACATGCTTTCTTCCAGTGTTAAAAATCATAATAAAGTAACAAATGCTCTCAAACAACCAAGAAATCAAAGCTTGGCGAACAGGTCTGAAAGAATCATAAAAACTTGTCTTGGGAAAAAGAGGAAATGAAAGGGGGAAGAATAAAGGAACAGAGCACCTATATAGACTTTTCTTATTGACTCAGCATATTCCAGGTATTATTATCTTAATTATCTTCACAAGATCCCATGAGGTATAAACTGAATAGTGATGTGGTGGCAGACATTTAACAACTGGCTCCTTTTTCTTGCTCACTTCTCTCCCAGACAAAGTGCCTGCCTTGCAGTATTAGCTCTCAGTATGGTAAATTTCAAGGTACCCACAGGGGCTCATTGAGCTCAAAGTTGAAGAGAAAAGCATACTTGCTAGGATGAGGTGGCAGGTGTGTGCCGGTTCTAGCACACCACTGAAGCTACTAACATCCTAATTTTACAGATTAGGAAACTGTGAGATGATTTGCCCAAGGACACATATTTGGCAACAAGAGTACACAAGTACAAACTAGCTCCTGCTCTAACACTATGCACAGTTGTCCCAAGTGTGTTGTACCACATCTCCAAGGTCTTCCCTGGGAATGTGCCAGCAGCTTGGTAAGACAGTGAGCTGCTACCTTGGAAAAAAAAACCCAAACCTAAGAAATCAGGGAACTAATATTCCCCAAGGCAGAATCACCTCCAGCAAGGTGAACAATGGGCTGAAGAATGTACCCCATATAAAGCTGACCTTCCCCATGAATAAGTATCTTTACTCTGCAAGGGTACATTTCCAGAGGCTGAGAAAATGACTGCAGAAAGTATGCACGTGACATGTAAAATCTAAGTGCAATACACCAATAATCCTACCTTCCTAGAACCAAGCTCATCAGAAATCTTAATTATTGCTTATAAATGTAGTATGGTTTATTTCCATAAACATGAGTTCCATATTTTAGTATTATTTAGTAAAATGTCTTTAGAAAAAGAGTCTTTATAAACCACACTCCAGATGTCTCAAGATCCTGGACACCGACTTAGGTCAGAAACTCAGTGATAGCACTAACTTCTAACTAGTGAATGACAGTGCAGTGACTAGTCTTTTCAGCGTTTATTTAGATGCATCATGACGAATAAATTTCTGCTAAGGAATGCTATTTTAATTTTATTGATTGATCAATTGCTATTTAAACATTTGATAAGTTTTGTACTTTCTTTGAAAACTCCAGAAAAAGATTATATTAAAATGAAATGATGCAATCCTTGAAATATTCAGCTTCCCAGGCTGACCGTTATGTATAAATTATTATGTTTTAAAAATATACATCTGTAGGTTTTTACTCCCCCTTTGTTATGCTTACCAGTAAGCTCAATGAAACTACTAATAAAGACAAAGACATTCTCTCTTAAACATTTTGCTGAATTTTACATAGTGGGGTTCACAAATCATCACTGGACACCTGCTATTTCAAATGCACTTACTTTCTTGAAAAAGCTACAAATAGTGTCACACCAATATACAGTACAGCCTACGTAAGGTTGGTTAGAAACCAAGGGAAAACCAAAATGCTGTCAGAAAAATCTCATGTTTAACAGGGCTTACTGAAAATACTATTCCTTGCCCTGAATTCTCTCCTTTCCACACTTTTTCCATCCTGACTGAGTCTTGCTCCTGATCTGGTCCTCAGTTTCATGGTCATTTTCTCCAGGAAGAATCCCTGACCACTGTATTTCCTACCTGGCACCAAATCTGTAACATACAGTATTTCCTTTACGGTACTGTTTTTCTGTCTGCACATATTCAAGTGTTTTATTAAAAGCATTGATTTTTTTTTTTTTAAATTTTTTCTTTTACCATTTCTTTTTTTTTTTTTTTAATAATAAATTTTATTTTTATATTCCACATACAATTGCAGCCCCCCCATTCTGACCCAATCCCTCCCCTCCCGCCCCTCACCCCCAAAAGTGTCTCTGGTTCATAGTTTTTTGTTGATTTTGATTTTCACTTTCTTATAGTTATTCATTTTCCTGGTCCTTATTTAAGTTTTCTAGATTCCTGCTATGAGTGAGACCATCCGGTATTTTTCTTTTTCTTTTTGGCTTATTTCGCTGAGCATGATCCCTTCCAGCGCCATCCATGTTGCTGCAAATTGCATGTGTTATCTTTTTTGAATGCTGAGTAATATTCCATGGTATATATGTACCACATCTTCTTGATCCAGTCATCGATTTTTGGGCATTTGGGTTGTTTCCAAAGCTTAGCTATTGTAGACAGTGCTGCTATAAACATAGGGGTGCAGGTGTTCTTTGGAATTGATGTTTCTGTGTCCTTTGGGTAAATACCTAGGAGTGGAATTGCTGGATCATATGGAAGCTCTATGTTTAGTAGGTTCAGAAATCTCCACACAGCTTTCCACAGTGGTTGGACCAGTTTGCACTCCCACCAACAGTGCAGAAGAGTTCCTTTTTCTCCACACCCTCGCCAACATTTGTTGTTGCTAGTTTTTTAATATGTGCCATTCTCACTGGTGTAAGATGGTATCTCATGGTAGTTTTGATTTGCATTTCCCTGATGACAAGTGATGTTGAACATTTTTTCATATGCCTGTTGGCCATTTGCATTTCCTCTTCAGAGAAGTTTCTTTTTAGCTCTTCTGCCCATTTTTTGACTGGATTATTTTCTTTGTTGTTGTTGAGTCTCATCAGCTCTTTGCAGATTTTTGTGATCAGTCCTTTATCATTAGTGTTGGGTGCAAAAATGTTCTCCCAGTTGGTGGGGTTTCTCTTTGTTTTTGTTATTGTCTCTTTTGCTGTGCAGAAGCTCTTTAATTTGATGTAGTCCCAGCTGTTTATCTTCGCCTTCACTATCACTGCTTTGGGTGATGTGTCTGTAAAGATGTCTTTGATGTGCAAATCACGTAGTGTTTCGCCTACATTTCCTTCTATGTATTTTATGGTTTCAGGTCTTATGTCTAATTCTTTAATCCATTTTGAGTTGATTTTTGTGTATGGTGTGAGGTAGTGGTCAAGCTTCATTCTTTTGCATGTAGCGACCCAGTTTTCCCAGCACCATTTATTGAACAAACTTTCTTTGCTCCAATGCATAGTCTTTGCTCCTTTGTCAAAGATTAGTTGACCATAAATCTGTGGGTTTATTTCTGGATTTTCTATTCGATTCCATTGGTCTGTATGTCTGTTCTTGTTCCAATACCATGCAGTTTTGATGATTATGGCTTTGTAGTATAGTTTGAAGTCTGGGAGTGTGATGCCTCCATTCCCTTCTTTTTTTTTCAGGAGAGCTTTGGCTATTCGGGGTTTTTTGTGATTCCATATGAATTTCATCAATAATTGTTCTATTTCTTTGAAGAATGACATTGAAATTTTGATTGGAATAGCATTGAATCTGTATATTGCTTTTGGAAGGATGGCCATTTTAATAATGTTTATTCTTCCAATCCATGAGCAGGGGATGTCTCTCCATTTCTTTGTGTCTTCTTCTATTTCTTTTAACAGTGTTTTATAGTTTTCTTTGTATAGGTCCTTTACCTCTTTTGTTAGATTTATTCCCAAATATTTGATTTTTTTTGTTTCAATAACGAAAGGGATGGTTTTTTTGATTTCTTCTTCTTCAGATTTATTGTTTGTGTATAGGAAGGCTACTGACTTTTGCGTGTTGATTTTGTATCCTGCCACTTTACTGAACTGATTGATGAGTTGAATTAGCTTTTTCTGTGGAGTTTTTGGGGTTCTCTATGTATAATATCATATCGTCTGCAAATAGTGATAGTTTGACTTCTTCTTTTCCTATTTTGGATTCCTTGGATGTCTTTCTCTTGTCTTATTGCCCTGGCTAGGACTTCCAGTATTATATTGAAAAGCAGTGGTGAGAGTGGACATCCTTGTCTTGTTCCAGATCTTAATGGAATTGCTTTCAGCTTTTCACCATTGAGAATGATACTGGCTGTTGGCTTGTCATAGATTGCCTTTATGATGTTAGGTATGTTCCTTGTATCCCAAGAATTTCAGGGCTTTTATCATGAATGGGTGTTGCACTTTGTCGAAAGCTTTCTCAGCATCTATTGATATTATCATATGGTTTTTATATTTCTTTTGTTGATGTGTTGGATAACGTTGATTGATTTTCGGATGTTAAACCATCCTTGTGTCCCTGGAATGAATCCTACTTGGTCGTGGTGAATTATCTTATGGATACATTGTTGGATTCTGATGGCTAAAATTTTATTGAGGATTTTTGCATCAGTGTTCATTAGGGAGATTGGCCTGTAGTTTTCCTTTTTTGTGTTGTCCTTGTTCGGTTTTGGTATTAGTGTAATGTTGGCTTCATAGAACGTGTTTGGTATTGTCCCTTCCTTCTCATTTTTTGGAAGAGTTTGTGAAGGATAGGCACTAATTCGTCTCTGAATGTTTGGTAGAATTCATTTGTAAATCCATCAGGTCCTGGGCTTTTGTTTTTGGGGAGGTTTTTGATTACCATTTCAATTTCGCTAATTGTAATTGGTCTGTTTAGGTGTTCTATTTCTTCTTTATCTAGCTTTGGGTGATTGTAGAGTTGTAGGAATTTGTCCATCTCCTCTAGATTGTTGAACTTGTTTCCATATAACTGTTCATAGTAGTTACTGATTATTCTTTTGATTTCTGCTGCTGTGTCCGTTGTGATTTCTCCTCTTTCATTGATGATCCTGTTTATTTGTGCTGCTTTCTCCCTTTTTTCCTTTGTGAGCCTGGCTAGGGGTTTGTCTATTTTATTGATTTTTTCAAAGAACCAGCTCTTGGTTTCATTGATCTTTTGGATTGTTTTTTTAGTTTCAATTTCATTTATTTCTGCTTTGGTTTTTTATTATTTTCTTTTCTTCTACTGGTTTTGGGTTTTTTGTTGTTTCTTTTTCTAGATCTTTGAGCTTCGAGATTAGGTTGTTTCTTTGAGTTCTTTCTTGTTTCTTGATGTGAGCTTCTATTGCTATATATTACCTCTTATTACTGCTTTTGCTGCATCCCATACATTTAGGATATTGGTGTCCTCCTTGTCGTTCAATTCAAAAAATTTTTTAATTTCTTCTTTGATCTCCTCATTAGTCCAGTGGTCTTCCAGTAGTGTGGTTTTTAATCTCCATGAGGTAGGAAAGTTCCTTGCCTTCTTTTTATGGTTTATTTCTAGTTTGATGCCTTCATGGTCAGAAAAGATGGTTGATATGATTTCAATCTTGGTGTGTCTGTTGATGTTTGTCTTGTGCCCAGTATGTGATCGATCCTGGAGAATGATCCGTGTGCGCTGAGAAAATGTGTACTCCGTTTTTTTTGGGTTTAGTGTTCTATAGATGTCTGTTAAGCCCAATTGCTCTAGGTCCTTATTTAGAGCTTTGGTTTCTTTACTTATTTTTTGTCTTGTTGATCTATCCATTGTTGATAGTGGTGTGTTGAAGTCTCCCACTACGTAAGTGTTTTCTCTGATGTCTGTTTTCAGAGAGGACAACAGTTGTCTGATATATTTTGGTGCTCCTTCGTTTGGTGAGTATATGTTAATGAGTGTTATTTCTTCTTGAAGTATTGTCCCCTTGATCATAATGTAGTGACCATTGGGGTCTCTTTATCTTTTTGAGTTTGAAATCTGTTTTATCTGATATAAGTATAGCTGTTCCTGCTTTCTTTTTTGGTCCATTTGCTTGAAGGATTGTTTTCCATCCTTTAACTTTGAGCCTATTTTTATCTTTTGTAGCTAAATGTGTTTCCTGGAGACAGCAAAAGGTTGGGTTTTGTTTCTTAATCCAGGCTGCAACTCTGTGTCTTTTATTGAAGAATTTAGTCCATTTACATTTAGAGTTAATATTGATATGTTAATATCTGTATTTGCCATTGTGTTTGTCTTCCTTTGATTTTATTTATTTATTCTTTTAATAACTTTTTTTTTTTTTTTTGGCCTTCTTTCATTGTTATTCGTCCCTCTGAGGTTCTGGCTTTAGGACTCCTTGTAGTATTTTTTGGAGTGGGGGTTTAGTTGCAATGAAATTCCGGAGTTCTGTTTGTCTGGGAAAGTCCATATTCTTTTTTCAAAGAGGAAGGAGAGCTTTGCGGGATAGAGTATTCTTGTTGGCATCTGCTTTCTTGGAGTCTGTTGACTATGTCCTCCACTCTCTCCTTGCCCGTAGTGTTTCTTCGGAGAAGTCTGATGTCAGCCTGATTGGCTTTCCTTTGAATGTTATCTGTTTCTTCCCTCTTGCCAGCTTCATTATTTTTTCCTTGTCCTGGATTCTTGGAGCTTTACTATTATGTGTCTTGCTGTATTTTTCCTTTCGTCGTGGAAGTTTGGTGTTCTTCTTGCTTCTTGTATATCAATTTTCAGCTCCTCCTTCACATTTGGGAAGTTCTCTTCAATTCAAT